>NC_141695.1:1769720346-1772120346 GCF_964263255.1 Lissotriton vulgaris | reverse complement strand
ACATCTGTGCATGTGCACCTGTGCCATGTGGCACACAGACATGCCCTAAGGGCATGTATGTGTGTCACATTGCACACAAGCCAGAATCAGGGGTGCAACAGGGTGTCAAAGTGACACCCTGTCCCCTTGACAAATCGGTAAAATTACCGAATCTGTATTTACCGATTCGGTAATTGCCATTGATTCCTATGGGCCTCAAGGCCCATAGGAATCAATGGCAATTTCCTAATCGGTAAATACCGATTCGGTAATTACCGAATATTACCGATTCGGTAATATTTAAAGAATTATTACCTACATGGCATTTACCGAATTGTAAATACCGAATCGGTAAAATTCGGTATTTACGATTCGGTAAATGCCATTTACCTACATATGGCCCTAAGAGAGAAAAAAAACAATTTTGTATAAAATACTAAGGGCCATATGTAGGTAGCTTAATGCCGGTCGGTAACGGCCAAAAATCAGTAAATTTCCCGTTACCGACAGGTATTTAGCTTTTTGTAATGTAGGTGGCAGGATTTAAGGATTCGGTAATTTTCCGAATCCTTAAATCCTATGTAGAGAGCACTCAAGTGAGTGCATTTTTGATTTAAGGATTTGTTATTTACCACCAACTACAAGTTGGTGGTAAATAATGAAAACCTTTAAAAAAGCAATTTTGTGCTTTTTTAAAAGTGCCATGTGGCAGACATACATGCCCTTAGGGCATGTATGTGCGCCACATGTGCACACATGCACGATTCAGGGGTGCAACAGGGTGTCAATGTGACACCCTGCCACCCTTGAACATGCTCTCCCTATAACCGAATTATAATCGGTAATAGTGAATGGCTTCCCATTCATTCCTATGGGCCTCCAGGCCTATAGGAATGTATGGGAAGGTATTCCTTATTACTGATTCGGTAAATACCGAATCGGTAATAACGAATATTACCAAATCAGTAAAAATTACCGATTTTCTACCTACATGCTATTTACCGATTCTTAAATACCGAATTGGGTATTTAGGATTTGGTAAATAAAAATTACCTACATATGGCCCTAAATATTTTTAGGGTATCAAAACCGATGAAAGAGAGATTGTGTGTGCTTTTGTCAGTGTGCTTGCAAAAATCCCAGATGAAATCTGACAGCCAGCTCACTTGGGGCCATATTATCAAGAAAGGGCGATACATTATTGCCGCTTTTATCGGCAGGAAACTGCTGCTAAAGCGGCAATAATGGGCTTGATAATAGGCTCTTGTGAATTCCCATAGAAGCCCAGGTTAACACCAGAACCTGGGCTTCTATTGGAATTCACAAGGGCGTATTATCAAGCCCATTATTGACGCTTTAGCAGCAGTTTCCTGCTGATAAAAGCGGCAATAATGTATCGCCCTTTCTCGATATTATGGCCCTATATCCGAGAGAAAGACCTATACTCAAGTATCCATCGGAAATACATTTCTTAGTTGGGGTGCAACACCCCAAGCACCCCCTTGAAGCTACACCCTTGCCACTATCTTCCCCTCCTTTGTGTGTTTCCCTCTCTTGCTCTGGGTCAAAGTAAATGCAGGTCCCCAAACATGAGTGCAGGTGGGCTCCACCTGCAGCCAGCGGCTCAAATATAGCGCTGCTTGCTTCCGCCCGTACAGCTGGTGAGCTTAGACCCAACAGTGGACTGGTAGCCTCCTGCGACAAACACCAGATCTGATGAGGTTGACTGCAATTCATAGCAGCCACAGTCTGCCCACGAACTTTAGTCAGACATTTTCTGAACTAATAAATCAATCAATTAATAGATGTGTAGAGCATTAGTATGCAACTGTTTGTTCGCATACCATTACAACGCATTTGTAACAATGCATGCGCTGTAACAACGCATAGCCTTTACTACGCATATTATTACTTCGCATGAGCTGTTACAATGCATGGGTTTTGTTGGGTGGATACGGCAAGATAGCGGGGAGAGGCGCTGGTGAGGACCCGGTGCCAAGATATTGGGTGTATGGTTCTGACTCTGGACAGGGCAAGATGGCGGGGAGATGCGCTGGTGAGGACCCGGTGTCAAGATGGCAGAGAGAAGGCAGTGATGACGGAAGTAGGGGAGAGGTGCTGGTGCCCAGGGCGGATCTGCAAGCGCCTGTGCGTTGGATGGGGAATTTTTGATCGACAACGGTTGCAGCCGAAGACAAGAGCCGTCCACAGAGGAGAGAGAGGTTAGAGGGGCTGTGTATTTTTAAAGGGTTTGTGTTTGAAGACTAGTGTTTTTGTGTTTAAGGTAATGTTTTGAGTCGTGCAGGGTAGTGTTTCAGTGTAGGGAGTGGAGTGGGCATAGGCGCAGGGTCGTGCTTGGGGTAGTGTTTAAGTGTTTAGGGTAGTGTAGTGGTGTGTAGTGTACGGTAGTGTAGGGTTGTGTTTGTGTAGTGTTTTAGGGTTTAGGGTAGTGTCAGTGGGTTGTGCAGGGTAGTGTTTTAGTGTATGGAGTGGACTGGGGGTAGGGGGAGGGCCTTGCAGGGGGTAGTGTTTTAGTGTTTCGGGTAGTGTAGTGTTTTGTAGTGTAAGGTAGTGTAGGGTAGTGTTTGTGTAGTGTAGGGTAGTGATTGTGTAAGGTAGTGTTTGTGTAGTGTAGGGTAGTGTTTTAGGGTTTAGGGTAGTGTTAGGTGGTGTTTGTGTAGTGTAGGTTAGTTTTTGTGTAGTGTAGGGTAGTGTTTGTGTAGTGTAGTGTAGTGTTTGTGTAGTGTAGTGTAGTGTTGTGTAGTGTAGGGTAGTGGTTTAGGGTAGTGTTGTGGAGTGTGTTTTAAGTAGGGTAGTGTATATGGATGTAGAAATTAGCAAGGTGTTGGGGGTTATTTAAAAAAATGTTTTTACATCTATGTTGGGAATTGGGATCCGTTGTAAAGACATTTCTTATGCAGTTTAACGCTAATGCGCAGTAATGGTTTTTGTTGTAGGAAAATGTGTTGTAACGGTACTTGCCACCTAAAAACAACGCTGTAAAAGCATGCGCTGTTTTAGTTTGCGAAGTATCATCATATATTCCTTTCTCCAACCCTCACCCCCACATCCAACGTAGGTCATCCGGCAGCCTCTTCTTCGTCCATCTAGCAGGGGAGAAATGGCTCAAGCTGCCCTTTCATCTACAGACCCCTCCGTCCCCTCCAGAGTTCCGAAAGTCTCTGAAAATCTGTCTATTCAGCTAATCACCTGGACCCTTTTAGCACCTAAATACTAAGCATGGGCGGAAAATCCGTTACGCTCGCGGATTTTGCGGATTTTCGGGAAATTCGCAATCCGCGAGATTTGCGAATTTCCCGCAAAATCCGCAAATTCGCACGCAGCGGATTTTTTTTGCGGCGCGCGGCGTTGGTGATACAATTTTTGCGGCGCGCGGCGTTTATCATCGTTTGCCGGGTTGTTTTTCTCGATAGTTTGCGAGTGCTGTGCCATTTTGGATCTTGCTGTGTGATCCCGCGGGAATTGGCGAGCGCGATTATGTCATCGCGGCTTGCCAACTTGCACAGCGAGGGTTTGTCAACGTGAGAACGGCGAGATCACGTCTCGCGGTACTTCGCAATTGCGAGATTTGAGATGCGGCGAGCAGCAAGAATCTCGCACAAGCGAAAATATAAAATTTGCAATTCTGCACAAGAAATCCACCAGCAAGCAGCATAAACCTTCTTGAAATGATGATTTTTATCTGAATAACTCCTTAGGGTGACATTTGCCTGCACTTTTTTAGCGAGGAGTCCATTTTGGGGAGGGGGGGAGGGGGGTGGGAGGAAGGAAGTGCCCCACAGTCTTCAACTTCCTGTTCCTGTTCAGCAGGCTCCTCCCAGTGCTTTGTCCATCTCCTGGTCACTTTTCATTTGGATCTGGAGCTGGAAGGATTACTTTTTGTGGATGCTGCTGGATATTTGGTTTTTAGGCCTTTTTGACTTTCTTTGGATCACTGTTGGATTAGAAATTTTACAAGTAAGTTTGTTTGGGGCATTACAGTTGCTGCAACTAAAATTTTGGAATTTTCGATTTTTGGGCTGTTTTGGGGCCTTTTGCCCAGGGGTACTCAGTGGTGGGTGGACTGAGTCTTTCTGTGGGTTGTCTTGAACTTAAACATCATGGAGGGCATGGATGGATTGGGATTGTGCTGATTTTTCAGTGATTTTCGTTTCTTGGGGCCGTACTTGTGGCCTTTTCACCAGGGGTATTTGAGTCTAGCATGGGCCTAGTCTTTCTGTGGGGTGTCTTGAACTTAAACATCATGGAGGGCATGGATGGAATGGGATTGTGCTGATTTTGCAGTGTTTTTCGATTTTTGGGGGTGTTCATGGGGAGGGACAGGCCATGTGGCTGGTGGCCATTTTGAGTGCTGCTACAGGCACTGGCCATGTGCTGGGAGGCAAGTGGCCATTTTGAATGCAGGCTTTGTTGTTAGGCCTGCAACCATTTTGCCTACTTTTCAACCTTTATGCCCAGGGGTAGTGAGTCTTGCATGGGCCTAGTCTTTCTGTGGGTTGTCTTGAATTTAAACATCATGGATGGATTGGGATTGTGCTGATTTTTCAGTGATTTTCGTTTTTTGGGGCTGTACTTGTGGCCTTTTCACCAGGGGTATTTGAGTCTAGCATGGGCCTAGTCTTTCTGTGGGCTGTCTTGAACTTAAACATCATGGAGGGCATGGATGGATTGGGATTGTGCAGATTTTTCAGTGATTTTCGTTTTTTGGGGCTGTACTTGTGGCCTTTTCACCAGGGGTATTTGAGTCTAGCATGGGCCTAGTCTTTCTGTGGGCTGTCTTGAACTTAAACATCATGGAGGGCATGGATGGAATGGGATTGTGCTGATTTTGCAGTGTTTTTCGATTTTTGGGGGTGTTCATGGGGAGGGGCAGGCCATGTGGCTGGTGGCCATTTTAAGTGCTGCTACAGGCACTGGCCATGTGCTGGGAGGCAAGTGGCCATTTTGAATGCAGGCTTTGTTGTTAGGCCTGCAACCATTTTGCCTACTTTTCAACCTTTATGCCCAGGGGTAGTGAGTCTTGCATGGGCCTAGTCTTTCTGTGGGTTGTCTTGAATTTAAACATCATGGATGGATTGGGATTGGGCTGATTTTTCAGTGATTTTCGTTTTTTGGGGCTGTACTTGTGGCCTTTTCACCAGGGGTATTTGAGTCTAGCATGGGCCTAGTCTTTCTGTGGGCTGTCTTGAACTTAAACATCATGGAGGGCATGGATGGATTGGGATTGTGCTGATTTTTCAGTGATTTTCGTTTTTTGGGGCTGTACTTGTGGCCTTTTCACCAGGGGTATTTGAGTCTAGCATGGGCCTAGTCTTTCTGTGGGCTGTCTTGAACTTAAACATCATGGAGGGCATGGATGGAATGGGATTGTGCCGATTTTGCAGTGTTTTTCGATTTTTGGGGGTGTTCATGGGGAGGGACAGGCCATGTGGCTGGTGGCCATTTTGAGTGCTGCTACAGGCACTGGCCATGTGCTTGGAGGCAAGTGGCCATTTTGAATGCAGGCTTTGTTGTTAGGCCTGCAACCATTTTGCCTACTTTTCAACCTTTATGCCCAGGGGTAGTGAGTCTTGCATGGGCCTAGTCTTTCTGTGGGCTGTCTTGAACTTAAACATCATGGAGGGCATGGATGGAATGGGATTGTGCTGATTTTGCAGTGTTTTTCGATTTTTGGGGGTGTTCATGGGGAGGGACAGGCCATGTGGCTGGTGGCCATTTTGAGTGCTGCTACAGGCACTGGCCATGTGCTGGGAGACAAGTGGCCATTTTGAATGCAGGCTTTGTTGTTAGGCCTGCAACCATTTTGCCTACTTTTCAACCTTTATGCCCAGGGGTAGTGAGTCTTGCATGGGCCTAGTCTTTCTGTGGGTTGTCTTGAATTTAAACATCATGGAGGGCATGGATGGATTGGGATTGTGCTGATTTTTCAGTGATTTTTGTTTTTTGGGGCTGTACTTGTGGCCTTTTCACCAGGGGTATTTGAGTCTAGCATGGGCCTAGTCTTTCCGTGGGCTGTCTTGAACTTAAACATCATGGAGGGCATGGATGGATTGGGATTGTGCTGATTTTTCAGTGATTTTCGTTTTTTGGGGCTGTACTTGTGGCCTTTTCACCAGGGGTATTTGAGTCTAGCATGGGCCTAGTCTTTCTGTGGGCTGTCTTGAACTTAAACATCATGGAGGCCATGGATGGAATGGGATTGTGCTGATTTTGCAGTGTTTTTCGATTTTTGGGGGTGTTCATAGGGAGGGACAGGCCATGTGGCTGGTGGCCATTTTGAGTGCTGCTACAGCCACTGGCCATGTGCTGGGAGGCAAGTGGCCATTTTGAATGCAGGCTTTGTTGTTAGGCCTGCAACCATTTTGCCTACTTTTCAACCTTTATGCCCAGGGGTAGTGAGTCTTGCATGGGCCTAGTCTTTCTGTGGGTTGTCTTGAATTTAAACATCATGGATGGATTGGGATTGTGCTGATTTTTCAGTGATTTTCGTTTTTTGGGGCTGTACTTGTGGCCTTTTCACCAGGGGTATTTGAGTCTAGCATGGGCCTAGTCTTTCTGTGGGCTGTCTTGAACTTAAACATCATGGAGGGCATGGATGGATTGGGATTGTGCTGATTTTTCAGTGATTTTCGTTTTTTGGGGCTGTACTTGTGGCCTTTTCACCAGGGGTATTTGAGTCTAGCATGGGCCTAGTCTTTCCGTGGGCTGTCTTGAACTTAAACATCATGGAGGGCATGGATGGATTGGGATTGTGCTGATTTTTAAGTGATTTTCGTTTTTTGGGGCTGTACTTGTGGCCTTTTCACCAGGGGTATTTGAGTCTAGCATGGGCCTAGTTTTTCTGTGGGCTGTCTTGAACTTAAACATCATGGAGGGCATGGATGGAATGGGATTGTGCTGATTTTGCAGTGTTTTTCGATTTTTGGGGGTGTTCATGGGGAGGGACAGGCCATGTGGCTGGTGGCCATTTTGAGTGCTGCTACAGGCACTGGCCATGTGCTGGGAGGCAAGTGGCCATTTTCAATGCAGGCTTTGTTGTTAGGCCTGCAACCATTTTGCCTACTTTTCAACCTTTATGCCCAGGGGTAGTGAGTCTTGCATGGGCCTAGTCTTTCTGTGGGTTGTCTTGAATTTAAACATCACGGATGGATTGGGATTGTGCTGATTTTTCAGTGATTTTCGTTTTTTGGGGCTGTACTTGTGGCCTTTTCACCAGGGGTATTTGAGTCTAGCATGGGCCTAGTCTTTCTGTGGGCTGTCTTGAACTTAAACATCATGGAGGGCATGGATGGATTGGGATTGTGCTGATTTTTCAGTGATTTTCGTTTTTTGGGGCTGTACTTGTGGCCTTTTCACCAGGGGTATTTGAGTATAGCATGGGCCTAGTCTTTCTGTGGGCTGTCTTGAACTTAAACATCATGGAGGCCATGGATGGAATGGGATTGTGCTGATTTTGCAGTGTTTTTCGATTTTTGGGGGTGTTCATGGGGAGGGACAGGCCATGTGGCTGGTGGCCATTTTGAGTGCTGCTACAGGCACTGGCCATGTGCTGGGAGGCAAGTGGCCATTTTGAATGCAGGCTTTGTTGTTGTGCCTGCAACCATTTTGCCTACTTTTCAACCTTTATGCCCAGGGGTAGTGAGTCTTGCATGGGCCTAGTCTTTCTGTGGGTTGTCTTGAATTTAAACATCATGGAGGGCATGGATGGATTGGGATTGTGCTGATTTTTCAGTGATTTTTGTTTTTTGGGGCTGTACTTGTGGCCTTTTCACCAGGGGTATTTGAGTCTAGCATGGGCCTAGTCTTTCTGTGGGCTGTCTTGAACTTAAACATCATGGAGGGCATGGATGGAATGGGATTGTGCTGAGTTTGCAGTGTTTTTCGATTTTTGGGGGTGTTCATGGGGAGGGACAGGCCATGTGGCTGGTGGCCATTTTGAGTGCTGCTACAGGCACTGGCCATGTGCTTGGAGGCAAGTGGCCATTTTGAATGCAGGCTTTGTTGTTAGGCCTGCAACCATTTTGCCTACTTTTCAACCTTTATGCCCAGGGGTAGTGAGTCTTGCATGGGCCTAGTCTTTCTGTGGGCTGTCTTGAACTTAAACACCATGGAGGGCATGGATGGAATGGGATTGTACTGATTTTGCAGTGTTTTTCGATTTTTGGGGGTGTTCATGGGGAGGGACAGGCCATGTGGCTGGTGACCATTTTGAGTGCTGCTACAGGCACTGGCCATGTGCTGGGAGGCAAGAGGCCATTTTGAATGCAGGCTTTGTTGTTAGGCCTGCAACCATTTTGCCTACTTTTCAACCTTTATGCCCAGGGGTAGTGAGTCTTGCATGGGCCTAGTCTTTCTGTGGGTTGTCTTGAATTTAAACATCATGGAGGGCATGGATGGATTGGGATTGTGCTGATTTTTCAGTGATTTTCGTTTTTTGGGGCTGTACTTGTGGCCTTTTCACCAGGGGTATTTGAGTCTAGCATGGGCCTAGTCTTTCCGTGGGCTGTCTTGAACTTAAACATCATGGAGGGCATGGATGGATTGGGATTGTGCTGATTTTTCAGTGATTTCCGTTTTTTGGGGCTGTACTTGTGGCCTTTTCACCAGGGGTATTTGAGTCTAGCATGGGCATAGTCTTTCTGTGGGCTGTCTTGAACTTAAACATCATGGAGGCCATGGATGGAATGGGATTGTGCTGATTTTGCAGTGTTTTTCAATTTTTGGGGGTGTTCATGGGGAGGGACAGGCCATGTGGCTGGTGGCCACTTTGAGTGCTGCTACAGGCACTGGCCATGTGCTGGGAGGCAAGTGGCCATTTTGAATGCAGGCTTTGTTGTTAGGCCTGCAACCATTTTGCCTACTTTTCAACCTTTATGCCCAGGGGTAGTGAATCTTGCATGGGCCTAGTCTTTCTGTGGGTTGTCTTGAATTTAAACATCATGGAAGGATTGGGATTGTGCTGATTTTTCCGTGATTTTCGTTTTTTGGGGCTGTACTTGTGGCCTTTTCACCAGGGGTATTTGAGTCTAGCATGTGCCAGTCTTTCTGTGGGCTGTCTTGAACTTAAACATCATGGAGGGCATGGATGGATTGGGATTGTGCTGATTTTTCAGTGATTTTCGTTTTTTGGGGCTGTACTTGTGGCCTTTTCACCAGGGGTATTTGAGTCTAGCATGGGCCTAGTCTTTCCGTGGGCTGTCTTGAACTTAAACATCATGGAGGGCATGGATGGATTGGGATTGTGCTGATTTTTCAGTGATTTTCGTTTTTTGGGGCTGTACTTGTGGCCTTTTCACCAGGGGTATTTGAGTCTAGCATGGGCCTAGTCTTTCTGTGGGCTGTCTTGAACTTAAACATCATGGAGGGCATGGATAGATTGGGATTGTGCTGATTTTTCAGTGATTTTCGTTTTTTGGGGCTGTACTTGTGGCCTTTTCACCAGGGGTATTTGAGTCTAGCATGGGCCTAGTCTTTCTGTGGGCTGTCTTGAACTTAAACATCATGGAGGCCATGGATGGAATGGGATTGTGCTGATTTTGCAGTGTTTTTCGATTTTTGGGGGTGTTCATGGGGAGGGACAGGCCATGTAGCTGGTGGCCATTTTGAGTGCTGCTACAGGCACTGGCCATGTTCTTGGAGGCAAGTGGCCATTTTGAATGTAGGCTTTGTTGTTAGGCCTGCAACCATTTTGCCTACTTTTCAACCTTTATGCCCAGGGGTAGTGAGTCTTGCATGGGCCTAGTCTTTCTGTGGGCTGTCTTGAACTTAAACATCATGGAGGGCATGGATGGAATGGGATTGTGCTGATTTTGCAGTGTTTTTTGATTTGTGGGGGTGTTCATGTGGAGGGACAGGCCATGTGGCTGGTGGCCATTTTGAGTGCTGCTACAGGCACTGGCCATGTGCTGGGAGGCAAGAGGCCATTTTGAATGCAGGCTTTGTTGTTAGGCCTGCAACCATTTTGCCTACTTTTCAACCTTTATGCCCAGGGGTAGTGAGTCTTGCATGGGCCTAGTCTTTCTGTGGGTTGTCTTGAATTTAAACATCATGGAGGGCATGGATGGATTGGGATTGTGCTGATTTTTCAGTGATTTTCGTTTTTGGGGCTGTACTTGTGGCCTTTTCACCAGGGGTATTTGAGTCAAGCATGGGCCTAGTCTTTCTGTGGGCTGTCTTGAACTTAAACATCATGGAGGGCATGGATGGATTGGGATTGTGCTGATGTTTCAGTGATTTTCGTTTTTTGGGGCTGTACTTGTGGCCTTTTCACCAGGGGTATTTGAGTCTAGCATGGGCCTAGTCTTTCCGTGGGCTGTCTTGAACTTAAACATCATGGAGGGCATGGATGGAATGGGATTGTGCTGATTTTTCAGTGATTTTCGTTTTTTGGGGCTGTACTTGTGGCCTTTTCACCAGGGGTATTTGAGTCTAGCATGGGCCTAGTCTTTCTGTGGGCTGTCTTGAACTTAAACATCATGGAGGGCATGGATGGAATGGGATTGTGCTGATTTTGCAGTGTTTTTCGATTTTTGGGGGTGTTCATGGGGAGGGACAGGCCATGTGGCTGGTGGCCATTTTGAGTGCTGCTACAGGCACTGGCCATGTGCTGGGACGCAAGTGGCCATTTTAAATGCAGGCTTTGTTGTTAGGCCTGCAACCATTTTGCCTACTTTTCAACCTTTATGCCCAGGGGTAGTGAAGCTTGCATGGGCCTAGTCTTTCTGTGGGTTGTCTTGAATTTAAACATCATGGATGGATTGGGATTGTGCTGATTTTTCAGTAATTTTCGTTTTTTTGGGGCTGTACTTGTGGCCTTTTCACCAGGGGTATTTGAGTCTAGCATGGGCCTAGTCTTTCTGTGGGCTGTCTTGAACTTAAACATCATGGAGGGCATGGATGGATTGGGATTGTGCTGATTTTTCAGTGATTTTCGTTTTTTGGGGCTGTACTTGTGGCCTTTTCACCAGGGGTATTTGAGTCTAGCATGGGCCTAGTCTTTCTGTGGGCTGTCTTGAACTTAAACATCATGGAGGCCATGGATGGAATGGGATTGTGCTGATTTTTCTGTTTTTTTTCCGATTTTTTTGTGGTGTATAACTGAACTGATGTTCCTCTGTCTTCCATTGTTTTTAGGTGCACAAGACTCAAGAGAACCACCAGTGCCAGGAAGAAGTCCTGCAGCGGTGTGTGTGTGCAGCATAACGTCACGCGACGTCACGTCTGGCCTCAGACAACTCTACAATTCGTGCAACTGCGGCCTGCTGTCTGACCTGCTCTGAAGAAGATGGCCCCAAAAAATGTTCTCCGTAGCTCCTCTAGCAAGAAAGTTGCTAGTAAGGAGCAGAAGAAGCAAGTTACCAAGGAGGCTGGTGTGCCAACCGCCACGTTTTTTGGGAGCAAAAAGAAAAGTACGCCTGCAGCAGCAGCAGGATCTGCTGGGGACCAAGCTGGGAGCAGCACCCCTGCTCCATTGGGTTCAGTGCCTCCACCACCACGCCAACTTAAGTCAAAGCCCTTGAGTGCTTCAGAGGCAGTCAGTGTACTTCTCCAATCACCATCGACCAGTGACGTTGGCTCATCGCAAGAAAGTAGCAGCAATGTCCCTGAATCAACACAGGTTGTTGTAACTCATCTGACAAGTGTTGAACAACCACAGCCGCAACAACAACACCATGTGCAAGTACACGCCCAAGTACATGTGGAAGGAGAGGCAGCAAAAGGAGATGCGCAAGCAGAGGTGCATGGAGGGTCACAAGTGCCCACAATAGTTGTTCCTCCCGAAGTAGGGGCACATCAGGAAATCGACAATGAAGCCGAGGTATCATTGGAAGCCACTCCTCCTGATGATCATTCATTGTCTTCCACATCCCCAGCAAGGAAAAGATCAAGGGGGGTGTCTACATCTTCTTCAAGCCCACCTCCTACTGATGATCTGGATGACGATTGGGTACCACCACCGCAGCCTGAGAGTGAGGCACACCATGATCTGACAAAGGTACCTAAGCTTAAAAGGAAGGTCGTCGAAAAACTCATAGCTATGGAGTGTGATGAGGCTCAACAAGAAGTGACAGATACTGCTGGTGATGAAGCCTCTCACGATGACGACGAGCCAGTCATCACAAAGGTCACTGCAGCCCCAGCGGGCATGCAGCAAAGAGACATTTTGACCCTATCCCGAGAAGCTGCTGAGCGTGATGATGATGTCGACGAGGAGGCAATGGAAATGGAAACACAACAATCATTAGATTTGGAGTTAACTAGTACACCAACACCTACCTCTTCCATATTTCTTCCTCACAAGAAGGGACCTACATCCACCTCGACCTCAATTTGTGGTGGTGAAAGTGCAAAACGTACTGAAGTTCGGCAATCCACATCCTCCACTTCATCTGGCATTAGCAGCAGGACCACCACCACCAGTATCGCTGCCTCCTCCGGCCCCCAAAGACATTTCAAGTCTGCAGTTTGGGACTTCTTTAGTGTTTGCCCAAAAAATGAAACCGTAGCCATTTGTAGCATGTGTAAGGTTCGAGTTAGTCGTGGTAAGTTGGGTTCCAACTATGGTACCGGAGGCCAGAGAGGTCATCTTGAAAGAAAGCACGCTGTCAAATGGTTTGCGCACCTACAGGCGATCAAGGAAGCCCGAATTGCACGTAATGCTGTTTCATCTGATGATGACGAGAAGGAAGAAGACGTGTCAAACCCTTCACTTACACCCAGTACCCCTGTCAGCTGCACACCCCATGTGAGCCACACTAATAGTGTGGGAGAGAGTGATACACCATTGCGAAAAAGTTCATCAGCGAGCGTAACTGGGTCGAAGATATCATCATCATCCCGTAAATCTTTGGTCCAGGGCAACATTAAAAAGATGTTGTTTACAGAAGCGCAATATGAACGCAACCACCCACTGACGCTTCTGTATAACACTAAGCTGGCTAAAATGCTAGCTCTGGACCTTCTCCCTTTTTCTTTTGTAGAAGGGGTTGGTTTTCTAGAATTAGTGGCAGCGCTCTGCCCTAAATGGAAGGTTCCTAGCCGGTTCTATTTTGCCCGAGTTGCGGTTCCAGCACTACATGAAGATGTTCTGAAGGTGATTGGGGCAGCTTTGCAGAAGAGTGCTGTTCACACTATACATATGACAACAGACATGTGGACCAGTGGCCCAGGCGCTGATTACATGTGCATCACTGCACACTGGGTCTCTTTTTCAGGGGCTAAAGCAAAGCTAAACACAGGTGTTGACACGGACATTGTTTTTAAAGCTGCTCGGAAACATGCAACACTAGCCATGTTTGGTTTGGAGAAACGTCACACAGCAGAAAACATTTTGGATGTCTTTAACACAAAGGTCCTTAACTGGCTGTCCCCACTAAAACGCCAGGTTGGTTATGTTTCCACGGACAATGGCGCCAATATAGTTAAGGCCATGAGGGACGGTAACTATTTCAGAGTGCCGTGTTTGGCGCACTGTATAAACCTGGTTGTCCAAAAATTCTTGGGTAATAAAGGCAGTGCAGCGTACAGTGTATTGGACACCTGCCGAAAAATGTGCAAGCATTTCAGCTTTCTTTTAAGGCCCGGAAGCAGCGGAGGAGCCTGCTATATCAACGTAAAATGCCAGTGAAAGCACTCATCCAGGAGGTGGTAACACGTTGGAACTCAACCTTCTACATGCTTGAGCGTCTGTATGAGCAGTATAAGGAACTCGATCAATATTTCCTTACAGAGGGTACAGAGGAGCTGAGGATGGGTGCGGCGCAATGGAACATAGTTCAAAGCCTGACACGCATGCTTCGTCCTTTTGAGTTCTTCACGCGTGCAGTCAGCAAGGAGGACTGTAATTTGGGAAAAGCTATCCCATTGTTGTACATGCTGGAGGACCAACTGAAGGAGGTGTGTTCTGTGTTTGAAAAGATGTAAAAAACCAAGACTCTTTTCTTCTGGCTGAGAAATTATTACAGCTCCTACAAGGTGATGAACGTCTTAAAAAGATCCACTCAGAAGAGCATTACATTTGTGCTACTATTCTGGATCCACGCTACAAAAAGGCGCTGGCAGGCCAAGCATTCTTTCCTTTTGATGATGAACATGTTCCAAAGTACAAACATTGGCTAGCCTTGTCAGCCAAGAGGTTTGAAAGAGAACGGCTGGAATTTGAAGGAAATGGCAGTACATCAGCAGGCCATCCCCAGTCAAAACAATCCACTTCTGCACCTGTGGCTGTGGCACAAGTGACCTCTCAGCCGTTAAAGACACCGGCAACCGGATCATCTGCACGAGACACAACAGAAACATTGGAAGCTGAAGAGGATTGGCTAGCTCTGCGTGGGTTTGGTTCTCAAAAGGTCAGAGGCACAGCAAGAGCTAAGCAAAGTGGAGGAACCTTGGATGAGGACCTTGAGTCGATGGTGAAGGACTATCTGAATGACTCAACAGAGGTGTATGTTAATTCTGACCCATTGGCGTATTGGCATGGGAAAAAAGAATTGTGGCCACAGCTCACCAACCTGGCTTTAAACTACTTGTCTTGCCCACTCACAAGCGTGTCTTCTGAACGGGTTTCCAGTGCTGCTGGTGGCATTGTAACTCCCAAACGGAGCCGCCTCTCGCCCAAAAATGTGGAGAGGTTAACAATGATCAAGATGAATCAGCACCTCATACCACCAGATTTCAGAGTACGAGAAAGCGTGCCGGATGAAGAGGAGGTGGCCAGCAACATAGATGAGGGAATTTCTACTCTGTCAGGTGACACTGAGCTCACCCTGCCTGAATTCGCAGAGTATGATGACGAAGCCTTATTCTCATTCCTGTAACGTGATACCGAGCCCTGAAAATGAGACAACGAATCAATAACTTTCTTTTTCGTCCTTATTCACTTTTATTCCTGTGTGTCTGTCTTTCTTTGTTGTGCACAGTTAATATATTTCAAACTTTAATAAGATAATCACAAAAACAAGCCCATCAGCAGAACTGTCTTCACTGGTTTGCTAATTGATTTGAAGTTGCCGCTGTCTGCATTCCTCAGGTTCACAAGTTCGAAGAACATGCTCCTCTATCCTCCTCCTCCAGACTCCTATTTCCATCAAACCAGAGGGCTGGTTTACGCCCAATGAAGAAAGACTCAGCACTTGTGGGGGTGTTGTTGTACCTCTTTGCAGGTGAGTCGACGGCTCTGGGACCATTGTTGGGAAGCTCTAATACCAGATAAAAGTGGTTTCGACCAAATCCCATGCGGAATTTTTTTTGTGTTTTTGATGACTTGCTTGCCTTTGAGGTGCTCTTAGGGGGGGTTCCGTCTGTTTGTGGGTGAGTTTCGTGGTCTGGGAGCACTGCTGGGACACTCTAATCTTGATTGCATTTGCTTTTCAGGAAATCCGTGGTGGCAACCCCGACTTATGGCCTAGCCACGCAGCGCGTTTGGAACGAAGGCCGAGAAATATTGCAAGTATGAGATTTTGCTTTTGGCCTGTTTGGGGGTGTTATGCTTCTTGGCGGGTGGGTTGGCGGGTCTTGGGGCACTCCTGGGAAGGTCTAATACCGGGTAGAAGTGGTTGGGACAAAATCGAGGCCGATTTTTTTTTGGCTATTTCTGACATTTTGCTCAATGTAGCGTTTTCGGGGGCCTGTTTGGGGGGCTTCCTGGTGTTTGTGGGTGGGTTTCGGGGTCTGGGCGCACTGCTGGCTATATATACTTTACTTTTCAAGAGGTTTGAAGCAAATCCATGGTGGCAGAGGGGAGTTAGGGCCTAGCTGCAGAGCGCGCGCGGAGTGATTTGGGAAATTTGGGAAAAACTGACAAAGTCCCCATTTTTGTACTTTTGCTCTTTGGCTGTTTGGGGGTCTTCTACTCGTTTTCTCCAGGGTTGACGGCGCTGGGGCCATTGCTGGGAAGCTCTAATACCGGATAAAAGTGGTTTGGACCAAATCCCAGGCGGAAATTTTTGTGTGTTTTTGATGACTTGCTTGCCTTTGAGGTGCTTTTAGGGAGGTTCCGTCTGTTTGTGGGTGAGTTTCGTGGTCTGGGAGCACTGCTGGGACACTCTAATCTTGATTGCATTTGCTTTTCAGGAAATCCGTGGTGGCAACCCCGACTTATGGCCTAGCCACGCAGCGCGTTTGGACCGAAGGCCGAGAAATATTGCAAGTATGAGATTTTGCTTTTGGCCTGTTTGGGGGTGCTATGCTTGTCGGCGGGTGGGTTGGCGGGTCTTGGGGCATTCCTGGGAAGGTCTAATACCGGGTAGAAGTGGTAGGGACAAAATGCAGGCCGATTTTTTTGGGGCTATTTCTGACATTTTGCTCAATGTAGCGTTTTCGGGGGCCTGTTTGGGGGGCTTCCTGGTGTTTGTGGGTTGGTTTCGGGGTCTGGGAGCACTGCTGGGACACTCTAATCTTGATTGCATTTGCTTTTCAGGAAATCCGTGGTGGCAACCCGACTTATGGCCTAGCTACGCAGCGCGTTTGGACCGAAGGCCGAGAAATATTGCAAGTATGAGATTTTGCTTTTGGCCTGTTTGGGGGTGTTATGCTTCTTGGCGGGTGGGTTGGCGGGTCTTGGGGCATTCCTGGGAAGGTCTAATACCGGATAGAAGTGGTTGGGACAAAATCCAGGCCGATTTTTTTTGGGCTATTTCTGACATTTTGCTCAATGTAGCGTTTTCGGGGGCCTGTTTGGGGGGCTTCCTGGTGTTTGTGGGTGGGTTTCGGGGTCTGGGAGCACTGCTGGGACACTCTAATCTTGATTGCATTTGCTTTTCAGAAAATCTGTGGTGGCAACCCCGACTTATGGCCTAGCTACGCAGCGCGTTTGGACCGAAGGCCGAGAAATATTGCAAGTATGAGATTTTGCTTTTGGCCTGTTTGGGGGTGTTATGCTTCTTGCCGGGTGGGTTGGCGGGTCTTGGGACATTCCTGGGAAGGTCTAATACCGGGTAAAAGTGGTTGGGACAAAATCCAGCCCGATTTTTTTTGGGCTATTTCTGACATTTTGCTCAATGTAGCGTTTTCGGGGGCCTGTTTGGGGGGCTTCCTGGTGTTTGTGGGTGGGTTTCGGGGTCTGGGAGCACTGCTGGGACACTCTAATCTTGATTGCATTTGCTTTTCAGGAAATCCGTGGTGGCAACCCCGACTGATGGCCTAGCTACGCAGCGCGTTTGGACCGAAGGCCGAGAAATATTGCAAGTATGAGATTTTGCTTTTGGCCTGTTTGGGGGTGTTATGCTTCTTGGCGGGTGGGTTGGCGGGTCTTGGGGCATTCCTGGGAAGGTCTAATACCGGGTAGAAGTGGTTGGGACAAAATCCTTGCGGAAAAGCCTTTTGGCACTTTTTGTAACTTAGGGTTCGTTAGGGTTAGCCCTCGCAGCAGGATTGCATGTGTTTCGGGGTGTTCTAGATTTTTGCAACTGAGTTCTGGGGTCTTAGAGCACTCGTGAGAATGTGTAATTTTGGTTGCAAGTCATTTGAAGAAAATCCATGGTGGGAAAGGGGGGATTTGGCATAGTTAAAGAAAGCCTTTGCCACTATTCTTAACTTAGGGTTTGTTAGGGTTAGCAGTATTTCTATTGCATGTGTTTGAGTGGGGGGGATTTCGAGTCTTGGAGCGATGCTGGCTATGGATACTTTTGCTTGGTTGCTTGCAAGTGGTTTGAATGCAATCCACGGTGGGTAAGGGGTTAATTAGTAAGGGGGTACTTCGGCCTACTTTAACTTTCAAAGTAAGTTTTGTCACCAGTTTTCTGCTAGGCCTCGTTTTTTGAGATTTGATTGGGGGTCTTCTACATGTTTGCGACTGGCTTTAGTAAGGTTCTGGGTGGGAGCACTGCTAGGAAGATCTAATTTTGTTCTAAAACACAGTTTACAGTACACCTAGCTTGAGGGGAAAGATCCGCTACATTAATTTGCCCCTATTTATTTATCCTTCAAAAGGTGACTCAGACAGAGTACGCACTTTCAAAAATATTGTACTGTCTACTAGGAAAATCAAAGTGTGACTTTTTGCACTCCACAGCCTACATACCTTATATTTATTTATCAGTGGTGTTGTAATATTATATCACTTCCTGTTTTTCGTTGAATAATTACAGGCCGGGTTTCAGTCTCTGCAATGGGGAAAAAAGGATGGAGTCAGGCTTCACATTAGCGAGCCACAATTCAGCATCAGGCAGGCAGTGGACATGGTGTCTTCTGGTGACCAACATCGATGGACGAAGCGTCGGCTGCAATGGAGGATTTTTTTTCTGCAGGCAACTTACTTACCACTTCCAACAGGACAACTACAACAACATAGATACAGTATCCCTTGCCTTTTTCTCTGACTGTGACTGCATTTCTTGGATCTCTCTCTGCTTCTAAATTGATCCCTTAACACATCACTTAGTCCACTCCACTATCACATCTGCACCACACATAGTCATTTGTAAGTGCTCCTACGTAATTCGCAAGTCGCAGCACGCCCCAGCCCGTAGAGGACTGGGATGGCCCCAATGATGAAGCATGTCACCAAGGGGCAACCCTGGTGAGTGAGGGGACACCTAGAAAAAAAGCAATTTCTCCTTTTCTATCTACTATACCTTCCAGACCAACCCCATTGAGTGTTGTTGTGAATGGATTTATAGTGACCAGCAAGGCTCTCAGGTATCTGGCTACAGAGACCTTATGTTGAATATAGTTATCAATAATTCCACACAGGCCCTGTACTGTCGCATTCTTTCTTCCACAGTTGTCGAAAGTACTACTTACTTTTCACTGACATGCATGCAGTAGTGCATGCACTTTCAAAGATTGATGGATAAGTTTGTACCCAAAGAATTGTTTATGTTCACAATTGTTTGTCCATGCTGTGCTATTTTTTCTTGTCTCCCAAAACCTTTCCCAAAAACCCCCGTACCCATCCACTTTTCAAACCCTAACCCTCTTCCCCCGGGCTGTGTGGTTTTGATTGATGTGTGACTAAATTACAGCAATAAATCCACACACTTGCTGGGGAGGATAAGGTGATAGCAACAGGCTGGTGAAGAAATCCGAGGATATATTCTTACTCTGCTTGACAAAGACCCATGGCTAATGTCAAAGAACTTCAACCGAATTAGTAGTTATACTTTACCATTTGTTAGGCTACAATGTGGCACTGTTCTAGTGTACTTCTGCCACCTGCTATATTCTCTATTGTACCGTTGAATTGCTCAGGAGGACAAACCAGATTTAATTTTCTTTTTTTTCATAGGCATGCAACTGCCACTGTGTCACACCACTAGTACCACCGTTATGAGGAAATTTTATCCGACCAAGATTGCCAACCTTATTCGCTGTTTCCCGTGGAGCCAGCCCTGGGTCTAGCCCTACTTTCAAACACAAATTACAGGTAAGATAAGCGTTTGGTGGTTTGGGGGTATAATGGAGTATTAGTAGGAGAGACGAGAGACTGACGGTAGTACTACTAAAGTCCTAGGACTCTTGGATTCACTTCACTTACTCTGTGAGAGGCACTTAGTGTTGAAAACATTTGGGCATTTACACTTAAAGGAAGAAAATGGAACTAAACTTTCAGGAAAACAAAGTCACTGTTAAACCCCCACCCACCAGGCAAGCAGTAAGAAACGGGTATGCTCAGATAAAGGTTGAAAAAGTATATTTATATCCCTAACAAAATAATCTCCCGCAAGACCCTCCCTAACCCCAACGATTGTCCTTCAAAAGTCCCCAAAAACCCAACTCCCAATTCCCACCCCCCAAAAGTCTCTAAAAAAGGGGCAAGGGACACTATGGGTGGATGCTGTCTACTTTTTGGGCCAGGGCATCATGCTCCTGGCGGAGCAAGGCGTGCTCTACGCGGAGCCCCTCCAACACGTTTGAAAAGTAGTGGAGCTCCTGCTGGAGGCGGGACACCATCAGGGTACTGCGGCGCAGGCGTGCCTTCACTGCCTTGCAGGTGCAACGGCTGTGAGAGGAAGCTGTTGTCCTTGCTACTCGGCGGTGGCTTTTGGCTTTGGCAGCCCGGCTCAGTCTGGGTGGACCACTGTGCTGGGTGGCAGCCCGTGGGGGCATGGAGGCCGATGCAGACGACGTTGTTGTTGTGGTCGACTGCACACTTTCTTCATCCTCCAGGGCCACCAGCCGCCGATATTCGGCCACAGTGGCATCGATCCTCCGTTGCCGGGCCGCTCTAGCCAGCTCCTTCCTACTTGTTCATTTGGAAGGAGAATCTATATGAAGAAAGAAAGACATAGTCTGTAACCAATGCTCTTTAAGATTAACTCAATCATTCAGCAGAAATTTGTGTTGCAGTACAACTAGCAACTTGCAAGCGCATCACATAACTATTGAGGCCAGTATCTATCTAACCTCACACTTCTTCATCCTTGCTCTAAAATTAGTGGGAGTTTAAGGAACAAATTCTACGAGCACTATGGATATCATTGGAGTCGACTATGAAAGTACACCAGTCTTATTCTTCTTCTTGTCTCTTGTTTAGGAAAATTGGTACGTTATCTTCTGCAAGCCGGCATAATGCCAGCGCAGTAAACTTGCACCCGAGAAAAAGAGACGCACGCCATGATGAGTGACCTAGACTTGCGTTGCGTTACTGTACCCGTCCAGTACATGCAGGTGGTGAAGCTCTTACTTTTCTATTACGGGTGGCACTGAGAATACTCTGTTACAACTCAAGGGCTACTGCTTAATTAATTTAACTTTCACCCTACAGTGGAAATGAGTACTAGAAATGGAAAATTGAAGAAGATAAATAATCTGATTATCTATCACTTCACATGGGATGTTTTTGCTTATATATGGGATGACTTTAGGTGCTTTGCTTTTTATTGAGTGACCAGTGATACATCCACACATGAATGACTGAGTACTACTAAACTTATTAAGAGAGGTAGGGAGTGGCCACCGTAATAACCGGATCTATGCTGTGCTTGCAATACAAACTACTGCTACTATTGATGGTAGTATTTGGACAAAATTAAAACTTCTTTTCCTTGCCTTTCCTACACTGGAACGGACGTGCGGGTGCAGTGTTACATGCTCTTCAAAGTTACACTTAGTTCATCCACTGACCGTCTACTCTCTCTAGATCATGGGTACTCACAAACTTTCTCTCAGGGGCTAAATTTACAGTGTAGTTTGTGGCCGAGGGCTGCACTGGTGGGGGCGTAGTCGGAGGGGCCGGGGCTAAAGCAAAACGAAAACTTGTGACCATGAGGTTGCACACAGGTCCCTGCAGCAGATGCCTTCATCCACTGAGCCACCAGACCCAGCATTTACATACATCTCTCTCACTCATGCTCTCCCTCCTGCCCTCCCTCTCCATCTCTCTCTCCCTCCTGCCCTCCCTCTCCCTCCCCCTCTGTCATCACACTGTGTGTGTGTCTGTCTGTGTCAGCCTTCAGCCCGGGCTGAGACAGCTTCCTCAACGCGCACACACAGACAGCCACACCAAAGTACTTAACAGGTCTTTAAAAGACCATTAACATATTATTGAGGCTTTGTTTGTTGTAGCGCCCCTGCATCTCCACCCTGAGAATCACTGCTTGCCCGGCCCCACAGAGCAGAGGCTTTGTTCTATTTCACCTCTTTGTGGCCCTGCATCTCCACTCTGCTCTGTGGGGGCGGGGGAGCAGTGATTGTCTGCAAGGTCTGCACACCGCCAAGGAAGGCTTGCCGGGCCGCCACCGGCCCGCGGGCCGTACTATGAGTACCCCTGCTCTAGATACACATATGCTATCTAAGAGTCAGATAGTAGCATGATCCAGGTATATGGACACATACAGTTTCTGTGTCACCCACCCAGGCTGTTGTCCTTCCACCAATCATTGCTTCATCATTCACCCAGCCATGCATCTCATATTCTTTCCTTCCCAGCCACGTCTTCAATCTCAATAAGTAAGGAATATATAAGAGCTTACCTCTGCCCGCCACCACCACCGTCTGAACTCTCACAGCCGGCACTGGAACCGCCGCATCCTCCCCTGAGGAATTGCCCTCCGCCTCCGTGTCGAGCACCACCACCTCCGCGTTGGCCCCGCCACCAGATGTTCCACCTACAAAGTACATTTAAGAATGTTAGAATAAACCACTCACTAGTATTTGGTCTAGGAATGAAGACATGTGAAAACAATGTAATGCAGCACTTTTTGGCACAACTGATGAAGGCTGGCTTTTTAACACGCACCATTTTTTTCCACACAGACAGAAGATGGACTTCTAACAACAAGATCAAGTTGAAACAAGGTGAGAGCTCAGCTCGACCACAAGAAATGTCTTCAATTAATTGTCAGCACTAACCACTTTTACATTCTCAGTTAAACGTTTAGTTTTTTTATTATGACTTCATTTTAATAAATGTGTTTACTTTTAATAAAGCTTTTAAACTTAGAGAGACTCTGTGTTTTTTGGTCCAGAGTGACTAGAGTGACTGAGCGAAAGGTTTTGCAATTTTTGCAAGCATGAGTCCGTGCCTCTGACACTTCTTGACTCTGACTCCGTACTCTTCAGCTACGTTGGATAATAATCATCATTGGGGATCAATGATCGATTAATTCGGGAGGTAAATGACTGTGCCAAACTATGTAGTCAGTCAGTAAGGACATTGGGGGTTCAAAGTCTGTTATCACAGAGGTATGTGGAAACTCTAACAGCGCCTACTTTAATTGATAAGCAATGCACTATTTATTGTCCATAGTTCTGTTTCTGCAGAAGAATTGTCCGCGCCACTGTAGTGGTATGGATTGTTCTCCTATCCAAACCAAAAGGTAGTATCTTATTCTTTCTTGGTGGTCATTCACATTTTATAGTTGGGAATTTTCAAAGCAGATAGAGCACTTCAAAAGACATTATGGACAATCCCAGAGGACTGCACTAAGTTGATAGAGCTATTGCTGACTAGAATGGGAGTTTCGCCAACCGTGCAATCTTAGTTAGCTACACAGACAGACTAATAAGAATAATCTAGTAATACCACAGGGAGTCATAGTAGAGGCAGGATAAGAATTTAGATACAGTCTACAAGAAGATCAAAGAGGATTTTGAAAAAATCAAATGAGGAACGCTAGGAAAAATAGGTATTAGTCTAAAATGAAAACTTACTGGGGCCAGCAAAGGAGCCCTCGCCTGCCCGATCCTGGCCCTGTTCAACAGCATCCGCCGCCTGCTGCTCCTGTGTCGTCCCCTCGCCCCTGGGGGGAGCTGACGTACAACATGAAAGAAAGAACAGAAAACATGGATGATTGTTGCTTGTCAATGTCAACCAAATCAAACATTTCAAAAGAACAATAACAAAATATTTCCGCGAAATTATATTGATTAGGGTTAGTTTTCATTTATTTGCGGACCTGTGACTTCGAAAGTCACGTAACTCACTAAACAAAGTACTGAAAGGTTCACCTAGGACTGGCAGGCAGCAGTCCGCAGGCAAGACGCAAAGTGACAGACAAACTCCATTGTGATTTCAGTCAGATCAGTGACAACACTAACAGTTGCCTGCTACATTACCAGTCATTTAAATAGTCAAACTATCAATCCACCGCCACTATTTTTCTTATTGTCAGGGGTACAAAGGAAGGGGCAGATTTAAGCCCCTTGCGGCTCTTTTGCGCCGTTCTTGCGTGACTTTTGTGACGCAGCAGCTAAACAAAAAAGGGCGCCATGGTGCGGCGTATAATATTATAACAACGTGACGCATTTGGGAGATGCATCCCGTTATAAAGCCCTGCGCCATCAGGGGGCGTTCCGGCGCAAGGGAGGGCATTCCTGCGCTGGAACACATCCTAAAAGTGGCTGAGGGAAATCTACAAAATTTCAATCAGTCACCTTTAGGACAATGATGCGTCCCACAAACCCTGCACCTGCTTGAAGCAGACGTACGGCTTGACCCAGCATTGGGGAGATAGGGTACCCCAGAGCATTGCTGGAGCTGCGCCATCGTTGCGACGCAACTCCAGCAGTAAAGCTTCGGTGACGTTTTGGGCCCATGGTGCGCCGCATTGCAAATACGGCGCACCATGTTTGGTGGTGGTAGCGGGCCGCACAATTAATGGCGCATCCCTGCTACTTTGCAGGGATGCGACGGTAATTGCAATTCTGCCCCTTAGGGGCATACTTACTTACGCGTTCTGGCGCATCTCCAGAGATGCGCCAGATCAAATGCGTCACGCAAAACTACCCTTGCGACACGGCAGATGCGCCTCATTTACAATGCGGCGCGCCCTGGCGCAAGGGTAGGCACTTGCGTGACGCATCTCGTCACGTAAGAGCGGCGCATCGCTGGAGTCACGTCGCCAACGCAATGCAACTCCAGTAATGCTCAGGGCCACCCAATACTTAACATGCTGTGTCAGTCCTTACGCCTGCTTCAAGCAGGCATAAGGAATTGAATTGACGTAGCAGCGTCGCAGAAGTGCCTGCGTTAAATCTTGTAGATTTCACGCAGGCAATTTTGTGAGGCGCACAGCCGCCGGACCGCCCACCCTGCGTACTAGGAACGCACCCATTGTGGTGCAGGCCCATGGCTTTATAACGTGACGCATCTCCCTAGATGCGTCATGCTGTAAATGACTCGCAGGGATGCGGCACGTTTACGCCGCTGTTGCGTCACGCAAGGCAACGTAAACGTGGCGCAAGGGGCTTGTAAATGTAATCTGCCCCCTAGTGTCTAGCATTATGCAGTTCTGTAAAGTACACTCATACATAATAGTTACTCAGGCCAATGAGACCACAAAATAGAAAACAAATAAGCATAGTAGCAACGCCACTGAGAAGGAGAGCAGTGCACCTGAAATGCACAGAAGATTTTGAAATATAATTTAACTACAATGTAATCGTCATCAGCGGCATTATTGGCTTGCTCCATGTAAAAAACAAATATTTGCAATACAACAACACAGAGCAGGAGAAAACATCATAGTAGTGAGTGATTAAATGGCTACTACTACTCACCAAGCCCGGGGATCTCCAAGCCGAGCTGGTCCAGCAGGTCGCGCTCCCGGTCCAGGAGGTCCGTCCAGCGATGGGTGACCTGGCTGTAGGTGCGCTGGACCCCGTAGAGGTGGGATATGGCCCAGCACACCTTCTCCCACCGCTTCCAGCGCTCCCGGATGTTGTAGCCGCCGGCCGCGATCCTGCCGCCTCCCGCGATGGTCCTGGGCAGGCGGCGCTGGACGAAGTAGACCAGCGCGCCCACTTCCTCCGGGCTGAAGATCTCCCGTCGCATCACCTGCTCCCCCCTCAATCGACCGCATGGTGTCCTGGCACGGGGTCCAGGACTCCTCCTCCCCGCCGCCGCTGCCGCCCTCAAGTGCCTGGGCAGCTTCACGGCGCCTGGCTTCACCATGGTCTGGGCAGGTAAGGTAGGAAGTAGAAAATTAAGAAGGAATAGGATAGGGAAGAAGAAAAGAAAAGAGTTTGAAAAAGTAGTTTAAAAGTAAAGAAAAATAGCAGAAAAGACAAAAATATACAGCTAGGAAAAGAGAGGGATAGATAAGAAGCAAAATCGTTAAAAAAAAACTGAAAACAAGCAAAGGATGGCAAAGATAGCAAGAGGATTAAACACCATGCCCAGACACAGGAAATGAATGAAAAACAAGATGGCCGGCGCCCGTTCACGAGCGCGAAAGTAAGTTCGCGCGAGACTTTCCTCGTGATCTCGTGCGAACTTCTACTCGCAATGCGCTTACTGCGCGAGATTATACATAGCGGGCGGAAACGGAAATACGTCACGCAAACAAAATGGCCGCGCCCGTACTCGACCTTGGGGTAAATTTGCGTGTTGCGCTGCAAGCGGCTCGGGAATACTGCAAAAAAACTCACGAAACAACAAGCCGCAAAAAAATAAAAAGCTCATTCGCACGAATTGGCGGCTTCCGCGGTCGGTTTCGCACGACGCCGCGCCCCGCGAATAGCGCGAAAAAAACGAAAAACGATTTTTGCAAAAGCAATGAGCAGGTGCAAAAGGTCAACCTCATGATTTGTAACGATTCCCTGTAGTGCTTCCTGAGGGGGCCCTACAGAATTCGGTTGCCTGCTTGCAACTATTGTGTGACCCTGCTCTGACCTTAACTGTATGCCACAAAGGTCCTGATTTACAGCTAAGGGAGCAGACAAGCAGGTGCCAGTCTGGAACTTCAAATTCAGTGACACATTAATTAGCCCCTAATTCATTATTGTCAGTTGGGGCAGGGCAGGTGTTGTTAATAAACTAACCCCAAATTAATTCATGTCAATTCAAGCAGGGCAGGTGGGCTTGCTTTTCCCCCCCATCTTCTACAGTGAAGATGAACCAGAGGGTGGCATTGATGTAACAGAGGGTGGCATGGGTCAAAGAGAGGGTGCCAGTGGTGAAACAGAGGGTGCTGGGAGGCTGTGATGATGAACCAGACGTAGAAACAACATAGTCGTGACCGTTGCGAGCCGACAAGTAAGTTCGCAATTGCGAACTAGTACCAAATCCTCGCGAACTGGCAGAAACACTTGCGAACACACAAAAAAAAAATCCGCAAATTTGCGAGAATTTGCGGATTTTGCGGATTGCGAATTCGCAAATCCGCAAAATTCGCGAACGCGAGATTCGCAAAATTCGCCCATGGTTACTAAATACCCTCATGAGTGACAAGCAGGACTGTGGGGGTGAGGGTTGGAGAAACTGGGGGTATCCCTTGCAGAACTCCTCCTTCAGGTCCTGAAATGCTGGTTCTTACCCCATACAAGTCCTGTATTGCAAGAACATGGGATCACCCTCCCGCAGATGGACCATGCACAGACAGTGTGCCCTGGTTACACACACAGGCCAGCACAATGAAAGCAGAACAGCTGTGTTCATTGTCCCAGACCCATCCCTGGAGATCTGGGAAAGCGTCCGTGAACAAGTCCACAACAAAGCGACGGATATCTTTTCCCTCCGATCGTTCTGCGATCCTCAAAATGCGCAAATTATTGCGCCGTGCTCAATTCTCCAGGTCGGTCAGCTTCCAATCAATATCTTGCCTAGTGTTCTCAAAGTCCTTAATTGACTTATTCTGTGTAGAAAGTTCATCTTCCACCGCTGAAATACGTGCTTCAGTCTCATTTACTCTTGAAATGGTTTAGTTGCTGGATTTAGCTAATCGGTGGACAACATTCTGTAATTTTCGTACCGCCCCTTGCGTACGAAGCCCTTCTGCCTTAGTTTCCTCTCTATGAGCCATAATTAGCCTATTTATGGAGGTTTGCAAGTTGTAGATGGATTTAAGTGTGATTTCCTCATCTCCTTCCAAAAATTCAGGGAGTTCAGATTGGATTTCCGGGGCTGCTCCAGCACCATCCCATTGCGGTTGGACAACTACATCAAGATTATCAGCTAAGGGAGAATTATGTACCTCTGTGACTTTGCGAACTGTGTTTTAAGTTCCCTCATTTACTAAATCATCAGAGCCAAGAAATTCTTCCTCAGAATTTTGGTTACAATCATCAGCCCAGTCTTTTGCGAATGAGTGGACTTCATTAATCACATCCTCTCCGGTCTCGCCGTCGGATGCTAATGAAACGTTGGACATGGAGTAAAATTGACCTCCTGATTCAATAGATTCAATAGATTCAGGATAATTTAAGATTAAAGCTACTCCATTTTCCTTTCTGATGCCATTTTCATTTTCATTAGCTCGTGGTGAGACTCTGACTCCCCCCACTGCTTGACAAAGTTCAGCTACATCCTTATCAATGTCTTCTTCGGGGGGGAGGTCCCCCACCCCCTGATTTTGCAGGAATAAGTGACGTATTGGCTCCACGATTTTTTGATACAGTACCCGACGGATCAGCAGCTCCTTGTACTCCTTGTGCCTTTCCTTTAATAAGATCTCGAGGTGTCTGCAAACTATTCTTAGCTGAAATAGTTGTGTTTTTTTCTAACGAAATCGGGTATTACTGGCTCCTTAATGACCTCGTTTTGTTGGCATACACTGGTCTCAAGAACAGGTCTATCTAGGGAGTTAGGCTCTGTTGATGATCTTGTTGCAGTACTTTCAGTGTTACTAGGCGTCATACTGGCTGGATTAACTGGATTTGCTGAACTAGCAGCTGCTTTTGTTCTGCCCCCTCTGCCTTTAGGTGCCATGTTTTTCTTATAGACTATTAAAAGTCTATGCAAATATATCAAAATTGTCAAATTACAGCTTATAGAATAAGTTTATACCAGGCAGAATAGGCTACTCCTTTTGTAATAATGCCAAGTGACGATGTTCCAAGCACTGATACCAGCCAGTTTCTTAATTAATTTGCAGCTGTTAACAGTATCCCAACTGCCCCAAACAGTCAACAAGCACTGGTGTTGCCAATAGGTCTCGCAGTAGGAAAGTTGGAGCTATTGGTTTTGTAAATGACAAAGCCCTTTATGTATTTAAAATGAAAACAAAAATAAAAGCCATTGTTATTTGCAATTGTAATAGCTCCAACTTTCCTACAGCGAGACCTATTGGCAACGCCAGTGCTTGTTTTTCTTTCTTTTCTTACCCCCGACCCCCTTGCTCCCACCCCACCACCTGAGCCCAGTAGCAGCCGCTACTGCCTGCACTGGCTTCTGCTTTAAATCGAGAAGTTGCATTTGTGGCCCGTGATGAACACCCAAACACAACCTGAACTCACCCAGACACCTAGAGGTTCATTTACACAACGCACTACACACAGGAATCATATGTTGCATGACAAAAAAACCTACACAAACAGCATCTGGAAAAAGCAAATACTCTTAAGTAATACTTAACATGGTTTCCCTGTTTACATTTTTAGCTGTCAATTCTCCCAGAAATCGACGTTTTTGCATTTCAAAATAAGGACCTGAATATTAATTACTGCCGGATCTGAGTTCTGGCAGGATCCGCCACACTTAAAGCCCAGATAATCCTCCTGAATGGTACCATAGCACAACATTTAGGGAGCGCCTGCTAGATTTCTGAGGAGCGCAGTGGGGGTGTTCCCACCAACCGGGGCTGAGCTGATAGCAGATTTCCAGGCGCATTGCTGCAGGCTCCGGCAGAGGGAGTTTTCTGGGGTACCCAGCACTTCCTTCACAGGACATTAAGGGAGGCAGGCAGTGCGGAGATGATGCAGGAGAAGAAACTTCATTGATTGACTGAGTCAAGCGGGACCCTGAAGAGTTGCCCTCGGTCTTACAGTATGTGGTTCTCATATAAAGCCCTTGGGCTTGTTCGCACAACTTAAAACAGTATACATAAATAGTATGTAGGGGAGCGTGGCGCACAGCTCAGTCTGCAAGGGAGTAAGAAATGTGGCGATTAAAACTGGTGTGCGCTGTACAATTAACATAACAACATGAGCACTTGTAAAGCGCGCGTTACCCTATGGGCAGGGCCACTGAAATGATGTGGCTGTGCGGCCACACCGACCTTCGCATAGTTATAGATTTGCCGCATTTGCCACATAATCCATTATCTGCAGATTTGAACAAAAAACGGTTCAAATATTACTTTAAATGCAGCAATATGTGTTGCTGCGCATTGGAAGGCCCCTTGAAGCAGGACTGGTCACTTTTTTTGTTGCTTATTGTTAAATATGAGTCTTAAATGGGTACTAATGAGATACAACCAATGTCCAGACAGAGCTACTAAGTTGAAAAATGACCAAATAATGAAGTAATACTATTACAAAACGTGCTGCACTATGCTGCATAATTTGGCCCTCTCCTGCCGCATAATTCCCGTTGCTCTGCCTATGGGTCATCCTGCGCTGGGCAAGACATGGCTATTGCTAAGCAATGCAAGGTACTGATTTTTTGCGCCGACAGAGGATGAAAGGTAGAGCGAAACACGCGGATCTGAACCTGTGACCGTGGGGTGTAATGCAGATTTCTGCAGGAGATTCACTGTCCCCGAGGCCACCGGATGCAGCATCTTCAACAGAGTGAAGTGTTCGATGCAGTGAGCTGCAGCTGAACCAGTGAATCAGCAGTGCGTGCAGCAGCTCTGCTGACATCTTTGTCGGGGAGTCTGATACCGGAAGCATGGGCCGCGAGCTTCCGGTGAGATACTGCACCAGGCCCCTGGCCGGAGCCCACTGCCCCACTTGAGTGGCTGGGCCTACTGCCTCAACAGGAACGGATCAAAGCATTCTCGACGGGGGTTCCACTGCGGACTTAGGGGGTCATTATGATAGCGGATTTTCCGCATCCTCGGGGCCGGCGGAAGCCACCGCCGGCCCCAAGGATGCGGAAAATCCGCAGCGGACTGACCAAAGACCCACCGCCAGATTAGGATGGCTGGTGGGTCCTGGTTTCCGTCCGCAGCTTTTCCGCCGCGGTCGGATTACAACTGCGGCGGAAAAGCTCTAATATGGTGACGGTGTCTTCCAGACACCGTCCACCATATTAGTATGGCCTGTAAAGTATGCTTTTCCGCGGCGGGTTTTCCGCCGCGGAAAAGCATACGGAACTTCACTGCGGGGGCCCGTTGCGGGCCCCCTAGGTGAAGGGGGGGGGTGGGGGGTGCACATGGGGGGTACCTATGGTACCCCCCTGCATTTGCATGCAGAAAGCGGCAGGCACCGCGCGGTGCCTGCCTCTTTCTGCATGCAAATGCAATGCGTGCCTTTTTAACATTGCCGCGGGTGTAGCTTGAAGCTGCACCCGTGGCAATGTTAAAAATAGAGGATGTGACCGCCAGGGTGGCGGTCACATCCTAATTGCACAGGAGGGAACTCCGCATGCCATGCGGAGGTTCCCTCCTGCTCTGGGGTCGCGGACGGACGCAAGTCCGTCCGCGGTCGTAATCGACCCCAAAGTGTCAGACAGTGAATAATAAAACCAGGCTTCAATATGTTGGTTAAGGCACTGGTGGAAGGACTGACATGGATTCAAAAGGGAATTGTTTGCATCCCCTACGTATGGAACACAAATGAATACATGCAATGGTAAGTCATTGTCAAGCTCTACGTGGGTTTAAAGTTTTTTATTTATTTGCAAAAACACTGCAAAACAATGCAATTAAAGTAACCACTCTCCCTCCGCTCCCCATGCTGAGATGAAGCCAGAGGAAGGCTGGAGAGCCCGGGCTCAGATGCTGTGCTGCATGAACGAGGCACAGGAGCGCAACGGCCCAGTCTTTAAGTGTTAGAACTGGCTATTTCTGGTAGGCTAAGGCTGACGCCAAAGCCAGGCAGAAACCACCATTCTAGTCAGGGCAAGGAAGTCACACGCCAAGATAACCTCTGCTCACCCCCTTGGTAGCTTGGCACAAGCAGTAAGGCTAAACTCGGAGGCAATGTGTAAAGCATTTGCGCCAGCGCACAACAGCAACAACATACTAGGCACACCACAAAAAGAGACTCCACACAAGGTTATTATAAAAATAACTTTTGTATTTTAAAAACATATCAGATAAAATCACACATATACATTGTGCCAACTGGCACAGGCAATATTCACAGGGATTATGTACACCAGACAGGGCCACAAGGGCGCCTGTCAGAATCAGATATAGCACTCCTAGATAAAATGTAGAATATAAAATCACTTCTAGAATAAAGAATAAATGTAACATAAAATAATAATCAAAGATAACAACCAGTAACCACTGGTAACAGGAACCAGGACCTTACTAGGACCACCTGTACTAAGAAAGAAGAACCACCTAAGTATCACACAGCATTTAGGGGTCTAAGAAAGAATACATTACTCATGATGCAATAAACCTACATTCAGAGGAGTAGAAAAGACAACCACCTAAGTATCACTCAGCGTTTACGGGTCTAGGAAAAGAACACATTACCCATGATGCAATAACCTACATTCAGAGGAGTAATAAAGAGAAACACATGATGCCTAAAGCATTCAGAGGTGTTAAGAATAAAGCACATGATGCAATAAAATACATTCAGGGGTGCAGCGCAAGAAGACACATGATGACTAAACATTCAGAGGTGCAGCGCATGGAAAGAAAGACACATGATGCAGTAACACATTCAGAGGTGCATAATAAATCAATAGCGCAAAAACTCACATTAGCAATAACTATTAAAAAGCATAGAAATCACATTGCGCCAACCCTACATAAGCCACTACCTGTGGCAGTCCCTAGGCCAACTGGCCTTGTGGGGCAAAGATGCCCTGAGTCCAATGTCAGAGCGCGCTGCCATGCAGCGCCAGTCACAGTGTACAAAAAGCCTAAACGTGGCAGCTGCCCACAAAGTGCTGGACAGCTGGGAGATAACAAAACTGCGCCAAGGCCCTCACTGGCCCTTAGGCGCCAACTGCTGGAGCCACACAGGCTCTGGTACTGTAAATAGCCAAACGTTGGAGCTCTCAGGCTCTAAAAACAAGGGTGCCCCCATGAGCCTCACCGGACTTTAACCCTCACACTCTGAGGCAGGAAGGGGCGGGCACCGGCAATATGCCCCGACGCCCCCTCTATCTAAGGTGGCCCTCTCTGGAGCCAAACAGGCTCTCAAACAAATTAGGGCCCCTCTGAGCCTTTCTGGGCTCATACATGTTGGGGCGACCCACTGCCAGCTGGGGCCGCCCGGGAAGCCCTCATGGCTTCAAACAAACAAGTAGCGCGAACTCGCGCTATTGGGGGGGGGGCGGACACCGACAATGTGTCCCGGCGCCCCTCCCTTCTCCTCTGCCACTCGCTCACTGGTTCAGCTGACTCCTGCGCCGGCGGACAGTGCAGCACCTGCGGGGCTCCCTCCTTCCTTACGGGAGCTCCGCGCTGCTACCAGCGGGCTCAGCCGCTATTTCCCGCACTTCACCCGGGCCGGCAGGATCCCTGGTCTCCCTCGGCACACGGGAGACCGGGAGGACGATCTCCAATCAGGGCGCGGCGCTTCAAACGAGCCCCTCGTGACGCGGCAACTTCTTCCCGGGGCCTGCCAATCCCAGCGCGGCTCTCCGGGACCCGCCTCCAACAGCGGCCCAATCAGTGCACGGCCTAACAGGGCGAGCCTCCCAGGCGCGCCAATCACAGCGCGGCACCTTCGCTCAGCTTCCCTCAGCGGCCATGCACCACAGCTCGGGCCGCGGCGGTGAACAAAGAGGCATAACGAGGGGTAAGCACCCTCGAGGAGTATCTGACAGTCAGAAGCGAGGTGGGCACTCGCCAAACAATCCAATAAACGGGGTGGCACCCGCAAAGAAAGAAATTGCGTTATCGGGCATGAAGCAGGGTGGCACCTGCAAAACCTCACGCAAAATGCGTGATAGCGACACGCTCGCTACAGGTCCAAAAATAAAGCGCTCTCAAGCGCTATGGGACAAAAATAAAGCGCTTCCATCGCACTGGGGACACTGGCAGGACCCACAGGCCCCTGGAGAGGACCCCTATAACAAGAAGGGTCCCAGCATCACAGGTTAAGGTCTCCAGGGCAGAACAAAGTCCAGCAAAAGTCCTCAAAGATGCAGCCAGGCAGGGGGACAGCCAGGAAGAGTCCCCCAGCAGTCCATCAGATGTCCAGGAGCTGGGCAGGGCCCAGGGATTCCCCTGGGCCCCAGCAGCAGCATGCCCCTGGCAGATTCAAGTTGAAAACAAGAACATTTTGGAAGGGGACACAGCCCCTTCTTATACACAGAAAAGTCTTTGAAGCCTTTGAAGTCTCAGTGTGAGAACCAGCTGGACTGGTTTAGAGGGAAGTCCCCTTCAGTATTAGGGTCAGAGGTGCCAGTCGCCCAGCGGGAGGTGGAGCCAGCTTTGTAGTCAGGCAGGCACAGCCCTTCACTATCAGGTGCCATCTCCTCCCACTTCCCTGGCAGCAGATGCTGCCTTTCATCCATGGGCTGACTTCAGACAACCTCCTGGGCTCTCCAGCCCCTGTAATCCTTAAACCAGACAGTCAATCCGCAAGCAGGCCCAGGCACTCCTGACCAGGCTCACCAGCCAATCACACGCTAGCACCAACTTACACAAATATGCCAACTTCCAAAAGTAGTACTTCTAGACTAGACACAGTCATGCCGCATACATCATTTTGCAGCATTCATTCTCACGAGTTCATTCATACCAAACTCGCCCCTGCACTCCTCACACATCAGGAACTACCATGGCATACATATTCCCCATTCATTCCTATGGGAGGGCAGGTCACTCACCACACATACAGAGAGCTCAAGCACTTTACACTGTACCACAGTGAAAAAGTGCGCAGAGGCCTAAAATCACCAACACCAGGTTCCATAAACAGGCTAGGAAAAAGCAAAAGTCTAGGGGTGAACCTGCCCAACGGGCCGGGTCCAACATTAAGCAATCACATCCGGTCTACTACGTGATGTAGCAAGACATGTCTGGCGGAAATGCACAAAATTTCACTATTGTGCACGCTCATTTGACAAGATTTAAATCAAAACTTGGACATACCTCGAATTTAGTGAAAAACGTCAGTGCACCGGAACAGACCTATAAAAAAAAACGGCAAATCCGGGACATATGTTCACACTTTAGTGAAATACATAACTGTGTCGGGCTAAAACTAGTAATGTTGCACTAGCGCAGCAAATCTGGGACTTGAGAATTATTGGAGATTCCTATCGGGCGGCAGGCCGCACGCTCGTCCTTTGAGGGTCCCGCTGTTGGGGGGGGTCTCCTCGAGCACCCGCAGCGCGAGAATGCTGAAGTGACCCTTGATAACGGTGATTGCGAGATGGTAATCGCCGCGCCTTCTGTTGGGCTGTCAATGGGCGCCAACCCAGGCTGCGAGGAGCAAATACCGCCATCAGGGGGCAGCCTGATTGGGTTTATTCAAAATGCTGCTTTACTTGTAAAGTAGAGGTGCGGTTGGAGGTCTTTGTGAAAGGTCAGGGTGCTGACCGCGATGGACAGGGTCTTTCGGACCTCGACTGACTGACATGTGATAGGCGCAACCAGGAAAGGGGCAGAGGGAAATAGAGGAAGCCAGAGAGGGGGGCAGTCATAGGAGAGATGGGGCGAGGGATAGGACCGGGGAGAGAAAAGGAGAAATGACGTGCAAGGATGGAGAATGGGAGTGAGGCTTGGGTGGTAACACACATGCAACTTAGTTATAATAGAAAGAGCGAGGGGAAAAGTAGAAAATAGAGAAACCAAGGGAATTACATGGAGGTGACCAGAGAGAGGAAAATGTGGTGGATAAAGCCAAAGAAAAGGAAAGACGGAGAACATTAATTGTGGTGAGAGAACGAGAGATGAAGATGAAAGAGTGAGGAAATCAAATAAATGAAAATGGGGTTGGGGATATGAGTATGGAAGAGGGTAAAAGAACAAAAAAATAAAAGCAATAGTGGAGGGAAGAGGAAAGGATGATTGATAAGGAGCATCGTGGGACAGGCGGGGAGAAGAGATGCGGCGTAAAGGAAAGATAAGAAATGCAAAAAAAAGAAAATAGAGAAAAGCAAAGGAAATAAAAGATAAGACAAGAAACAAGACGGAGGGAAGGCAGAGAAGGGGAGGGGGGAGGAGAAATGCGACACGGTGTGAAGCAGCAGGGGCCTTTGAAGTGAAGCTAAGCTTCACTTCAAAGGTGTGGGAGGAGTGCTGCTACGGCCTGGGGGAAGCTGGCTGGGGAGGGGGAGGAGAAATGCAAGTTTATGGCCCAAAAGCGCGTGCCTGTGGCCACGTGAACTTAATGAAAACCGCAGCAAAAAGCCTGTGGTTTCACGAGGATTTTGAGCACTTGAATTCTCGCTCCCTCAATGCGGTTGCGCGCATTGTAGGTCACGAGACCTAAAAAAAACGAAAGGTAGAGAAAAGACCTGCTAATATAGCACTTTAAGCCAAGCGCATGTATAGTCTCAGCAATGTTTTCAGCAATATAATTCAGCAGAGTAATTCAGCTCCCAGTCTATTTTTGTTTACAGCCGGCTTGCCAGAAGTAGGAAGAAAATAAACGCGAACATGTACAGCTGCCGATTAGATACAAACGCGTTTGAAGCTGCTACAATGTTTTCAGCTCGTAATCCATTTTTTTTCCCCTCGGCAGACCTGTCGTGCCTCCAAACTGCAGACCAGCGGTTCAAACGCCCTGCGTCTCCAGCATCTCGGTGCACCTTGTTCTCCCGCTCTCTCACTCCCCTACAGCCTCTGACTCCACAGCTCCACAGCTCCCGTCTCAGCGGAGCTCAGCCGAGGGAAAGCCTCTTCTCCACAGGATCGCCGCGCTGAGACTGGCACGCATAGCAATGGAAGAGGATACGGTTCCCCAGAGCAGGGCAGCGAAACAGCAAAGCCGTCCCCGCGTAGACCGTGAGCCTGGTCCAGGTTCGGGTAGGGCGCCACGTAGCTCTTCACTCGGCTGCAGTAGCGGCCGCCATCTGGCTGAAATTATACGAGCTCATCGCTTTCCCTTTAATCTAAAACGTGCGCAGGGTGGGGAAAATAAGCACCCTAGAGCCATTCTTATTTGTCTGCAAAATTATTAGCTCCGCGAGATTTTGTACGACTTATCTAGACCCTCAAAGACCAGTAAGGGATTGGGGCATGAGATTTTTGTAAGGCCCGATTTCTGCTCGGTAACAGTGCAGCAACGCTGGAGGCTTAAACAGTTAATGGCTCCAATCCAGTCCAAAGGGGGACAAGTATTCTTGTTAAATCCTGCAAAACTCAAGGTGGTACACAAGGGGAAAACCACCTTTTTTGTGTCTGAGGTTAAAGCACAGCAATTTCTAGATGAAATGTAGCAGAGGACAGGACAATGATTACATACCCTAGTCAGGTTCTTTCTTTTTGAGTCTCTGGGGGTCTCTATATTTTTCTTTTTTTATGAATGTTGGGGGTAAGATATAATAAGAGCCTCGGTGGATCAGGTAGAACCGCTTAGCTCCTTTTCACTTTCCATCAATGAGGGCTATTGCCCTTAAGCATCTGGTGGTGGGGTTCTGGGAGGAGGGTGGGGTGGGTGGGGTGGTAAATGGGGGGACTGGAGGGAAAAGGGTGTTGGGCTGGGTGCAGGAAAATGCAGCTGTAGGATGTTTAGTTTTGGTGCTTATGTATTTTGTATGGCCGAGGTTAAATGTAGGCATGTTTCGATATTGTAAATGTAAGGTCAACTGCGGTATCATATTAATACAAGATAATGGTTAAATTCTCAATTTGTTCTATCAATGTGTGTGGCCTAAATGATAAAAGAAAAAGGGGTATAACAGCTAATGTTTTTAAAGCTATGCGGGCTGATTTAATATGTATACAGGAGACTCATGTCTCTTGGTCAAATAGGGGATGGCTTAAGGACCTAGGAATGGAGGTTGTCGGGTGTTCTCGCCAAACTTCTATGATAAGGGGGGTGGCCATCTTAAAGTGATTTGGGTTGAGGGAAGTTAAGAGAGTTAAAGAAGACTCGTTGGGACAATGGGTTATTGCTGAGCTTAAACTTGGGGGATTGATTATTACTATCTGCTCAGTTTATGCCTATACTGTTGATGATCCCACAGTCTTCCATCAATTAAGTGTGGAGCTGGCTTTATGGCCACCCAGGTTAATATTTTGTGGGGATTTTAATCTCCACCTGGATGAAAATTTTAATATCTGTGGAAACACTGCATATGTGGGGAGAAAAAAGAATGTATTTAAAGCAGTCAAGGGGATCGCTCTAGAACACCGTTTGATAGATGTGGGCTATGAGAAAAGGGGAGGAACTCATGGATATACTTTTTTCTCTGCCTCCCATCAAAAACACTTTAGGTTGGATTATTTTTTTGCTGCAAGGAATTTTTTTAATGAACTGACACAAATGAAATATAGAGTGCTACCGAAAATTGTATCGGATCATAACCCTATTATTCTCAGTTTTGAATCCACTATATCTCCTATCTACCAACCCTGGTCTTTCGACCGTAAGCTCTTGTTTGATACATCCTATGTTGATCATATGAATGCTTGGATTCCCGAGTTTTTTACTAACAACAAAGGTTCTGCCCCGTCAGAGGTAGTTTGGGACGCATTCAAATGTGGGGTTCGGGGAGAAACTTTGAGCTATTCAATAAAAAAACAGAGAGAGACTCGAAATAAAGAAGAATGTGAGATGAATAAATTGAGACTATTAGATATTTCCCTTATGCAGGCCTGCAATAAAGGCTCTGCTACAGATAATATTATTAAGGAGCTATTGGTTCACAAGCTCAAGATTCATCAGGGATTTGCTTCAAAGTTTGCCCAGCAACTTGCAGCTTTTCGAGCAGAGGTTTACGAGGTCGGAGAAAATTCAGGAAAGTATCTGGCTAAGAGGGCAAGAGAGAAAGCTGTATTTGCTTGTATTGATGAAATCAACGACATTGCAGGGGCGACTGTTAACAATCCTGCAGATATACTCAAAGTGTTTTGTGATTTTTATTTAAAACTTTATACTGAGGATATTGTAGGGGACTGCACAGATCGAATAACTCACTTTACTGATCAGGCCTTGAATGGTATTTTATCTATGCAGGAGAGGGAGGAGTTGGATATGCCCATTACTTGGGAAGAGATTGAGGTGTCATTATTGTCTTTAGCCTCTGGAAAAGCTGCAGGCCCCGACTTTATTCCCCTTGAGTTCTTCAAACATTTCTGAAGTATACTAAGAGTGGAAATGCTGGATTTATTTCAAAGAGCCCAACAATTCCTGGCACGATTCTATAATAACTGTTTTTCTTAAAAAGGGCAAACCTCCCCTACTACCGTCATCCTTTCGCCCCATTTCCCTTATAAATGCTGATAGCAAAATTTTCTCCAAGATTCTTGCCTCACGCTTATCTAATATCATATCTCCACTAGTTTCTAAATACCAACATGGTTTCATACCTTCCCGAGACACTGCGGACCATATCCGACGGGTGATCACGTTCCTGGATAGGCCCCAGGCAACCCGGTCTAGTGTTGGGCTCATATTTTTAGATGCTGAAAAAGCTTTCGACCGGGTTGCCTGGGGGTATCTATTGGATGTTTTAGCTAGGAAGGGAATAGGTCCAGGGTTCTTAACGGCACTAAAAACTATGTATATCGCCCCAAAAGCATGTATTCGAATTAATGGCCAGCTTTCTCCTTTTTTTTGATTACTAGGGGCACCCGTCAGGGATGCCCCTGTTCACCTTTACTTTTTGCACTTTATATCGATCCCCTAATCAACCGCTTTATCATGGAACAAAGGATTAGCCCTATTAGCTTAGCGAATACTAACTATCGCATATTGGCTTAAGCTGGTTGTCATAACAACCACCGACATACAGACTGCTCTTCTGACAATTAACGAACTTGCTAAACAATTTGGGTCATTTTCTGGGTATAAACTTAACATAGAGAAGACGCAGATTTTATGTTCTGGCGAGAATCCACCCTCAAATATTCCTACAATTTCAGAGGTTACATATTTTGGAATCAAGATATCATTGCCCATAGAGAAAATACCTGAAGTCAATATAAATCCTGTGATATCCCATATTAATAGTTTATTACAACGTTTAGACCACTTACACTTATCACTGCATGGCAGACTTAACATTTTAAAAATGTTGATCCTTCCGAAAGTGCACTATATGTATCGTACTATACCGCTGGAATTTCCTCCCTCTTGTTTTAAAAGTTTGGAAAGGACCACCTCTAGGTTCCTATGGGGCTACAAACGTCATCACAAAGCTCGAAAAAAGATGATATTGAGTAAGGAGTGTGGGGGATGGAACGTTCCTTATTTTTTTTTCTATTATTTAGCAGCAACGCTCCAATTTATCAGACCCCTTATAATTGGCGATAGAGCACATATCCCTGCTTATCAAATCCCATCTATTTTTGAACTTACCATGGGCGAGAAAGTGCAGGGTAGCTTTCTTAAGGTTGTTGAGCCAAGCTATCATAAAAAGACAAAATTTAAGATGCTGAAGTCAGCCTTTGGAGCTTGGCAAAAAGTACGGAAGCATTTGTCTATATCTAAATTAAACGTTTATACCCCTTTAGTGTCGCCTGGGCTCCTTCCAATTATTTTTAGTGATTTAACGACTTATAGATGGGAGCAGAAAGGATTACGATATTTGGGCGATTTATTTAGCAACGGCCAAATTGCATCTTTTCATGAATTACAGAATAAATTTCTGTTGGCAAGAAACAATTTTTTTTAAATTTCTTCAGATTAGAAAGTTTCTACAGAGTCATTTGTTTATTATTTCAGCTAGAATGACAAAAATGTCTTTATTGGAACTCCTTCATAAAAAAAACCCTATAGGGTCGCTTTATTTAAGTTTGATTGAAGAATGTGGGGATGAGATGGAACAATGCCAGTCGAAATGGGTTAGTAAATTAGGACTCCCTGGTATAGATGTTTTGTCATCTGTCAAATGTGCTTCTGAATGCTTAATTACAGGGATGATGAAATCTCAGCATTTTATGTGTATACACGATCTCTACTATACACCCAGTAAGGTTGTTAAGTGGAGCACTACTACTGGAACGAACTGTAGCCGCTGTGGCTGGTATGCAGCCAACGATTTGCATATGTTCTTTCAATGTCCCAAACTCAGGAGCTTTGTTTATCAAATTGAAAGCTTTCTGGCTGCTGTCCTCAATTGTGACATTGCAGTAAACACCGAGATGGTGTTATTAGGAATGGATTTTTCTACCTCTAGATCAAAGCCAGTGACTTATTTTTTGTTTATTTGTATGGCAGTGGCCAGAGCCTGTATTACTAGGGAGTGGGTCAATTCAGACCCCCCTTCTTTTTTTACTTGGCGTAAAAAATTATTGTTTATGTATAATATTGAGTCTGCCATTTATAAGCTAAAAGGTATCAAAAGAAGAGCTCTGGGGGAGAAAATTTGGGCTCCAATTACTGATTGGATTTAATTATTTTCTGTGACTATTAATTTCTTACTTTGTATGTATTCAAGATGGATCTTTTGTTTGTTATCTGTACTGTTGTATTCCCCTGCAATAAAACAATAAAACTTTTTAAAAAAAAGAACAGCTGTGTTCAGGGGGGTGTCTGGAGCATGGCAAGGAGCAGACCTAAGGAAAGAACTCCATAGCTTGTTGCAAGCATGGTCAGGCTGGGGAATCTTTGAAGATAATGAGCTTTTTTGGTATGTTTTAAAAGAAACCTGCTGAACTAAGTGCACAAAAGAGACACTTAACGAATGTAAAATGCAACTCTTAAACCAGGAGTGGTGAAATGTTATGTTTGCAACGTACTTATGAATGCAGAAATTGCACCAGTCCGGCTGAAGTTTAGGGTTAGAGCAGGATTTTGGTCATTCCAGGGATGGGCAGCTGGAAAAGGTAGGGGAACACCCCCAAACGCGTCCTTTTAGGGGTATTCAAATCAGTGGTTCATTTGTAAACAATATGACTGTCGGAGCTCTGGTCAGGAGTCAGCTAGCACCAGCCCATTCTCCTGTTAGCTCTGCCTAAAACAGAACCAAACGACTAACCATGAAAGTGGGGAGAGGATATGGCCTAATGGCCAGAGCTACTGACTTCGATAGCTAGGGAACCAGGTTCAAGTCTCAATGTCGGCTCAACATCCTGTGATTCTGAGCAAATCAGTTGATCGCTCCGTAATTGAGTGTGTCTTTAACTGGTGCACATAAAGGCAGCTAGTGTTGATGACTAAGGGCAATGCTGAGCCCCGAACAACACTGGCTCAAATTAAGCACTGATTCACATAACCCTTCCATCTAGTTTCCCGTTTTGAAAACACACACATTTGCTACTGTCATTAGCAGGAGTAAGTTCAGTTCCAGGCTGGAAATGGTAAAGGAGCAGCACATATTTCAGGTGAGAAAAAGAAACTTACATGTCCTGATGCATGTCTGCTACAGTGATTCATATATTAAGTTCAACGACAAGAGGAACATTATTTCTTTAGTACTTTAGGAATCCTTGTTCGAGTTACACAGACAATATCCGGGGGAGCAAAATTCGGACTGTTTTACCAAGCTCTTTGTATGTGAGGCTTCAGGAAGCATTCATGTCGGCCAACATCTGGCACCGGAGATCCTCTGTGGATGCCTGGCACACTGAAGCCGCAGGTGAATGCACGACGCGTGGAAAAGTAAGTTCTGTTCTTACTAGCATTCAAGCTAAAGTGTAATGTTCTGGTCACAGTCTGCGTTTTGTGTTGAATTACTACAGATGTAAACTGAAAGCTGTGCTTATGTATGTGTATCTTTTGCTTCGCTCAACCCGTCTGCAGTGCGCCTCATGCTGCCTATGAGAGGTGACACTGCTATCATCAATTGACTCAATCACCATTAGCTCCTTAGTTGTTTTTTCAAGTAAGTCATAGAGGGCCCGATTCACAGAACTAACTTAAGACAAAATCCTAAACTTACTACCATTTCGGTATTCACAGAAGGCACTCACTCATTTCGGTATTCACAGAAGGCACTTACTCATTTCAGTATTCACAGAAGGCACTTTCTCATTTCGGTATTCACAGAAGGCACTTACTCATTTCAGTATTCACAGAAGGCACTTTCTCATTTCGGTATTCACAGAAGGCACTTACTCATTTTGGTATTCACAGAAGGCACTCACTCATTTTGGTATTCACAGAAGGCACTTACTCATTTCAGTATTCACAGAAGGCACTTTCTCATTTCGGTATTCACAGAAGGCACTTTCTCATTTCGGTATTCACAGAAGGCACTTACTCATTTCAGTATTCACAGAAGGCACTTACTCATTTCGGTATTCACAGAAGGCACTTACTCATTTCAGTATTCACAGAAGGCACTTTCTCATTTCGGTATTCACAGAAGGCACTTACTCATTTTGGTATTCATAGAAATTAGGAGTCCTTACTTTAGGACTCCTAAATGCCTTCTTGAATACCGTAAGTCTTAAAGGTAGGATTTTTCTCAGTTTAGGAGTAGTAAAGTTGACTTCTGTGAATACCGAAAAGAGTAAGTGCCTTCTGTGAATACCAAAATGATAGTAAGTTTAGGATTTTGTCTTAAGTTAGTTCTGTGAATCAGGCCTTTATTTTTTAGGAAATTGCTTTAAATGCACACTCACACACACACACACACACACACACACACACACACAGTATGTCTGTCAGTTTGCTGTTCGATTAGGCTCAGTTTTCTGAGCTGAGCTTGTCCACATGTTTTTAGGTCAAGCCTACAACTCATACATTGTCTGCAAGAACTGTTGTGGTCAATAAAGGGCTTAACTCCTGCCTTACTCCTGCCTCCCGCTCCTGACTGATTCAGTCCAGTGTCACTCCTATTTGCTGTCACCTAACTGGTTCAGACAGCGATACGTCATTTCTGGTTTTCCTAAAAGGAGTACCAGCCAGGTGCTGGTTAGTTATGCTTCCATTGCCCTTCTGTTCTTTTGGCAGAACTCTTTTGCTTTTGCGCCCATTACTTTTTGCCCGTGGTCTTGCTCACTCCATCCCTCACACAGCAGTCCCTTCAGTGTTTAGATGGTGGCGGTCCAGGCACACATGCGTTTCTGCTGTTCTTTCAGAGCATGAGCGCTCAGCTATTGGGCGTTCAATGCAGACAGCATGTGAGGCGAGGGGGCACTGTGACCAGCTCCCACTCTCCAGCCTCTTAAGGTGTTTTTACGGGTAAACCTTAAGAGGCTGGGGAGTTAAGCCCTTTATTGACCACAACATAGGTTTGCCTAACACACCTTCAGTAATCCATCATGAAATGTGCCCTCATTGGCATACACTTCAAAGCATTAGCGGACCCGAGCTATCAGTGGAGAAGTGAGAACAATCTTCCATATCACTTCCTTAATTAGAAGCTTTCACAGTTGTCTCCCGAGTGGCACAGGTGATCCTATGACATATGCGGGAGGTCAGCCCCTGCTTCCCCACACGTTGAATTAGAGATTCTCATTTATAGGGGCCAAAAGCCCTACTAATAATCGAGATAGGTAATTGCAGACATTACACTAATTATTATTTTAGATCCTCATAATGCCTAATTTATATCTTGCCTGAAAATTCACTGGTAATGTACAATGAGCTTGAGTTGAGAGCTGGTGGAGGGTGCCTTTTTAGGTCGAGCCTGGGCAGCGCATGTGCTGCTCTGCGAGGCATGCTGTATCAAAGAATGTACTTAAAGCCCTGCTCATTCTCCGCCCATATTTGTGATTGGTTTGTGTCATTGACCTTCGTAAATATTGGCTTTTGATTCATTAATAGGCTTGTTAGTCCCTCCTTCCTACCGCCTTGTCATTTGTAACCTCCCATGAGGACTGGCCCTTTTACTTCGGTTGTTACACGGTACAGCTTACTTCCTCAGTAAGCCCTTTTTTCTTGAATACATTCCTCCTACTGCAGGCAGGACATGCTTTCCTGCAACATTCAATTTGCCATTCGGGCTTTCACTTTCCAAGTAGCCCGGAACAATGGCAGCCACTACTTTAAAATAAAATCGGTCTTGCATTTACAAGAGTTTGACTGATTGGCATTGTAAATAGCAATGCCTTTTGTTTGTGTGTTAATAAAAACATTGTCATCTACAATGCCAAAAGCTTAAACTCTCGTAGATGCGAGACCTATTGCATTGCAAATGCTTGTTTTAAATTGTAGTTGTCGCCCCAAACTAAATTTATGTTAACATAAACCATGTCCTTCAGGAATGATTTGCCCAAGATGGTTTATGAGCATTGGAAGGACACAATTGATTTATAGTCCACCTGTGGTACTAACGATTGGCAAGTGCAGGGCGCAGAAGCTTTGCATCGTGAGTGTCTGATACAGCCTCAGATCTTACTTTTAAATGACTCGGTACAACAGACTGCTTGTTTTGGTTTAGCCATGGCCCAAAAACCTAATATACCCTCCATTCCATTATTGACTCCATATGATACATGGCAAACACACACTAACTACGCGATTGAAGATGATTGAAGACTCAGCTGTCTTATTTTAAAATCGCACACTTAATTCATCTAATATTGACCCTTTAGGATGGTTAGTGTGACTGACAGCTTCAACTGCATGGCAATTAAGTTTTCTTAATCCTACAAAAGGTTTTACACAAAGTAGACCTTCTCCATGCTTCCCACATTCACATACAGTTACCACATACTTTGTGGGTAAATAATGTCAGCAATGGTTGGAACATTCCACACTGTCATCTGCCAAACAACCTCTCTCATTTGTCAGGTGACACCAATTTGGCTGATTTTCTTTTAGGTCCAAAGTCCCCTCGAACAAAACATTTAATTTATTCTGCATATAATGAATTTTGGAAACTGTCACAGATGGAAGCAGCGATGCGTCTGCACCAAACTGACCAGTCTAATTTAGTAAAAATTCCTTGCAGAAGTAGATAATAGCATTAATACACTGTTTTCCGGTGTATATATACTTTAGATAATATTGTATCTTCTGACATTGACATTGTTCAACATGAAGTGTATGTTTTTTGTATCATGGTCAAAATCAGTTACGTTCTGTAATGCAATTTGCTTGGACGTTGCAAACACTCGAAAATGGAAAAGTACTAAGGGATTATTTTAATGCTTCTGGACTGTTTTTGCCGTTTAATTTGATTATAAACAGAAATTCATATCCATGAAAGATGCTACATACACATTGTTACATATTGAACAATTAGAACGGTTCAGTTCCCAACTCTGATACGGAAACTGAACATGGAGGTCCAACTGAACTCACGGCGTTTGTGATGGAACTTATCATAGCTCCTGATAAATAATAAACGAGGATTACTGCTGTCATTGCTGGTGTTTGAATAGATTGGAATATACTTTGGGTGGAGCTTCTATTAAGAGTGATTTAAACTTTCAAGCTTTGACACATACAGTGCTGATTACATTGGAAATCTGCCTTGAGGAAGCCAGCAAAGGGCGAAACGCACGTCGGCTGTGAAGAACTTTGTTTTAAAAGAAATAAAAAACCCATTTTTCTACACAACACAACTCCCTTGGATTGAGAAGGAGGAGTGTCTGTGCAAGGATACAAATTGAGGAAAAGTGCTGAGTGCACAAGGATAAAAGTGATTTGATGTGATGTGCGCTGGTGTGTTTGTCTTCAGCTGTGTAGTTAGTACGTGGGGTTGTTTCACTGCCTATCTCACTTTTTCAGTTCAGAGCATGCATGAAAAATCCTCCTGTTGGGAGATATGAGCCCCTCGGCAATAATTGTATTCACAAAGTATGGTTGTTACCTTGGTATACACCCGTTACAACGCAACTTTTACTCCGCACTACCATTACAACGCAGGCATTACAACGCATGACATTACAACGCATTGCGCTGGGGGGCGCTCTAGGATAAGAGGTAAGTTTAATTTACTATCCAACACCTTCCCTAGGGTCCACGGGGACTGGAGTTAGAATAGTAAATTATACTTACCACTATCCAGCACCTCAAAGCGCTATGCGTTGTAATGGTATGCGTTGTAAAAACCGCGTTGTAATGGTATGCGGAGTAAAAGTATGCGTTGTAACGACATACATCCTGTTACCTTTCATTTACAGATGGTAACGCACAGAAAAGGGAGTTTTTCTTACCCGGGAGGGCTGTGATTCCACAGTAAGACATTCACTACTCTGTAAACAAGTTACGCTTCCGGAGCCTGTAACATTTTGACCCCTAATCTAGCTTGTTTTTTTAAAGGTACCCCTGAGCTGGCTATTATTCCAGTATTAACTTTGCGTTCTAATGGTAGTTATCTTATTTTGAATAACCACGGTTGCTGTGGCTTGAGAGCTGGCATCCTGTATAGAGTAACGGTTTCTCAATGAGTCACATGTTGCCGCAATGTCCTATTTCAACCCTGAATAGATCCCTTCAGGCTTCTACTTCAGCTGAGGCCAGAATCAAACCTCCTGCCAGAGATGTAGTCACAACCAATCAGGCTCCTCAAGACGATCTAGGAACCCATGGCAGGGGTAGAGAGAGCACCCACCCAAGTCCCATCCGCATCAGCAAAACGCACTCTCCAGAACTATCTCGAGTGGTACAGGGATGCAAAATCTACAAAAAACTTTCAAGCCAACTAACTGAAGGAGATGCTCCGCCAATAAAAATCCCAAACTCTAAACAACGGCGAAAACAGAGGAGGAAAGGGACGAACAACACTCCTCCAATCAACACTTTCTTCCAAGCGGCAAATGAAGGTCTGAGTGAACCGAAGTCAGAACAAAGAGCATGGAGTGACCCGCCAACTCCCCAGCCCAATGCCACCACCGTCTCAGCATCAGGCTCAATAGCTCAAGATAACACAGGAACCACACACCTAATGGAACTGAAACAATCTGCGAACTCTAACACTGCAGAACTTGCAGCAAACAACTCGGCATCACCAACTAAAGGGGAAACCACCACTGCCATAGAGGCAGCCTCAATGACCGCCCACAAGCTAGGAGGTCCGTCAAAGTAAAAATTAATAATGGAAACAGTAACAAGGGGAGCCTCAGGTGGCCCAACCGCGAGTAATACAGGGTGGTGGAAGAAAGGCATAAGCACTGATTCAGGACACAGAGAGGGCCCAGCAATACAGTCATCCTGTTCCCCAGAGGAGACGAAAGCACTCCCGAACCTTGTTACCTCCACAAATAGCCTCCGACGGGTCCCTACCCAGTCAATCCTGTTCATCCCTGAATACAAATCTAAAGGTCGGGGTGACACCCTCAACAGAGGGAACATTCTTCGAATACTAATCGCCTTTAGTAATCTGGCAGGGATTGGATCGCAAGACTTAGTATCTTTTCAATTTGAAACATTCAAAAACCTCAGGAAGTAACAAAAACTATGTGGCTTAACCAGGAAATAACAGCGAACATTCTTAAGGAGGAGTCCCAAATGCAAGCTTGGGGGATTCGATTATATGCTCATCATGAAGTGGGATATCCTGAACCCCTTCTCGGACAGTTTCAAGAATATAATGTTGACAAGAGAAAAAACAAAGCCAATCCCGGTCCCTGTACCTCCGTGCTCAAAGGAGCACGAAGTTCCTCTGTTGAGGTCACACAACACAGCGGAGTAACCATTTTGAAGGGTCAGGACGAAAGAGGAAGGGAACCTTCAATCGACTGGTCTTGGATATCAAGCAGCAGACCTGAGGCTCAATGACAGAGGGAAAAAAATACAATAAGCTCCTTGAAGCTAAAATGCTGCTCCTGGAACATAAACGGCTTTGGTGCAAAAACTTCCGATAAAGGATTATTACTGTATCTTCAGCAATGTGATATAATCCTATTACAGGAAACATGGCTGGAAGAGCCTTTTCACTTACAAGGCTTCAAAACATACCATCTATCAGGGACTAGAAACTCAAAATGTGGGAATCTGAAAGGCGGCACACAACCTACACTTCAATCAAATACATAAACTCGGTGTAGGAGCTAACAAGCATAAATACCGCAACAAATGGAATAAAAACAATACAGTTTGAAATATTAAGCCGCAGAACCAAAGACTTTTGAACAATTGTCAATTCCTATATTCATCCCCACAATAAATGAACCGGTGCAAATACTTTGGTAACTGAATTGACAAATCTCATCACCGTGGAACCATCTTCAACTTATATCGTCTCTGGGGACTTTAAAATGTTCCTCACAGGAGGGATTGACCTGGACAGTCCTGCAGCAGAATGCCACGCAGCATGGGGTATCCCAAAACAGGACGACTGCAGATGGGGCAGGTCATCCAAAATCTCAAGGGGCCTTCTGACCGAACTGACAAATCTGTCTTTGGTTGCATTAAATGGGTGTTTCGCAGGAGACTGCACACAGACCGCCACCTTCCACACTGCTCAATGTACCACCGCAATCGACTACACTTTCACGTCTCTATCGATTTTCAGCCTAATAAAAGGGTCTTGGATCGGAAATCAGGATTACAGCGACCACCAGCCCCAAGAGTTTATACTCGATGTTCACGGAACAGCAACTACTCACCCAATGGAGGATACAAATTTAATGATAACAGCAAACCATCGGCGAATCAAATGCAACACCCGCGATCCAGAACAACTCCAGACCCTCGCGGAAAAAAGATGGGAGGAAAGCAAGCAGTTAAGCACCAATCAATTAATGGCATGGGTGAACTTCATGGAAAGCTTCAGCCCAACAAAGTCAAAAAACAAGTCAACAGAAGGAATAGTAAGACCAAAAAATGTCAGGCCGCCTCATGCAAGCAGGCACGAAGCGAAAGAATCCACCTCTCACGACAAATAGGACGTCAAACTAAGGGAGTTAAAAACCAACAACAACAGGGCATTGTGCAGTCTTCGTATACACGGCCCAGTTAATAACATCCAGTCCGAATTAAGGAGGCTTACGGCACGCAGGAAAAAAATAATCTTGCTCGCCAAAGAAGAAAGGGATGAATCAATATGGGCTAAACTGACATACGACACAAAAAACAACAACAGTGCCAGGTTTTGCCAGACCATCAGAATTCTAGAGAATCCATCCGCTCTAGGAATCAACTGAGGACATCTGGGCAAAGTTCCTACTGAATCACTTCAACTCACAGGCTGGCGAATTCGCGGAAGTCTCACTGGAGCTCCAAAGCGACTAACAACAATCCCGATTTGAAGGACCGGACCTTCCCATCGTCTTTACAACTAAGCAGCTTGGGGGCAGAATCAAGAAAGGTCGGAAAGACGGAGCTCCAGGCCCCAACGGTCTTCCGCCAATCATATTTAAACAGGATTCAAACTACTAGGTTGAAGCTCTCTTTCCCCTTTACAATAACATCCTGGAAAGTGAGAGAATCCATGACTCCTGGAAAGGATCAATTATTTCACTGATCCACAAAAAGGGCGCCATGACAGACCCAAAAAACTATAGGCTCATTGCTTTAATCGACATTGAAGCCAAATTCTATGCAGGGCTCTTACTTAATGAACTTACCGTTTGGGCTCAGGAAGAAACCCTAATTCCCATCAATCAAACTGGCTTTCAGGAAGGTCTGGGGACTTCAACAAATATTCTCGCCCTTTCTCTTCTGTCTGGCGCCTCCAAAAAAATCAACAAACCGCTATTCATCTGCTTTATTGACTATAAAGCAGCTTTTGACAGCGTCGATAGGGGGATACTCTGGGCCAAACTAGCAAGGTGGGGAATTCCCACAAACCTTCTAAACCAGCTAAACTTGCTTCAGTCCGAAACGTGGGTCCAGATTAAAGTCGGAGCGGGAGACACCCTGTCTAGGAAAATACCAACTACCAAAGGGTTGAAGCAGGGCTGTGTCTTCGCCCCAACCCTGTTCAACCTTTTTGTCTCAGACCTCTCCACCGAGCTGGACAAGTGCAACAATCATGCCCCGAACCTGGGGGGCTTAACTCTAATGAACCTCTTGTACGCAGATGACCTGCTACTAATCAGCTGTACCCCAATCGGCCTCCAGCATCTGATAAACACCACAAGTACCTTCGCTGATAAAAATGGGCTGACCATAAACCTGGAAAAATCTAAAGTAATGGTATTAAACCAAGGACTCAACAAACCCTACCCGCGATGGTCAATGAATAACCGACTGCTAGTGCCAACAGAGGAGTACAAGTATTTGGGAGTCATATTTGAGAGAAATGGCTCATTTTCCAAACAGAAAGCATCCATCAAAGGCAGAGGGATCGCACTGGCAGTTGCTTTAAAAAATATCAAGCAAAAAATAACCGGCCCTAGCCTTCTCCCTTTGCTAGAAGTACTTCGAGCGTGGCTGCTACCCTCTATCACTTACGGAAGTGAAGCAATGAGAGGAAGAGACAAGGCTGCCTTGGACACAGTGGTCGCCAAGGCTCTAAGAATAATATTCAATCTTCCGCAATTCACCTCATCAGCTCAAATAAGATTAGAGTTCGGACTGCAAAAGCGGCAAATCTCACGGAAAGGGGCCTACGCCAAATGCTGGTTTAAAATAAAGAGAGCCGAGCCGGGCACATTGAATTCACACCTGTGGTTGGAAATCACAAGGAGAAATGATAGCCCAGCGATGAGTTACCTTCATTCAGCAATCAAGCTACTAGCTTTACAGGACGTATGGGACTTGTGCTCATCCCAGAAAAGCTTCAAGGTCCTGGTAAACAAATCAGTAAAGATTGTATCTCTCGCAGAAGATAAAGTTGCCCTCAGCAGGAGGGCCCACAACTGGTTCGTAATCCAGAGCTACATGTCAACAAAGCCTTAATTATACTTAGGAACTGGTTTTTCAAGAATTACAAAAGAACAGTTCCCACATCTGAGGCTGGGAATCCTACCAGTAAAGCCCCACCTTCCTACGTGGAAACGAACAAACTCCTCTAACCGCTGCAGACTGTGTGGAGATCAAAATGAAGACGTAATACATTTACTTTGCATCTGCATCGGCTTGGGAGCGGAAAGGAGACACTTTCCAAATCAGCTACTGATTGCAAGTCAGGTTCGATCATGCAGGGAGGCGGTAAAGGCCTGTTTTGAGGGCAGTAATATCCGCCTGTCTTGCAGCCTTGTTCCGTTTATGAGGAAAGCAAACGCAAAGTTAAGCCTGGAAGGTCCACAAGTTACCGGTCTTTATGCTATGCCAGCTGGTTTATGAGACAAGCATAACAGCCCCGACCATTAGGGCTTTGATTAGATCCACGAATATACTTCCTTGGTCGCTAAGCTGTCAGCAGTCAGCATGGGCCGTCTTAGAGTTCTTCGACCTTTATATTCTCCATAAACATTTCTTCACGGGGTGCAACTATCCACGAGAACAAGCCTTATGCTGAACTATCTTACCTACCAGTTTTTATTCCTCCTCAATTTTATAGAATTACAACACATTTGTAATCTTTTAGCATTATTTAATGGTGAAGCTACATCGTGTGAATTTATGTTTTACTGTTTGCGAAGGTTTTAATTAATCATGCAATAACGTCATTATTATTATTACTCACCCCTGCATGGGATTGTAGAAAGTTTCCATTGGCCTTCTATTCCAACTTTGAAAACAGATTTCAACAAGCGAAGCGGACTCAAAGCGCTATTGTTTCAACAAGAAGTCGCTCTCAAATCAGCTTGAGAGACCTTCAAATTGCAGGTAGCAAGAGCCGCAAGCGAGATACACTCGCTGCTAAACAAAAATCTCCCACTCCATTTTGGAAAATCAATACACCAATTATTTAATGCATCTGATATGGAGGGCCTTGCTCACTTTTTTAAGCCTGTGGGATCCGGCCTTATTTCTTCCTTTCAGACTATTTTTGGAGTAATTCCGGCCTTTATACATTCTGTTTTTTCCAGCACCCTCAGAGGGTTTCCCCTGATGCTACGTTTTGTTTACAGTGTGCTGGTACTCCTATTATTGCTTTACAATGGATGCTCGATCAGTGGAACCGTCAACCCTGGTCCAGTTGCAACTGTACCGTGATCGAATGCGAAAGCTCTTTGGTTCTCTGCGAGTGGAGTCTTTCACCATCGACTACTGGCTGACCTTCAGTTATGACTGCTTCACCTGTGTGCAACCTGTGTTTCACTGCCTCCAGTGCCCTTTTCAATGGGCTATGGGTGTTTGCCTGTCCAATACCACACACACTGCCCTGGATTTTAATCTGTTATTTGGTCCGTTAAAAGCCCATGACCAGATGTGTGCCAGGGGTAGGCGTTTGGTGTGTGATCCTCTACTCGGACCAACAGCAGACCTGAGTACCTGTGCTGAGCTGAAAAAACGATTGGGAATGTTCACTAACAGACGTGCTGCGCAGTTCTGCACAATCGGTAATTTTTTTGTAGTACAACGTGGAGCTCCTAAGTAGAGGGCATTGGTATAGTCAAGCTGGGAGAAAATCAATGCTTGCAAAAGCAATATTCTGGCTGCAAAAAGTAACAAAGGGAGGATTTTCCTTATCATTCTTAAGATCCCATAGCAACTGGCTGCTACCTTCCTTGCTTGTACCTTAAAATCAAGGCTCCGATCAAGCCAGATGCCCAGGGTCTTAATCTGATCTTTGGGAGAGGGGGCTGGGCCAGAATGGTCCTATATTGAGGGAGGGCGAATTGCAGAGGAACATCCAATCGTCTTTGCTCCGTTACGTTTCAAATACGAACATTCCATCCATAATAAAAACCTTCTCAAGGCACCTTGTTAGACCATGTCCAGTACTATCTGGATGATTGAATGAGACAACGAGTGGACAACCTTCTTCTTAGCAAGGGGAGGGAGGTAAGGCTCTGTTGTCTTTCTATGATGACATCTCCCATCATGATTTATGGACTGACTACTATACTGGCAATATATGTAGTATGCACTTTCCTGCTTGTTGTGGCACATATACCGCTTGTTAGGGCACGTTAGTTAAAATAAATATTTTAAACAGCTTGTGTCTCCCTCAGATCTTATTGTGGACAAGTACAAGAGTGCGAGCCAAAAGGAGTGTCTTTTTACCGCGATCCCTGAGAGAACTGGGAGTGTTGTATTTTGTGGTGTCGAATCATTTGTTTCTCTGTGAGTGAGTAGGCGAGCGAGTGTAATGCTATATCTAGTTGGTCCTGGGTTTGTGGGTACTCAGGTGGTAGGAAGAGTCAGTCCATATTCACCAAGATCCCATTTCCTGCGCATAGTTCTGTATTTGTGCAGAATCCCTGCAACAGATCTCCAAAGGAACCCGGATGTGAAAGCTTATGGAATTAAATCAAAAATCTAAAAATATAATATAGCCTGCTATCGAATAAAAAGCAACACGAGTTAATCAGTGGCTAAAAGGTAACCCTTGAAAAGTAGGGGGTACCAAATATTATAGCAATACAGAAGTGATATAATATGTAGTATCCCCATAGCAGAAGACACTGGAAAACAGAGGGAAGGGTGCTATTTGGCAGGAAAATACTGTGTCCGCCCAGGCAAATGAAGGCTATGTCAAATTGAATCTTGTAAGCTCTAACCCGAGAAACATAGAGGATACCCAATATTATAGTCCACATGAGGCATTATATTTGGCATCCCCAACGAACAGGATGTGAAAGCTTGTGGAATGAAATCAAAATGTTAAAAGATACTGTAGTCTTCTATCAAATAAAAGGCATCTTGAATTGGTCTGTGGCTAAAAGGTAACCCGTGAAAAGTAGGGATACCAGATAGTACAGCAATGCATGAGCCCTAATGTATGGTTTCTTCTTAGCAAAGATGTTGGAAAACTCAAGCAAGCATTCTATTAGGCGGAAAAAACAAATTACTTTATCCAGCAAACATAAGGCCATGTCTAAATGTTTCCTGATAGGTTCTTGCCCTCGCAAAATAGGGAAATTCAAATGTTATAGGACATGTGTGCCATCACATTTGGAAGAATCCAAAGGAACCAGATCTGAAAGCTTGAGGAATATATCAAAAATGCAAAAGGAGACTGTTATAATCTAACGTATAAAAGGACATTTAAACTGGTCAGTGGCTGAAGAGAAGCCTTTGAAAAGTGGGGACTAAGATATATCAATGCATGAGCAATTTTGTTTAGTATCCCCCGACAAAAAAAGATATTTGAGAGCACAGACATTGGTGCTTACCTATTTGTGAATGTTTTCAAAATGTGAAATGCAAAATACTATAGAAGAAGGGGAGCATGTGCTGTAACCAGGGCAACCCTAGATTGGATGCTGGCACCGGGCACACTAACCTAACCATACTGAATGGTGTATCTGTTGTGACTCATAAAAACAGATGTGAGTGACCTATACCCTCCAGAGACACGGTAACATGTTTCTTTCTTGGTGGGAGAGTAAATGTATTAAGTTAATTTCAATTGACTTCCTGTGTTACCCACATTCAAAGAGACTGTCCTGGTTAGAAAGAGAGCAAGGGGGGGTAATCTGCTGGTGTTAAGATGGCTATGCTTCCCAGGATCATGTACCAACTACAAAATTATGTATATACAATTATAGCAAGTTTCTTTGTGGAGACCCTCTTAAAGCTGAGGGACTTTCTTTAGGATGGGAGGGCAATGACTAGTTTTTACAAAGTGGCGTATGATGGGGGTTGGGGCGGTGTATCTGGAGTTATACTACTGTACTGCACACTTGGTAATTGTTATCGATTACCTCCATGAGCTGCAAACTGATTCGACATAAGCCACTGAGAGATGGATTATGGAAGGGGCACATGATCTACATTTCTTAAATGATGGTGGGGTGAATCTGATCCATTTTTCATACAATAGATCACACTTAACTACCTCAAGGTCCAGTCAGTGCTTTAGTTTATGAAAAGAAAAGAATGTTTATAAACATGCAAATACTACTCGTAAAATCACAACGACAAACAAAAACCAAAAACTGCTAGCACCTTGGGACCTGATTGCAACTCAAAATGTCTATGTAGCCCCACTGTGCCAGGTCCCAGGTTTTCCCTTAGCATTGAGCCAGGGGTCCAAAATGACCCCATGGGTAGGATGCTTGAGTGGACTGTTAACGTAAGAAATGTTCACGGTCTCTAATTCACAAGGACGTCTACTGATTGGATATAGCTGCTGATAATAAACAACAGCTTTACTTTGTTGCACAGACCTGGGACCCACAGGATGCTCAAAATCAAAAAGCATTAACAATGTAAAATACCTAAAAAAAAAATAAGAAAAAAAAACAACAACACGATTTCTAAGGGATCGATTTTTTTTACAATAGTGGTCTCCCTGTTGCTTCTGGAACGACTCCATACATCACTGCCTTAGTTGCTTAACAGCTCTATTGATCCTGGGTCGGTTCCCTGTAGCACACTCTTGGTTGCTTACCAGTGCTTGCAATCGTTTGGGTTTTGATGCCCTATACCATGGGTACTCACAAACATTTGCCCAGGGGCCACAAACTACGGGCTGTGGTGTGACCGAGGGCCGCACGCATTCCAGCAGGGTTGTGGCAGAGGGTCTGGGTGGGTCAGGTATTGTGTAAGGAAGTCTAACGAAAAATTAAATAAACGGGCAAGCATTTATTTGCAGGTTAATAAATGCCCATTTATTTAACATGTTCTTTCTGAATATTAGTGCACAGCAACTAGACAGTAGCTAGAGCTGCTGTTCACCAGGGTAAAGGTCTAGAGGGCCGCAAGCAGCCCTGGGACCATACGTTGAGTATCACTGCCCTATACCCTATTTACCCTCCTGGCACACATCAACAGTAAGTTCCACCTTGATATGGTTCACAGTAAGTACCTGCATGTGTGCATCTACACTCTCTGCTGACCCCCATGCTTATTCACAACATTAGGTGCACGATGCTTCCACCACGTTGTTCGATCCATATTCAATATGTCCCCTTTAGGACGATTACAAACCATGCAGTCTAACTGGCACGCTGGAATCCAATACACACCAGAGGACTGCACAACCTCACCAGAGGTATTGAAAGAGCAACAAAAATAATACAAAAAATAAGGTGCACTCATTACCATACTGACACCATACCTCAACAAATGAACCCAGAATCCAAAACTTGATGGGAATATCAGACCTGCTTAGAAACCAAATACCTGGACTTCCAGATCTGTTGTGATGCCATGCTAACTGCAACAGGGGGCTATAGGCCACAAGATAAATGCAGATTTGCCTACCAGAAGGGATTCTTTACTTCCACCACCGACACCACAATTTCCCAACCAGGTGTCCCACGGCTTTGGCAGAAAGGCAGTAGGTAGACCCCAAAATCACCGCCACTAAATTTGAACATAGTGTAGTGTGGGAAAGAGCTATGATCAAGAATGCGCCAACATAGAATTGTAACTGTCTGCAGAGAAGATGAAATGGAAGCTTGGCCTACACGCCAAAGTCCTGCACATGGAGGTATGGGGGCCATTTTACCTGCAGAAAGATGTTTTCTGGTAATTTCAACAGCCCAAAAGAGTTTTGTATTTTTTCTCTCCTACATGAGCAATATTGTGTGCAATTTTTTCTCATCTTTTTCACAAAGCTGGTGAAGCTAACAATTCTCACCTAAATGAAACTTTTTATAGGTCTTTCTTTTTTCAACAAGACAAATGCACCCTTGTCTGTCACTGAAGCAAGAATGCAGTTCAGATGCTGAGCATCTGATCAACTTACCTGCAATAATTCCAATAAGATGCATTTTTCACCGTTAATATTGCCAAACACCTTGGTGTGTAATGTACTTTGAAGACGACTTTGTGTTATAGGAGCATCCCAAAAAAACAAATTGTGTGTTCGCCAATAGGACTGGAGACACAAGCAGCAGTTAGTTAACAGATACACAATTAAAACTCATGTGTAGAACTTCAGACAAGGTGTATGACATGCAGTTATGTTATAGCCAGACATATATAACAAATCGGCTGCTTGAGTGAAGTCCATGGTATTTATTGTCGTTGGTGTGGGCTAGAGAAGTCAAGGCGGGGGGGGGGGGGGGGGGGGGGACTTATGCTTTCTGAAAAAATCTCAATTAATTGTGCCGATGTGATGCTGTGCACTTACCATGTAAAATGGTTATTTAGTTTACTTTAATATTTGAGAAAAGGGGGCGGTCTCCGAAAGCAGCAAATGCAAGAGTCGGGCAAGTCATGCAGCATGTACATTTAATAAGTGTATAGATTTGAAATGTGAGAAAATACGTGTTGAATCTTGCTTAATAGCGTATTTATGCGCATAACCTATACCTCACCGAATAGTCACAGAGGTGCCTTGGATACTGTGTTTTTTTAAAGGTGATATAATTCCAAAATACACGCACTATTTGAGAGCTCTTCCTCGCTCAGCTCGTTTCCCCTCGGTCCCAGCGTTACTGCAGCTCAAACAAGCACTGAGGGGCGAACTGCCACATTGTCCCGGCTGCTCTAAAGTGAAAGCAGGCGTGGCCCACTAACTGTAAGCACAGCACTTCGTCCTGCTTGAGGCGGTAGGAGAAACACGTACGTCACAGGCAGCACTTTATAAGCTAGCATTGAAAATGCAATAGGACTCGCATTTACGCAAGACCTATTGCATTAGAATGTTATGTTATGTTATGTTAAATTAATTTATTGAGCGCGCTAACACCATTAGGTTTCTTGGCGCTATGCAGAAGGAGCAGGGAGGAGAGACAAACAATAACCCAGCTGAAAATGAAGGCTAGTGATAGGCTATGGTAAACAGATACGTTTTAAGAGAAGATCTGAACATAGGATAAAGGGAGGACAACCTAAGAGAGAGGGGTAAAGAGTTCCAGAAAGACGGGGCTAAAAAGGAAAACCTAAGGCCACCGTGTTTGTTACGCTTGAATCTGGGGATGGAAAGTAAAGCCAATTGGGATGACCGAAGGGTGCGAGAGGGAACATAAGGATGAAGCAAAGAAGAAATGAAAGAGGGGCCCTGACCAGTGAGGGATTTGAAAATAATGCAACCAAGCTTAAAGTTACAACGGGCAGATACCGGAAGCCAGTGAAGACTTTTTAGGAGAAGTTGGACGTGCTGATCTCTAGGTTGATGGTAGATCAAGCGGGCAGCTTGATTTTGGATCAGCTGGAGTCTCCTAAGTTGGTATGCAGGAATGCCTACGTATAGTGCATTTGCGTAGTCAAGCCGAGACATGACTAACGCAAGCAAGGCCACGGTAAGGGCATCGGGGGTGAGTAGGCGGGAGATCTTACGTATTTTCCTGAGCTAGAAATGGCTGGAGGAAACTACCGCGCTGATCTGGGGTGTCATAGATAGGTCGTTACTTATGACAACTCCCAGACTTTTTGCTGAGTTGACAGGGCAAGGAGGGTTGCCAAGACTGACAGGCCAAAAAGATGAGTGCCAGGGATTGGAGGGCCCCCCGACAAGAACCAGCTCTGTCTTGTCGGGGTTGAGTTTCAGATGGTTTGTGCCCATCCAATCACTGATAAAACAGAGGGTATTTTGAAAAGTGGAAATGGATTGATCACCGGAGTCAATGGTGAAAACCAGTTGAATGTCATCTGCGTAGTTGAACGCAGAGACATTGAATCGACGGAGGGAGCGGATTAACGGGGCCAGGTATAAATTAAAAAGGAGGGGGGATAAAGAGGAGCCCTGCGGGACACCACAAGTCAGTTCGACTTGAGAGGCAGAGAACTGGGACAGCCTGACAGCTTGATGGCGATGGGTCAGGAAAGAGCGCACCCAGTCCAGAGCAGTGCCCTGGATGCCAGCCTCTCTGACACTGTCGACCAAAATAGCATGGTCGACCGTGTCAAAGGCGGCCGACAGATCCAGGAGAACCAGGGCCTGACAGATGTTGGAGTCGGCGCCCCTGCGAAGTTCGTCCATCACAGAGAGGATGACTGCTTCTGTGGAATGCGCAGGTCTGAACCCAGCCTGCTGGGGGTCCAAAACACAGGAGTCCTCTATAAAGGAAGTGAGGGTTTGAGTAACGTGAGACTCCAGAACTTTACTGAGGAAGGGAAGGAGGGAAATGGGACGATAGTTGCTCATGGTGGACGGGTCAGCCGTGGGTTTTTTCAAGATAGCCACCACCTCTGCCCGTTTGAAGGAAGCCGGGACCACCCCTGAGGTTAAGGAGTTGTTTAAGAGAGCCAAAGGGGGGTCCGGACAAGAAGTAAAAGCTCCTCGCAGGGCAGAGGGGGGGCAACAATCGCTAGGAGAACCAGAAGAGACTTTGAGCAGGAGGGAAAGAAAAATCTCTAATGAAATGGATGGGAACTGGGAGAGGGTGTGGGTGATGTGGTAAGGGAGAGTGTTGACGGGGGGAGGGTCGGATGGGGCAAGAGTGAGAATGCTGGTCTTGATTTTAACAATTTTATCCACGAAAAACTGGTTCAAGGAGTCACATAGGGGCTGGGAGGGAAGCGGGGCGATAGTGACTCTAGCTGGATTGGACAGTTCCTCAACAATTGCGAAAATATCCTTGGATTTATTGGTGGAATTCAAAATCTTGTTGGAAAAATAGCTAGATTTAGCCCGGGCTATAGCAAATTTATATTCCCTCATCTGAGAAGAAAAGACAGCCTTTGTCTCGGGGTATATCCTCGACGCCAGCGCCTTTCGGCCTGGCGGAGACTAAGTTTCAGTGCCTTAAGTTCCTCGGTGAACCACCTCTGGGCGTCGTGACTACGCCGTGTTTTAACAGGTTTTAAGGGTGCCACCGAGTCGGCAGCTGAAACAAGCCATTGAGTAAGATGATCAGACTGAGAGTCAATGGAAGTAATGGATCCCGTGATGGAAGGGGCTGACGAGCTCAGGAGGGAAGTACATTTGTTAAGATCAGCCTTGTTCCAGTTACGTGCCAGAAAGTTGGATTCTCGAGTGACATTGGCCAGGGGAGGCTTGGCAAGAGAGAAGGTGATAAGTAGATGGTCTGACCAGGAACAGGGAAGGACAAGGGGAGTGGAAATAACTAAAGAGGAGGTCCATACCTGGTCCAAAATATGACCTTTTATGTGGGTGGGTGTGTGTATATGTTGGGTACAATTGAGACCCAACATGAGGTCGGAGAAAGCAAGGGAATCAGGAGTTTCGTGGGGGTCAGAGGGCCAGTAATTAAAGTCGCCTAAAACTAAAACATTGGTGTTATTGATGGTTAGCTGGGAGATGAGTTCCCCAAAGTGGATTGAAAAGTTAGGCATGGGTTGGGGAGGGCGGTAAACTAAGACACATACAAGAGAGGACCCAGGTTGCTCTAGCCTAAGAGTGAGGCAGTCAGTCATGGGGATGCTGGGGGTAGAAACAGGGGAAAACCTAATAGAGTGACTAATGATGGCAGAATGGGTGGGAAGAAGGCACAAACGGGAGTGAAGGGAGGGGCTGGTGTGGTCTGAGAAGTCCCGGACTGTAGGAGGGGAGGGGGGAAGGCAGGGGAACAAAAATACTGTTATAAGTAAAGGGGCCGGTAGACGTGGAAGGATACAAATGATGAATGAGGAGGGACTAACAAGCCTCAAACCAATGGTAAGGCAGCATTTAAGGCAAAAGCCAATGGGCAGAGAGTGGGTGTAGCTTCCACAAAGCTTCCATGCTACAGTATATACTGCATGCCTCACATAGCGTTGTCAACGCATTCGCGCAGCAACGCTAGGCGAGACCTAAAAAGTGGACTCCAAGTGTCAGTTGGCTGCCCTGTGTAGCTACAGGGCCACTAAAAGCTGAACACTGCAAGAAGACTTTTCCTTGAAGTGCCCAGCTGACCAGTTAGAACTGGATCTGACTTGGAGTCTGCTGATGGCCTCTGCTGGAGTGAGTCTTGACTCCCAAGTGCTGTTTTCTTAATTCCTGGAAACCCGGGCTGTGTCTAATTGCACTTGGCATGCCCCCTCTGAAAATCTGTAACTTACAACCTTTTTTGATTTCAAGACTTCTGGAGTCCAGAACAAACAAAACCAGTCTATCTACCCGAGGCTCGGCCTCTCTTATTTGAAGAAGGACGTTTCTCCCAATCGTCACTTCCCCACAGCAGCAAATGGGTGGTGCCCGTGCAATAGGTGCCCCGCCTCACGGATGACGTCATCACATACAGCCTGGCCGCTCGACTCACTGAAGGATTTTGACTTCAGTTTTACAGACTGAGTCCCAAGGTGGAACTCTATTGTGCTCACTGACTATCATTGGCCGTAATCGTTTTTTGTGATATTATCAATATATTCTTTAAAAATTCATATGTTTAGTATCCCTTAATGGATTATTCTTGTTTTGGTTTTATTTTACGTACTTAATTTTACTCAATTTTTCGAATTCAGTTTGGTATTTTTATTGTCCAGGGTTTTGACTTCATCACTCTTCTGATACTGCACAACTATTTCACACACTGCCCTAGGTTAGGCTTATCTGCTCCGCCCCATTGCTATCAGGGGGTGGAGCTGAGGTTCATTTCATGACTCCGAGGGTTCACCCTGACTCTGGTTGTGATGGATGGATGACGTTACAACGCATACATTCACAACGCAAACCATTACAACAAAACTTTTACAACGCAGGATCCATTATAACGCATGCCATTACAACGCATGCCATTACACCGCTATTCCAATTTTAAAAAAAAATACTTACCCATACTTACGTTGTAATGTCATGCATTGTAATAGCAGCTGCATTGTAATGGCATGCGTTGTAATGGCATGCATTGTAATTAATCCTGCGTTTTAAAAGTTTAGTTTTAAATGGTAGTGCGTTGTTTTAGTTGCGTTGTAATGGCTGTTTCCCGTTGTGATTATTCCATGAGATGGGCAGTTGTCCACTCCAAAGAATAATCTAATTTCTTACAATCATTGAAAAAATTTACATTTTAAATGATTTTTTGTGTGTTTTGTGTATTAGGTGTATATGTCAATAGGAAAACACACATAATTGTATTGCTTTTTAGGTTGAGCATTCAAGACCTCTTGAATATATTTTAGTTGCCAGGAGCTGGCTGGGACCCCATACATTGTTGCAATGCCAGCCTGCCATTGCCTGCCCATAGGTAGAGTGGGGAAGCTCCTGGAACCTTCCAGAAGAAAGGCGGAGCCTATTTTTGCAGCCTTGAAGAGTGGTCACCTAACCTGGGCATATATAAGTAAGGGAGGGAACTTTTTTTAGTCAGTTGGGGCATCACTGACCTGGGGGACCCACGCAGGAGATTTAGGCAGTAGGGCCTAGTCAGGGACGTGTGCCACTGGGAGTGACAGGACTTAGGTGCTGCCTCTTAAGTTGAGTGAGGTATCCTAGGCTAGCCCACTGATCTGGCCCGGCGGTAGGGGAACCCAGGGACCATCTTCAGTGACCTGAGGAAACTTGCCAAGCCTCCAACTCAAGCCCCCCCCCTCTTCAAGAAACCATCTCATAAGGGCGCAGAACCAACTAAGCGCCGAGAAGACTACTTGCCCTACAACCAGAGACTACTGGGGGATCGACCAGGTACTGGACTGTGCTGCCCCTGCGCACTCCCTGCCTCCACCTGGGCCTATGCTGTCCTGCCTGCCTCCCCCTGACTGTATTTCTTTGATTCCTGTCCTGCCTGCATCCCCTGGCCGAATTGCCTGAGAAGCGCTGTAATCTGCTGTCCTGATAAGCGCTGTGACTTGAATCTCCTTAGCACACACTTTTTATAAGATAATGCACGTATATACATGTGTTTCCACCATACATTTGACACATAAAACTGAATTTCAGTCCTTTTATTCAGGGTGGTTGAAGTTTTATTTCAGGAGACGTCACAGCCGACACGTGTTTCGTCGTTGTGGGGAATGTAACCCCCGACTTTTTCAAGGCTGTTAAAAAAGGGGTGATGTTGTAATACAATACTTCCAGTTTTGACATTTTTTGACAACATTCTATAACTTTTTCAGGTCTAGGCTGGTGGTGTGCTTAGACTTACAACAATTAGTGCATGGTCGTATTTATAGTGCTTAGATTATTTTCATTCATTAGGAATTTTTATTTATTTTAACATTTTAAGAAGTATGAGCCCATTAAGAGAAATGGAGAGACCTGTGATCGTGTATTATTACCTTTATTTTACGGGGTGGCATGCAAGTGATTTAACCGCGATATCTGTGAATAATAACTGTGTTTCTGTGAGCGTTAACAGTATTTTTAGATTCGTGAGTTCATGCATATATATGAACCATGCTTTCGGTACCTATTCTCCAATGTGTCATATTGTTCTGTATAGAAGGAATGCGGAAACATAATTTAATTCCTTGTAGTCCTTGCATTAGTACTTAATTTGTATGATCCTTATTTTAGTTTAATAGCTACTTACATTTTCCGAGGTGATGTGGGGAAGAGCCAATGTGTGTGTAGTAGCTTACAGGTTTGCTAACAGTTTTGAGCATGGAGAGAAATGGGAAGAGACAGGGAAAGAAATCCAGCATTTTATAATGACATGCCAAGAAACATCATTACATTCAGAAATTCATACAGATACTTTGAAGAAGTACATAGATATGAGATATCAATTATAGGTAGATGGTAAGTCCTCATAAGAGTCATAGCTCATTCATGGTAAGTAAATCTTACACCATGGAAGGCAGAGTAACTGCCAGTCAAAGGCATGTGAGGGTTTATACATAAATAACATATCACATGCGAACGTTTTTCTATTAAAATATAACCTTTTGATCCAACTCACTGAAATTTCACATCGGATAACTAACTCTGCATAACTAACTCTGTTGTTTGTTTTGAGAAACGTATACATCTTGGGTTATGATAGCTCCCGTCTAATATCCCGTGAACACATCTACAACAGCTCCACTCTCTTTACAATTATCCATTCCCCACTTAAAAAGGTTAACTTAATCGATTTTAAAGAGGAAACAATTATATTCACCTTACTTAGGGTGAACATATATATATATAAATACCTCTGCAGTGTTGTGATTCCAGGTGAACACCTAGTCATGCATGGGGGCGTTGTCTGGGCAAGTGGATTTGGGCAGAAAGAGGTAAACAGAAAGTGGTACTTGTTCACCTTTCAATGCACGCTTACCTTTTTCATTTTGTTTTCTATGCCAATATTCTTTGCGAAGCCAGAGGGTGCTTCTCTCCTCTAAGGTGAGGCCAGGATCAGGGAGTGCCCCCAAACTTCTAAAACTTTTAAAACAAGCATTGGCATAACCAATAGGTCTCGCCTTTGGGACCTTATAAGTGTTTAGTTATCCAGCACAATATCCTTGGTGCAACAACATCAAGTGTTGCATTGCTAAACACTTATAAGGTCCCAAAGGCAAGACCCATTGGCTATGCCAAAGCTTGTTTGTGGTTGTTATTACCATGTGGTCAATGGGGTTGGACTCCAAATTTGCGGTCCAGTGCCTTTATTTGCTATTGCTGTAATGTTTTGAAAATAAACTAAATATATATTTTTTAGAAAAAGAAATTACAGAAGTGAGGTATAAAGCTGCAAATTATGAAGCTGCAAATAAAACACTGGTTATTATAATTATTATCTGTTACCGCTCTGCATCTTTGAGTACCCTAGGTTTTTCGAGACTTCTGAATGAACACAAAAAAGGTGCAACTTTACTCTATATGTCAGAATAAGCATATGGAAGTACATATGGCTAGGGATGTGTGTAACTCGCATAATTAATTGTCAGTAGCAAAATCATGCATATTAAGCAAGGGGTGTAACTCAGCATTTAGCGCTATTTTGGTACTGCAAAATGCACCCTCACATCCAAAATGAAAGGGTGCATTGTGCACGAAGACAGTAGCACTAAAAGCAACAAAACATGAACAGCAGCAGCCACTTGCTCTCTGTTCCTGTGCTCTTGTATTACACATTTTTGCTCCATATTACTCTAAATTAAGCACGCAGGTGTGATTTTCGGTAATTCCGAATCCCTTGGGTAACGCAAATTTACACGGATAATAAAACTTCGCTCCGGCATCCATACAACTTAAAAAAAGAAAAATAAAGTTTTGTTAGTCAGGTCCTGTGGCCTTATTCACTTACAGGTAAGGAAAAGATTTCTCCCAATTCCAAAATTTCTAGCACATGGAAATAGACTCACAACATAGGGCGAAGTGCTCAAGGTGCCTGTACTTATGCAAAAATACCAGAGCGCTTCAAGGCTGTGAAAGTGAATGTAGATGGTAATCTCTGATGCCTCTAATAGAAGGAAAGACAGAGGCAGCATTCAATGAGTGTCCAGCAGCAATATTTTTCTATGCAAGCTGCCCATTCTGCTAAGAGTCACAGGGTGAGATCTGCAGAAGCAAAGGTTAGAGGCGGACCCGCTCATTTATACGCAGCCATGTTCTTCAGACGTATGAATGGGACCTCTGTTGGGTTTTAGCAGGAAAAACAAGGATGTGGGAGATCATGTTTGTAAAAGGGAAACGCACGGCTGTCTCCTGAACTCTACCATTAGCAGGCCATTATTTAAAGTCCGACTCCATACTCTCTTAAGGCCGCATTTATCGAGGGACGCGGAGCACTTTGCAGGACGTCATCATTAACTTTGGTGAGTTTTCGGCATGGGACTGAGTAGGGATTTCTTTCCCCCCTTTTAACTTGGTCAGTTACTTAATAGGCATTGGGCTGTTTTTAACACCGTACGATGCCGCAACCAATAGTAAGCATGTTATTACTCTCTCTGTGTAACATTTTGTGACTGTCATGTGGCTTTTCCATAGGCCAGCAAGAGGCGGGTCAATTAATGATCTGATATGTCTTGCACACGAGATGGCATCAGCTCACAATTGCTTACAAACATATGGGTGGGAGAGAGGAGGGGGCCTGCGCGATTCATTTGCGGGAGCAGCGATAATTTATACCATATGGCGCCGCGCGCTCCCATAAGTGAATCGCCACACGTGCACGTGTTGCCATTGAAGGCAATGGAACGCGTGCACGTTTTTGGCTGAAAAGCCATGGCGATAGCAAAAGGTCTTTTTGCCTATGCTGCGCAAGCGTGCTGCGTATGCGAGACCTAAAAACCTTGGGCATATTAGCAAGGAGTAGTGATAATTATCGCTAAATGAGCTTAGCGCATTTTTTTTTTATCGCCGGATATTATCGCAGAGATAACGTGCTATTAGCAACGTTTATCTCCAAAGCAAAAAAATATCTGGCGATAGCGGCACAATGCGTGAATATCGCTGGAAATCCATAGATATTCAAGCATTATCGCTAATGGGGACTTAACCTGAATATCCACCTCCCATTGGATATACAGGTTAAGAAGTTGGCTGAGCAGGCGTTACTTTCTAACGATATTCGATCTTAGCGCAAAGTTTTTTATCGCTTCGCCTCTCTTGCTAATAGGCGATAGCTGTGTTAGCGACTGAAAGTCAGTCGCTAACAGGTTGGGTACGCCCACTTTGCATGTAATTAGCGTTAAATATCGCTGACATGCAAAGCGGGCCCCAAACCTGTAGCTATCGCCTACAAGCTGTCGCTAACTGCTGTTAGTCACAGCTTACTAATAGGGCGATGAAAATATCGCCGCTTTTGCGGGAAAAAGTCCAGCTAAAGTGGCGATATCGCCCTTGCTAATATGCGCCCTTGTCCTTGCAACCTCTCCTTTCATCTAACTCTGTAAGTTGGTGAAACAAAGGATATAACCCATCAGGCTACCTACTGCAAAATCACCAACAAGATTTAGATGTGTAGACCTCTTCTGTAAGCTAACTACATTCACATGCTACCACTAATCCGCACCCAGTGTGAACTTCTTGGAACCAGCAGGGCACTATCATCCTGTTCACAATTCAGCGGTAATGAGATCAATCTTTCCATGTACAGTTGGTGCTGTTGTATAAAGTTAATGAACTAATGCACTTAAATAATTGGCACAGATCTGAATCCATACATTACAGTCCTGTTCTTTCATTGTTGTGCCTAAATGTTGAACGCCTGCACCCTGATATTCAGGCGGTGGGGGTTGTCCCCCAGACTCCAACTACAAGAAGAGATTCACTGCAAACCCTCCAGTGCTCTTTAGTCTGGCTGCATACCACCACCTTCCCTGGAGAACAAAAGTCCAATTTTACAGGGGGTGAAGGGGCGCCCAAGGTATGGTATTTGCATTGATGCTCCATCCCTCGTATTTGATAACCCACTTGAGCTTTTGAGCTACGTCACTGGCTTGTTTCTAGAATGCTTTGAAGCGTTGGAGGGGGTATTGGACTGGCGATTTCTTTGCCCTTGTTTTTTTCTTTTTTTGCCACACCCGAAAACTCTTTGTACCATGAGTGGGAATGTATTTAAAAAGGGTGTTCTCACACGATAAATTAATCGTGGACAGCGATGGTGCCCCTTAAATATGTTCTACAACTTGTACCTGCACTGAAATACTTGGGAAAGTATAAAAAAGTTTGCGGTTCTTCTATGTTTAAGGGGGCTAGAAGGAGTTGTGTGGCGTAATGTATAACACTTAGAGACACAGGCCCTGTCCTTCTCCTGTACGGATGACCTTGGGCGGTGGAACCGAGGCCCGTGCGTCCTGCAGCAGTCCTTGTTGGATACAGCCCCCGCTTCTGGGTCGGGAAACCTCCAATGTGCACGTACGACTACATCAGGGAAACACCTCTCAAGATGGCGATTCTTTGTGTGGTTATTACCCCTTCTTTCCCTAGCTCCTTGAGGCACTTGCAGCGGTTTTATGCTACCTCACTTTTCATTCCTCGTGGGCGGACTTTCAATACAAAACACACACTTCTTTTTTTTGTTTTAAGTAAAATAAATGCAATCTCTTACACTTGGCATTACATTACACCATGTGAGCGTGCAATGTTGCCACAATGCCCCACCAGCCTATGTGGGGTGGGGTGTAAGAGTTGGGGACAGGTCCTTGGGTGAGGTGTGGAGGCTGTGGGTGAGGCCTTACATGTGGGGGTGGGTGGTCGTTCCCTTGACAATCAAAATTACTGGTCCTGTTTCGGAAAATGCAGCTTTCAAGGTTATTTAAAAAATGTATTCATTTTCTGCAGCTGAGGTTTGAGTGAAACATTAGCGCATCCTCGGTGGCTACCAAAGAAATGAGGAAACTGCAGAAAGAGGAGCTGCGCACGTGTGTGTGTTGACTCATTCGCATTGGGGTTAGTGGATAGTGCTGTAGCGCTTGAGGCTGCCTCAACGCGCACCAAGGCTCAGAAGAAATGGACGCGAGCAACCGGTAAGGCAGGGGTATTGACATGGGAAGGCTTTCCATGTGGGTAGGGGAGTCTTCGCTCAAAGCTAGTCTCACGGACCCGGCAGACATCAGTAGACTCCAGGCCACAGATTGTACAGGCTAAAGCCTCAGAAGCAGGTGACGCTATTTTTGGTAGCCCACGCCTTAGACTGCAGTGCTATCTCTCAGGTTGCAGACGGTGCAGCAAATCACAACAGTCGCTGATTCATGCGATTTGTATCTGCAAGACTTTAATTCCATTGAGGAAATGCAGGCTACGACCAATGTTCTGTATTTTAAACACTGGATCATACAGGAGCGGCATTATCTGCTCTCTAAGAGATAAATCGAGCCAGGCTCCAAGGCGCCTTGTTCGGTACATGAGAGCGGAGACAGAGGAGCAGAAGCACAAGCCTTGTGCGACAGCAGGGGGAGGGGGCCTGCGTGATTCCCTTGCGGGAGCGTGCAGCAGGCGCGATGATTGCGACCATATGGCATCACCATATGGCGCCACGCGCTCCCACAAGGGAATTGCCAGACGTGCACGCGTTTACCATTGCAAGCAATGCAACGCGTGCTTGTTTTTGCCCCCAAAGCTGTGCCGATGGCTAAAGGTCTCGCTCCTATGCAGCGCATGTGCGCTGCGTAGGCGAGACCTAAAAAAGATGAAAGTCCACCATCCCGGTTCACCAGTGCACCAGTGTTCTCCTGAAGCGTTGCTAAAGGTAAGCACAGCTCTCAGGGCATCTGCAGAACAGAGGGGATATCATCAAGGGGCCGCGATACAAATATCGCCGCTTTAGCATCCATTTTCAGGCAAAAAGCAGTGATAATTGTATTGCTCAATCAGCATGGACACGCTATTGCGTGTATCCATGCCTCTGCGCCCTTTCCCTTAACGCCCAGTTTTGCATCTCTAATGATATGCAAAGTGGGCGTTACTCACCAAAATAGCATGAGAAATGTCCCTAACCGACATTTCTCCTATCAGCAAGCTGCTCGCTAACATGTGTAGCGATATAAAAAGTAGCGCTTACCGCGCTTATCGCTCCTTTCCTACGCCTGCTTTCTTTTTGACTTCGCCATGATACCCTATGTGAGGTGGATTGTGTGGATAAATCCACCCTGCCCTATCATCAACGGATCGCCTATCGGTGTGCGAGTATCACTGGATTTCCAGCGATAATCGCACATTTTGCAACTATCGCTGGATTATATATCGCATTGGAGATAAGCGTTGCTGATAGCACGCTATCTCTGCGATATGAACCAGCGATAGCCGGCGATAATTATCCTTGCGCTAAGCGTGCTTAGCGATAATTATCGCTGGCTGATGCTGATATGCCCCCTGGCTTGTTTGTTGAGTTTAGCGCAACACTTAAAACTGGTTTTCAGACTGTTTCTACGGTTGCGGCAGACGAGGAAACTCCGCCACAGGGACGGGGAGTCAGTTGTCCAAGATCATACAATGCGACCAAGCGGGAAAACCGTGATTAAACCTCAATTCTCACCGCTTAACACTAATAATTCATAAAGTGCTTGCGCTCCGAACTCTTTTGTAGCAGATATTACTGTGATCCTACTCGGTGCTACTCATTGACTTAGATAGGGTTGTACCAGCTTGTGCGCCTCTGGATCTATTTTACAGGTAAGGTGCACTTCACAATAGGAAAAAAGTGGACTAATGCCAGATTTGCTTTTACACAATTTTGCATAATCTACAGATAATGAATTTTACGTAGTTACTCAAACAGAAATTAAAATTGTGCACGCCGCTTTTCAGAAGTGCATCGTCTTTAAAAAGTAAATACAGTTAAGGAATGGAAGAAGCCAAACTTGACATAAAGAGCAACTGAATCGCAGAGACGCATTGTCGTAAGGATTTTAAGTCATTGTTGGCAAACCCAACAGTGGGCCGTATTATCAAGAACCTTAAAAACACACAGTGCCCACACCACAGTTACTAAATCAATGCTTAGAAAGGGTAAGAAACCAATTTATTGTAACTTCCCTAAGACAACCTTATTTTGTGTCCATTATTTTTTACTTTTTGTCTTTTTCAAAAAAATCGTAACAGAACAAAGGACAATACATTCACAATATTTACAAGACTAAATGCACTTTGTACAAGCTTTAAACACAGACATTATTTACAAAATCTAAAACATTTTTGCATCAAACATTAATACACAGACAAGAAAATACAAAACATGAGAAAACAAATTTTGAGGGGGAATATAAACAACTTAAAGACTTGTAAGCATTTAAATACTGGACCAGCCGGTCCTAGTGTGTTTCGAGATGGCAATTTATTCCACCCAAACAAAACTGCCGACGCGTTTCTAGACCAGGCGTGGCGTCACTTCATCAGGTCTTTCATCAGGGCTGTGGATTCTTAATCTTAATTTCTTTTAAGGGAGGTCGAGGCGATAACTCTTCAAATAGTCCAGTTCACTATTTATTGTGGTGGCCCAATTAGGATGTCTTGATAATACTGAAGTGCCGAAGCACGGCGGGTCCGCTCGTACAACGTAACCATCAAGATCGGTTTCTTATTGGAATATCGTAGTCTTAAAGCTGTAGAATAGAGGGCCGAAGTCTCCGTCCTGCTCCTTTGCCACCGCACGCCGTTACTGGGATATGTTTCCTCTCAATGACTCAAAGTGCATTTAGTCTTGTAAATATTGTGAATGTATTGTCCTTTGTTCTGTTACGATTTTTTTGAAAAAGACAAAAAGTAAAAAATAATGGACACAAAATAAGGTTGTCTTAGGGAAGTTACAATAAATTTGTTTCTTACCCTTTCTAAGCATTGATTTAGTAACTGTGGTGTGGGCACTGTGTGTTTTTATGATTTAAAAGAAGGTCTAGCCCTCACTGCAAGTTCACGGACCTATCCCCTGTTGTTCTCACGTATTATCAAGAACAGCATTAAAATGATCGCCGCTTTGGCGGCAGGAAACTGCAGCTAAAGCGGCGATAAGGGGCTTGATATTATGCCCTTGAGAATTCCCATAGAAGCCCAGTTTCACACCAGAACCTGGGTTTCTATGGGAATTCACAAGGGCGTATTATCAAGCCCTTTATCGCCGCTTTAGCGGCAGTTTCCTGCCGATAAAGCGGCGATATTCTTATCATCGTTCTTGATATGGCCTAGTGTTTTTTGCCTGTGACGTTGAGGATGTAAATTACTGGGTACTTTGCTCGGGAGGGCCCCGTTTCGCAATCAGTTTGTAATCACTGCCAGGTGTGAGGCCTCAGCATGTCCTTTCGCCTCCGTTTGTTTATGAAGGGCGCTGCATTCACTTTAAGCGCACCTTTATTTATATATGAACGGCGCCACTTTTATTGTCATTTCTTTCAGACTGGCAAGGCAATGTATTTGTCACCCCTCCCCCAATCGCCCCCTCCTGTCCTGTCGGAGCCTCTCTTCTCCCACCCCTCCTCCATGAACCCATCCCCTTGTTGCCATCTCACTGTAAGCTGCCTTTAATTCTGTATGTAGGGCGCCGCTTTTACTTTTATTTCGTTCTAGACTTCCAGTCTAATGGTTTCTGAGGAGCTGCAGTTTTTGTGGTGAGTGGGCATCATACCATGTAAATAAAATGATTGCAGCAAGTGGCCACAGCTGACTGTTTCAAAGCGCTTTTTAAATTCATCCTGTTTGCGCCCCTCCGCGTTAGCCACCTCCACCCAAATGGCAGAAACCATTGACGAGACCTATTGGCTTTGCCAATGCTTGTTTCCCATGTATTCCTCTTTGTGGTTAGCGCTTTGTTTACGTTAATGCGCGGGAGTGTAGGGCAGGGTTTTCGGGGTGGTGGTCGTGGCCCCCCGAGTGTTGAGTCTGAGGAGGCTGGCAGGTGTGATCCACTTCGAGGCGCCCTCCAGTGTGCAGTGGGTGTGGCCCCCCCGAGTGTTGAGTCTGAGGAGGCTGGCAGGTGTGATCCACTTCGAGGCGCCCTCCAGTGTGCAGTGGGTGTGGGCCCCCCTAGAGTTGAGTCTGAGGAGGCTGGCAGGTGTGATCCACTTCGAGGCGCCCTCCAGTGGCCACGGGTGTGAATCATGGCCGCCTTGTTGTTGTGTTTCCATTCTTAATTGTACTGGGACAGTTGTTCCTGTTATGCTGAACTTATTCGATGACAAGTACTGAGCTCAATTAAAGGATTACTTCATTCCAATCTTGAATTTATTCTTCATTTCACTTGTGCGCATCTATTTCTGGATTCTGTTGGGCGCTGAGGCGCATTGCAAGGCGTGGATGGGTGAGGGTGGCTATAAGGACAGCCATGTGCAGCCTCCTGTACTCAGCAGTCCCAGCATGAGCTGTCTGCTTCACTTCCGGGTTGCTGATGACGCAATCCCGCTCAGATGCAGGGCAGGGTGTGACTGAGGTAAACAGGCCTCCATGCTTGCCACGTGGGCCTTTGGAGGTCAAACAAGGAACTCCTCAGGCGGAGGCGCAGCTGCAAAGCAGGAGAAGGGATTGCTTCATTTCAGTAACGAGGTTGAAATGGATGGGGTCCACGGACAATACAGGGGGCTTGAGAAAGCACAGCTCAAACCTGTCTGAAGCATGGAGCCCGAAGGCTGGGGCAGCTTGGGGCTGTCTGGAGTCCACTGCCTCTGACGGGCTGGCCACCGGAGTCGAAGAGCGGGCCGGGCTGGGGCAGCGGACCTCAAGGGCGGAGGCCAAAGCGCCAGAAAGGCTTGGAGCCAACGTGGACAGATCGCCGGGGTACCAAGGGACTCTGGATCTCAGGAGAGAACCAAGATGGAATCCTCCTTTTGCCCCCCTCCGTTCAACCGGGTTCTCACCAGAGGAAGGGGAGGCGGTCTTTGGATTTAGTCAGGAGGGCAGGCAGGGGAGCCTGCTTAGCCAAGGCAGACATCGAGTCTACATTTCGGTTATTACCAGTGCATCCAAGCAGCCAACACCTGCTAGGTTTCAAGCAAGAGGGCAGTTACTTCTATGACCAATGCATGCCCATGGGTTGTGCAGTTTCATGTGCGTACTTTGAGGCTTTCAGCAGCTTCCTGCAGTGGGCTCTTCAGTCGAGCTATGGGGTCAGAGGGGTGTCCCACTACCTGGACGATTTCCTTTTCATTGGGAGTGATGGGTCACAGGAATGTATTGATGCTCTTCCGGATTTCGAGTTGCTGGCCACGCCTCTAGGGGTCCCTCTGGTGCCTGGCAAGACTGAGGGTCCGGCGCAAGTGTTGATGTTTTTAGGGATTGAAATTGACACTTTGGCAGGAGAATCCAGACTCCCGGCAGACAAGGTTCAGGACCTTGCTCAGCACATCCAGGCAGCCATTGGTCAGGAGAAGGTGACACTAGGTTTCTTGCAAAGCTTACTCAGCAAACTTAACTTCGCCACCAGAATCATACCGGCAGGGAGGGTCTTTGCACGCAGAATTGCCAGGGCTACAGCGAAGGCCACCAGGAAGTACCACCTAGTCAGGCTAAGCAGGGGGATGAAGGAGGACTTAAGCATGTGGGCGAACTTCTTAGAAGACTTCAATGGTGCAGTGGTTTGGAGGGCGCCTTCGGTGGGGTCTCCGGAACTCGCTTCGTTCACGGATGCGTCAGGCAGAGAGGGTTTCGGGGTCATCTTGGACACAGAGTGGTGCGCACAGAGATGGCCCAATGTGTGGCATAAGAAGAAGATCACAGCAAACATTACTGTCCTGGAACTTTTCCCGATAGTAGTGGCGTTCCACCTGTGGCCCTCGGTGCTGCCGGCATGTAAGGTCCTTTTCTGGTCAGACAATCTGGCGGTGGTGCAAGCCATCAATTCACAGTCAGCGTCCTGCCCTCCTGTTTTGTGCCTACGTAGGGAGCTGGTGAGGGTGTGCCTAGTTAACAACTTTGAGTGTAGAGCGCGATATATACAAGGGGTACAAAACACGGCTTGCTTTCAGTGGCACAGTTTTCGGGAGACGTGGCCGAGAGCAAGGGAGGGGATGAACTCTTTTTCAGCGCATCTGTGGTTCCTACTAGTCTGAAAGGCGTTTGAGGGGGCTGGGTGAGCTGTCCTTGTCACCTAGGACCATCAAGTGGTACTGGGCGTGTGTGGAAAAGTTCTGCACAATAACCGGTGCTTGGGAACAAGTAATGTAAAATGTAATGTAAAAATTACTTGTAAAGCGCGGCATACACCGGACGGTTTCTTGGCGCTGTTCACTTTATTCGGTGAGAGGCAGGAGACAGGGAGAGAAGAGTGTTATGTGTAAATGCTGCGGAAGAGGTGGGTTTTTAGAAGAGACCTGAAGTGAAGGTGAGAGGAGGAGAGTCTTAGTTCCAGCGGCAGAGAGTTCCAGAATGAGGGTGCCAAGAAGGAGAATCTAAGACCTCCATGTTTTTTGCGCCTAAAACGGGGTGTCTGAAGGAGCGCAAGATGAGAGGAGCGGAGGTGCCTGGAGGGAGTATAAGGGTGCAGAAGAGAGGAAATAAAGGAAGGGCCGGTGCCGGCCAAAGATTTATGAGTCAGGCAGCCCAATTTGAACTTGCAGCGCTCCGAGATAGGAAGCCAGTGTAGGGCCCTAAGAAGAGGACGAACATGGTGATGTTTTGGTTGATGGTAGATGAGGCGGGCTGCCTGATTCAAGGGAGGCCATACCTGGAGAGCAGGACTCAGGACTCCATTATGTGGGCCAAGGACCAGGGGAAGACGCAACCGTGGATAGCAGGACACTTGTCAGCAATCAGCCACCATGCTAGATTAAGAGGGCAGTTAGATCCTACCAAGTCTTTCTTGATAAGGTCTGCGCTGAAGGGCTAGGCCAGGAGTGAGCCGCGAGCACCCGACACCAGGTCAGCCATAGACTTCGAAACACTACAGGAGATGCTGGATTGGGTGGACAGGGCCACTCACTCAGTTTTTGAAGCAGCTCTTTTTTCGGCAACTTTTGGGCTGGCATTTTTCGGGGCCTTTAGAATGGGGGAGCTGGTTGCAAAATCAAAGTAGGACACATCGGGGTGACATTGTCCAGACAGGATGCAGCGCTGACAGGGGAGGCCCTCGCCATAAGGCTACATAGATCTAAAACAGACCAGGCGGGGGCGGGGAAAGTGATTGTGCTGAACAAACTGGAGATCTCCAAGTATTGTCCAGTGCGCCTAGTCTCAACTTACCTGGCGCTGCGCCCCGCAACTGAAGGTTACCTCCTTATGCATGCAGACGGTACACCCGTAACTAAATATCAGGTACAGCGCATAATGGATGTGTGTTTAGAGCTATCAGGCAATAAGGTCCAAGGCGAGCGATTTTGCAGCCACTCCTTCAGAATAGGGGCAGCGACCACTGCTTTCCAGGCGGGCTTGCCAGTGGAACGCATCAAACAGGTGGGGCGTTGGGAGTCCAACTGTTACAAGAAATATATACGATCGTGAGGGACCTAGAGCAAACACGGGTCCAGGAACTAAAAGTAGTGGTGTAAAATATCGTGCAACATAAGAAGTCAGTGTATTGGTTTGATGTTAATTTTGTCTGAAGAATTGGGTTGTTGTGTAATGATAATAAACAGTGTTTCAAACTTCTGCATCCTTATTTACCAGGTAAAACGGTCTGGGTGATGGGACATTCTGGAGTCCAGAGGGTATCTCAGTGGGCGGTTAGCAGAAAATGGAAGCACAGGTTCATGTCAACGAGGATTATTTGTCTGGGGACACCCGACATGCGTTGGAATAGCTTGAAGAGGAAAGTTCTACAGAGACTGGGCGGGGGGGACTCGCCACCCGATGTATTGGTAATACACCTAGGAGGAAATTATCTAGTTCCCCTGGGGCGAATGGACCTGCTTCATGAGATGAGGGGTACCTTGTGCGAGTTGAGTAACATGCTAGGGACCTGCGAGTTATGGTGGTCCAAAATCACGCCAAGGCGAGTATGGCCGGGCGCACAGTCAGGGGAAGCCATGGAGACCTCATGCAGGAGGGTGGACAGCGCAATGCGTAAATTCACGGAGCAAAGAGGTTTTGGTTTTGTCAGGCATGGAATGCTACATGCGAAATGCACTGGGTGCTTTGATGACGATGGAATACACCTGTCCAAAGTGGGTATGGACTTATTTCTGCTGGACTTGGGTGAGGCATTGGAAGCAGCAGGGTGTAAGTGAAATAGTGGTATAAGGTGGGGGGCCCTGGGGTGGCTGGTGCCACACCCAGGGCTGTGGCGGAGTTACAGGGCCATCCAAAGGCTGTATGGTACAGAATTCTACCCTCTACAGGAGCACAGTAAGGGTGCTAAAGCCAATTATCCCCAGGGAGGTCCTCGTGTGGGATCCTGGAGGAGCGACAGCGCCCCGTAAGTCCTACGGCGGTTGTGGACTTGAGCAACCGGGGGTTGCCCACAACTCTCCACCCCCCGGAGCGGGGAGGGGCGTGAGTAAGGGGTGGACTGGCGGTCCGCTGGAGGGAGGGGAAATCCCTTCCCCCAAAATGACAACACCCCTTGGTTAATACCACCCGGCTTTTATGGCTCATCAGGTGGGCAGGTGGGCAGGCGGGGAGGGGCTGCCTGCCCGTGGATCGCCCGTAAGTTAACCCACCATGTTGGCATATTGTTATGCAAATAAACCTGCAGCTAATTTCTCCACCAAAATCGTGTTGTGTCTGTTATTTAGTTAATTGCTGTGGGAGGGCTGAGGAATGTGCCGATATTGGCACTATGCTTGTGACCAGCTCCTTCTGCGATCTGCAGTCCCTGCCAGTGTCTGTTTCCTGCACGCGGACATGCATTCTGTGAGTTCCCTCCAGCAAGACTGGCTGCTTTGTTCTGCAGAGTGATGCACACTAACATATTCTTGCACCCAGTCCCAGTGCCTATAAACACCCAAACCTTAACCCCCACATTCAGCTGGTTAGACACATTAAGAGCAGTTGTCAGGTTCGCATTCTGCAATATTCTTGTAGTTTTGTTCGCCCCTCTTCCTTAGAAGAATGTATGATGTTTCTAGTTTGTTGAATATGTGTGAGTCCAAAAACAAAGCACGTTACATGACATCATTCCAGTGAATATGTTTTTGTTTGGTTGGCTTGCCAAGGCGTGTGACATTAGGTTTACAAACTCAGATTAGAAACTTTTCTTCATGTCTTTTTATTGTTTCATAAAGTCACAGCGTGATTTTAGGAATGTGAGTCTGGAAATGGTTTGTCGGACTTCTTTACCTAGTTTCAGTTCAGTTGTTTTTGGTTTCATGTAACACTGCAATCCACAGGAATCATTGCAAATCACTGGTATTGGTATGTTACATTAGTAGGTGCCTTCTTGTCGGCAATTGTAGGCTCATTAAGCAAAAGCAGATTGAACATCTCCCTCCTTCTCATGTTTCCACATCACACACTATGGGGCCGATTCACAGAACTAACTTCCAACAAAATCCTAAACGTACTAATCTTGGTATTCACAGAAGGCATTTAGTAGTCTTAAGTTAGGATTTTGTCTTAAATTAGGATTTTGTCTTAAATTAGGATTTTGTCCTAAATTAGGATTTTGTCTTAAATTAGGATGTTGTCCTAAATTAGGATTTTGTCTTAAATTAGGATTTTGTCTTAAATTGGGATTTTGTCTTAAATTAAACTTAAGACAAACTTAAGTTAAACTTAAGTTTAATTTAAGACAAAATCCTAATTTAAGACAAAATCCTAATTTAGGACGAAATTCTTACTTAGGACAAAATCCGACCTTAAAACAAAATCCTAATTTAAGACAAAATCCTAATTTAAGACAAAATCCTAATTTAAGACTCCTAAATGCCTTCTGTGAATACCAAAAGTAGTACGTTTAGGCTTTTGTCGTAAGTTAGTTCTGTGAATCGGGCCCTATGTTGGGTATCTCAGATACTGGATTCACGCAATGTGCCCAATGCTGCAAGCCCTGGGGTTGCTCTAGGCCTTCTTTTTATTGCTTCACTGTTAGAAGGCGACCTCAGGGGAGGGCAGGAAGTGTACCTGACCACCCTGGGACCCACCTCCCTAGGTACGAAGACGAGCACTGGAGAGCGACTTCTCAGGGGGAGAGACTCGATTCTAGGATCGTACACACTACACAAGCACCACACGACAAAGAGACACCACACCGTAGCTTCTTAAGAACGTTTCTATATCTCGTAATTCAAGGGAACTTGATGATCAGAAAAGCTGGTAATTACAAGTAGAGCAGAGCTTCAAGAGTCTTGTTCAGGGTAGGGGTAGCGGACAGTCTTATAGGATCAGTGTCAATGTTGTTGCGTATCCGGCACACAGCTCTCAATCCTCGAGCCGGGGGATACGGGGCGATCTTTCAGGGTCCAGCCAGACCAGGAGAGTCAGGGAGCCGCGAGTCACTCAGCAGGGCTCAAGCAAGATGTCGGAGGTCTTACGATCTTCAGGGGAGCCGCGAGTCAACTCAGATGGTTCAAGGTTTCAGGGGAGCCGCGAACCAATGCCCTGCTCCGAGGCATCAGTTTGTACCACAAATTCCTTGGAAAAGTCAGGGGCCTGTATCACAGGGGCAGTACACATGGCAATTACCGCCTCATTGCACTCATAGATGTCGAGGCCAAAATCTATGCCTCGAATCTTCTGAGGGACCTGGAAGATTGGGTGAGTGCGAATAAGATTCTGCCGATCACACAGACAGGATTCAGGCCAGGAAGCAGTACATCATGCAACCTGCTGGCGCTAAATCTCATGCTGGAAAAAAGTAGGGAAAACTCAGCGAAACTGTACACATGCTTTGTAGACCTCAAAGCAGCGTTCGACACAGTTCCGAGGGAGGCATTATGGCGAAAGATGGCGAACTGGGGAATAACAACAAACCTGCTGTTGACCATTATAAACCTATACTCGAATACCTGGGTTAGAATAAAACTAGCCAACGGCGATAGAACGACAGGTAAAATCTTCACCCATGTTGGCCTCAAACAGGGCTGTGTATTGGCACTTTAATATTTTCACAGCAGACCTGGACAAGTGAATTGCGGAAACAGAAAGTGATCCACCAAAGCTAGCCAACCACAAAATCAGGAGCATGCAGTACGCAGATGACATCGTACTCTGCAGTCAGACCCCGTTGGGCCTTCAACGTTCTATCACAAAGCTCAACGATTACATCTGTGCACAAGGGATCCAAATTAATTATAAAAAATGAAGATTGTCTGTTTTGCCGCTCGGCCAGGGAGGAAATCCTTTAAATGGCAAATTGCAGGCAACACATTAGAGCAGACCTCCACGTACAAATACTTGGGAGTTGTAGTCAATGCTAGGTGGTCGCTGAAAGATCATCAGTCTTACAGAAAGGCACAGGCTATCAAACTACGCTTCGCCCTAAACTTGTTAAAAAGAAAAATGAATTGTCCATCCGAATCGCATTTGTTGAAGATAATATCTGCAAAATTTCTCCCATCTCTCACGTATGGATCGGAGTTGTACAATGGAAAAGGTGCTAACTTTTAAACACACAACAATCAGAGTTGTTCAAATACATCTTTCATATTCCAAAGTTCATATCTCAATCCCAGATCCGCTTGGAATTCGGTCTACTAAACCAGCACCAAATCAGACAAGCAGCCATAATAAAAACATGCTGGAAACTAAGAGCTGCTGAAGAGGACACCCTTATGGGCCATTGCTGGACTGAGATAAATAATCAGAAAAAGACAAAAAACTCATGGAAAATGGTATGGGAGAACGCTGTCTCAAACCTTAATATGGAAAAGGCATGGAACACAAATCAATCATTTGTGGCGTTTAAAAAAGAGACTAACGCAGCAGCAAAGCAAATATCATGGACAACAGATAAAGCTGCCACAGCTAATAAAAAACATGGATGGACTGTGTTGGCCACATATGGGAAGCCGGAGCCACAACCATATTTAGTCAACCATATATCCCCAGCTGCTCAAAAAATACTTTTAAAATTACTGCTGGGAACCACTATATTAAAAAATCACACACCTGCATGGAAGCAAACATGGCCGACACCCTTCTGTAGACTATGTGGGGAAATGGAAGAATCCTTGATGCACATATTGTGTATTTGCCCATATTTAACAAATTTGAGACGTTATTACCTACTTCATGTTTTTCGACTTTCTCAAATTAGATCATGCCGCCCGGCTGTCATGCTGGCCCTGAACAGCTACAAACTGCAGACAGCTTGTAGGGCCGCTAGATTTTGCCAAAAGGCACTTCAGCTAATCATGAACACCGAGGTAAAGGACGGCAAAGGTCCGAATCCGACTGTGCGAAGTGCAAGTACAACTGAAAAATCACAATGTACACAGACATTTTAGAAAGTTTCTCTATTTTAATGTATCTCTAGTTTGTACACTTTAATTTTAAAGTACAAGTTTTTTTTTAAAATGAACAATATTGTAAAGGTTTTAAATAACTATATACAATAAAAATGTACTTACTTACTTACATGGCTCTCTTGAGGGCGTCGAACGCCTCCTGGCAGGCGGGGGTCCACTGCACTTTCTGGGGATGCTTCTTGGATGTTAACTCCGTGAGGGCACCTATGAGGCTGCCGTACCCTCGGATGAACCTCCGGTAGTAACCGGTGAGGCCCAGGAAGGCCCGAATCTCTGTTTGGGTGGTGGGGGGTTCCCAGGCTTGGATGGCATCGATTTTAGGCTGCAGGGGGGCGACCTGCCCACTTCCGACCTGGCGCCCCAGATAGACCACCGATCCTTGCCCGATTTCGCATTTGCTGGCCTTTACCGTGAGGTCTGCCTGGCGCAGGTCCATTAGCACTCTCCCGAGTTGCCGGAGGTGCTCGCTCCATTCTGAGCTGAAAACCGCGATATCGTCCAGATATGCGGCACTGAACTCTTCCAGCCCGGCCAGGACCTTGTTTACTAGTCTCTGAGAAGTGGCGGGGGCATTTTTCATCCCGAAGGGTATCCCGCGAAAGCGATAATGCCCGTCCGGGGTGAAGGCGGACCGCTCCTTGGCTCCCTCTGTGAGCGCAATTTGCCAGTATCCGCAGGTCAAGTCAAAGGTGCTGAGGAAGCGAGCCGACCCAAGACGGTCAATGAGCTCGTCTGCATTAGGAATGGGTTGGGCGTCGGCTCGGGTGACTGCATTGAGCCCCCGGTAGTCCATGCAAAACCTCAGTTCAGGGGCGACACCAGGGACAGCGGCTTTCGGGACCAGCACCACTGGGCTGGCCCAGGGGCTGTCTGAGCGTTCAACCACGCCCAAGGACAACATCTTCGAGACCTCGGCCTGAATGCAGGACCGGACTCGATCGGGGGCTCGGTAGGCTCTGTGTCGCACCGGCGGGCTGTCTCCGGTGTCCACGTCGTGGACACACCAGTCGGTGACCTTGGGGACGAGAGAGAACAGGTCTGAGAACTGCCCCAGGAGCTGGCGGCAGTCCTTGCGTTGCAGGGGAGTTAGGGAGGGAGAGAGGTTCACTCCTTCCACGGAGCCATCTTTCTCTTTGGTGCACAGGAGGTCAGGGAGAGGCTCCGTCTCCTCTTCCGCCCCGTCATCTGTGGCCAGTAGCAGGCTCACGTTCGCACGAAGTGAGGCTTGAGGCGGTTCAAGTGCAGGACCCGCAGGGGATTCCTGGGGGACTGGACGTCCACCAAGTATGAGCTTTTCCGCTCGATCACCTTGAAGGGCCCTGTCCACTTATCTTGAAGGGTGCACGGTTTTACTGGGGCCATGACCCATATCTGCTGGCCCGGCTGGAACTCGACCAGAGTGGCATTCTGGTCGTACCAGTGCTTAATTTCTCCCTGACTCGCCTCCAGGTTGGCTTCGGCCAGTTCTCGGAACTTCCTAGTCTGATTTCGGAGGGTCAGAATGTACCAGAACACCTCCTGAGGAGGGTCGCGGGGGGCCGTCTCCCAACCCTCTCGGACCAGGCTGAGGGGCCCCCGGACAGGGTGTTCGTACAGGAGTTCGAACGGGCTAAACCCCAAGGATTTCTGGGGAACTTCCCGGTATGCGAACAAGAGGCAGGGGAGCAGGACGTCCCACTTACGCCGGAGGGGCTCTTCTAAGCCCATGATCATCCCCTTGAGAGTCCGGTTAAACCGCTCTACTAGGCCATTTCCTTGGGGGTGGTACGGAGTGGTGAACCGATATGACACTCCACATTGCTGCCAAAGGGACCTCATGTACCGGGAGATAAAGTTTGTCCCGCGGTCGCTCACGACTTTGCTGGAAAATCCTACACGGGAAAAGATTCCCATCAGCGCCCGGCCCACCATGGGGGCCATGACGGTGCGTAGGGGTATGGCTTCCGGGTATCGAGTGGCATGGTCCACTAGGATGAGGATGAAGCGGTGACCTTGAGAGGTCTTGGGGTCCAGTGGCCCCACAATTTCAATTTCAACCCGTTCAAAGGGTGTACTGACAACGGGGAAGGGTTGGAGGGGAGCCTTGCGCTTTCCTCCACTTTTCCCACTAGCCTGGCACGTGGGGCAGGACTTGCAGTGGGCTTCTACGTCTGTTTTCATCTTGGGCCAATAGAAGTGCGTAACCAGGCGGATGTAGGTTTTGTCGAGGCCCAGGTGGCCTGCTAGGGGTACATCGTGGGCCAAGTTCAGGAGGAAGTCGCGGAAGCGTAGGGGTACCACCAGCACTCGGGCTGACCCTGGCTCTGCTGACTTCTGTTCGCTGTAAAGGAGGTCATTTTCCCAGTACAGCCAGTGCGTACCCGATTGGTCGCCTGCCGCCTGGGCTGCGGCCTGTTGCCGTGGTCCGTCCAGGGAAGGACATGCAGCTTGTTCTTGGCAGAACTCCTCTTGGGAGGGGCCCCCCTCGTGGCGCCACTGCGCCAATTCGGGCAGATCACCCAGCTCGGTGATCTGTGCGGGATCTGGGTGTATGGCTTCGTCATTATTGTCCCCCTCTCCTCGTGGGGCGAGGTCGGAGGCCTCGGCTAGATCGGCATGGTCGCCATCCACAGGGGGAAGGCTGGCCGGGTCTTCCTCGATTTCTCTGTCGGGGGCAAGCTCCTGGCCCGTGATTGCTGCATCCAAAGCCACCCAAGCCCAGGGAGATATATGGGAAAGAGGAATCTCAGAGAAGAAATCCTGAGGAACCAGTGATGGGAGTGCATAGCGCCTTGAGACCGTCACGCGTGAGTAGCTGTGCTTTACAAGCCTTTGATTTTTGGATTGATTCATAGAGCGATATGTCATCGTCATAGAAAGCTGCTTTAATGGAATATGGAGTGTGGGCGCGCTCACCGGACCCGTGGCAGATAAGTAGTAGAGTAGATTCACAATAACAGGGAAAGATCCACTGGGCTTTTTAAAATGTCTTTTTATTTTTGAGAGTTTTATGTAGCACAAACTTGACTGGAAGGTATCAGAGAGCTTTACATGAACACCAGTTACCTTACACAAGGAGACATTCATTGTTGTTAAGCACCGGGAGATGAAGGGATTTGCCCAGAATCACAGGATGTTCAGCGTCATTATTGAGACTCGAACCTCGTTCCCCAGATTTGAGATCGACCGCCCTAGCCGTTAGTCCACATCCTCTCCCCAATAATAATATTAAGTAACTAGATTTGTACCTTTCTTTATGTGTTCTTGAAACATATGTGGCATGGTCATGACAGCAAAGCAATTCAAGTTGATGATAGGTATCAGCACTCTCCGCCTTAAAGGATCCAGTGACCCCACATCCGCAGCCCCCCCAGGGTAGTCTCCGCCTCCTGAACACCCTGTGCCAGAGCCCCGCACACTCCAACCGTGGTCTTATTACAAATAGGAACCACTTTAAGGGCCATATGTATGAAGCTCAAATGGGTTCACAAATGCCGAAATTCGCACTTGCGAACTCATTTTCGCTAAATGGTATGTATGAAAGAAATCTGCTTGCAAAATAAGGAATCACAAATCTTGTGATTCCTTATTTGGTGATTGCATTTAAGGAATCGCAAATTTTGCGATTCCTTAAATGCAATGTAAGAAGCATTAAAAAATGCAAATTGGCCTTAAGGAATCGCAAATTACCACCAACTTCAAGTTGGCGGTAATTTGAGAATTCCTTGAAAAAATCACTTTTTTGCATTTTTCAAAGTGCAATGTGAAGCACATACATGCCCTTAGGGCATGTATGTGCACCACATGTGCACCCATGCTTTTTTCAGGGGTGCCACCGGGTGTCCTTTGGACACCCCTGCACCCTTGAAAATATTCTCAATTTGCGATTCTTAAATTGCGAATCGCAAATTGAGGATAACTTCCCATTCATTCCTATGGGCCTCCTGGCTCATATAAATGAATGGGAAATTATTCCTTAATTGCGATTCGCAATTTGCCAATCGCAATTAAGGAATTTTGAGAAATCGCAAAAAAAATGCGATTTTCTACATACATACCAATTTGCAAATCTCAAATAGCGATTCCTAAAAAATCGCTATTTAAGATTCACAAATCTGGATGTTGATACATATAGCCCTAAATGCTTCCCAATCAATCAACATCGAAAAGGTATTCCCAGTATTATCCAAGAACAAGGAATCTAAATGCTTGAGTAGTGTATAACAGAAAAGCATGTCTTCCAACATCATGACTGACAGTCGCCCTGTAGGGATCAGAGAGGGGGGAACTCAAAGCCAATCCCATACCTAAGGGATGGTCAGAGGGAAGCCGGGCACGGTAACAGACGGACAGTACCACCACGGGGATGGACACCGAATACACAAAATGGTTGAGACGAGAATGTAATTTATGAAACAGAGAGTAGAAAGAAAATTCACAGTGTGTCTGGTATTTAATGCGTCAAATGTCAGGTAGGGACCAAGGATTTATTGGCGGACGGGAGGAGCGGTGACATTGAACAATCTACAGAGACAGGGCTGGTTCGAGGATTTTGGGGGCTTTGGGCAGAAAGCGAATGTGCGAGGCCCCTCTAAATTGCATAGACGAGTCACATTTAGGGCTGATTGCATCTCAATAGAAGCCCCTGCTCCTGAAGCTGCCGCCCCTCCCTCTCAGCCACCTACAAGCACCTCTTAACAGCTCGTCAAGGGCTGGAGGTGTGAGGGTTGCTTATCTCCAGAGAGAGTTAAGAGTGCCAGGGAGCTAACCAGCTGAGCAATAGTCTTCCCGCTGTGCCTCTGCGCGGGTGGAGGTTGGAGTCCTAAGGACAACTCTTCTTGCAACTGGCAATGGGGTCCCATCTCCTCGGGGTCCCCTTGCTATACTATAGCAGTGAGGCCAGCGGAGGGGCGCCTCCTAAGTTGGCGCACTTGCAAGGTGTCACCTTTCATGCCGTGGTCTGACTCTGTCGCATTGAAGCAGGGCCCCAAGTTGGAGGGCTGACTGCGGGGCGCTGGCCAGCGGCCCACACTGCGCATGCCTAGCACTGGCCCTGTTCAGAAACATCAAGAATCAAATTAAAGCCCCGCCCCCCCCATCCTCCACCTATGACCCAGGGCGCATTGGGACAGTCAGCCATAGCAAAGGTAACACAGAACCTAAAGGGCAGATGGTCTGAGTGAGGCGCATACACCGCCCTGCAGGTCACTGGCTGAAGGGCCCCTATTATCATAAACCATCCGCCATTGGCCACATGCATTCTGTCCACCTTAAATGGCATCGCCGCCCGGATCCAGACCAGCACTCCCTGGGGGAGGACGAGTAACCCGCGCCAAACCCTGACGCCTCCACTTGGACTGCAGCGTAACACCTCTGTTTCAAACAAAAGCGTTCGGGAGCAAGGCCGCATGAGCCTGTGCACAAAGAACAATCCCCGGATATTGCAAGTGAGGAACCTACAGGCATTAACAGTCATGTTGTGAGAAGGAATGCAGAGATGGTTGCACCTGCTGAGAGACAGGCAGCCCCTGAAACATGGAAAGTCCGGGAGGAAGGGAAAACCACAGGTGAATGATCAAAAGGGCACCACTTGTATGTACGTATGGGATTTGTAGAGCGCAGGAATCGCCCCCTTAGGGGTATCTCCGCGCTATCATAGCAGGAAAGTCAGATGAACATGGGCAGACAGGTTTAAGCTCTGTAGAATACTGTTTTCAGGAGTTTCCTGAAGCGGAGCAGATTGGAGCATTTGCCCAGGTCCTTGGGCAAGGTGTTCCAAAATTTCGAGGCTAGATGGACAACGGTTTTGCCTCCTGTTCTAAACTTCTTAAAGCGGGAAACCACCACCAACCCTTTACCTTCCGATCTAAGATGGCGATTCAGACAGTAAACTTTGAATTTATCTGCCAGGTAGCTGGGGCTTGCACCATAAAGAGCTTTATGGATGAGACAGCAAAGCTTAAAATTAAATCTCTGGCGGATGGGGAGCCATTGGAGTTTTTGTAGCAATGGTCCTGAAGAGGGGTGAGGTGTTTTTTTTTAGTGCCAGGCGTGGAGCCTCTTTTTGTACAATCTGCAGTCTGCTGAGAAGGGATTCATTTCCAGATGCCAGTAGAGCATTGCAATAGCATAAACGGCCAATAATCAAAGCCTGAATTGGGGTTCTACGTACCATGAGAGGTAACCACTGGAACACTTTGTACAAAAGGCTTAGGGTATGGTAGCAGGCCCATGCCGTAGTCAGCACTTGGTCCTTCCTAGATACCAATACGTCTAAGCGTACCCCCAAGTTGTTTGCCACTGTAGTAGGAGAGGGCGCCGGACCCAATTCTGCCGGCCACCACCTATGGGACCAGGAAGTCTGAGCTGAACCAAACAGCAAGATTTCTGTCTTAGACGCATTTAGCTGGAGACAGTGTTCCATCATCCACTCTGACATGGCTAACATACCTTTTGCAAAGCGCTGATCAATAAACTCAGTGTCCTTATCAAAGGACAAGAGTAGTTGGGTATCGTCAGCGAAGGAAAAAGGAGTAAAACCATACTCCCTAATGACCTTGGCAAGGGGGGTCACATAGATAGTAAACAAAGTTGGGCTCAGACAAGAGCCCTGGGGCACCCCCTTAGTAAGTTTCAAGGTTTGGGAACGGAATGGACCAAGGTTGATGGACTGAGTGCATTGGTCTAGGAAACTGACCAGCCAATTTAGTGCCTGTCCCTGCAGACTGACCTCACTCAGTTGAAAAATCAATTTCTGATGAGAGACCGTGTTGAAGGCTGCTGTCAGGTCCAATAAGACCAGTATCACTGCTTTATTAGCATCCAGTGCCATTTTAATATGATCTGTAACCCCGATAAGGGTTGTCTCTGTGGAGTGGTTGGGTCTAAACCCAGACTGGGAGGGATCAAGAATGGCGGGTTTGTCGAGGTAGTCCATTATCTGAGTGTTAATATAACTCTCCACCATTTTACTCATCAACAGGAGGAGTGAAATGGGGCAGTCATTTGAGAGCACATCAACAGGCAGTAAATCTTTCTTCTTAATAGGTAGTACTTGAGTGGACTTCCAGTCAAGCGGCAGAATACCTTCGCTAAAAGAGGTGTTCAAAATCTCAGTAATTTGGGCGGCTGGAAGAGGAGCAAGCGGAGCATATCTGTGTGCTGGCAACACACCCAGAGGAGACCCTGATTTCGCCGTAATAAGCATGGCTTCCACCTGAGAAATCTGAATACCTTTAAAACAATCCAGGCCTACAGCTAAGTCCTTATTTGTTTGAGAACTAGAGTTAGTGGGCTCACCGTGACAGGGGTTTTGTGGAAATTGATTATAAATCAAATTTATTTTATCCTCAAGGTGCACAGCTATGTTGCCACACAGTTCCTGAGAGGGGACAGTCTTTGAGCCCCAAATGGGTGTGAAAGGCACCCTTAGGACAGCTATCTTTGCAACTGTTCAAAAACATGGAACACCACTGTGGCCCCTAACAGGGGTCGCAGGAAGGGAAGGGGCACAAAAACTCTCATAACTCCACATCCAGAGGGATGACGCAGTAATCAAAGGGATGCGGCGGCTAAACCAATATGCCCCCTGCCGCATAGATGAAGACATAGAATAAGGGGAGGATAGAGACCCCATCAATGATCGACAGCTCAACAAGGGTCATAACACAGAGTACAAGTGGAAAGCCAAAATTACCAGCGGCAATGGGCTGAAAAAGAAAGCTTTGGTGGGGAGATACAGGTGAGGCCCTGCAGAGCCCAAGTCTGTGCCAGATCTTCAATGGATTGACCTGTGAAAACCGAGGGGATGTGTGTGTCTTATCCAGAGCCGTCGGGCAGCTTCTTGTCCTTTGAGTCAGCCTAGTCAGATATAAATAAACATGGTGTCAACAACGGACCCAGAGAGTCAGCCGAGTCACATATAAATAAACATGGTGTCAACAACGGAACCTGAGAGTCAGCAGTCAACTATGAGCAAACGTGGTGTCAACAAAAGCCCCAGAAAGGACGCCGCAACAGCATACGCTGCTCTCACCTTCATTGCCCCCGGATCACTTGCGGCGCAGCCGGTGTACAATGTCAATGATCTGAGCCAACCTTGGCCGCACACATACTTTACACATTCCTTCTAAATTAAGCCTGACTGCTCTGTGCCACGCTACTAGGGGGAGAGCACAGGTTAATTTGGAGGTTGCTTGTGCCCAGTGGCATCACTAGGGGGGTGCGGGGGGTGCGGCCCGCACCGGGTGACGCCATCAGATGGGGTGACACCAATCTGGTAACCAACTCGTTCCTACTGCGGCGCAGCCGCAGCCCTCTGAGCAGGCCTGAAATAACTCTACATAGATATGAAAACAAAAGTGCTGCACGCTTACGAGCGCCGGGCGGGGTCCCCCCTCTGTCTGAACGTCAAATCTATTGACGTCTGGACGTCACGTCTATTGACGTCCAGTGTTGCAGCAGCAGGGGGGCGGACTGTCTCTTCAGCACAACGAGGCCCTGTTCCCGCGCTCAGAGTCTCGTGACCCAGCTGTGTGAGTCGAGTTTTTGCTGATGTCCTCAGGTCAGTCGCCAGTGGCCCTGGGTGCGGAATTACAGGGAAGGTGGGAGGGAACTGCAGAGATTTTGATTTAAACATTCCCACACAGAGGAAGGCATGGGGGCGAGTGGTTTAGTCATTTGCACTGGTAGCACTTAACCAGAGCTTACTACTCCTGCTCAGATGTCAGATCCTGTCCAGTGATCTCTTGCACTCTAGCATTATAGATGCATTTTAACAGCATCTGACATATCGTAGCTCTATGTGCTAAGTATTTTTGATTGATGCCTACATCACATTCCTTGTACGGCAATAAGGTACTAACAGTGCAGTCCCCCTCGTAAATGTGTAGTAAGTAATCTTATGTATATTAGAAACTGCAGTTTTACATTGAAGTGGGATTTTATTTGCCCTCGAAGACGTTCAAAACCCACCCAGTCTGCTTTTCAAAAGTGTACATAGCGCGGAGGGTCTCCCTTTTAGGAACAGGGCATGGCATTGTTGATGTTGCCCTTTGCCTTTTGACCCTTCTGGGGGTTAGGAGGATGGATGGTCGCAGGGTGCAGTAGGGGCCGTTGGTAGTTGGTAGTTTGGCAGACGGCCCTGTCGATGCCAACAATGTCATTCTAGCTCAAGGGCTTTGTTTCACAAACTCCTATGAGCGTTTATTATTGCACACTGCTTTTAAAGCTTACATGGTATAGTAAGCGTTTTTATTATTGTTGTAGGGTTCTATCTTCATATAATGAACAGGTCATAGATGTATTAAAAGCGGACCCTCTAAACATGAGCTAGGCAAGGTGATAAAGTGCCTCATCCCAGCGAGTTAGGGCTCCCTCACAGAGGATAGGGTTGAAAGTCTGAGGTCTCTAGGAGCTAAGGATGTCCTAATCTGATGGAAATATACCTTTGCTCTTTCCCAGTCTTTGTGCCAGGAGGAATCTGTTACGGGGAGCATTTTTTCTGCTTGAAGGGCACCCATGCGAGTTGGCAATTTCTATTCACAATGTGCAAAGCAAAAGAGTGCACCTTTTGGCTGTTTGGTCGATGTGATCTTCACATTAAGCAATTAAGGTGCGCCACTAGAAAAACAAATGGGTGTAGCTTCCGTCTCACAATTTGCTTACTCACATTTCCATAATAGGTCACAAATGTGCCTCTAACAGAGTATGCACACTGCTATGATGATTAAGGCATATTATTATTGCATACCAGAACAGATCGGATATCTGGCATTTGCCAGTTAGAGAGTTCATTGTTTAGGAGTGGAAAATGCGTCTGCGGCTAGTATTATTCTCCACAGAGTCCTTCTCTACAGCCCACAGGGTGGAAAAAGATGGGTCTAAGGCTATACATTGTAAAGGACTTGGACCAGTTGCCAATTACTATCTCACTAATGGATGCTTGTGGGTGGCTTTGGGTTCTCGAACAAAGCCATTCTCAAAAAGTGTCTGTCTTCTAGCCAATAAGGGAGAGGGCCTAAGTTTTTAAGCACACTCAGGCACTGATGTATTCTTAAAAATTCAGTCCACTGTTCTGTAGAGGAGCCGTAATAATTTGTAAACACAAAAAAGACCTGCCCCAAGACAAAATTGTGTTAAGTGATTGAGTTGTGACAGGTGAAACTAACAGTGAGGCACAAGAATGAGATTGAATATATCGCACAAGTGTTTTTCTTAAGGTCTCAGGTTTTTTTAATTTTACCTCTTCATCAAATTATAAAGAATGAATGTACACTCGGATATTTCCACACAAATTCTCTTGGGGGATCCTATGGCAATGGCACAGTTAACGAACGCAAGTCAGACCTATAGACGCCATACTCCATAGGAACTGGGATTAATGTATTGAATCTCTCTCCTTTTGGACGGGGCCTCGTAAAATCAAGTTAAAAGGCCATTGGGAAGAGTTGCTGTAGACTTGTAGTAGTTCCAGCTCTGTTTTTCATCTTGCACTGCTAACTACGTTCTGTGATCTTAAAATAGGAAAAGATGAGCTACGCTGGGCTGGTAAATGCTGTTAAAAATACCTATAAAGCAGAGTGAAATTTGAAAGCATAAAAATGTCAATATTAGTGTTAATGGAGGAGCATTGCAAATGGTTTATCATGGACCTAAATTTACAAACTTTACTAAGGATTCTGTATGGTCCCGTTATTTGGCAACTGAGTCCACTGGGGGGAACAGCGTTTACACCGCAACTTTAACAACGCAGTACTTTTACGACGCAACCATTACAACGCAAGTCATTACAACGACTTGCGCTGGGGGGCGCTCTAGGATAGGGAATAGTTTTAATTTACTATCCAACACCTTCCCTACTATCCATGGGGACTGGAGTTGGAATAGTAAATTAAACTATTCACTATCCAGTGCGCCCCAAGGCAAGTCGTTGTAACGACTTGCGTTGTAAAAGTTGCGTCGGAAAGGCAAGCGTTAAAGCATGCGTTGTAACGACGTACATCCGTCCACTGGCGGACTCTGAGCAGAGGAGGACTATGCGGTAAGTCGTGAGGGGGTGACACCATGAGTTACCCGCACCGGGTGACACCAACCCTAGTGATGCCACTGCCAAACACACCCTTCTGCGCTGCAGGCGGAACTGACCGGGACCTGACCAATGTACCCGAACCCATGCAAAGTGTGTGACAGACCCTGCACAAGACCTTCTTCTTCCTCCTGTCTATCTTTCCTTTCTCACCACCGAGGAGGATACAGACAGCGGCTGCCATGTTTACAAAAAAAGCCCGCATGTAACCAAACCGGCCCAGGAGTTCTTGTTGTACTTCGCTATGCCAGCCTCCCCCTCCCCCCCCCCCGCCCCCCAAACCCCGGGGCTTTTGCTAACTGTACCCCTGTACGCTGTGCCCTGTATATATAAATCTCTTTTTCAATAAAATATTACTGAAATTAAAAAAAAGGAAACGCAAAACCATTGGTACCTAAGGGCCATTATCTCAATGGGAGAGAGAAGATTCTGTGACGGAGCTTTGCTACCCCCTGCTGCCCAATGCGCGTACTGTCCTATAAATTTTGCTAATTTTAGGAGCAACAAGCAGAACATTCATCCTACTGCCTTATAAATAGCAGATGCTGCTGTTACCTTACGTAGTCACGCTCATATTATCAACAGAAAAACATGAATGGCTCAGCAGGCCCGGCAAGGATGGACTGCAATCCTGTACCTTTCATCTAAACCTAGATTCTGAGGGTAATGTGCACATTCAAAAGTAAACACTTGCTCGGCTATCTTTTTAGCTTGCTTATAACTAGAGTCAGGGCTTTAAGTGGGCCGGGTCCTCCCAGTGCTGGGAGCTGACAGTTTTAAAAAGGGACAGGGAAACGGGTCGCATTCGGGCTCCATTTTTATGCCCTGACGTGGCAGTACAAACTGGTGGACAGGTGTTGCATGAAGGAACATTCTCTTACAATGAAATAACAAATAGAAGTACTACAAGGCCTTTCTAACTTGTTCTTATTAGGTGAGTCTCGTGTAAGACCTGTCAGTTCTACCTTCACCTCCGTCACAAAACGCGAGAATGAAATGTGACTGGAAGAGGGCAGGCACAATTATGGTGCGGTACATGGCCGGCTGATTACAAAGAGCCATATGTATCATTCCAAATTGCGATCGCAAACTCCGAAATTCACAGAATTTCGGCATTTGCCATCACAATTTGGCTCAGTGGTATGTATGAAAGAAAAACTGCCTCGCAAAATAAGGAATCGCAAAATCTCCCATTACTGAATCTGGATTAAGTGACTTAAGGACAGAGTTCCTCTTCTCCATCCGTGCTGACAATTGATCTCCTAATTTGGCAGACCCTTTGAGTCTTTGAAAAACCATGTGGTGCTCTTCTCCTGTTGTTAACATGATCGCTGGAACTGTTTTTGCAGCGCGGGCCACTGGCTGTAAGGTAGCGCGCAGGGGCCTGTGGTTGTAAGGTAGCGTGCAGGGGCCTGTGGTTTTAAGGTAGCGCGCAAGGGCCTGTGGTGGTAAGGAAGCGTGCAGAGGGCCTGTGGTTGTAAGGTAGAGCGCAGGGGGCCTGTTGGTGTCAGGTAGCGCGCAGGGGCCTGTGGTTGTAAGGTAGCACGCAGTGGACTGTGGTTGTGAGGCGATGCGCTTGGACCTGTGGTTGTAAGGTAGCGCGCAAGGGTACTGTAGTTGTAAGGTAGCGCGCAGAGGCCTGTGGTTGTAAGGTAGCGCACAGGGCCTGTGGTTGTAAGGTAGCACGCAAGGGTCTGTGGTTGTAAAGTAGCACACAGGGGTCTGTGGTTGTAAGGTAGCGCGCAGGGGCCTGTGATTTTAAGGTAGCGTGCAGAGGGCTGTGGTTGTAAGGTAGCGCGCAGGGGCCTGTGATTTTAAGGTAGCGCGCAGGGGCCTGTGGTTGTAAGGTAGCACGCAGATGCCTGTGGTTGTAAGGTAGGCTGCAGGGGTCTGTGGTTGTAAGGTAGCGCGCAGTGGCTTGTGGTTGTAAGGTAGAACTCAGGGGCCTGTGGTTGTAAGGTAGCGTGCAGGGGCTTGTGGTTGTAAGGTAGCGCACAGGGGTCTGTGGTTGTAAGGCGGCGCGTATGGGCCTGTGGTTGTAAGGCAGCGCGCATGGGCCTGTAGTTGTAAGGCGGCACGCATAGGCCTGTGGTTGTAAGGTGGCGCGCATGGGCCTGTGGTTGTAAGATAGCGCACAGAGGCCTGTGGTTGTAAGGTAGCGCACAGTGGCCTGTGATTGTAAGGTAGCGCGCAGAGGCCTGTGGTTGTAAGGTAGCACTCAGGGGCCTGTGGTTGTAAGGTAGCGCGCATTGGCCTGTGGTTGTAAGGTAGCGCTCAGGGGCCTGTGGTTGTAAGGTAGCGCACAGGGGCCTGTGGTTGCAAGGCAGTGCGCATGGGCCTGTGGTTGTAAGGTGGCGCACATGGGCCTGTGGTTGTAAGGTGGCGCGCATGGGCCTGTGGTTGTAAGGCGGCACGCATGGGCTTGTGGTTGTAGGATAGCGCGCAGAGGCCTGTGGTTGTAAGGTAGCGCACAGTGGCCTGTGGTTTTAAGGTAGCGCGCAGAGGCCTGTGGTTGTAAGGTAGCTCGCAGGGGTCTGTGGTTGAAAGGTAGCATGCAGAGGCCTGTGGTTGTAATGTAGTGCGCATATGCCTGTGGTTGTAAGGTAGCGCGCATGGGCCTGTGGTTGTAAGGTAGCGCACAGTGGCCTGTGGTTGTAAGGTAGCGCGCAGAGGCCTGTGGTTGTAAGGTAGCACTCAGGGGCCTGTGGTTGTAAGGTAGCGCGCATTAGCCTGTGGTTGTAAGGTAGCACTCAGGGGCCTGTGGTTGTAAGGCAGTGCATATGGGCCTGTGGTTGTAAGGCAGTGCGCATTGGCCTGTGGTTGTAAGGTAGCGCACAGGGGCCTGTGGTTGTAAGGCAGTGCGCATGGGCCTGTGGTTGTGAGGCGGCGCACATGGGCCTGTGGTTGTAAGTTGGCGCGCATGGGCCTGTGGTTGTAAGGCGGCACGCATGGGCTTGTGGTTGTAGGATAGCGCGCAGAGGCCTGTGGTTGTAAGGTAGCTCGCAGGGGTCTGTGGTTGTAAGGTAGCGTGCAGAGGCCTGTGGTTGTAATGTAGTGCGCATATGCCTGTGGTTGTAAGGTAGCTTGCAGGGGCTTTTGGTTGTAAGGCAGCGCACAGGGGCCTGTGGCTGTAAGGCAGCCCTGCTTGGGCCTGTGGTTGTAAGGCGGCGCACATGGGCCTGTGGTTGTAAGGTAGTGAGCAGGGGCTTGTGGTTGTAAAGTAGCGTGCAGGGGCCTGTGGTTGTATGGCGGCGCGCATGGGCCTGTGGTTGTAAGGCGGCGCGCATGGGCCTGTTGTTGTAAGGTGGTGCGCATGGGCCTGTGGTTGTAAGGTAGCGTGCAGAAGCATGTGGTTGTAAGGTAGCGTGCAGGGGCATGTGGTTGTAAGGCAGCGCGCATAAGCCTGCCGTTGTAAGGTAGCGCTCAGGGGCCTGTGGTTGTAAGGTAGCGTGCAGGGGCCTGTAGTTGTAAGGTGGCGCGCATGGGCCTGTAGTTGTAATGAGGCGCGCCTGGGCCTGTTGTTGTAAGGTAGCGCATAGGGGCCTGTGGTTGTAAGGTAGTGAAGAAATATAAAATCAATATCGTATAATATTGGCCTAATGTATCCAATATATTAGCATACCATTTTAGGTTAACCCCTCCATTAGGAATATACTCGAATCATGTATACATTAAGAATCGGGCCTTTTCTAAAGAAACACCATGTTTGTTTCATTGCCCCGTACCCCTTGCTCTTGCTAAGAAAACATGTGACCTGCTACTGTGTAGAGAGCGAGCCTGAAAGGTCGGCCTAAGTTATGAACAGACCATTGATTCTAACTTAGGAAACTCAAGGTCGCATCTGTCTTTATTGTAGGATGAGCACATTCTTGCAGGCGCCATGCCTGTACTCCCGTATACCAGAATAAAAGGGAGGCACCTTTACTGACCTACCCCCGGAATAACTTGAGCTGAATTTCGAATTAATCAGTATTGCCTTGTATGGGTTTTCCTGTTGGTTTCTTGAGAACTGGTACTTTTCCATGTACGGGGTTTCAATGAGGTATGCCGAAAGTATATATGCACTGCTTTCAATGTAATCCAGCAGTCTGCTCTGCACACCTTTGAGAGCTGTGGCAAGTGGGAGGCTCCCCTATATAGGGCGCTATTGCAAAATAAACGATTGATCCTTCTCCATTGCCGACTGACTTATTCTTGGTAAATAAGGTATATGGGCTATTGGTAAGTATAGCTCTATGGTATATTTTTTTAGTACTTCAGTTGGCGACTCCGCTAGGACTCTGCGAAAGGCTTGTCCCCCTCCTGTAAACAGGCGAAGAGGGACGGGGAGGGGTTCCGGTCGAGGGGGTGGACTGAAAAAGGATCCTAATTGAGAAACCAGTTTGTGGTAGAAAAGGAAAATTCCACTCTTCGACCCAGTGACTTTCCCAGCTGCTAAATAACCCTTCGCCGGAGTCCTTCGGGCTTAACCCGGGAACAGCTGACGGTGTTGGTCTATAAAAGAAGTTGGCAGTGGAGAATGGGCAATCAGACCTGAGTGCACCAGGTGAGTGAATTGTATTGTAAATCCTTTGTTGATTATGAGCACTTTGGAGACGTGGCTCAGAAGAACAGTTAACTGCGTATGGATTGGAATGTAGTGGTTAGTGAACAACAGGGAATCTGGGGGTCTGACGTGGCAGAGGTGTGACTGCATGGGCAGATGCCCCACAGACTTGCTTGGTGATTAGTTGGGACAACGTCGGAGGCCTTAGTGTTGCACGGTGGGTACTCACTCGGCCGAATCCTCTTCGGAAAAGCCCCCAGGAGCAACTGGTTAAGCGCAGGTACTGGGGTTTCGCCCATAACGCCCGGCCCAACCAGCACAGGACTGGGGGATAGTCTGTAAGAGGGTTCGTGGTGCGCCTGTCTGATGATCCCAGGGCAGTCTCTGGACTGTCTCTTTTGAGAATTTTTTTGTGGTCTGGAATCCAGGGTTATCGATTCCCCGATCAGGAGTCGACTGGCTCTTTCGAGTATGAGACATGTCGTATGAAATTGTAAAGTCATGACCGGAGTACTCTTACTGATCAAAATGTATGCACTTTCAGTATGGTATGTAAATTGACTTGTTGTGGGTTGAAAAGTGAAAGAAGTATGTTTTGAGTGGATGCGTTCATGAGTGTAACTGCAGTTGGAATGGTATGATTTGTTGAATACATAAAGATGTCTTTTTTTTTTTATCCTCATCCTGCGGATTTTTAGATAAGGAGGTTTCGGGAGTCTGATGGTTCTTCGTTCTAGTCCTTCACTGCCTCGCTGTTATCGGTTGTACTTGGGGAGGATACCCTTGTTTGTTATGACCAATCAATTTACTCCTCTTACCCTTTATCATACTCAATAATTTCGGAGTTTGGGGGAGGAGCTAGCCTGATAGGCTACTCAGCAAGAATCATTCCTGCCTAGAAATTATTGTCTCCGCATTAATCATTGGATTTTTTATTCCGATGTCTTAAAAAGGAGTTAATGATTTGTCTGGAAATGCTGTTCCCAAATTTCCCAGAATCTTGTTCTCTTGGAGTTTTTCCCTTTCCTGTCAAGTTTGTGAAATTTTATTATCGAGTTTAACCAATTATTATGTGTAGGCGGTGCTGGTTTAACCCAGTTAATGCAGATCTCCCTTCGTGCTAGCAAAATTAGCATGAACATCAAATTTTCCTGATTTTTGCTTAAATTACCCATGACAGTTTCACTGTTGTTATATATCCCAAAAATAATAAGAGGGGTACTTACAGTTATACCGGTTCCCATTAGCATGGTTAGTGTCTTACCAATCTCGATCCAGTAGAGAGAGAGTGCTGGGCATTTCTGGAACATGTGGATGTCATCTGCTTTTGCCTCTCCGCACTTAGGACATGATTTTACATTTGTATCTTTAAATTTAGACAGTCTTTTTGGGGTCCAATATGCTCCGTGTAATGAAAATAAGTGATTCCTTTTTAGAAAGGCTGGTTTTACACAGGACCAACATTTTTCCGTAGATTTCCTCCAGATAAATTAAGTCTAGATCTTGATCAGGCATATCTCTTCTCCATATTGATTCCGGTATTAAAAAGTTTTTTTCTCCTGATTCGATGAAGGTCCAGTACCATTTTGATATTTCTTTCTTTATTGGTGTTATTTTTGTCATTTCAAGTTGAAGATCTTCGTTGTCGTTTTTTCCTTTTGGTAGGGAATTAGCCCAGCTACTCAGTTGGTAGAAATTGAATTTTGATAGTTTGCCTTCGGTAATCGTGAATAAATCATTCCACGAAATTAGAGCGTTTTCTACCAGCAGTTGTCCCCATCTCTCAATTCCTGCTTTTTTGAGCGGTATCGCCAAAGAGTCTTTCAGGCAGTCTGGAGTCCCAGGAGAGTCCCATATTGGGGCTATGTTGCTATAATACGGCATATTTACTATGTTTCTGATTTGACTCCAGAGTTTTGCTGCATTATGTAGGATCTTTAGCTTTACTTTTTTGAAATATTTTGGATGGCCAAATTTGAAAAGATAATGGTCTATTCCATTCGTCATAATCTGTAGGAAATTTGGGTATGATTGATGTTTTCTTAGAAGGGATCTAAAGTTCTTAAATTGAAATGATCTGTAGTACTCGTGTACATCCGGGCTTGCTATTCCGCCTTGCTCTTACCTTCTTCTGCATTTATTCCAAGCTATCCTTGTACTTTTTGATGCCCAGATGAAGCTGGATATTTCTCCTTGGATCTTTTTCAGGGATTCTTTTCTAAATTCTAGCGGGATAGTGTTAAAAAGGTATGTAAATTTAGAAACAGTTGTCATTTTTACTGCATTGGATCTTCCCAAGAAGCTTAGTGGAATTCCTGACCAGACTTTAAGAAGTCTTCTCATTTCTTTGGCTACTATATTGAGATTCAGTTGAGGGATGTTTTCGAGATCTTTTACCAATGTGATTCCCAGATATTTTATTTTATCCCTTCTGAATGGGGTGTTAGGGCTCGTGTTCCAGCTCATCGACTCAGTTTTATCCTTATTTGTTAAATATCCTGAGACTTTACCAAACGTGTTCATCATATCTTCTATTGGTTGGTTGGAATTTTCATAGTTGTCTGTAAACACCATTAGGTCATCTGCGTATAATGCCACTTTATTTGACCAGTTTTGATGTTTGAAAGGTGTTATTGAAGGATGGTTTCTGATCGAGCAGGCCAGTGGCTCAATATATAGATTGAAGAGTAACGGCGACAGTGGGCAGCCTTGCCTGGTGTCCCTTTGTATTTTGATGTTGCCAGTCAAATTCCCATTGACTATTATTTTTGCTCTTGGGTTCTTATATACTTCCCTAACCATATGGCCAAAGCTTTCCCCTAGTTTGTTTTTCTCAATAATTTCATTTAGGAATGCCCAGTTGACTCGATCAAACGCCTTGGCCGCGTCATAGGTAATTATAGTTAGGGGGAGTTTTTCGCTAGTGGCAACATCCACTGCTGCGAACAATTCATGAGTTATCTCATGTATTTGTCGTCCTTTTATGAAGCCCTTTTGATCCGGATTGATCAGCTTTGGCATTACCTTGGCCAGCCTTTTAGAAATAACTTGCATGAATAGCTTGTAGTCACAGTTAAGTAACAAAATAGGTCTATATGATTCACATAGTTTTGGATTTTTTCCAGGTTTCAGAATAATACTAATTGTCGCATCGTTCCAGGAGTCTGGTATTTTTTTGTGATCTAGGTATACATTATTCATAATTTCTGCTAACTGATTAACTAAGGATTCTTTTAATGCCATGTAGAATTCATTTGGTAGGGCATCAGGGCCTGCCGCTTTTCCTTTTTTCAAATCCCTTATAGCCGCTCTGACTTCCTCGGGTTTTAATTCGCTGTTTAATAGTTCTTCTTCTGTTAAGGTGGGAAGTGATATGGCGTCAAGATATTTCCTGATCTCTTCTTTTGTTGGGTTTATGTCTTCTTTGTATATACTAGAGAAGAACTTTGTGAACTCCTGTCTTATAGTGGCATCGTTAGAACTTTGTGATATTTGGTCTTGGAACTGAGTCTGGATGCATGGTATGTTATTCCTTGATTGGTCCGTTTTAATTTTCCATGGCAACATTTTCCCGCACCCTTCCCCGTATTCATAGTTTGATAATTTTCTGTTTTCCCATTTTTCTTGTACTATGTTATCCAAATATCTGGCTAGGGACTCTTTAAGTTTGTGGCTCTTCTCAACTAGATCCTCCTTTGGTTCTAGAAGGTTTCCGGTCTCTTATTGTATCTCTATTGCCTTAATTTCTGTTTCCATATTCATAATGTCCTGTTTTTTGGTCTTTGTTTTATGAGCGCCTAAACTTAGTAGTTTCCCTCTGATCACGGCCTTGTAAGCATCCCATCTATTCCGTTTCGAGGTGCCGATTGCATTATCCTCAAAATAGTTTGTAGAGACAGTTTCAAGATGGTTCACACTTTGTGAGTCTTTAAATATAGATCGTTCTACAGTCCATCTGGGGAGGGTTTTGTTCTTTGATAGTGAGAGAATTCATTGTACTGCCGAGTGGTCTGAAAGGTGAGCTTGAAGATGTTCAATACTCTTAACTCTATCTTGGAGACTCCTGCTTGCTAGAAAGAACTCTATTCTTGACCTTTGGTCTAGTTTTTTATTATGGAATGTGTAAGGATGCGTTTTCTCTCCTTTTTGTTTCCACATGTCCTCCAGGTCTAGATTTTTTTTATAGTTTCCTAACCATTCTCTCATTTTGGCTAAGTTCATATGTTTGTTTGGAGGTAGTCTGTCAACTCTGGGATCGGGTATAATGTTATAATCTCCCCCTATTATTGTGGGGGCGTTGGTAGTAAGGAGTTCTAAGTAATGTTTTTGGAGAGGAGCAGAGTCATCCAAGTTCGGTCCCTAGTATCCAGCTATATTTAAGGTGTTGTCTTCTATCCTAATTTTAGCCACTACCCATCTGCCTTTGTTATCTACTACTTTAGACTCTACCTTGGCTTTTAGCGATTTTTTTAATGATAATTGCCACCCCCTTTATGTTACAGTTTTGCGTAGTGTATATGCAAGCATCTACCCAATTTAGCTTTTTTACTATTTGGTTCCACTCAGCGCTTACTAGATGAGTCTCTTGGAGGATAATAATCTCACTTTCCGCTTCCTTTATGTATTCCAAGATTCTTTGTCTTCTATTACGGGTTCTGAGCCCGTTAACATTCCATGAGAGGACTTTGATTTTTTTTTCCTTCATTTCTTTTAGTCTGGTACTATGTCTTCATGAACAGGGCTAAGGCAAATGTTATATAGTCTAGATGACTCCCTCTTACTCCTTTTTTTGTTTTGTTTTATGAGGACATTTTTTATAATTTTTTTCCCTAGTTTGCTCCCCACCCGTGTCTTATCATAACTTGCTGTATTAACCCCTTCGAGGCTATTGACGAGCTGGGCTCGTCATCGCGCTTACCTGTCCTGCGCGGATGACAAGGCCAGCTCGTCACGTAACGCAGTAATTTCGAATTTGCCGCGCACAGCGGGAAAAGCCGCCGCAGCGATGCGGTTAAGTGAATGTGTGGTTTGGTTTTCCCACCCTGAGGAAGCCTCCCTTTTTCTTCTTTTGGGTAGTATCTCCACCCAATTTGTGCTCCGATTTCACCAGTTCATTTAATTTGTCTGGTTATGTAATCACTTTCCTTCTTTGGATTCTATATTACAAATTCACTTTAGAGCCTCTTACGCTATCGTATCGTGTTTCAGTACCATTTTTTTTTCTTTTTATTTTAGCGTTTTTCTCTAATCAGATTTCTCAGTTTGGATCTGGTCTTTTATCAGTTGTATGAGGTTCTCTACCTCTTGTGGCTCCCTTATGTTGTGCATTTTATTGCGCCACATAATTTTCAGTGCTGCCGGGAACTTCATTTGCACAGTCGCCCCTAAGCTTTTCAGTTCTTGCATATGGTGTCCCAATTCCCATTGCCTGTCCTGCGTGGCTTTACATATATCTGACCTAATCCTAAATGACCAGTTATCTCCATTAGGGCCAGCTATAGCCACTCCTGCAGGGTCTGGGGGCTCGCTCTCCACGGGGGCCAGCTATAGCCACTCCTGCAGGGTCCGGGACTCGCTCTCCATGGGTACCAGCTATAGTCACTCCTGCGGGTCTGGGGGCTCGCTCTCCACGGGGGCCAGCTATAGCCGCCCCTGCAGGGTCCGGGGGCTCGCTCTCCACGGGGGCCAGCCTTAGCCACTCCTGCAGGGTCCGGGGGCTCGCTCTCCATTAGGGCCAGCTATAGCCACTCCTGCAGGGTCTGGGGGCTCGCTCTCCACGGGGGCCAGCTATAGCCACTCCTGCAGGGTCCGGGACTCGCTCTCCATGGGTACCAGCTATAGTCACTCCTGCGGGTCTGGGGGCTCGCTCTCCATGGGGGCCAGCTATAGCCACTCCTGCAGGGTCCTCGGGCTCCCTCTCCAAGGGGGCCAGCCTTAGCCACTCCTGCAGGGTCCGGGGGCTCGCTCTCCATTAGGGCCAGCTATAGCCACTCCTGCAGGGTCCGGGGGCTCGCTCTCCATTAGGGCCAGCTATAGCCACTCCTGCAGGGTCCAGCGGCTCGCTCTCCATGGGTACCAGCCTTAGCCACTCCTGCAGGGTCCGGGGGCTCGCTCTCCATTAGGGCCAGCTATAGCCACTCCTGCAGGGTCTGGGGGCTCGCTCTCCACGGGGGCCAGCTATAGCCACTCCGGCAGGGTCCGGGACTCGCTCTCCATCGGTACCAGCTATAGTCACTCCTGCGGGTCTGGGGGCTCGCTCTCCATGGGGGCCAGCTATAGCCACTCCTGCAGGGTCCTCGTGCTCCTTCTCCACGGGGGCCAGCTTTAGCCACTCCTGCAGGGTCTGGGGGCTCGCTCTCCATGGGGGCCAGCTATAGCCACTCCTGCAGGGTCCTCGGGCTCCCTCTCCACGGGGGCCAGCCTTAGCCACTCCTGCAGGGTCCGGGGGCTCGCTCTCCATTAGGGCCAGCTATAGCCACTCCTGCAGGGTCTGGGGGCTCGCTCTCCACGGGGGCCAGCTATAGCCACTCCTGCAGGGTCCGGGACTCGCTCTCCCTGGGTACCAGCTTTAGTCACTCCTGCGGGTCTGGGGGCTCGCTCTCCATGGGGGCCAGCTATAGCCACTCCTGCAGGGTCCTCGGGCTCCCTCTCCACGGGGGCCAGCCTTAGCCACTCCTGCAGGGTCCGGGGGCTCGCTCTCCATTAGGGCCAGCTATAGCCACTCCTGCAGGGTCTGGGGGCTCGCTCTCCACGGGGGCCAGCTTTAGCTGCTCCTGCAGGGTCCAGCGGCTCGCTCTCCATAGGGACCAGCTTTAGCTGCCCCTGCAGGGTCCGGGGGCTCGCTCTCCACGGGGGCCAGCTATAGCCACTCCTGCAGGGTCCGGGGGCTCGCTCTCCATTAGGGCCAGCTATAGCCACTCCTGCAGGGTCTGGGGGCTCGCTCTCCACGGGGGCCAGCTATAGCCACTCCTGCAGGGTCCTGGACTCGCTCTCCCTGGGTACCAGCTTTAGTCACTCCTGCGGGTCCGGGGGCTCGCTCTCCATTAGGGCCAGCTATAGCCACTCCTGCAGGGTCCGGGGTCTAGCTCTCCACGGGGGCCAGCTTTAGCTGCTCCTGCCGGGTCCGGGGTCTCGCTCTCCACGGGGGCCAGCTATAGCCACTCCTGAAGGGTCCGGGGGCTCGCTCTCCATTAGGGCCAGCTATAGCCATTCCTGCAGGGTCTGGGGTCTCGCTCTCCACGGGGGCCAGCTGTAGCCGCTCCTGCAGGGTTCGGGGGCTCGCTCTCCACGGGGGCCAGCTATATCCGGTCCTGCAGGGTCCAGGGACTTGCTCTCCACGTGGGCCAGCTTTAGCCACTGCAGTTGCTTCTACACTTGCTGTACTGAATGTCCTGAGCTCAGGAAACCCCGAGTCTAGTGGGATGGTTTTTGGCCTTCTGGGTTCTTCAGCTGTTCTTCAACTACTGCTGCTGTTTCGAGGCGTCTGTTGGAGAGGTCACCCCCTACCCCACTGACCCTAGAGCTTAAGGCATTTACTGCCAAGAAGGGGGGGGGTCAGAGGCATTGGGGGTTGGGTGGGGCACTCTCCAGCTTGACACTCTGTAGTTCCACCCTCGGCGGCACTTCCGGTTTCTCACTCCACTGGTGATTGGGTGAATTTCACTTATGTCCTATATTCATTTATTTGGCATGGAAGAGAGACAGGTCTGTGGGCATTCAATGTCAATTGTTCCTGTTCACTCATTGATTGGCTGGCACTGCCGATGCCGAAAGGAGGGCCTCGACATTCAACAATGAGATGGAGGCGAGCCTTCAGCACACCGACACATGACACATGTGCTATTTAAGCAGTTACTCAAGATGTAAAGTAAATATGCAGGTTTAAAGCACCACAGCTGGCTAAGCTTGCACCCCCCCTCCCCACCTCGTCATCTCAATGCGTGTATTGCGTCCTCCAAGGACGATGTACACTTGGGGGCAGATTTACAAGAAAGTGACTCAGTGTGAGCTGTAAGCCACTTTCAAAGCACAGGGATGAGACATATTTACAACAATATGTCATATTCCTGTGCTCTCTCCTGCACTGGCGCACACGCTGCTGCTATGCGCTGGGGCAGACACCCCTGCACCATGGTGCAAGGATGCCTTTGACGTGATGAGATTGTTTATGTAGAGAAAGGTGTCCCTTCCTGCACAAAAACAATCTAAAATGCTGTTTTTCAACTTCTGTGTGTGCTGCATTAGCACACTTAAAAGTTGAAAAACGTCATTGTTTCATTGATTGTTTATGTGCAGGAAAGGACACCTTCTTGCACATAAACAATCATTAAAGGTGATTTCCTCTTTCTATGTGTGGTGCAGAATGCAGCAGGCACAGAAAGAGGAAAAACAAGCATTTGCAATGCAATGGTCTCGGCATCATTAAAGGTAGAGCTATTGGCATTGCTCATGACATTTCTTTTTTTTTCTTTAAATCAAAAATAAATGGCCATTGTCATTAACATTGCCAATACACAGCACTCTGCACTCAACAGCACACAATGCTCTGCACACTCACTCTGCACTCACTGCTCTGCACACCTCACTCTGCACTCACTGCTCTGCACACTCACTCTGCACTCACTGCTCTGCACACTCACTCTGAACTCACTGCTCTGCACACTCACTCTGCACTCACTGCTCTGCACACTCACTCTGCACTCACTGCTCTGCACACTCACTCTGCACTCACTGCTCTGCACACTCACTCTGCACTCACTACTCTGCACACTCACTCTGCACTCACTACTCTGCACACTCTCTCTGCACTCACTACTCTGCACACTCACTACTCACTACTCACTACTCTGCACTCACTACTCAGCACTCACTACTCACTACTCTGCACTCACTACTCTGCACTCAGCACTCTGCACTCACTACTCACTACTCTGCACTCACTACTCTGCACTCAGTACTCTGCACTCAGTACTCTGCACTCAGTACTCTGCACTCACTACTCTGCACTCAGTACTCTGCACTCAGTACTCTGCACTCAGTACTCTGCACTCACTACTCACTACTCTGCACTCACTACTCACTACTCTGCACTCACTACTCTGCACTCACTACTCTGCACTCACTACTCTTCACTCACTACTCTGCACTCACTACTCACTACTCTGCACTCACCACTCTGCACTCACTACTCACTACTCTGCACACTCACTACTCTGCACTCACTACTCTGCACACTCTCTCTGCACTCACTACTCTGCACACTCACTACTCACTACTCTGCACTCACTACTCACTACTCTGCACTCACTACTCAGCACTCACTACTCACTACTCTGCACTCACTACTCTGCACTCAGCACTCTGCACTCACTACTCACTACTCTGCACTCACTACTCTGCACTCAGTACTCTGCACTCAGTACTCTGCACTCAGTACTCTGCACTCACTACTCTGCACTCAGTACTCTGCACTCAGTACTCTGCACTCAGTACTCTGCACTCACTACTCACTACTCTGCACTCACTACTCTGCACTCACTACTCTGCACTCAGCACTCACTACTCACTACTCTGCACTCACTACTCTGCACTCAGCACTCACTACTCACCACTCACTACTCTGCACTCACTACTCTGCACTCACTACTCTGCACTCACTACTCTGCACTCACTACTCACTACTCTGCATTACTACTCTGCACTCACTATGCACTCACTACTCTGCACTCACTACTCTGCATACTCACTACTCTGCATTACTACTCTGCACTCACTATGCACTCACTACTCTGCACTCACTACTCTGCACTCACTACTCACTACTCTGCACTCACTACTCACTACTCTGCATTACTACTCTGCACTCACTATGCACTCACTACTCTGCACTCACTACTCTGCACTCACTACTCTGCACTCACCACTCACTACTCAGCACTCACTACTCACTACTCTGCATTACTACTCTGCACTCACTATGCACTCACTACTCTGCACTCACTACTCTGCACTCACTACTCACTACTCTGCGTTACTACTCTGCACTCACTACTCTGCACTCACTACTCTGCACTCACTACTCTGCACTCACTACTCTGCACTCTGCACTCAGCACTCTGCACTCAGCACTCACTACTCAGCACTCACTACTCACTACTCTGCATTACTACTCTGCACTCACTACTCTGCACTCACTACTCTGCACTCACTACTCTGCACTCACTACTCTGCACTCAGCACTCACTACTCACTACTCTGCACTCACTACTCTGCACTCAGCACTCACTACTCACTACTCTGCACTCACTACTCTGCACTCACTACTCTGCACTCACTACTCTGCACTCACTACTCTGCACTCAGCACTCACTACTCTGCATTACTACTCTGCACTCACTACTCTGCACTCACTACTCTGCACTCACTACTCTGCACTCTGCACTCTGCACTCTGCACTCACTACTCTGCACTCACTACTCTGCACTCACTACTCTGCACTCACTACTCTGCACTCACCACTCACTACTCAGCACTCACTACTCACTACTCTGCATTACTACTCTGCACTCACTATGCACTCACTACTCTGCACTCACTACTCTGCACTCACTACTCACTACTCTGCATTACTACTCTGCACTCACTACTCTGCACTCACTACTCTGCACTCACTACTCTGCACTCACTACTCTGCACTCTGCACTCACTACTCTGCACTCACTACTCTGCACTCACTACTCTGCACTCACTACTCTGCACTCTGCACTCTGCACTCACTACTCTGCACTCACTACTCTGCACTCACTACTCTGCACTCACTACTCTGCACTCAGCACTCTGCACAATATTGTGGGATACAAAAGCTCATTTAGTTCTTGGCTAATATACGTACTCAACAAACAAAATGTATTTCTTTGCACTAATTCCATCGACTGTTTATAAGGTGGATATGAGCTTGATTAAGGGTTTAAAGTGCATAGAGCGTAATAAACGGCAGAAAGTCCATAAATGCATGACTCAGTATCACAGTTCGATTCGTGAATCATGTATCAGTGTATTCCTAACTTGATAAAAGGCAGCATTTGTATTCCTCAATCGATATAGAAACTATGCTGAACCAAGAAGCTGTTTATTAACAATTTTATCAGAAATAACAACTTCACTTGGATAATCATGAGATGCAATATACATATTTAAAAATAAGCATTCTTTGATAGTGTAGAACGCAAAGTTGCAAATAATTATAGGGAACCATTTGAATCAGTCATATTGTAAATTGCTTGGAAAACGAAATAACCAAAAGAGCATATCGGTTTTAAATCGATAGATTTAAAGACATTAGGCCCTTGAGGAAATTCGACGTGTAAAAACTAAAACAGTAATGCTCAAATTCCGCAATTCCGTGTTGGATGTCGTTTCAGTCTCGCTTCATGTGATCTCTGTGGCAGGGCATCCATTAAGTCGAACGGGTGGAATGTCTTTCGCACTATGCAGGCGATGTCAAAACACATCACTTGCACTTTCAACACGTGAGATTGCAGCTAATAACGTGGGAAGGGTTGACAATGCCCCCGGAATCCCGCTGCGGCCGCCCCGGAAGTCAGGCACGGTCGCCTGTGACAGGGGCGGGGCCACATCCAGACCGGAAGAGGAGGCAGGCGGAGTCAAATGCGTCTCGCGCCCGGGGCTCCTCTGAGAGGTGTGGAGCCCCGGGCCGCGCCAGCAGGAGGTTAGGCGCCGCGTGCTGAGAGCAGAGTCCCCGACATTGGCCAGGTAAGTTCCAAAAGGCTGGGGGGGCTTGGTGCACTTGTGTGTGTGCGTGTATGCTTGTGTGTGTATGCATGTGTGCGACGGCGGGGGAGGGAGGGAGGGAGGGGGGGCCTCGGTACACTTGTGTGTGTGCGCGTGTGTGTGTATGTGTCAGGGGGGTGTCTCTGTATGTATGTATGTGCGTGCGTGCATGGGCGCTTGTGTGTGTGTATGCGCATGCGTGTGTGGTGCTTGAGCTTCCCAGGAGACAGCGTCTGGCCACAGCGCGCGTTCCCGTTTCAAAACGGCTCCAAGGATGCGCGCGGCCAAAACTGTCTCCTGGGAAGCACACTCACTAACAAAAGATCTCGGCGAGACGCGCTTCCGCGCGTTTAGCCGAGACCTAAAAAGGAGGAGAAATTAATACATTTCTCCTTGTTGCGCCTCCCTACACCTCCCTGTAGCAGTCACACGTATTCCAGATTTATGATTTCTCTTTAATCTGGAAATGTGTCTGGTTTCATGGGTGTTGCGTGGGAACACCCGCAGCAACACCCATGGAATGCCCCTTTCACGCAAAGTGCTGTGTGCAAAGGGGCCATATTTACAAGGACAGTAAAAGTCACGTAAGGTGGGTTTTCCTGTCCTTGTAAATATGGAGCTGTAAAATGTGCCACGGGTACGTCACAAAAAGTGACACACCAGTGGCGCAGGGGGCTTGTAAATCTGCCCTTGGGTGTCTGCCCGTCCAGAGGTGTCAGGGAACAACACCCAAAGACCCCGGAGTTCCACCTGCCTTGGTGCGCGAATGAACAGAAACACGGGCTTCTCGATGGTGGCGTCAAAGACCAAAGGTTTATTACTGCAGGGACACAGAAGTCACAGAAACTACACATGGGCAGTGTCTAGGAGCCTGTTCGATTTGTACATAGAGGGTTGCTCCTTATATACTAAAAATTGTGCTCCAGGCAAATATTTCACATGTTAGTACATTCCCAAACCTTTGTGTCCTAAAACAATAAATATTTGGCGTTACACAGGAACTGTCGATAATATCTGATGCCAAACATCACGAAGAGGGGTTCCCACTAGTTCATCACAATCCCTTGTCAATATTGCATTCAAGAGCCGGACCGCCTCATCGTAAATTTCGTTACCTCCCCCTAATAAAGGCCCAGAAGGAAAGGAGCAGAGCCAGGTGCAGAAGATAGGAAAGCGGGATAAGAGATGTTTGTGGTTCGTAAATGGGCAAGGCTACCGGCTTCGGCCGCCTAATCATGATCGGGACAATGGACACGAGAACCAGTTCAGGTGGGCTGGCCTCGGGCAGAGGAGGCAGCCTTTGTCGAGTCATGCAGCTACAGCGTGATCTGGTTTAAGGTGCACGTGTCATGAAAGAGGTGAATCTCCGGCTAAGGCTACGTGTCCTTAATCGAAATGAAGTGATCAGAGGTTATTGCGTATGTGAGGGCAAGAAACACAAAATGGCGGCCATGATCTAAGATGGATGCCGTGGGTAGATCAGAAATGTGTTCATAACAGGAGTGCTCTTGCTCGTAGTATAGCGAAAACACCAGGATATGCTAAATGGATCATTTGCGGTTCGCTGATACCAATATTATGTATTTCCGACAATATTGAAAACACGGGTTCAAATCGTCACGGAACCTCAGACCCTCCTTTTGCCCTTACATAGGCAATTACTCAGTCTATGTCAGAGTCTAGTTCTATACTCATCAGATCAGTGACATGCTGTTGTATCATCATCCTTTCTCGCGCCTTTTCTCCAACTGCAGGTGGTTTTCTAAAACAGGTTGCAGCACAAAGGCTACACAAAGCGGGGCCACACTGGATAATCAGGCAGCATGAGAATAGGAATACTAAGATGACACCAATGACCATTAGAACCTTCCATCCCCACGCTGAGATCAGAGTCCAAAACCACTCCATAAAGGACCAGTTTCCCTTATCTACGTGTATAGAGTCGGAGATCTTGTGTAGCTTAGAGATCGCCTCATAGACTGTTGGAGCATTATTAGGAATAAAGACACAGCAGCTCGATTGAATCATTCTGCATACCCCACCTCGATCTGCAAGTATAACATCTAGAACCATACGGTTCTGCAACGTCATGAGTCTATCCGCCTGAAGCTCAGCTGTCAGATTGCTAAGGGCACCAGCAGTTTCGGTAATAGTAGATTCAACTACCCGTGTTAGCTGACGTATGTTTCTACTATTGGCCATAGGCCCCCAGAACGGAAGGAAGCCTTTGAAGAAGTCTCCAGCTTCCTGACCAGCTGTATCTTCCTTGCTGAAGACACCTCTCGCTACTCTGGTTCTGTGGTAATCAGATGAAGCAGTGTATGTTGGAGGCAACAATCGAGCAAAATAGCATGAACCTGAAAAGTCAGCAGGTAACCATGTATATGCCCGGTCTCGACAAATGAAGTAGGTACCCCTAGCAGTAAGGAAGGCAGGGGAAGAGTTAGCCGGAAACACATAAGTTTCAACGCACTTGCTCCTCCCTAGCTGAGCTCTCGGATTTCTCCCATTACCTTGCAAACAGACCTGACCTCGGTGTGGTACGACCCAGATTGGAGTTGAGCTTTTACGCTTGCTTTCTCCTAAACTAAGGCGATATTCTGAAGTATTCCAACTTAAATACACTCGCAGTTCGTCTCTAGGGTATGATGGAGTATTATTGACATCCTTGATCATGTCAATAATTCCCTGGACTAAGGCTTTGTTGGCAGAGTTATATTTAGTGGAACGTGGTGGACGTGGAGGATAGGTTTCAAGGGCCTAAGCAAAGATGGTTTGAAGGGCCTGAAATGATCCATTGTAGCTGAAAGGCAAAACCAGATAAGGAATACCTTTATCCATAGTGTGGGGTATCAAGCCACACACCCAGCAGTCTGTAGTGTTAACTACCAGTTGGTGTTGGTGCAAGAGCTGTACAAAAGTGTTGTTAATGAACTCTGAGCGTCGGGCTTGCTCATGTTCCGGAAACGAGTGAAAAGAGTGTATAGAAGAAACAGTAGAAATAGCAGGATCAAGGGGAGGTACTGTAGTAACTGGCACAAAAATCAAATTTATACTAAAAACAGTTCCACCCACCAATGTTGCTAAAATAATCAAGAAGGTAATGACACATTGCATCAAAAAGCATTTGTTATGAAAAATTCTATAAAGTCTGTTTCTGCGAACGTAAATCACATTTTCTCATTGCAGCGCAGGAAGCTCCATCTTCTACAATCCGCTCGCGACCACTGATGATGTGTACGTAGATGAAAATGCCTCTATCAGCCCTGGGAGTTCCCAGAACCAACAGAAAGATCGACCTTGTGTCAGACCCCTGCAAATCCAACTAGGCACACAGCCACGACCCTACGGCTACCCAGACGGCAAGGCAATTTTTAAAACAATAAAAACAAATAGCAAACTTCCTGGCTGAATGCAAAAGTTCAAAATTTCAAAACATCACAGTATGCAGTTGCCTGCTTTTATTTGTCCATATTACGGCTTCTCAAGTTATATCTCTGCTTCGCAGGTACTGTCTGATCAGCAAAAAGTGTTTCACTGGTAGTTGTTGCAGTGTTCAGGTTCGCAGATGACAGAGTTTCTTCTGATGCTGGAGATAAATGTTCAGTGTTTAAAAGAGTCTTTTCTGAAGGAGAATCAGAGCTTGGAGTGTCAGTTATTAATTCGGCATCGCTGAAAGGGATGAACTTCGGAGTGCTTTCAAATTCGGAGGAACCAATTCCCTTCTTCACCCAGTCGTCGTAAGGAAGAGGCAAAGGGACACGCTTAACATGGGACGCGTGCACCCAGTGCTTGCGTCCAGCCACACGAACTGCTGTCCTCGTTGAAAGTAGGACCTGGAAAGGACCGACGTAGCGTGGCTGAAGGTTCTTCGTCCTCGCGAAGTTCTTGATGACGAAGAGGTCTCCCGGTTTCAGCTGATGCCCTGGACTCTCCGGAGGTTTTGGCAAAGCATCGAAAACCTGTTGATGAATAAGACTCAATTTAGCAGTCAAGTCGTAAAGGTAGTCTATCAACATAGGATATTCTAGAGAACTAAACTCCTTAGGCCTTGGCACACCCCAGATATTTGCCGGGCGGCCAAAGACTATTTCATAAGGGCTAAGCCCCACTCTAGAATGTACAGTTGCTCTCGTTGATAACAAAGCCAAAGGGAGTGCGTCTGGCCAGGCTAAACCTGTGGATGCCTGTATTTTAGCTATCTTTAGCTTGAGGGTGCCATTGTAACCCTCTACTAAACCAGCAGACTGGGGATGGTTCGCACTGTGGAATTTTTGTTTCAGTCCTAGGCCGACACACACACTCTGCATAACTTTCCCTATAAACTCACTTCCGTTATCTGACCATACAATCCGTGGCATTCCAAATCTAGGGAAATATTCCTTGAGAAGAATTTTGGCAGTTGATAGGGCAGTATTGTCCTTCAGTGGGTATGCTTCTATCCACCTGGAAAAAGCACAAACCACCACTAGGACGTATTTTAAATTATTACATCGGTCCATGTGAATAAAGTCTAATTGAATCACTTCAAAAGGGCAGGAAGGAGGAGCAAAATGACCAGCAGGAGTTGGAGTTCCCTTGCCAGGATTATGCATCAGGCATACCATACAATTTTTCACCACTCTCTCTGCACACTTACTGATTCCATCATTCTTCCAGACTGGGGCCAACATCTTACAGATACCTTTAGAACTTATGTGCGCTACTCCATGCGCCATTGTCACCACTGCAAGCACATACGCATCAGGCAACATCCAACGCTGCTGTTCGGTCAAATCAATCCAACACCCATTTGAATCTAACTTGCCCGTACTCTCTCTCCATACTCGTTTCTCTTCCTCAGTTGCTTCTTTCTGAATCTCTTTCACACTTTCCATTGTGTCCTCACACATTCCAGACTCAGCGATCCATCTTGCAGACGTTGCAACATACATTCTGCTCATCATGTCTCTAGCTGTCTGTTTAGCAATTTCGATAGCAGAAGCATTTCCTCGACCAACATCATCCGTGATTGCTTTATGAGCACTGCACTTAATAATCGCAACTTTAGTCGGCAAGGTTAGAGATTCCAACAAGTCGTTAACTAGCTGACCATGTTGAATCTTAGTCCCATGGGACGTAATGAAACCTCTTTCTCTCCACAAACGGCCAAAACTATGGGCCACGCCAAATGCGTACTGACTGTCTGTGAAGACATTCACTCTCTTTCCCTTAGCTAAATCACACGCTCTCGTTAGAGCTATTAATTCTGCAGCTTGGGCAGAATTCTGACTCACTCTTGCAGTTTCCACAATCGTCTTCAAAGTCGTTACTGCATAGGCAGCAGTCACATCACCATTCTCCAATTTAAAACATGACCCGTCCACATACAGCGTACCATCTGGATCTGATAATGGAGTATCCCTCAAGTCAATGCGTCCTTTTGTCTCTTCCTCCGTTTTAAAACAGCAATCATGTGGCTCGGAATCACTCGACTCTTGATTAGCCGGCAACAACGTTGCTGGATTCAATACATTACATCTTTTAATCTGAATATGACTCGCTAGTAATGTCAGCTCGTAACCAGATAGTCTCGCAATAGTAAGGTGTTGTGTCTTCGTTCGGTTCATGAGTGTATCCACTGCATGAGGAACCATAACCACTAGCATGTTGTTCATCACCAGACCAGCAGATTGTCGAATGGAAGCCGCAGCTGCCGCTGTAGCTCTCAAACAACTGGGTAACGCTCTAGCTACCGGATCTAATGTTGATGAAAAATACGCACAAGGGCGTTGTTTATCACCAAATTTCTGTGTCAGGACACTCAACGCGCAACCTTCTCTCTCGTGAACGTAGAGCGTGAATGGCTTACTGTAATCGGGTGTGCCCAATACAGGAGCTGAACACAGTGCTTTTCGTAACTCAGAAAAACTCTCTTGACATTCATCAGACCATGGCACCGGACTCGGAACATTTTTCCCAGTCAAAGCTACCAATGGTTTCGCTAAAAGAGAAAAATTCGGAATCCACTGCCTACAGTAAGAGGTAATACCTAGAAAGGCACGTACTTCTCTCTGTGTGCGTGGAACACTCATTTGCGTAATTGCTTTTATTCTCTCTGGGGTCAACTTCCTTCCCTCCTTTGACAAGAGATGACCTAGGTAGGTAACTTCTTGGCAGCAGTATTGCATCTTGGAAGGTGATACCTTGTGATTCAGATTAGACAAATGATGCAATAACGAAACTGTAGCTGCTTTGCAAGTTTCCTTGTCATCGGCAGCCACTAGAAGATCATCTACGTACTGTACTAGGGCAGAACTTGGAGGAAGGACAAAAGAATCTAACTGGCTTTTTAATGCTTGACTATAAATAGATGGGCTCTCACAGTAGCCCTGTGGAGCGCGTTTAAATCTGAAACTTCGACCTCCTAGACAGAAGCCAAAAATATCTCTGCTTTCCTCAGCTATCGGAATGCTGAAAAAGGCATTCTTCAAGTCGATGACTGAGAACCAAGTGGCCGTAGCAGGAATCAATGTTAACAAGGCAGTAATGTCGGGAACCACAGGAAACTGCGGAACCACAATCTTATTAACTTCTCTAAGGTCAATGACAAACCTGTACACTGGAGGTTTTGTAGGATCAGTTCGTTTCAGAATCGGTAGTACAGGACTATTACAAACATTTCCTCTAGTTTCTTCAACCACACCTTTCTTGATCAAATCTTGCACAATCAATAAAAGTGCACGTTCTCCTTCACTAGATATTTTATATTGAGGAATTCTTGGAAATTTTACATTTGCTTTCAAAGTGACTACATATGGTGGTATTTCTAAAAGGCCTACATCATTAGGACCAGTCGCCCAAAGAGAATCAGGGAGTGAACGCAGCTCTGGCGGGAGTGCATCCATTGACAAGTACATCGGAGAAGTGATATTTTTACCCAACGTAAGCTGTACCCCTTCCGGAGAGCAGTACAATGTCGCATATAGTCGTTTTAACAAGTCTAAACCAAGCAGATTTTCATTACAACCCGTCGTCAAAATCAAGGGTGCTCTCAATTGACACGGTCCAACAGAAATAGACAAAGGGCCAGATATAGGGTTGTAAACAGGGGCGCCTGAAAAACCTACAGAAACATTTGTTGAGCCGGACAAAGGTGCGCCAGGGAGTTTCGCATGAATGATAGAACTTTTTGCGGCACCAGTATCCAACAGAAACGGTTCGACTACACCTGATGTTGCTACTGCGACATAAGGCCCACTCTGATCCACTGGAACTGATACTACTCCCTCTCTCTGTCCATGGCTGTCCTAGTACCCATTTTGCTGAAATCCCTCATCCGCTTCACAACAGTCTTCAACAAGATATTGCTGAGATCTATTTTTCTGGGCTGACTGTCCATTTCTCTGATCAAAGTGATTAGAAGGGCGATCATTCGTCTGTGGAGGCATAGCACCTCGCCCTCGACCTCTAGAATTCTGTACAAAACCACCACGACCTCTCTGAGCTGCTGCTGCATTATTTTGCGCTAAGATCGGACATTCATTTTTGTAGTGACCCTCTTTCTTACAGTACGCACATTGGTTCCACTGATATTGAGGCCTCGTTGAACTATAATCTGTCCTCTGATAGGAACCCTGTTGCATATTAGTCTGATTCGTGCGAGGCGGATACGCCTGCTGCAACAGAACTTTAGTCTTTAAATCTTTCGTTTTCTTCTCTGATTTCTCCTTTTCCTCTTTATCCCTATTTTCATAATATTGTGCAGTTGCAAGTATTTGCGCAGTTGTAGAAACAGCCCACGCACTCTCTGAATCTTTTAACTTATTGCATAATTCAGGTAACAAATTATGCACAAATTTATCGACAAACAGTCTCTGTCCTCCTTCTGTGCTCATGTCCTGACCACTATGATCTACAAAAGTCTCTTCGAACCTCGTAAAGAAGTCGGAGACACTTTCATCTTTCTTTTGCTTGCATGCGGATAATTTATCCCAATTAACACGCAATGCGGGCATCAGAGTCTTCATTAAGTCAATTATTCTACCTGGAAGATTAGCAATTAGGGGTTCGGGTTTTGCACCACCTACTTGCTGACCATCCGCTGCAGTGATGGCTGCCCAATCACCACCTAAGGCAATTTGATGATCTTCTCTACGAATTTTAGCCCACACTGGTTGAGGAACTACATTTCCAAATAACATATCGATGTCGGCTACATTCATTATACAAGCTTCAACCGTCTGTGTTAATTCCTTGTAATATCCAGCAGGATTTTTACGCGGATCTGGCAAGGCTTGTTTCACTGCTAGCACTTCAGCTCGCTTCCACGGAATGTGTATCCACACTCTCTGGAATTGCGCTGGAGCGGCCGCAATACCAGCAACAGCATCAGCTTGCACAGCATCGCGCCAAATCGGAGGAACCTCCCTCATTGGATATTGGCGACTCAGTTTCGTCTTACCTTTCTCTAAATCTCTCGGTGAACGAAGAGATGGATCATTCCTAAAACTTAAAACAAGTTCCATCGCTTCTTCTATATTTTCACCCACTATCATTCCAGCAGCAAACTCTTTCTGAACCGTAATTAAGTCTTCTAAATTCGATTCAACATCATCTTCCTCTATTTCATCACGTAACAACGAGCACATCTCGTCAAAGACGTACCGCTGCGTTGGTTCCTTCCACTGCATAAATGTTTCTAGTACATCTCTCGTACTATATCTTCTACTCTTCGAAATCCATCTGAGAGCCGTGGAATCTAAAATTCCCCGTTCCTCAGTACTTGGATGCTGACTCCGTCTCTGAACAGAGTCAGAAGTAGGAGTCTTAATTAAAGTTTTATAGAAAGGAGACAGTATATTAGTAACAGAATCAGTGATTCTTCGACGTACAGAAAGTGGAGTTAACACACTCGCAGACGTAGAAAACACAGTAGAAGTAGGAACAGATAGCGAAGCAGTAGGAGTATCGAGAAAAATAGTTTGTGAAGTAGTAGGTGTAAGCGAGACAGATACAGGTATAGGAGTCGGCAACCCAGGAAGAGGAGGAGCCGTAGGAACATTCACATTCACTACAGGAGGTACAGGAACTTGATTCTGAGGGGCAGGAGCAGGAATGCCAGGTTGTCCAGCAACCGGCAATTGAACATTCGGTACAGGTGGAGCCGTAGCACCTTGTGCATACGGTGGAGGTGACCGTAACAAATAAGACAACAGAGGATCATTTTCGGGATCCTCTAGTATCCTAGCTGTTTTCGATGGCAAGGCAGGATAGCACTTGTCGATCGCTAAATTATGCTCTCTAATGGCCACCTCTATAGCCTTCTCGCACTCGCTATCTTGCAGCTGTTTAGTTGCTTGCTCTAGAGTCAACTCTTCTTTCTCTTTCTGTTCTTTCTTAAATTTCTTCATTTCTCTCTGTTTGGATTCTTTTCGCCAGTAACGGAAAGAATCAAACATTGCCGGCCGGGCTTTCTTCCTAAACAATTTCGCTTCTAAATTATCAAGAATTTCGGGCTCAAAACTACCATGCAGTGGCCAACTAAGGACACCGTCTTTCTTGGTGTAGCGGACCCACACCTCATTATAGGATATAGGACCCACACCATGTTTACAATATAAGTCATAAAGGGGAGTCCCAATCGGAGGAACCAGACAGGAATCCTCCAACCGTGAGTCACTGTTGCAACTGAAGCACGACAACATACAATTTCTCCGACTTACCATTTTCAGTCCGGAACACGAAACAAACAAAACACAAAACAAATATGTGCACCTGAACCAAGAACTTAGGCCTACCAAAACCAAACTAATGTATCGATACCCAAACTGAACCAAATAGATTATCGTGACCAGAACAACTAGTGATAATCTTACGAAACCAAACCAAACTAAGAACCAATCAAGGATTTTTAACAATCCTCACAAAGTAACCAGCTAGCTATCACTAAATACTTAACTGAGGCACTGAAGACGTCACCAAGGAGAAACCCGTCACGTTTCGCTGTACTAAGGGCTGCACCTCGGGTCCAAGACAGGGCGACGGTCAAGGCAACGGCCCACTGCAGCCGTCCTGAACGGGAACCCTCGTGGAAGAGAACTTCGGGCCACTTTTGCGATATGCCGGGATCGATGAAGTGGGGCGCCTCCCTCAGGAATCTTCACACGAAGCTTCTCGAACTCTTCAGGCTTTTGGACCGGTACCGAATGACGTCGCCCCACGTTGGGCGCCAATTGGAGTTCTGGACTTTTTGGTTCCGTCCAGAGGTGTCAGGGAACAACACCCAAAGACCCCGGAGTTCCACCTGCCTTGGTGCGCGAATGAACAGAAACACGGGCTTCTCGATGGTGGCGTCAAAGACCAAAGGTTTATTACTGCAGGGACACAGAAGTCACAGAAACTACACATGGGCAGTGTCTAGGAGCCTGTTCGATTTGTACATAGAGGGTTGCTCCTTATATACTAAAAATTGTGCTCCAGGCAAATATTTCACATGTTAGTACATTCCCAAACCTTTGTGTCCTAAAACAATAAATATTTGGCGTTACACAGGAACTGTCGATAATATCTGATGCCAAACATCACGAAGAGGGGTTCCCACTAGTTCATCACAATCCCTTGTCAATATTGCATTCAAGAGCCGGACCGCCTCATCGTAAATTTCGTTACCTCCCCCTAATAAAGGCCCAGAAGGAAAGGAGCAGAGACAGGTGCAGAAGATAGGAAAGCGGGATAAGAGATGTTTGTGGGTCGTAAATGGGCAAGGCTACCGGCTTCGGCCGCCTAATCATGATCGGGACAATGGACACGAGAACCAGTTCAGGTGGGCTGGCCTCGGGCAGAGGAGGCAGCCTTTGTCGAGTCATGCAGCTACAGCGTGATCTGGTTTAAGGTGCACGTGTCATGAAAGAGGTGAATCTCCGGCTAAGGCTACGTGTCCTTAATCGAAATGAAGTGATCAGAGGTTATTGCGTATGTGAGGGCAAGAAACACAAAATGGCGGCCATGATTTAAGATGGATGCCGTGGGTAGATCAGAAATGTGTTCATAACAGGAGTGCTCTTGCTCGTAGTATAGCGAAAACACCAGGATATGCTAAATGGATCATTTGCGGTTCGCTGATACCAATATTATGTATTTCCGACAATATTGAAAACACGGGTTCAAATCGTCACGGAACCTCACACTACTCACTACTCTGCGTTACTACTCTGCACTCACTACTCTGCACTCACTACTCTGCACTCACTACTCTGCACTCACTACTCTGCACTCTGCACTCAGCACTCTGCACTCAGCACTCACTACTCAGCACTCACTACTCACTACTCTGCATTACTACTCTGCACTCACTACTCTGCACTCACTACTCTGCACTCACTACTCTGCACTCACTACTCTGCACTCAGCACTCACTACTCACTACTCTGCACTCACTACTCTGCACTCACTACTCTGCACTCAGCACTCACTACTCACTACTCTGCACTCACTACTCTGCACTCACTACTCTGCACTCACTACTCTGCACTCAGCACTCACTACTCTGCATTACTACTCTGCACTCACTACTCTGCACTCACTACTCTGCACTCACTACTCTGCACTCTGCACTCTGCACTCACTACTCTGCACTCACTACTCTGCACTCACTACTCTGCACTCACCACTCACTACTCAGCACTCACTACTCACTACTCTGCATTACTACTCTGCACTCACTATGCACTCACTACTCTGCACTCACTACTCTGCACTCACTACTCACTACTCTGCATTACTACTCTGCACTCACTACTCTGCACTCACTACTCTGCACTCACTACTCTGCACTCACTACTCTGCACTCTGCACTCACTACTCTGCACTCACTACTCTGCACTCACTACTCTGCACTCTGCACTCTGCACTCACTACTCTGCACTCACTACTCTGCACTCACTACTCTGCACTCTGCACTCTGCACTCACTACTCTGCACTCACTACTCTGCACTCACTACTCTGCACTCATTACTCTGCACTCACTACTCTGCACTCAGCACTCTGCACAATATTGTGGGATACAAAAGCTCATTTAGTTCTTGGCTAATATACGTACTCAACAAACAAAATGTATTTCTTTGCACTAATTCCATCGACTGTTTATAAGGTGGATATGAGCTTGATTAAGGGTTTAAAGTGCATAGAGCGTAATAAACGGCAGAAAGTCCATAAATGCATGACTCAATATCACAGTTCGATTCGTGAATCATGTATCAGTGTATTTCTAACTTGATAAAAGGCAGCATTTGTATTCCTCAATCGATATAGAAACTATGCTGAACCAAGAAGCTGTTTATTAACAATTTTATCAGAAATAACAACTTCACTTGGATAATCATGAGATGCAATATACATATTTAAAAATAAGCATTCTTTGATAGTGTAGAACGCAAAGTTGCAAATAATTATAGGGAACCATTTGAATCAGTCATATCGTAAATTGCTTGGAAAACGAAATAACCAAAAGAGCACATCGGTTTTAAATCGATAGATTTAAAGACATTAGGCCCTCGAGGAAATTCGACGTGTAAAAACTAAAACAGTAATGCTCAAATTCCGCAATTCCGTGTTGGATGTCGTTTCAGTCTCGCTTCATGTGATCTCTGTGGCAGGGCATCCATTAAGTCGAACGGGTGGAATGTCTTTCGCACTATGCAGGCGATGTCAAAACACATCACTTGCACTTTCAACACGTGAGATTGCAGCTAATAACGTGGGAAGGGTTGACAATGCCCCCGGAATCCCGCTGCGGCCGCCCCGGAAGTCAGGCACGGTCGCCTGTGACAGGGGCGGGGCCACATCCAGACCGGAAGAGGAGGCAGGCGGAGTCAAATGCGTCTCGCGCCCGGGGCTCCTCTGAGAGGTGTGGAGCCCCGGGCCGCGCCAGCAGGAGGTTAGGCGCCGCGTGCTGAGAGCAGAGTCCCCGACATTGGCCAGGTAAGTTCCAAAAGGCTGGGGGGGCTTGGTGCACTTGTGTGTGTGCGTGTATGCTTGTGTGTGTATGCATGTGTGCGACGGCGGGGGAGGGAGGGAGGGAGGGGGGGCCTCGGTACACTTGTGTGTGTGCGCGTGTGTGTGTATGTGTCAGGGGGGTGTCTCTGTATGTATGTATGTGCGTGCGTGCATGGGCGCTTGTGTGTGTGTATGCGCATGCGTGTGTGGTGCTTGAGCTTCCCAGGAGACAGCGTCTGGCCACAGCGCGCGTTCCCGTTTCAAAACGGCTCCAAGGATGCGCGCGGCCAAAACTGTCTCCTGGGAAGCACACTCACTAACAAAAGATCTCGGCGAGACGCGCTTCCGCGCGTTTAGCCGAGACCTAAAAAGGAGGAGAAATTAATACATTTCTCCTTGTTGCGCCTCCCTACACCTCCCTGTAGCAGTCACACGTATTCCAGATTTATGATTTCTCTTTAATCTGGAAATGTGTCTGGTTTCATGGGTGTTGCGTGGGAACACCCACAGCAACACCCATGGAATGCCCCTTTCACGCAAAGTGCTGTGTGCAAAGGGGCCATATTTACAAGGACAGTAAAAGTCACGTAAGGTGGGTTTTCCTGTCCTTGTAAATATGGAGCTGTAAAATGTGCCACGGGTACGTCACAAAAAGTGACGCACCAGTGGCGCAGGGGGCTTGTAAATCTGCCCTTGGGTGTCTGCCTGGCCTGTATCGGAATTTAGATCTACATAGTGAAACAACCATCATGTTTGAATTTGTTGCTTTCTCCAAAATGTTTAAAAAGTGTATTTCTTTCAGGCAGAGTAGCGTTCTACCTTAGTGCATCGCATTACATCACTGCATTGAGAGCTGTTTATGAAAAGTGAGAGTTTTCAAAGATGCACTGACAAACATTCCTACTCCGTCCTGATAACAGTAATGTCAGTGAACTAAGAGGCCTGTAAGTGTGCCTTATTTTAAGCATGTTATTACCAAGGAGCAACGTCATTGGCTTTGAAAACAAACACAAGAGGTTTTTGCACAGCGTGCACTCTGATGTAGGCCACGCCCATAATAGTGTAAGCCACGCCTCTGTAATGTTTGCCACACCCCTTATGGAGACCCCCAGGTTTTCCATCCCCCTAACGCCCTGGGTACTGCCCCCCTCTACCGATGCTGATATCGCTGTCACAAAATATAAAAAAATATTAAAGATATAAGTTTTACATCTCTGCCTGCATTTATTGAAGGGAGAAAGTGCAAAGCCATTGGGCACTAAGGATACTCGCCCGAGCACTCGAGATGGGGGAATCCAGTCTGGACCTCCCAGCCCCTGCCCGGAAGGGGGCGTGTCTTCAGGTCGACACAAAACGATTAGCTCCTCCTTGAACCGACTCCTTGGAAACACCTGAACAATGCAAGCCACGCCCCTCTCTGGCAGAGAGAGCCCTGGCCTGCTGCGGAAAGCAGCCATCCTCATCACAGACCGCGACAAACCCAGGGCTCCATCAATCCGCCAATACGGCCTCTTTCCCTTCTCGCCGCCTAAATATTGACCATGGTCAGATTGGGAGGTGGCCACTGAGGCAAAGGGCGATGGGCCGGTATCTGAGTTGCCGCTTTGGGATCCTTTTTGGCCAGCATGGATGCCGATATGGGCTGTACCTGTCCTGTCCAGATGTCGCCAGCGGCCCCTGGGGGACCGAGCGCCTGTTCCGGGGGCAGATGGGCCTCTATTACCTCCCTTTTACCAACAGGTGGAGGGGTCATTCCCAGTCTCTGGCTGGGCTGACCCATTAATGTATGCATTTTGAGCAGGGGGGAGGGGGTCGGGGCAAAAGTGTCCAAACTTATATTCAGGCGTGGTTCAGGTGTAGTTCAGGTGTGGTTCACCATTGTGCACAAAGAGTCTTGGCAACATTTGCATGTTTCTGCATCTCAGTCAAGTTAAGAAGCCTCAGGAGTCAATGGGGCATATTAGCAAGAACCTCGTTAAAATTATCGCCGTTTTAGTGGCAGTGTGCGATAACGGGCTTGCTAATATGCGTTCTAGAATTCCAATAGAAGACCAGGTTAGATGCCCTGCATATCTAACCTGGGCTTATGTTGGAATTTTATACAGCATATTGGCAAACCCATTATCGGCGTTTTAGCAGCAGTTTCCAGCCGCTAAAACGGCGATAATTTTAACAAGGTCATTGCTAATATGCCCCAATATTCCTGTCTAGCCAAACGACACAGACAGGAACCCACGGGAACCCCAAACAGGTTATGTCTCACCTCTTTAAAGGACTCCCCCAGAACCACTAGAACCTCAATCACAGAATAGCCATCGCTCGGCGTGACTTTAAATTCATAGAAAATCTAAAGACGGCCGAGAAGTGGCCCAATGCCTCCCGATGCCGCACTACCAAAGTCAGCCTGGAGGGGGTCGAGCCACTGAAGTGAAGGCTCGAGCCGGAAGCCGGGCTCTGGCTCAGCTTGAGGTCGAGTTGGAACCTCAAGCCCATAACAAGCTGAGCTTTCATGTGGCTTTTGCCTGCCTCCCTTCCGCGACCCAGGATGTGGCGTTATTGTCAGAGCTGCTGACTTGGGAAACAGGTTCGAATCTCGGTGTCGGCTCAAGATCTTGTGACTATGGACACATCACCTAATCTCCCCATGCCTGTAGGCTATAAACCAAGCATGCAACCGTACATAATGTAACTGGTGCTCAAGCGCAATGCTCAGCCTTTGGGTCGAGCTTGCGCTGTATTAAAAAATTGCAGAAAATGAACTAGGAGGTAAAAAAGCCTTAACATAAGGAATGACAAAAAAAATCCTGGCGGACTCGTACAAAGTGAAACCAGAAAACTTGAATAAATCATGGCTTTTTTTATTTCACTAAAACTCTTTTTTCCACATTATTGTGGTTGAAACCTCTGGTTTGGCTCTGGCTCGGCTCATGCACGGGCTCGAAGATCCGAGCCAGACCCATGGTTCGACTCCGGCTCGACTCATGCACGGGCTCGAAGATCCGAGGCTGACCCATGGTTCAGCTCAGGCTCGGCTCATGCACGGGCTCTAAGATCCGAGGCTGACCCATGGTTCGGCTCTGGCTGGGCTCATGCACGGGCTCGAAGATCCGAGGCAGAACCATGGTTCGACTCCGGCTCGACTCATGCACGGGCTCGAAGATCCGAGGCAGAACCATGGTTTGGCTCTGGCTCGGCTCATGCACGGGCTCTAAGATCCGAGACAGACCCATGGTTCGGCTCTGGCTGGGCTCATGCACGGGCTCGAAGATCCGAGGCTGACCCATGGTTCAGCTCAGGCTCAGCTAATGCACGGGCTCTAAGATCCGAGGCTGACCCATGGTTCGGCTCTGGCTGGGCTCATGCACAAACTCTAAGATCCGAGGCAGACCCATGGTTCGGCTATGGCTCGGCTCTCTAAGTTAATTTATTTTTCGCCCACCTCTAAGTCATTCACTACCTAGAAGCAGGTCTCTGTTCCTGAACCCGACCACCAACACAGTGACCAACGTCCTATAAGTCAAACCTGGCTCCCACCTGACTGAACCAGTAGCAACAAGTCTCTCCCCTGATGTTGAGCCTGGTCACCACAACAGAAACCACCACCTACAAGCAAATTTTCCAAAGCCAAGCCTAGCAAACACCAGAGTGGACCACTACCTACAACCATAACTCCCGATGATGAACCAGGCCACCAAAACAGTCACCCAGTACCCTTACCATTACTCCTGATGCCACGCCCAACCACCACCAGGGTGAATCACTAGCAACAAGCATGTCTCCCAATTGTGATCCTGGCCACCATTAGACTGAATCACTACCTAAAAAGCCCTCATCGCCAGCCACCTCAATTACAGCAATGCACTCTACCCCGGTACCACCAAACATCGACTCACACACCTCCAGACCACCCAGAACTCCGCTTCAAGACTCATCCTCAACCTCCCCAGAAGAACCTGCACCTCACCCAGCCTCCGAACCCTCCACTGGCTCCCTGTACACAAAGTCTGCTCAAGCTCCTCACCTCCACCTTCAAAGCGCTCCACAACATCGGTACTGCATACATCAACCACAGCCTGACCTTACACGTCCCAACAGAGAGATCCGTTCCACCTCCCTCGCCCTGGCCCACAGCCCCGCAACCACCGAACCCGCTGTGGAGGTCGCTCCTTCTCCTAGATAGCCGCCAAGTTCTGGATTGACCTCCACCTGCACACTTGCCCTCCCTCACGGAATTCAGGAAAAGGCTCAAGATATGGCAGATAACCCAGCACCTGGAGACCCCCGGGGTGAATAGTCACGCCTTACTAGAACCACATGATTGATTGATTTGTTGATTGATAAGCGCGTCTCCCGATGCCATGCCCGGATACCTCTAGAATAAACAACTACCTACAAACAGTCCTTATAAAATGCCCCTCTGCCTCTGCTCACCATACTCAACTCCAAAATCTGCATAATTCACCCAGAGAAAAGGCCATAGTCTGTACCCAAACATAGCAGACAAGAAAATGTGATCAGTGTTCACAGACCACTGCTCAATGACAGGTCTGACCAGAATAGGATCTCTTTCTCCGTAAACTGTAAGTTGTCAACTTCTCCACCAAGAAATGAAGAACTTTGGACCAGGAAGGTCAACCAATTTACGCAGAAAAGGTGAGGATCTTAAACACTGTCCCATAAACTCCGACGAATGGCAAACCTACCTTGATTGCTAAATACTGTGGGGCAGATTTACAAGCCCCTTGTGCCTCTTTCACGCCGCCGTTGCGTCACTTTTGTGACACAGCGGTGGTGCAAAAGATGCGCCATGGTGTGGGGTATTTACAACGTGACGCATCTCGTCACGTTGAAAAGCCATAAGGAGGCGTTCCGGCGCAGGGAGGGGCGTTCCGGTGCAGGAACGCCTCCTAAAAGTGGCTGAGTGAAATCTACAAGATTTCACTCAGTGACTTTAAGGCCAATGCTGCGTCAGAACCCTGCGCCTGCTTGAAGCAGGCGTAAGGATTGACGCAACATTGGACAGATAGGGCCCCCCAGAGCATTGCTGGAGTTGCGTCACGCTTGCGACGCAACTCCAGCAATGCGCCACTTTTACGGCACAGATGTGTCACGCATCTGTGCCGTTTTTGCCCCATGGTGCGCCGCATTGCAAATGCGGCGCACCATGGGTGGCGGAGCTGCGGTGCACAGTAACTGGCCCATTCCTGGGGATGCGCCAGTTATTGTAAATCTGCCCCTGTGAGACAAAATGGGACTTTGGAGATATAAATAGGTAAAAAGGCCATAGGTACGAATGTTTTTGCATTTCAAAATCTGCGATTTTCTATTAGGAAATTGCAACTTTTGAATTGCAAAACCCTTTGTACCTACGGGCCTAATGCCCTCCTTAAATGTCCTGAAAAATCAAGTGGCGCTCTTGTACAGCGCTCTGAAGCCCTCTGGGCGAGTGTGCGCTCCATGGCACTGCAAAAACTGCATTTATCGTGCCTTTTCAAATTTTGACCCTGGTAACCTTCAGATTGGATTAGATGGTAATAGCATTTCCTGAATGCCCAATTCGCATTTAGGAAAAGGTATGTACATGTAGTTAGGAAATCGGAAATAGGAAATCCCGACTTGCGATTTTGTAATTTGGGATTTGCAAAATGCGATCTCTACTGTTTCGAAATTGCATTTTGCGGCAGCATATATGCCTTTGTACATTAGAAAAGGCTATTTTGCATTACTTAACAGCCCAAAATTGCAATACAGTTCATTAAGAAATGCTATTTACTTTTGTACATATGGCCTTAAATCACTTACCTTACTACAATGGAGCCTTGTTCGTACCTACAAAATCCATGAAAGAAAAGCTCTATATGTCAAGATCATATATTATTGTCCACTGGCTGGACTTAAAGGAATCCATAAAACTACAGATCTAAATAAACATGACTTCTGAGGGATACATGTGCATATTCAGCATTATGGAACAAAGTGTGAAATCTCTGCTGGAGGAAAGCCCAGTATACATCCCCCTCAAGTGCGCCTACACCCTTTGCCGTTAGCCCCTCACCCATGGCAGACCGTATCGATGGCCTTTACCAAAGACATAGCACAGTGGTGGATCAGTCAAATTAAATCAAATCAAAAAGAGCTTTATTTCATTTAATATTTTAAAATCACAAAAGCATACACATAAAAACATTATCACCTAGGATTCCAGTAACAATAACAGATCACGGGGACCCTGCATATTTACCATATCAAGCAATACAGGTATAAAGTGCAAGTGCCATTTGTAGGAAGGTGGATATCTGACTATGGATACCCCCAAACTTTTTGCCTGGTGTTTAGCTGGTTTTTGACATAGTTGGCCTGGGATCCTGCTATTCAGGGCCCCAGGCTGATTGCTCTCTCCTTAAAATGGACTCCATGTACCTTAGGTGCATACACAATTGGAACTGTAACAGTGTACCATAGGTACCCAGGGCATAGGTGTTTCCAAGGCCTACCTTGGCCTACTCGTCGATGCGAGCTGGAATGGGCAGCCCATTCCAGGCCGCATCGACGAGTAGGAGACAATACCGACTGACCCGGTACCCCCTGGTGACAGCATAACCGGCCCATTCCAGCTCGCATCGACGAGTAGGAGACAATACCGACTGACCTGGTACCCCCTGGTGACAGCATAACCGGACTCTCGATTCCCGCCCATCGGTCCCCACTTGGGTGACCCCCGCCTACCTACCCCATCGCCCGGAACCAAGCCATGCTTACTACATGGTTTGAGAGGCTTGTTATTATTAGGCATTTATGAAGTGTCCTGATGATGATCCCTGAGAATTAAATGTGGGATCGAAACGTCGTCGACCATATTCATGTGCCATATACAGTCTGTATACTTTGTGCGATGTTTATGTAATGGCGCATCTGATAATATTTGTTCAATCTGTGATTTAAAAGAACAATTTAGCTTTTTGCCTAGAAGCCCTTTCTGTTCACTTTGAGTGTACTAAAGTGTCAATGTGGATTTGAGGTACAGGCTTGTGCCCCACACTGTGATTCTGTTGAAGGATAATCTTTCAAATATTCTGTTATGAAAAATACATGCTGACCACTGTCCGGCTGGACAAGTCACCAAAATCGGAATCCATTGTGTCTGTATTTATTTACCTGGTTTATCTTGTGTTGCATGGGACCACTGTTGTTTTCATAAGATTGTTCCCTGAGGTCCTTTGCTGATTGACTTGGGGCCCCTTGTTGTTTTGAAACAACACAGTTTAAGACAGAGCAAGACTACCCGTGACTGTTCTATGTTGTAAAACAGAACTTAAGTCACCACCCACATAATAGAAGATCAAAAGACAAGGCAGTGCTTGTAAAAACAGGTACGCAGGACGACATTGCTTAAAATTCAGATCCCGCAAGATCAGTAATAAAAAATGTTTTCCTAAACCCTTAAAATAGATACAGAAAAACAAGGCATGAGCCATGAGCAGGTACATTATCAGACGGGCACCAAGAAATATTGTCTGACCAGTTATTAACAGTAGGGAAAGTTTCCAAATGATGAAATCTGTTAAACCAAAAGCATGTCAGAATGAGCTTGTGGTAGCGGTTGTAAACAAACTTTAGATAGGGTTGGACAAACTTTAGGGAGGGTTGTTCAGTCAACACAAAGTTAGAGCTCATGGTATTCCACGCATGGTTATTTCTGATAGAGGATTCCAGTTAGTTCCTTTTACATTTTTGGAGGGCTTTCATGCTGCAATTGGGAATTAAATTAGACATTCAAACAGCATCCTAAAATAGTCAAAACCAGAACTAGAACAATATTTAAGATTGTTTCTGTTAGATCAGGAAGATTTTTTGTCAGAACTATTATGTGCCACAGGGTTTGTACAGAACAATGTGAAACATGTTTCCATGGGTTTCTTGCCCTTCATCCTAAATTATGGGAGACGCCCTATCCTATTCCCTTTATTGGTCAAAGGAGTTTGGACGTTTCAGCAGTTTAAAATTTGATGCAACATGTAAATGTTACCCATCAATCAGCTGAGAAGAACTTAGAAAAGGTTAAGGAAGTTTTAAGAACACAGGCAGGCGGAAAAAGAAAAGAACCCCTAGAGTACAGGGTAAGAGATAGAGTTTGGATGTTCTCTTATAATTTACATTTAAAGGAAACAAAACATTTCAACCATGATTTGAAGGACTTTACCCAGTAGAGAAACTGATGGGCCCAGAGACTGTGCATTTGAAATTGCCTCCCAACTTTAGAATTCACAAGTTTATCATGTTTTCTTTTTTAAATAATGTTCGCCCAAAATCAGATTGATAAAACCACCCCTCCTATGTATTGATGGTAATACTGCGTATGAAGCTGTAAGAATTTTTGACTCTTGAAAGTCAAAGGAGGAGCTTTTCACCCTAACAAATTGGAAAGGTTTTGGGCCAGAGGAGATATCCTGGGAACCTTCTGAAAATGTCCATGCACCTAGAGTGAAACTGTCTTTTTATCAGCTGGATCCATCAACACCAAGGCCGGTCGACCGGCTGTGGGAAACTGTACTGTCAGGAAAAAGGTTTGCATAGCAGTAGTTCTTGCTAAAAGAAGAGTCATTGTCTAAGTTACAAGTTAAGATTCAACTATCCAGCTGCAAACCAATGGAAACATCTTTGGGGACCTTCAAAGATGGTCCCTGAGCGCTCTGTAGAGACCGCGGGCTTCAGGAGTAACGTCTCACGGTTCTTGAGAGGAATGTCTTGGAGGTGCAAGTCTTTCTGTGCTCACTTCAATTGACTGAGTTTCCTGAGTGAGCAGTGTCTCACTCTTTGCTCAATCTTCTCAGAATTGAAGAGGTTGTTCCTCATGTTCCTCATTTCTCCAGTAAGTAGATCATCATTTAAGGCTCCCTCCCCTTTTTTTCCTCAGTGTCTTGCTCAGAGTTCATGTTTTCATTCATCCTCTGAGCTCAAGTGTGGGAGAAGCAGAGCTGGTGTCTGGCTTCAAGATCCCGTCTCAGGGCTACCTTGTCTCACTTCTCTTCAACCTTAGGCAAAGGTGACCCTCCTTGTGATGTCTCTAGGAGCAGCGTCTGGCTCCTCTGGGACATTGTTCAAGGAACTATATCCAGTGAACTTGTTAAGATTTTCTTTTTCAATTGACGATTGACTACAACATTGAAGAGGGGATAATGGCTCCTGATTATAAAATATGTGTTTTAATTGTTAAATTTTTACTTTGAAACAGCATGTGATGAATGTATAGAGATTAGAATAAGTAATGATATATGTTAGAATTGTTTTAACCTAAAAAAGAATATAAGCAAGTAACAGAGATAAACTGAAAATTGAAGAAAAGTATAGAGCCAAGATGAGCAAACATTAAGTCAGATGAGAGAAGCCCAACTGAAGAGAAGATCAATTTCTTGTGGAGCCCCTCCCCCTTCGCTTCCCCCATGGAGGCTCATGTTGATTGGTTCAGATTAGAAAAGCGGAGCGGTGCCCTTGAGTAGGGATGGCACAAGGAGCTGGCATCAACCTGCTCCTGGGGAAATCATTGGCACCTTCGACAGTCCTACGCAGTGTATGGGGGTGCAAGGTATAGTTCGCTTGCGGAATCTTAACTGGCACATTTCAGTGCTTTTTGGGGTGGTTACAATTTTAGGTTATGACTGACCATCTAACCATATAACGTCCCTTTAAACCTTTCATTTAAATACTTAATCATAATGCCTCTTTAGCCTTTGTCTTTGTCTTTTAGAGAGAATGTCAGAGAATTTTTTAACGTAAAGTGAGATATTATTAGCAAACCTGATTTTAAAGCCACTTTAACATTGAACTTTTTCAGTGAATTTCTTTTTATACATAACTGTGAGGAAAAGAGGTGTATTATATGGTGTGGTAGTGCTACCTCAACATGTAATACATTTGCCAACCCTGTTAGGATCTTCAGGTTGTGTGTGCGAAACCCTTACGGCAACCCTGTATAGATGTGGCTCTGAGCAGTGACGCTCACACAAAGGGACACATGTTAAGCATTCACTCAGCACTAAAACAATTGCAGAAGAAATAGAAGAGACACTCAAGAATTCTGACAATAATTGATAAAAAAGACTGCATTTCTATATATTTTTAAACATCAGAAAAAAAAGATTCACCAGAGTGATACAACAATTATAAAGTATAGTGAATATTCACGTTTTCACTTAACCACAAATAAGCACTGGCAAACTGAACACATTTGGCACATAGAAAAGTTTTCAAGGCAAATGTAGGAAATTATGTGTTTACTTTTAATTACTTTAGGTGGGACCAACTCCAGCAGGGAACCAGTCAGAGGACCACAAAGGTCTTCAGAAACAGGAAACAACCTTTACAACACAGTCACTACACCGCAATACCTTTACAATGCGGGTATTACGATGACCGCGTTGTTACAACGCAGTACCATTGCAATGCAAGTCGTTACAACTTGCTCTAGATGGCGCTCTAAACTAAGGAATAGTATAATTTACTTTTCCAACACCTTCCCTACTGTTGCACACACTGGAGTTGGGATAGTAAATTATACTATTCCTAAGTCCAGCGCGCCATCTAGAGCAAGTTGTTGAAACGACTTGCATTGTAAAGGTAATGAGTTGTAACAACGTGGTTGTTGTAACAACCGCGTTGTAAAAGCACTCCATGTAATGACTCACGTTGTAAAGAGACATATTCCTCAGAAACAGTAACCTCAGAGTGAGATGCAGTCTGCAGTGAGTTCCAGGCACTGTTATCCTCTTGCTGTAGTTTTCTATGGAAGTGGTCCTGATGTGAGGGATAAACGATACTGAAGATGTTAAAGGATACTGTGGATGTGCTGCAGTCGATGAGGGTCTCTGTGAGACTACTCCTTGGTCCACGAACTTGGTAAGACTGTCCTCTCCACAGGGGTAGACATCCCTCAAAGTCCTCTTGGTCCCAGCAGAAGTCCTGTTGCCACTGAACCTCCAGTCACCCGGTATAAGGGTTGCAGCAAGATCCCTTTCCTAGTCACTTGCTGTAGGAAAGTGCCTCTTTTTGCATGGTTAGCCCTCACTTTTTGCCTGATACCTGATGTAATTTAGAACTATAAGTTTGATAACCTCCTGCTAATCAGGTTCGCAGTGCCCGATCTCTTTCCCCAAAACTGTGCCACGACTTTCAGAACTTCAGATACCCCTGGAAGTCCTTGGTAAACGGTACTCCTGGTCTCTGGTCACGGGTACTGAAGAGGGTCCATGGAGGCTGTAGCACTATCAAGTCATCATCTCTATGCACTCTGCCACTGCTGGCTGCGTGTCTTGGTGCAGGAAAACCAAAGAGTCGAAATGGCACCTGCCCTGTGTGCCATGACACCCTCACACTGTATAAGATATGGGAAAGCCACCCCTACTGCAGACCTTCAGCCCTAAGCAGGGCGAACTGTAGTCTACGTGAGGGCACATGAGCATGAGCAGATGTGCCTCTACAATGTCCACTCCATCCTGTGTTGTTGTAAGTGAACAGGGAAGCCATAAAGAGCTCAGGGGTTGGATACTTGTCAACACGCATTTCCTACCTCCAAGATAGATTCACTGATTTCTAAGATGTTTAGTACCAAACATCTTCTCTTAATAAATCCTTGCAGATGCCAGTTTTGGATTTATTAATAAATTCACATATGATACCCTGCTAGATGGTCCCCTGAAACCTACCAAACACTGCTGTGGTCCCTGTCTAGTTTTAGCCAGCCTACCATCACCAGACATGTTTCTGGACCCATGAGGTTGGGGTTGGAGCCAGAGCTCTCCGGATCCAGAGACAATGGCTGCTCGGGCGGAGGAGGCCCTGCAGGATCTGCCTAGCAGAAATGGGAAGCTTCAAAGGTCATGCCGCCTTCGAACCCTGCTCCCAGCCCTCTGGTGTTAGAAGCAGATGGCGGCCCCTGAGTCCTGCTCCACTTCTGGCATGAGGGCTGGCGGTAAACTTAGGTAAAGTAGCAGGTGACTCTACCTTCACGCTACCCCACCTCTAAGGTGGAGCAGACGAGGTAGACCCCACTTCTCACTATCTGCCATCTTGAGGATGGGGATAATAGACTTTTAAAAGTCAAGGTACGCCCACCTCATGTGAGATGAGCATGTAGAGCGTGTAGGCACCCTACAGGTCAGGAGCCCATTAGCTACTGTCTGACCTCCCCTCTAACACCCTAAATTCAGTATTTAGGGGGCCTCCCAAAAACCTGACAACAGATTCTATGAACCTAAAAGAAGATGAAGGAAGAAGACCACTGGCAGACCAGGAACTGAGCTCTGCTGCAGAAGAATCCAGCACAAAACCTGCCAACTGCAAACAGGACTCGACAACTGTGACCTGCTGTCCTTCCTGAAACCTGCAAAACCTCCAAGAATCCCGGGAGCCCTTGCAGCTTTCGCAAAGTGCCAAGAACCCCCCTTTGGGCTAGAGGCTTTAGTCCTCGGCCTCTGTGGGTAAAGAAACTCATTAAGGTGAGGACCGGATTGGACCGTAACGACGCGACTCTCCACCCAGAGTGCATCCATCAGCTCTGAGGACTCCTCACAACCTGGAACAGAAAAAAGAATCCTCAGACTGGTTTCAGGGTGTCACCGCTCAACAGCCAGACCAGCTTGACTAGAGTGGCATGGTGAGCATGGGACCCACATCTGGGCATACCAGTCCCACTCAGGGTGACAAATGCAAAAAAATCATTCCTGCTAGCCTGACTGATGAGGGGTGATATTCCAAAAGCGGCCCCAGGAAGCTTGTTTCCATTCCATGGAGGACCTGGATAAGCAGATGGCGCTGGACTGTTCCCCTGAGGAGCAGGGTCAAGACTGATCTTCATATAGCTGGGACTAAACTGGGGTGGCGATGGGAGCTAAAGAATGATGATTGATTCAACTCCCATCTGTGACAGGGGGTGAATGTTTGATTTGTTCCGCATTCTGTTCATCATTTGTGTGTCTTTTACCATCTCTGTGCTGGCTGCGAATCCTAATGGGAAGCAAATTGTGATATTCCTGAGGTAGGTCGATTTGCGACCCAATAGGAATCGATAATGAAACTCACAAGAGGTTCAGACATTAGGACATCAGTATTCCTAATGTTTGTACATCGGTCCCTAGCTGAGGTAAACCAATCTATGTATTTCAAGCCTGTCTCTGCAAATTAAGATAATCGTAAGTAGCTGACGTCACAACCTGTGCGCAAAACACTGTTGTGGTTTCTCAAAACGATCAGGCAAGGGAACTTTGAAAAGGTCTTGAAAGAATTGTTGAGATCAGTAACTCCACAAAGGTAAACAGAACATTGGATTTAGAAAGACTGATGAATCCTGTATGCAATGAAAGGAAACCTGCACACCCTGATGGAGGTGCAACGGAAGCCTACTGTTTACTGTGGCATACCAGATCATGTCCGTCTGTCTGGAATTGTTCAGACTAATTCAAGCCAAAGATTTCAAACGGGGCCTTAAATAAGTACCACATTGCAGCAGAGACCGGTGCAGGTAAGCGCGGCGGGGTGGTTGCAGCGGTGATTGGTGCAGGTAAGCGTGGCGGGGTGGTTGCAGCAGTGACCGGTGTAGGTAAGCGTGGCGGGGTGGTTGCAGCAGTGACCGGTGCAGGTAAGCGCAGCGGGGTGGTTGCAGCAGTGACCGGCGTAGGTAAGCGCGGCGGGGTGGTTGCAGTAGTGACCAGCGCAGGTAAGCGCGGCGGGGTGGTTGCAGCAGTGACCGGCGCAGGTAAGCGCGGCGGGGTGGTTGCAGCAGTGACCAGTGCAGGTAAGCGTGGCGGGGTGGTTGCAGCAGTGACCGGTGCAGGTAAGCGCGGCGGGGTGGTTGCAGCAGTGACCGGCGCAGGTAAGCGCGGCGGGGTGGTTGCAGCAGTGACCGGCACAGGTAAGCGCGGCGGGGTGGTTGCAGTAGTGACCGGTGCAGGTAAGCGCGGTGGGGTGGTGGGCGGAGCGCTGCGGGGAGGTGATGTCAACAGACGACAGGATAGGAGTGTGTTGTAATTTGCTTGCCCTTTCATCTACATGTCCTATTGAAGGAATGCTGTCAAGTCAGCATCGGAACACACCGACCTCATTAGATGAGAGTCAGCCGCAGCGTTTGGTATCTGGCATGGACTTTCCGGTGGGTGTACAATAAACCGATCTTGAAGTTCCCAGGGAGTTATTTATTTATTTGCCCTATTCCGTCGTCTGTCAACATCCTCCCCGCTCCTCCCGGACCTCCCCCCATCCCCTCCCCCCTCCACTCCACCGTGCATACCTGCACCGGCGGGTGCTGCCACATTGAGATTACTCTCTGTCTTTTAAGAGAACCCAAACTTGTCAATAGTTGGTTCCTATACATGGTATATTCTAATCGAATATTTTAGGAGCACTGGAGTGCCAAGTGAGTGGTGGTTTTATCCCGTATGAGCCTCATGTCTTTGAAGACCACCCCATATGCAAAGAGGCATCATATTCAATGAATGAATGAATGAATGACTCAATCAATCAATCAATCAATCAATCAATTAATCAATGGATCAGGATTTATAAAGCGCGGCTAATCACCCAATAGGGTATCCAGGCGCTAGCCGGCCCCGGACGCCTGGATTTGATCCGTGTTTGCTGCTCACAGAGCTGCTGTTTGTTCCCATGTGTGAGCTGCTCATCTGAGGATGCCTGTGAAGGGGATGCGAGGATCACACAGTGCGCAGGGGGGTTATTTCCTGCCACCAGCTCTCGGCTCCGAGCAGCCCCTGTGCCCTCAAGAGGGTGCCCAAGACATGCTTCTCGAGCACTATGGAGCCCAGCATGGACGTACCCCTCACACCCCCTCTTACACACATCCACAGCAAGTTAGGTGAGGCAAATACAACCCATGAGAGGGATCTGGTTACAAGCCAACTCGGAGAATACAGTTTAAAAAACGTGCAACACAGTCTATGGAATGTGTGGAGAAAAGACAGCGGGAAAGAAGAAAAGAAAGGAGGCCATGGGGCTTCAGAATAACAGATTTACAACCCAGAGGCTCTGCTGCCGCAGGGACACAAGAAGGCAAACAAAATGTCACCCAAATCTTGGTCCTTGAAACAAACATGCCTTCTCACCACACGTAAGCAGCTCTTAACACCCCCCTTCAGTGGCGTGCACCGGGAGGCCCTTCGGTTGGCACAGCAGTGCCTTCATCACCCATTCCTAACTTATCCTGAAACAACACACATTTGTCTTTAGGCACAATGGAACTTTTATTTTTGTACCAGACCTTCCACTCCTCCAGAATCTCCGCCCCATCTCTCACTCTCTGACCTGCACTGGTGCAGAGAGCCCTGGCTCTCCCTTCCTCACACGTACAGGGTTTTTGTTACCCCAGCCCAGCCCCTTCCTTTCACCTTAACTTCCCTGTAGGTGCCAGCCCCCCATGCCTAACACGCTCAAGGCACGCCCCCCCTGGGAGTCTACTGCAGCTCAGGATCCATCCATTCACGGTTCAAATCGAATGAGCAGGCCTGGATCTCAGTTGAGTGACCCCCACCACTCTCCACATCTCATCTGTCTGCAGTGAGGGGCTCCCACTGCCTCCTTAATTTCACAACACACAATTTAGGCCCAGATACTGGGGTGAATGTATGCCATTGTTCTGCATTCTGTTCATCAACTGTTCTTTTTGCATTTGTCACCCCGAGTGGGACGGGTTTGCCAGACGTGGCTCCCGTGCTCTCCATGTCGGATCACTGAAATAATATCGAGGGACAAAATATCTACTTGCAAAAATATCGTGGACAAAATATCGACAGTCAAAATATCGAGTTTGTATCTACAAACAGGTAAGTACAAAAATATCGAGTACAAAATATCGTTTACAATAATATAGTTGTAAAAAATATCGACTTTATTAAAAACAGTGTTAAATTAAATTAATATTAAAATTTAATTAATAAAATATACTTAAAAATACTTACATTAACTTATAATAATTAAATAATAAATGAAAATAATAAAAAAATTACAATCTTATTTGTTAAAACATATATATATAGTAACATACTATAATTAAATAAGATACTGAAAACTGACCCTGAACCCTAAAAATACCCCTTTACCCAAAAACCCAAAACTGACCCTGAACCTTAAAAATACCCCTTTACCCAAAAACTGAAAACTGACCCTGAACCCTAAAAATACCCCTTTACCCAAAAACTGAAAACTGACCCTGAACCCTAAAAATACCCCTTTACCCAAAAACTGAAAACTGACCCTGAACCCTAAAAATACCCCTTTACCCAAAAACTGAAAACTGACCCTGAACCCTAAAAATACCCCTTTACCCAAAAACTGAAAACTGACCCTGAATACTAAAAATACTCCTTTACCCAAAAACTGAAAACTGACCCTGAACCCTAAAAATACCCCTTTACCCAAAAACTGAAAACCGACCCTGAACCCTAAAAATACCCCTTTACCCAAAAACTGAAAACTGACCCTGAACCCTAAAAATACCCCTTTACCCAAAAACTGAAAACTGACCCTGAACCCTAAAAATACTCCTTTACCCAAAATTAATTAATATTATTTAATTACCAATTCATTATTAATTAACAATAACAATAAAGTAAATATATTAGCACATTAGCTGTAATTAATTTAATTTAATAATTAATATTATTTTCCCCAAATAATTAATTAACAATAACTAAAAATTATATATAAATAAATTACTCTAATTAATGTAATTAACTAATTCATATTATTTAATTACCAATTAATTACTAATTATAAATATGTACAAAATTATATTAATTAATTTACTAATTAATATTAATTAATTACCAATTAATTATTAATTAAAAATATTTATAAACATATATTAATTAATTAATTATTATTAAATTACTCCTCACCCATATCCCCTATTAACCCAACATCCTGCTCCTAAACATTAACTACAATTTATATTACTATTAATAATTTTTTTAAATTTTTTTAACCTTTTTTCTACATATTATTGAAATTTTTGACTTTGATTATTTATATATATTTTGTCGATATTTTTGTACTCGATATTTTTTTATCATTATTTTAATTGATATTTTGACAAACAATATTTTTTTTATCGATATTTTATTATTATCAATATTTTTAACTCGATATTTTGTCCATTCGATATTTTGGAGTCGATATTTTTTCTGTGCACCCTCCATGTCACTGGAATCAAGCTATCCAGGCTGATGAGGGCTGATAGTCCGAAAGCTTTCCTAGGATGCTTGTTTCCAGTCCAGGGAGGACCTGGCCTGGCAGTTAGGGCTGGACTGTTCCCATGAGGCACAGAGTCAAGACTCATTTGCAGATAACTGGGTTCAAACTGGAATGGCATGGTGAGCAAAAAAACGATTGATTTAGGCCCAGATCTCTGTACTGGCGTGAATGTATGACATTGTTCTGCATTCTGTCCATCAATTGTTGTTTTTGCATCCTTCATTTCATGGTCACACAGCTGTGTCTTATTCAAAGCGCTTGGGGGGGATGTTTTTGGTGCTCACAGGGTACGGCCAGATGGCCTCAGAGGTTACTTAAGCTGCTCGTGAGAAGAGACAGAGAGAGAAAGAAGAGAGGGGGGAAAGGGAGAGAGAGAAAGAGGAAAGAGAGAGATAGAAAGATAGAAAGATAAAGAGAGTGAGGAGAAAGAGAGAGTGACAGAGAGAGAAAGAGAGAGAGTGTGTGTGTATACATGAATGTGTGGGTGTGTGCATGTTAGGAACTGTAATCGATCCATGCATACCTTATTTTGTGTCTGTCGAGTGCATGTTATAAGTTAGTTATCTGTCGGGTCTTAGTTTTTGGATTCCCGTAAGTGGACGTGAAACAAATGGCTCAGCTGTAGTCTGAGGGTCATTTGCACACCTCCGTAGAGCACAAGATTACTTTTGGTGGCGAGGAACAGACAAGTCTCGGGAGCATCATGTGAAGGCCTGTGACACGTGTGTCCTGCATGACAAAATGCAAATGGCTGTACCATCATGTATAACCCAGTAGAAGTCTGCACATACCGCGGAGGAAGCTTTCCTTGGACATTTTACATCTTTTGATGTGTTGAGGGTACACCAGTTTCTCTGTGGTCTTAGATGATTATTTATGCAAAAGGCTGCAGGTCAAAAGTTTAGAAAATATGTGCATACGGACTGTTCTTAATTTAATACAATGCATTTTCATTACAAGGGTATGTCAATGAGATCGTGACAGCCAATGGGACACAGCCTGTGTCAGCTAAGGCCATGAATGTCCTTGAATTCATCCCTTAAAGACTTCTCTGTACCATCCCCGAAGTAACAGTCTAGTTGAAAGAGTTAACTGAGTGCTGAAAGATCAAATGCAACCAGCCTTGGCCAATGGCATCGATTGGCGGTCTTTTATGAAGGACATGTGCGTGATAGGAATCGCTCCACAAAGTATTAAGGTTGTGACATCTTTCTCTCTTATGAGCCCATAGGACTACTACAGCACACTTAAGCAATAATATGCTCTGTACACAACATAGCATTTGCTGATTCTGTAGCTGTAGCATCCACTCTTTTGTTGATGGGGTGCACTGGTCATGCTTCCCCGGTGGCCTGCATCCCGTGGACCGATTCCCCTCCTCATACGCGAAGGTCATTGTAGACGTTTCCATCTGCGTACTCCAACTCCTGGGAGAGAGAAAAGACACCTTTACTACACATCAGTCCACTGACATACCTTTACATCTGGTTGATACATGATGCATGCCATACATGTGCTGCTGGAGTTACTATCACTTGAGCCTCATAACCAAGATATAAATACATTGACATCATGCTACCGAGCAGCATTCTCTGTGTGATCTCTGGCCCCATATCTGCTATGTGACTCTGATTCCTCCATTTCCCTCTTTTTCATTTTTGGACTCTGTTTCTGGCCCTTACCCCCTCTCTTCACTTGAATGGAGGGTCTGTGTATTGATAATTCCTTCTGTTTAGTGCTTTTGTGTCTTACTCCTGATACCCCCTACCCCTAACTCTCCTACCCAGCATTCCCAACTGACTCTGTCTATAGGTTCACCCGCTGGGGTGTTAGTCATGTTTATGTTCCTCACAAACCCAAAAAGAGAGATACTCTTAGACCCAATTGGGACAGGGTGAAGAGTTAACAAAGCAATAACAGTCCCTATTACAATCTCACAATGTAGCTAGTCATATTAATATGATTCTTAGTTAAAAAACAAAATACAGCAAAACACGCATGCAATAAACAACAATATAGTTCTAAGTACGTCGGTAGAGCACTGCACCAAAACAGAAGTTTCTTAAAAACAAACGGCTCGTAAGCCGTTTGTGTGCTTGGATTCTCTGCTCTTTGGATTTTTGGGAACTTGCCGCTGATATTTGAAGGTCTGCCACAGAGTACTCCGGGGGTGAGCTGCTGTGCAAGCTGACTAAGGGCGAAGTATTAACATCTGCAGGGGCCCGGACTGCGAGACCCAACATTCCCAGTGCTTAGCCAACGCAGCTCAGCTGGTTTCTCTTCCCGCCCCCTGTTCTCCCCGCAGGCTATTTACGGCTCGCGGCCCCCGCTCTGCGGGCGCCGCTCGTAAGCTGTTTGTGTGCGTGGACTCTCTGTTCTTTGGATTATTGGGAAATTGCCGCTGATATTTGAAGGTCTGCCACAGAGTACTGCGGGGGTGAGCTGCTGTGCAAGCTGACTAAAGGCGAAGTATTAACATCTGCAGGGGCCGGGACTGCGAGACCCAGCATTCCCAGCGCTTAGCCAACGCAGCTCAGCTGGTGTCTCTTTCCGCCCCCTGTTCTCCCCGCAGGCTATTTACGGCTCGCGGCCCCCGCTCTGCGGGAGCCGCTCGTAAGCCGTTTGTGTGCGTGGACTCTCTGCTCTTTGGATTATTGGGAAATTGCCGCTGATATTTGAAGGTCTGCCACAGAGTACTCTGGGGGTGAGATGCTGTGCAAGCTGACTAAGGGCGAAGTATTAACATCTGCAGGGGCCCGGACTGCGAGACCCAGCATTCCCAGCGCTTAGCCAACGCAGCTCAGCTGGTTTCTCTTCCCGCCCCCTGTTCTCCCCGCAGGCTATTTACGGCTCGCGGCCCCCGCTCTGCGGGAGCCGCTCGTAAGCCGTTTGTGTGCGTGGACTCTCTGTTCTTTGGATTATTGGGAAATTGCCGCTGATATTTGAAGGTCTGCCACAGAGTACTCCGGGGGTGAGCTGCTGTGCAAGCTGACTAAAGGCGAAGTATTAACATCTGCAGGGGCCGGGACTGCAAGACCCAGCATCCCCAGCGCTTAGCCAACGCAGCTCAGCTGGTGTCTCTTCCAGCCCCCTGTTCTCCTCTACATAAACTCGCCCACTACCGCGGCTCGCAGGAAGCGCACGGGACGGAGCACGGGGCGAAGCCCGGGCAAAGGGAGGGCCCTCTTAGGCCCTCAGAGGATGAAGTAGGCTGGGCTGGGCCCATTCGCTTTAAAAAAGCTTTACATAGTATAATTGTAATTGTGATTGTGTCCATCTAATTATATCTCTTGTATAGTTTATAGCTGTTGTCTAGCTTTGGAATTCTAGCATAGGAGCAAAAGCCAATATTGTAATTTATAACATCTTATTGAGTTCTGAAATGACTGCTAAGAAATTAAGGTCGGGGAGATTGTTAATAGGAAGAACCTGCTCTAAGACCAAATCTAATCCTTTACGGAATAAGGACGGTCATGCCATGCAGTTAAAAGGAAATTGTCAGTTATTTAGTCTTTGGGAAAGGGGTAAGAATAAAGTTGTTACAGTAGGGTCTAAGACCGAAGACCATATCGAAAGAGGTGATATTGTTAAGGATCACACTATGAGGGGGATTAGAAATTCTGTGGGAGCAATTGAACAAGGTAATAAGGAAGAGGGTGTTAATTCCCCCTTCAAAGAGAGAGAAGGTCTTCCTAATTCTATGGAAATGTTGGTACCTTCTCCTCTAGTCCTTGGGGATAAAAATAGATATGCTACTAAATTCCCCCATGGTCCGTCAGAGCCCAGTTATAAAACAGTGGGTGTTACAGTGCATAATCATCCTCCTAATTCCGGTGACTTTCTTTTAAAAGATGCTCTTGGCTCATCGTTGCCGAGGGAAGTGCGAAGTAATGATTTTATTTCTTCAGATTTAGATATGGAGCTTTGTAGGAGGTACATTGTTGAAGAATCCAGTAAGACTCTTGATCCTATAAAGACCCCGGCAGCTTTTGCCCCCCCTGGGCTTCAACTATACAGTAGCACTCCTTCTAATAAATCTTTATTTAACATTTCTCAGTCAAACACTTCCATGAGTCCCGACCTTAATTTAACAGGTATTGGCCCTATTCAACCAATTAGGACAGATAAACCCGTCTCTGACTCTTTATCCTCATTAGAATATTTACTTTCTTCGATTTTAAAATTACTGGAAAAATTTGTCGGTGGATCAGATTGTGTTCTGGAAACAGTAACTCAAATACTGAAGGTTTTATTGAACAACAAGCAGGGGAAGGAATCTAGCCCTAACTTTGGATCAAGTTCTCTAAAGCCCAAAGAAATAAATCATACGGTGATAGAGAATGAGCCCTTGAATGTTCTTCAAGTCATAGCCCAAACTGGATTGGATGAAGATCTTCTTTTTATGGATAAAAAGAAGTTAGAATCTCCTTTTGGAGTCCCCGTATCTAAATGTGTAACAGAGTTTGATCAAGTAATCGAAGTTATGGATGATCCCGACATAAGAGTAGATAAAGAGTTATTTCCCATTTTTAATCCGCAAAAAAATGATGGAGATGAGGTTGTACAGGACCCAGATGATAAGAGAAAAAAGGGAAAAAAGTGAACTCTAAAAAAAATGGGGGAAAAAAGAGGAAACCAATTCGCAGATTTGGAAAAAAGAGGCGCAGGAAAATCTATTTTGATGAGCAGTTGGAAACTTCTACTCAAAAAGTGCCTATTCAAGTATCCTTAATTAATCCCCCTCAAGATGATATCCAGGAAGTAAAATTAGTTCCAGAAATTGTAACATCTACAGAACAAGAGGTAGTCTCAACATTGAATCAAATTAATTGTCACACTAACATTATTCCCCTCCTATCTGGTGTCCCAAATATAGAAATGGGGGGCCTCTCAATTTGTTTCCATTTGGGGAACTGAGGAAACCAGCTGGCCTCGATTTAACAGCTCTTAACCCTCTAGCTAAATCTTACTCGGATATGGTGGGAAGAGAAGGGGTTCCCAACAGATCTGCTGAGATCCTTAAAGAAGAAAGCACTGACACACTTACTTTAGATTTTTTCCCCTTGTTTGATCATGATTGTATATTAACCCCTTTGCTGCTCATGACGAGCTCAGCTCATCATGCAGTACACTGGTCGTGTGCTTATGACGAGCGGAGCTCGTCATGAAACAATAGAATTCAAAGGATGTCAGCACCCAGCGGGAATTGCCTTAGCAGTCAAGGTGTTAAATAGATCCCTGCTTCTCAAATGTTTTCAGGAGACCGCAAGTCTGAAATTAATACAATCCTCAGATATAGATATAGTAACGATCCTGAAAACAGAGGTTGGGACTTTAACAAGGGTAAAATTCTATTCTAAACTTATTGTGAATCACATCCTTCAACGGTCTGAAGGCTTTCAAGGTAAAGGAATTTATGTTATGCCTTTTCTGGAGAATTTCCGTTTTGGTATACTTATTAATAAGTTTTCACGCCTCCAGGCAGCCTCTGGTAGTACTATCCGGCCAGGCGGTTATGATGACCTAAAAATATGCATCTCTAAAGATATGCGTCATGTGTCACATATTAATACTCATCTTTCTTCTCTCCAAGGAAATGCGGTTGAAGAAAGTCTCCAATGGAATTGGCTGCCTGGAGTTCTTTCGAGAAAACCTATAAATAATTCTGAAATCTATCCCCGCCTTTAGCAATGACCTAAAAATATTATCCTGGAATGCCGCTGGTATGAAGAACAATTCTGAAAAACTTCAATTCCTTCAAAGATTTGAGGCCAGTGTGATCTGTCTCCAAGAGAAGTGGTGCGCTGAGAAAATTTCGGCAGGAAGGCATTACTTTGTACTGGAGGGTAGAGCATCTCCCTCAAGGAGAGGTCGTGCAAGAGGGGGTATTGCTTGTTTACTGTCTAACCGGATAAATTGGAATCTCTCCCATTACTTAGATCCTAGCAATCTTTTCCAGGTAGTAACGCTATTTAACTCTGATAATGCTGAAGCTTGTAATCCTATTGTTTTGATAAATGTTTACATTCCCCCAGATGCCTGCTTTAATATACTCCTAAAGAACGTCTTTTCCTATGTAAAGAAAATTGCTGAGAAAGTACCTGCTCCTCATATAATCTTGGTAGGGGATTTCAATTGTACAATCTCTAACTTTAGTTTGTCTTTATTTAGAAACAAGTATAAAGAGGAAGCTCTGCAGATTCCCCAAGCCCTCTTTCCTGTGAATAATAAGACAAATAGGAGAGGGAAAATGGTCCATGAAGAATTGGTTGAAATCGATGGGATTATTGTGAATGGAAGGCTCCCTCAAAATCTAAACAGAGTGAATCAATCTTAGATTATGTAATGGAGGAAAACTCTGCCTCTTCCCTATTGAAAGATCTTAAGGTCTACCATACACCTTATAGCGACCATAAAGTATTAGCCATTTCTGTAAATGTAAATCCTCCTAAAACTGATTGCTGGTCCCTAAATAGTGACTCGGTCAGTTTTGGAGATAAATCAGGGAGATGTTATTGGAATGCCAGGACCATGAGGGGTCTGGAGAGCACCCTTGATGCCACAGTAAACGACTTGGATAATTGGAAAGGCTCTGAAATAGTGTGTTTCTCTGAATTCATGAAGGTGGTGATTTCTGTTGCCAAAAAATGTAATCGGAAAAGAATTACTAAAATACTTCCCTGCTCTCTCCGATTACTTAATAAAGAAATAAACAAGGTAGTAAGGGAACAATATTTGAATAATTCTCCTGAGAGATCTCGCAGAATAGTTCTATTAAAAAGAAGGAGGAGAAGGTTGAAGGCTAAACTGAAAAAAGACAGGGAGGATTCTTTATGGATTAAACTAAGGGAGGCTGCCTCCAAAGGCCAAGTAAGACTATTTTGGTCCTTCATAGGGGAGGGATGTGGTGTCAGGTTAAGCCGCGTCCAATTCCTATTGAAGAGCAAATTTGGGTGGACCACATTACAAACTTATATGCAAGTAATGGAATGGTGATCCCCAGTAGAAGAATTAATGTGGATAGTCCTGCTCTAGGTCCTCCCTCTGAAAAAGACATTGAATTGGCTATCAAGGAAATGCGATCCTATGGGGCAATGGGACCGGATGAGCTTCCTATTCTGGTCTTAAAGCAAAATAGCGAATTGTGGAGCAAAATTCTTTACCCGGTGTTCAAACTTTGTTTTCTGAGTAGAACTGTTCTCCCATCTTGGAAAGGGAGTATATTGGTTCCCCTTTTTAAGAAGGGAGACCGGATGGCCCCACAAAATTACCGCCAAATCGCCCTTTTAGACGCAATTGGAAAAGTCTTTGCAAAGTGTCTCCTGAAGTTAATTCAGGATTGGGTGGATAAGAGTAATGTACTACCCTTTGAGTAGACGGGTTTTCGCAAAGGGCATGGTACTGTGGACAATTTAACGGCCCTTCAAGTAATATCTGATAAATACATCAAGGTCCGAGGTGGGAGAGACTATGCAGCCTTTATAGATTTCTCCACGGCTTTTGACAAAGTTGATTGACCTCTGCTGTGGAGGAAACTATTGGACCTTGGCATGCCATCATTGTTACTGGATCTAGTCCAGGATCTCCATTCGGATACCTGGTGCAGAGTTCTTTAGGGTGGGGAAAGAGGCCTATCTCAAGCCATTTCTTCGGCCAATGGACTAAAGCAAGGTTGTTTATTGGCTCCTTTACTATTTTCCCTATATATATATCCGATCTTCCCCAGACTTTATCTTTGAGTGAAGGTATTGCCCCTGTTCTGGGGGATAAACCAATTATTTGTTTGTTGTATGCAGAGGACATATTAATATTGGACCTAACGCCGAAAGGATTAAATAAGCGTCTGCATGCACTTCATGTATATACAGAGATTCACCATTTAAAGATAAATGTCTCTAAAAGTAAGGTCATGTATATGACAGGAAAGAAAAAACAGATGCATGGGAATTTTAGGTGGTCGGTAGGTGGGCATGAGCTAGAAGTTGTAAAAATGTATGTCTTCCTAGGGAAAATAGTATCTGGTAACTTGAGTGTTAAGGCCCATATAGATAATAACATCCGGAAGGCAATGGCACAACGCAAGGGTTTAAGCGCGCTTTATAAATCCACAGGCAAAAGACATTTTGTCTATTTGTTAGAGGCCTTTCGTGCTAAAATCCCGGCCTCCTTACTTTATGGTATTGAATTGCTCGAATTGGGGCAATGGGGTTTTTTACATACAACTGAGGGCAGACTCTTACGGCACATATCTTCGGTTAACACTGCTTGTACTGTGGCTTCCCTTAGGTTAGAATTTGGATTGCGCAGCATAGGGCCCAGGGCCTGCTGGGATAGTACGATTGGTCTCTTGTCTGGCAAAGGGAAACCGGATACTTTACGATTCCTTATTCAAAAAGAACTATTGGGATCCCTAAATGAGCATTCTCTAATCGTAAAGAATTTTAGAAGGGCTATTGCTCTATTGCAATTGGAAGAATCAACTCTTTTTACGCTATCTACACATCAGTTGAAGTCCACCCTAAAACTGGCAACATGGAATCTAAGTTTTGGGATGGATAGGGATACTCTTATTCTGAAGAAAGGTGTCTCTCCGGTTATCGACTCTTATCTAATTAAAAACATGCAACCTTATGTTTCCTGGAACCTTCCTCATGGTATACGGCGTTTTTGGTTCCTTATGAGGCAGGACCTTCTCCCTTTGAATAATTTATTATCCAGATAGCATGGTTCCTCAGCAATGTGCAATCAATGTAACAAATCGATCCAGGACTTTGCTCACGTTCTTTTTGTATGTCCGGCCCTTTTGTTATACCGACGAAAGTGGTTGAGACCTATTTGCCTAAAATTAAGTATTTTGACAGCTAGCTCTTTAATGGATGCCATTTATAATCCGCCCAATGAAATGTTTTGCCACAAAATGTTTAACTTTTTAAAAAGTTTTCTAGATATATATTAGTGGACATGAAATTGCTTTTTTTTTACTCTTTTATATCTGCATGTAACTGTATTTTTCTTTTATGTTTTTCTTTTATGTGGATCTCTTGTGAGTTCCAAAATCATAAATAAATAAATATTGAATATTGAATTTGTTGTTTATTGCATGTGTGTTTTGCTGTATTTAGTTTTCAACTATGAATCATATGAATAGGACTAGCTACATTGTGTGTTTGTAATAGGGACTGTTATTGCTTTGTTGATGTTTATGTTCCTACAGCATTGTCTTTAACAATATGCAGTTTACAGACAGTGCAGATTCCACCATGAGCTTGGAATAAAACAGAATTTTCCCCTTTGGGGTTGTCACGCAGGGACTAGCACCCTACGTTTGGACTGAACCTCGTTCCCAGCTCGGGTCTCACTTTGGTCATGTGCTGTGCTTTGAGCCGCAGACCTCAATCCTTTGTGGCCTCTTTGTGGTCCCTGCAGTGTTAGCACTTTATTAGGCATCTTGTAAAGTGCACTGCAACCCGTAAGGGCATCTTCTAGCGCTAGACACTGGGGCTTGCTATGGTGCGACCTTGATCTGGGCTTACAGTCCACAAACCCATGACGAGGGGTGGTGGGGATGGAAGTCGGAAGACTGCTTTGGGGGAAGCGCCCATTGAAATCTCAGGGGTTGAGGTTAGGTCTCAACATGTGTCTACACCATGTGTTGTGGACTGGTGTCCTCCTCTAGATGAGGTGTGAAAGAGATCTTCATTATTATCTCACTTACCGCGTACACATGCTCCTCTTCTTGGGTTGGTGACACCTGATCCTGTGAAAAAAGAAGAGTTGATACACCAGTCACTAAGCGAGTTAATGGGCCCAAAAAACCGATCATGGTGTACCCAACCTCTCGCAAGCCACTGCAATCCTTTTTCTTGAAATAGGGTGAAGATTAGGGCAACTTCAGATCATAGTAGACAGGAACAGATGAATACTGGTCCCTTATGATGGACACCAGCCAGATGATCATTCACTGAAGGAACAGCATGGTCATTTGGGAAGGCAGTATACAGGGGACCAGGGTCTTAAAAATCTGGATCTCGATTATTAGGACTACGAAGTCGATCCACTGGTGTACATCTCAAGGACGGCTGGTGTGGATGGCAGAGTATTCCTGGATGGAATGAACATTGATCTCATACATGTTCGATGCACTCTCACAACCATGGATCCCATACAAGTTTGATGCACTCTCAAGACGATGGATGGCATACATTTTTGATGCACTGTCACGACCATAGATTTCATACGTTTGATGCACTCTCACGACCATGGATTCCATACGTTTGATGCACTCTCACGAGCATTGATCCCATACATATTTGATGCACTCTCACAAGCATGGATCCCATACATGTCCGATGCACTCTCACAACCATGGATTCCATACGTTTGATGCACTCTTACGATCATGGATCCCATACATATTTGATGCACTCTCACAGGCATGGATCCCATACATGTTCGATGCACTCTCACGACCATGGATTCCATATGTTTGATGCACTCTTACGATCATGGATCCCATACATATTTGATGCACTCTCACAAGTATGGATCCCATACATGTTCGATGCACTCTCACGAACATGGATTCCATACGTTTGATGCACTCTTACTATCATGGATCCCATACATATTTGATGCACTCTCACAAGCATGGATCCCATACATGTTCGATGCACTCTCACGAACATGGATTCCATACGTTTGATGCACTCTTACGATCATGGATCCCATACATATTTGATGCACTCTCACAGGCATGGATCCCATACATGTTCGATGCACTCTCACGACCATGGATTCCATATGTTTGATGCACTCTTACGATCATGGATCCCATACATATTTGATGCACTCTCACAAGCATGGATCCCATACATGTTCGATGCACTCTCACGAACATGGATTCCATACGTTTGATGCACTCTTACGATCATGGATCCCATACATGTTCGATGCACTCTCACGACCATGGATTCCATACATGTTTAATGCGCTCTCATACAGAAAGAGACTTGAAAGCCTGTGTTGCCTGAGTAAACTTAATAAGAAGCCGTGGTGAACATGTGTGTGTGAAAGATGAGGAGGTATTTAGTATTTTCACATCTAATACCTATATAACCTGAGGAGCTATAAACCTAGTAAATAAAAATCAACACAAAGAAAAAGCAGGACTTCCAAGCCTTCTCCTAAACCCTCTCTGTGGACAGATAAATGCCAAATTTAGAAGCTTGCAATACCATGGAAAACATCTGGTGAGAGCCCACACGTCTCAGCTGTGCACAGCAAGATGACAGGGGCCAGTATGCAGGGTAGGGGATGGTTCTCAAAGCATTAAATGTAACATTATATGTAGACCTAGAAGACAAACTCTATTTGGCAATGTAGTGCACTTATAAATAAATGTAAGTATGACTACTATTAGCACTAAACAGTCTTCAGTGACACGGTCTGATGAAGTAAATACCACTAGAGGTTTATCTTCTTGGAATACTACAGGAATTTCTGCCCCTCCCTCATACTCTCACCCATGTATGTGCACATGTGTGTGACACTGGTATGGTGTAAATATAGCGGCAGTGCTGCAGTTACCAATACTAACCAATAAATGTATTGTACATCCACTGGGTATAGATGTGATATGCAACGCATCACCCCATATAAAGAAGAAAACAGCAGATGCCACATGCCATCCTCCACTGCCGCCTTCCAACTCTCTCCTGTCCATCCCCAAATACAACCAACAGATCCCAGAGGTTAGGGCTCCTTCCTCCGGAGCTGCACCTCTAACCCTACAGCACAAAGAGAAACACCAAGTGTTCCCCAGCAGAGTTTCCTATCTGGACCTCTAACTCTCAAGCACAAACAGAAATAACACACATTTCCTGGCAGTGTTTCCCTCCCCCACCTCTAACCATCAAGCACAAAGAGAAACACCAAGCGTTTCCTGGCAGTGTTTTCCTCCCCCACCTTTACCTCTCAAGCACAAAGAGAAACAACAAGTATTCCCTGGCAGTGTTTCTCCTCCCCACCTCTACCCCTCAACCACAAACTGAAACAACAAGAATTCCCTGGCAGTGTTTCCTATATGGACCCCTAGCCTTCATGCACAAACAGAAACAACAAGCATTCCCTGGCAGTGTTTCTCATCACTACCCCTCAAGCCCATAGAGAAACAACAAGCATTCCCTGTTAGGGGTTCTCTTCCCCACCTCTACCCTTTAAGCACAAACAGAAACAACAAGAATTCCCTGGCAGTGTTTCCTGTCCTACCCTTCAAGCACAAACAGAAACAACAAGAATTCCCTGGCAGTGTTTCTCCTCCCCACCTCTACCCTTCAAGCACAAACAGAAACAACAAGAATTCCCTGGCAGTGTTTCCTATCTGCACCCCTAGCCTTCAAGCACAAACAGAAACAACAAGCATTCCCTGGCAGGGTTTGCCACAACTGGCTTGCTTTACCGTCTCATAAAAACAATAAAGCAGTCAGGACTCTCCTGCCTCCTCCACCCAAAAATGAGCAAGTGTCATTATCCTCTCCCCTTTCAGCTGCCACATGAGTCCTTCCCATCCACCACCCAAATCACATAAAGTCCTGTCTGTTTCCACCATTCCTCTGCCTACAAACCACATTATTAACCTTGATTTAAGGTCAGACCTTGGCAGACCAGGTTCATTGTGCACAGTAAAAGGACCTCTCAGCAGCGGACAACCAGATGCACTTATGTCCATAACACAGGATAGGAGGGTCATATATACCATGATTAATATTCAGTTCAGTTCACAATCATGCTTATTGTCAGGATTCGTCTCATCTGCCTGAAAGATTGTGACATAATAGACATGGGATCTTGGATGTGAGCCCTGTTGCTTACCTTGGGCGGTTAAGGTTCCTGGCTGTGTGTTTTCTCACTAACTTTGGGTGGGTAAGGCTCCTGGCTATGTGTTTTGTCACATTACTTGGGTGGGTAAGGCTCTTGGCTGTGTGTTTTGTCATTTACTTTGGGTGGGTAAGGCTCTTGGCTGTGTGTTTTGTCACTTTGGGTGGGTAAGGCTCTTGGCTGTGTGTTTTGTCGCTTACTTTGGGTGGGTAAGGCTCTTGGCTGTGTGTTTTGTCACTTTACTTAGGTGGGTAAGGCTCTTGGCTGTGTGTTTTGTCACTTACTTTGGGTGGGTAAGGCTCTTGGCTGTGTGTTTTGTCACTTACTTTGGGTGGGTAAGGCTCTTGGCTGTGTGTTTTGTCACTTACTTTGGGTGGGTAAGGCTCTTGGCTTTGTGTTTTGTCACTTTTGGTGGGTAAGGTTCTTGGCTGTGTTTTTTGTCGCTTACTTTGGGTGGGTAAGGCTCTTGGCTGTGTGTTTTGTCACTTTACTTGGGTGGTTAAGGCCCTTGGCTGTGTGTTTTGACACTTACTTTGGGTGGGTAAGGCTCTTCTTGGCTGTGTGGTTGGTCACTTACTTTTGGTGGGTAAGGCTCTTGGCTGTGTGCTTTGCCGCTAACCTTGGGTGGGTAAGGCTCTTGGCTGTGAGTTTTGTCACTTACCGTGGGTGGGTAAGGCTCTTGGCTGTGAGATTTTCACTTACCTTGGGTGGGTAAGGCTCTCGGCTGTGAGGTTTGTCACTTACTGTGGGTGGGTAAGGCTCCTGACTGTGTGTTTTGTCACTTACTTTAGGTGGGTAGGGCTCTTCTTGGCTGTGTTTTGTTGCTTAACTTGGGTGGGCAAGGCTCTTGGCTGTGAGTTTTGTCACTTACTTTGGGTGGGTAAGCCTTTTGGCTGTGAGCTTTACTGCGAACCATGGGTGGGTAAGGATCTTGGCTCTGACTTTTCTCGCTTCCTTTGGGTGGGTAAGGCTCTTGGCTTTGTGTTTTTTCACTTACTTTGGGTGGGTAAGGCTCTTCTTGGCTCTGTATTTTGTCACTTACTTTGGGTGGGTATTGCTCTTGGCTGTGTGTTTTGTCACTTACTGTGGGTGGGTAAGGCTCTTGGCTGTGAGGTTTGTCACTTACTGTGGGTGGGTAAGGCTCCTGACTGTGTGTATCGTCACTTACTTTACGTGGGTAGGGCTCTTCTTGGCTGTGTGTTTTGTTGCTTAACTTGGGTGGGTAAGGCTCTTGGCTGTGAGTTTTGTCACTTACTTTGGGTGGGTAAGTCTTTTGGCTGTGAGCTTTACTGCGAACCATGGGTGGGTAAGGCTCTTGGCTCTGACTTTTCCCGCTTCCTTTGGATGGGTAAGGCTCTTGGCTTTGTGTTTTTTCACTTACTTTGGGTGGGTAAGGCTCTTCTTGGCTGTGTATTGTGTCACTTACTTTGGGTGGGTATTGCTCTTGGCTGTGTGTTTTGTCACTTACCTTGGGTGGGTAAGGCTCTTGGCTGTGAGTTTTGTCACTTACCTAGGTTGGGTAAGGCTCCTGGCTGTGTGTTTTGTCACTTACTTTGGGTGGGTAAGGCTCCTGGCTGTGTGTTTTCTCACTCACCTTGGTGGGTAAGGCTCTTGGCTATGAACTTTACTGCTAACCTTGGGTGGGTAAGTCTCTTGGCTGTGAGTTTTGTCACTTACCTTGGGTGGGTAAGGCTCTTGGCTGTGTGTTTTACCACTAACCTTGGATTTGTAAGGTTCCTGGCTGTGTTTTTTATCACTAATCTTGGGAGGGTAAGACTCTTGGCTGTGTGTTTTGTCGCTAACCTTGGGTTTGTAAGGTTCCTGACTGTGTTTTTTGTCGCTAACCTTGGGTGGGTGCGGCTCTCCTTGGTTGTGTGTTTTCTCACTTACCTAGGGTGGTTAAGGCTCTTGGCTGTGAGTTTTGTCACTCACTTTGGGTGGGTAAGGCTCTTGACTGTGAGTTTTGTCACTTACTTTGGCTGGGTAAGGCTCTTGGCTGTGTGTTTTGTCACTTACTTTGGGTGGGGAAGGCTCTTGGCTGTATGTTTTGTCACTTACTTTTTGGTGGATAAGGCTCTTGGCAGTGTGTTTTGTCACTTACTTTCGGTGGGGAAGGCTCTTGGCTGTGTGTTTGACACTTTCTTTGGGCGGGTAAGGCTCTTGGCTGTGTGTTTTGTCACTTACCTTGGGTGGGTAAGGCTCTTGGCTGTGAGTTCTGTCACTTACTTTGGGTGGGGAAGGCTCTTGGCTGTGTGTTTTGTCACTTACTTTGGGTGGGGAAGGCTCTTGGCTGTGTTTTTTGTCACTTACTTTGGGTGGGGAAGGCTCTTGGGTGTGTTTTTGACACTTACTTTCGGTGGGTAAGGCTCTTGGCTATGAGCTTTGTCACTTACTTTGGGTGGGTACGGCTCTTGGCTGTGTGTTTTGTCACTTACTTTGGGTGGGGAAGGCTCTTGGCTGTATGTTTTGTCACTTACTTTGGGTAGGGAATGCTCGTGGCTGTGTGTTTTGACACTTACTTTGGGTGGCTAAGGCTCTTGGCTGTGAGTTTTGTCACTTAATTTGGGTGGGTATGGTTCCTGGCTGTGTGTTTTGCCACTTACATTGGGTGGGTAAGGTTCTTGGCTGTGTGTTTTGTCACTTACTTTGGGTGGGTATAGCTCTTGGCCGTGAGCTTTGTCACTTACTTTGGGTGGGTAAGGTTCCTGGCTGTGTGTTTTGTCACTTACTTTGGGTGGGCAGGCTCTTGGCTGTTAGCGTTGCCACTTACTTTGGGTGGGTAAGACTCTTGGCTGTGTGTTTTGTCACTAACCTTGGGTTTGTAAGGTTCCTGGCTGTGTTTTTTGTTGCTAACCTTGGGTGGGTAAGGCTCTTGGCTGTGGGCTTTACTGCTAACATTTGGTGGATACGGCTCTTCTTGGCTGTTTGTTTTGTCACTTACTTTGGGTGGGGAAGGCTCTTGGCTATGAGCTTTGCCACTTACCTTGGGTGGGTAAGGCTCTTGGCTGTGTGTTTTGTCACTTACTTTGGGTGGGGAAGGCTCTTGGCTGTGTGTTTTGTCACTTACTTTGGGTGGGGAAGGCTCTTGGCTGTGTGTTTTGTCACTTACATTGGCTGGGGAAGGCTCTTGGCTGTGTGTTTTGACACTTTGGGTGGCTAAGGCTCTTGGATGTGAGCTTTGGCACTTACTTTGGGTGGGTAAGGCTCTTGGCTGTGAGTTTTGTCACTTACTTTGGGTGGGTAAGGCTCTTGGCTGTGAGTTCTGTCACTTACTTTGGGTGGGGAAGGCTCTTGGCTGTGTGTTTTGTCACTTACTTTGGGTGGGGAAGGCTCTTGGCTGTGTTTTTTGTCACTTACTTTGGGTGGGGAAGGCTCTTGGGTGTGTTTTTGACACTTACTTTCGGTGGGTAAGGCTCTTGGCTATGAGCTTTGTCACTTACTTTGGGTGGGTACGGCTCTTGGCTGTGTGTTTTGTCACTTACTTTGGGTGGGGAAGGCTCTTGGCTGTATGTTTTGTCACTTACTTTGGGTAGGGAATGCTCGTGGCTGTGTGTTTTGACACTTACTTTGGGTGGCTAAGGCTCTTGGCTGTGAGTTTTGTCACTTAATTTGGGTGGGTATGGTTCCTGGCTGTGTGTTTTGCCACTTACATTGGGTGGGTAAGGTTCTTGGCTGTGTGTTTTGTCACTTACTTTGGGTGGGTATAGCTCTTGGCCGTGAGCTTTGTCACTTACTTTGGGTGGGTAAGGCTCTTGGCTGTGAGGTTTGTCACTTACTTTGGGTGGGTAAGGTTCCTGGCTGTGTGTTTTGTCACTTACTTTGGGTGGGCAGGCTCTTGGCTGTTAGCGTTGCCACTTACTTTGGGTGGGTAAGACTCTTGGCTGTGTGTTTTGTCACTAACCTTGGGTTTGTAAGGTTCCTGGCTGTGTTTTTTGTTGCTAACCTTGGGTGGGTAAGGCTCTTGGCTGTGGGCTTTACTGCTAACATTTGGTGGATACGGCTCTTCTTGGCTGTTTGTTTTGTCACTTACTTTGGGTGGGGAAGGCTCTTGGCTATGAGCTTTGCCACTTACCTTGGGTGGGTAAGGCTCTTGGCTGTGTGTTTTGTCACTTACTTTGGGTGGGGAAGGCTCTTGGCTGTGTGTTTTGTCACTTACTTTGGGTGGGGAAGGCTCTTGGCTGTGTGTTTTGTCACTTACATTGGCTGGGGAAGGCTCTTGGCTGTGTGTTTTGACACTTTGGGTGGCTAAGGCTCTTGGATGTGAGCTTTGGCACTTACTTTGGGTGGGTAAGGCTCTTGGCTGTGAGTTTTGTCACTTACTTTGGGTGGGTAAGGCTCTTGGCTGTGTGTTTTGACACTTACTTTGGGTGGGTAAGGCTCTTGGCTGTGTGTTTTGTCACCTATTTTGGGTGGGGAAGGCTCTTGGCTGTGTGTTTTGTCACCTACTTTGGGTGGGTAAGGCTCTTGTCTGTGAGTTTTGTCACTTACTTTGGGTGGGTAAGGTTCCTGGCTGTGTGTTTTGTCACTTACTTTGGTGGGTATGGCTCTTGGCCGTGAGCTTTGTCACTTACTTTAGGTGGGTAATGCTCTTGGCTGTGAGGTTTGTCACTTACTTTGGGTGGGTTAGGTTCCTGGCTGTGTGTTTTGTCACTTAATTTGGGTGGGTAAGGCTCTTGGCTGTGAGGTCTGTCACTTACTTTGGGTGGGTAAGGCTCTTGGCTGTGAGTTTTGTCACTTACCTTGGGTGGGTAAGGCTCTTGGCTGTGTGTTTTGATACTTACTTTGGGTGGGTAAGGCTCTTGGCTGTATATTTTGTCACTTATTTTGGGTGGGGAAGGCTCTTGGCTGTGTGTTTTGACACCTACTTTGGGTGGGTAAGGCTCTTGGCTGTAGGTTTTGTCACTTACTTTGGGTGGGTAAGGTTCCTGGCTGTGTGTTATGTCACTGACTTTGGTGGGTATGGCTCTTGGCTGTGAGCTTTGTCACTTACTTTAGGTGGGTAAGGCCCTTGGCTGTGAGGTTTGTCACTTACTTGGGGTGGGTAAGGCTGTTGGCTGTGAGGTTTGTCACTTACTTTGGGTGGGTAAGGTTCCTGGCTGTGTGTGTTGTCACTTGACTTGGGTGGGGAAGGCTCTTGGCCGTTAGCTTTGTCACTTACTTTGGGTGGGTATGGCTCTTGGCTGTGAATGTTGTCACTTACTTTGGGTGGGGAAGGCTCTTGGCTGTGTGTTTTGACACTTACTTTGGGTGGGTAAGGCTCTTGGCTGTGTGTTTTGACACTTACTTTGGGTGTGTAAGGCTCTTGGCTGTGTGTTTTGTCACTTAGTTTGGGTGGGGAAGGCTCTTGGCTGTGTGTTTTGACATCTACTTTGGGTGGGTAAGGCTCTTGGCTGTGAGTTTTGCCACTTATTTTTAGTGGGTAAGGCTCTTGGCTGTGTGTTTTGTCACTTACTTTGGGTGGGGAAGGCACTTGGCTGTGATGTGTGTCACTTAATTTGGGTGGTTAAGGTTCCTGGCTGTGTGTTTTGTCACTTACTTTGGGTGGGTAAGGTTCCTGGCTGTGTGTTTTGTCGCTAAGCTTGGGTTTTAGAAGGTTCTTGGGTGTGAACTGTGTCTCTTATTTTGGGTGGGTATGGCTCTTAGCTGTGAGCTTTGTCACTTACTTTGGTGGGTAAGGCCCTTGGCTGTGAGCTTTGTCACTTACTTTGGGTGGGTAAGGCTCTTGGCTGTGTGTTTTGTCACTTACCTTGGGTGGGTAAGCCACTTGGCTGGGAACATTGTCGCGTACCTTGGGTGGGTAAGGCTCTTGGCTGTGTGTTTTGACACCTACTTTGGGTGGGGAATGCTCTTGGCTGTGAGGTTTGTCACTTACCTTGGGAGGGTAGGGCTATTTGCTGTGAACATTGTCGCTCACCTTGGGTGGGTAAGGCTCTTGGCTGTGAGCTTTGTCACTTACTTTTGGTGGATAAGCTGGCATGGTCTCATATTGACGTAGAGGGGCATGGATCTCGCTTGGATCGACGTACCCATCCGTTCCAACACCTGGAAAATGAGAAGAGGAGGGGGGGATTAAATAAACCCTACTAAGAGTCCACACTGCAAGAGGTCCAGCTGTACACCCTGCCCCCCTCTCCTTTATTCCCAAGAAAGCAGCATTTTGGATTTAATTTAGGATTTGAGGAAGCCTAGGCCAGAATGTTGTAGAAGGAGTTTCTAGAGGTTGTCGCATCAATAGCATTTTAGCCAAGGTGCCTCCAGATCCAGGAAGAGCTGGGGACCCATGCTGCCCACCCCTGTTTTACACCCCAAAATCAAGGTACATATGACTAAAAAAGGCAGAGGGTTTAGTTGGTAGTTTCAGCTTGCACATAAGGTGCTTGGAAAGAGCTCACTGTTCACCTACTGAGGCAGGAGGTCTAGGGTCACTCTGCACGTGCTCAACATGTGTCACTGCAGAACTCTGCACAATGTGTGTCCACAGATCTCTGCGAGTGCTGCTCTGTGCACAAGGGTGACGGCAGAACTCTGCATAATGTGCGTGCAGGGATCTCTGTGAGTGCTGCTCTGTGCACAAGGGTGACGGCAGAACTCTGCACAATGTGTGTCCACAGATCTCTGCGAGTGCTGCTCTGTGCACAAGGGTGACGGCAGGACTCTGCACAATGGGTCTCCACAGATCTCTGTGAGTGCTGCTCTTTGCACAAGGGTGAAGGCAGAACTCTGCACAATGTGTGTGCGGAGATTTCTGTGAGTGCTGCTCTGTGCACAAGGGTGACGGCAGAACTCTGCACAATGTGTGTGCACAGATCGCTGTGAGTGCTGCTCTGTGCACAAGGGTGACGGCAGAACTCTGCACAATGTGTGTCCACAGATATCTGTGAGTGCTGCTCTGTGCACAAGGGTGACGGCAGAACTCTACACAATGTGTGTGCGGAGATTTCTGTGAGTGCTGCTCTGTGCACAAGGGTGACGGCAGAACTCTGCACAATGTGTGTGCACAGATCGCTGTGAGTGCTGCTCTTTGCACAAGGGTGACGGCAGAACTCTGCACAATGTGTGTCCAGAGATCTCTGTGAGTGCTGCTCTGTACACAAGGGTGACGGCAGAACTCTGCACAATGTGTGTCCAGAGATCTCTGTGAGTGCTGCTCAGTACACAAGGGTGACGGCAGAACTCTGCACAATGTGTGTCCAGAGATCTCTGTGAGTGCTGCTCTGTGCACAAGGGTGACAGCAGAGCTCTGCACAATGTGTGTGCAGAGATCTCTGTGAGTGCTGCTCTGTCCACAAGGGTGACGGCAGAACTCTGCACAATGTGTGTGCGGAGATTTCTGTGAGTGCTGCTCTGCACACAAGGGTGACGGCAGAGCTCTGCACAATGTGTGTCCAGAGATCTCTGTGAGTGCTGCTCTGTGCACAAGGGTGACGGCAGAACTCTGCACAATGTGTGTGCGGAGATTTCTGTGAGTGCTGCTCTGCACACAAGGGTGACGGCAGAGCTCTGCACAATGTGTGTCCAGAGATCTCTGTGAGTGCTGCTCTGTCCACAAGGGTGACGGCAGAACTCTGCACAATGTGTGTCCACAGATCTCTGTGAGTGCTGCTCTGTGCACAAGGGTGACGGCAGAACTCTGCACAATGTGTGTCCAGAGATCTCTATGAGTGCTGCTCTGTGCACAGGGGTGACGGCAGAACTCTGCACAATGTGTGTGCGGAGATTTCTGTGAGTGCTGCTCTGCACACAAGGGTGACGGCAGAGCTCTGCACAATGTGTGTCCACAGATCTCTGTGAGTGCTGCTCTTTGCACAAGGGTGACGGCAGAGCTCTGCACAATGTGTGTCCACAGATTTCTGTGAGTGCTGCTCTGTGCACAAGGGTGACGGCAGAACTCTGCACAATGTGTGTCCACAGATCTCTGTGAGTGCTGCTCTGTGCACAAGGGTGACGGCAGAACTCTGCACAATGTGTGTCCACAGATCTCTGCGAGTGCTGCTCTGTACACAAGGGTGACGGCAGAACTCTGCACAATGTGTGTCCACAGATCTCTGTGAGTGCTGCTCTTTGCACAAGGGTGACGGCAGAGCTCTGCACAATGTGTGTCCACAGATCTCTGTGAGTGCTGCTCTGTGCACAAGGGTGACGGCAGAACTCTGCACAATGTGTGTCCACAGATCTCTGTGAGTGCTGCTCTTTGCACAAGGGTGACGGCAGAACTCTGCACAATGTGTGTCCACAGATCTCTGTGAGTGCTGCTCTTTGCACAAGGGTGACGGCAGAGCTCTGCACAATGTGTGTCCACAGATCTCTGTGAGTGCTGCTCTGTGCACAAGGGTGACAGCAGAGCTCTGCACAATGTGTGTCCACAGATCTCTGTGAGTGCTGCTCTTTGCACAAGGGTGACGGCAGAGCTCTGCACAATGTGTGTCCACAGATCTCTGTGAGTGTTGCTCTGTGCACAAGGGTGACAGCAGAGCTCTGCACAATGTGTGTCCACAGATCTCTGTGAGTGCTGCTCTTTGCACAAGGGTGACGGCAGAGCTCTGCACAATGTGTGTCCACAGATCTCTGTGAGTGCTGCTCTGTGCACAAGGGTGACGGCAGAACTCTGCACAATGTGTGTCCACAGATCTCTGCGAATGCTGCTCTGTGCACAAGGGTGACGGCAGAGCTCTGCACAATGTGTGTCCACAGATCTCTGTGAGTGCTGCTCTTTGCACAAGGGTGACGGCAGAGCTCTGCACAATGTGTGTCCACAGATCTCTGTGAGTGCTGCTCTGTGCACAAGGGTGACAGCAGAGCTCTGCACAATGTGTGTCCAGAGATCTCTGCGAGTGCTGCCTGTACACAAGGGTGACGACAGAACTCTACACAATGTGTGTGCAGGGATCTCTGTGAGTGCTGCTCTTTGCACAAGGGTGACGGCAGAGCTCTGCACAATGTGTGTCCACAGATCTCTGTGAGTGTTGCTCTGTGCACAAGGGTGACAGCAGAGCTCTGCACAATGTGTGTCCACAGATCTCTGTGAGTGCTGCTCTTTGCACAAGGGTGACGGCAGAGCTCTGCACAATGTGTGTCCACAGATCTCTGTGAGTGCTGCTCTGTGCACAAGGGTGACGGCAGAACTCTGCACAATGTGTGTGCACAGATCTCTGTGAGTGCTGCTCTGAGCACAAGGGTGAAGGCAGAACCCTGCACAATGTGTGTCCAGAGATCTCTGCGAGTGTTGCTCTGTGCAAAAGGGTGACGGCAGAACTCTGCACAATGTGTGTGCACGGATCTCTGTGAGTGTTGCTCTGTGCAAAAGGGTGACGGCAGAACTCTGCACAATGTGTGTGCACGGATCTCTGCGAGTGCTGCTCTGTGCAAAAGGGTGACGGCAGAACTCTGCACAATGTGTGTGCACGGATCTCTGTGAGTGTTGCTCTGTGCAAAAGGGTGACGGCAGAACTCTGCACAATGTGTGTGCACGGATCTCTGCGAGTGCTGCTCTGTGCAAAAGGGTGACGGCAGAACTCTGCACAATGTGTGTGCACGGATCTCTGTGAGTGCTGCTCTGTGCAAAAGGGTGACGGCAGAACTCTGCACAATGTGTGTGCACAGATCTCTGTGAGTGCTGCTCTGTGCACAAGATCGACGGCAGAACTCTGCACAATGTGTGTGCAGGGATCTCTGCGAGTGCTGCTCTGTACACAAGGGTGACGGCAGAACTCTGCACAATGTGTGCCCAGAGATCTCTGCGAGTGCTGCTCTGTGCACAAGGGTGACGGCAGAACTCTACACAATGTGTGTGCGGAGATTTCTGTGAGTGCTGCTCTGCACACAAGGGTGACGGCAGAACTCTGCACAATGTGTGTCCACAGATCTCTGTGAATGCTGCTCTGTGCACAAGGGTGACGGCAGAACTCTGCACAATGTGTGCCCAGAGATCTCTGCGAGTGCTGCTCTGTGCACAAGGGTGACGGCAGAACTCTACACAATGTGTGTGCGGAGATTTCTGTGAGTGCTGCTCTGCACACAAGGGTGACGGCAGAACTCTGCACAATGTGTGTCCAGAGATCTCTGTGAGTGCTGCTCTGTGCACAAGGGTGACGGCAGAACTCTGCACATTGCATTGTTGCAAAGTTCTTCTGCAGAAATATAACCTCAGAGCTGTGAACAATGTTTATCCAGAGATCCCTATGAGTGCTGCTCTGTGCACCAGTGTGACTGTAGAACTCTGCATAGTGCCTCGCTGCAAAGCAAGGAGTGCCCTTTTGTAATAACTGTTATTTTGAGAATAGTACAGTGTTTAATTTGAGCCAGTGCTTTCCGGTGCTCGGCACCGGCACTTGGACCAGCTGCTCATTTAAAGATGAGCAAGAAAACATTTATTTAATTATTCAATACAAGTCTAAAACAACTAATACCAGCCACCCAGACCATTTTTAAAGCTTGGGGGCCTTGAACAGTCTGAATTCTCACACTTGCAGCAGTGTGATGGTGAGTAGTTGTGTAAGTTCTGTTATTGGCAGCCTGGCAGGGGAAATATGTGGTGCAAACTGCGGTGACCGCATCACGAAGGCCCCAGCACTTATTTGTTTAGAAATTAAGCTAGCATGATTTTGTGTGAATAATGAATTCAAATATTTTCATGACTCAGAGAAAACTCTCCACCCTCTCTCTCTGAGTCATATTTACATTTTAGAACACCTTGAGCCGTTCATGGTTGCGGGTGTACATGTTCACCTATTCAGTACAAGAACCAACAGCCAAGAGATGCCCAGATAACGTTCAAACTGTTGGGTACCACAGCGCACCGCATTTGCACTCTCTGCAGCATCCCTGGATCCATCTCAGACGACATTTGTTGCAGAATCCTGTAGATTACGCAGCAGATGGTGGACTGCGTGCACAGAGCTGTGAACCCAGAATCATGCGGAAAACACCACAGATGCTGAAACACATAGGGCATTATTTATGAGAGCCCGGAGTCACTTTTGCACCACGGAAAGTTGTACATGTGTGATGCAGGGCTCTCAAAAAGTTTTTTGAAACCGCGCAAAGCCATGACGCAAAGCCACGCTGCGCGGTTTTAAGTGGCCTCATAAATCATGAGTAAGGTACCGCCGCGCACAGCGCTGTCGCCTTACTCTGCACTCAGGAGGCGTTCCATGGGCGTTCCTGTGGGTTTTATCATGCAACAACCAAGGATGTTCCCTCTGCCCCAGATTTACAAAGTCATGTAATCCTGGGGAAGTGTCAAATTTGTACGGTTCCCGAGGCATAATGAGGAGAAATGTGTTAATTTCTCCTTGTTTTTTCCACTCTCCATATGTCCTTTATTCTGCAGCACTCATGGAAAGATTGAAACATCTCTTAGGATTGCTTTTCCTTCCTGCACAACAACAATCCTTCATGCAATGGAGTGACCCTTGCAACATGCTGGAAGGGTGCCTAAATTGGCGCTAGGCTTTCAAAACGGCACAAGCGCAGGCAGAAAGGACAGGAAAGCACCGTAGTGCTTAAATATCTTGCCCTTTCACCTTGGTGTAGGGGAGCCCAGCTAGTTGCATTGTTGCTCTTTCACCTCAGTGTAGTGGAGCTCAGCTAGCTGCATTGCTGCCTTTTCACCTCGGAATAGGGGAGTGCAGCTAGGTGCATTGTTGCCTTTACACCTCGGAATAGGGGAGTGCAGCTAGGTGCATTGTTGCCTTTACACCTCAGAATAGGGGAGTGCAGCTAGCTGCATTGCTGCCCTTTCACCTCAGCGTAGGGGAGCGCCGCTAGCTGCATTGCCGCCCTTTCACCTCAGTGTAGGGGAGCGCAGCAAGGTGTATTGTTGCCTTTCCTCCTCGGAATAGGGGAGTGCAGCTAGGTGCATTGTTGCCTTTTCACCTTGGTGTTGGGGAGCGCAGCTAGCTGCATTGCTGCCCTTTCACCTCAGCGTTGGGGAGCGCAGCTAGCTGCATTGCCGCCCTTTCACCTCAGTGTAGGGGAGTGCAGCTAGGTGCATTGTTGCCTTTACACCTCGGAATAGGGGAGTGCAGCTAGGTGCATTGTTGCCTTTACACCTCAGAATAGGGGAGTGCAGATAGGTGCATTGTTGCCTTTACACCTCGGAACAGGGGAGTGCAGCTAGGTGCATTGTTGCCTTTACACCTCGGAATAGGGGAGTGCAGCTAGGTGCATTGCTGCCTTTACACCTCGGAATAGGGGAGTGCAGCTAGGTGCATTGTTGCCTTTACACCTCGGAATAAGGGAGTGCAGCTAGCTGCATTGCTGCCCTTTCACCTCAGCGTAGGGGAGCGCAGCTAGCTGCATTGCTGCCTTTTCACCTCGGAATAGGGGAGTGCAGCTAGGTGCATTGTTGCCTTTACACCTCGGAATAGGGGAGTGCAGCTAGCTGCATTGCTGCCTTTTCACCTCGGAATAGGGGAGTGCAGCTAGGTGCATTGTTGCCTTTACACCTCGGAATAGGGGAGTGCAGCTAGGTGCATTGTTGCCTTTACACCTCGGAATAGGGGAGTGCAGCTAGGTGCATTGTTGCCTTTACACCTCAGAATAGGGGAGTGCAGCTAGCTGCATTGCTGCCCTTTCACCTCAGCATAGGGGAGCGCAGCTAGCTGCATTGCCGCCCTTTACCTCAGTGTAGGGGAGCGCAGCTAGGTGTATTGTTGCCTTTCCTCCTCGGAATAGGGGAGTGCAGCTAGGTGCATTGTTGCCTTTTCACCTTGGTGTTGGGGAGTGCAGCTAGCTGCATTGCTGCCCTTTCACCTCAGTGTAGGGGAGCGCAGCTAGCTGCATTGCTGCCCTTTCACCTCGGTGTAGGGGAGCGCAGTTAGCTGCATTGCTGCCCTTTCACCTCAGTGTAGGGAAGCGCAGCTAGCTGCATTGCTGCCCTATCACCTCAGCGTAGGGGAGCGCAGCTAGCTGCATTGCTGCCCTTTCACCTGGGCGTAGGGGAGCGCAGCTAGCTGCATTGCTGCCCTTTCACCTCGGTGTAGGGGAGCGCAGCTAGCTGCATTGCTGCCCTTTCACCTCAGTGTAGGGGAGCGCAGCTAGCTGCATGGCTGCCCTTTCACCTCGGAATAGGGGAGTGGAGCTAGGTGCATTGCTGCCCTTTCACCTCAGCATAGGGGAGCGCAGCTAGCTGCATTGCTGCCCTTTCACCTCGGCGTAGGGGAGCGCAGCTAGCTGCATTGCTGCACTTTCTCCTCGGTGTAGGGGAGCGCAGCTAGCTGCATTGCTGCCCTTTCACCTCGGTGTAGGGGAGCGCAGCTAGCTGCATTGCTGCCCTTTCACCCCAGCGTAGGGGAGACCAGCTAGCTGCATTGCTGCCCTTTCACCTCGGCGTAGGGGAGCGCAGCTAGCTGCATTGCTGCCCTTTCACCTCGGTGTAGGGGAGCGCAGCTAGCTGCATTGCTGCACTTTCTCCTCGGTGTAGGGGAGCGCAGCTAGCTGCATTGCTGCCCTTTCACCTCGGTGTAGGGGAGCGCAGCTAGCTGCATTGCTGCCCTTTCACCTCAGCGTAGGGGAGCGCAGCTAGCTGCATTGATGCCCTTTCACCTCGGTGTCAAGGACACAGCTAGCTGCATTGCTGCCCTTTCACCTTGGTGTAGGGGACCTCAGCTAGCTGCATTGCTGCCCTTTCACCTCGGCGTAGGGGAGTGCAGCCAGCTCCATTGCTGCCCTTTCACCTCGGTGTAGGGGAGCGCAGCTAGCTGCATTGCTGCCCTTTCATCTCGGCGTAGGGGAGCTCAACTAGCTGCATTGCTGCCCTTTCACCACAGCGTAGGGGAGCGCAGCTAGCTTCATTGCTGCCCTTTCACCTCAGCGTAGGGGTGCGCAGCTAGCTGTAATGCTGCCCTTTCACCTCAGTGTAGGGGAGCGCAGCTAGCTGCATTGCTGTCCTTTCACCTCGGAGTAGGGGAGCGCAGCTAGCTGCATTGCTGCCCTTTCACCTCAGCGTAGGGGAGCGCAGCTAGCTGCATTGCTGCCCTTTCACCTCAGCGTAGGGGAGCGCAGCTACCTGCATTGCTGCACTTTCACCTTGGTGTAGGGGAGCGCAGCTAGCTGCATAGCTGCACTTTCACCTTGGTGTAGGGGAGCGCAGCTAGCTGCATTGCTGTCCTTTCACCTCGGAGTAGGGGAGCGCAGCTAGCTACATTGCTGCCCTTTCACCTCAGCGTAGGGGAGCACAGCTAGCTGCATTGCTGCCCTTTCACCTCAGCGTAGGGGAGCGCAGCTACCTGCATTGCTGCACTTTCACCTTGGTGTAGGGGAGCGCAGCTAGCTGCATTGCTGCCCTTTCACCTCGGTGTAGGGAAGCGCAGCTAGCTGCATTGCTGCCCTTTCACCTCGGCATAGGGGAGCTCAACTAGCTGCATTGCTGCCCTTTCACCTCAGTGTAGGGGAGCGCAGCTAGCTTCATTGCTGCCCTTTCACCTCAGCGTAGGGGAGCGCAGCTAGCTGCATTGCTGTCCTTTCACCTCGGAGTAGGGGAGCGCAGCTAGCTGCATTGCTGCCCTTTCACCTCGGTGTAGGGGAGCGCAGCTAGCTGCATTGCTGCCCTTTCACCTCGGTGTAGGGGAGCGCAGCTAGCTGCATTGCTGCCCTTTCACCTCGGTGTAGGGGAGTGCAGCTAGTTGCATTGCTGCCCTTTCACCTCGGAATAGGGGAGTGCAGCTAGGTGCATTGATGCCTTTTCACCTTGGTGTAGGGTAGCGCATTTAGCTGCATTGCTGCCCTTTCACCTCGGTGTAGGGAAGCGCAGCTAGCTGCATTGCTGCCCTTTTGCCTCAGCGTAGGGGAGCGCAGCTAGCTGCATTGCTGCCCTTTCACCTCGGTGTAGGGGAGCGCAGATAGCTGCATTGCTGCCCTTTCACCGCAGCGTAGGGGAGCACAGCTAGCTGCATTGCTGCCCTTTCACCTCAGCGTAGCGGAGCGCAGCTAGCTGCATTGATGCCCTTTCACCTCGGTGTCAAGGACACAGCTAGGTGCATTGCTGCCCTTTCACCTTGGTGTAGGGTACCTCAGCTAGCTGCATTGCTGCCCTTTCACCTCGGCGTAGGGGAGTGCAGCTAGCTCCATTGCTGCCCTTTCACCTCGGTGTAGGGGAGCGCAGCTAGCTGCATTGCTGCCCTTTCACCTTGGTGTAGGGGAGCTCAACTAGCTGCATTGCTGTCCTTTCACCTCGGAGTAGGGGAGCGCAGCTAGCTGCATTGCTGCCCATTCACCTCAGCGTAGGGGAGCGCAGCTAGCTGCATTGTTGCCTTTTCACCTTGGTGTAGGGTAGCGCAGCTAGCTGCATTGCTGCCCTTTCACCTCAGCGTAGGGGAGCGCAGCTAGCTGCATTGCTGCACTTTCTCCTCGGTGTAGGGGAGCGCAGCTAGCTGCATTGCTGCCCTTTCACCTCGGTGTAGAGGAGCGCAGCTAGCTGCATTGCTGCCCTTTCACCTCAGCGTAGGGGAGCGCAGCTAGCTGCATTGCTGCCCTTTCACCTCGGTGTAGGGGAGCGCATCCAGCTGCATTGCTGCCCTTTCACCTCGGAATAGGGGAGAGCAGTTAGGTGCATTGTTGTCTTTTCACCTCGGTGTAGGGGAGTGCAGCTAGCTGCATTGCTGCCCTTTCACCTTGGCGTAGGGAGTGCAGCTAGCTCCATTGCTGCCCTTTTACCTCGGTGTAGGGGAGCACAGCTAGCTGCATTGCTGCCCTTTCACCTCAGCATAGGGGAGCTCAACTAGCTGCATTGCTGCCCTTTCACCTCAGCGTAGGGGAGCGCAGCTAGCTTCATTGCTGCCCTTTCACCTCAGCGTAGGGGAGTGCAGCTAGCTGAATTGCTGCCCATTCACCTCGGAATAGGGGAGTGCAGCTAGGTGCATTGTTGCCTTTTCACCTTGGTGTAGGAGAGCGCAGCTAGCTGCATTGCTGCCCTTTCACCTCGGTGTAGGGGAGCGCAGCTAGCTGCATTGCTGCCCTTTCACCTCGGTGTAGGGGAGCGCAGCTAGCTGCATTGCTGCCCTTTCACCTCGGTGTAGGGGAGCGCATCCAGCTGCATTGCTGCCCTTTCACCTCGGAATAGGGGAGAGCAGTTAGGTGCATTGTTGTCTTTTCACCTCGGTGTAGGGGAGTGCAGCTAGCTGCATTGCTGCCCTTTCACCTTGGCGTAGGGAGTGCAGCTAGCTCCATTGCTGCCCTTTTACCTCGGTGTAGGGGAGCGCAGCTAGCTGCATTGCTGCCCTTTCACCTCAGCATAGGGGAGCTCAACTAGCTGCATTGCTGCCCTTTCACCTCAGCGTAGGGGAGCGCAGCTAGCTTCATTGCTGCCCTTTCACCTCAGCGTAGGGGAGTGCAGCTAGCTGAATTGCTGCCCATTCACCTCGGAATAGGGGAGTGCAGCTAGGTGCATTGTTGCCTTTTCACCTTGGTGTAGGAGAGCGCAGCTAGCTGCATTGCTGCCCTTTCACCTCGGTGTAGGGGAGCGCAGCTAGCTGCATTGCTGCCCTTTCACCTCGGTGTAGGGGAGCGCAGCTAGCTGCATTGCTGCCCTTTCACCTTGGTGTAGGGGAGCGCAGCTAGCTGCATTGCTGCCCTTTCACCTTGGTGTAGGGGAGCGCAGCTAGCTGCATTGCTGCCCTTTCACCTCAGCGTAGGGGAGCGCAGCTAGCTGCATTGCTGCCCTTTCACCTCGGTCTAGGGGAGCGCAGCTAGCTGCATTGCTGCCCTTTCACCTCAGTGTAGGGGAGCGCAGTTAGCTGCATTGCTGCCCTTTCACCTCGGTGTAGGGGAGCAAAGCTAGCTGCATTGCTGCCCTTTCACCTCGGTGTAGGGGAGCGCAGCTAGCTGCATTGCTGCTCTTTCACCTCAGCGTAGGGGAGCACAGCTAGCTGCAGTGTTGCCCTTTCACCTTGGCGTAGGGGAGCTCAGCTAGCTGCATTGCTGCCCTTTCACCTTGGTGTAGGGGAGTGCAGCTAGCTGAATTGCTGCCCTTTCACCTCGGAATAGGGGAGTTCAGCTAGGTGCATTGTTGCCTTTTCACCTTGGTGTAGGGGAGCGCAGCTAGCTGCATTGCTGCCCTTTCACCTCAGCGTAGGGGAGCACTGCTAGCTGCATTGCTGCCCTTTCACCTTGGTGTAGGGGAGCTCAGCTAGCTGCATTGCTGCCCTTTCACCTTGGCGTAGGGGAGCTCAGCTAGCTGCATTGCTGCCCTTTCACCTTGGTGTAGGGGAGTGCAGCTAGCTGAATTGCTGCCCTTTCACCTCGGAATAGGGGAGTTCAGCTAGGTGCATTGTTGCCTTTTCACCTTGGTGTAGGGGAGCGCAGCTAGCTGCATTGCTGCCCTTTCACCTCGGTGTAGGGGAGCGCAGCTAGCTGCATTGCTGCCCTTTCACCTCGGTGTAGGGGAGCGCAGCTAGCTGCATTGCTGCCCTTTCACCTCGGTGTAGGGGAGTGCAGCTAGCTGCATTGCTGCCCTTTCACCTCGGAATAGGGGAGTGCAGCTAGGTGCATAGTTGCCTTTTCACCTTTGTGTAGGGGAGCGCAGCTAGCTGCATTGCTGCCCTTTCACCTCAGCGTAGGGGAGCGCAGCTAGCTGCATTGCTGCCCTTTCACTTCGGTGTAGGGGAGCGCAGCTAGCTGCATTGCTGCCCTTTCACCTCAGTGTAGGGGAGCGCAGCTAGCTGCATTGCTGCCCTTTCACCTCAGCATAGGGGAGCGCAGCTAGCTGCATTGCTGCCCTTTCACCTCAGCGTAGGGGAGCACAGCTAGCTGCATTGCTGCCCTTTCAACTCGGCGTAGGGGAGAGCAGCTAGCTGCATTGCTGCCCTTTCACCTCGGTGTAGGGGAGCGCAGCTAGCTGCATTGCTGCCCTTTCACCTCAGCGTAGGGGAGCACTGCTAGCTGCATTGCTGACCTTTCACCTCGGTGTAGGGGAGCACAGCTAGCTGCATTGCTGCCCTTTCACCTCAGCGTAGGGGAGCACAGCTAGTTGCATTGCTGCACTTTCACCACGGTGCAGGGCAGCCCAGCTACCTGCATTGCTGCCCTTTCACCTCGGTGTAGGGGAGCGCAGCTAGCTGCATTGCTGCCCTTTCACCTCAGCGTAGGGGAGCGCAGCTAGCTGCATTGTTGCCTTTTCACCTTGGTGTAGGGTAGCGCAGCTAGCTGCATTGCTGCCCTTTCACCTCAGCGTAGGGGAGCGCAGCTAGCTGCATTGCTGCACTTTCTCCTCGGTGTAGGGGAGCGCAGCTAGCTGCATTGCTGCCCTTTCACCTCAGTGTAGAGGAGCGCAGCTAGCTGCATTGCTGCCCTTTCACCTCAGCGTAGGGGAGCGCAGCTAGCTGCATTGCTGCCCTTTCACCTCGGTGTAGGGGAGCGCATCCAGCTGCATTGCTGCCCTTTCACCTCGGAATAGGGGAGAGCAGTTAGGTGCATTGTTGTCTTTTCACCTCGGTGTAGGGGAGTGCAGCTAGCTGCATTGCTGCCCTTTCACCTTGGCGTAGGGAGTGCAGCTAGCTCCATTGCTGCCCTTTTACCTCGGTGTAGGGGAGCGCAGCTAGCTGCATTGCTGCCCTTTCACCTCAGCATAGGGGAGCTCAACTAGCTGCATTGCTGCCCTTTCACCTCAGCGTAGGGGAGCGCAGCTAGCTTCATTGCTGCCCTTTCACCTCAGCGTAGGGGAGTGCAGCTAGCTGAATTGCTGCCCATTCACCTCGGAATAGGGGAGTGCAGCTAGGTGCATTGTTGCCTTTTCACCTTGGTGTAGGAGAGCGCAGCTAGCTGCATTGCTGCCCTTTCACCTCGGTGTAGGGGAGCGCAGCTAGCTGCATTGCTGCCCTTTCACCTCGGTGTAGGGGAGCGCAGCTAGCTGCATTGCTGCCCTTTCACCTTGGTGTAGGGGAGCGCAGCTAGCTGCATTGCTGCCCTTTCACCTTGGTGTAGGGGAGTGCAGCTAGCTGCATTGCTGTCCTTTCACCTCGGAATAGGGGAGTGCAGCTAGATGCATTGTTGCCTTTTCACCTTGGTGTAGGGGAGCGCAGCTAGCTGCATTGCTGCCCTTTCACCTCAGCGTAGGGGAGCGCAGCTAGCTGCATTGCTGCCCTTTCACCTCGGTCTAGGGGAGCGCAGCTAGCTGCATTGCTGCCCTTTCACCTCAGTGTAGGGGAGCGCAGTTAGCTGCATTGCTGCCATTTCACCTCGGTGTAGGGGAGCAAAGCTAGCTGCATTGCTGCCCTTTCACCTCGGTGTAGGGGACCGCAGCTAGCTGCATTGCTGCTCTTTCACCTCAGCGTAGGGGAGCGCAGCTAGCTGCAGTGTTGCCCTTTCACCTTGGCGTAGGGGAGCTCAGCTAGCTGCATTGCTGCCCTTTCACCTTGGTGTAGGGGAGTGCAGCTAGCTGAATTGCTGCCCTTTCACCTCGGAATAGGGGAGTTCAGCTAGGTGCATTGTTGCCTTTTCACCTTGGTGTAGGGGAGCGCAGCTAGCTGCATTGCTGCCCTTTCACCTCAGCGTAGGGGAGCACTGCTAGCTGCATTGCTGCCCTTTCACCTTGGTGTAGGGGAGCTTAGCTAGCTGCATTGCTGCCCTTTCACCTTGGCGTAGGGGAGCTCAGCTAGCTGCATTGCTGCCCTTTCACCTTGGTGTAGGGGAGTGCAGCTAGCTGAATTGCTGCCCTTTCACCTCGGAATAGGGGAGTTCAGCTAGGTGCATTGTTGCCTTTTCACCTTGGTGTAGGGGAGCGCAGCTAGCTGCATTGCTGCCCTTTCACCTCGGTGTAGGGGAGCGCAGCTAGCTGCATTGCTGCCCTTTCACCTCGGTGTAGGGGAGCGCAGCTAGCTGCATTGCTGCCCTTTCACCTCGGTGTAGGGGAGTGCAGCTAGCTGCATTGCTGCCCTTTCACCTCGGAATAGGGGAGTGCAGCTAGGTGCATAGTTGCCTTTTCACCTTTGTGTAGGGGAGCGCAGCTAGCTGCATTGCTGCCCTTTCACCTCAGCGTAGGGGAGCGCAGCTAGCTGCATTGCTGCCCTTTCACTTCGGTGTAGGGGAGCGCAGCTAGCTGCATTGCTGCCCTTTAACCTCAGTGTAGGGGAGCGCAGCTAGCTGCATTGCTGCCCTTTCACCTCGGTGTAGGGGAGCAAAGCTAGCTGCATTGCTGCCCTTTCACCTCGGTGTAGGGGAGCGCAGCTAGCTGCATTGCTGCCCTTTCACCTCAGCATAGGGGAGCGCAGCTAGCTGCATTGCTGCCCTTTCACCTCAGCTTAGGGGAGCACAGCTAGCTGCATTGCTGCCCTTTCAACTCGGCGTAGGGGAGCGCAGCTAGCTGCATTGCTGCCCTTTCACCTCGGTGTAGGGGAGCGCAGCTAGCTGCATTGCTGCCCTTTCACCTCAGCGTAGGGGAGCACTGCTAGCTGCATTGCTGACCTTTCACCTCGGTGTAGGGGAGCACAGCTAGCTGCATTGCTGCCCTTTCACCTCAGCGTAGGGGAGCACAGCTAGTTGCATTGCTGCACTTTCACCACGGTGCAGGGCAGCCCAGCTACCTGCATTGCTGCCCTTTCACCTCGGTGTAGGGGAGCGCAGCTAGCTGCATTGCTGCCCTTTCACCTCAGCGTAGGGGAGCACTGCTAGCTGCATTGCTGCCCTTTCACCTTGGCGTAGGGGAGCTCAGCTAGCTGAATTGCTGCCCTTTCACCTCGGTGTAGGGGAGCGCAGCTAGCTGCATTGCTGCCCTTTCACCTCGGTGTAGGGGAGCGCAGCTAGCTGCATTGCTGCCCTTTCACCTCGGTGTAGGGGAGCGCAGCTAGCTGCATTGCTGCCCTTTCACCTCAGCATAGGGGAGCCCAGCTAGTTGCATTGCTGCACTTTCACCACGGTGCAGGGCAGCCCAGCTACCTGCATTGCTGCCCTTTCACCTCGGTGTAGGGGAGCGCAGCTAGCTGCATTGCTGCCCTTTCACCTTGCTGTAGGGGAGCTCAGCTAGCTGCATTGCTTCCCTTTCACCTTGACGTAGGGGAGCTCAGCTAGCTGAGTTGCTGCCCTTTCACCTCGGAATAGGGGAGTTCAGCTAGGTGCATTGTTGCCTTTTCACCTTGGTGTAGGGGAGCGCAGCTAGCTGCATTGCTGCCCTTTCACCTCGGTGTAGGGGAGCGCAGCTAGCTGCATTGCTGCCCTTTCACCTCGGTGTAGGGGAGCGCAGCTAGCTGCATTGCTGCCCTTTCACCTCGGCGTAGGGGAGTGCAGCTAGCTGCATTGCTGCCCTTTCACCTCGGAATAGGGGAGTGCAGCTAGGTGCATTGTTGCCTTTTCACCTTTGTGTAGGAGAGCGCAGCTAGCTGCATTGCTGCCCTTTCACCTCAGCGTAGGGGAGCGCAGCTAGCTGCATTGCTGCCCTTTCACTTCGGTGTAGGGGAGCAAAGCTAGCTGCATTGCTGCCCTTTCACCTCAGCGTAGGGGAGTGCAGCTAGCTGCATTGCTGCCCTTTCACCTCGGAATAGGGGAGTGCAGCTAGGTGCATTGTTGCCTTTTCACCTTTGTGTAGGAGAGCGCAGCTAGCTGCATTGCTGCCCTTTCACCTCAGCGTAGGGGAGCGCAGCTAGCTGCATTGCTGCCCTTTCACCTCGGTGTAGGGGAGCAAAGCTAGCTGCATTGCTGCCCTTTCACCTCGGTGTAGGGGAGCGCAGCTAGCTGCATTGCTGCCCTTTCACCTCAGCGTAGGAGAGCGCAGCTAGCTGCATTGCTGCCCTTTCACCTCGGTGTAGGGGAGCGCAGCTAGCTGCATTGCTGTCCTTTCACCTCAGCGTAGGGGAGCACTGCTAGCTGCATTGCTGCCCTTTCACCTCGGTGTAGGGGAGAGCAGCTAGCTGCATTGCTGCCCTTTCACCTCAGCGTAGGGGAGCACAGCTAGTTGCATTGCTGCACTTTCACCACGGTGCAGGGCAGCCCAGCTACCTGCATTGCTGCCCTTTCACCTCGGTGTAGGGGAGCGCAGCTAGCTGCATTGCTGCCCTTTCACCTCAGCGTAGGGGAGCACTGCTAGCTGCATTGCTGCCCTTTCACCTTGGCGTAGGGGAGCTCAGCTAGCTGAATTGCTGCCCTTTCACCTCGGTGTAGGGGAGCGCAGCTAGCTGCATTGCTGCCCTTTCACCTCGGTGTAGGGGAGCGCAGCTAGCTGCATTGCTGCCCTTTCACCTCGCTGTAGGGGAGCGCAGCTAGCTGCATTGCTGCCCTTTCACCTCAGCATAGGGGAGCCCAGCTTGTTGCATTGCTGCACTTTCACCACGGTGCAGGGCAGCCCAGCTACCTGCATTGCTGCCCTTTCACCTCTGTTTAGTGGAGCGCAGCTAGCTGCATTGCTGCCCTTTCACCTCGGTGTAGGGGAGCGCAGCTAGCTGCATTGCTGCCCTTTCACCTTGCTGTAGAGGAGCTCAGCTAGCTGCATTGCTTCCCTTTCACCTTGACGTTGGGGAGCTCAGCTAGCTGAGTTGCTGCCCTTTCACCTCGGTGGTGTACAGACAAAATATCGACTCCAAAATATCGACTGGACATAATATCGAGTTTTAAATATAGACTGGACAAAATATCGACTGGACCTAATATCGACTACAAAAATATCGTTTTTCAGGTAAGTGAAGTAATATCGACTGTATAAAATATAGATAGCAAAAATATCGAATTTTTAATAATATATAATATTTTATAGTGTATTTTTATGTAATAATATGTGTGAAAAGTGTGTCTTAATGTTATAAAATATTTTATTAAATGAATTTTGTTTTTATAATAATTGCGTAATGTAATTCTGTAGCGGGTTGTGGGTTTATAGGGGAATAGGGTGGGAAGTAATTTAATAATAATTAATTAATTAATATATGTTTGTTAATATTTTTAATTAATAATTAATTGATAATTAATTAATATTAATTAGTTAATTAATTAATATAATTTTGAACATATTTTGTATTAGTAATTAATTGGTAATTAATTAATTGTAATTAGTTAATTACATTAATTAGAGTAAATTTTTAATATATATAATTTTGTGTTATTTGTAAGTAATTAATTTGGAAAAAATAATATTAATTATTAAAATAATTACAGCTAATGTGCTAATATATTTACTTTATTGTTATTGTTAATTAATAATTAATTGGCAATTAAATAATATTGATACATTTTGGGTAAAGGAGCATTTTTAGGGTTCAGGGTCAGTTTTCAGTTTTAGGGTAAAGGGGTATTTTTGGGGTTCAGGGTCAGTTTTCAGTTTTTGGGTAAAGGGGCATTTTTAGGGTTCAGGGTCAGTTTTCAGTTTTAGGGTAAAGGGGTATTTTTAGGGTTCAGGGTCAGTTTTCAGTTCATGGGTAAAGGGGTATTTTTAGGGTTCAGGGTCAGTTTTCAGTTCATGGGTAAAGGGCTATTTTTAGGGTTCAGGGTCAGTTTTCAGTTCTTGGGTAAAGGGGTATTTTTAGGGTTCAGGGTCAGTTTTCAATTTTTGGGTAAAGGGGCATTTTTAGGGTTCAGGGTCAGTTTTCAGTTTTTGGGTAAAGGGGTATTTTTAGGGTTCAGGGTCAGTTTTGGGTTTTGGGGTAAAGGGGTATTTTTAGGGTTCAGGGTCAACAAATAAGATTGTAAAAAATTATTTTTATTATTTTCATTTATTATTTAATTATTATAATTTAATTTAAGTATTTTTAAGTATATTTTAGTAATTAAAATTTAATATTAATTTAATTTAACACTGTTTTTAATAAAGTCGATATTTTTTACATCTATATTATTGTTAACGATATTTTGTACTCGATATTTTTGTACTTACCTGTTTGTAGATACAAACTCGATATTTTGACTGTCGATATTTTGTCCACGATATTTTGGCAAGTCGATATTTTGTCCCTCGATATTATTTCAGTGATCCCACCTCGGTGTAGGGGAGAGCAGCTAGCTGCATTACTGCCCTTTCACCTCGGCGTAGGGGAGCGCAGCTACCTGCATTTCTGCTCTTTCACCTCGGCGTAGGGGAGCGCAGCTACCTGCATTGCTGCCCTTTCACCTCGGTGTAGGGGAGCAAAGCTAGCTGCATGGCTGCCCTTTCACCTCGGTGTAGGGGAGTGCAGCTAGCTGCATTGCTGCCCTTTCACCTCAGCGTAGGGGAGCGCAGCTAGCTGCATTGCTGCCCTTTCACCTCGGTGTAGGGGAGCGCAGCTAGCTGCATTGCTGTCCTTTCACCTGGGAGTAGGGGAGCGCAGCTAGCTGCATTGCTGCCCTTTCACCTCGGTGTAGGGGAGGGCAGCTAGCTGCATTGCTGCCCTTTCACCTCAGCGTAGGGGAGCGCAGCTAGCTGCATTGCTGCCCTTTCACCTCGGTGTAGGGGAGCGCAGCTAGCTGCATTGCTGCCCTTTCACCTCGGTGTAGGGGAGCGCAGCTAGCTGCATTGCTGCCCTTTCACCTCAGCGTAGGGGAGCACTGCTAGCTGCATTGCTGCCCTTTCACCTCGGTGTAGGGGAGCACAGCTAGCTGCATTACTGCCCTTTCACCTCAGCGTAGGGGAGCACAGCTAGTTGCATTGCTGCACTTTCACCACGGTGCAGGGCAGCCCAGCTACCTGCATTGCTGCCCTTTCACCTCTGTTTAGTGGAGTGCAGCTAGCTGCATTGCTTCCCTTTCACCTTGGCGTAGGGGAGCTCAGCTAGCTGAATTGCTGCCCTTTCACCTCGGTGTAGGGGAGCGCAGCTAGCTGCATTGCTGCCCTTTCACCTCGGTGTAGGGGAGCGCAGCTAGCTGCATTGCTGCCCTTTCACCTCGGTGTAGGGGAGCGCAGCTAGCTGCATTGCTGCCCTTTCACCTCAGCGTAGGGGAGCCCAGCTAGTTGCATTGCTGCACTTTCACCACGGTGCAGGGCAGCCCAGCTACCTGCATTGCTGCCCTTTCACCTCTGTTTAGTGGAGCGCAGCTAGCTGCATTGCTGCCCTTTCACCTCGGTGTAGGCGAGCGCAGCTAGCTGCATTGCTGCACTTTCACCTTGCTGTAGGGGAGCTCAGCTAGCTGCATTGCTTCCCTTTCACCTTGGCGTAGGGGAGCTCAGCTAGCTGAATTGCTGCCCTTTCACCTCGGTGTAGAAAGCGCAGCTAGCTGCATTACTGCCCTTTCACCTCGGCGTAGGGGAGCCCATCTAGCTGCATTGCTGGGCTTTCACCACGGCGTAGGGGAGCGCAGCTACCTGCATTTCTGCTCTTTCACCTCGGCGTAGGGGAGCGCAGCTACCTGCATTGCTGCTCTTTTACCTCGGTATAGGGGAGCGCAGCTAGGTGCATTGCTGCCCTTTCACCTCGGTGTAGGGGAGCGCCGCTATCTGCATTGCTGCCTTTTTACCTCGGTGTAGGGGAGCGCAGCTAGCTGCATTGCTGCCCTTTCACTTCGGTGTAGGGGAGTGCAGCTAGCTGCATTGCTGCCCTTTCACCTCGGTGTAGGGGAGCGCAGCTAGCTGCATTGCTGCCCTTTCACCTCGGTGTAGGGGAGCGCAGCTAGCTGCATTGCTGCCCTTTCACCTCGGTGTAGGGGAGCGCAGCTAGCTGCATTGCTGCCCTTTCACTTCGGTGTAGGGGAGTGCAGCTAGCTGCATTGCTGCCCTTTCACCTCAGTGTAGGGGAGCGCAGCTAGCTGCATTGCTGCCTTTTCACTTCGGTGTAGGGGAGCGCAGCTAGCTGCATTGCTGGGCTTTCACCTCGGCGTAGGGGAGTGCAGCTACCTGCATTGCTGCTCTTTCACCTCGGCGTAGGGGAGCGCAGCTACCTGCATTGCTGCTCTTTCACCTCGGCGTAGGGGAGCGCAGCTACCTGCATTGCTACCCTTTCACCTCAGCGTAGGGGAGCCCAGCTAGTTGCATTGCTGCACTTTCACCACGGTGCAGGGCAGCCCAGCTACCTGCATTGCTGCCCTTTCACCTCTGTTTAGTGGAGCGCAGCTAGCTGCATTGCTGCCCTTTCACCTCGGTGTAGGGGAGCGCAGCTAGCTGCATTGCTGCCCTTTCACCTTGCTGTAGGGGAGCTCAGCTAGCTGCATTGCTTCCATTTCACCTTGGCGTAGGGGAGCTCAGCTAGCTGAATTGCTGCCCTTTCACCTCGGTGTAGGGGAGCGCAGCTAGCTGCATTACTGCCCTTTCACCTCGGCGTAGGGGAGCCCATCTAGCTGCATTGCTGGGCTTTCACCACGGCGTAGGGGAGCGCAGCTACCTGCATTTCTGCTCTTTCACCTCGGCGTAGGGGAGCGCAGCTACCTGCATTGCTGCTCTTTCACCTCGGTATAGGGGAGCGCAGCTAGGTGCATTGCTGCCCTTTCACCTCGGTGTAGGGGAGCGCAGCTATCTGCATTGCTGCCTTTTTATCTCGGTGTAGGGGAGCGCAGCTAGCTGCATTGCTGCCCTTTCACTTCGGTGTAGGGGAGTGCAGCTAGCTGCATTGCTGCCCTTTCACCTCGGTGTAGGGGAGCGCAGCTAGCTGCATTGCTGCCCTTTCACCTCGGTGTAGGGGAGCGCAGCTAGCTGCATTGCTGCCCTTTCACCTCGGTGTAGGGGAGCGCAGCTAGCTGCATTGCTGCCGTTTCACTTCGGTGTAGGGGAGTGCAGCTAGCTGCATTGCTGCCCTTTCACCTCGGTGTAGGGGAGCGCAGCTAGCTCCATTGCTGCCTTTTCACTTCGGTGTAGGGGAGTGCAGCTAGCTGCATTGCTGGGCTTTCACCTCGGCGTAGGGGAGCGCAGCTACCTGCATTGCTGCTCTTTCACCTCGGCGTAGGGGAGCGCAGCTACCTGCATTGCTGCTCTTTCACCTCAGTATAGGGGAGCGCAGCTAGGTGCATTGCTTCTCTTTCACCTCAGCATAGGGGAGTGCAGCTAGCTGAATTGCTGCCCATTCACCTCGGAATAGGGGAGTGCAGCTAGCTGCATTGCTGCGCTGCCCTACACCACAATGCCATAAATGGGGCCCAGAGTCTAGATATGAAATGCACCGAGCAGATTGCGGTGAGGCGCATGACAGGACATGACATTTGGAAGTAGTGAAAACTTTCATTGATGCTTGAAAACAAAGCTGCAGTGAATAATAAAACATAGATTTCTTAGGCTCGTGTGTTGGCGTGGTACGGGCAACATGCAGACTCACGTCGTATAACAACAATCGGGTTCGATGCTCCACAACTATTTTCATACAATTAAATTCCAGCAGGTCCATTCAGCGTTATATCATTATGAAGCTGATTAAATATGTGCCATTAAGTTGGTTAACAATAAATAACTTCTAGCACTACCAAAATACTTTGTTGAATGTGCTTTACATACACATGTACATTACATTTTCTGAACCAGCTGGCTATGAGTGCGTAGTTACTGTGCACACTAATGGGATTTTAAAAAGCTATTATTTTTTAAATCAAGATAAATCTGTTTTCCTTACTTGGTCTGTGGTTGGGGATTTTCAGATCCCTTCTTGGCGGTGGAAGAGGCTGGTTTCGGCGTCTCTTCAGCGACTTGCGATGTTTGTTGTAAAGGAGAATAGCAGCTGTGGTTAGCAGCGCTGTTCCGATGACTGCTCCAACGACTGCTCCCGCAAGGACCCCTGCTGGTGAAAAGAGAGACCGCTCATCTGCTAGAGAAGAATAACTGACAGGGGGCGCTGTCTGTAAGGAGTGTGCATGGGGGAGCACAGTGACAAGAGGCAGAGTTCACAAATATATTCATAAACCGGCGCCTGCAGGCTCACTTGGGAGCAGAGGACCTGATTAAAAATCGGCGGACAGGGTTACTTCCTCACAATGGTGACGGATATCCCGCCCTCCGAAAAATAAATCCCATTTAACTGCATCACGACGGTGACGGATCTATCCTAGCCGCCAAGATATAAATCCCAGGATATCCTACAGGATTTATATTTCTGCGAACCGGAAATCCGTCACCGTTGTAATGGAGTAACCCATCCACCGATATCTGAATGAGACCCAGAGTCACAAATGTCAATATTTTCAACAGGGCTCCTGGCCGCCGGCTGTACTACTGAATATGGAGCAGATCATGGTCAGAATACCAAGCACAACATATACATTTATATTCCTAAATCCATATCTATGCACCATGAAGCTATGTGGACTAGCACCATTCATACTTGAGGGGTGAGGTACACACTTTTTTACCTATGTCCTCGATATTAGGCATACTTCGATCTCTGAATTCAATATTTAAGGTGCACACAGAGAATTCATAATTATGACAACACACATGTGTGCAATAAAAAAAAATAATCCTTTTATCCTGGAGCTGAAAGAGAATTACTCATGTTAACAAGGGGATAACTCAGGGTGGTAATGGCTCACTACACAGACAACTGTAACACTGCACAGAGCCAGCAGAGGGAACACAACAACGGCAAACAGAACTGTAACACTGCGCATAGCCAGCAGAGGGAGCACGAACACTGCAAACAGAACTGTAACACTGCACAGAGCCATCAGAGGGAACACCAACACTACACAGACAACTGTAACTCTGCACAGAGCCAGCAGAGGGAACACAACAACGGCAAACAGAACTGTAACACTGCGCATAGCCAGCAGAGGGAGCACGAACACTGCAAACAGAACTGTAACACTGCACAGAGCCAGCAGAGGGAACACCAACACTACACAGACAACTGTAACTCTGCACAGAGCCAGCAGAGGGAACACGAACACTACACAGACAACTGTAACACTGCACAGAGCCAGCAGAGGGAACACGAACACTACACAGAGAACTGTAACACTGCGCAGAGTCAGCAGAGGGAACACTAACACTACACAGAGAACTGTAACACTGCGCAGAGTCAGCAGAGGGAACACTAACACTACACAGAGAACTGTAACACTGCGCAGAGCCAGCAGAGGGAACACGAACACTACACAGACAACTGTAACACTGTGCAGAGCCAGCAGAGGGAACACGAACACTACACAGAGAACTGTAACACTGCGCAGAGTCAGCAGAGGGAACACGAACACTACACAGAGAACTGTAACACTGCGCAGAGTCAGCAGAGGGAACACTAACACTACACAGAGAACTGTAACACTGCGCAGAGTCAGCAGAGGGAACACGAACACTACACAGACAACTGTAACACTGTGCAGAGCCAGCAGAGGGAACACGAACACTACACAGACAACTGTAACACTGTGCAGAGCCAGCAGAGGGAACAAGAACACTACACAGACAACTGTAACTCTGCACAGAGCCAGCAGAGGGAACACGAACACTACACAGAGAACTGTAACACTGCGCAGAGTCAGCAGAGGGAACACTAACACTACACAGACAACTGTAATACTGCACAGAGAAAGCAGAGGGAACACGAACATTACACAGAGAACTGTAATACTGCACAGAGCCAGCAGAGGGAACACAACAACTGCAAACAGAACTGTAACACTATGCAGAGCCAAGAACAAAACTCAGACAACTGTAACACTGCGCAGAGCCAGCAGAGGGAGCACGAACACTACACAGAGAACTGTAAAACTGCACAGACCCAGCAGAGGGGACAAAGCAACTGCGAACAGACCTGTACCACTGTGCAGAGCCAAGTACAAAACTCAGACAACTGTGACACTGCACTGAGCCAGCAGATGGAGAACAAATTCTACACTGAGAACTATAACACTGCAGAGAGCCCACAGAGGGAGCACAAACACTAAAAGCAGAACTGTAACACTGCACTTAGCCAGCAGAGGAAACACAAACACTACACAGACAACTGTAACACTGCACAGAGCCAGCAGAGGGAACACGAACACTACACAGAGAACTGTAACACTGCGCAGAGCCAGCAGAGGGAACACGAACACTACACAAAGAACTGTAACACTGCGCAGAGCCAGCAGAGGGAACACGAACACTACACAGAGAACTGTAACACTGCGCAGAGCCAGCAGAGGGAACACGAACACTACACAGAGAACTGTAACACTGCGCAGAGCCAGCAGAGGGAACACGAACACTACACAGAGAACTGTAACACTGCGCAGAGCCAGCAGAGGGAACACGGACACTACACAAAGAACTGTAACACTGCGCAGAGCCAGCAGAGGGAACACGAACACTACACAGAGAACTGTAACACTGCGCAGAACCAGCAGAGGGAACACGAACACTACACAGAGAACTGTAACACTGCGCAGAGCCAGCAGAGGGAACACGAACACTACACAGAGAACTGTAACACTGCGCAGAGCCAGCAGAGGGAACACGAACACTACACAGAGAACTGTAACACTGCGCAGAGCCAGCAGAGGGAACACGAACACTACACAGAAAACTGTAACACTGCGCAGAGCCAGCAGAGGGAACACGAACACTACACAGAGAACTGTAACACTGCGCAGAGCCAGCAGAGGGAACACGAACACTACACAGAGAACTGTAACACTGCGCAGAGCCAGCAGAGGGAACACGAACACTACACAAAGAACTGTAACACTGTGCAGAGCCAGCAGAGGGAACACGAACACTACACAGAGAACTGTATCACTACACTGAGCCAGCAGAGGGAACACGAACACTACACAGAGAACTGTAACACTGCGCAGTGCCAGCAGATGGAGCACAAACACTACACAAAGAACTGTAATACTGCACAGAGCCAGCAGAGGGAACATGAACACTACACAGAGAACTGTAACACTGCGCAGTGCCAGCAGATGGAGCACAAACACTACACAGAGAACTGTAACACTGCGCAGAGCCAGCAGAGGGAACATGAACACTACACAGAGAACTGTAACACTGCACAGAGCCAGCAGAAGGAACACAACAACTGCTAACAGAACTGTAACACTGTGCAGAGCCAAGAACAAAACTCAGACAACTGTGACACTGCACTGAGCCAGCAGATGGAGAACAAATTCAACACTGAGAACTATAACACTGCAGAGAGCCCACAGAGGGAGCACAAACACTAAAAGCAGAACTGTAACACTGCACTGAGCCACAAACACTGAACCCCAAATTGTAAAACTGCCCAGAGCCAGCAGAGGGAGCATGGACACTGCACACAGAACTGAAACACTGCGCAGAGCCAGCAGAGAGAGAGCACAAACACTACCCAGAGTAGTGAAGGAGGGGCTCTTTGTCGAGATTAGAGCTCAGCCCACTGGCTACCTTGCCCAGGTGTTGAGTGGCCCCTGCTCTGAGACGAGGGAGTTCAACTACCACAAGGCCCTTATTTGGAGGCTGATCACCAGGCATGGGCCCTAACAGCTCCCAGCGGGTCCGCGCCCCACTGCTGTGCCACTGGGCTAAATAAAAGTCATTGCAGACCGTAGAGATTCAGTCTGGACTTTTCAGGACTTGCAAGGTTATTGTCTGGTTCCTAGCACCACACGGTTGTTGTCGGGTCCAAGGGGGCTGCTCTCAGGGGCAGGAGACTCCATTCTGAGGAGGGAGCTGCTTCAGCCCCTGGGACTTCAGCAGAAGCTGGATCGGTGGCAGGAAGCTCAAATCAGTATGTCCACCATCTTGGTCTCCCAGGCCATGCCCCCCTATCATGGGTTTTTAGGCACTATAAATGAAGATTGGGCTAAAAAGTGCACAATTGCACCCTCTATTTTCCTTACCTTAGCCCAACTGATCCCTCCCTTCAGAATAGTGGGCTTGTTAATTAGGGGACAGATTCTCAATAGTAAACTTAGGGCCAGATGTACAAACCCTATCCATTTTAAGTCGCACATTGCATCATTTTCCGACTCGCAATGAGTGACTTTTTCAACAGGGTCTCAGGCACTGTTCGTGATTCCTGAGGGGTTGCAAATTGCGTGCCTCATTAATATTCATTGGGCAGGTGCAAATTGTGACCTCATTAGGAATGTCTAGCACTCCCAGGGATGGAGACCTGCTGGGGTTAGCAGACCACCATGTCTGTGACTGCTTTTTAAATAAAGCTGTTTTTTTAATAGTCTGTTTTCCTCAAAGGAAGCGGGATGCATTTAAAAAAGAAAAATGAAATGTTTCAGTTTCATTTTTAAGAGTAGACAGTGGTCCGTGGGACCGCAGCCTGCTCTTAAAAAAAAACCAAACACACTCACAAGGGTAAGGGCTCCCCTGGGGACCCCTTCACATTTGCGAGTTGCTTATCACCCACTTGCAGTAGGTGATAAACTGCAAGTGTTCTGCGATCACAATCGCTGTCGCAAAACAATCATACATTTAAGTGAGACTCGCTATTGGGAATGGACGCCCTTGGCACGTCCCTTCCTAATAACAAGTTGCAAAATAGGGTTTGTACATGGGGCAGACCGCTTTTTCAGTCACAAATGGGCTGCTTTCCCGTTTGTAACCGCAAAATATGGTGGTACATCTGGCCATGTACGTTTATAGTTTTTATTTGTATTCACAAACTACCTGTGCGATTTTTATTCTGTGTGGAGTTTTCTTCCCCGACTGCGGAGTCTTCGCGGTTGTAAATTTACTATTAGCTCATAGTTTGTGAATGCACATTTTTTTTTAATATACGTAAAAGATTAAATGTTTCCTTTTTCAATCAGGCCCTAAGTGTGCGCCACCAGTAAGAGGAGTGGGCAGTGTCAGCTGAGGCAGTGGGCATTCCACTAGGAAGGTGGGTATTTCAGGAGGAAAGTGAGCAGCAGCCTGCTGAAAAATATTCTGGGCAGCTGCACTTATTTTAAACAAAATTAAGGACTGATTATACTGGTATGTCAAGTTATTTGAAAAGATCTCTGCTGGCCATGTTGTCCATTCATGCTCTTAAATCAAAAAAGTAAAAATAAATCATTAAAAATACCTTTGTCCCTGGTGTGCAGAGCACTCGGTGATATTGTCCGGTCAAGTCTTGGTCGACTCGTTGATTTTGAAGGGCGCTTGTCTGTTAAAAAGGAACCAGACGTTAGTGGAGAATGGATTCAGGATCCAGAGAGGACAAGGAGCAGGTGTGTATATATACAAGGGATTATCGCCACTCGAAAAACACCTATTTTGACGTTTTAGTGGCAATAGCCCCATTGCTTTATATACAAGGCAGCGTTAAGCTACTTAAAATGGCTTAACACGCCTTGTAAATAATGCCCCTATTCAGGCAGCATTTAGTGTGAAAGGGGTGGGCAATATGAGTTGCAGTGGGCGTCCCATCACAACATCCATTGATTTTTTACGTTGCCCCCTATTTACAAGACTGGCATAAATATGGGCCAGCGCAAAAAATAGGACCAGAAAAAACCTGGTCTCAAACTGTTGTAACGAGGAGAAATTATTAATTTCTCCTCAATGTTGCTGTTTCTATGTTTGCTACAGAATGCAGCACACATAGAAAGAGCACATTGCCATTAGTTATTGTTCATGTATAGGAAAGTGCCTCTTTCTGCACATACACAATCATTAAATGATGATGAGTTACAACTTCTATGTGTGCCGCATCCTGCAGCAGACATAGAAGTTATACATCGTCATTAGTGATTGTTTATGTGCAGGAAGGGACACTTTCCTGCACATGAACAATCATTCCCTGCAACGCAGGCGCCCTTGCACTCTGGTGCAAGGGCGCCTGCGTTGGCGCTGGGCAGCTAAATTTAGCACCAGCGCTAGGGGAAATACAGGGCTATGCCGTATTATTGTGAATGTGGCACATCCCTGCGTTTTTTTAATGTCGGAGCGCGGCATTACCAATTGTCGCTTAACACCGCACTCCACCATTTTGTTGAAAATATGCCCCTTAGTGTAGGTGGGAAAGAGTAGGAGGAGCAGAGGTGTGTCAAGGTGCATCACAGAGGAGCAGGTGAGTAGAGTTTTAAGTGTGGGAGAGGTGTGTCATTGTCCACCTCAGATAAGCAGTTGTGTAGACTTGTGAGAGTTAGAGAGCAGGGGTGTGTCAATGTCCATTACAGAGAAGCAGGTGTGTACATTTATGAGTGTGAGAGGACTAAAGGTGTGTCAAGGTGCATCACAGAGGAGCAGGTGTGTAGATTTTTTCAGAGTGGGAGAGGGAGAGGTGTATCATTTTCCATCTCAGATAAGCAGTTGTGTAGTCTTGTGAGAGTTAAAGAGCAGTAGTGTGCCAATATCCATTACAGAGAATCAGGTGTGTACATTTATGAGTGTGAGAGAACTAAAGGTGTGTCAAGTTGCATCAAAGAGGAGCAGGTGTGCAGATGTGTGAGAGGAACAGAAGTGTGTCAAGGTTTATCACAGAGAATCAGTTGTGTAGACTTGTGAGTGTGGGAGAATGAGAGGTGTGTCACAGTGTATATCAGTGGTGCAGGTGTGTACATTTGTGAGTATGGGAGGACCAGAGGTATGTTAAGGCGCAAGTGTGTAGACTTGGGAAAGGGCCAGAGATGTGTCAAGGCACATTACAGAGACACAGGTGTGTAGACTTGTAAATGTGAGAGAATGAGAGGTGTGTCACGGTACATCACAGAGGAACAAATGTGTAGACTAGTGAGTGTGAAAGGAGCAGAGGTGAGTCAAGGTGCATCACAGCGGAGCAGGCATGTAGGCTTGTGAGTGTGAAAGTAGCAGAAGTGTGTCAATGTCCATCACAGAGAAGCAGGTGTGTAGACTTGTGAGGGGATGCCCGTTTTGCTTTTTTTTTTATATAGCTCTAGACCCTAGACCCGAGACATCAGGTATCAGAGCGCTTTACATGAGCACGAGTTTTGTTACCTGAGGACACATTCATTTTTGTTAGGGATGGCGAGATTATGTGATTTGCCCAGAATCACAGGATGTTGAGCGTCGCTGCCGAGACTCAAACCCTGTTCTCCAGTTTCGAGGTCAACCGCTCTAGCCGTAAGGCCTGCTGTTGCCTGCTCTGGGGGTCTCAAGACCACAAGGACCAGGGTCCTAAGCAGCTTGTTGCCGCCAACGCCACGCCACTGCGCCAGGAGGCGCTACAAAATCACTGAGGGTCCCGCAGCACGGGACGCACGTGGGCAAAGGGCGTGTCCACCTGTGCTTGTCAAAACCCGGAAAAGGCTGGGCTGGGCCACACCTCTAAGGTCTGTTGCTGTTCTCTACTGTAGCCACTATGGACCACGGACCAAGGTACTGTTTTTTCTCCTCATACGGACGCCTTGAGAGCTGTGGCTGAATGTGCTTGCCCGGTTTAGCCTATGCTTGCCTATTTGGCCTACTTTGTTCCTGTTTTTTGGTCAACGTCCTTTCTTTTTTCTTAACTAGGCTCCAGAATGGGCAAGAGAAAGGGTGCCCCAAGCGTCCCCAGTATGATACCTCCTCCCGCACACACTCAACAATTGACAACTACCGAACCCGGGCTGTGGACATGGTTTCAAATGAGATTCGGCTGGTAGAGCGTTGTCTTTCCCTCACAACTGAAAAGATCACTCCTATACCTACTGACCAAAGCTGTTGTGAGCTGCTCTCACCACAGGGTGTACCGGTGGTAAGAAGCCCAACTGTAGCTCCATGGGGCCAGGTTTGTTCTGTAGCACTGGTTCATAATGTGGGTGACAACCTAGATTACGTAGGGTTTACACCAGGCAGGAAGTCTGTGCCCGGTCCAACAAGCATAGACGTTGGCGACCAGTTTTGTGACTCTGAAGGGGAGAGTGGCCCAAGAGCTAAGCGCAGGCGGAAAATTACCAAATCGACGAGCCTAGAAACTCTGCCACTACCAGCAAAATTGTCTCGCGTAATAAGGCTGCAGATGAAGACTGTTAGACGGACCGGGAGGGTCGGCCGAGGATAAGGGGAGAGGTCTCCGGGGAGAGCCGTCTCCAGCGATCGTACAGACAAGTAACTTCCCCCCCACAGACGGACACCACACAAGAGTAAGGTTCAACGATACTTTATAGGCAATTCTTTAAGTACGATGGATTTGTACAAGGAGGTCTGGACTCAGGGGTCCCCTTGATTCTGGTCTCTGGTTTGGGAAAAGGGTAGCGGGACAGTCTTGTTACCAGAAAGTGGAAATAGCTCTCAATCCTCGAGCTCGGCGTTCTAGATGATCGGGCCGCGGCGGAGCCAGCAGGTCCCGAGATGGACGAAGGAAACGACGGTCCGCGGCGGAGCCAGCAGGTCCCGATGAGATGATGGTTGCAAACGGTCCACGGCCACGCCAGCAGGTCCCGACGACGATGAAGGATTTGGAAGGTTACGAAGGTTGCGGCAGCGCCGGCAGGCAAGACGAAGGTGCACGAGGCAGAGCTACGGCAGCGCCAGTAGTCCGTCAAGGATGAGTTCTTCTTTGCGTCTCTCGACTCCAAGATACAACTGCCCTCCTGCTCTGGGCTGCCCCAGTTATAGGGCTGATGTTCTTTGATGTCCGGACCCTCGCACCTGGAGGTCGGGAGGTCCGGGATGAGGGTGTCCCGACACCCAGCAGGGGGGTGGAGCCAGCGCCCGAGGAGGCGATGGCCGAGCGGCACTTGGCGGGGGAGAGCCATCGACACCTCTTTCTCCCATTGACTTACCAAGTAGCCCGCTCACCTCCTGGGTGGATGGTGGTGCCGGGATGTTTGAGGCCTGGCTAGGCCCAGGGTTGAGGTCGATCGGGGGCCAGGCGGCCTCGTGGTGGAGTGTCCAAGATGGCGTCCCGGAGGCGCGCGGGCCAGCAGTGGATCGGGCCCACGAGGTCGATATGTTCGAAGGCAGAGGTCCCTGAGGGGACGGAGGACGTGCAGTGGTGGTGGGTGGTACTTGTGTGACTGGGCTCGGGCCTGGTCGGGCCGGGGGAGAGCGGCCCTTCATGTGGCCTGTCCAACATGCGTCCCCCCCAGCTGAAGGCGGGGAGAGTTACCCATCCTCTTGGGGACTCTCCTCGTCGAGGTGGAAAAACCGGGACAGGCCATCTGCGTTGGCGTGATCTGGCCCAGGCCGGTGTTCAACGGTGAAGTCCATCCCTTGTAGGGAGATGGACCAACGTAGTAACTTCGGGTTTTCTCCCCGCATCTGCATCAGCCACTGCAGGGGTCGGTGGTCGGTCTGTACCCGAAAGTGTGTGCCAAAGAGGTAGGGCCGGAGCTTCTTGAGGGCCCATACCACTGCGAAGGCCTCCCGCTCTATGGTGCTCCAGCGTTGTTCTCGTGGTAGGAGTCGTCTGCTGATGAAGGCCACTGGCTGATCAAGGCCCTCGGTGTTTACTTGAGACAGGACTGCCCCAATGCCATGGTCGGAGGCATCCGTCTGGACGACGAACTCCCTGCTGTAGTCGGGGGCCTGGAGCACAGGGGCGGAACACATGGCGGCTTTCAATTGCTCGAATGCTGTTTGACAATCGGCGGTCCAGTTGACTTTCTTGGGTTGATTTTTGGACGTAAGTTCTGTGAGGGGGCCCACTATAGTACCATAGTCTTTCACAAACCTTCGGTAATAGCCCGTGAGGCCCAGGAAGGCTCGTACCTCGGTCTGGGTGATGGGGGGCTGCCAGGACTGGATGGCGGCAATTTTGAGCTGCAGAGGGGCCACCAGGCCGCTTCCCACCTGGTGTCCGAGGTAGGTTACAGACCCTTGACCAATTTGACATTTGCTGGCCTTGATCGTGAGGCCAGCCTGCTGAAGGGCTTGTAGCACGGCTCGGAGGTGGTGGAGGTGCTCGGGCCACTGGTGGCTGTATACAGCGATGTCGTCTAGGTAGGCAGCGCTGAACCCTTCGAGCCCCGCCAGGACCTGATTGACGAGCCGCTGAAAGGTTGCGGGGGCATTCTTCATGCCGAAGGGCATGACTTTGAAATGGTAATGGCCATCGGGGGTGGAAAAGGCAGAACGTTCTTGGGCCCGGGGTGTGAGGCCGATTTGCCAGTAGCCCGCCGTCAGGTCGAAAATACTGAGGTAGCGGGCAGCTCCCATGCGGTCAATCAGTTCATCTGCCCGGGGGATGGGATGTGCGTCTGTTCGGGTGACCGCATTCAAGCCCCGGTAGTCAACGCAGAACCGGAGTTCCGGTGTGGTGCCTGGTGCGGCCGCTTTGGGGACCAGTACTACAGGGCTGGCCCAGGGGCTGTCTGAGGGCTCGATGACCCCGAGCGTGAGCATTTTTGTTACCTCTTCCTGGACGCAGGCTCGTACCCGATCTGGCACGCGGTAGGCCCGGTGGCGGATAGGGGGGCTGTCCCCCGTGTCCACATCGTGCACACACCAGGAAGTGACACCGGGGGTGAGGGAGAACAGGCTGGCGAACTGCGATAGGAGGGCCCGACACTCCTGGCGTTGCTCTTGGGTGAGGGCCTCTGAGAGTCGGACCCCGTCCACGGAGCCGTCTTTCTCCCGAGTCCGTAGGAGGTCAGGGAGGGGCTCGGAGTCTTCTTCAGCCCCATTGTCTGTGGCCATCAGGAGGCTGAGTTCGGAACGCACAAAGTGGAGTTTCAGTCTGTTAGCGTGGAGGACCCGGAGGGGGTTCCGGGAAGATTCCATGTCGATGAGATAGGTGGCAGGACCCTTGCGCTCGACTACTTTGAAGGGCCCCGTCCACTTGTCTTGCAGGGCGCAGGGTTCGATGGGGGACATCACCCATACCTGTTGCCCAGGTTCAAATTCGATGGAGGAGGCATTCCGGTCATACCATTTTTTCATGTCCTCTTGACTGGCCTCTAGGTTGGCTTTTGCCAGCTCTCTGAACCGCCGGGTCTGGTTGCGGAGGGTTAGGAGGTACCGGAAGACATCTGGTGGGTTCTTGAGAGGGGGCATCTCCCAGCCTTCCTTGACGAGGCTGAGCTGCCCCCGTACTGGGTGTCCATACAGCAGTTCAAACGGGCTGAAGCCCAGGGACTTCTGGGGGACCTCTCGATATGCGAAGAGGAGGCATGGCAGCAGCACATCCCACTGGCGACGGAGGGGCTCTTCCAACCCCCCGATCATCCCTTTGAGCGTGCGGTTGAACCGCTCAACGAGTCCGTTTCCTTGAGGGTGATAGGGGGTCGTGAATCGGTAGGTAACCCCGCATTGTTGCCAGAGGGACTTCATATATTTAGAAATAAAGTTCGTGCCTCTGTCGCTGACGACTTCTCGGGGGAAGCCCACACGGGAGAAGATCCCCATTAGGGCCCGGCCGACTACCGGGGCTGTCACAGTTCGCAGGGGAACAGCCTCGGGGTAGCGGGTGGCGTGGTCCACTAGCACCAGGATGAATCGATGGCCTTGTTTTGTACGTGGGTCCAGGGGCCCCACGATGTCGATCCCGACTCTCTCGAACGGGGTGGTGACCATGGGAAACGGTTGCAGGGGGGCTTTTAGTTTGCGGCCGCTCTTTCCACTGGCTTGGCATGTGGGGCAAGATCGGCAATGCTGGTGTACATCGTTCCTCATTTTGGGCCAGTAGAAGTGGGTCACCAGACGATTGTAGGTTTTATCTTGACCCAGGTGTCCCGCCAGGGGGACATCGTGGGCCAGGTTTAGTAGAAAGTCTCTAAAACGGAGGGGCACCACTAGTACTCGGCTGGCTCCCAGCTCCGCGATTCTTTGCTCACTGTAAAGCAGATCATTGTCCCAGTAGATCCGGTGTGTTCCGGAGGTATCCCCTGCGCTTTGGGCGAGCGCTTGCTGGCGGAGTCCCTCGAGGGAGGGACAGGTCTTCTGCTCTTGGCGAAATTGTTCTTGCGTGGGCCCCCCCTCTTGGGGCCACTGGTCGAGGTTAGCGAGGTCTGGAGAGTGAGCTGGTTCTGGGGGGGCGTCACGGTCAGTGGTTTCGGCCGGGGCGACCGGAGGCGGCGGCGCCGGCCATTCGGGTTCCTCTGGGCGGGGGTTGGCACGGGCGGCCATGGACCGGGTGGTGACACACGCCCAGTCCGGGACGCCCAACATCCCCAGGTGTTCTCTTCGTTCTACGGCTGCCCACGGAGAGCTTTCAAGGTCATTCCCCAGGAGGCAGTCTACGGGGGCATCGTCTCGGACCGTTACCTTCAACATGCCGGAGACCCCTCCCCACTCAAAGGGGACGCAGGCCATTCGACACAGGCTTTCTGAGTTATCGGCTGAACGTACAGGGCAGAGAATGTTCGGCAGATACTGTTCTTGGGTCACCAGGTGACAGCGGACGGCTGTTACACTGGCCCCGGTGTCACGAAGGGCTTCGGCCCGGCGTCCATTGATGCTCACCCATTGGCTGTACTTCTGGGTGTTAGCGGGTAGGGGGACCCGCGGGACCATGTCCTTCCCCCCTAGGCAGGCTAGAGCCATGGCGGCTGGCTCCCATTCCTGATGCTCTTGCTCATATTCTTCTTGCTCCTCGGAGATCTGTTCTTCCCCCAGGGCAGCAGCAGCCACCTGGCGGGGTCTTGGGCTCTGGTACTGTGGGCAATTTGGGTCGTTTGCATAGTGGCCGACTCGTTGGCATCGATGGCTGTACTCGTCCAATTTCTCCATCTGGAATTTCTCGGTTGCTCCGCTTTCTTTAGTCGTCATCGCGATTTCGTCGTGGGGTGAGCTACTCTCTGTACGATTATGCGGTGATTCGGATCGCGCCGCTGGCCACCAATGTTAGACGGACCGGGAGGGTCGGCCGAGGATAAGGGGAGAGGTCTCCGGGGAGAGCCGTCTCCAGCGATCGTACAGACAAGTAACTTCCCCCCCACAGACGGACACCACACAAGAGTAAGGTTCAACGATACTTTATAGGCAATTCTTTAAGTACGATGGATTTGTACAAGGAGGTCTGGACTCAGGGGTCCCCTCGATTCTGGTCTCTGGTTTGGGAAAAGGGTAGCGGGACAGTCTTGTTACCAGAAAGTGGAAATAGCTCTCAATCCTCGAGCTCGGCGTTCTAGATGATCGGGCCGCGGCGGAGCCAGCAGGTCCCGAGATGGACGAAGGAAACGACGGTCCGCGGCGGAGCCAGCAGTTCCCGATGAGATGATGGTTGCAAACGGTCCGCGGCCACGCCAGCAGGTCCCGACGACGATGAAGGATTTGGAAGGTTACGAAGGTTGCGGCAGCGCCGGCAGGCAAGACGAAGGTGCACGAGGCAGAGCTACGGCAGCGCCAGTAGTCCGTCAAGGATGAGTTCTTCTTTGCGTCTCTCGACTCCAAGATACAACTGCCCTCCTGCTCTGGGCTGCCCCAGTTATAGGGCTGATGTTCTTTGATGTCCGGACCCTCGCACCTGGAGGTCGGGAGGTCCGGGATGAGGGTGTCCCGACACCCAGCAGGGCGGTGGAGCCAGCGCCCGAGGAGGCGATGGCCGAGCGGCACTTGGCGGGGGAGAGCCATCGACACCTCTTTCTCCCATTGACTTACCAAGTAGCCCGCTCACCTCCTGGGTGGATGGTGGTGCCGGGATGTCTGAGGCCTGGCTAGGCCCAGGGTTGAGGTCGATCGGGGGCCAGGCGGCCTCGTGGTGGAGTGTCCAAGATGGCGTCCCGGAGGCGCGCGGGCCAGCAGTGGATCGGGCCCACGAGGTCGATATGTTCGAAGGCAGAGGTCCCTGAGGGGACGGAGGACGTGCAGTGGTGGTGGGTGGTACTTGTGTGACTGGGCTCGGGCCTGGTCGGGCCGGGGGAGAGCGGCCCTTCATGTGGCCTGTCCAACAAAGACCTGTTTGGGGGTTTGGTTGCGGTTAATGAAAATACCTTGTGCAAACTGGTCAAATGTTTAGGTGACCTCTTGGATTCAACTATTCTCCCTATCCTTGAAAGTTTAGCAATACTTGAAACCAAACCGGTGAAGCCGCTAGATTCCTGGACTTCCATTTGAACTTGGTATTTGGCCTCTGATTTTTCCCCTACTATCCCCATTAAGAGCAAGGTTGTATTACATCCACATGACAATTTACCAGTAACCCATCCTGCTAAACAACGGGTAGCCTGTGCCCCAAACCAGGCCTCTGTACCCGTGATAGACCTTCCCCCAGCATCTACCCCGTACGTCGTTGCATTGACAAACGTCCCTAGGCTCACAGAAGACAATATGGAAACCACCAGGGGCCTAATGAACAAATCCATCCAATGGCTGGATAACAACGTCTCAGGCAACTGGGACTAAAGAGATCTTGATGGCAAGACGGGTGGGCGGCACTGGGGGCAGGGGCAGTGGAAACAGCAGAGACGTCATTATGGTTAACTTCCGTAACCCGACGGTTGTCCAGGGAATACTGTATAAAGCAAGCATTGGAATGGTTAAAACCAGCCCGATTAAGATAGTCCCACTTGTTTTTTTATCAGCACCTTGCGAAAGAATCCTCTACTCCTGGTAGTTTTGTTCCCCATGTCTCTGTGTCATCCAGGCCCCTCCCCCCATATCATTACTCCAATTGACCAATGGATTTGCCCCGCTGGTTGGGCTGGAAGATATTGATTGACGGTTTAGGCAGGACCTTGTCTGCTCCGGTTCCCAGGAGGTGGACAGGAAATGTAATAATTCGGTGTCTGTTGCCCAAATGCCATCCACTTCCCGACAGGATGGTCCGCCCACTGTTCTAGGATCAATGGAGAAGGGTGGGACTCCTTATAGCCTCAGTTCTGCGCACTAACAAAGATTACCTTCTCCCAAGTGTGAGTAGGATCCTGTACTGCGAATGTCGAGGAGGCGCCAGTGAGTTCAACTTCGGTTGTCCAGTCGCCCATTGGTCCTTCACAGACCCCTTCCCCTTTAGGGGCGTGTGCGAGCACATGTCATGCATGACGAAGGTTCAATTGATAATGCATGCTTGACATTTTTGAGTTGGAACATAGCGGGTCTAGCTTCAAAGATCTCATTGGATGAATGGCGATCCTTCATCATGACTTACGATATGGGCTATATGCAAGAAACTTGGGAGAGCAAATATATTGGGGCAGATTTATGTTAACTGGCGCATCCCCAGGGATGCGCCAGTTAACATGTGCCACAGTGCGCCACAGCTCCGCCAGCCATGGTGCGCCGCATTTATAATGCGGCGCACCATGGTGCAAAAACGGCACAGATGAGTGACGCATCTGTGCCGGAAATGTGTCGCATTGCTGGAGTTGCGTCGCAAGCGCGACGCAGCTCCAGCAAGGCTCGGGGGTGCCCCATTTTAACAATGCTGCGTCAAGCCCTACGCCTGCTTCAAGCAGGCGCAGGCTTTTGACGCAGCATTGGCTTAAAAGTGACTGAGTGAAATCTCATAGATTTCACTCAGCCACTTTTGCGAGGCGCACCTGCCCCGGAACTTCCACCCTGCGCCGGAACGCCCACAAGCGGTGCAGGGCTTTACAACGTAACGCATCTGCTTAGATGCGTCACGTTGTAAATCGTTCGTAGGATGTGCCACGTTTACGCCGCCTTGCGTGACTCAACAGCGGCGTAAACGTGGCGCAAGGGCCTCATAAATCTGCCCCATTGTATTTGACGGGTTAATGTGTTTAGCCTGCCCGCTATTCCATCATATCGGGCAGAGCTAAAGGGGGTCTGTCGGCCTGGTTTAAAGCGGACATCGATTCCTCTCTTGACTGTGGAGATACATGGATCCGCAGACACACTACAATTTTGATGGTTGCAATGTACTATGGTTGCATCTTAAGGGTCGCGGTAGAAGGAACTTACAAGAGGAGACTGTCGAAGAAATTATTGTGTATATGGTGACAGATCACACACAGTAGGATCGCAAATGAAGATCCACTGACTAGTTACGACTCAGTTATAATGTGGACAGTCGGATTTGGAAAAGATTGGGTGTTATAGGAACAGACTGTGTTATCAATACTTAGAGGCACAGCGTTGACCCATTTCAGTGGCCCGATGGTTGGGGTATACAACTGTTACAATGAAGTTTTTACCACGCACTACCATTACAACGCAGGCATTACCACCCATACCATTACAACGCATTGCGCTGAGGGGCGCTCTAGGATAGGGAATAAGTCTAATTTTATATCCAACACCTTCCCTAGTGTCCACGGGGACTGGAGTTGGAATATAAAATTATACTTACCACTATCCAGCACCTCTAAGCGCTATGCGTTGTAACGGTATTCGTTGTAAATGCCGCGTTGTAATGGTATGCGTGGTAAAAGTATGCGTTGTAACGTCATACATCCGATGGTTGGCTACATCCAGCTCTGAAATACATTGGACCTGCCAGAGCCAGTGTCGGATATTAACATCTTGCTTGTGACGTTTTGGGACACTTTGAGCCGAGCTGGTTATACAAATATCCTGACTGGGGTTCTTGCACATATTTTGTTACGCAAGAACAGACACGACCTGTTTTCGATTCTGGCCTGTTGATTCCGACGTTTAAGCCTTGAGAAAGTCTAGCAAAAGATGAAACACGTGTCGGCTATCGTGTGCTGGGAATGTTTTAAAACATTTTTTTCACAACATGAATAAAGACTGCTGAACAGCATGAACAAGGAGCTTTCTGGATTTCTGTTTCAGATCAATATTGTTGTGTCTTATCCACTCTTAGCACAGGGATATATACCGAAGGATCTATTAATCTGATCTTTACTGTTTATGGATCAATAATTGACGTAATGGTGTGCTGCCAGAGCCTCCGTTTTTTTGTATAACTAGTTTAAAGCGGACATTGTAGGTCGGATGTACAGTTATTTCAGGAACAGGGGAAGGCGCGGGCCTTTTGTCTTCTTTGGAAAGATACTCGTCAGTTATATTTGATACTCTTTTATAATAATAATTTTTCGTCCAAAGGTGACTTTCAAGGCCTCATTGGGCTGATTGATTTGCGTGTGGAGAGAGAGGCTCGAGTGGATTGGCCCCTTAAGTTGCTCGTGGCGGGGGATTTTAATGCAAAATTGGGGCACCCTCCACCTCTTTCCCCAACTGCCTTTGATCCAATTTCCCACAAGCTGGACCGTACCGTGATGGGTGCAAGGGGGCGGGTTTTATTCTCTTATTTGACAGAATGGGGTCTGGTTAATAAAGTTCCCAGATTTACTGATCAACATATTCCTGCCTTTGTAGGATGAGGTGCAGGAAGCATTATTGATTATATATTTGCCACCTGGAGCATGTCTCCCCTCATTAAGGACTGTGAGGTCCTTGTTCATTCCTACAGTGGCCACAATCCGATCTTTGTAAAAATAGTGCTGCCATAGATGGGACAAATGCCCACGCCTTTACCTGCTCGCGTATTAACTCCTAAGGATGCAGGAGCAGGGTGGTATGGCGTTCAGCGAGCATGAACAGCATCCCAGGTGATGTCTGATAGTTCTGCCCTGGTGCATAGCTGCGATTGCACGCCACGTGTCCCGGCCTGCATCTTATCTAGTTTCGCAACTCTTTTAGATAAGATCAGAATTCTGCTTTCTAGACCAGAGTCCCAGTCACGTCAACAAGTACATTCATGGTTTGATAATGACTGCAGAGAAGACAATAAGACCCTACGCAGGGCCTTGACGCATAACCCCAGAGACCCGACTATGAGCAAGGAAAGCAGGAAACTGCATAAGCAGCCATGAAAACAAGAAAGTCGGCCCTGAAGGAGGAGAAGTGGGGAATCCATAGTGGGTGCTTGCCGTTCTCTACCCTACCACGCCTTCTGGGGAGCAGTGCGGTCTGTCGTATCTCCCATCCTTCCAGCCGATAAAGTGACCGTCCATATTTCAGCTGAGACTTGGGTGACGCGTTATGCTGGCCTGTGCTCCACCCACTTTAGTGCTGTTGATGCCTCGGCGCAGTTGAATCCGGTATGCCATACCCTTACCTTCATTGAAGGGGAGGTCCGAAAAGCCATCGTTAATAGTAAAGGTAGGAGGGCTCCTGGGCCAGTTGGTATTCCATTGGATTTATTCAATGAAGGCCCGTATTCCGGACCCCGGTGCTCGCTTCAGTGTTTGATTCGGCTTGTAGTGTCGGAGAGCCAAAGTTGTGGTGTTCATCCGTTATAGCGCCTGAGTTTAAAAACAGGAAACGTGCCTGATTCTGTAGTGCCTCCTGGTGCGGTGGAGTGACGTTGGCGACTGCAAACTGCTTAGGACTCTGGTATTTGTGGTCTTGGGCCCCCCACAGCACGCAACAGCAAAACGGGCATCCCCGCACAAATCTACACACCTGCTCCTCTGTGATGGACAGTGACACACCCCTGCTCCTCTCACAAGTCTACACACCTGCTTCTCTGTGATGGACATTGACACACCTCTGCTCCTCTCACAAGTCTACACACCTGCTCCTCTGTGATGGACATTGACACACCTCTGCTCCTCTCACAAGTCTACACACCTGCTCCTCTGTGATGGACATTGACACACCTCTGCTCCTCTCACAAGTCTACACACCTGCTCCTCTGTGATGGACATTGACACACCTCTGCTCCTCTCACAAGTCTACACACCTGCTTCTCTGTGATGGACATTGACACACCTCTGCTCCTCTCACAAGTCTACACACCTGCTCCTCTGTGATGGACATTGACACACCTCTGCTCCTCTCACAAGTCTACACACCTGCTCCTCTGTGATGGACATTGACACACCTCTGCTCCTCTCACAAGTCTACACACCTGCTCCTCTGTGATGGACATTGACACACCTCTGCTCCTCTCACAAGTCTACACACCTGCTCCTCTGTGATGGACATTGACACACCTCTGCTCCTCTCACAAGTCTACACACCTGCTCCTCTGTGATGGACATTGACACACCTCTGCTCCTCTCACAAGTCTACACACCTGCTCCTCTGTGATGGACATTGACACACCTCTGCTCCTCTCACAAGTCTACACACCTGCTCCTCTGTGATGGACATTGACACACCTCTGCTCCTCTCACAAGTCTACACACCTGCTCCTCTGTGATGGACATTGACACACCTCTGCTCCTCTCACAAGTCTACACACCTGCTCCTCTGTGATGGACAGTGACACACCTGTTGCACAGCAGTTGGGATCTCTGTGACAAAGCAGTAACTCACTGACCTATTTACATCATATGCATTTTGTGATCTGCATCATGTACATGTTTTTTGCAGCAGGCACATTAACCTTCTGTGCTGCCGCCTGCTGCTATTTCACTACTGGGACCACAAACATAGGCTAGCTCTGCCGGACTATTCTTCAGATTCCACTACTATTCTGTTTATGCAGAGTCTAAGTACATGCTGCAGAGCTGTGCCTCAGATTTCAAACATTTTACAGACTATAGAGCCATTTTAAATGGCTTATTCCTGGATGAGCTGAATGTGAGAGGGCTCTCTGTCAATCTGACTGACTTCATTAAGGAAAACAACTCCACTTAATCTCTCCTTTCAGGCCATCCAGGTAACAGGTGGAGAGGTTAATGATGTCTTCCTGTAGCATCATTCCTGTTTGCGGCTGTAGGGTCATAGGATGGGAAGGGCCTTTGTCCAAACCCCCCGCCTTACTCTTGCCACCATGCCTTACCTTCGCCACCTTAAATCCAAGCACCATTTCCTTCCCAGAACTACTTCCACACACTCCATGTTCCAGTACTGTGGTGCATGAGGCACTCATTTGTAATCAGCCTCTGCCACCTCTGGGTGGACCTATCCCTCTTCTGCGGTATCTCCAATGTGCCCTGGGTTGTACCATTACAGCTCCTGAATTGCCCCGCAGAGCTACTACTGTGGTGTCTCTAGTTATTCATGGGATGTTTTGCCCAAAACCTCTGCCTTCCTCTTCCTCTCCCCCTCCTCACTAGCTTCTCTTGAGCCTCCAATGAGGAGGGGAGGCCACATGTTTAGCCTCTTTTTTAAGCGTATCTGTGTCTCACATGTCAGCACCTCTGTCCTTCCTGGCCGGGCTGTATTTAGTAATCCTGTGGTGGCTCTCCACTGGTTAGGATTTTTGATGCAACTGAGTGGACTCCATGTACTCAGGGGCACCAACACTTTTAGCAAATGACAAGTTCCCTACTTTGGTACTGTTCATACTAAAGTTGGTAAGCCCCTGCATGCCTCGTGGTATTTATTTTCACACTTTCTGCTACACCCCAGGAATATGCACAGAAAAATGAGGCTCCTCATGATCCCACCATATTGTTCAAACCAGACACATCTAACCTAACACGTTCTGTACAGGCCAAAGTATAAACAACACCCCTCCAACTACTCCAAAGGGCCTTCAGGAAAGTGATCCAAATCAGGGCACTTCATGACCTTGCCCAGGGTATGAAGTGGTAAATAAATAGTGTACCCAGAAAGTGTTTCAGGCCTTGCAAGGAGTATGGAAAGTGCTATTTAAATATGAATACAATACATGCAAAAGTTAATCAGGCTTAATCAAATTAACCACTGGATATTACTCACTAAAAACATATTCTGTGTAACTTGTTCTATATTTCTCAGTGCAATAGACCCAATAAACTTTGTTCACATTGCCAAAAGACATTTGCTTTTAAAGGCCAGAATGCAAGATGTTGACAAAAATGATGTTGTCTGCATAGGTCAACTTGCTGACCTGAACCATGCTCAATTCATGGGGAAAGCAAAGTATCTTCTTTAACTTAGACAGCAAATGCATACATTAAAAAAGGTGGAGGCAAGTCAGATATACAGGCTTTTAATTTATCAAAGGATATAGCAATATGACTCAGCTGCATTTTAACTGATGTCTGAAGACCCCAAATAAGGTAGAGCAATTTCCTGTCAAATTTATAACTTGAGGGGACACTTTTGTAACGTGGAGACCCCGAATCAAAGCAAAAGCAGTCAGTGTAGGGGCACTGGGCCCAGTGCAGTGCGCGGCCCACTTCACTTAAGAAGCTTCTGCTGTTTACTACAGCACAATGGGGGCAACGTCCTAGCTTGAATTAGGGCTCATGGGGCCCTTGCCACACCACTGCTTCTGTGTCATAATGTATGAGATGTGGACTAGTGTCTGAAGCTGGTGATATTGGAACATGGGGAACCAGGTTCAATCCTTGCCTGGGATCAACATCCTGCGGTTCTTGGCAAATCACTCAGTGCCCCTGTGTGTAAAAGTGAAATAAAACGTGGTTCCATTGTAAAGACCTCTAACATGTTTGTGCTATAAAAAAACTGAAAAGAAATGTTCAGGATTTTTACCCAACTGTAATCCTGATTTAGATACAGGGTAAACAGCAGAGGTCTAAAATACTCCTCCAATATTCAGTGCTGCAAAAGAAATGCATTTAGATCCCAGGGCGACTTATTACCTTTAAAGAGGTACATTGTGGCACATAAAGAAATATTCAAATGACCAGGCTACCTTAAGAGCGAACAAAGTCATTGCAGACATTCCCATGCCATATCGTTCCAGTAGGTTTCTCAGACAGAATTCATGATGGTAATATACGGAACATAGCCCATAATTTAATTACCCATCATCTAATCGCACCTTAGAACAATAGGCAAACACTATATCTCTCTCATTTTAGAAGTAATCAATTAATTTGAACCATATTTTCTAGATTCTCTAGATTAATCCCTAATAACAATATTGAGCACAAAGCTCTGAAATGAGCATTGAACCAATGATGTTCTGGTAGGCAACCTCAGTTACAAGTGGACTTGGGAGCCAAGTACACACATTTATTGGTGGAGCTCAGTTCACATTATCCAATATGGAGTATACATTGGGAAACCCTGCATGTGTGTCAGGCTTATGGATTGTGATCTGTGAAATTTGATCTATTTTTAAGACTGAACTTCCCTTTAATTGTATTTCCAAATCTCTGCTTCTACCCCCTATACACCTACATGTACACTCACTCGCCTCTGCTCATCCACTTTCCTCCCTGTGCTCTCACACCAAGCCCCTCCACTACCTACAACTTTTGAATGATTAATGCACCCTTTTACCTGCCCCTCCAGCTCACAAACCGCCCCCTTTGCACATATTCTATTCTCCTTGTGCCCCCACACTAACACCTCGACCGCCTGCATCCTCTTAACACTGCCATCTCTGCTCCCTGCCCGTCCAGCTCACAAGCTGTCCCCTTTGCGCATAAGGCTGCCTGCTCTGAGCAGGCAGTCCACTATTGCCTTAGTAGGAAGACTTCCAATTTATTTTTAAATTATGTTTAAAAATGATGCCCTATTTCATGAATGATACACCTGTCAGCGGTCAGACATACAGCTTTCTCTGCTTTTTCCCCCACTCGCGTCAAAGCAGCAGCACACACGTTTGCCACGCCCACCCTCCTCTGCTGGTATATGTCACCTGTCAAAAGTACGACCCTTCGCGCTCTTTCTTACCCAGGAGCTTCCACCTACTTACCACCCTGCCCACTGAAACATTATAGTTCTTTTCCCCCGCGTCACCCCTGTTATTTTTCTTGGGTGCTCCCCTGTTTGCTTCATCACACACGCCGAGCAACAACAATTTCGCCTCCCCCTTCCGGCCTCCGCCTTGGCATGCATTTTTTCCCTTTCCACTCCTTGATTACGTCTGCCTGAGTGGGTCTGAATTAAGACGCTTTGAGAGAAAATTTCCCATGCCCTCCTCCCTCGCCCCCTAGTTGTATGTTTTTTTTTCTCTAGTTTTCGTTGTTTTCCTGGGTTGTCACCCCTACCATGAAACGCTGAACATGCGGCACTGAACAACAGCACTATGCGAGTCTCGGGAATGTCAAGGGGAAATGCGCTGTTTTCAGTAAATCTCACCGACACAGCGCCTTGATGCAGTTGTAAGAGTATCGCTGAGTATGTGTCACTTTTCATTGCATGGAGCTCCCATTTAAATGTACACATTTTCCTACCTTGTGGTGGAGGCCGGCGTGCTCGAGGGCTGCCAGTGGGGTGTGTGTGGCAGCTTTCCCTCCACCCATGCCTCTTTCTGACTAACCTCCGCTTCTCTTTCCTGCCGCCTCCTCGCTGGGGGTTGATGCCAGTCTGAAGAAAGCAGACCCACGAGGAGAAATGGAGGCGTCGCACCCGGGTGCAGCGTGACGTGAGCCAGGTGTGCCACCCCCACGCGCGGCATCCAATGATGGATGCTGCGCGGTGGACCAGCCAATCCTGGCGCAGCATGCAGAGCCAGGATTGGCTAGGGGGGCACATTTGCTGCTCGCCCGGTTGCCCCTTGCAAACCCGGGCTACGGCAGGCAGAGAAGTCCCCGCAGGGTCCCACTGGGGTACTGTAGTGCGCATGCTTGCGAAAGTTGGAACCCAACTTACACTTGCGCACTGCGGTCTGTCTGCTGCAGCCTGAGTGTACTGTCACTCAAGCGGCAGCAGGCCACCCCCCTTGCGCATTCTGAAATCGCCGAGTGTGTCCCGGCGGCTGACTCGCAATCTATTGTAAGGATTGCAGCGGCGGCCGCGATGGGGGTCCATGTGGCTGGTGGGGCTACGCCCCTACGCCCCAATGTGGTGACCTGTCTCTGACAGTCAAGGCACTTCTGAAGCAGTGACTGGTGAGCTGAGCCCCCGCTGAACTCTTTGGCGTGGGCTCATTTACATAACGTCCGGTGTTCACCATCCTGATGTGTTGCAAACACAGAAATCCAGGCAGCCCCATGATGCTGCAATTAAGAAAGCCAAGGAAGGTAACGAGGTTAAAATGGATTTAATCATACCTGATTGTTTTGTCTGCTTAGGTTTGCCTGTGTGCCTGATGCTTTTTGTGCACACGCCTGTTTGTTTCTTTCTCTGTGTGTGCACGCTCGAGAATATATACTATTGTGCGAAGCAACAGCATATAACTGTATGGAAACTGTAAATATCATAAAACAAACAAATGTTAAAACATCACCGCAATTAGCTTTCCTTTTGTGTAATGAGTTAACCCTTTCTGTTTATAGAAACGCATTTCTCATCAGTTTTGGTAGCTGCTGCCACTAGTACTGAAGTTAATAGGTATAAGCATGTCTTGCTCTTAACCCCGGCCCTAGCCCCGCCCATTCGCCGCATTTTAATGAGTACCTGTACTATTTTATTCCCATTTAAAGCACTGGAGCAGAGGTGTGTCAATGTCCATCACAGAGGAGCAGGTGTGTAGCCTTGTCAGAGGAGCAGAGGTGTGTCAATGTCGGAAGGATATATGAAGTTACAACGCATATAATTCACAAAGCATACCATTACAACAAAACTTTTACAAAGAAGGATCAATTATAACGCATGCTATTACAACGCAGCTGCTGTTACAACGCATGCCTTTACAACGTAAGTATGGGTATGTATTTTTTTTTAATTAATGAGAATGTAATTGTAGTGTAAGTGTGGGATACTGTAGGGGTTACAATTACTATTCTAATTCCTGGGGGGCGTAATAGTAGGGCAAGTGTTGGATAGCTCAGGGGTTAAAATTACTATTCTAACTCCAGGTGGGTGTAATAGTAGGGTAAGTGTTGGATAGTGTAGGGGTTAAAATTACTATTCTAACTCCAGCCGGGTGTAATAGTAGGGTAAGTGTTGGAAGGTGCAGGGGTTAAAATTTAATTAAATACCTACCCATACTTACGTTGTAATGGCATGCGTTTTAATGGATCCTGCGTTGTAAAAGTTTTGTTGTAATGGTAGTGCGTTGTTTTAGTTGCGTTGTAATGGCTGTTTCCCATGTCCGAGCAGAGGAGCAGGTGTGTAGACTTGTGACAGAAGCAGGGTTGTGTCAATGTGCATCACAGAGAAGCAGGTGTGTAGACTTGTGAGAGGAGCAGAGGTGTGTCAACGTCCGAACAGAGGAGCAGGTGTGTAGACTTTTGAGAGGAGCAGAGGTGTGTCAATGTCCGAACAGAGGGCCGGTGTGTAGACTCTGACAGAAGCAGAGTTGTGTCAATGTCCATCACAGAGGAGCAGGTGTGTAGACTTGTGACAGAAGCAGAGTTGTGTCAATGTGCATCACAGAGAAGCAGGTGTGTAGACTTGTGAGAGGAGCAGAGGTGTGTCAATGTTCGATCAGAGGGCCGGTGTGTAGACTCTGACAGAAGCAGAGTTGTGTCAATGTCCATCACAGAGGAGCAGGTGTGTAGACTTGTGACAGAAGCAGAGTTGTGTCAATGTCCATCACAGAGGAGCAGGTGTGTAGACTTGTGAGAGAAGCAGAGGTGTGTCAATGTCCATCATAGAGGAACAGGTGTGTAGACTTTTGAGAGGAGCAGAGGTGTGTCAATGTCCGAACAGAGGAGCAGGTGTGTAGACTTTTGAGAGGAGCAGAGGTGTGTCAATGTCCGAACAGAGGGCAGGTGTGTAGACTCGTGACAGAAGCAGAGTTGTGTCAATGCTCATCACAGAGCAGCAGGTGTGTAGACTTGTGACAGAAGCAGAGGTGTGTCAATGTCCATCACAGAGGAGCAAGTGTGTAGACTTGTGACAGAAGGAGAGGTGTGTCAATGTCCATCACAGAAGGACAGGTGTGTAGACTTGAGTGTGAGAGAAGCAGAGGTGTGTCAATGTCCATCACAGAGGAGCAGGTGTGTAGACTTGTGAGTGGAGCAGAGATGTGTCAATGTCCGAACATAGGAGCAGGTGTGTAGACTTGTGAGAGGAACAAAGGTGTGTCAATGTCCATCACAGAGGTGCAAGTGTGTAGACTTGTGAGGGAGCAGAGGTTTGTCAATGTCCACCACAGAGGAGCAGTTGTGTAGATTTGTGAGGGAGCAGAGGTGTGTCAATGTCCATCACAGAGGTGCAAGTGTGTAGACTTGTGAGGGAGCAGAGGTTTGTCAATGTCCATCACAGAGGAGCAGAGGTGTGTCAATGTCCCTCACAGAGGAGCACTTGTGTAGACTTGTGAGAGGAGCAGAGGTGTGTCAATGTCCACCACAGAGGAGCAGTTGTGTAGATTTGTGAGGGAGCAGAGGTGTGTCAATGTCCACCACAGAGAAGCAGTTGTGTAGACTTGTGAGAGGAGCAGAGGTTTGTCAATGTCCATTACAGAGGAGCAGAGGTGTGTCAATGTCCCTCACAGAGGAGCACTTGTGTAGACTTGTGAGAGGAGCAGAGGTGTGTCAATGTCCACTACAGAGAAGCAGGTGTGTAGACTTGTGAGAGGAGCAGAGGTGTGTCATTGTCCATCACAGAGGTGCAGGTGTCTAGACTTGTGAGGCAGCAGAGGTGTGTCAATGTCCACCACAGAGAATCAGTTGTGTAGGCTTGTGAGGGAGCAGAGGTGTGTCAATGTCCACCACAGAGAAGCAGTTGTGTAGACTTGTGAGAGGAGCAGAGGTGTGTCAGTTTGCATGTCAGAGGAGCAGGTGTGTAGACTTTTGTGAGGAGCAGAGGTGTGACAATGCCCATCACAGAGGTGCAAGTTTGTAGACTTGTGACAGGAGCAGAAGTGTGTCAATGTCCATCACAGAGGAGAAGGTGTGTAGACTTGTGAGTGTGAGGGAGGAGAAGTGTGTCAATGTCCACCACAGAGGAGCAGGGTGTAGACTTTTGAGAGTGAGGGAGCAGAGGTGTGATAATGTCCCCAACAGAGGAGCAGTTGTGTAGACTTGTGAGAGGAGCAGAAGTGTGTTCGTTTGTGCATCAGAGCAGCAGTTGTCTAGACTTGTGACTGGAGCAGAGGTGTGACAATGTCCATCACAGAGGAACACGTGTGTAGACTTGAGTGTATGAGGAGCAGAGGTGTGTCAAAGTCCATCACAGAGGTGCAGGTGTGTATACTTGAGCGAGGAGCAGAGGTGTGTCAATGTCCATCACAGAGGAGCAGGTGTGTAGACTTGAGTGAGGAGCAGAGGTGTGTCAATGTCCATCACAGAGGAGCAGGTGTTTAGACTTGAGTGAGGAGCAGAGGTGTGTCAATGTCCATCACAGAGGTGCAGGTGTGTAGACTTGAGTGAGGAGCAGAGGTGTGTCAATGTCCATCACAGAGGAGCAGGTGTTTAGACTTATGAGTGTGAGGGAGCAGTGGTGTGTCAATGTCCATCACAGAGGAACACGTGTGTAGACTTGAGTGTATGAGGAGCAGAGGTGTGTCAATGCCCATCACAGAGGAGCAGGTGTTTAGTCTTATGAGTGTGAGGGAGCAGTGGTGTGTCAATGTGTATCAAAGACTGTGACAGGGTGAATATGTGAGTATAATAAAGTACAGTATTCATGTAGAAACAGCTCAGAAGCAGGAGCCGGGTTGGTAAAGCTTCCATAAACACTAACCAAAGAGCATCAGGCGCATGGTGCTCTGCAGTGGACCTGCCGGCGTCATCATCTGCACCGTGTAATCTCCTATGTCACTTGGCCTGAGGTTGGTAATCCGCAGGGATCCATTCTGCAGCATCATTTCTCTGCCAGTGTACTTTGGTCCAGGTGTTGCATTTTTTATAGGTCCATGATTTGGCTTATGTATAGTTCCTTGGTCTGGCTTATATATAGGTCCATAGTTTGGCTTATGTATAGGTCCTAACTCTGGCTTATATATAGGGCCATTGTTTGGGTTATGTATAGGTCTAATATTTGTCTTATTTAAAGGTCCAAAGGATGAAGTATTCATTGGTCCAATGGTTGGCTTTTTTGAAGCTTCTAGTTTGTACGTCAGGATCACGTTGACTGGAAATGTGGCATGTGCTGGCGCTCTGTACCAGGTCAATCTCTGAAAAGGCTCATGAAAAGAAACAGACAAGAGAACCTCTCCTCCCACAACGGGTGTCTGCGGGACCAGGGTGATGTGCACATGGGCTGCAGATTCTCGAATCCCAAAACTCAGTAGAGCTAGAAAGAGGAAAGAAAAGTTAGCAAATCTAAGAGAACTGTGTGAGGTCAAAGGAGAGCAAAACATCTATGACCAACTTGCAGAGGCAGTTTCTCAAAAGGCCAAGGTTATTCAAAGAGCATTGCATTGGCTAAGATTGCGTAGGTAGGAATAGGTTGCAGAGAGGCATGTGAGGTGGTGTGCATGTTTTGTGGTCCACCTGTATCTATAGCGTACTCTGTAGGGTCAGCAGCAGCCAGAGCTTTCTCTCTCCACTTCTACTTGTGTCCCACATGAACTGCTCCTTGCAGTGAAGAGAAGCTGTCCACCCCTTCCCACATCCAGTGCTTGTCCTGTGGTCTTTGACCCTCAGATCTGACATACAGAAACCAAGAGTAGATTCCCCCTGAAACCAGCTGCTATGGAGATGTAGCACCTTGAAAAGAAAAACACTTTGAATTCATTCACACCCACCCAAAAGGTATTCGGTGTCTTTACATTTGAGGGATCAGATGAAGATCATTTACTCCAACTTGGATGCAAGCTGCCATTGCAGCATATCCAGCCTTCACATTTTCATGCTTGGATCTCTGCACCTGCCCACAAATGTAGAGACTGGCGAGGACCAGAGGCAGCAGCCTTGTCTGACTCTCTTCTAAGACGATGGACCATACACGCTGTTGGAGAACTGATAAGACCCAGGAGCACCAGACCTATTTCTTCCACCAACAGAAGGACCCCCATGGCCTGATTGGCTCTTCCTTGTGAGTGGCTGCCCAACCCCCATTCCACACACTGTCATTGGTTGCTTCAGTCTACTGATCCCACTTCACCTGGGGAAGACATTTGTGATAAAGTTCTGGAACAACACAAACAAATGGATAAACTATTGGGCAAAAGAGGCCGCACTGCGGGATGGCTGCCTTCTGAGACAGCTCCGCCGGGCAGGTGCTAATTATATGAAAATCAGCATCTAGCGGACATGTGAACATCAGCAAACAACTGATATTATCATCGGAAGGCACCAGGCATGAGATGAGACCGCCGGAACTGTGCAGAAATGCGGAGGCGGCTGTTGAACGGGAAAAATTACGATCCAGAAGAGATTCATGGTCTTGACAAGATGGCAGCGCCCTAGCAGGAAGAAAACCAATATGTGCTTGGGGAGAAAGTAAGACTGCACTTAAATGCAGGAAACAAGCCAGTGAGTACCCCAAACGACTCATGTTCTTTAAAATCCGGAAGTCTCACGCATGAATGTACAGCCCCGGTGTGCGGACTAGGAGACTCGAGTGCAGCGCGATTATCTGTGACGCATTATATGAGGCTTGAAATGGCGGGCGGACAAACAAAACAACACTGTTGAGCACTGCTGAAGGTGTTCCCTGTGGACACCACTGCCGTCTGATACAACATTACTTGCGGACTTGACATATAGGCATGTGGAGCCTGTAAATATTGTGTAAAACACGCATAGATGGCAAGAGCAAGATAAAACTAAGACCCAGGGACCGTTCTGGATCGCAACCAAGATGGCCGTGCCCTAGTAGTGAGAAGAACACTGTTCCGCGCTTAGAGAAAGCACAAAGCGGCACTCAGACATTAAATACATGACAGTGTGTACTCAAAGTATCTCCTGATTCTTAAAAATCGGGAAGCTCCACCACTGTAAGAACATTTCCTAATGTCAGAACTGGGTGTCACAAGTAAAGCGCGGCCACAGGGGGCATATTGCCTGGAGATTAAAATGGCGGGAGGACAAGCATAAAGAAACCCTTGGACATTTCATGGCGCATTTCCGGGACGCAGCGCGGCCGCCTCCGGACACAATGCCTGGGAACTAGACAGATGGACATAAAGAGCTTCCATTCTGTGAGTAAACGGAGCCCCGACACAATCGTTATCACTATCATTGCCAGACATGCGAAAATTGAATTGTCGGTGCTCTGGTAATAGTGCTCAGCGGCTGCATATCTATTGATCATAAAGTGGTAAGTGTGGAAGCTGTGGAAATAGGGGGCGGCGCTTGTGTATTCAAGCCACGCTACGGGGCGGGTATATGCCTTGGAATTAGACACTAAACTGCATCAAAACGTCTGGTGTGCAGCCTGGTGGGCAATTGGGTGAGACCATAATGCTGGGATTTAGATACACCTTCGACTTGTTGTGCTTGTCACTGCGGGGGATTCTGGAGTAAAACCGCGCTTCCCATTTGAACATGCTGGAGTTGTGAAGCATAATAGAGTGATGGTGCCCATTGCGCTGTTACAATAACGTATGCGGAGCACTTCAACGAGTCATCTGCGAGGTTCTGACATTGAGCTTCTCCGAAAAACAGTGTGCATTGGTGGCCTGCTAGAGCGTTTAGAAATCCGACGGAGTGCAGGGCCGGGGTTACAGCAAACCTCACAGCGAAGAAAACTTTGTTGAACATCAATGCCCAGTATATGGGCGGTGTCCTCACCCTATTTCTCGAGCAATGTGGTAAGCCAACATGGGTAAACCGGACAAGCAGCAATCTAAATTGCCCTTTGAATCGAAAAAAACCACGAAAAACCCGACAGCTACATCGGATGCAGAGCCGGATACTGATGGGGGACTAAATGCTGGCATGGAAGGAGTATTGCAGGCTATCCAACAAAGTCTACAAGACATTAATGGTAAGCTGGACACCATCACCCTACGGGTTGATAATATGGCTGCAAAGCTGGTCAAACACGGAGAACGATTGGTTGAAGCTGAAATGCGCATATCTGCAGTAGAGGACGAATCACATGGCACGACCACGGAATGCAGAGAAATGGAAAAGGTGTTGGACACTATAAAAAACAAGGCGGAAGATTTAGAACCGCGCTCTCGCAGAAACAACATTAGAATAGCGGGAATTCCGGAGCCCACCAACACGGGCTGAATGGAACCGTATATAGAGGAACTCATCCGCAACGTGTTTGGCATGGAGCAACTCTCATCTGTTTTCCTAATTGACCGCGCGCACAGATCCCTGGCCCCAAGACCGAAGCCAGGTGCCGCCCCATGACCTATAATAGCTCGAGTTCTCAACTACAGAGATCGGGATACAATATTGCGGTTGGCTCGTGAAAAACAGAAGATAAACTATCAAGGCAATAACTTAGAATTTTATCAGGATTTCACGATGACTGTCCAGCTGGCGAGAAAGGAGTTCAGCCCCATGAAAAAGAAACTGTGAGACATGGGAATAGAATGCGCCATGCTATACCCGGCCACACTGAGGGTTACCCATGACGGTCAAGCCACAATTCTACAAACACCGAAGGCTGTGCAGGACTATCTTAAGAAACTCAACACCAGGCGGAAGGAACAGCACAGAGAAGAGTGACATCAAGATACAGAGTAATAGACTGCATAATGTCAGCACTATTTCAACATGAGTATGACTGTAACTGTGTACGTCAATGCTGCAAAGGAGTAATGACCTCCGGCACAGATCATCATGAACAGCACTGTTGCTCAGTGAGGGCTAGCGGCACGTGGAATGACTGCGGAGAAAACACTGAATGCAGGGCATCGCTACCTGACTGCCGCATGTCGGGACAAAGGACATGTGGTTGCACCAGGTGGTCATTCATAAATTCCGGACTAAGGAGTTGGCGGAGTCTGCATTGCCGGGACGGATAGGTATATGCTGCCACACAGTAACAGCTTGCTAAACATCTTTGTGGGTTGCGTATGTTTTATTGTGGGTCTTCAATTCTTTATATGATGCACATCGAATGCCTAAACTGAACGATACAACTTAGTTGTTAAAACATATATAGGTTGGATAATAGAAAAATGTCCGCAGTTATGTATTATACCTGGCCACATCCATTAAATTGGATGGAGTTGTGTGACCTAGGTGGACCCCCTAGGCAGGTGTACCTCATCTAAAGTTAAGTTATGTTATCTATTTTTAGGGGATCGTGTCTTTGGCATAGTTGGGTTGCTGAAGTGGGCTGGGGGTGGAGGGTGAGGTATTGGACAGGTTTTTGTAGACCAATGCACTTGAGAGACATCGCTGTGTTACAAACTCATGCTATGCAATGCTGCATCATTAGATTTACTCTGGATGTTACAATTGTAGTGTACTATAAGCTTCATACCCCATCATGTTTAATTACACTGTTTGAAAATGTCTACTGAATTACTATACTCAAAAAAATTGTCTTTGTTAACTTGGAATGTAGGGAGACTGAACACTCCAAAAAAGATACGACAGGTATTTGCATATCTAGATCGTCATCAGATAAATGTTGCTCTCCTGCAGGAGACACATCTGACGCCAACAGGTACTAGCAATGTGGGGCGGCGCTGGGTGGAATCAATACATATGTCATCATATTCCTCTTATACTAGGGGTGTTATCATATTGGTAAAAAAAGGTATACAATTCCATATAGATACTACTGACTCTGATGCAATGGGGCGCTATGTAATAATAACAGGTACATTAAGAGGCTGCAAACTTGCCATAATTAATACGTACGGACCAAACATTGATCATCCTGATTTCTATATAACTCTAGAGAGGAAAATATGTGCCTTACTTGACATTCCACTAATTTGGGGGGGAGACTTTAACATTGCATTGCAAGGTGACAAGGTCCGGTCAGGGAAGACAAATGAACCACATAAGCGAGCTCTGTGTAAATTGAAAGATATTATGTCTGTAAACCAACTTACTGATATTTGGAGAGACCGTCATCCTGAGACAATAGAATCTATGCATATATCAGTGGCAAATAATAGTTGGTCACGTATTGACTACTGGTTGGTTTCTGATGATGTCATGTTGTGGGCAAACTCTGTGAAGTACTTGGCCCGGACATTGTCGGATCAGAATCCGGTCATGCTAAACATAACAATATCACATTACACCCTGCCACCGTACAGTTGGCGGTTTAATGCGAAAGCACTGCTAGACCCAGTATACACAGACACGATTAGTCAGGCTATAACAGACTACTTTGAGTTTAACCAGCCGAGCACGGAGGACCCTGGGCTTTTGTGGGAAGCATTCAAAGCCAACATTAGAGGTACATGCATAAGCACTGCTGAAGGTATACTCAGAGATATCAGGAGGCAACTAGCACTACGAGAAGAATAACTGCGAGCGTTGGAACTAGACTATGGGCGTACGGGCTCAACTAAAGTATTCGGTGATATAAGAGTTCTCCTGACAGAATACCAGACGTATGCTGCTGACGAGCTTTAATATATAATGAAAACCTATGGGGAAGGTGGGAGACCAGGCAAAGCACTGGCTAACAAAATCTGTTCTGGACCTGCACCCCAGATAGTGAAAGCGATTAGAGACGCGAACGGTAACCTAAAATACGACACACAGGAAATACTGCTGGAATTTATGACTACACACGGTAATTTGTACACTACACAGCACTCCGTAACTACAGAGGAAATATGAGCGTATCTGGCGGATGTAACCATAGCGTGGTTATCTGCCGCGCAGAGAGAATATTTGGCATTACCAATTACTGTAGAAGAGGTAACTGAAGTCATAAAGCCAATGCCCAATGGTAAGGCACCGGGCCCTGACGGATTCAGCTGCGAATTCTATAAAACATTTGTGGATAAATTAGCGCCTCACTTGGTGGAATTATATGGGGATGCACATAAAAAAAAGATATTACCGTTGACACTGAAGGAGGCTCTGTTGATCACACTATTAAAACCCAACAAAGATCCGGAATATTGCGAATCGTATTGACCGCTATCTTTAATAAATGTGGATACTAAAATTTTAGCCAAAATATTGGCCTCTAGACTTCAGCCCCTATTAACTGGCCTGATTCTAAGCATGGGCGGAAAATCCGTTACGCTCGCAGATTTTGCGGATTTTCGGTAAATTCGCAATCCGCGAGATTCGCGAATTCCCCGCAAAATCCGCAAATCCGCGAGCAGCGGATTTTATGGCTTGCTCGCACTGTTCGCGTGAGTTCGCGGCTTCCCAGTTCAACTTCGCGCCCCGCGAATAAGCGCTAAATTGCAGAAATACGATCTTAGCAAAACTGAAACTACTTACCAGGTTCAAAAGTTCAAGCTCATCATTAGTAGCATTTCCTGTAGTGCTTCCTGAGAGGCCCCTCCAGAGTTCAGTTGCCTACTTGCAACTATTATGTGACCCTGCTCTGACCCTCAGAATAGTTACACAAAGGTCCTGAATTACAGCTAAGGCAGACAAGCAGGAGCCAGGCTGGAAGTTCAAATCCAGTGACACATTAATCAGCCCCTAATTCATTATTGTCCGTTGGGGCAGGGCAGGTGTTGTAACTAATTTTGCAACAATGAAAGCACTTAGCAAGTGCAAAATATCACTAATCAGAAAGCACTAAGGAAGCAGGTGCCAGCTAAAAAAATATTCTGTGACACATTAATCAGCCCCAAATTAATTCAGGTCACTTGAGGCAGGGAAGGTGTGCTTTGCTTTGCCACAATAATGTACACTGGACAACCAGAGGGTGCTGTGATGAAACAGAGGGTGGCATGGGTGGGCCAGAGGGTGGCATGAGTAGTCAGAGAGTGGCAGTGGTGACAGAGAGTGGCAGTGATGAAGAAGAGTGTCCCAAACAGGCTGGACACGTAGAAACAACAAGTTCGCAAAACTTGCGACCCGACAGGTAAGTTCGCGTTTGCGAAATTGTACAAAACCCTCGCGAACTGGCAGAAACCCGCGCGAACACAAAAAAAAATCCGCAAATTCGCGAGAATTCGCGGATTTTGCGGATTGCGAGTTCGCAAATCCGCAAAATTCACGAACACGAGATTCGCAAAATTCGCCCATGCTTACCTGATTCTAACAGACCAATCCGGAGTTATCCCTGCCTGATCCACAGCCCATAACACTAGAACGCTATTTGCTCTATCACACTACCTGCTCCCGAATACCAAAGCGGCTGCGATTCTTTTAGATGCTGCTAAAGCATTTGATTCCATAGAATGGGGTTATCTGCATGCAGTACTGATCAGGATGGGTTTCCCCTCAATATTTCTGCAATGGGTGAAATTACTATACACAGCTCTGTTGGCTCGTATTAAAGTAAACAAATATATATATGGACCCATATCAATAACTAGGGGGACAAGGCCAGGATGTCCACTATCACCCTTATTATTTGCAATAGCACTTGAACCACTAGCCTGCAAAATCAGACAGAAAAATAAATTTTACAAAATAAACAAATTTATAAACTATAGCTTATTAGGGTTTAGAAGCAGAGCAACCAGCATGAGCACAGACAGGAGGTCAGCTAAATCATTTGTCAGTCTCCACAGTGAAATATTTGAACCTTCACATTCTTTAAAATACTTGGTGTGGTAGGCCTGTGGGCTCACACAGAGGATGACACTCAAACTAGAGATATTGCTCATAAATGTCTTCCTTTAACAAATAAATGTTCCCCCATGCAAAGGAAGTGGGACACAGAGGAAGATGAATAAGAGACCGATTACAATAGAAAACAACAACAGAAAATATAAAAACAAGAGCAAAGACCAGGAAGGTCAGTCACAGCCCTTGACCAGATACATGCCCAGCACACTCTTCTGAAGATGTCTCCTTGGCTGAATATAGAATTTCCCTATGAACAGCATTGTCTGGGTTCAGTTTCACAGCCTTACAAGAAGTCCAGTAATGCCCACCACTCACTCTAACAGCACTACCTCAAACCTTTTCTAACATACAGGCTCATCAAACGTCTCCTCCACATTTTTGACATAAAAGTTTTTTTTATATATGAACAAGACCACCATTCGTGAGAACCACAATATTTGTCTTCTTCCTTGCATCATACCCAAATTTCTTTTGTTTTGGCATTTGCCACATGTTTTCTGGTTAATAAAGTACAGCCAACTATGCTTCAATCTTGACCCACTTCAACATCCCCGCTGGATGTAACTCAGCTGTGGCCTCAACACTTCAAAAGGAAACACATTGGTGGAAGAGTGAGGTGTAGTTCTATAAACCACAATACAGCCCTGGTTGCATGAATGGCAGCAAAATTATTACTCAAAGCCCATCATATGAAAGCACTCATAACTGCACTCTATGTGACCATTAGTCTGAGGATGATACAATGAGCTCTTGCGAAAACTCTCCACCTCAGTGCTCACAAATTAAACTCCATTGTCAGAGACCAGAGTATCAGTTCCCCGAGGAACTCAATTTCCATAAACATTTTTGGAATAAGGCTCACAATTAAACCTTATTTGGGGTCAATTAGAATAGTAATCAACCATGACTTAGGCAAAGGATGTGTGATGAGAGAGGGAGTTGAATGCACCCATCTGGTCAATGTCAATATTTCTCTAAGGCCCAGCCTGTAAATCGATAGATTCCAGGGGGAAGAGGATACTTTGAAAGAGTTATCACTGCTGGCACAAATTAAACAGCCCTTCTCCCCTGTTTTATGTCAACTCTTGTAACCTGTGCTTGGTTAGAGTTAACCCTAATTACCTTCATGTGACTTATTGATTAACTGAAGTCTAAGACAAGTTAAGGGAACTAACTTGTCCAATCTATCCACCAGCCCATCCTCTACAGACAGTTCTTCAGCAACCCTAGAAAGAGGTTGAAGCTCACAGTCAAGGTTTTTCTCTTTTGGCGACCAGGTACCACTAGAGGCAGAACTTCTCTATTCTGCTTCAGAACACGTACACACATTTTTTTTACCTCAATAGAAGCAAACAATTCTCAAGATCCTCATCTGGATCAACATCTTCAGCTTCATTTTCCTCAGTGTCACCTTTGGTAGGTAAATTCGACAAAACGTCTTCTCTGATATCTCTACCACCCGAAATATGTAAAATATCAAACTGATATTGAGGTGCTGAGGTAGTTCTTCACTATTGTTCCTTTCAGAATGAGGCTAAATGGTTTGTGATCAGTTTGGAGGACAAAACGCTTACCCCACACATAGCTGCAGAATCATTCTGTAGCCTAGTGTGGTCCGGTGGCTGCACATTCTGACACCTCCATCATGGTCCTGAAGGAGACGCAGGCAGAGAACTACGTTAGGGTTCTAGTGGAATGCGCTGACTTCATCACACCCATAGGAAGCCTGGACGCCATAAAATCAAATGACAAACAACCTGGTGGTGATTCTATAGACACAGAGGAGGGAAGAGTAACGAGGCCAGCATGTAAGAGAGAGAGGAAGAAGCAGGAAGGTGGAAAGAAGTGGAGACCGAGGTCGGGCAGGCAGATCCAGCGAGGTGGAGGGAGAAACAAGCCAGGAGCAGAGAAGACACGGAGATGGAGGACAGAACTAGGATGGCAGTCAGAACAAGAAAGGACAGATGCATGCATACGTCCAGCTGTGGAGGTGAGTTGTTGGTTGTTGTGGCACCTACCGCTGCGGTGTTTCGTCCATGAGAGAGCAGCAGCGAGCAGTGAGCAGTGAGCAAGCAGCAAGCAGGCAAGCAAGCCGTGTGCCGCGAGCCGTGAGCCGTGAGAGGTGGTAGGAGACCGCAAGCGTCCCTACGGTAGCGGCATAAAAATCTTGAAAACCCTACGGTTTTGCAGTGGTACCGGTGAGAGGCAAGCTAGGAGACTGTGGTGCCTCTCCTGTGGTGATAGAATTCGCAAAAATCCTTTGGCAGCAAGAGGCACCAGGCAGTAGGAGACCGCGAGAGCCTCTCGCCAGTGGCAGCGGAAAGCAAAAACCTCGGCAGCGGCAGGAGCAAAAAGCAGCAAGAAGCGGTGGGAGCCACGGCAACCCTTTAGTAGCAGCGGGTGCTACGAGGTTCTTGCCCTGCACACGGAGGAATATTGGGAAACATTGGCGGTAGAGGGAGTAGTGGCGGTGAAGATTCGCGGGGACGTCAGAGACCTTCGAACCGGAAGCAGGACACAAGATACGGTGAGAGTGCCGAGGCTGCGGTGGGTGTTAGCAGCCCCCGAATAGTTGAGCATTGTGGAGGGGGGGCTGCAATTATAGAACACAGCGCGCACCTCAGCTCAGACAAACGAGAAGTGCAAAGTGCAAAAGTGCCGAAAATAGAGCTTCACATAACAGCGGTTGAAACAAGAATAGTGAGAGCCTCAGTTGGTGCTGCAGGGTGTTCAAGCGTGTTCAAATCCGTAGCAAGGCCCCCTGAACTCTTGACTCGCAGTGCTGCACTTTGGAACTCCTTTTTTTTTTTTTGAATAGCAAACTGCTAGCGAAGAACAGCCAAAGCACTAACTAAACACAAACACATGTGATTTAATAGAGCACAGGCTAATAAGCCAACAATTTGCATGACTATCCCCATAAGGAGATATACCCTGCAAGAGAACTGTGGGCGATCGGTTCTGTTGCGGCTTTGATATTGAATAGATGCTAAAAAAGACTCTGTAACCACGGAGAATCTGTGCTTTGGTGCTATAATACCATTAAGGAGCATTTAAGAACCATATAAGAACCTCGATTTGCGAATTGCGAGAAGCGGGAAAGCGAGAAAGGAGAAGCGGGATTCTGCAGAGGGGTATTGTGGTCGCACCACAATACCAATGCACAGCGACAAGTGAAAGAACTGTGCACCTGGAGCACCGGGTCACCGGGTTGCAATCCATTCTCAGAATAGCAGGCACCATGAGATCGGGCAAAGAAAGACGGAGCCTTTCATCATTAGTGAACAACCAGGGGAAAAAAAACAAAATTCTTAAGGTGTCCTCTTTCAGCCAGGAGACACTAACAAGCCAACCGAGATCTGGCTCTGAGGATGATACCCTAGTTACTCTGGTCAGGGACGCCGAACTAGAGGGATTAGTCTCAGATCAATCTAACCCACATCAAACAAAAACTAAAAAGATCTCTTTCCCAACCAAAAATCTATTCCAAATTTGCCTTTGTAAAAGATGCTGGACCAGTGCTAAACTACATGAACTCCTCGCAGAGGGACCTTCCCTTCCCTCTGCTTCCGGAGAAAACTGTCTCGACAATACCAGAAGGCATAGTGCCAGGGAGATGCTCTCCACCGGCAACGACATTGGCAACTCTCCCGGATAATGAAAGTCCTCCACAGGCCCGCCGGGCCCCTACCTCCAATTCGTCTATGTCTATGTCTATGCTCAATTCAATTACAGCAGCTATCATTCACCAACACACTGAAAAAGACGGAGCAAGCCCCATAAGGCAACCCAAACGATCAGAAGCCAATAAGGAAGTGAGAGCAAAAAGAGGCCTTGGAGCAGGCGAGCATGACGACCAAGGCAAAGAGACATCCTTCTATGAGCATCTAAAACAACTCCCACTACAAAATCAATCGCACCACTCAACACCAGTTAAAAAATCATAGTCGGAGCCCCTCGAGCTAGCTCTGGAGAAAATAACTCCACCTCGATCTAGACTCCTTGGCACAATTCTAACTGAGCAGGCCGCAAACTGGCAACAAACCAAAATTGCTACTCCACCGAATAATGTTTTCAACAAACAGCAGACTCGATCCCCGGGGACAGTTGGAACCTATTCATTCTCCCTGACAACTGAAAAATGGGAGAAGATGGTGGACACATACTCCCAGGGAAAAGGGGTGACGCTAACTCAAGACAAAGAAAGCAAACCTTACGACTCAGCAAAGATTTAAAGGATAGAAGAGAGTGGTCTATGGGCGTCACTTCTAAATACCATGACCCTCGTGACAAAAGCAATGGAATACCATTCGGACAAAATGGACATTCAATTAAACCTGCTAACTAGACTAACCACTCATGTCATTAAAATTGACACTAAGTTACTAGATTTGAATGAGCTGATTAAAAGAGTTCAATCACAAACTACAATCAGCCCGCCCAGCTGCACATGTTACTCTATCATCCACAAGTTATCCACCTTACCAAATGCAATGAGCGAACTTTTAACAGACCTCAAGTCCGTAAACAACTTGCAAAGAGAGGTGTGGGTAGCAGCAAGTAACGAGAGAAACAATCCAGTCAATGAAATGAGGGACATAACTGAGGTTGTGACCATCTCCAACTCTATCATGGACCTAAATAAATTAAACGATCAGCCAAAGGACTCGAACGAACCGAGATTCCAACAAGCAGGATGCTTATCCGTTCACCGGCCAGAAGAACATTAGCAGGCCAAGACAATTGTCGAAAGCCAGGATCAACCGGGCAATAGACAACTGACGGCTAAACAAAGAAGGAAAATGAAGAGAAAAGGGAGAAATAAGACAGGTTCCATCAAAACTTATTTCCTAGAAGTAAAAAAATCCCTGGCAGAAATAAAGGAGGATCAAGGGAGTACAAAGGAGGAATTAAGCCCCAGGTCTGGTGAGAACACCCTCCCTGCTCCCGATCTCAAGGGTTCAGAGACAACTTCTCCCAAGATCAATCATACAGAAGAACAGCCCACGAAGGGGACAGACGAAGAAGGGCTAAAATGTGACGAGCTGGTGGCGACAAACAAAAGTGTGAAAAAAACCCAGATGGTGGACCCACTTACAGTACACAACCCGGTCGCCCAAACAACTGGAGGCACTAATCCCTGGAGTCCCGCCACCTGTATCTTTTCAACAGCCAGTAAAAAATAACTTAATGTAAAGCTTGACATGGATTCTCGGACCCGGAGAGTCCAAGTCTCTGGACCAGCTGAAAATACTGCACCCGAGATTAAATCTGGTCCATTGCCGGAGAACAACGAACATGACCCCTGTGATCCTATAGTCAACTCGTGTCCCTTGACCGAGAGAGAGCAAGGTTCACAAGCCCAGAGAGTGCGGGGCTTACAAGCCTACGATATACATCAAAGTATGGGACGGGCAACAAATCATGAACTACCACAGGAGGCTACCACTGACGATGAGCATAAAACAATACTCTTCATTCCTGACTGTAGATCTAAAGGCCATGATGATATTCTAAACCAAAGCAACATCCTTCGAGTGTTGAACTCGATCATATCCTTAAGCGCACTTACTAGCAAAAACTTGGAATCTATTGAATTTATTACTATGAAACACCTATCCGAGCAGGAAATAACAAAAACAACCTGGAACACAGGAGAAACGGGGAAGAAAATTTTAAAAGAAGAAAAACAACTGAAAGAATGGGGGATTCGAATCAAAACATACCTCATCCCCGGCTACCCGGTTCCTCTACTCCGTAACCCCCAAGAAAAGATTATATCGACCTTGAGTAAACCCCAGCCAGGGACATTCAAAATATCTATACTAAGAGGAGCACATGGAAGCTCAGCCGAAAGAAAGGCCGGGGCATACCTCCAGCAAAAAAACAGGAGCCCACATCAAGAATGGGACTGGATTGCAAAAACAATCAACACCAGACAGCCCGATCAATGACAATTTAACGAAAGAAACAGTACCATTCCAAACATAAGGCCGCCACTAAAACTATGTTCCTGGAACATAAATGGACTAGGAGCAAAGACCCTTAACAAAGACTTACTGTCATACTTTCAGCAATATGACTTAATTTTGTTGCAGGAAACCTGGTTAGCAGAACCATTCCATCTTCAGGGTTATAAAACATTCTACCTCCCAGCAAGGAGAACTTCAAAATTTGGTCACGAGAAAGGCGGCTTAATCATATACACCTCGATACAAACAATAAACCACGCAAAAGAACTCCTTAACAAAAATACTTCGGGGATCGAAAACGGGGTCATTGCAGTCCAGCTGGAAATATCAACATCGGGAACCATCAGGCAGGAATTAATCCTGGTTACCACTTATTTGCACCCAAAAGCCAAAAAAAGCGGGGCTAAACACCTAGTAACAGAATTGACTAAATTAATAACGGAAGCCGAAAACTCGAACCTTATTGTCTCAGGAGACTTTAACTTGTTCCTTTCGAAGTCATCTGGCAAGAATCTGCCAATGGAAGATCATCTGCTTGTCAGGAGGATTCCCCCACTGGAAGCATGTCCATGGGGCACTTCGAGAAACCTATCAAAAAGGTTAATGGAAGATTTATCAAACCTGGGCCTGATTTAAATAAATGGCCGGTCCCTGGGGGACAGACCCCAGGCGGCAACTTTCCACAACTCCGTGGCGAACTCGGCGATCGACTACACCTTTCTATCTTTCTCAATGTTCACATTAGTACAAGCCTTCAGAATTGGCACATTCGAGTGCAGCGACCATCTCCCGCAAGAACTGACACTATGGGCTCAAGGAACAGCTCTGACATTTCCCACCAATGGCCCTAAGTTATCGACAACTACAAAATGTAAAAGAATCAAGTGCAACATCAATGACCCGAAGCGACTAGCGGAAGATGCGAACATGCGCTGGGAAAGTGCTGCAGACCAGAATGCTGATAACATTGTTGCCTGGGAGTCCGTCTTGAAATATTTTGCCCTCTCGAATTCCAAGTCCAAATTGCCTCAAGAAATTGATGTACAGATAGGCCAAAAAACACCTTTCCGGCCCATCAGCGTCTCAAAAAAACACCCTCATACTCTTTTATCTCTCGATTTAGGGGCAATAAAAACGGCCATAAATAGAACACTCCGCGAGCTGCGTAAAGCCGGGAGTGATAACGACCTAATTACCAAACTGAGAGCTGAGGAGGCACAACGCTACGCCGCCACCGAGCACCGAGCGCCGAGACACGACCCAGGAGCTCCCTTGCTGGGAGAACGCCGCCACCGAGCCAGGAGTCACTCACCTGACAGCTCCCTTGCTGGGAGAACGCCGCCACCGGAGCCAAGAGTCAAAGCCTGGGGTAATCGCGCCGCCGCTCCGGGACTACAGTTCCCGGCAGGCAACGCAGCGGACGCGCAACAGTGACGTCGCGCCAGGAGGCGCTTCTTAACTGGGACAGAGCCGGCGGAGCGGGGGAGAGCTGAGGAGGCACAACGCTACGCCGCCACCGAGCACCGAGCGCCGAGACACGACCCAGGAGCTCCCTTGCTGGGAGAACGCCGCCACCGAGCCAGGAGTCACTCACCTGACAGCTCCCTTGCTGGGAGAACGCCGCCACCGGAGCCAAGAGTCAAAGCCTGGGGTAATCGCGCCGCCGCTCCGGGACTACAGTTCCCGGCAGGCAACGCGGCGGCGCGCAACAGTGACGTCGCGCCAGGAGGCGCTTCTTAACTGGGACAGAGCCGGCGGAGCGGGGGAGAGCTGAGGAGGCACAACGCTACGCCGCCACCGAGCACCGAGCGCCGAGACACGACCCAGGAGCTCCCTTGCTGGGAGAACGCCGCCACCGAGCCAGGAGTCACTCACCTGACAGCTCCCTTGCTGGGAGAACGCCGCCACCGGAGCCAAGAGTCAAAGCCTGGGGTAATCGCGCCGCCGCTCCGGGACTACAGTTCCCGGCAGGCAACGCGGCGGCGCGCAACAGTGACGTCGCGCCAGGAGGCGCTTCTTAACTGGGACAGAGCCGGCTACGCGGGACGCGAGCGGGACGCCCGGGGCTAAGCCCGGGCAAAGGGCGGGCCCTCTTAGGCCCTCAGAGGCCCGAGGAGCCTGGCCTGTGCCAGGTACCCTGTTCGGTTGCGATCAGCCAAAGGACATCGAGACTGTATAACTGTAAGTTGGCTGTCATTCATTACTGAATCTTTTGCTATACGGGGTTTGGCCCGGTAACTGATTATAAGTCGTTATATATTAGTTTTACTTGCCATATATTGGACCTACCATGTCTCACCCAGAGACTAGAAGTATGGCTTTAGCTGGGGCAAAGAAACTTACGGGCACCCTTGATGATTTCATAGTGCGCACGCATGCCCTTATCGATGAAGGGATCACACTGATGGACAGAAGGGTGTCACAAGACCTAGCCATGGCAAAGCGTTCTTCTCTGGGTCACATTGCACAAGCTTGTACACCTAATAATGTATCTGTCCCAAAGTCACTTGTAATCGTTCATAAAGATCAGGGCAGTGATTTACCTGCCACACAGGATGGTCTGGAGGCAACCCCAAATCTCTCTTTGCTACTGGAAAATGGTCCGGTGGCAATAGAAAATGAAACCATAGATAGTACCCTAATAGAAAGGGGAAGGAAGGAGGGGGCTATTCCCAAATTAAAGAGTAGTAAACAAAAGTCGACTAAAACGGCTACTCGTAAAGGGAAAAAAGCCCAGACTGATAAGATTCATGACCCAATCCAGTTGGATCCCACCCTATCAAATGTATGCACAAACCCAGATGCTCACACTAATACTAACGGTGCTACGGGTGGTCCCCGGGTAAGTGTGGGCATAACATTAAGCTTGCCAGATGAAACCATCCTGGATAGCAGTTTGGAGGGGATATTGGAACTAAGCGGGGTAGTTGATAATCAAGCTAGAGGGAACGAAGACAGCAGTACCCTAAGCATGGCTAATAATAACATCTTCGCTATGCTAAAAATTCTATTGGAACCCATTGAGGTTAGGCTACGATGTCTGGAAACAATATTGACTAATATCCATAAAGATATTAGTGCCCCTAGCTTCAATTCGAACAATAAAGTTTCTGAAAAGAAATCCACTACGAATAGACCACCCACAGCTGCTAAAAGCATTGGTAATACCAACCCATCTCTAAAAACTACCTCTATTCCACCTCCAAAACCCACCACTAACCCACCTCTGAAAGCTATACCAACACCTAAAAATTCCACCATCATTGACCAAACAGCCCCACCTACGCAAATTCCTAAGGATAGAGTTACTGAAGAAAAGAGGGAGACACGTAGAAACATACATTTACCACCAGAAGCCTCAACATATGTTGTGGTCCTTACTGGAGTACCCCAACCTGCTGATAAATCATATGAAAATAATGGGGGACTAGTAAATAAAACAATACATTGGTTAAATGATAACTACCCCCTCCCCCCGGCCTTCAAAAGCAATATCCTTATGGTTGAAAGGACTCCTTGGGTGGGGTACAATAATAATAATAAAAAAAGGATACAAGGTGACTGTGTAGTAATAACATTTGAGAATCCCCGCACCGCAGAATTTATTACATCAAGGCCCCCAAGAAACCATGGTCTGTCAGTCGTGGCTAGGCCATTGTCCTATTTTTACCCGGAGGGTGAACAACCGGACAATAGGTGGAGTTGGACCAGGGAAAACCGCCGACATGGTGGTAATACTGGCCAGTTCCCTGATAACAACTACCACAATATACCGTGGAATGGGAGGCATGACGATGGCTGGAACATTGTGAATCACAAAGTCAGGCCTCCTTATTTCCACCCACAGGGCTTTGATTCAGGATGGATAGGCAATGTTCAAATTCCCCCGTTTTTCCCATGCTACAATCGGTTTGACTGCTTGGAAGCAGTGGATTGACTCCCCAAGATTAAGGAAGACAACTGGCTACCAATTAATCCCGTAGTCCAGGATTCTACAAGTTGTCTGGGGGAGGAGGAAACCACAGAAATACAGGGGGGAAATGAGCACATACAAGAGAGCCAGGCCAACAGCTCAGGGGATATTGTAGATACGTCTCCCGTAGATAGAGATTCCTGTACGGTACTATTTTGGAATGTGGCGGGGTTAAAACAAAAGATTACAAATCCAAGCTGGGATGAGGCCATTACCGACGTGGGAATATTAGCCCTTCAAGAAACTTGGGCTACCACGCCAATACACCTTAATGGCTATAAAACATACTTTACCCCTGCGGTGGGCGGTGTGCACGGAAGACCTAAGGGGGGGTTGATTGTATACATATCAAATCTTTTAGCATATGATAAAATTGTTTTTTCCCCTGGATCCAGCTATTACCAAAAAATCGTGATACATACTAGGAAGGGTCCAAAGATGGTTCTTTTTAATTTCTATAATAACTGTTCAGATAGCATGATTAAGGATGTACTCGATACACTAGCCCTAGAAATGCAAAATGAATTCGATAAGAGTAAGAGGGCGGAAGTTATGATATTATGGGGGGGTGATTTTAACTGTACTCTCTGCAAAAAGGGCCAAAAGGGCATCTGTGGTCTAATGTTGGAACAAGACGTCAATTTGACGCATTTTGAACACACCCTACTAGGCGACTTACTGAATGAAATGATTTTTAATTTTAATCTTGGCTTTGTCAATGAATTAGCACACCACACAACGAAGTTTGCCCCAACCTTTGTCGGGCGAGGTGCTTCAACTATTATTGATTTTAGCTTATGCACACTTAGCTCTGCAAATAGATTGATTAAAGCAAACATCATGGATCTACCATTGAGTGATCACCTGCCACAGGTATTAAAAATGGAAAACTTATTTACCGTAGCTGACACTAGAGAATGTCAGAACCAAATGGTCCAGGACATAAGGGTAGGTTCTCAAAATGGTTATAACCTTAAATGGAGCAGATTGGTCCCAGATGATTTTCTGCACAAAATACTGACGAACTGCATGAGTAGCTTTTCTATCTGTTTAGATGAACATGCAGAGAATTGTGAAGTAATAACCCATTTTAGCATTATCTCTAGTAAAATTAAAGAAGCACTGTGGGTCAATAGGAAAAATTCCCTAAAGTCCAATAGGAAATGGTTTGATAGGAAGTGTACTAAGGCCTTAACAAAGCTTAGATATGCAATACATAATAGACCAAAGGATGTAAACCAAATTAGAATTGCAAGGAAGGACTACAACCTAGCATTAAGGGATAGGAAGACCTTGATAAAAAGGGAGGCATGGGATAACCTATGCGATGCATCAAAATCAAAGGATCCGGCGGCTTTCTGGAGGGTTATTAACACCCCCCTCCTATATGAACAAAAAGCACGCATGGAAATCGCCATCTCAGAAGATGAGTGGGTGTCCCATTTTTCCTCCCTTTATATGGCTGTGGAACTAACCTCTGAAGCAGGTCAGGAGACGGGGTTGTTAAATCTAGATACATCTAGAACCTTGACTGTGACCCTCCCTGAAGTTACAGCAAGCCTAAAGGCGACCAAGGGGGGCAAAGCAGCTGGCCCAGACGGCATACCAGCTGACCTCTATAAGGCTAACATCGATTTATGGGGGCCACTGCTGGTTCAGCTATTTAATGCCGTTCTGGCAAATAGCCCAATACCTACCTGGTTTACATCAACAATAGTCCCAATATTTAAGAAAGGGAACAGGCTAAGTTGTACATGCTACAGGCCAATTTCCCTATTGGACTCTTCTATAAAAATTTTGGGAAGAGTGATTTTAGCTAAACTGCAAAGCTGGGCTGATGAAACTGGGGTGTTAAGTGACTTCCAATTTGGGTTTCAAAAGGGCCTAGGGACTATAGAGCAAGGTTTGAATCTCTTCACCTTGCAGCAGAAGTATATAAAGGTCAAAAAACAACGTCTATACCTCACATTCGTTGATCTATCATCAGCCTTTGACTGCGTGTCGCACACTAAGTTATGGTCAATTATGGCTGATTTGGGGGTAGACAATGCCATTATATGTTTTCTAAGAGAGCTGTATTCTGGGGCCACTGCTAGTGTCAGATTCGGGAAAAACGGTGAATGTAGTAGACAATTTGGGATCGGCCGGGGTGTGCGCCAAGGGTGCGTTCTAGCCCCCTTCCTATTTCTGTTGTACATAAACGGAATGGAAAGGCATCTCGTGCAGGAGGGCAGGGACATGCCCATGGTGAGAGGCAGGCCTGTCCCTGCACTGATGTACGCTGATGATGCTGTTTTGATGGCACGCTCCCCAATGGCTTTACAAAGTTTGGTTACAGCCTTTAATACCTTCATGCTTGACTTAGATCTGAAAATTAATTGTTCCAAAACTTTATCTATGTACTGTGGGTCCAGAACAAACAAGCATGTGAAGCAAATCTTTGTAAACTCCAATCCCTTAGAAAGGACCCCCACCTTCCCTTATCTAGGGATACTGTTCCATGAAAGTGGCTCATGGACTACAGCTATTCACGCTAGATCTCTGTTATTCTCTAAGACTATTATGGCCCTAAAATGTTTTATTAAAAAACTAGGTAAAAAACCCATAAAAGAGATTTTAACTGTTTATAATGCGACCTGTATATCGGTAGCCATCTATGGGGCAGGATTATGGGGTTACTCAAATATTACCTCAATTCAAACCCTGGAAAACAAGTTGTTATGTCACATCCTGTCTGTACCCCAAAGTACTGCAACAATGATATGTCATGCTGAATTGGGAATATCTTATGTCACTGACATTATTAGAATTCAGCCAGTTCTTCTTTGGCATAGGGTCTGGACAAATGAAGAATGTGTTGTTAATCGGGCTATTCTTAAGGACATCATGGTATTGGACAATATCAGGGACTACAAATGGATAGGTTATGTCAGAGACTTTCTTGAAAAAATAAGTTGCCCCCAATACTTTGAGGATCCGCAATCAATGGAATACATAACCAGAAGAGACTTGAAACATTTGTGTATGACCTACCTCAAGGAAAAGAGAAATATAGAGGAGGCAAGAAAAAAGACTGTCTCTGCCCACCAGGATATTATATGTGGAGAGCATTTGCAGCCATATCTTTCACTGTATATGTCTAATCATGAACGGTACCTTTTGACCCGATTTAGATTGAACATAGTTTTCAGGACACTATCATTCCCCGTGATGAATTGTTGGTTAAAGGACTTATGTTTTTGTCCATGTGATGATGTTTCCCAACAATCGGATATACATATTTTATTTTTTTGTAAATTTTATACCTTTCCCCGAAAGAAACTTATCATCCCTATTCTTAAAGATCTAAATGTTTACAGATGCCGCCTAGCGTTTACAGAGTGCCAGAAAATGGATACTGTTTTTATGGTCGCCTCTATTGCAGAATTTTTAAAATTGGTTTTTAAATGTCGTAAATCAATGCAAATGGATTGATCTTTTTTATTGTATACATGAAATTTAAGACGGTTCGTATGGATTTAATTTTGTTGTTTTTCGTATTTCGTAATTTTAAATGGAAATATACTTACTCTATTTTTTGTAAATTGCACCTTACATGCTACTTTTATGGTTATCCTGTATTTTTAACCGAATAAAGTACTTTTGAATCTTGAATCTTGAGAGCATTAAAGTGTCAAAAGAACAAAATCCTGTGGCGAATCAAGCAGGAGTCCACTGAACAAATCTGGGCGAAACTGCTCTATGATTCAAAAAACAACAACAGCGCAAGATTCTGGAAAACCATCAATAAAATAGAGAATCTGAATGCTCATGGTGTGAACTCTCACATCACTGAGGACACCTGGGCAAATTTTCTGTTTAGACACTTTAACGATGATGGTCCATGCAGAAACCTACAAAGCCCTGAATTTCGTCAAGCGATAAGGAGTCCGACTTCCCAGGTTCAACAGTCCAGCTGAAGGGCCGAATTGCGAAAGGCCGGAAGGAGGGAGCTCCAGGCCCAAATGGAATTCCACCCATCCTCTACAAGCAAGAGCCAACTTATTGGGCCGATCAATTGCTCCCTCTTTTTGTAGAAATCTGGAGGGCCGAACAACTCCCATCCTCTTGGAGGGGTTGAATAATTGCCCCAATTTATAAAAAGGGCAACAAGAACAAGGCGAAGAACTATAGGCTCATAGCCCTTATAGATATAGACGCTAAATACTTTTCGGGGCTTCTCTTAGAAGAATTAACTGCATGGGCATCACGCAAAAAATTAATCCCCATTAATCAAACCGGTTTTCAAAAAAATATGGGGACCACGACAAATAACTTAGCCCTTTCCCTGATGACAGATGCTATAATCAAGCACAAAAAACAACTATATGTGTGTTACATCGATTTTTCCGCTGCATTTGACAGTGTTGACAGAGGAAAACTGTGGGCAAAACTTTCACGGTGGGGAATCGACCCCAAATTGCTGAAACATCTAATGTTACTACATACAGATACCTGGATCCAAGTAAAACTGGGGGCCGGCAACTGTCTGTCAAAAAAAATACCAACCACAAAAGGGTTGAAAGAGGGGTGCGTCCTCGCACCGACCCTGTTCAACCTTTTTATGTCCGACCTCTCCAAAGATCTCGATAACTGTAACCACCATGCCCCAAAGATAGGGGTTTTACGCTGTACAACCTACTATATGCAGACAATCTGCTACTAATCAGTCAAACACCAGTCGGCCTGCAACACCTCATTAACATCACAAGCAAATTTGCCGAAAAGAATGGGCTAAGCGTAAACACTGAAAAATCAAAGGTGATGGTACTAAATCAAAAATCAAAAAGGCATGCTTTCCAATGGTCTTTCCAAGACAAAAAAATGGAAATAGTTCAAGAATACAAGTATCTGGGCATACATTTTGACTCAAAAGGATCCTTCAAGCAGCAACAAACATCAATAAGTTAACAGAGGGATCTCATTGGCCATTGCATTAAAAAACATCAAAAATAAAATAGCGGGCCCAAATTTAATCCCCTTGCTAGACATATTTCGTGCGAAATTGCTGCCGTCAATTACATATGGCAGTGAATGTATGAGAGGGAAGGATGAGACCATCTTAGACAACGTGGTCAGTAAAACATTGCGAATAGTATCCGCGCTTCCTCCATACACTTCCCCAGCACAGCTAAGGCTTGAGTTTGGCCTACAGAAGCAGCAAATCGCATGCAAAGGTACATATGCAAAATGCTGGCACAAAGTAAAGAATGCGGAAACAGACTCTCTGAATGCCCATCTTTGGAAAGAATTGGAAACAAACAAGGTCTCCCCTGCAATGGTTTACCTCCAAGCAGCCATAAATTCCCTTGCGCTAAGAGATCTTTGGGACTCGAGTTGCACACACAATTGCTTTAAGCGTCTGGTCAAAAAATGTGTGAAAATAATTTCCTTGGAAGAGGACAAAACAGCACTAACCAAGAGGTCTCATGGGTGGTTTGTGATTCAAGGCTACACCAGCTCCTCACCACAGCCATACCTTAGCACCGGCTTTTCAAGGAAGGCGAAGGAAGACTTTTTGCGGTTGAGGATGGGGGTAATACCATCCCAGCCACATCTTGCCCCCTGGATGCGCCTGGACTGCAACCCCAAGTGTAGGCTTTGCGAAAAGGCTAAGGACAACGTTCTGCATCTGCTGTGTAGTTGCAAAGCTCGAGATAGTATCCGAAAGAGCTTACTAACACAGCTTTGGAATCAGAGACTTTTGGGAACTCGTAGACAAGCTCTGTTGATGAGCTTTAAGGGAGAAGACATCCAACTAGCATGCAGGCTAGTGCGCTTTATGAAATCAGTCAACACGGCCCTAAACGCAGCAGTTATTAATTAAATTTGTCGTATTGTGAATGGCTTCTGCTCTTCAAGACTATTTTCCTTTGATAATCAAAGTCACAATCGTTCGTGAAAGACCTTTTTTTCTAACGTATAGTACTGTACTTCCCGCAGGGTTCTTCTCTCACCTTTTTAACTTTTTCTAAATGTTTTTTAAAAAATTGCTTTTTAAAGGCTTTATTCATGTACTTTTCTCTTTCTTGTTTTTACTGCCTAATTGCAAAGATTTTAATTAATCATGCAATAAAGATTATTATTATTACCGCTGCGACCCATGAGGGTCATAGCTTCAGGAAAGTCCTGGCGACTGATGTGTGTGTACTATAGAGCTGGTGGGCGGGGATTTGGAACAACAAAACTTAAAGAAAACAAAATTCACCCCATATTATGAAGTCTACTTATATGGGTGTTATCAACTCACCTACATTCTGGACATGACATGTTTTTCTTTAAATCATCTTCGGCACAGACAGGGCCAGCACTTGGGAGGGATCACTCCAATCACTGAACACCCTACTCATCCTTGCCTGTTTTCTATTTGAGGTCCACAAGACACTTACTCCCCAGAGAAGACAAGAGGAAGACCAGGGAAGAGGCAAAGAAAGCAGAACCCAGTGGAGGCCTGGATGAATGGACACAATTCAGGATGCCTTGAGAGGATAGGAAAGAGGGAACCAGCAAAGACCTGTGTGTTACTACAAATACAATAAAACATAATAAACCTATTATTGGCTGCTTGTGTTTCCATTGTGGTGGGGTCCAGAGACTAAACCCACCGACAAGCCAATAGTTATCCTGAGTAGTGAACTTCTGTACTTCTGAGAACTCTAGACGTAAAACTCGCTGTGAATTCTTCAACCCTGTTTTTCTGATAAAGCATGGCATCTAAACCAGAACCCCCAGCATCAACAATCAAACAAGTTGTAAGAAGATCAAATGATTTCAAAGCTTTAACACTCACAACTTCTAGTTTGATCTACTTGAAAAGCATGTTGTGACTCCTCAAACCAAGTAAAGGTCACATTTTTCTTCAAGACCTTTACTGATTGACCTGATTCTAGACGCAGAATCTGGGATATAATGTAAATAACATTCACTCAAACCTAAGAAAGACTTAACGCCAGTCTTGTCTGTAGTTGGTGACACTTCAGGGATAACGTTGATTTAATGTAAATGTATTGCGATTTATATAGCGCACGTATCACCCGAAGGCATCGGAACGAGAATTATCGAGTCCGTGGAATTTTTGAGCCCAAGACCCGCCGAGGCGGGGAATTGAACCCTGGTCCAGGACCGATCCCAGCTTCCGGGTCTGCTGCCTCTAACCCCTGAGCCACACTTCTCCAAGGTATTGGCCCATAGGAATGAAAGGGAGGTCATTCCTTAATTGCGACTCGCAATTTGCAAGTCGCAATTAAGGAAAGTTTAGGAATCGCTACTTTAATAGCGATTCCTACATGCAAAGGCTTTTGAGAGTCCTTAATTGCGATTGCTTAATAATCACAATTAAGAATTCATAAAAGCGCTTTTTGATGCCTGTGTCTGTAAGTGTTCTTCCCAAAATAACTCCTGAACCTTGAGGGCTGCTACAGACTCAGGCGGCGACATCGCTCCCTTGATGTGCTGCAGTCGAGAGCTGAGGAAAGGATTTTTACAAGATTGGTAAACCCAACTTACCGCGTCTTCGCGATCTGGGCGCAGCGCCAGCAACTTAGAGACATCCAGCAGGGCTGCTCAGAAGAGGACCTGTTCTGCCAGGTGTTGAAGCGCGGGGTGTGGAAAGCACAACTTCTCCAAGCAGAGCAGGGCCGGCAGGTGCTAATGCAGAGGGTGCCCGCTGCACTGCTGAACTCGCCTGTGCTGTGAGAGCAGGTAAGACGTAAACTTGAGCGCTTGGACCCCAGGGGACTCGCTGCTTACGGTGCTGAAGCACCATCGACGCGTTTGAATCAATCCTGAGGAGTCAAAGGGGTGCTGTTCACTAAGGCTTAATAGTGAGGTACCCTGGACGCAGCCACTAGTGAATGGGAAATAACTCTGAGCACATTACATAAAGGAGGGTGGGACAGGGATTTGTCTGACAACTATGAGAACCCGACCTCGAGGAGATTGTGTTTTTGCATTTGAATGTCGTATTCCTTTGCATGTGTACAATTTGAAAAAAATACTTGGGGCATATTACCAAGCAATAGCGATAATTATCGCTATTGCTTGGTTAGAGACAAAAATTTACAGCTGAGCTGCGGCGATTTTTACCGCAAATAAACCTTGGTATTACCAAGGTTTATCGCAAATGCGATAAAAATCGCCGCAATGCATGAATATCGCTGAAAAGTCAGCGATATTCATGCATTACCGAGCTAATGCTCTTAGCCATGTTATCCACCTTCCATTGGATAACATGGCTAAGAACTGCTCAGGGCAGGTGATAGGTTTTGGAGATATTCGCGCTTAGCGCGAATATCTTCAAAAGTTGGTAATAGGAGATAGCGATGTTAGCAACTGTTTTCAGTCGCTAACATCTTGGCACGCCCACTTTGCATGTCATTAGTGATAAATATCACTGAAATGCAAAGTGGGGCCCAAGATGGTCGCTATATCCTACTAGCTGTCGCTAACTGGTGTTAGCGACAGCTAGGTAATAGGGAGATAATTTTATCTCCGCTTTCTTGGCTTTTAAAGCCAAAAAGCGGAGATAAACCCCCTTGATTATATGCCCCCTTATTTTTTGTTACAAAAGCAAGTATTTGGCTGGACGTTGATTATTGTTCGTACTGTTTGCACTTTGATTTATGAGTCATGTAGAGTGACCTGTATTTACACTCCCCCCCAGGAGCCTTTACCGCTCGCCCGCAGCTCCCACTGGGAGTCAGGCCCAGTGGCCCCTCGGGTGCCTGCGCTCCCTGCGCACAGCTCCATAGCTCAGGCTGGGCTCTGCCCATGCTTCTGTCGCCTTAGACCGAGGTGCTCGCCCAGCCTTCGCCCGCTGCTGTCTTCAATTCTTCATTTTTTATTTCTCTGTTGCCTTCAAATCCTGCTGTACCCTTCTCCCTCCTTCGCGTTCCTTTGTTTTTACCCCTGTTCTATTCTGTGCGCTTCCCTCGCTGCTGCCCCCGCGGCCTCTCCTGCTCCTGTGACCAGCACCAGGAGCCCCGACCCTTCGAGCCTCCCACGCCACAGCTCAGCCGATCCCCACGCACTCCAGGGCAGCAAGAAGAAGAACTATAAGACCGGATCCAGTGAGGCGCGAGGACATCCCCTCTGACCCCACCCAAAGCCCGGAAGAGCAGAGAAGAGAAGAGTCCTCTTGGGTTTGTAACGGGGGCACCCGTGGTGAGGCCCCATCAATGAACGGGGGTCACCCGTGGCCCCAACAATGAACGGGGGCACCCGTGTTGAGGCCCCATCAATGAACCGGGGCACCCGTGGTGAGGCCCCATCAATGAACCGGGGCACCCGTGGTGAGGCCCCAACAATGAACGGGGGCACCCGTGGTGAGGCCCCAACAATGAACGGGGGCACCCGTGTTGAGGCCCCATCAATGAACGGGGCACCCGTGTGGAGGCCCCATCAATCAATGGGGCACCAATGGTGAGGCCCCATCAATGAACAGGGCACCCGTGGTGAGGCCCAATCAATGAACGGGGGCACCCGTGGTGAGGCCCAATCAATGAACAGGGCACCCAAGGTGAGGCCCAATCAATGAACGGGGGCACCCGCGGTGAGGCCCCATCAATGAACAGGGCACCCGTGGTGAGGCCCAATCAATGAACGGGGGCACCCGTGGTGAGGCCCCATCAATGAACGGGGGCACCAGTGGTGAGGCCCCATCAATGAACGGGGGCACCCGTGGTGAGGCCCCATCAATGAACGAGGGCACCCGTGGTGAGACCCCATCAATGAATGGGGGCACCCGTGGTGAGGCCCCATCAATGAACGGGGCACCTGTGGTGAGGCCCCATCAATGAACAGGGGCACCCGTGGTGAGGCCCCATCAATGAACGGGGCACCCGTGGTGAGGCCCCATCAATGAACGGGGCACCTGTGGTGAGGCCCCAACAATGGACGGGGGGCCCGTGTTGAGGCCCCATCAATGAACGGGGCACCCTGGTGAGGCCCCATCAATGAACGGGGCACCCGTGGTGAGGCCCCAACAATGAACGGGGCACCTGTGGTGAGGCCCAATCAATGAACGGGGCACTTGTGGTGAGGCCCCATCAATGAACGGGGCACCTGTGGTGAGACCCCAACAATGAAAGGGGACACCCGTGGTAAGGCTCCATCAATGAACGGGGCACCCGTGGTGAGGCCCCATCAATGAACAGGGGCACCCGTGGTGAGGCCCCATCAATGAACGGGGCACCCGTGGTGAGGTCCCATCAATGAACAGGGGCACCTATGGTGAGGCCCCATCAATGAACGGGGGCACCGTTAGTGAGGCCACAACAATGAACGGGGGCACCCGCGGTGAGGCCCCAACAATGAACGGGGGCACCTGTGGTGAGGCCCCATCAATGAACGGGGCACCCATGGTGAGGCCCCAACAATGAACGGGGGCACCCGTGGTGAGGCCACAACAATGAACGGGGGCACCCGTGGTGAGGCCCCAACAATGAACGGGGGCACCTGTGGTGAGGCCCCATCAATGAACGGGGCACCCGTGGTGAGGCCCCAACAATGAACGGGGCACCCGTGGTGAGGCCCCATCAATGAACGGGGGCACCCGTGGTGAGGCCCCATCAATGAACAGGGCACCCATGCTGAGGCCCCAACAATGAACGGGGGCACCCCGGGTGAGGCCCCATCAATGAACGGGGCATCCGTAGTGAGGCCCCATCAATGAACGGGGCACCTGTGGTGAGGCCCCATCAATGAACGGGGCACCCGTGGTGAGGCCCCAACAATGAACGGGGGCACCCGTGGTGAGGCCCCAATAATGAACGGGACACCCGTGGTGAGTCCCCAACAATGAATGGGGCACCTGTGGTGATGCCCCAACAATGAATGGGACACCCGTGGTGAGGCCCCAACAATGAACGGGGCACCTGTGGTGAGGCCCCAACAATGAACGGGGCACCCGTGGTGAGGCCCCATGAATGAACAGGGGCACCCATGGTGAGGCCCCATCAATGAACGGGGGCACCCATGGTGAGGCTCCATCAATGAACGGGGGCACCCGTTTTGAGGCTACAACAATGAACGGGGGCACCCGTGGTGAGGCCTCAACAATGAACGGGGGCACCCGTGGTGAGGCCCCAACAATGAACGGGGCACCTGTGGTGAGGCCCCAACAATGAACGGGGCACCTGTGGTGAGGCCCCATCAATGAATGGGGCACTTGTGGTGAGGCCCCATCAGTGAACAGGGCACCCGTGGTGAGGCCCCATCAATGAACGGGGCACTTTTGGTGAGGCCCCATCAGTGAACAGGGCACCCGTGGTGAGGCCCCAGCATGGGCCTGCCGGCACGGGGTGAGCCAATGATCTCGGAGGCAAAAGGAGAAGTTTAAGGGGGATACTGTAAGACCTTTAGTAAAATTGGAAGAAACTTCAGAAACAAACCCAGCAGTGAGGCAAATGTAAAACAAGCATTTGCAATGCAATAGGTCTCGCATTAGGAAATTTTGAGCTATTGGTATTGTAAATGACAATTCTTTTATTTATGTGTTGGTTTTGAAAATAGCTAAATTAATAGCTTTGTCATTTACAATGCCAATAGTTTCAACTTTCGCAAATGTGACACCTATAGCATTTGTAATGCGATATGTGTTGTATTTACGTGGCTTAGATGTATTGATATTACAAATAACAATGGCTTTTCATTTTTTAAATAATTAATACTTAAATAAAAGTTTTTGTAATTCATAATGGCAATAGCTTAAACTTTTGTAAATAACTTTTGTGAAGATTATGTTAATTGTATTTTATTGTGACGAAAATCCAAGCACAGAAGTGAAATAACATCTTTTTGTGACATTTGTAATAAAGCTTGAAACATTGAGCGAACATATTTGAACCAGTTGTTGTTGAACGGTTGCAAAGATTGATGCTGTGGTGCTGCTGAGTGATGCTGTGGTGGCGACGAGTGATGCTGTGGCGTTCAGTGATGCTGTGGTAGCGCATAGTGATGTTGTAGTGCTCCTGAGTGATGCTGTGGTGATGGGATAGATAGATAGAGTGAGTGCGATAGATAGATAGATAGATAGATAGATAGATAGATAGATAGATAGATAGATAGATAGATAGATAGATAGATAGATAGATAGATAGATAGATAGATAGATAGATAGATAGATAGATAGATAGATAGATAGATAGATAGATAGATAGATAGATAGATAGATAGATAGATAGATAGAGTGGGGGCGAGATAGATAGATAGAGGGAGGGCGATAGATAGATAGAGGGAGTATTTGGAGTGTATGTTTCATTGAGTGCAGTGTAATTATGTGGCGTGTAATTAAGTGGTACAAAAGGAGGTGGTGATGGACGGAGCATCTGAATCAATCAAACACTCACACCCAGTCAAAAGATCTGAGTTTAATCCATCACCGTTCTTTAGCCCACTCTGCCACCCCAGTTCAGACATGGCTATATGCAAATCAGTCTGACCCTGTGCTTCATGGGAACAGTCCAGCCCGAACTGCCAAGCCATGTCTTCCCTGGACCGGAAAGAAGCTTCAGAGGTCCGGTTTCTGGCATTCCAGCCGAGTGCAGTGCAATTATGTGGCACTGAGTGGGATTTGGAGTGTATGTTGCATTGAGTACAGTGTAATTATGTGGCATGTAATTATGTGGCATTGAGTGGGATTTGGAGTGTATGTTGCATTGAGTGCAATGTAATTATGTGGCACTGAGTGGTATTTGGAGTGTATCTTCCATTGAGTGCAATGAAATTATGTGGCGTGTAATTAAGTGGCACTGAGTGGTATTTGGATTGTATGTTGCCTTGAGCGCAGTGTAAATATGTGGCGTGTAATTATGTGGCACTGAGTGGTATTTGGAGTGTATGTTGCATTGAGTGCAGTGTAATTATGTGGCACTGAGTGGTATTTGGAGTGTATGTTGCATTGAGTGCACTGTAATTATGTGAGTGTAATTATGTGGCACTGAGTGGTTTTTGGAGTGTATGTTGCATTGAGTGTAGTTATGTGGTGTGTAATTATGTGGCACTGAGTGGTATTTGGAGTGTATGTTGCGTTGAGTGCAGTGTAATTATGTGAGTGTAATTATGTGGCACTGAGTGGTATTTGGAGTGTACGTTGCATTGAGTGTAGTTATGTGGTGTGTAGTTATGTGGCACTGAGTGGTATTTGGAGTGTATGTTGCGTTGAGCGCAGTGTAAAAACCAAACATGTGATGTGTTACAAAGTTGCCTACAGACAGGCATTCCAAAATTGTCTCTGGATTTTGTTTAAAAAAATCACACAATGTCTGGGCACATTTACATTTCGTGTTAAGTTTCCTTTAAAAATAATATAAATGCAAGTGCAGATTTTCTAACTGTTTGTCTTTAAACAACATGCAATCCCCAATTGTACGATTTCTGTGATCTTTCTTAGGCAGGCTGACATGAAAAAATATTTTTTAAAAGCTGCCGCCTAATAATAGCCTTGGCGCCTCTTTTGTCACAAATTAAGCACTGGAAAAGCGGCTGAAAGTAACCAGCACTGCGCGAAGCAGCTGTAGTTAAGCCACAAACAACAAGGAACGGCAGCTGGCTGTGTGTACGTGCATTGGGTGATAATTTGCTTTTGAAAATAATATAGCAAGTGTTTATTTTCTAACGTTTTTATATACATTAACACACAGTCAACAAGCACTGGCGTTGCCAATAGGTCTCTCAGTAGGAAAGTTGGAGCTATTACAATTGCAAATAACAATGCCTTTTATTTTTGTTTTCATTTTAAATACATAAAGGGCTTTGTCATTTATAAAACCAATAGCTCCAACTTTCCTACTGCGAGACCTATTGGCGGTGGTGGATGCGGTGGATGTGGATGTGGTGGATGTGGTGGTGGATGTCGTGGTGGATGTGGAGGTGATGGTGGATGTGGTGGTGGATGCGGTGGTGATGGTGGATGTGGTGGTGGATGCGGTGGTGTTGGTGGATGCAGTGGTGGTGGTGGATGGGGTGGTGGTGGTGGATGGGGTGATGGATGTAGTGGTGTTGGGTGTGGTCACACACACACACATATAGATGTGGTGGTGGTGGATCTGGGGGATATGGTGGTGGTGGATGTGGTGGTGGATGTGGTGGTGGTGGTGATGGTGGATGTGGTGGTGATGGTGGTGGATGTGGCGGTGGATGTGGAGGTGGTGGATGTGGTGGTGGTGGATGTTGTGGAGGTGGTGGATGTGGTGGTGGTGGATGTGGTGAAAGTGGTGGTGGATGTGGTGGTGGATGTGGTGGTGGATGTGGTGGTGGTGGATGCGGTGGTGGATGAGGTGGTGGTGGTTGATCAATCAATCAATCAATCAGTGACACTTATAGAGCGCGCTACATACCCGTAGGGTCTCAAGGCGCTGGGGAGGGGTGGTGCCGCTACTGCTCGAACAGCCAGGTCTTCAGCTTCTTCCTGAAGGAGAGGTGGTCTTGGGTCAGGCGCAGGTCGGACGGGAGGGAGTTCCAGGTCTTGGCGGCCAGGTAGGAGAAGGATCTTCCTCCTGTAGTCGCTCTTCGGATGCGGGGGACAGCGGCGAGGGCGTGGTTAGCTGATCGGAGGTGGCGTTTGGGAGCGTAGAAGTTGACTCGGCTGTTGAGGTAGCTCGGGCCTTGGTCGTGTAGGGCTTTGTGTGCGTGGGTGAGGAGGCGGAAGGTGATTCTCTTGTTGATGGGGAGCCAGTGAAGGCCTCTCAGATGTCCGGAGATGTGGCTGGATCGTGGGATGTCGAGGATGAGTCTGGCTGAGGCGTTTTGGATCCGCTGGAGTCTCTTCTGGAGCTTGGCGGTGGTCCCGGCGTAGAGGGCGTTGCCGTAGTCCAGTCGGCTGGTGACGAGGGCCTGGGTGACGGTCTTCCTGGTCTCTGTGGGGATCCACCAGAAGATCTTCCGTAGCATGCGTAGGATGTTGAAGCACGCCGAGGAGACGCTGTTGACTTGTCTGGTCATGGAGAGGGAGGAGTCCAGGATGAAGCCCAGGTTTCGTGCATGGTCAGTTGGTTTGGGTGCGGTGCCCAGGGCGGGGGGCCACCAGGAGTCGTCCCAGGCGGAGGGTGAAGGGCCCAGGATGAGGACTTCCGTCTTGTCCGAGTTCAGTTTTAGGCGGCTGGTCGTCATCCACTCGGCTACCTCTTTCATCCCTTCGTGCAGGTTGGCTCTGGCGGCGGCGGGGTCGTTGGTCAGGGAGAGGATCAGCTGTGTGTCGTCGGCGTAGGAGATGATGCTGAGGTGGTGTTTGCGTACGATGGCCGCGAGGGGGCTCATGTAGACGTTGAAGAGGGTGGGGCTCAGGGATGATCCTTGGGGGACGCCGCAGATGACTTCGGAGGCCTCTGACTTGTACGGTGGTAGGCGGACTCGCTGTGTTCTTCCGTTGAGGAAGGAGATGATCCATTCCAGCGCCTTGTCCTGGATTCCGATGTTGCTGAGGCGCCGTATTAGGGTGCGGTGGCAGACCGTGTCGAATGCCGCGGAGAGGTCTAGGAGGATGAGGGCCGCTGTTTCTCCGTTGTCCATCAGGGCTCGGATGTCATCTGTGGCGGCGATGAGGGCGGTCTCGGTGCTGTGTTTGGCTCGGAAGCCGGACTGTGAGGGGTCGAGGGATCCGTTCGTCTCGAGGAAGGCGGCCATCTGCTTGTTGACGGTCTTCTCGATGACTTTGGCTGGAAACGGGAGAAGCGAGATGGGGCGGTAGTTCTTGAGGTCGGTGGGGTCCGCTGTTGGTTTCTTGAGTAGAGCGCTGAGTTCGGCGTGTTTCCAGCTTTCAGGGAAGATGGCGGTGTCGAAGGATGTGTTGATGATGTCTCTCAGGTGGGGTGCGATGACAGCGTCGGCCTTGTTGAAGACGTGGTGAGGGCAGGGGTCGGTTGGTGATCCGGAGTGGATGGAGTTCATCGTGCGGATGGTGTCTTCTGTGCTGATCGGGGTCCAGGCGTGGAGGGTGGTGGTGGGGGGGGGTGGCTGGTCGGCCGTGGTGTGCGTTGGTTGGTTGTTGAAACTGCTGTGTATGTCCGTGATCTTGTTGTGGAAGTATGAGGCGAGGGAGTTGCAGAGGTCTTGTGATGGGGTGATGTCGTTGTTTCCTGCGCTGGGGTTGGAGAGCTCTTTCACGATGCTGAAGAGTTCCTTGCTGTTGTGTGCGTTGTTGTCCAGCCGGTCGTGGTGGTGGTGGATGCGGTGGTGGTGGTGAATGTGGTGGTGGTGGATGCGGTGGTGGATGTGGTGGTGGTGGATGCGGTGGTGGTGGAAGTGGTGGTGGATGTGTTGGATGTGGTGGTGGATGTGGTGGTGGATGTGGTGGTGGTGGGTGTGGTGGTGGATGTGGTTGTGGTGGATGCGGTGGATGTGGATGTGTTGGATGTGGTGGTGGATGTGGCGGTGGATGTCATGGTGGATGTGGAGGTGATGGTGAATGTGGTGGTGGATGTGGTGGTGATGGTGGATATGGTGGTGGATGCGGTGGTGGTGGTGGATGCGGTGGTGGTGGTGGATGCAGTGGTGGTGGTGGATGGGGTGGTGGTGGTGGATGGGGTGGTGGTGGTGGTGGATGGGGTGATGGATGTAGTGGTGGTGGGTGTGGTGGATGTGGTGGTGGTGGGTGTGGTGGATGTGGTGGTGGTGGGTGTGGGGGATGTGGTAGTGGTGGGTGTGGTGGATGTGGTCGTGGATGTGGCTGTGGATGTGGCTGTGGATGTGGCGGTGGATGTGGCGGTGGATGTGGTGGTGCTTGTGGAGGTGAATTTGGAGGTGGTGGTGGTGGTGGATGTGGTGGTGTTGGTGGATGTGGTGGTGGATGCGGTGGATGTGGTGGTGGTGGATGCTGTGGATGTGGTGATGGTGGATGTGGTGGTGGATGCAGTGGTGGTGGTGCAGGGGTCGCCTCTGGCCCAGGGCGGCTCATGAGGCAGGTGCTGGCCGAGTGCCTGGGGACCCTCATCCTCAGGGTGAGTGTGCAGGGGGCGCCTCTGGCCCAGGGCGGCTGATGAGGCAGACGCTGGCCTAGTGCAACGCTGTTTAGAAGAACTGGAAATGTTCGGCAACTGCGTAGTCAGGATCTTCACATGACGCTCGCTAAACATGAAAGCAGAGTCACCAACTAGCCGAGCATATAGGCATTGCTTTGGGTAATTGGGGAGGGGGTGGAAACTGCAGGTCATTGGGAGAAGGCAGTGATTAGCATGGCCTCCTGTTAATCAAGCGGCTTAATATAGTGGAAGAGTCAAACATGGCTACCGCAATGGTGGAAGGTTTGCTGTTAGAGGAAGCCACAGTAAGAGGAAGGTGAGTGTGGGTGGGGTAGATCGATATCATCGTGACTCCCGAGTTTTGCTCTCACTAAACCAAGATAATCCCAATGCAGGCTTACAGCGCGACTTCGATACGCTGTCTCCAACACCGCGGAGGACGCCGAACTACTGTCCTACGCGGCGGAATTGAAACAATAGAGGCGTGCCACACGGAGAAGGTTAAAATACGATCTCCGCAGTAAAAGAAAGCAATACAGGTACGTCCTGTTTTTTTGAGGAATATGCCCATTAGAATGCCAATAACAAAAAGAATGGGCTTTCAGTAGCACTATTCTTTGTACTTTGCAGAGTAATTTGGAATCTCCGTGTGTGTGCGAAGAGCGAAATCAAAACAAACGAACCCCCTCACGCTGACTACACCATTATAGGTACGGATTTATTGCCTTTTTGTCTGAGAAACAGGCTGGCTTTGTTGTTCCTTGATGAAACAGTAAAATATTCCTTACTCCGTACATTAGGTCCACAGTTGCATTAAAAGACCCAGGAATTCGCTAGCTTTGTTACAATAATTGGACCTGCGGGACCGCGTCGCCCACAGCTGAAGGTAACACGCTTAGTGACATCCAACTCTTAAAAGGTGAATAAGTAATTTTTACCTAGATCTAGTTACTGAATGATCTTCTTTTGCATTCTTTGTTCAGATTACCCACAATGAAAGAGCCCTGATGAGAATCTGTAATTTAACTCCAGATTCGAAACATGTCGGCAGGCACTAAAAGAAAGCGAACAAGAATTTATTGTTTATCACTTTGACTATATCTCCAAAGTTGGTATTGACCTTTCCCAAAGTAACTTGGTTGCCTTTTCTGTTACTATTTCATTTTGTGGTAATTATAGTTGAGAAATATTTCGCAAAGAGTTATTATTTGTGAAAAAAATCGTTGCTTTTGAAAAAGAAGATTGTACATAAACTGTCTATATTTGTATATATGTTTGTTGTATAATAGTTGTATATATGTATAAATGTTGTATATAAGTATCTTTCTCACTCATGAAAATATATAAAAAAAACTTGATAAAATTCTAAAGGGTTTAAATAAAATATCCCTACAAGCAGAAGATAATTTCTTTGTTTGTGCGTTCTTAAAATTTGAGACAAAAAAATTTGAGTGTGGGTCAGCAAATTCTTTATTGTTCACATATCAATTGGTCCAGCTACCCCTTCGCCCCAGGACCAAACTCCTTTTCTTTACATACTCTATCCTGAAGCATGCCTCAAGTTTTAACAAGAAGTCAGCGGCAGAGAAAGCGTTCACTTTTACAAAGGGTCACTAGGAAGACAGTGGGTGAGGGGGGAGGCAGGAGCGTTGCAGGGGGCGAGAGGAGGCTGCGTATGAAAGAAAAGGCATAGGGGAGGAGAAGCCGCAGAGCGCACGCTGGTCGAAGCCCTTTGATGTGCTGTGAGCGGCCGGGAAAGTGAAAGTACGGCCGGCCTGCGGCCGGCCATGAATAATTACGGGAGGAGAAACTGAAAGTAGGCCATGAATGCGCGTGCTTGTTTTGTCACGTGAATCACGTGAACTTCAAGAAGACCGCAGCAGAAAGCCCTTGGTTTGACGAGGATTTTGGCTACTTGAATTCTCGCTCCCTCAATGCGCTTGCGCGCATTGTAGGTCACGAGACCTACAGAGCAGGACGAGATCGTCTGCAATACGAAAATAAATGGTGTCAATAATTACTGGATCTTTGTGTTAGATGATTGCATCATTTTATGACTATTCAGGTTTTTTCCTATAAATGTACGTTCTTTTGACAAAGATCTTCCAGGTGAAACGGAAGGTCTCAGGTGATGGTGCGGATTGTCCGTGCCTGGCCCTCTGCCCTCTGCCCTCTGCCCTCTAGAGGGCCCTCCATCCAAGGACGAGCCCCTCTCGTGGCCGATGGCGCAGGGGCTTCAGAGCTGGACTTACAAATGCGCCCCATTTAGGGTCGATAGTCTGAATAGTTTTTCTGACTGAAACAGACACACAAAAAGACCTTCAAACTCTCGAATAAAATGGACCGGGTGCGTATATAATTCGTTTTTTATTTTACAATAATAAATTCCCACTTTGGGAGTTTGTTTTCGAGAAACAAAAACCGTTTGAGTAGTGTGATGGCCAGCTGACAGCTGACACGTACACTCCGTCAGACCTTCCATACAATGCCAGGGTTGGAGGCCCCTGTCTGGACAGGCGTCTGCACGTCTGGCTCGGCTCGCGGTGTCTCGGCGGGAGGTTGCTCGGGGTGGTGGAGGCGATGCAGTGGGGTGTGAGGAGGGCTCGGGCACCTGCTGCTGCAGCTGTTTCCAGCTATCAATCCTGTTACTTCCATGGATGGATAGACCCATCAGGGTTGGGTCTTGTGTCTGTGCTGCAGTTGGTTCACCTTTAAATCTGGGTTGTTGTAACCATCGCTCTGTGATGTACCAATGCTTCATCGGCTGGGATTGAGCAGAAAGGATCTTTCGTGGTGTGTGGATTCCAGTTTGTATTAATTAAAGATCAGAGGACGCCTGATCTCAGCCTGCACCCCTCCAAAGGCAGGCACACCCTTCGAACTGTGGAGGGGGCAGGGAGGCACCCCGAGCTGTCACTCAAGATGCCCTTCTGATCCGTAGTAACTGACTCTGCTTTGCTCAGAGCCCTGGGAGGGCGTCAGACGACGCTGCATGACTCTCTGCACAGGATCACACGTGAGCTCAGACTCCGGACGCCGAGCACCGCCGCGGTTTCCTCTAAAACACCAGCTGTTTCCTGTGAAGGAAATAAGTGTCAGACGCCGGGCGGGGCGCGCTGAGGCGCTGGGGTCGCTCGGTGCCTCCAGCATAGGGCAGGAGCTCCAGGGAGGGGGCTGCACTGGATGGGATAGCAAGGGTGGGCATGGAGGACTCGGTGGCTGCAGCACAGGGCAGGAGCTCCAGGGAGGGGGGCTGCACTGGGCGGGGGCATCAAGGGTGGGCTTGGAACACTCAGTGGCTGCAGAACAGGGCAGGAGCTCTGGAGGGGGCTGCACTGGAGGGGGCAGCAAGAGTGGGCATGGAGCACTCAGTACCTGCAGCACAGGGCAGGAGCTCTGCAGGGGGCTGCACTGGGCGGGGGCATCAAGGGTGGGCTTGGAACACTCAGTGGCTGCAGAACAGGGCAGGAGCTCTGGAGGGGGCTGCACTGGAGGGGGCAGCAAGGGTGGGCATGGAACACTCAGTGACCGCAGCACAGGGCAGGAGCTCTGGAGGGGGCTGCACTGGAGGGGGCAGCAAGGGTGGGCATAGAGCACTCAGTGACCGCAGCACAGGGCAGGAGCTCTGGAGGGGGCTGCACTGGAGGGGGCAGCAAGGGTGGGCATGGAACACTCAGTGACCGCAGCACAGGGCAGGAGCTCTGGAGGGGGCTGCACTGGAGGGGGCAGCAAGGGTGGGCATGGAACACTCAGTGGCTGCAGCACAGGGCAGGAGCTCTGGAGGGGGGGGGGCTGCACTGGAGGGGGTAGCAAGGGCGGGCTTGGAACACTCAGTGACCGCAGCACAGGGCAGGAGCTCTGGAGGGGGGGGGGCTGCACTGGAGGGGGTAGCAAGGGTGGGCTTGGAACACTCAGTGACCGCAGCACAGGGCAGAAGCTCTAGAGGGGGCTACACTGGAGGGGTAGCAAGAGTGGGCATGGAACACTCAGTGTCTGCAGCACAGGGCAGGAGCTCTGGAGGGGGCTACACTGGAGGGGTAGCAAGAGTGGGCATGGAACACTCAGTGTCTGCAGCACAGGGCAGGAGCTCCAGGGAGGGGGGCTGCACTGGAGGGGGCAGCAAGGGTGGGCATGGAACACTCAGTGCCTGCAGCACGGGGCAGGAGCTCTGAAGGGGGGCTGCACTGGAGGGGGTAGCAAGAGTGAGCATGGAACACTCAGTGCCTGCAGCACGGGGCAGGAGCTCTGAAGGGGGGCTGCACTGGAGGGGGTAGCAAGAGTGGGCATGGAACACTCAGTGCCTGCAGCACAGGGCAGGAGCTCTGAAGGGGGGCCGCACTGGAGGGGGTAGCAAGGGTGGGCATGGAGCACTCAGTGGCTGCAGCACAGGGCAGGAGCTCTGAAGGGGGGCTGCACTGGAGGGGGTAGCAAGAGTGGGCATGGAACACTCAGTGCCTGCAGCACAGGGCAGGAGCTCTGGAGGGGGCTGCACTGAAGGGGGTAGCAAGGGTGGGCTTGGAACACTCAGTGGCTGCAGCACAGGGCAGGAGCTCCAGGGAGGGGGGCCGCACTGGAGGGGGCAGCAAGGGTGGGCATGGAACACTCAGTACCTGCAGCACAGGGCAGGAGCTCTGGAGGGGGCTGCACTGGAGGGGGTAGCAAGAGTGGGCATAGAGCACTCAGTGACCGCAGCACAGGGCAGGAGCTCTGGAGGGGGCTGCACTGGAGGGGGCAGCAAGAGTGGGCATGGAGCACTCAGTACCTGCAGCACAGGGCAGGAGCTCTGGAGGGGGCTACACTGGAGGGGGCAGCAAGGGTGGGCTTGGAACACTCAGTGGCTGCAGCACAGGGCAGGAGCTCTGGAGGGGGCTACACTGGAGGGGGTAGCAAGGGTGGGCTTGGAACACTCAGTGGCTGCAGCACAGGGCAGGAGCTCTAGAGGGGGCAGCACTGGAGGGGGCAGCAAGAGTGGGCATAGAGCACTCAGTACCTGCAGCACAGGGCAGGAGCTCTGGAGGGGGCTACACTGGAGGGGCAGCAAGGGTGGGCTTGGAACACTCAGTGGCTGCAGCACAGGGCAGGAGCTCTGGAGGGGGCTACACTGGAGGGGGCAGCAAGGGTGGGCATGGAGCACTCAGTACCTGCAGCACAGGGCAGGAGCTCTGGAGGGGGCTACACTGGAGGGGCAGCAAGGGTGGGCTTGGAACACTCAGTGACCGCAGCACAGGGCAGGAGCTCTGGAGGGGGCTACACTGGAGGGGCAGCAAGGGTGGGCTTGGAACACTCAGTGGCTGCAGCACAGGGCAGGAGCTCTGGAGGGGGCTGCACTGGAGGGGTAGCAAGGGTGGGCATGGAACACTCAGTGGCTGCAGCACAGGGCAGGAGCTCTGCAGGGGGCTGCACTGGAGGGGGCAGCAAGAGTGGGCATGGAACACTCAGTGCCCGCAGCACAGGGCAGGAGCTCTGCAGGGGGCTGCACTGGAGGGGGTAGCAAGGGTGGGCATAGAGCACTCAGTGACCGCAGCACAGGGCAGGAGCTCTGCAGGGGGGCTGCACTGGAGGGGGTAGCAAGGGTGGTGTTAGACGGACCGGGAGGGTCGGCCGAGGATAAGGGGAGAGGTCTCCGGGGAGAGCCGCCTCCAGCGATCGTACAGACAAGTAACTTCCCCCCCACAGACGTACGCCACACAAGGTTAAGGTTCAACGATACTTTATAGGCAATTCTTCAAGTACGGTAAAATGATACAAGGAGGTCTGGACTCAGGGGTCCCCTCGATTCTGGTCTCTGGATTGGGAAAAGGGTAGCGGGACAGTCTTGTTACCAATGGATGAAATAGCTCTCAATCCTCGAGCTCGGCGTTCTAGATGGTCGGGCCGCGGCGGAGCCAGCAGGTCCCGAGGTGGATGAAGGAAGCGACGGTCCGCGGCGGAGCCAGCAGGTCCCGATGAAGATGGTAGTTACAAACGGTCCGCGGCCACGCCAGCAGGTCCCGACGACGATGAAGGTTACGAAGGTTGCGGCAGCGCCAGCAGGCAGGACGATAGTTCGCAAGGCAGGGCTACGGCAGCGCCAGTAGTCCGTCAAGGATCAGTTCTTCTCTGCGTCTCTCGACTCCAGGATACAACTGCCTTCCTGCTCTGGAGCTGCCCCAGTTATAGGGCTGAGGCCCTTTGATGTCCGGACCCTCGCACTTGGAGGTCGGGAGGTCCGGGATGAGGGAGTTCAGACACCCAGCAGGGGGGTGGAGCCAGCGCCCGGGGAGGTTGGGGCTGAGCGCTACCTGGCGGGGGAGAGCCATCGACACCTCTTTCTCCCATTGACCTGCCAAGTAGTCCGCTCACCTCCTGGGTGGATGGTGGTGCCGGGATGTCGGAGGCCTGGCCAGGCCCAGGGTTAGGGTCGATCGGAGGCCACGCGGCCTCGTGGTGTAGTGTCCAAGATGGCGCCCAGGTTGGGTGTGCGGGCCAGTAGTGGATCAGGCCCACGAGGTCGATATGTTCAGAGGCAGGGGTCCCGGAGGGGACGGAAAACGTGAAGTGGTGGTGTGTGACACTTGAGGGACCGGGCTCGGGCCTGGTCGGGCAGAGGGGGAGCGGGCCCTTTGTGTGGCCTGTCCAACATGCGTCCCCCCCAGCTGAAGGCGGGGAGAGTCACCCATCCTCTTGGGGACTCTCCTCGTCGAGGCGGAAAAAGCGGGACAGGCCATCCGCGTTGGCGTGATCTGGCCCAGGCCGATGTTCTACAGTGAAGTCCATCCCTTGTAGGGAGATGGACCAACGTAGTAGTTTTGGGTTCTCCCCCCGCATCTGCATCAGCCACTGCAGGGGTCGATGATCGGTCTGTACCCGGAAGTGTGTGCCAAAGAGATAGGGCCGGAGCTTTTTGAGGGCCCATACCACGGCGAAGGCCTCCCTCTCGATGGTGCTCCAGCGTTGTTCTCGAGGTAGGAGTCGCCTGCTGATGAAGGCCACTGGCTGATCAAGGCCTTCGGGGTTCAATTGAGACAGGACCGCCCCAATGCCGTGGTCGGAGGCATCCGTCTGGACGACGAATTCCCGGCTGTAGTCGGGGGCCTGGAGCACAGGGGCGGAGCACATGGCGGCCTTCAGTTGTTCGAAGGCTGTTTGACAATCGGGGGTCCAGTTGACCTTCTTTGGTTGATTTTTGGACGTGAGTTCTGTGAGGGGCCCCACTATGGTACCATAGTCCTTCACAAACCGTCGGTAATAGCCCGTGAGTCCCAGAAAGGCGCGTACCTCGGTCTGGGTGATGGGGGGCTGCCAGGACTGGATGGCGGCGATCTTGAGCTGCAGAGGGGCCACCAGGCCGCTTCCCACCTGGTGTCCGAGGTAGGTTACGGACCCCTGCCCAATCTGGCATTTGCTGGCCTTGACCGTGAGGCCAGCTCGCTGAAGGGCCTGTAGCACCGCTCGGAGGTGGTGGAGGTGGTCGGACCAGTGGTGGCTGTACACAGCGATGTCGTCTAGGTAGGCGGCGCTGAATCCTTCGAGCCCGGCCAAGACCTGATTAACGAGTCGCTGAAACGTTGCTGGGGCATTCTTCATGCCGAAGGGCATGACCTTGAAATGATAATGGCCGTCAGGAGTGGAAAATGCAGATCGTTCTTGGGCCCGGGGTGTGAGGCCGATCTGCCAGTAGCCCGCCGTCAGGTCGAAAATGCTGAGGTAGCGGGCAGCTCCCATGCGGTCGATTAGTTCGTCTGCTCGGGGGATGGGGTGTGCGTCTGTTCTGGTGACCGCATTCAAGCCCCGGTATTCGACGCAGAACCGGAGTTCCGGTGTGGTGCCGGGGGCGGCCGCTTTGGGGACCAGTACTACTGGGCTGGCCCAGGGGCTGTCTGAGGGCTCAATGACCCCGAGCGTGAGCATCTTGGTTACTTCTTCCTGGATGCAGGCCCGTACCCGATCTGGTACGCGGTAGGCCCGGTGGCGGATAGGGGGGCTGTCCCCCGTGTCCACGTCGTGCACACACCAGGAGGTGACACCTGGGGTGAGGGAAAACAGGCTGGTGAACTGCAACAGAAGGTCTCGACATTCTTGGCGTTGTCCCAGGGTGAGGGCCTCCGAGAGTCGGACCCCGTCCGCGGAGCCGTCTTTCTCCCGAGTCCGTAGGAGGTCAGGGAGGGGTTCGGAGTCTTCTTCGGCTCCATTGTCTGTGGCCATCAGGAGGCTGAGTTCTGAACGCACGAAATGGGGTTTCAGCCTGTTAGCGTGGAGGACCCGGAGGGGGTTCCGTGAAGATTCCATGTCGATGAGATAGGTGACAGGGCCCTTGCGCTCGACTACTTTGAAGGGCCCCGTCCACTTGTCTTGCAGGGCGCAGGGTTCGGTGGGGGACATCACCCATACTTGTTGGCCGGGTTCGAATTCGATGGAGGAGGCATTTTGGTCATACCACTTTTTCATGTCCTCTTGACTGGCCTCCAAGTTTGCTTTTGCCAGCTCTCTGAACCGTCGGGTCTGGTTGCGGAGGGTTAGGAGGTATTTGAAGACATCTGGAGGGTTTTTTAGAGGGGGCATTTCCCAGCCTTCCTTGACTAGACTGAGCGGCCCCCGTACTGGGTGTCCATACAATAGTTCAAACGGGCTGAAGCCGAGGGACTTCTGGGGGACCTCTCGATATGCGAAGAGGAGGCACGGCAGCAGCACATCCCACTGGCGACGGAGGGGCTCTTCCAACCCCCCAATCATCCCTTTGAGCGTGCGGTTGAACCGCTCAACGAGTCCGTTTCCTTGAGGGTGATAGGGGGTCGTGAATCGGTAGGTGACCCCACACTGTTGCCAGAGGGACTTCATATATTTGGAAATAAAGTTTGTGCCTCTGTCGCTGACGACTTCTCGGGGGAAGCCCACACGGGAGAAGATCCCCATCAGGGCCCGGCCGACTACCGGGTCTGTCACAGTTCGCAGGGGGACAGCCTCGGGGTAGCGGGTGGCGTGGTCCACCAGTACCAGGATGAACCGATGTCCTTGTGCTGTACGGGGGTCCAGGGGCCCCACAATGTCTATCCCGACCCTCTCGAACGGGGTGGTGACCACTGGAAATGGTTGCAGGGGGGCTTTTAGTTTGCGGCCGCTCTTTCCACTGGCTTGGCACGTGGGGCAAGATCGGCAATGCTGGAGCACATCATTCCTCATTTTAGGCCAGAAGAAGTGGGTCACTAGGCGGCTGTAAGTTTTATCCTGACCCAGGTGTCCAGCCAGGGGGACATCGTGGGCCAGATTTAGCAAGAAGTCTCTAAAACAGAGGGGCACCGCTAGCACTCGACTGGCCCCCAACTCCGCGATCCTTTGTTCACTGTATAGCAGATCATTGTCCCAATAGATCCAATGTGTTCCGGAGGTATCCCCTGCGCTCTGGGCGAGGGCTTGTTGGCGGAGTCCCTCGAGGGAGGGACAGGTCTTCTGCTCTTGGCGAAACTGCTCCTGTGTGGGCCCCCCCTCTTGATGCCACTGGTCGAGGCCAGCGAGGTCCGGAGGTTGAGCTGGTTCTGGGGGGACGGCACGGTCGGTGTCTTCGACTGGAGCGACCGGGGGAGGAGGCGCCGGCCATTCGGGTTCCTCGGGTCGGAGATTGGCACGGGCGGCCATGGACCGGGTGGTGACGCACGCCCAGTCCGGGATGCCTAACATCCCTAGGTGTTCTCTTCGTTCTACGGCTGCCCACGGAGAGCTTTCAAGGTCATTTCCCAGGAGGCAGTCTACGGGGGCATCATCTCGGACCGTCACCTTCAACATGCCGGAGACCCCTCCCCATTCGAAAGGGACGCAGGCCATCCGGCACAGACTCTCCGAGTTATCGGCTGAACGGACAGGGCAGAGAATGTTTGGTAGGAACTGTTCTGGGGTCACCAGGTGACAGCGGACGGCTGTTACACTGGCCCCGGTGTCACGAAGGGCTTCGGCCTGGCGTCCATTGATGCTCACCCATTGGCTGTACTTCCGGGTGTTAGCGGGTAGGGGGACCCGCGGGACCATGTCCTTCCCCCCTAAGCATGCTAGAGCCATGGCGGCTGGCTCCCATTCTTGATGCTCTTGCTCATATTCTTCCTGCTCTTCGGAGATCTGTTCTTCCCCCAGGGCAGCAGCAGCCACCTGGCGGGGTCTTGGGCTCTGGTACTGTGGGCAATTTGGGTCGTTTGCATAGTGGCCGACTCGTTGGCATCGGTGACACGTGACATTGGCTCTGTATCCCGGTCGTGCCGGGGCGCTGCCCCGGTTGGCCGGGGGGGTGGTGCTGGTAGCGGGGGCGGCCGGAGCGTTGTCTCTTCCTCGCCCTTGGCCCCCTCCTCCTCCTCGGGGACGGTGCTGACCGTGGTTGTTCCGGTTCTGTTCATAGGATCCATTTCGGCCCACTCTAGTGATTTCCCACCGGTCAGCCTCGGCTGCAAGCTGCCGTGGATCAGTCAATTTGCTGTCGAGGAGGTGCTGCCGGAGCTCAATGAAGCAATTGTTTGATAGATGCTCCCACACCATGAGATTGAAGAGTTGTTCGTAAGTTGTGACATTGCTTCCTTTGATCCAGCCTTCGAAGGCTCGGCTAAAATAGTTCACGTAGTCCACCCAAGTGGTACCCGGGATGCGGGTGCAGTCTCGGAACCTCTGACGGTACATCTCTGGTGTGAGCCCATAGCGGGTGAGGAGGGCAGCTTTCATGTGGTCATAGGAGGTCATCAGATGGTCCGGGAGCTGTAGCAGGGCATCGCGGCCCTCATTGAGGAATCTCCCCCATAGACCGGCTCCCCAGTCGCTTCGATCGATCCGGTGAGCGGTCATAGCGATTTCGTAGGCCTTGAACCATTGCTGGATGTCGTCCTCTCGGAAGTACTCTCGTACGACATCCTTGGGGATGTGTACCTTCTTATCGGTTGTCCCTGGGGTGCGGGGTTGCTCGGGCACCCCTAATTCTTTGTTCTGTTTGCGTAAGTCTATCTCAGCTAATTTGCGCTCGTGTTCATATGCCAGTCTTTTTTCCTCAAGCTCCCTTTGTCTCTGTTTTTCCTCTCTTTCTTCTCGGAGACGCATATGTTCTAAGCTCAGTTTTTGTTCGGCCAACTTAAGTTCACCATCCATTTTGAGCCGGGCCATTTCTAGTTCATGTAGTCGTGTTCTTTCTCGTTCCTGGATCTCGTTTTGCGAGAGACCCGTTCTTCGCTCTTCGGGGGCCGTGGTGTCTTTTTCTACTGCTGCGGTATTTTGGTCCGGGGGTCTGACGGCCCCGGTTTCTGCCCAGGACTCCAGGGCATGCTTGAAATCATCTTTGGTACTTAGACCGGTGGTAGCGATACCTAGTTCGATGCAGAATTGTTTTAATTCACGATGGCTGTATTCTTCCAATTTCTCCATCTGAAATTTCTCGGTGGGTCCGCTTTCTTTGGTTGTCATCGTGATTTCGTCGTGGGGTGAGCTACTCTCTGTACGATTATGCGGTGATTCGGATCGCGCCGCTGGCCACCAATGTTAGACGGACCGGGAGGGTCGGCCGAGGATAAGGGGAGAGGTCTCCGGGGAGAGCCGCCTCCAGCGATCGTACAGACAAGTAACTTCCCCCCCACAGACGTACGCCACACAAGGTTAAGGTTCAACGATACTTTATAGGCAATTCTTCAAGTACGGTAAAATGATACAAGGAGGTCTGGACTCAGGGGTCCCCTCGATTCTGGTCTCTGGATTGGGAAAAGGGTAGCGGGACAGTCTTGTTACCAATGGATGAAATAGCTCTCAATCCTCGAGCTCGGCGTTCTAGATGGTCGGGCCGCGGCGGAGCCAGCAGGTCCCGAGGTGGATGAAGGAAGCGACGGTCCGCGGCGGAGCCAGCAGGTCCCGATGAAGATGGTAGTTACAAACGGTCCGCGGCCACGCCAGCAGGTCCCGACGACGATGAAGGTTACGAAGGTTGCGGCAGCGCCAGCAGGCAGGACGATAGTTCGCAAGGCAGGGCTACGGCAGCGCCAGTAGTCCGTCAAGGATGAGTTCTTCTCTGCGTCTCTCGACTCCAGGATACAACTGCCTTCCTGCTCTGGAGCTGCCCCAGTTATAGGGCTGAGGCCCTTTGATGTCCGGACCCTCGCACTTGGAGGTCGGGAGGTCCGGGATGAGGGAGTTCAGACACCCAGCAGGGGGGTGGAGCCAGCGCCCGGGGAGGTTGGGGCCGAGCGCTACCTGGCGGGGGAGAGCCATCGACACCTCTTTCTCCCATTGACCTGCCAAGTAGTCCGCTCACCTCCTGGGTGGATGGTGGTGCCGGGATGTCGGAGGCCTGGCCAGGCCCAGGGTTAGGGTCGATCGGGGGCCACGCGGCCTCGTGGTGTAGTGTTCAAGATGGCGCCCAGGTTGGGTGTGCGGGCCAGTAGTGGATCAGGCCCACGAGGTCGATATGTTCAGAGGCAGGGGTCCCGGAGGGGACGGAAAACGTGAAGTGGTGGTGTGTGACACTTGAGGGACCGGGCTCGGGCCTGGTCGGGCAGAGGGGGAGCGGGCCCTTTGTGTGGCCTGTCCAACAGGTGGGCATGGAGCACTCAGTACCTGCAGCACAGGGCAGGAGCTCTGGAGGGGGCTGCACTGGAGGGGGTAGCAAGGGTGGGCATGGAACACTCAGTGGCTGCAGCACAGGGCAGGAGCTCTGGAGGGGGCTGCACTGGAGGGGGCAGCAAGAGTGGGCATGGAGCACTCAGTACCTGCAGCACAGGGCAGGAGCTCTGGAGGGGGCTGCACTGAAGGGGGCAGCAAGAGTGGGCATGGAGCACTCAGTACCTGCAGCACAGGGCAGGAGCTCTGGAGGGGGCTACACTGGAGGGGTAGCAAGGGTGGGCATGGAGCACTCAGTACCTGCAGCACAGGGCAGGAGCTCTGGAGGGGGCTGCACTGGAGGGGGTAGCAAGGGTGGGCTTGGAACACTGAGTGCCTGCAGCACAGGGCAGGAGCTCTGCAGGGGGCTGCACTGGAGGGGGCAGCAAGGGTGGGCTTGGAACACTCAGTGGCTGCAGCACAGGGCAGGAGCTCTGGAGGGGGGCTACACTGGAGGGGGCAGCAAGGGTGGGCTTGAAACACTCAGTGCCTGCAGCACAGGGCAGGAGCTCTGGAGGGGGGGCTGCACTGGAGGGGGTAGCAAGGGTGGGCTTGGAACACTCAGTGACCGCAGCACAGGGCAGAAGCTCTAGAGGGGGCTACACTGGAGGGGTAGCAAGAGTGGGCATGGAACACTCAGTGTCTGCATGTTAGACGGACCGGGAGGGTCGGCCGAGATTACGGGGAGAGGTCTCCAGGGAGAGCCGTCTCCAACGACTGTACAGATAAGTAACTTCCCCCCCCACAGACGGACACCACACAAGATTGAAGGTTAACGAGACTTTATATGCACTTCTTAGGTTACGTTGATATAATACAAGGAGGTCTGGACTCAGGGGTCCCCTCGGTTCTGATCTCTGGTTGAGGAAAAGGGTAGCGGGACAGTCTTAGTTACCAATGAGTTAAATAGCTCTCAATCCTCGAGCTCGGCGTGTTTGCTGATCGGGTCGTGGAGGAGCCAAGCCGGTCCCGAGATGGACGAAGGATGATCGACGGGCCGTGGAGAAGCCAAGCAGGTCCCGGGATGGATGACGGATGGTCGACGGGCCGTGGAGAAGCCAAGCAGGTCCCGATGCAGATGACGGTTACAACGGTCCGCGGCCTCGCCAGCAGATCCGGACGACGATGAAGGATGAAGGTTACGACGGCTGTGGCAGCGCCAACAGGCAGGACGATGGTGCACAGGACAGAGCTACGGCAGCGCCAGTAGTCCGTCCAGGATGAGTTCCTCTTTACGTCTCTCGACTCCAAGATACAACTGCCTTCCTGTTCTGGAGCTGCCCCAGTTATAGGGCTGGCGTGCTTTGATGTCCGGACCCTCGCACTCGGAGGTCGGGAGGTCCGGGATGAGGGAGTCCAGACACCCAGCAGGGGGGTGGAGCCAGCGCCCGGGGAGGCGATGGGCGAGCGGCACTGGCCGGGGGAGAACCATCGACACCTCTTTCTCCCATTGACTGGCCAAGTAGCTCGCTCACCTCCTGGGTGGAGGGTGGTGCCGGAATGTCTGAGGCCGGGCTAGGCCCAGGGTTGAGGTCGATCGGGGGCCAGGCGGCCTCGTGGCGAAGTGTCCAAGATGGCGGCCCGGGCTGGGCGCGTGGGTCGGTCGTGGATCGGACCCACGAGGTTATCATGCTCGGGGGCAGGTGTCCCTGAGGGGACGTAGGACGTGCAATGGTGGTGTGTGGTGCTTGTATGACTGGCTCGGGCTTGGTCGAGCCGGGGGAGAGCGGCTCGTCACGTGGCCTGTCCAACATGCGTCCCCCCCAGCTGAAGGCGGGGAGAGTTACCCATCCTCTTGGGGACTCTCTTCGTCGAGGCGGAAAAACCGGGACAGGCCATCCGCGTTGGCGTGGTCAGACCCAGGCCGGTGTTCAACGGTAAAGTCCATACCTTGCAAGGAGATGGACCAGCGTAGCAGTTTTGGGTTTTCCCCCCGCATATGCATCAACCACTGCAGGGGTCGGTGGTCAGTCTGCACCCGGAAGTGGGTGCCAAAAAGGTAGGGTCGGAGCTTCTTGAGGGCCCATACCACAGCGAAGGCTTCCCTCTCTATGGTGCTCCAGCGTTGCTCCCGTGGTAGGAGTCTCCGGCTGATGAAGGCCACCGGTTGATCAAGGCCTTCGGTGTTCACCTGGGACAGGACCGCCCCAATGCCCTGGTCGGAGGCGTCCGTCTGGACGAGGAACTCCCGGCTGTAGTCTGGGGCCTGGAGTACAGGAGCGGAACACATGGCGGCCTTTAGCTGTTCGAAGGCCGCTTGACACTCTGGGGTCCAGTTCACCTTCTTGGGCTGATTTTTCGACGTGAGTTCGGTGAGAGGCCCCACGATGGTACCATAGTCTTTCACGAACCTTCGGTAGTAGCCCGTGAGGCCCAGGAAGGCTCGCACCTCAGTTTGAGTGTTAGGGGGTTGCCAGTTCTGGATGGCGGCAATTTTCAGTTGGAGAGGGGCCACTAGACCGCTTCCCACTTGGTGTCCGAGGTAGGTCACTGACCCTTGTCCAATTTGACATTTGCTGGCCTTGATCGTGAGGCCAGCTCGCTGAAGGGCTTGCAACACTGCTTGGAGGTGGTGGAGGTGCTCGGTCCAGTGGTGGCTGTACACCGCGATGTCGTCCAGGTAGGCGGCGCTGAACTCTTCGAGCCCCGCCAGGACCTGATTGACGAGCCGTTGGAAAGTCGCTGGGGCATTTTTCATGCCGAAGGGCATGACCGTGAAGTGATAGTGGCCATCGGGGGTGGAGAAGGCAGAACGTTCTTGTGCTCGGGGTGTGAGGCCGATCTGCCAATAGCCTGCCGTTAGATCAAAGATGCTGAGGTAGCGGGCAGCGCCCATTCGGTCGACCAGTTCATCTGCCCGGGGGATGGGGTGTGCGTCCGTTCTGGTGACTTCATTCAGGCCCCGGTAGTCGACACAGAACCGGAGTTCGGGTGTGGTTCCGGGGGCGGCTGCTTTGGGGACCAGTACGACCGGGCTGGCCCATGGACTGTCGGAGGGCTCGATGACCCCGAGCGTGAGCATCTTAGTTACTTCCGCCTGGATGCAGGCCCGTACCCGATCAGGTACGCGGTAGGCCCGGTGGCGGATAGGAGGGCTGTCTCCGGTGTCCACATCGTGCACACACCAGGAAGTGACACCTGGGGTGAGGGAGAACAGGCTGGCAAATCGTGATAGGAGGGCTTGGCACTCTTGGCGTTGTTCCTGGGTGAGGGTCTCCGAGAGTCGGACCCCATCCACGGAGCCGTCTTGCTCCTGGGTCCGCAAGAGGTCAGGGAGAGGCTCGGAGTCGTCCTCAACCCCGTTGTCTGTGGCCATCAAGAGGCTGAGTTCTGTTCGTGCAAAGTGGGGTTTCAGTCTGTTGGTGTGGAGGACTCGGAGCGGATTCCGGGCGGACTCCATCTCGATCAGATAGGTGGCGGGTCCCTTGCGCTCGATTACCTTGAAGGGTCCCGTCCATTTGTCTTGGAGAGCGCACGGTTCTGTGGGGGACATTACCCAGACCTGTTGCCCCGGCTCGAATTCAATAGATGAGGCGTTCTGGTCATACCATCTCTTCATGTCCTCTTGACTGGCCTCTAGGTTGGCTTTCGCTAGGTCTCTGAACCGCTGGGACTGGTTGCGGAGGGTGAGGAGGTACCGGAAGACATCTGGAGGACTCTTGGCCGGAGGCAACTCCCAGCCTTCTTTGATCAGGCTGAGTGGCCCCCGTACTGGGTGCCCATAGAGCAGCTCGAATGGGCTGAAGCCTAGGGACTTCTGTGGGACCTCCCGGTAGGCGAAGAGGAGGCACGGCAGCAGCACGTCCCACTGGCGACGGAGGGGTTCTTCCAATCCCCCGATCATCCCTTTTAGTGTGCGATTGAACCGCTCAACAAGTCCGTTTCCTTGGGGGTGATAGGGGGTCGTGAAGCGGTAGGTGACCCCACACTGTTGCCAGAGGGACTTCATGTATTTGGAAATAAAGTTCGTGCCTCTGTCACTGACGACTTCTCGGGGGAACCCCACACGGGAGAAGATCCCCATCAGGGCCCTGCCGACCACTGGGGCTGTGACGGTCCGGAGAGGAATAGCCTCAGGGTAGCGGGTGGCGTGGTCCACTAGTACTAGGATGAAGCGATGGCCTTGTCTTGTACGTGGGTCTAGGGGTCCCACAATGTCTATTCCGACCCTCTCAAATGGGGTCGTGACTACGGGAAAGGGTTGCAGGGGGGCCTTTAATTTGCGGCCGCTCTTCCCACTGGCTTGGCACGTGGGGCAAGATCGGCAATGCTGGTGCACATCGTTTCTCATTTTTGGCCAGAAGAAGTGGGTCACTAGGCGGCTGTAGGTTTTATCTTGTCCCAGGTGCCCTGCCAGGGGGACATCGTGGGCCAGATTTAACAGGAAGTCTCTAAAGCGGAGTGGCACCACTAGTACTCGGTTGGCCCCCAGCTCGGCGATTCGTTGCTCGCTGTACAGTAGGTCATTGTCCCAGTAGACCCAATGAGTTCCGGAGGTATCCCCTGCGCTTTGGGCGAGCGCTTGTTGTCGGAGTCCCTCAAGGGAGGGACAGGTCTTCTGCTCCTGACGAAATTGTTCTTGTGTGGGCCCCCCTTCTTGAGCCCACTGGTCGAGATTAGCAAGGTCGGAAGGTTGAGCAGGTTCGAGGGGGATGCCCTGGTCGGGGGTCTCGGCGGGGGCGACCGGAGGCGGAGGCGCCGGCCATTCTGGTTCTTCCGGGTGATGGTTGGCACGGGCGGCCATAGACCGGGTGGTGACGCACGCCCAGTCTGGGACGCCCAACATCCCCAAGTGTTCTTTTCGCTCCACGGCTGCCCACGGGGAGCTTTCCAGGTCATTTCCGAGGAGGCAGTCCACGGGGGCGTCGTCTCGGACCGTTACTTTCAACATGCCGGAGACCCCTCCCCACTCAAAGGGGACGCAGGCCATCCGACACAGACTCTCCGAGTTGTCGGCTGATCGTACAGGGCAGAGAATGTTCGGTAGATATTGCTCTGGGGTCACCAGATGACAGCGGACGGCTGTCACACTGGCCCCGGTGTCTCGAAGGGCTTCGGCCCGTTGTCCATTGATGCTCACCCATTGGCCGTACTTTCGGGTGTTAGCGGGTAGGGGGGCCCGCGGGACCATGTCTCTTCCCCCTAAGCACGCGAGAGTCATGGCGGCTGGCTCCCACCCTTGATACTCTTGCTCGTCTGTTTCTTGTTCCTCGGAGATCTGTTCTTCCCCTAGTGCCGCGGCGGCCACCTGGCGGGGTCTTGGGCTCTGATACTGCGGGCAGCTTGGGTCATTTGCATAGTGGCCGACTCGTTGGCATCGGTGACATGTAACATTGGTCCTGTATCCCGGTCGCGCCGGGGTGCTGCCCCGGTTGGCCGGGGGGGTGGTGCTGGTAGTGGGGGCGGCCGGGGTGTTGTCTCTTCCTCGTCCTTGGCCCCCTCCTCCTCCTCTGGATCGGTGGTGACCATTGTTGTTCCTGTTCTGCTCGTAGGACCCATTCCGGCCCACTCGGGTGATCTCCCACCGGTCAGCTTCGGCTGCGAGCTGCCGGGGATCGGTTAACTTGCTGTCGAGGAGGTGTTGGCGTAGTTCAATGAAGCAGTTGTTGGACAGATGCTCCCATACCATCAGATTGAACAACTGCTCGTAGGTCGTGACGTTGTTCCCTCTGATCCAGCCTTCGAAGGCTCGGCTAAAGTACGTTACATAGTCCACCCAAGTTGTACCTGGAATGCGTGTGCAGTCTCGGAACCTCTGACGGTACATCTCGGGCGTGAGGCCATAGCGAGTGAGGAGGGCCGCTTTCATATGGTCGTAGGAGGTCATCTGGTGGTCTGGGAGCTGTAACAGCGTATCGCGGCCCTCATTGAGGAATTTGCCCCATAGGCCGGCTCCCCAGTCGGCTCTATCGATCCGGTGCGCAGTCATCGCGATTTCATATGCTTTAAACCATTGCTGGATGTCGTCTTCTCGAAAATATTCTCGGACCACATCCTTGGGGATGTGCACTTTTTTGTCCGTGGTCCCGGGGGTGGACGGTCTGTCGGGCACCCCTAATTCTTTATTCTGTTTGCGCAGGTTGATCTCGGCTAGGTTCCGCTCGTGCTCGTACGTTAGTCTTTTTTCCTCGAGCTCCCTTTGCCTCTGTTTCTCCTCTCTTTCTTCTCGGAGGCGAAGGTGCTCTAAGTTTATTTTTTGCTCGGCCAATTTGAGTTCTATGTCCATCTTGAGTCGGGCCATTTCAAGTTCGTGTAGTCGGGCTTTTTCTCTTTCTTGGATCTCGTCTTGCGAGAGACCCGTTCTTTGCTCTTCAGGGGCCGTGTTGGTCTTTTTCGCGGTGCTTTGCTCCGGGGCTTCGACATCCCCGGTCTCTGCCCAAGATTCTAGGGCATGCTTAAAATCGTCCTTGGTACTTAGTCCGGTGGTAGCGATACCTAGTTCGATGCAGAACTGCTTTAGTTCACGATGGCTGTATTCCTCTAGCTTTTCCATTTGGAACTTCTCAGTTGATCCGCTCTCTTTAGTCGACATTGTTGTTCGTTGTGGGGTGAGCTACTCTCTGTACGTTATGCGGTGATTCGGATCGCGCCGCTGGCCACCAATGTTAGACGGACCGGGAGGGTCGGCCGAGATTACGGGGAGAGGTCTCCAGGGAGAGCCGTCTCCAACGACTGTACAGATAAGTAACTTCCCCCCCCACAGACGGACACCACACAAGATTGAAGGTTAACGAGACTTTATATGCACTTCTTAGGTTACGTTGATATAATACAAGGAGGTCTGGACTCAGGGGTCCCCTCGGTTCTGATCTCTGGTTGAGGAAAAGGGTAGCGGGACAGTCTTAGTTACCAATGAGTTAAATAGCTCTCAATCCTCGAGCTCGGCGTGTTTGCTGATCGGGTCGTGGAGGAGCCAAGCCGGTCCCGAGATGGACGAAGGATGATCGACGGGCCGTGGAGAAGCCAAGCAGGTCCCGGGATGGATGACGGATGGTCGACGGGCCGTGGAGAAGCCAAGCAGGTCCCGATGCAGATGACGGTTACAACGGTCCGCGGCCTCGCCAGCAGATCCGGACGACGATGAAGGATGAAGGTTACGACGGCTGTGGCAGCGCCAACAGGCAGGACGATGGTGCACAGGACAGAGCTACGGCAGCGCCAGTAGTCCGTCCAGGATGAGTTCCTCTTTACGTCTCTCGACTCCAAGATACAACTGCCTTCCTGTTCTGGAGCTGCCCCAGTTATAGGGCTGGCGTGCTTTGATGTCCGGACCCTCGCACTCGGAGGTCGGGAGGTCCGGGATGAGGGAGTCCAGACACCCAGCAGGGGGGTGGAGCCAGCGCCCGGGGAGGCGATGGGCGAGCGGCACTGGCCGGGGGAGAACCATCGACACCTCTTTCTCCCATTGACTGGCCAAGTAGCTCGCTCACCTCCTGGGTGGAGGGTGGTGCCGGAATGTCTGAGGCCGGGCTAGGCCCAGGGTTGAGGTCGATCGGGGGCCAGGCGGCCTCGTGGCGAAGTGTCCAAGATGGCGGCCCGGGCTGGGCGCGTGGGTCGGTCGTGGATCGGACCCACGAGGTTATCATGCTCGGGGGCAGGTGTCCCTGAGGGGACGTAGGACGTGCAATGGTGGTGTGTGGTGCTTGTATGACTGGCTCGGGCTTGGTCGAGCCGGGGGAGAGCGGCTCGTCACGTGGCCTGTCCAACACTGCAGCACAGGGCAGGAGCTCTGGAGGGGGCTACACTGGAGGGGTAGCAAGAGTGGGCATGGAACACTCAGTGTCTGCAGCACAGGGCAGGAGCTCCAGGGAGGGGGGCTGCACTGGAGGGGGCAGCAAGGGTGGGCATGGAACACTCAGTGCCTGCAGCACGGGGCAGGAGCTCTGAAGGGGGGGGGCTGCACTGGAGGGGGTAGCAAGGGTGGGCTTGGAACACTCAGTGACTGCAGCACAGGGCAGAAGCTCTAGAGGGGGCTACACTGGAGGGGTAGCAAGAGTGGGCATGGAACACTCAGTGTCTGCAGCACAGGGCAGGAGCTCTGGAGGGGGCTACACTGGAGGGGTAGCAAGAGTGGGCATGGAACACTCAGTGGCTGCAGCACAGGGCAGGAGCTCTGGAGGGGGGGGGCTGCACTGGAGGGGGTAGCAAGGGTGGGCATGGAACACTCAGTGACTGCAGCACAGGGCAGGAGCTCTGGAGGGGGGGGGGGCTGCACTGGAGGGGGTAGCAAGGGTGGGCTTGGAACACTCAGTGACCGCAGCACAGGGCAGAAGCTCTAGAGGGGGCTACACTGGAGGGGTAGCAAGAGTGGGCATGGAACACTCAGTGTCTGCAGCACAGGGCAGGAGCTCTGGAGGGGGCTACACTGGAGGGGTAGCAAGAGTGGGCATGGAACACTCAGTGTCTGCAGCACAGGGCAGGAGCTCTAGGGAGGGGGGCTGCACTGGAGGGGGCAGCAAGGGTGGGCATGGAACACTCAGTGCCTGCAGCACGGGGCAGGAGCTCTGAAGGGGGGCTGCACTGGAGGGGGTAGCAAGAGTGGGCATGGAACACTCAGTGCCTGCAGCACAGGGCAGGAGCTCTGAAGGGGGCCGCACTGGAGGGGGTAGCAAGGGTGGGCATGGAGCACTCAGTGGCTGCAGCACAGGGCAGGAGCTCTGAAGGGGGGCTGCACTGGAGGGGGTAGCAAGAGTGGGCATGGAACACTCAGTGCCTGCAGCACAGGGCAGGAGCTCTGGAGGGGGCTGCACTGAAGGGGGTAGCAAGGGTGGGCTTGGAACACTCAGTGGCTGCAGCACAGGGCAGGAGCTCCAGGGAGGGGGGCCGCACTGGAGGGGGCAGCAAGGGTGGGCATGGAACACTCAGTACCTGCAGCACAGGGCAGGAGCTCTGGAGGGGGCTGCACTGGAGGGGGTAGCAAGAGTGGGCATAGAGCACTCAGTGGCTGCAGCACAGGGCAGGAGCTCTGGAGGGGGGGGGGCTGCACTGGAGGGGGTAGCAAGGGCGGGCTTGGAACACTCAGTGACCGCAGCACAGGGCAGGAGCTCTGGAGGGGGGGGGGCTGCACTGGAGGGGGTAGCAAGGGTGGGCTTGGAACACTCAGTGACCGCAGCACAGGGCAGAAGCTCTAGAGGGGGCTACACTGGAGGGGTAGCAAGAGTGGGCATGGAACACTCAGTGTCTGCAGCACAGGGCAGGAGCTCTGGAGGGGGCTACACTGGAGGGGTAGCAAGAGTGGGCATGGAACACTCAGTGTCTGCAGCACAGGGCAGGAGCTCTAGGGAGGGGGGCTGCACTGGAGGGGGCAGCAAGGGTGGGCATGGAACACTCAGTGCCTGCAGCACGGGGCAGGAGCTCTGAAGGGGGGCTGCACTGGAGGGGGTAGCAAGAGTGGGCATGGAACACTCAGTGCCTGCAGCACAGGGCAGGAGCTCTGAAGGGGGCCGCACTGGAGGGGGTAGCAAGGGTGGGCATGGAGCACTCAGTGGCTGCAGCACAGGGCAGGAGCTCTGAAGGGGGGCTGCACTGGAGGGGGTAGCAAGAGTGGGCATGGAACACTCAGTGCCTGCAGCACAGGGCAGGAGCTCTGGAGGGGGCTGCACTGAAGGGGGTAGCAAGGGTGGGCTTGGAACACTCAGTGGCTGCAGCACAGGGCAGGAGCTCCAGGGAGGGGGGCCGCACTGGAGGGGGCAGCAAGGGTGGGCATGGAACACTCAGTACCTGCAGCACAGGGCAGGAGCTCTGGAGGGGGCTGCACTGGAGGGGGTAGCAAGAGTGGGCATAGAGCACTCAGTGACCGCAGCACAGGGCAGGAGCTCTGGAGGGGGCTGCACTGGAGGGGGCAGCAAGAGTGGGCATAGAGCACTCAGTGACCGCAGCACAGGGCAGGAGCTCTGGAGGGGGCTGCACTGGAGGGGGCAGCAAGAGTGGGCATGGAGCACTCAGTACCTGCAGCACAGGGCAGGAGCTCTGGAGGGGGCTACACTGGAGGGGGCAGCAAGGGTGGGCTTGGAACACTCAGTGGCTGCAGCACAGGGCAGGAGCTCTGGAGGGGGCTACACTGGAGGGGGTAGCAAGGGTGGGCTTGGAACACTCAGTGGCTGCAGCACATGTTGGACAGGCCACGTGACGGGCCGCTCTCCCCCGGCTCGACCAAGCCCGAGCCAGTCATACAAGCACCACACACCACCATTGCACGTCCTACGTCCCCTCAGGGACACCTGCCCCCGAGCATGATAACCTCGTGGGTCCGATCCACGACCGACCCACGCGCCCAGCCCGGGCCGCCATCTTGGACACTTCGCCACGAGGCCGCCTGGCCCCCGATCGACCTCAACCCTGGGCCTAGCCCGGCCTCAGACATTCCGGCACCACCCTCCACCCAGGAGGTGAGCGAGCTACTTGGCCAGTCAATGGGAGAAAGAGGTGTCGATGGTTCTCCCCCGGCCAGTGCCGCTCGCCCATCGCCTCCCCGGGCGCTGGCTCCACCCCCCTGCTGGGTGTCTGGACTCCCTCATCCCGGACCTCCCGACCTCCAAGTGCGAGGGTCCGGACATCAAAGCACGCCAGCCCTATAACTGGGGCAGCTCCAGAACAGGAAGGCAGTTGTATCTTGGAGTCGAGAGACGTAAGAGGAACTCATCCTGGACGGACTACTGGCGCTGCCGTAGCTCTGTCCTGTGCACCATCGTCCTGCCTGTTGGCGCTGCCACAGCCGTCGTAACCTTCATTCTTCACCGTCGTCCGGATCTGCTGGCGAGGCCGCGGACCGTTGTAACCATCATCTTCATCGGGACCTGCTTGGCTTCTCCACGGCCCGTCGACCATCCTTCATCCATCTCGGGACCTGCTTGGCTTCTCCACGGCCCGTCGACCATCCTTCATCCATCTCGGGACCTGCTTGGCTCCTCCACGGCCCGATCAGCAACCACGCCGAGCTCGAGGATTGAGAGCTATTTAACTCCCTGGTAACTAAGACTGTCCCGCTACCCTTTTCCTCAACCAGAGATCAGAACCGAGGGGACCCCTGAGTCCAGACCTCCTTGTATTATATCAACGTAACCTAAGAAGTGCATATAAAGTCTCGTTAACCTTCAATCTTGTGTGGTGTCCGTCTGTGGGGGGGGGAAGTTACTTATCTGTACAGTCGTTGGAGACGGCTCTCCCTGGAGACCTCTCCCCGTAATCTCGGCCGACCCTCCCGGTCCGTCTAACGTTGGTGGCCAGCGGCGCGATCCGAATCACCGCATAACGTACAGAGAGTAGCTCACCCCACAACGAACAACAATGTCGACTAAAGAGAGCGGATCAACTGAGAAGTTCCAAATGGAAAAGCTAGAGGAATACAGCCATCGTGAACTAAAGCAGTTCTGCATCGAACTAGGTATCGCTACCACCGGACTAAGTACCAAGGACGATTTTAAGCATGCCCTAGAATCTTGGGCAGAGACCGGGGATGTCGAAGCCCCGGAGCAAAGCACCGCGAAAAAGACCAACACGGCCCCTGAAGAGCAAAGAACGGGTCTCTCGCAAGACGAGATCCAAGAAAGAGAAAAAGCCCGACTACACGAACTTGAAATGGCCCGACTCAAGATGGACATAGAACTCAAATTGGCCGAGCAAAAAATAAACTTAGAGCACCTTCGCCTCCGAGAAGAAAGAGAGGAGAAACAGAGGCAAAGGGAGCTCGAGGAAAAAAGACTAACGTACGAGCACGAGCGGAACCTAGCCGAGATCAACCTGCGCAAACAGAATAAAGAATTAGGGGTGCCCGACAGACCGTCCACCCCCGGGACCACGGACAAAAAAGTGCACATCCCCAAGGATGTGGTCCGAGAATATTTTCGAGAAGACGACATCCAGCAATGGTTTAAAGCATATGAAATCGCGATGACTGCGCACCGGATCGATAGAGCCGACTGGGGAGCCGGCCTATGGGGCAAATTCCTCAATGAGGGCCGCGATACTCTGTTACAACTCCCAGACCACCAGATGACCTCCTACGACCATATGAAAGCGGCCCTCCTCACTCGCTATGGCCTCACGCCCGAGATGTACCGTCAGAGGTTCCGAGACTGCACACGCATTCCAGGTACAACTTGGGTGGACTATGTAACGTACTTTAGCCGAGCCTTCGAAGGCTGGATCAGAGGGAACAACGTCACGACCTACGAGCAGTTGTTCAATCTGATGGTATGGGAGCATCTGTCCAACAACTGCTTCATTGAACTACGCCAACACCTCCTCGACAGCAAGTTAACCGATCCCCGGCAGCTCGCAGCCGAAGCTGACCGGTGGGAGATCACCCGAGTGGGCCGGAATGGGTCCTACGAGCAGAACAGGAACAACAATGGTCACCACCGATCCAGAGGAGGAGGAGGGGGCCAAGGACGAGGAAGAGACAACACTCCGGCCGCCCCCACTACCAGCACCACCCCCCCGGCCAACCGGGGCAGCACCCCGGCGCGACCGGGATACAGGACCAATGTTACATGTCACCGATGCCAACGAGTCGGCCACTATGCAAATGACCCAAGCTGCCCGCAGTATCAGAGCCCAAGACCCCGCCAGGTGGCCGCCGCGGCACTAGGGGAAGAACAGATCTCCGAGGAACAAGAAACAGACGAGCAAGAGTATCAAGGGTGGGAGCCAGCCGCCATGACTCTCGCGTGCTTAGGGGGAAGAGACATGGTCCCGCGGGTCCCCCTACCCGCTAACACCCGAAAGTACGGCCAATGGGTGAGCATCAATGGACAACGGGCCGAAGCCCTTCGAGACACCGGGGCCAGTGTGACAGCCGTCCGCTGTCATCTGGTGACCCCAGAGCAATATCTACCAAACATTCTCTGCCCTGTACGATCAGCCGACAACTCGGAGAGTCTGTGTCGGATGGCCTGCGTCCCCTTTGAGTGGGGAGGGGTCTCCGGCATGTTGAAAGTAACGGTCCGAGACGACGCCCCCGTGGACTGCCTCCTCGGAAATGACCTGGAAAGCTCCCCGTGGGCAGCCGTGGAGCGAAAAGAACACTTGGGGATGTTGGGCGTCCCAGACTGGGCGTGCGTCACCACCCGGTCTATGGCCGCCCGTGCCAACCATCACCCGGAAGAACCAGAATGGCCGGCGCCTCCGCCTCCGGTCGCCCCCGCCGAGACCCCCGACCAGGGCATCCCCCTCGAACCTGCTCAACCTTCCGACCTTGCTAATCTCGACCAGTGGGCTCAAGAAGGGGGGCCCACACAAGAACAATTTCGTCAGGAGCAGAAGACCTGTCCCTCCCTTGAGGGACTCCGACAACAAGCGCTCGCCCAAAGCGCAGGGGATACCTCCGGAACTCATTGGGTCTACTGGGACAATGACCTACTGTACAGCGAGCAACGAATCGCCGAGCTGGGGGCCAACCGAGTACTAGTGGTGCCACTCCGCTTTAGAGACTTCCTGTTAAATCTGGCCCACGATGTCCCCCTGGCAGGGCACCTGGGACAAGATAAAACCTACAGCCGCCTAGTGACCCACTTCTTCTGGCCAAAAATGAGAAACGATGTGCACCAGCATTGCCGATCTTGCCCCACGTGCCAAGCCAGTGGGAAGAGCGGCCGCAAATTAAAGGCCCCCCTGCAACCCTTTCCCGTAGTCACGACCCCATTTGAGAGGGTCGGAATAGACATTGTGGGACCCCTAGACCCACGTACAAGACAAGGCCATCGCTTCATCCTAGTACTAGTGGACCACGCCACCCGCTACCCTGAGGCTATTCCTCTCCGGACCGTCACAGCCCCAGTGGTCGGCAGGGCCCTGATGGGGATCTTCTCCCGTGTGGGGTTCCCCCGAGAAGTCGTCAGTGACAGAGGCACGAACTTTATTTCCAAATACATGAAGTCCCTCTGGCAACAGTGTGGGGTCACCTACCGCTTCACGACCCCCTATCACCCCCAAGGAAACGGACTTGTTGAGCGGTTCAATCGCACACTAAAAGGGATGATCGGGGGATTGGAAGAACCCCTCCGTCGCCAGTGGGACGTGCTGCTGCCGTGCCTCCTCTTCGCCTACCGGGAGGTCCCACAGAAGTCCCTAGGCTTCAGCCCATTCGAGCTGCTCTATGGGCACCCAGTACGGGGGCCACTCAGCCTGATCAAAGAAGGCTGGGAGTTGCCTCCGGCCAAGAGTCCTCCAGATGTCTTCCGGTACCTCCTCACCCTCCGCAACCAGTCCCAGCGGTTCAGAGACCTAGCGAAAGCCAACCTAGAGGCCAGTCAAGAGGACATGAAGAGATGGTATGACCAGAACGCCTCATCTATTGAATTCGAGCCGGGGCAACAGGTCTGGGTAATGTCCCCCACAGAACCGTGCGCTCTCCAAGACAAATGGACGGGACCCTTCAAGGTAATCGAGCGCAAGGGACCCGCCACCTATCTGATCGATATGGAGTCCGCCCGGAATCCGCTCCGAGTCCTCCACACCAACAGACTGAAACCCCACTTTGCACGAACAGAACTCAGCCTCTTGATGGCCACAGACAACGGGGTTGAGGACGACTCCGAGCCTCTCCCTGACCTCTTGCGGACCCAGGAGCAAGACGGCTCCGTGGATGGGGTCCGACTCTCGGAGACCCTCACCCAGGAACAACGCCAAGAGTGCCAAGCCCTCCTATCACGATTTGCCAGCCTGTTCTCCCTCACCCCAGGTGTCACTTCCTGGTGTGTGCACGATGTGGACACCGGAGACAGCCCTCCTATCCGCCACCGGGCCTACCGCGTACCTGATCGGGTACGGGCCTGCATCCAGGCGGAAGTAACTAAGATGCTCACGCTCGGGGTCATCGAGCCCTCCGACAGTCCATGGGCCAGCCCGGTCGTACTGGTCCCCAAAGCAGCCGCCCCCGGAACCACACCCGAACTCCGGTTCTGTGTCGACTACCGGGGCCTGAATGAAGTCACCAGAACGGACGCACACCCCATCCCCCGGGCAGATGAACTGGTCGACCGAATGGGCGCTGCCCGCTACCTCAGCATCTTTGATCTAACGGCAGGCTATTGGCAGATCGGCCTCACACCCCGAGCACAAGAACGTTCTGCCTTCTCCACCCCCGATGGCCACTATCACTTCACGGTCATGCCCTTCGGCATGAAAAATGCCCCAGCGACTTTCCAACGGCTCGTCAATCAGGTCCTGGCGGGGCTCGAAGAGTTCAGCGCCGCCTACCTGGACGACATCGCGGTGTACAGCCACCACTGGACCGAGCACCTCCACCACCTCCAAGCAGTGTTGCAAGCCCTTCAGCGAGCTGGCCTCACGATCAAGGCCAGCAAATGTCAAATTGGACAAGGGTCAGTGACCTACCTCGGACACCAAGTGGGAAGCGGTCTAGTGGCCCCTCTCCAACTGAAAATTGCCGCCATCCAGAACTGGCAACCCCCTAACACTCAAACTGAGGTGCGAGCCTTCCTGGGCCTCACGGGCTACTACCGAAGGTTCGTGAAAGACTATGGTACCATCGTGGGGCCTCTCACCGAACTCACGTCGAAAAATCAGCCCAAGAAGGTGAACTGGACCCCAGAGTGTCAAGCGGCCTTCGAACAGCTAAAGGCCGCCATGTGTTCCGCTCCTGTACTCCAGGCCCCAGACTACAGCCGGGAGTTCATCGTCCAGACGGACGCCTCCGACCAGGGCATTGGGGCGGTCCTGTCCCAGGTGAACACCGAAGGCCTTGATCAACCGGTGGCCTTCATCAGCCGGAGACTCCTACCACGGGAGCAACGCTGGAGCACCATAGAGAGGGAAGCCTTCGCTGTGGTATGGGCCCTCAAGAAGCTCCGACCCTACCTTTTTGGCACCCACTTCCGGGTGCAGACTGACCACCGACCCCTGCAGTGGTTGATGCATATGCGGGGGGAAAACCCAAAACTGCTACGCTGGTCCATCTCCTTGCAAGGTATGGACTTTACCGTTGAACACCGGCCTGGGTCTGACCACGCCAACGCGGATGGCCTGTCCCGGTTTTTCCGCCTCGACGAAGAGAGTCCCCAAGAGGATGGGTAACTCTCCCCGCCTTCAGCTGGGGGGGACGCATGTTGGACAGGCCACGTGACGGGCCGCTCTCCCCCGGCTCGACCAAGCCCGAGCCAGTCATACAAGCACCACACACCACCATTGCACGTCCTACGTCCCCTCAGGGACACCTGCCCCCGAGCATGATAACCTCGTGGGTCCGATCCACGACCGACCCACGCGCCCAGCCCGGGCCGCCATCTTGGACACTTCGCCACGAGGCCGCCTGGCCCCCGATCGACCTCAACCCTGGGCCTAGCCCGGCCTCAGACATTCCGGCACCACCCTCCACCCAGGAGGTGAGCGAGCTACTTGGCCAGTCAATGGGAGAAAGAGGTGTCGATGGTTCTCCCCCGGCCAGTGCCGCTCGCCCATCGCCTCCCCGGGCGCTGGCTCCACCCCCCTGCTGGGTGTCTGGACTCCCTCATCCCGGACCTCCCGACCTCCAAGTGCGAGGGTCCGGACATCAAAGCACGCCAGCCCTATAACTGGGGCAGCTCCAGAACAGGAAGGCAGTTGTATCTTGGAGTCGAGAGACGTAAGAGGAACTCATCCTGGACGGACTACTGGCGCTGCCGTAGCTCTGTCCTGTGCACCATCGTCCTGCCTGTTGGCGCTGCCACAGCCGTCGTAACCTTCATTCTTCACCGTCGTCCGGATCTGCTGGCGAGGCCGCGGACCGTTGTAACCATCATCTTCATCGGGACCTGCTTGGCTTCTCCACGGCCCGTCGACCATCCTTCATCCATCTCGGGACCTGCTTGGCTTCTCCACGGCCCGTCGACCATCCTTCATCCATCTCGGGACCTGCTTGGCTCCTCCACGGCCCGATCAGCAACCACGCCGAGCTCGAGGATTGAGAGCTATTTAACTCCCTGGTAACTAAGACTGTCCCGCTACCCTTTTCCTCAACCAGAGATCAGAACCGAGGGGACCCCTGAGTCCAGACCTCCTTGTATTATATCAACGTAACCTAAGAAGTGCATATAAAGTCTCGTTAACCTTCAATCTTGTGTGGTGTCCGTCTGTGGGGGGGGGAAGTTACTTATCTGTACAGTCGTTGGAGACGGCTCTCCCTGGAGACCTCTCCCCGTAATCTCGGCCGACCCTCCCGGTCCGTCTAACAGCACAGGGCAGGAGCTCTAGAGGGGGCAGCACTGGAGGGGGCAGCAAGAGTGGGCATGGAGCACTCAGTACCTGCAGCACAGGGCAGGAGCTCTGGAGGGGGCTACACTGGAGGGGCAGCAAGGGTGGGCTTGGAACACTCAGTGGCTGCAGCACAGGGCAGGAGCTCTGGAGGGGGCTACACTGGAGGGGGCAGCAAGGGTGGGCATGGAGCACTCAGTACCTGCAGCACAGGGCAGGAGCTCTGGAGGGGGCTACACTGGAGGGGCAGCAAGGGTGGGCTTGGAACACTCAGTGGCTGCAGCACAGGGCAGGAGCTCTGGAGGGGGGCTACACAGGAGGGGGCAGCAAGGGTGGGCTTGGAACACTCAGTGGCTGCAGCACAGGGCAGGAGCTCTGGAGGGGGCTGCACTGGAGGGGTAGCAAGGGTGGGCATGGAACACTCAGTGGCTGCAGCACAGGGCAGGAGCTCTGCAGGGGGCTGCACTGGAGGGGGCAGCAAGAGTGGGCATGGAACACTCAGTGCCCGCAGCACAGGGCAGGAGCTCTGCAGGGGGCTGCACTGGAGGGGGTAGCAAGGGTGGGCATAGAGCACTCAGTGACCGCAGCACAGGGCAGGAGCTCTGCAGGGGGGCTGCACTGGAGGGGGTAGCAAGGGTGGGCATGGAGCACTCAGTACCTGCAGCACAGGGCAGGAGCTCTGGAGGGGGCTGCACTGGAGGGGGTAGCAAGGGTGGGCATGGAACACTCAGTGGCTGCAGCACAGGGCAGGAGCTCTGGAGGGGGCTGCACTGGAGGGGGCAGCAAGAGTGGGCATGGAGCACTCAGTACCTGCAGCACAGGGCAGGAGCTCTGGAGGGGGCTGCACTGAAGGGGGCAGCAAGAGTGGGCATGGAGCACTCAGTACCTGCAGCACAGGGCAGGAGCTCTGGAGGGGGCTACACTGGAGGGGTAGCAAGGGTGGGCATGGAGCACTCAGTACCTGCAGCACAGGGCAGGAGCTCTGGAGGGGGCTGCACTGGAGGGGGTAGCAAGGGTGGGCTTGGAACACTGAGTGCCTGCAGCACAGGGCAGGAGCTCTGCAGGGGGCTGCACTGGAGGGGGCAGCAAGGGTGGGCTTGGAACACTCAGTGGCTGCAGCACAGGGCAGGAGCTCTGGAGGGGGGCTACACTGGAGGGGGCAGCAAGGGTGGGCTTGAAACACTCAGTGCCTGCAGCACAGGGCAGGAGCTCTGGAGGGGGGCTGCACTGGAGGGGTAGCAAGGGTGGGCATGGAACACTCAATGGCTGCAGCACAGGGCAGGAGCTCTGCAGGGGGCTGCACTGGAGGGGGCAGCAAGGGTGGGCATAGAGCACTCAGTGACCGCAGCACAGGGCATGAGCTCTGGAGGGTGCTGCACTGGAGGGGGTAGCAAGGGTGGGCAGGGAGCACTCAGTACCTGCAGCACAGGGCAGAAGCTCTAGAGGGGGCTACACTGGAGGGGGTAGCAAGGGTGGGCTTGGAACACTCAGTGGCTGCAGCACAGGGCAGGAGCTCTGGAGGGGGCTGCACTGGAGGGGGCAGCAAGGGTGGGCTTGGAACACTCAGTGGCTGCAGCACAGGGCAGGAGCTCTGGAGGGGGGCTACACTGGAGGGGGCAGCAAGGGTGGGCATGGAACACTCAATGGCTGCAGCACAGGGCAGGAGCTCTGCAGGGGGCTGCACTGGAGGGGGCAGCAAGGGTGGGCATAGAGCACTCAGTGACCGCAGCACAGGGCAGGAGCTCTGCAGGGGGGCTGCACTGGAGGGGGTAGCAAGGGTGGGCTTGGAACACTCAGTGGCTGCAGAACAGGGCAGGAGCTCTGGAGGGGGGCTACACTGGAGGGGGCAGCAAGGGTGGGCATGGAACACTCAATGGCTGCAGCACAGGGCAGGAGCTCTGCAGGGGGCTGCACTGGAGGGGGCAGCAAGGGTGGGCATAGAGCACTCAGTGACCGCAGCACAGGGCAGGAGCTCTGCAGGGGGGCTGCACTGGAGGGGGTAGCAAGGGTGGGCTTGGAACACTCAGTGGCTGCAGAACAGGGCAGGAGCTCTGGAGGGGGCTGCACTGGAGGGGGTAGCAAGGGTGGGCTTGGAACACTCGGTGGCTGCAGCACAGGGCAGGAGCTCTGGAGGGGGCTGCACTGGAGGGGGTAGCAAGAGTGGGCATGGAGCACTCAGTACCTGCAGCACAGGGCAGGAGCTCTGCAGGGGGGCTGCGCTGGAGGGGGTAGCAAGAGTGGGCATGGAGCACTCAGTACCTGCAGCACAGGGCAGGAGCTCTGGAGGGGGCTGCACTGAAGGGGGCAGCAAGAGTGGGCATGGAGCACTCAGTACCTGCAGCACAGGGCAGGAGCTCTGGAGGGGGCTACACTGGAGGGGCAGCATGGGTGGGCTTGGAACACTCAATGGCTGCAGCACAGGGCAGGAGCTCTGGAGGGGGGCTACACTGGAGGGGGCAGCAAGGGTGGGCTTGGAACACTAAGTGCCTGCAGCACAGGGCAGGAGCTCTGGAGGGGGGCTGCACTGGAGGGGTAGCAAGGGTGGGCATGGAACACTCAGTGGCTGCAGCACAGGGCAGGAGCTCTGGAGGGGGCTGCACTGGAGGGGGTAGCAAGGGTGGGCTTGGAACACTCGGTGGCTGCAGCACAGGGCAGGAGCTCTGGAGGGGGCTGCACTGGAGGGGGTAGCAAGAGTGGGCATGGAGCACTCAGTACCTGCAGCACAGGGCAGGAGCTCTGCAGGGGGGCTGCGCTGGAGGGGGTAGCAAGAGTGGGCATGGAGCACTCAGTACCTGCAGCACAGGGCAGGAGCTCTGGAGGGGGCTGCACTGAAGGGGGCAGCAAGAGTGGGCATGGAGCACTCAGTACCTGCAGCACAGGGCAGGAGCTCTGGAGGGGGCTACACTGGAGGGGCAGCATGGGTGGGCTTGGAACACTCAATGGCTGCAGCACAGGGCAGGAGCTCTGGAGGGGGGCTACACTGGAGGGGGCAGCAAGGGTGGGCTTGGAACACTAAGTGCCTGCAGCACAGGGCAGGAGCTCTGGAGGGGGGCTGCACTGGAGGGGTAGCAAGGGTGGGCATGGAACACTCAGTGGCTGCAGCACAGGGCAGGAGCTCTGGAGGGGGGCTGCACTGGAGGGGGTAGCAAGAGTGGGCATGGAACACTCAGTGGCTGCAGCACAAGGCAGGAGCTCTGGAGGGGGGCTGCACTGGAGGGGGTAGCAAGGGTGGGCTTGGAACACTCAGTGGCTGCAGCACAGGGCAGGAGCTCTGCAGGGGGCTGCACTGGAGGGGGCAGCAAGGGTGGGCTTGGAACACTCAGTGGCTGCAGCACAGGGCAGGAGCTCTGCAGGGGGGCTGCACTGGAGGGGGCAGCAATGGTGGGCTTGGAACACTCAGTGGCTGCAGCACAGGGCAGGGGCTCTGGAGGGGGGCTGCACTGGAGGGGGCAGCAAGGGTGGGCATGGAAAACTCAGTGCCTGCAGCACAGGGCAGGAGCTCTGGAAGGGGGCTGCACTGGAGGGGGTAGCAAGGGTGGGCTTGGAACACTCAGTGGCTGCAGCACAGGGCAGGAGCTCTGCAGGGGGCTGCACTGGAGGGGGCAGCAAGGGTGGGCTTGGAACACTCAGTGGCTGCAGCACAGGGCAGGAGCTCTGCAGGGGGGCTGCACTGGAGGGGGCAGCAATGGTGGGCTTGGAACACTCAGTGGCTGCAGCACAGGGCAGGAGCTCTGCAGGGGGGCTGCACTGGAGGGGGTAGCAAGAGTGGGCATGGAACACTCAGTGTCTGCAGCACAAGGCAGGAGCTCTGGAGGGGGCTGCACTGGAGGGGGTAGCAAGGGTGGGCTTGGAACACTCAGTGGCTGCAGCACAGGGCAGGAGCTCTGCAGGGGGCTGCACTGGAGGGGGCAGCAAGGGTGGGCTTGGAACACTCAGTGGCTGCAGCACAGGGCAGGAGCTCTGCAAGGGGGCTGCACTGGAGGGGGCAGCAAGGGTGGGCATGGAACACTCAGTGCCTGCAGCACAGGGCAGGAGCTCTGCAGGGGGCTGCACTGGAGGGGGTAGCAAGGGTGGGCATGGAACACTCAGTGTCTGCAGCACAGGGCAGGAGCTCTGGAGGGGGCTGCACTGGAGGGGGCAGCAAGGGTGGGCATGGAGCACTCGGTGCCTGCAGCACAGGGCAGGAGCTCTGGAGGGGGCTGCACTGGAGGGGGCAGCAAGAGTGGGCATGGAGCACTCAGTACCTGCAGCACAGGGCAGGAGCTCTGGAGGGGGCTGCACTGGAGGGGGTAGTGTTGGACAGGCCACGTGAAGGGCTTGCCCCCTCCCCACATGACAGGACCCGGGCCCCGGTCCCCCAGATGTTACCCACAAAAGCAACCCGCACCCCGTCCCATGCGGGACTCATGCCGCGGACATCTCTGTATCATGGGGCCGAATCCCTTCCCGCTCCCTCGGCCGGCCCGGCCGCCATCTTGGACACTGCACCACGAGGCCGCGTGGCCTCAGATCGACCCTAACCCTGGGCCTGGCCAGGCCCCGACATCCCGGCACCACCATCCACCCAGGAGGTGAACGGCCCACTTGGCAGGTTAATGGGAGAAAGAAGTATCGATGGCTCTCCCCCGCCAGGTGCCGATCGCACCCAGCTCCCCCGGGCGCTGGCTCCACCCCCCTGCTGGGTGTCTGGACTCCCTCATCCCGGACCTCCCGACCTCCAAGTGCGAGGGTCCGGACATCAAAGGGCACCAGACCTATAACTGGGGCAGCTCCAGAGCAGGAAGGCAGTTGTATCCTGGAGTCGAGAGACACCGTGACGAACTCATCCTTGACGGACTACTGGCGCTGCCGTAGCCCTGCCTTGCGAACTATTGTCCTGCCTGCTGGCGCTGCCGCAACCTTCTGAATCCTTCGACCTCGCCGGGACCTGCTGGCACTGCCGCGGACCGTTGTAACTACCATCTTCACCGGGACCTGCTGGCGCCGCCGCGGACCGTCGTCTCCTTCGATCATCTCGAGACCTGCTGGCTCTGCCGCGGCCCGACCACCTAGAACGCCGAGCTCGAGGATTGTGAGCTATCCATCATATCATCGCATCTACCAGATTGGTAACAAGACTGTCCCGCTACCCCCTTCCCATCCTAGAGACTAAACTCGAGGGGACCCCTGAGTCCAGACCTCCTTGTACCATTCTACCGTACCTAAAGATTGCATATAAAGAACGTTAAACCTTATCTTTGTGTGGTGCCCATCTGTGGGGGGGAAGTTACTTGTCTGTACGATCGCTGGAGACGGCTCTCCCCGGAGACCTCTCCCCTTGTCCTCGGCCGACCCTCCCGGTCCGTCTAACATTGGTGGCCAGCGGCGCGATCCGAATCAACGCATAATCGTACAGAGAGTAGCTCACCTCACGACGAAACCACAATGACAACCAAAGAAAGCGGATCCACCGAGAAATTCCAGATGGAGAAATTGGAAGAATATAACCATTGTGAGCTGAAACAATTCTGCATTGAACTAGGCATTGCTACCACCGGTCTGAGTACTAAAGACGATTTTAAACACGCCATTGAGTCGTGGGCAGAAACCGGGGCCGTCAGACCCCCGGACCAAAATGTCGCAGCATCAGAGAGGAACACCACGACTCCCGAGGAGCGAAGAACGGGTCTCTCGCAGGAAGAGATCGAAGAGAGGGAAAAAAATAGACTACATGAGTTGGAAATGTCCCGGCTAAAAATGGAAGGTGAACTCAAATTAGCCGAACAAAAACTGAACCTAGAACATATGCGGCTCCGAGAAGAACGGGAAGAAAAGCAGAGACAAAGAGAACTCGAAGAAAAAAGACTAGCTTATGACCACGAGCGCAAACTAGCAGAAATAGACTTACGGAAACAGAACAAAGAACTGGGGGTGCCCGAGCAACCGCGCACCCCAGGAGCGACAGAAAAAAAAGTACACATCCCCAAGGATGTCGAGCGAGAGTATTTCCGAGATGACGACATACAACAGTGGTTCAAGGCCTACGAGGTCGCCATGACCTCCCACCGAATAGATCGAAGTGACTGGGGAGCCGGTCTATGGGGAAGGTTCGTCAATGAAGGCCGCGATGCCCTGTTACAGCTCCCCGACCATCTGATGACATCCTATTATTATTATTATTATTATATCTGATTTTGTAGAGCGCACAGCTACCCGTGGGTTTCCCGGCGCTAGGAGAACAGAAGTAGTAGAAGGCAAACGGAATTGTAGAGAACAGATTATAGGGAAAACAGCCAGGTTTTCACTCCTTTGCGGAACTTGAAATAACATGTTTCAGACCGCAAAGGAATGGGGAGCGAGTTCCAAAGCATGGGTGCCAGGTAAGAAAAAGAGCGCCCTCCAACTCTAGCACGCTTGAAACGGGGGACAGAGAATCTGCAGTGGGTGGACGATCTATGACCACATGAAGGCTGCCCTCCTCACTCGATATGGGCTCACACCCGAAATGTATCGCCAGAGGTTTCGAGACTGCACCCGGATCCCGGGTACAACTTGGGTGGAGTATGTAAACTATTTTAGCCGAGCCTTCGAGGGATGGATCAAGGGAAGCCAGGTAACGACCTACGAGCAACTTTTTTATCTCATGGTGTGGGAGCACCTCTCCAACAACTGCTTCGTCGAGCTCAGGCAGCACCTCCTCGACAGCAAATTGACAGACCCACGGCAGCTCGCCGCCGAGGCTGACCGGTGGGAGATCACCCGAGTAGGCCGGAGCGGGCCGCACGAACAGCATCGAAACAACCAAGGTCAGCACCGTCCCCGAGGAGGAGGAGGAGGCCAGGGACGAGGAAGAGACACCGCCCCGGCCGCCCCCACTGCCAACACACCGCCCCCGGCCAACCGGGGCAACACCCCAGTGCGCCCGGGGTACCGAGCCAATGTCACGTGTCACCGATGCCAGCGAGTCGGCCACTACGCAAATGACCCGAACTGTCCACAGAACCAGGCTCCGAGACCCCGCCAGGTAGCTGCCGCCGCCCTGGGGGGAGAACAAATCTCCGAAGAACAGGAGGAATGCGAGCAAGAACAACAAGAATGGGAACCAGCCGCCATGGTTCGAGCGTGCCTAGGGGGAAGAGACATGGTTCCGCGGGCTCCCCTACCCGCCAACACCAGGAAATATAGTCAATGGGTGAACATTAACGGGCGCCGGGCCGAAGCCCTACGTGACACCGGGGCCAGTGTGACGGCCGTCCGCTGTCACCTGGTGACCCCAGAACAGATCCTACCGAACATTCTCTGCCCCGTCCGTTCAGCCGACAATTCAGAGAGTCTCTGTCGGATGGCCTGCGTCCCCTTCGAATGGGGAGGAGTCTCCGGCATGTTGAAGGTGACGGTCCGAGATGATGCCCCCGTGGACTGCCTCCTGGGGAATGATCTTGAGAGTTCCCCGTGGGCCACCGTAGAGAGAAGATAGCATCTAGGGATGTTGGGCCTCCCGGACTGGGCGTGCATAACCACCCGGGCCATGGCTGCCCGTACCGTCCCCCAAGCCGAAGAACCCGAATGGCCAGCACCTCCGCCCCCGGTCGCTCCAGTAGAAGACACCGACCAGACCAACCCCCCAGGGCCAACTCCCGAAGGGCTCGCTCAGCCCCAGGACCTTCCCGGCCTAGCTCAGTGGCAGCAGGAAGGGGGGCCCACCCAGGAACAGTTCCGTCAAGAGCAGAAGACCTGCCCCTCCCTCGAGGGACTCCGCCAGCAAGCCCTCGCCCAGAGCGCAGGGAACACCTCCGGGGCCCATTGGATCTATTGGGACAACGACCTGCTATACAGTGAACAGAGAATCGCGGAGTTAGGGGCCAGTCGAGTGCTAGTGGTGCCCCTCCGTTTTAGAGACTTCTTGTTAAACTTGGCCCACGATGTCCCCCTGGCTGGACACCTGGGTCAAGACAAAACCTACAGTCGCCTGGTGACCCACTTTTTCTGGCCCAAGATGAGAAACGACGTCCTTAACCACTGCCGTTCCTGCCCCACGTGCCAGGCCAGCGGGAAGAGCGGCCGCAAACTTAAAGCACCTCTGCAACCCTTCCCAGTGGCCACCACCCCGTTCGAGAGGGTGGGAATAGACATTGTGGGGCCCCTGGACCCCCGTACAGCCCAAGGACATCGGTTCATCCTGGTACTGGTGGACCACGCCACCCGCTACCCCAAGGCTGTGCCCCTGCGAACTGTGACAGCCCCGGTTGTCGGCCGGGCCTTGATGGGGATTTTCTCCCGGGTGGGCTTCCCCCGAGAAGTCGTCAGCGACCGAGGCACAAACTTTATTTCAAAGTATATGAAATCCCTCTGGCAACAGTGCGGGGTCACCTACCGATTCACGACCCCCTATCACCCTCAAGGAAACGGACTAGTCGAGCGGTTCAATCGCACGCTCAAAGGGATGATTGGGGGGTTGGAAGAGCCCCTCCATCGCCAATGGGACGTGCTCCTGCCGTGCCTCCTCTTCGCATATCGAGAAGTCCCCCAGAAGTCCCTCGGCTTCAGCCCGTTCGAGCTCTTATACGGACACCCTGTGCGGGGGCCCCTCAGCCTAGTCAAAGAAGGTTGGGAGATGCCCCCACTAAAAACCCCTCCAGATGTCTTCAAGAACCTCCTGACCCTACGCAATCAGACCAGGCGATTCAGAGAACTGGCGAAGGCGAACCTGGAGGCCAGTCAGGAGGACATGAAGAAGTGGTACGATCAAAATGCCTCCTCCATCGAATTCGAACCTGGCCAACAAGTATGGGTGATGTCCCCCACTGAACCGTGTGCCTTACAGGACAAGTGGATGGGGCCCTTCAAAGTGGTCGAGCGCAAGAGCCCCGTCACCTATCTCATCGATATGGAATATGCACGGAACCCCCTCCGGGTCCTCCACGCCAATAGACTTAAACCCCACTTTGTGCGCTCGGAGCTCAGCCTCCTGATGGCCACAGACAGCGGAACGGAAGAAGAGTCCGAGCCTCTCCCTGATCTCCTAAAGACCCGTGAGAAGGATGGATCCGTAGACGGGGTCCGACTCTCCGAAGCCCTCACCCCGGAACAGCGCCAAGGCTGCCGGGATCTCCTGCTGCAGTTTGCGACCCTGTTTTCCCTCACCCCAGGGGTCACCCCTTGGTGCTTGCACGACGTGGACACTGGGGACAGTCCCCCTATCCGACATCGGGCGTACCGCGTACCAGATCGGGTACGGGCCTGCATCCAAGAGGAGGTGTCCAAGATGCTCACGCTCTGGGTCATCGAGCCCTCAGACAGCCCCTGGGCCAGCCCAGTGGTACTGGTCCCCAAAGCTGCCGCCCCCGGCACCACCCCTGAGCTCCGGTTCTGCGTCGACTACCGGGGCCTGAACGCTGTCACCAGAACCGACGCTCATCCCATCCCCCGAGCGGATGAACTGATCGACCGCATGGGAGCTGCCCGCTACCTCAGCATCTTCGACCTGACAGCGGGCTACTGGCAGATCGGCCTCACACCCCGGGCTCAAGAACGATCTGCCTTCTCCACCCCTGATGGCCACTACCACTTCAAGGTCATGCCATTCGGCATGAAGAATGCCCCAGCTACGTTTCAGCGACTGGTGAACCAGGTCTTGGCGGGACTCGAGGAGTTCAGCGCCGCCTACCTGGACGATATCGCTGTGTACAGCCGCCACTGGTCCGACCACCCCCACCACCTCCGAGAGGTCCTACGGGCTCTCCAACGGGCTGGCCTCACGATTAAGGCCAGCAAATGCCAAATTGGTCAGGGGTCCGTGACCTACCTCGGACACCAGGTGGGAAGCGGTCTGGTAGCCCCCCTTCAACTCAAGATCGCTGCCATCCAGTCCTGGCAGCCCCCCATCACGCAGACCGAGGTCCGCGCCTTCTTGGGGCTCACAAGCTACTACAGGCGGTTCGTGAGGGACTAAGGCAGCATTGTGGGGCCCCTCACGGAGCTCACCTCCAAAAACCACCCAAAGAAGGTCAACTGGACCCCAGACTGTCAAGCGGCCTTCGAGAAGCTGAAGGCCGCCATGTGCACTGCCCCTGTGCTCCAGGCCCCCGACTACAGTCGGGAATTCATCGTCCAAACGGATGCCTCCGACCATGGCATTGGGGCAGTCCTCTCCCAGTTGAACCCCGAAGGACTTGACCAACCAGTGGCCTTCATCAGCAGACGTCTCCTGGCCCGAGAACAACGCTGGAGCACCATCGAGAGGGAGGCCTTCGCAGTGGTGTGGGCTCTCAAAAAGCTCCGACCCTATCTCTTCGGTACCCACTTCCGGGTGAAAACAGATCATCGGCCCCTGCAGTGGCTAATGCAGATGCGGGGGGAAAACCCAAAACTATTGCGTTGGTCCATCTCCCTGCAGGGGATGGACTTCACCGTGGAACATCGACCTGGCCAAGACCACGCCAACGCAGATGGCCTGTCAAGATTTTTCCGCCTCGACGAGGAGAGTCCCCAAGAGGATGGGTGACTCTCCCTGCCTTCAGCTGGGGGGGACGCATGTTGGACAGGCCACGTGAAGGGCTTGCCCCCTCCCCACATGACAGGACCCGGGCCCCGGTCCCCCAGATATTACCCACAAAAGCAACCCGCACCCCGTCCCATGCGGGACTCCTGCCGCGGACATCTCTGTATCATGGGGCCGAATCCCTTCCCGCTCCCTCGGCCGGCCCGGCCGCCATCTTGGACACTGCACCACGAGGCCGCGTGGCCTCAGATCGAACCTAACCCTGGGCCTGGCCAGGCCCCGACATCCCGGCACCACCATCCACCCAGGAGGTGAACGGCCCACTTGGCAGGTTAATGGGAGAAAGAAGTATCAATGGCTCTCCCCCGCCAGGTGCCGATCGCACCCAGCTCCCCCGGGCGCTGGCTCCACCCCCCTGCTGGGTGTCTGGACTCCCTCATCTCGGACCTCCCGACCTCCAAGTGCGAGGGTCCGGACATCAAAGGGCACCAGACCTATAACTGGGGCAGCTCCAGAGCAGGAAGGCAGTTGTATCCTGGAGTCGAGAGACACCGTGACGAACTCATCCTTGACGGACTACTGGCGCTGCCGTAGCCCTGCCTTGCGAACTATTGTCCTGCCTGCTGGCGCTGCCGCAACCTTCTGAATCCTTCGACCTCGCCGGGACCTGCTGGCACTGCCGCGGACCGTTGTAACTACCATCTTCACCGGGACCTGCTGGCGCCGCCGCGGACCGTCGTCTCCTTTGATCATCTCGGGACCTGCTGGCTCTGCCGCGGCCCGACCACCTAGAACGCCGAGCTCGAGGATTGTGAGCTATCCATCATATCATCGCATCTACCAGATTGGAACAAGACTGTCCCGCTACCCCCTTCCCATCCTAGAGACTAAACTCAAGGGGACCCCTGAGTCCAGACCTCCTTGTACCATTCTACCGTACCTAAAGATTGCATATAAAGAACGTTAAACCTTATCTTTGTGTGGTGCCCATCTGTGGGGGGGAAGTTACTTGTCTGTACGATCGCTGGAGACGGCTCTCCCCGGAGACCTCTCCCCTTGTCCTCGGCCGACCCTCCCGGTCTGTCTAACAGGTAGCAAGAGTGGGCATGGAACACTCAGTGGCTGCAGCACAGGGCAGGAGCTCTGGAGGGGGCTGCACTGGAGGGGGTAGCAAGAGTGGGCATGGAGAACTCAGTACCTGCAGCACAGGGCAGGAGCTCTGGAGGGGGCTGCACTGGAGGGGGCAGCAAGAGTGGGCATGGAGCACTCAGTACCTGCAGCACAGGGCAGGAGCTCTGGAGGGGGCTGCACTGGAGGGGGCAGCAAGAGTGGGCATGGAGCACTCAGTACCTGCAGCACAGGGCATTAGCTCTGGAGGGGGCTGCACTGGAGGGGGCAGCAAGAGTGGGCTTGGAGCACTCAGTACCTGCAGCACAGGGCAGGAGCTCTGCAGGGGGGCTGCACTGGAGGGGGCAGCAAGGGTGGGCATGGAGCACTCAGTACCTGCAGCACAGGGCAGGAGCTCTGGAGGGGGGCTGCACTGGAAGGGGCAGCAAGAGTGGGCTTGGAGCACTCAGTACCTGCAGCACAGGGCAGGAGCTCTGCAGGGGGGCTGCACTGGAGGGGGCAGCAAGGGTGGGCATGGAGCACTCAGTACCTGCAGCACAGGGCAGGAGCTCTGGAAGGGGGGCTACACTGGAGGGGGTAGCAAGAGTGGGCATGGAGCACTCAGTGGCTGCAGCACAGGGCAGGAGCTCTGGAGGGGGGGCTACACTGGAGGGGGCAGCAAGGGTGGGCTTGGAACACTCAGTGGCTGCAGCACAGGGCAGGAGCTCTGGAGGGGGGCTGCACTGGAGGGGTAGCAAGGGTGGGCATGGAACACTCAGTGGCTGCAGCACAGGGCAGGAGCTCTGGAGTGGGGCTACACTGGAGGGGGCGGGAAGGGTGGGCATGGAACACTCAGTGGCTGCAGCACAGGGCAGGAACTCTGGAGGGGGGCTGCACTGGAGGGGTAGCAAGGGTGGGCTTGGAACACTCAGTGGCTGCAGCACAGGGCAGGAGCTCTGTAGGGGGTCTGCACTGGAGGGGACAGCAAGGGTGGGCATGGAACACTCAGTGGCTGCAGCACAGGGCATGAGCTCTGGAGGGGGGCTGCACTGGAGGGGGCAGCAAGGGTGGGCTTGGAACACTCAGTGGCTGCAGCACAGGGCAGGAGCTCTGCAGGGGGGCTGCACTGGAGGGGTAGCAGGGGTGGGCTTGGAACACTCAGTGGCTGCAGCACAGGGCAGGAGCTCTGCAGGGGGGCTGCACTGGAGGGGGCAGCAAGGGTGGGCTTGGAACACTCAGTGGCTGCAGCACAGGGCAGGAGCTCTGCAGGGGGGCTGCACTGGATGGGGCAGCAAGGGTGGGCTTGGAACACTCAGTGGCTGCAGCACAGGGCAGGAGCTCTGCAGGGGGGCTGCACTGGAGGGGGCAGCAAGGGTGGGCTTGGAACACTCAGTGGCTGCAGCTCATGGCAGGAGCTCTGCAGGGGGCTGCACTGGAGGGGGTAGCAAGGGTGGGCATGGAACACTCAGTGTCTGCAGCAAAGGGCAGGAGCTCTGGAGGGGGCTGCACTGGAGGGGGCAGCAAGGGTGGGCATGGAGCACTCGGTGCCTGCAGCACAGGGCAGGAGCTCTGGAGGGGGCTGCACTGGAGGGGGTAGCAAGGGTGGGCTTGGAACACTCGGTGCCTGCAGCACATGGCAGGAGCTCTGCAGGGGGGCTGCACTGGAGGGGGTAGCAAGAGTGGGCATGGAACACTCAGTGTCTGCAGCACAAGGCAGGAGCTCTGGAGGGGGGCTGCACTGGAGGGGGTAGCAAGGGTGGGCTTGGAACACTCAGTGGCTGCAGCACAGGGCAGGAGCTCTGGAGGGGGCTACACTGGAGGGGTAGCAAGGGTGGGCTTGGAACACTCAGTGGCTGCAGCACAGGGCAGGAGCTCTGCAGAGGGGCTGCACTGGAGGGGGCAGCAAGGGTGGACTTGGAACACTCAGTGTCTGCAGCACGGGGCAGGAGCTCTGGAGGGGGGCTGCACTGGAGGGGGTAGCAAGGGTGGGCATGGAACACTCAGTGCCTGCAGCACGGGGCAGGAGCTCTGAAGGGGGGCTGCACTGGAGGGGTAGCAAGAGTGGGCATGGAACACTCAGTGCCTGCAGCACAGGGCAGGAGCTCTGGAGGGGGGCCGCACTGGAGGGGGTAGCAAGGGTGGGCATGGAGCACTCAGTGGCTGCAGCACGGGGCAGGAGCTCTGAAGGGGGGCTGCACTGGAAGGGTAGCAAGAGTGGGCATGGAACACTCAGTGCCTGCAGCACAGGGCAGGAGCTCTGGAGGGGGCTACACTGGAGGGGGCAGCAAGGGTGGGCTTGGAACACTCAGTGTCTGCAGCACAGGGCAGGAGCTCCAGGGAGGGGGGCCGCACTGGAGGGGGCAGCAAGAGTGGGCATGGAGCACTCAGTGTCTGCAGCACAAGGCAGGAGCTCTGGAGGGGGGCTGCACTGGAGGGGGTAGCAAGGGTGGGCATGGAGCACTCAGTACCTGCAGCACAGGGCAGGAGCTCTGGAGGGGGCTACACTGGAGGGGGTAGCAAGGGTGGGCAGGGAGCACTCAGTGACCGCAGCACAGGACAGGGGCTCTGGAGGGGGGGGGGCTGCACTGGAGGGGGTAGCAAGGGTGGGCATGGAGGACTCAGTACCTGCAGCACAGGGCAGGAGCTCCAGGGAGGGGCTGCACTAGAGCGGGTTGCCACATACATTCCTGCCCTGATGCCAGCTGGAAGAGCTCTCACTGCAGCCAGTGTCTCTCTGAGGTAACTGGGTGGGTTCTCCCATGAACCACTGGTGTGCCAGGGAGCAAGACGAATGCACTCCAGACATGAGAGCAAAGCTGCTCTTCCAGACCCGGGGCTCTCAGGGGTGCGAGCAGGAGCAGTTACAGCTCACTCCAAGATGGGCGGGAGAGGGTCGCGACCTCAGAGTCACTCAGGATGAAATACGAAATAACAAGGGATGTAGCTTGCAGTGGTGCAGGCAGTGCAGTGGCACCGGAGCCCAGAGTTGTGAAGGGCCCACTGAACCCTGATTGTTGCTGAATTTCACATTTCAAACAGCATCCGGAGGCCCCATTCCTTCCATGCACAAGAGCCCCGTGGCGCCCTGGCTGCGCCCCTGTAAATACCCCTCAAAGACAGTGATCTCCAGTCGGTGCTTGTCTTTAACAGAAAAGGACCTTATTAACAGGAAAGAAAAATTCAACTGTTAATACAGTGAAATACACAAAGAACAAAATGTGCTGCCAGTTTAGGGGGCTCTGGCACAACCCCAAACAGGGCCTGGATACAACCCCACACAGGGCCTGGATACAACCCCAAACAGGGCCTGGATACAACCCCACACAGGGCCTGGATACAACCCCAAACAGGGCCTGGATACAACCCCAAACAGGGCCTGGATACAACCCCACACAGGGCCTGGATACAACCCCAAACAGGGCCTGGATACAACCCCAAACAGGGCCTGGATACAACCCCACACAGGGCCTGGATACAACCCCAAGCAGGGACTGGACATCACCCCCAACAGGGCCTGGATACAACCCCAAACAGAGCCTGGATACAACCCCAAACAGGGCCTGGATACAACCCCACACAGGGCCTGGATACAACCCCAAACAGGGCCTGGATACAACCCCACACAGGGCCTGGATACAACCCCAAACAGGGCCTGGATACAACCCCACACAGGGCCTGGATACAACCCCAAACAGGGCCTGGATACAACCCCAAACAGGGCCTGGATACAACCCCACACAGGGCCTGGATACAACCCCAAACAGGGCCTGGATACAACCCCACACAGGGCCTGGATACAACCCCAAGCAGGGACTGGACATCACCCCCAACAGGGCCTGGATACAACCCCAAACAGAGCCTTGATACAATCCCAAACAGAGCCTGGATACAACCCCAAACAGGGCCTGGATACAACCCCAAACAGGGCCTGGATACAACCCCAAACAGAGCCTGGATACAACCCCAAACAGGGCCTGGATACAACCCCAAACAGGACCTGGATACAACCCCCAAACAGGGCTCGGATACAAACCCAAACAGGGCCTGGATACAACCCCAAACAGGGCCTGGATACAACCCCAAACAGGGCCTGGATACAACCCCACACAGGGCCTGGATACAACCCCAAACAGGGCCTAGATACAACCCCAAACAGAGCCTGGATACAACCCCAAACAGAGCCTGGATACAACCCCAAACAGGGCCTGGATACAACCCCAAACAGGGCCTGGATACAACCCCAAACAGAGCCTGGATACAACCCAAACAGGGCCTGGATACAACCCCAAACAGGGCCTGGATACAACCCCAAACAGGGCCTGGATACAACCCCAAACAGGGCCTGGATACAACCCCAAACAGGGCCTGGATACAACCCCAAACAGGGCCTGGATACAACCCCAAACAGGGCCCGGATACAACCCCAAATAGGATCTGGATACAACCCCAAACAGGGCCTGGATACAACCCCAAACAGGGCCTGGATACAACCCCAAACAGGGCCTGGATACAGCCCCACACAGGGCCTGGATAAAACCCCAAACAGGGCCCGGATACAACCCCAAATAGGATCTGGATACAACCCCAAACAGAGCCTGGATACAACCCCAAACAGGGCCTGGATACAACCCCAAACAGAGCCTGGATACAACCCCAAACAGGGCCTGGATACAACCCCAAACAGAGCCTGGATACAACCCCAAGCAGGGACTGGATACAATGCCAAACAGGGCCTGGATACAACCCCAAACAGGGCCTGGATACAACCCCAAACAGGGCCTGGATACAGCCCCACACAGGGCCTGGATAAAACCCCAAACAGGGCCCGGATACAACCCCAAATAGGATCTGGATACAACCCCAAACAGAGCCTGGATAAAACCCCAAACAGGGCCCGGATACAACCCCAAACAGGATCTGGATACAACCCCAAACAGGGCTCGGATACAAACCCAAACAGGGCCTGGATAAAACCCCAAACAGGGCCCGGATACAACCCCAAACAGGGCCTACATACAATCCCAAACAGGGACTGGATACAACCCCAAACAGGATCTGGATACAACCCCAAACAGGGCCTGGATAAAACCCCAAACAGAGCCTGGATAATACCCCAAACAGAGCCTGGATAAAACCCCAAACAGGGCACGTATACAACCCCAAACAGGATCTGGATACAACCCCAAACAGAGCCTGGATAAAACCTTAAACAGGGCCCGGATACAACCCCAAACAGGATCTGGATACAACCCCAAACAGGGCTCGGATACAAACCCAAACAGGGCCTGGATAAAACCCCAAACAGGGCCTGGATACAACCCCAAACAGGGCCTACATACAATCCCAAACAGGGCCTGGATACAACCCCAAACAGGGCCTGGATACAACCCCAAACAGGACCAGCAGACAATCCCAAACAGGGCCTGGATACAACCCTGAAATAGGACTCGGATACAAACCCAAACAGGGCCTGGATACAACCCCACACAGGGCCTGTATACAACCCCACGCAGGGCCTGGATACAACCCCACACAGGGCCTGGATACAACTGCAAACAGGGCCTGGATACAACCCCACACAGGGCCTGGATACAACCCCAAGCAGGGCCTGGATACAACTGCAAACAGGGCCTGGATACAGCCCCACACAGGGCCTGGATACAACCCCACACAGGGCGTGGATACAACCCCACACAGGGCCTGGATACAACCCCACACAGGGCGTGGATACAACCCCAAACAGGATCTGGATACAGCCCCACACAGGGCCTGGATACAACCCCAAGCAGGGCCTGGATACAACGCCACACAGGGGCTGGATACAACGCCACACAGGGGCTGAATACAACCCCAAACAGAGCCTGGATACAACCCCAAACAGGGCCTGGATACAACCCCACACAGGGCCTGGATACAACCCCAAACATCTACAGAGCTCCCTAGCGCTGGACACAAAGTTTCTGGTATCAGTTCCCACATAGAGTCTATTCTCCGATGAGGTTTTATTTGATCTGAGTGTGGAATCTGCAGATGATGGGATTCTGAATCAAAGGTACAGAGGAGGTCAAATGAGTGGTGCCTTTTTTTAAAAAAAAAAGCCTTTGGGCTGAAGCCCATTATTCAAGGAACCAGGATGTTTACCCAAAGTCACAGGTGCCCCCGGTGGGTAATGATGTCCTGGTGTCTAGACACTGGTGGTCACTTGGGGACCATGTCCAGTCGAATGACATCCAGGATCTAATTAAGGCTCCACTGGGTAAACTATGACATTTAATGTCACAGTTTAAACTAGTAGGCCATCACCCTCCAGAGGCTTAAAGGCATCTTTAAATTTAGGGGCTGATATCTCAGGATGGCAAGCTCTAAATCTAGGACCCGATGTAGAGTTTGACTGACAGCGAAATCTATCACAACGGCGACTGAGTAGCCTGTGCGTCAAACTCTCTGTCCACCTGCCCAACTTTGAGTCAAACAGAGCACTGCGTTTGCCTCAATGGAGTAAAGTGTACTACCTCAGCATAAATTCTGCTCCGAAGGCCGAAGGGAGTGTGGGTCATTAAAGACAAGCCACCCAACCATCTGCCCCATTTAGTGTGGGTAGTTGGATGTTTGTTTTTTCTTTGATTCTATCAGGAATATCCTGTCAGTGTGGCACAGCAAAGGTTTTTTTTTTTAAATAACCCCCAACACCATGGGAGACAACCCCAATGGTGTTGCGGGCATTAGAGTTTACTTCTCCAACAAGTAATCCCTGCTGTGGTGTAAAATCTTTTAACCCCTTCCACGCGGCGCCGCGGTGCTCGTGACGAGCCCTGCTCATCATGCAGCACAGTGGAGCTGTGCTCATGACGAGCTGAGCTCGTTACGACTCCGCCCACTCCCATGGAACGCCCGCGCAGGAGGGGAATTAGCCCTTCGTGGGTGTTCTGCGTCAGTTATGATGAGCTCAGCTCGTCATGAGCACAGCTCCATTGTTCCTCAAGACGAGCTGAGCTCATCACGACTCCGCCCACTCCCATGGAACGCCCGCACAGGAGGGGAATTAGCCCTTCGTGGGCGTTCTGCTGCAGTTATGGCGAGCTCAGCTCGTCATGAGCACAGCTCCACTGTGCCTCATGACGAGCTGAGCTCATCATAAGCATTAAAGAGGTTAAATGTTTGTGGGAAGTGTCCATCATTGGTGGCACACACACACCAAACTTCCAAATGGCTTTCTTTGAACCACCATAATGGCAGTTCAAACAAGCCCATAGCATTAAAGGCATGGTCAGCAGTGAACATTACATTTGGTGGGCAGAGTAAAGACCTGTTTACTCCGTCCATGAACTCAACTCCTCAATCAGGCCCTATTCCTTAATATCCTCCTGTCATCTGTATCAGTGTCCAGCTTCCTACCACCTGCTCCTTGTCTCTTAATCCGCTCTCGGACACCTGCTCACTACCTCCTACTCTCTACCACCTGCTGCTTGTCTCCTACTCCACTGTCGGCCACCTGCTTCCTATCTCCTGCTCTCTACATCCTCTTTTGCCTTAAGGTGTCTGTTGTAGTTTCTAATGTGTCTTGACATTCATTTTTGTTGTATCTTGAAGCTTTTCTTGAAGTGTCTGAAGTGTACTTAAGTTTCTGATATCTTGAATTTTCTGTGGAAGTTTATGATGTGGATTGAACCCTAGGTTGAGGTTTCTAATGTCTTAACAGTTTTGAAGTTTCTGATGTATCTTGAAACTTTTGTTGAAGTTTCTGATGTGATTTAAAGTTTCTGCCGAAGTTTCTGAAGTGTATTGAAATTTCTGTTGATGTATCTTATCTTGCTCATAAACTAGTGTTATCTGGAGGAAGCAGAAACTCCCGTTCCACCAATAACCTCTAGCACCAACCTGCCCATTTTTGAAAGAAAAAAACCTACACTCGGGCTTTCTCAGGGGCCGCACCAAGAATTTGGAACTCTCTCCCACCCGCCATCAGAAAAATAACTTCTTTAGCACGCTTCAAAAAGGAGGCCTAAACTTACCTCATGAGAAAATTCCTCTCCTAATCTCTGCCTTCAGCCACCACAGAGAGCCCGACTAAGCTAAGACAACCGCCTGGTCCTCAGATCACCTACTCACCCCACCAAAAAGCTGTGGGGTTTTATACTGTTTAACTGCATCTGTAGCCACACACATGTGTCCAGGCCCGGACTGGCCATAGCGGGCACCGGGCAATCCCCCGGTGCACCGCATGGGTGGGGGCCAGTTTTGGGACCCTGGGGGCCGTTTTTGTTACAGGGCCGTTTTTGCAGCATAGTGCAAAATCAGCCCTGTAACAAAATCGGCCGAAAACCAACCCCGGCAAAGAGCTTGGCGGCACCTCCAACCCCCCCGAGTGGGGAGGGGGGCCGGCCGAGCACTTTGCCAGGGCCGGTTGTGGTTCCTAGTCCGGCCCTGCACGTGTCCCTCTTTCCCTATGTGCCCAGCACCCCTGCCCCTTCCAATCGTTCCATATACTTCTGTATGTCTATGCCTTTTTGTTCACTTCAGTAAAAAAAAATTTTGTAAACCTTGTAAAGCGCTCTGATACCCTCACGTGTCAAGTTTGCACTCTATAAAACACTAAAATAAAATAAAATAAAATAAAAAATAAAATTCTGAAGTGTGCTGAATTTTCTGTTAAAGTTTCGGATGTCTTGAATTTTCTGATGAGCCTTGAAGCTTTTTTTGTTGACATTTATGATGTGTGTTGTACATTATGTTCATGTTTCTGAAGTGTGCTGAAGTTTCTATTGAAATTCTGAATTTTGTTTATCTTTCTGTTGAAGTTTAGGAAGTGGTACAAAAGGGGGTGGTGATAAACGGAGCATCTGAATCAATCAAACACTCAGTTTGATTGATTCAGATGCTCCGTCCATCACCACCCCCTTTTGTACCGCTTTTGGCCACCATAAGTGTGGCAGGGGATGCTCAGACGTGAGTCCCTTGCTCACTTTGCCACTGGATTCAAGCAAGCCGGGCTGAAGACGGCTGGAATGCCAGAAACCTGTCCTCGGAAGCTTGTTTCCGGTCCAGGGAAGACATGGCTTTGCAGTTCGGGCTGGAGTGTTCCCATGAGGCACAGGGTCAGACTGATTTGCATATAGCCATGTCTGAACTGGGGTGGCAGAGTGGGCTAAAGAACGGTGATGGATTAAACCCAGATCTTTTGACTGGGTGTGAGTGTATGATTGATTCAGATGCTCCATCCATCACCACCCCCTTTTGTACCGCTGAAGTTTAGGAAGTGTGCTGAAGTTTCTGTTGAAGTTTCTGATGTCTTGAATTCTGATGTATATTGCAGCTTCTGTTGACGTTTCCGATGCTTGTTGAGCTTTTGGGTAAAGTTTCTAAAGTTTTCTGACATTTCTGTTGAAGTTTCTGAATTGTGCTGAATGTTCTGTTGAAGTTTGTAAAGTATGTTGAACTTTCTGTTGAAATTTCTAAAGTGTGTTGGGAATGTTTTGTTGAAGTATCCCTCCACAACACCGGACCCCAATACCTCAACGCAAGAGTCTCCTTAAACACACCAAAGAGAAGCCTCCGCTCCGCCAACCAAGGAACATCTCCAAACACCTGCATGGAGGGCTTCTGTGGCCCTCTCAGAGACATTCAACTAGGAGGAAGGGTGAGGGGGAGAGAAGCTATTGTTGGAGAAATGCACTGGAGACAGTGGCCCTGAGCAGCCCAAGTCTTTGGGGGGCAGTAATCACACATGGTCATGTGGCCAAAGATGCTCATGTAGGAATCTCCCCACCTTATATTTGTTACAATGAGCTGTATATATGGTAAAAAACATAGAAGCTACACAATGCAAGGCACATTACATTCCACCTAAGGTCTCCTGGCATGGGCTAACAAGATCCTGGAATACGAAGGAGGGAGCAGAGATAAGAGGTGCAGATGGAGGGTGGGTGAGGACAAGTTTGGCCTCTGCTTGGTCGGTGCAACAGTAAAGATTGGTGCTAAGAAAGTCAGGCTCTAGAAGGGGAGGGGGAGGGGGCGTGCCTACACCCTCAAACAAGAGCACGTGAGAATGCATGTGTATGGTACATTATGAAGAAAGCAGAGTTAGCTCAGTGGGTGAAGGAAATCGCAACTGAGAATGTCATTTCTCCCACAGCTTTGACAGAATGACAGGCACTAATCCCCGCTGCCACCCCATGGGTGGAGAGGAGTGACGCGCTGTATGATCCCCTTGGGTGCTCCAGGGCTCATCTTTTGTGCGGTTTGTGCAATCCATCAGATGTGCTGACCCCTGACCCTTATCACCCATCTCCACACCTGGTCCTCAGCTCTCTTACCTGTGAGGAGGAGGGCCCAGATTCTGAGACCCTTCGCTGGAGGCAGCGGGCTTCGGAAGACCCTCTCCATCTCGGATGCGATTGGTCAGGAATGGGACCAACTTCAGGAACCGAACATCTCTGTAAATCAAAGGACAGAGGTGAGCCCAGCTCAAAATACTAAAGTAATTCCAGAAAATCACCCAGCTAACACCCGCTGCCAGGCAGCGCTTCATTCATGCAGCTACATACAGCACCTACTTTTGGGCAGTGGAACTTATGTTTCATTATCAGTATGTGTCACAAAACAAGTAAGGAGGTAGTAAAAAGGAGCAAAAAGCAGTAATTGAAATATAGGCAACAGCTAGAAAGGGAAAAGCTAGGGATGAAAAAGGATTGGCAAGAGGGAGATAGAGAAATGACTGGCATTGTGGTGGAAGAATGAAGCATGAGGTGGAATCGCCAGCAGGCAGCACTGGTCGAGCTCCGAAAGCACAATTTGTGCCATTGCACTTATTTTGTAACAAATTATTATTATTTATTTAATTTATTTAAGACACTTATTAAGCGCACTGTCACCTTGCAGGCATCCTGGCGCTGACTAGTTCAGAAAAAAGCGGAAGTGACCGAGGGGAGCGTGAGCTTTCAGGCGGTTACCCTGGGAAATAACCAGGTTTTAATCCTTCTCCTGAACGGGAGAAGTTCCGTAATTTGCCTAATCTCTACCGGGAGCGTATTCCAGAGTTTGTCAGCTGCCACCTCGAAGGATCTACCTCCGGCTCTGACTTTCCTGAATCTGGGTACCACAACCAGCTTGGCCGCAGAAGATCGAAGCTGCCTAGTTGGAATATACCAGGCAAATTTCGATTGTAAGGAGGCCGGGCCAGTTCCATGGAGAGCCCTAAAAACTAAGCATAGGGCCTTAAATTGTATCCTCTGTCTCACCGGCAACCAATGCAGTTTGCCCAGAGAGGACGGCCCGTGTGATCTTCTCGGAAGCCCCAAGGCCAGCTTGGCAGCCGCTAATTGGACCCTTTGGAGCCTATCCAGCAGGAACCCAGGGGACCCTAGCAAAAGGGCATTACAATAATCCAACCTGCTGAGGATAGTACACCTTACCACTTGGGCACGAGCATGGGCTGGTAAAGAGGCAGGACTTTCCTCAAGGAGCGTAGGATGGCAAAACAACAGGCAGTCGTCTTTTGTACATGCGTCTCCATACTGAGCCTTTGATCTAACATGACCCCTAGATTGCGGACTGATTCCCCTGGCCGTACTTTGGTCCCTGTTTCCGGGGGCCAAAAGTTGTCTGGGAACGGCCGGGAGATCTTAGTCCCGGCGCTGAAGAGCACCTCCGTCTTCCCCGCATTAAAATGGAGGGAGTTGTCCTTTAGCCACCGAGAGGTATCACGCAGACAGTTGTGGAGAACCTCCACAGATGTTGAATCCTTCCCCTCCAAGGAGAGGATCATCTGCGTGTCGTCAGCATAGTTGACAATCCTGATATTAAAGCTTTTAATGAGTGAAATCAGAGGTCTAAGATACAGGTTAAAAAGAATTGGGCTAATTGCTGAGCCCTGAGGAACCCCATGCGATATCAAGGTAAAAGCTGACTGAAAAGGGGGCATGGACACCGCCTGCTGTCTATCCTGCAAGAATGATTGGAACCACAGCAGAGGAGTACCTCTCACCCCCGCCTCAAACAGCCGCTTCAGCAAGATCTTTTTTTTTTCTTTAAATATTTTTATTAAATTTTCGTAGGCACGCATATGGCAATACACAGAGTACTAATACATAGATAAGCTACCTAAGTACATATAGTAATCAAATGTTAAACAAGAACAGTACATTAACTACGATACAATTTACGGAAACACAAAGAAAAGAAGAAAAACAAAGAAAACCCTATACATCAGATTGTCCCAGCCTACCAAAGCAAAACCTATCTTAGGGGGATAAATCAATTATGACTTTCACTTGTCCTCTCTTTCCATTGGTGAACTGGTTCCCATATTTTCCTTCCCAACCTCCTTGCCCTTCTACCCTTCCTATCATAAATGCCTTTTTCAAATTAAAAATCCCCAACAGCAGGGCAATCCACTGTTGCAGTACTGGAGGTATTTTGTCTAATCAAGCTCTGGCAATCAGCAATCTATAAACCGCCATTGCTATAAACAAAAATTCACGATGTACCTCACCATCGATCCCCCTAACCCCTAACATAATTACTGTTGGTGTTAGCGTCACATCCAACCCAAGTGTACGACCCAGAAAGTCTTCCATACCTTTCAGCAGAATTCGTAATTGAGGGCACGCAGCAAATATGTGTATGCTATCCGCTGCTGGTTCACTACAGCGTGGACAAGTGATCCCTGTAGTTCCTCCCCACTGTGCGATACGAGCCGGGGTGTAGTAGAGTTGGTATAGTGTTTTGTAATGTTGGGATTGAAGCGGGGCTGAGCAGAGGACTGTGTATCCTAGTTCCAGTGAATCAAAGAAGTGTCGGCCCTGTATTCCTAACTTTGCTGCCCATTTATTTTCGTACTTTTCTATATCATCCACCTTCAACTCTACCAGAATAGCATAAAAACTGCTGTCTATCCTGCAAGAATGATTGGAACCACAGCAGAGCAGTACCTCTCACCCCCGCCTCAAACAGCCGCTTCAGCAAGATCTTATGATTCACTGTATCAAAAGCGGCAGACATATCTAGCAGGATCAGGAGCACTGCCTGCCTTCTGTCTGCACGCCTCTGAAGCTCGTCCATAGCGGTGATTAGGGCTGTTTCGGTTCCATGGGCAGGCCGGAAGCCAAATTGATCAACATCTAGTAATTGGTGACATTCCAGATGATTGGAAAGAGTGTTACTAACCCAACGCTCGACAATCTTGGCTGGAAAAGGTAGCAGGGAGATGGGTCTATAGTTTTATGAACAATCCGGATCCAGAGAGTGCTTTTTCAGCAGAGGAGAAACTAACGCCCGTTTCCATTGAGCTGGGACGGTACCAGTCACTAGAGATTGGTTACATATTAGGTGGAGTGAAGGAAATAGTTCTTCCTCATATTCCTTCCAAATTTTATGAGGCACAGGGTCTAGAGGAGACCCAGAGGATATCCCTCTGGCTAGCTTCCTTAAAGCCTCGTACGTAAGAAGTGGGAACTCAAGTAAAAGTTCTTTCGGAGCCAAGGCTGGCACAGCCAACCGGTCCACTGGAGACCCAAGTCTTAAGTCAGAGGGAGGAACATATTCCGGAGAAACATCCAAATCCCTAATGATGTGTTCTATTTTTTCCTTAAAAAATTCAGCAAGGTTCTCGCAGAGTTCTTGGGACGGGACAATAGCGTTCTTGGAACACTCAGGGTTAGTAACACTATTCAATATATTAAAAATGGTCCTGGAATTGTTGGTGGAGTTACAAATCAGAGAGGAATAATATTCTGCCTTGGATTTCTTAATCAGGTTCTTATATTCTAGAACCTTGTTTTTCCACACCTCCTTAAAGGTTTCCTTATAGTCACGTCTTCACCTTCTCTCAGCTTGTTTGCATCCTTGCTTTAGGTATTTCAGTGTGTCATTAAACCAGGGGGCAGAGTCATTACCCTTGCAGCTATGTTTTTTTGAGGAGCGTGAGCATCTAGGACAGCTGTGATTGCAGTGCATAGTGAGGCATAATTTTCCTCTACTTGCTTTTCCCCATTAAAGAGCTGCTCCACATGGAACACCTCACCTAAGGAATGCAAACGTGCAAGAGTCCTCCAGTCTCTGCACCGAAATTCCCTATTATAGACCGCTGATACGGGAAAAGAAAAGGATCTTCTAACTTTTTAACAAAATACCCATTTCAAGTCTTAGGGCCTGATTTTGATGTCGATCAGGCCACCACCAACAGGTCATCAGTAGCCGTGCAACCGACTGACAGGCCATCAGTGCAACCGCTGCATTCGGCGGTCGGAGAAAAAGACCACCACCTCAGACAGGATCATCTGATCCCAACGGGGCAGCGGTCGGAATAAGATTGCGAACAGAGGCCATGCTGAAGCAGGCACCGACTTTGGGGTTACGATTGCCATTTTTGAAAAGGCTTTTCATGTTGAAAAGACCGACATGGAAAGACTGTCAGAAACTGACTTTGGGGGGCTCAAACCGGGCTCCCGTCCATCGTGGGACACCTTAAAGTGGTCTTCTGAGAGCATCAAGGGGCGCTCGGATGGAGGCTGTGTGAATTCTCAATTGTTGGGGTACAGACTTTTCTTGCATTCCCTGTGGGAGAGCGGAAATATGCTGAACTTGTCTCGGTGTAATTTTCAGAGAACGTGACACGTTCAGCAGCGCGTGGTTCAGAATTGCATGAACTTTCCCTTCTTGTCCACATGGACCTAACCCGCCACATCTGTATGTGACCGGGGATTTATAGTGTTTTTAAATCACATACCTTGTTCCAGGAGTTATTGGCTTCAACGTGGGTCAGAATTGCATGAACTTTCACTTCTTGTCCGCGTGGCCCTAACTCGCCACATGGTTTTGCCACATGTGAGCGCCGGTAGTTTGATTCGCCCCACGTAGTTGGCAGGAGTCTTCCAAATTGATTCCACACCACATGGTCCTTTCACATACTCCCAACACTTGGGCTATGCATGGATTTTTAAACATCATCCACGGTGTCTCGCCCTCGCCACATGAGCCAATTCATCTCTGAGCGTCGTGACAGTCCTAAACGCTCACCCACTTGTGATAGGCGCATATCAGCGGTGCCACACTGCTGACCATGACCCCACTCCCTTCTTCTGGCAGCAATTGAACAGTGCCGTTCCCGTCCCTGTTTGGATTCATCACGAGCCTTGATCTGGTAAATATCCGTCCTTATCCACTCATTCTCACCAGGTGTCACCACATCGGCTGGCTCTCAGTTTTCCTTACCTCACCCATATTCCAAATTAGCACATGAAAACAAACGTTGTTTTCATGCGCTAATGTGTGTCTTGATAATATGGGGGGGTGGATTCAGTATTATGATCCACACCCCCATGTTATCAATGCCTAACGCCTGGTCAGAGCAGGCGTTGGGAGACCTGCGATAAACAAGTTTATCGCAGGTCTGCCTCTCCCAACGCCTGCCTTGGTAATAGGGTGCCCATTTTACATGTGGTTGGACGTGGGAACGCCCACTTTGCATGTCATTAGCGATGTTTGACGCCAACATGCAAAGTGGGCTTGAGCCAGGCGTTAAAATGCCCTTGTGGATAGGGCTCTAGAAGTATCGCCGCTTTCTCGGCACAATTCGCCGAAAAAGCAGCGATACTTCTCCTTGCTAATATGCCCCTTGGTTCTTCCTAAACATTTGCAACACACCAACTAAATATTCCTCATTTTCAATTGCGCAGGCTGTCCTTTGTTTTATTCGCCCTAAGGAAGACCCGCTGTGACCACCTTCAACTTACGCACTCTTCTGGGTCGAAACGTCACCGTGCTTGTCTAAATCCAAACCCTACTCTTTCACTCCATGCGAAACAGACTAAGTCCTAGTTCGATTGGAGATTCATGTACTTAGGGATGGATTACTTTTGAATAACCATTTTAAACTAGTTCAGCAGTGCTGTATATATTGTACTCACATTCAGCACTTTTTTGCACTTTTTTCCCTCATTCACCATTTTCAAAATACATTTGTTTATTGCCTGTGCCAGCCATACTGTGTCATTTATATGCCAAAAAATGTAAACAGCTTAAAAAGTGATCCATTGTTTAATACAGTCTTATGATTTATTCATGATTGGTGTGTTTTCCATGTTTTTTACTGTTCTTTTCTCTTTTTTTCCCATTGAGTAAGTGTAGGATCAATGGCTTTTCCCTGCACTGTCTATTATTTAACAAGTGTTAAAGCAAGTCTGTACCCAACAGAACCACAAAGGTAGGCAGATATATGGTTCAACAATACCATTAGTGCACATGCATGTAGTCAGGACTGCAGTGGCCACCTGCCCCAGCACCATCCATGTTGCCCGTTTGGGTCTGGCGTGCAAGAGCAGGTCAAACACTGGCATGCCCAACTTTGGAGCCAGCAAGCACACCGCCCTGCAGTACCAGGCTGTTGACCTAAGTCTCAAGATCACTATTGGTGTCTGGGCGGCAACGGGCGTGCAGTGACAGTCCTGGCACACGTTAAGCACATCATTAGTGCCAGTGCACACTCCAGCCCGCCATGGCTGACCAGTGATAGGGGTCTAGAAACATCATTGGCTCCAGTGCGCACTCCAGTCCACCATGGCTGGCCGGTGATAGGGGTCTAGAAACATCATTGGCGCGAGTGCGCCGGCCAGCTCGCAATAGTAGGATGGACACATGCTCAGTACACCCTTGGTGCCAGCGCAAACCCAGCTTGTAATGGCAGGCGGCGATTTGTTTCCCCGCATCAGTTAAGCATCGCTTCCTTCCACGGGTAGAAAGGGTGCACACACTTCCACGTTACCCCCAACAGTGGGAACTGCCCTGGGCCTTTCAGCCACAACAGGGTCCTCAGCCACCCTGGAAGGTGTCCGATCGGAGGGAGCAGACCACCGAGGTAGGGAGAAACCACCTGGGGATTCCTCCCTTCGTGACAGGGGACTTGATGGTGTCCCTACCTGGCCACTCACCTACCTTGAGCTCTCTCCTCGAAGCATATCCTGGGACTGCTCTGGCAGTAAGGTAGGCCCCACCTTGGTGTTAGCTCACTAGTATGGGAAGCCAGCCTGAGCAGGTTACATGACTGGCAGGCGAGTCCAGTGGGGAGACAGACAGTGCCGCGTCCCACTACTACACTCAAGATGATGGACGGAATGTTGTACAATGGCAAAACATTCACCCCCAGTCACAGATCTGGGTTTTATCCATCGTTATTTTGCTCAATAAACCACCTCAGTTCAGACATGGCCATATATGCAAATCAGTCTTGACCCTGTGCCTCATGGGAACAGTCTAGCCCGAAGATATCCTGGCTGATGACGGCTTATAGCCAGAAACCGGTCCCAGGATGCTTGATTCCGGTCCAGGAAAGACATGGCTTGGCAGTTCGGGCTGGACTGTTACCATGTTTACATGCTTGTACGGGCTGTCACTCACAAGGACTGTCTCTTAATGGAGCTGCATGGGCTGCCAATAACAGGGACCTGTCTCTTATCGAGCTCTACAGACAGTCACACATAGGGACTGTACCTTTATGGGCCACTATGGACCATCAATCACGAGAATTGCATTTTCAGACGGTCGGTCACCATTATCACATCTTTATAGACCTGTGTGGGCTGTTAGTCATGCCAACTCCATATTCATAGAGCTGTGCAGACCGTCAGTCCTGGGACTGCATCTTTACAGACCTGCATGGACGGTTGCTAGTATTGGAAAAGTCGATGTCAATGTATACAATGATACATGTATGTATAAGACCAAGATTGCATCATAAATATCAAATGTGCCCTTCATGAACTCTCCATCAATCCCGATTCAGAAATACGTGGATAAGCGGCTCTGGGACCTAGGCCCGAGGTTACTGATTGACAGGTCACAGGTGGGGTGACATGTAATTGGCAGACAAACATGCAAACAGGAAACTCAAATCAATCCCACAGATAAGCGCAGCGACACCACAATGATGCAGAGAGATTGGCCCCAATAAAGCACACACGGCCAGAGGGGTGCACGCATTCCCAAAAACATCATACATTCAGATGCCACACAACGTTAGGAACACACAGCCAATCAGAACACAACACATGCAATATATGCAGCGACCGTGCACCCCGCATGCCGGGCTTCTGTAGACTATACCCACTGGCCCTCATTGTGTCCATGCAAGGTCGAGACCCACCTGCATTTATCAGGGGCCTTATTTATGACTCTTCGACAGACCCCCCTTGATGGACTGGAGCCTGCTAAACCACCCCCCACCCCCACCTGCCTTGAGACCCTTAAGGGTGAGTACTCACGCTTAACAAATGCCTGATTGATTGATTGAAATCTGCATTTATTTACCAAACAAGCATTTTCAATGCAATAGGTCTCCCAATTGCGAGATTTTAATCTTTTGACATTGTAAACCGTCATGCCTTTTATTAATGTGGTTTTCAAAGCAACACATATATAAAAGCCTTTGTTATTTCTAATGCTAGTAGCTCAAACTCTTGCAAATGCAAAACCACTTTAATGGTGGTTGCGCCCCTTTCTTTAGGCGCTGCTCGCCGTATTCTGGTGGTTGCGCCCCTTTCTTTAGACACTGCTCGCCGTATTCTGGTGGTTGCGCCCCTTTCTTTAGGCGCTGCTCGCCGTATTCTGGTGGTCGCGCCCCTTTTTTTAGACGCTGCTCGCTGTATTCAGGTTACAGTGAGCAGCATCTAAAGAAAGGAGAGCAGCCAACGTTAAAGTGAAAGCACATATTGAGGGCTTTTACACAGAATATTAAAAAAAAGAAAGCTTTTGTAGCGCTGTCACTAAAGTAAAAGCGGTCTAGCTGTAATTTAAATAAATAAGCAAGGCTGCTAAAGTGAAAGCGCCCTGCGCTGTGAATTAAATGAATAAACTCGGATGCAAAATGTAAATTAAATAATTAAAGAAGAGCAAGCGCTATAGTTAGCGGACTGCACTGGGAATCAAAAATACATGCCTAATAACAATATAAAAGGTGGCGGTGTGTTGCGAGGTCGTCGGTGGAGTAGGAAAGATCATCAAAGTAAGTAGTGCTCACTGACTAGATAAAGCAGACCGTGTAACAACGCAAGTAAAAAGTCCAGTTGTTATGGGAGATTACAAATGCAGATAAAGAGGTACCAAGAAGGGACTACTACGCCGATTCACGAATGAAAAGCAACAATTTCGAAAGAACAGTAACAGGAGCCAATTGAAAAGATGGGCGGGACATGGGCAGAGCTTTTATGCCATACCTCAATACAGCATGCCTTGCAGAGCAGCGCGTGTGCTGCCAAGGCTCGACCGAAATAGGATCAACCAAAAATTTTTATGATACCCAAAGTAATATATAAAACCTTATTCAGATTGATTCTACTTTGAGACAGAGTTCAGATCTACATCTATAACTGCGCTCCCGGCTGAAGCGTTTAATTAACCCCTTCGCTGCGGGGGTTATTCCCCCGCTGTGCTGGGGGAGAGGGGATGCACAGCGCCCGCATGCTCATGACGAGCTCAGCTCGTCATGATGCACGCCGCTCCTGTGCTCATGACGAGCTGAGCTCGTCACAGGTGCATTGGCTCCCGTGGCACGTTCAGCACAGCAGGGGAATTCTCCCCGCACCTGAGCGTTCCACGGGCCATGACTAGCTGAGCTCGTCCTGAGCACCGGAGCGCCGTGGCTCATGACGAGCTCAGCTCGTCATGAGCATGGGAGGGGTTAAACTAACTGTTCCTGTTTTGCTGAAATGCCTCTTGTCTTTTGTTTCTTCAAGGAAAAGTTATATTCGAAGAACACTGTCAGTCACAGGAACTGCACCACTTACCGTTCAGATTACCGCCAGGGGTAGTAAGCGCTATATAAATGCAATTACAATTACACTTCTACGTCCACCGAAAAAACACATCTGGGAAGACGCTTTTGTACATGTAGGGTTACCACATTTCCAAGAGAAGAATACAGGCCACTTGTAGTTGTTTTAAGAGTCTTTAAAAGGTCTAAACATGATACTAAATTGGGCTTTAAACAAAATTGTATGTATTCATTTGTAACATGTCGTCTCTGCCTTTGTTTACTTTATTTGTCAGGGATCGTTAACACCTTTGGTGCTTAGGATGGCCCCCGACCATCCTACTTCAGGGTAGGCGTGTGCGGAGGACGGCCGGGGGCTGTCCAAACCCCACCCGCTTATTAATTCTCCCACACAGCCGGAGATTATTGCAGCACACAAGGGGTCAATGCAGCGCTAGAACACAATTACATGTGCTTTCTGTTTATATTTGATGTTTGAACTATGGACAGATGCGGGCAAACAACTCCAGCTTTAGGGGATTTTGCTAATTTCTTTACCTCCGGGCTGGGACAGGTAGAAAACCGGTCTTGTGGCAAACATGCACACAAGCCAACAAACTCATCTGTGGAGTGCCTCAAGGCACATCACTCAGCCCCACTGTCTTCAACACATATATGATACCTGTTGGAAATTGTGTGATTGGCTGAGAGTGGGTGAACCCCTACTCAATCAGCAGCCACAGTTTCTGTCAGGGTGAAGTAACAAGCAAGCCCAAATTAACCCACACTTAGCCCTCCGGTAGGTTGGCACAAAGCAGTCCGGCTTACCGTAGAGGCAATGAGTAAAGTATTTATGAAGAACGTAAAACAGTAATAAAGTGATATCACAACACAAAAAAAACCCACACGAAATTAGAACAAGCATTGGCAAAACCAAATATGTCTCAGATATACAAGAGCTATTGGCTTTGGCAATATGTTTTTCCATGTTGTACATCAGCGTGGCTGCTGTTCAGCACAGCTAAAGGTTAGTGGCGTAGAGTGGAGTGGGGATAGTAGAGTGTCACAGACTGGATTTGTGAAGTAGAGGGTGGTAGAGTGGAGTAGGCGAGTAGAGTGGGACAGACTGTTTTGGATTGGAGTTGGGCAGATTGGAGTAGGATGGATTGGAGTGGGGTGGGGCAGATTGTTTTGAATTGGAGTGGGGCAGATTGAAGTGGGGCAGATTGTTTTGGATTTAAGTGCAGCAGGTTGTAGTGGGACAGATTAGAGTGGGGCAAATCGGAGTGGGGCATATTGTTTTAGATTGGAGTGGGGCATATTGGGATGGGGCAAATTGGAGTGGGACAGGTTGTTTTGGATTGGAGTTTGGCAGATTGAAGTGTGGTAGATTGTTTAAGACTGGAGTGGGGTAGATCATTTGGAGGGGCAGATTGAAGTGGAGCAGATTGGAGTGGGCATATTGTTTTGAATTGCACTGGGGCAAGTTGGAGTGGGGTAGATTAGAGTGGGGCATATTGGAGAAGGCCAGATTTTTTTGGATTGGAGTGGGGCAGACTAGATTGGTGCAGATTGAATGAGGCAGATTGTTTTAGATTGTAGTGGGGCAGATTGGAGTGTGGTAAACTGTTTTGGATTGGAGTGGAGCCGATTGCTTTAGATTGAAGTAGGGAAGTTTGTAGTGGGACACATAGTTTTTCAATGGAGTGAGGCAGATTGTTTTGGATTGGAGTGGGGCAAATTGTTTTGGAGTGGGGCAGATTGTCCCAGTGTGGGGTTGGCAGGCAATGTACGTTGAACATTGTAATGTTTTCTTTTTTTGTTGCAGGCGGAGTTACAGGGCAATCTGGAAGCAGATGGGTACAGTAAAGGTACCTCTGCGGCAGACGGGTACAGTAAGGGTACCTCTGCGAGGCACTGCAGGGGTGTCAGAGCCAAAGACCAGGAGCCACAAGGCAGGTTCCTGGAAAACTGAGACAGTGCCCGGTTATTCCTTTGGGCGGCTGGGGGCCTGACCAACCGGGGGTTTGCCCTGCTACGCTCCGCCCTGAAAAGGTGTGACTAATAAGGGACCAACGTATCACGTGATCCGGAGGAGGATCACCAAGGGGGAAGCACAGTCCGGGTGGCGTCCCACAGTGCTGGCTCAGCAGGTGGGCGGGATGTCTGCCCTTGGATCGCCTGTAAGATAACCCACCATATTGATTAAACCCAGTCAACTGATCTGGGTTTAATCCATCATCTTCCTTTAGCTCACTCCACCACCCCTTTTCAGACATGGCCATATGCAAATCAGTCTGACCCTGTGCCTCATGGGAACAGTCCAGCCCAAACTGCCAAGCCAGGTCTTCCTTGGACTGGAACAAGCATCCTGGGACCGGTTTATGGCTACCAGCCGTCTTTAGGCAGGATAGCTTGACTCCAGTGGCGTAGTGAGCACGGGACCCACGTCTGGGCATACCCTGCCAACTTAGTGCGAACAGAGCGATACCAAAGGGGGATGATGGACGCTGGCTGACAGCAGGAGAGTAGAGGCGAAGTAGAGGCGAGGCCTGGTGGGGGGGGGGGGGGGGCAATCACCTGTCACCTCTCTGTTGTAGTGTAGCGCTGCCTGTCTGAAGATGGAGCCAAGGCGCTGGCTGACAGTAGGAGAGTAGAGGTGATCCTTGGGAGGCAATCACTCTGCCTAGTGAAGCGCTCCCTGCCAAATAGCGCTGTCTGTGGGCGCTGGGCCAGGAGAGGGCGTTGGCTGCCTCCCTCGGCCGCCATCAGCCGATTGCTAAATGTGTTTATTTCCACTCTTGCAAGTGAAATTCAACTGAACCACCAATGCTGCTGCGGCGTGGGCGCGGGTTTGCCCCGCCCTGTCACACCTCACACTTGGACAAAGTACAGGCTATGTAAAAATGAAAAAAAAGCAACAGCATGTCCCATCCCTCCTCACGTGAATATCAAAGTGATGACGTCACCAATGTAATGTCCGTAATGAAAGGAGTTTGCACTCCTCACTGTAAGGCCGATTTACAAACAACTTGCGTGGGTTTGTATCACAAAAGTGACACAAAACGAGAAAAAATATTTATTTTGAATTTACTTTTTAAACCAAAACTTGTTTTTCAATGGAAAATTGCCAGTTGGCAATGCAAAGCAAGGCTTGGTGCTGCTTCGCGTTACACTGTGTCCTTTCATTGGGGCGGTCCCATGAACACGCATGGATTGGGCAGGGTTTTGCACCAAAAAATGACATCTCTTGAGGTAGGCATAACAATTAGAAATGCTTTTATTTTGTCTAACACTTCCCACTTTGCATGTGTGCTGCACTGGACATCACACCTCCAAATTGGGAGAAGGTCTAACACTGCTCTAAGTATGGTATTTCCTACTAGACGGGGAACCTCCATGTACTAAACCTGTGCTAGATATGAAGCAGATACCCTTGCACTATGGTACAAATGTTGGCGTAGACACCCTTGCACTATGGCACAAACGTTGACGCAGACACCCTTGCACTATGGTACAAACGTTGACACAGACACCCTTGCACTATAGTACAAACGTTGGCCCAGACACCCTTGCACTATGGTACTAACTTTGACGCAGACACCCTTGCACTATGGTACAAACGTTGGCGTAGACAACCTTGAACTAGGGTACAAACGTTGGCGCAGACACCCTTGGACTAGGGTACAAACGTTGGTGCAGACACGCTTGCACTATGGTACAAACGTTGGCGCAGACACCCCTGCACTATGGTACAAACGTTGGCGCAGACACCCTTGGACTAGGGTACAAACGCTGGCGCAGACACGCTTGCACTATGGTACAAACGTTGGCGCAGACACCCTTGCACTATAGTACAAACGTTGCCGCAGGAACCCTTGCAGTATGGTACAAACGTTGACGCAGAAACCCTTGCACTATGGTACAAAGGTTGACGCAGACACCCTTGCACTATGGTACAAACGTTGATGCAAACACCCTTGCACTATGGTACAAATGTTGACACAGACACCCTTGCACTATGGTACAAACGTTGGCGCAGACACCCTCGGACTAGGGTACAAACGTTGGCACAGACACCCTTGCACTATGGTACAAACGTTGATGCAAACACCCTTGCACTATGGTACAAATGTTGACACAGACACCCTTGCACTATGGTACAAACCGTGTGCAGACACCCTTTCGCTATGGTACAAACGTTGATGCAAACACCCTTGCACTATGGTACAAATGTTGACACAGACACCCTTGCACTATGGTACAAACCGTGTGCAGACACCCTTTCGCTATGGTACAAAGGTTGACGCAGACACCCTTGCACTATGGTACAAACGTTGATGCAAACACCCTTGCACTATGGTACAAATGTTGACACAGACACCCTTGCACTATGGTACAAACGTTGGCGCAGACACCCTCGGACTAGGGTACAAACGTTGGCACAGACACCCTTGCACTATGGTACAAACGTTGATGCAAACACCCTTGCACTATGGTACAAATGTTGACACAGACACCCTTGCACTATGGTACAAACCGTGTGCAGACACCCTTTCGCTATGGTACAAATGTTGACACAGACACCCTTGCACTGTGGTACAAACTTTTATTCAGACACCCTTGCACAATGGTACAAACATTGACACAGACACCCTTGCACTATGGTACAAATGTTGACGCAGACACCCTTGCACTGTGGTACAAACGACGCAGACACTCTTGCCCACTGGTACAAATGTTGACGCAGACACCCTTGCATTATTCTACAAAAGTGTGTGTGGTGCTCGACAGTCTGATTATGCGCTGCAAAGAGAGCAGGACACTAGATTCAACGCTTTCCTGCTCTCCATCTCTCAAACAAGGCTGCTGCACGGCACTGAGAGACACCTTTGTACATCTGGATCCAAGGAGAATGAGACACTCCACCCTGTAGCCAACATTCAGACACCGCAGGACTCATCTTCACTCTGACAATTTGAGCTCTCCATCTCTTGTCAATACTCTGACAAAGCATGACTCTGCAACACTCCTCTTTACTATAGGAAACAGGACTTTCTGTCCTTCAGCCTTACCCTCAGAAACAGGACTCTCCACCGTTCTTCAACACCCTGACATAGCAGGATCCTCCACTCGTATCTTTACTCTCAGAATCAGGTCTCTCGGCACCCGTCTGCACCCTGACATAGCAGGATCCTCAACCCCTCATCTTCCACCTGAGAAACATGACTTTCCACCCTCTCTTTACATCTCTAACATAGGAGGACTCTCCACCCTCATCTTCACCCTGACAAACAGGACTCTCCACCCCTTGTCAGCATTCTGACATAGAAAGACCCTTCACCCCTCATTGTCACCCTGGGAAACAGAACTCACTACCCCTCAGTAACACTCTGACATAGGAGGACTCCCCAATCCTCATCTTTCCCCTTAGTAAGAAGGACTATCATCTCCTCATCAACACTGACATAGGAGGATTCTCTACCCCTCAAAATCACTCCGAGAAACAGGAGTCTCCGCCCCTCGACAGCACTCATATAAAAATACTCTCCACCCTTCAAGGTCAACCTCAGAAACAGGTCACATAATAAAACTACCACACAGCACTACAGATCACAACCCTGGAACCACACAGCAGATCACAACCCTGGACCACAAAGCACCATACATCACAACCCTGGAACCACACAACACTTCACACCCTGAAAACACACAGCACTGTAGACCACAACCCTGGAACCACACAGCACCACAGATCACAACCCTAGAACTACACAGCACATCACAACCCTGAAACCACACAGCACAACAGATCGCAACACTGGAAACAAACAGCACTACAAATCACAACCCTGGAACCACACAGCAGACCACAGCCCTGGAACCACACAGCTCTACAGATAACAACCCTGGAACCACACAGCAGATCAAAACCCGGGAGCCAAACAGCACTACAGATCACAACCCTAAAACCACCAGTGGATCACAACCCTGGAACCACACAGCACGACAGATCACAACCCTGGAACCACACAGCACTACAGATCACAACCCTGGAACCACACAGCAGATAACAACCCTGAAACCACACAGCACTACAGATCACAACCCTGGAACCACACATCAGATCACAACCCTGGAACCACAAAGCACTATAGATCACAACCCTGGAACCACACAGCAGATCACAACCCTGGAACCACACAGCAGATCACAACCCTGGAACCATATAGCACTACAGATCACAACACTGGAACCACAAATCGGATCACAACCCTGGCACCACAAAGCAGATCACAACCCTGGAACCACACAGCAGATTATAGCCCTGGAACCACAAAGCACTACAGATCACAGCCCTTGAACCACACAGCAGATTACAACCCTGGAACCACAAAGCACTAGAGATCACAACCCTGGAACCACACAGCATATCACAACCCTGGAACCACACAGCAGATCACAACCCTGGAATCACAAAGCAGATCACAACCCAGGAACCACACAGGAGATCACAACCCTGGAACCACACAGCACCACAGATCACAACCCTAAAACCACACCGCAGATCACAACCCTGGAACCACAAAGCACTACAGATCAAAACCCTGGAACCACAAAGCAGATCACAACCCTGGAACCACATTAGCACTACAGATCAAAACCCTGGAACCACACTTCAGATCACAACCATGGAACCACACAGCATATCACAACCCTGGAACCACACAGCAGATCACAACCCTGGAACCACACTTCAGATTACAACCCTGGAACCACACTTCAGATCACAACCCTGGAACCACACAGCAGATCACAACCCTGGAACCACACAGCAGATCACAACTCTGGAACCACACAGCAGATCACAACCCTGGAACACAAAGCACTACAGATCACAACCCTGGAACGACACAGCAGATCACAACCCTAGAATGACATAGCACAACAGACCACAACCCTGGAACCACACAGCAGATCACAACCCTGGAACCACACAGCAGATCACAACCCTGGAACCACAAAGCACTACAGATCACAACCCTAGAACCACATAGCACTACAGATCACAGCCCTGGAACCACACTTCAGATCACAACGCTGGAACCACACAGCAAATCACAACTCTAAAACCACACAGCAGATCACAACCCTGGAACCACAAAGCACTACCAATTAACAACCCAGGAACCACAAAGCAGATCACAACCCTGGAACCACAAAGCACTACAGATCACAACCCTGGAACCACACTTCAGATCACAACCCTGGAACCACACTTCAGATCACAACCCTGGAACCACACAGCAGATCACAACCCTGGAACCACACAGCAGATTACAACCCTGGAACCACACTTCAGATCACAACCCTGGAACCACACAACAGATCACAACCCTGGAACCACAAAGCACTACAGATCACAACCCTGGAACCACACTTCAGATCACAACCCTGGAACGACACAGCAGATCACAACCCTGGAATGACATAGCACAACAGATCACAACCCTGGACTCAAACAGAAGATCACAAGCCTGGACCCACACAGAAGATCACAACCCTGGAACCACACAACACTAAAGATCACAACCCTGGAACCACACAGCAGATCACAACCCTGGAACCACACAGCACAACAGATCACAACCCTGGAACCACTTAGCAGATCACAATCCTGGAACCACACAGCAGATCACAACCCTTGAACCACACAGCACCACTACATATCACAACCCGGGAGCCACACAGCAGATCACAACCCAGGAACCACACAGCACTACAGATCACAACCCTGGAACCACACAGCAGATCACAACCCTGGCACCACACAGCAGATCACAACCCTGGAACCACACAGCACAACAGATCACAACCCGGGAGCCACAAAGCAGATCACAAACTTGGAACCAGACAGCACAACAGATCACAACCCGGGAGCCACAAAGCAGATCACAACCCTGGAACCACACAGCAGATCACAACCCAGGAGCCACACAGCATTACAGATCACAACCCTAGAACCACGCAGCACAACAGATCGTAACACTAGAAACATTAAGTACTACAGATCACAACCCTGGAACCACAAATCAGATCACAACCCTGGAACCACAAAGCAGATCACAACCCTGGAACCACACTGCAGATTATAACACTGGAACCACAAAGCACTACAGATCTCAGCCCTTGAACCACACAGCAGATTACAACCCTGGAACCACAAATCACTACAGATCACAACCCTGGAACCACACAGCAGATCACAACCCTGGAACCACACAGCAGATTACAACCCTGGAACGACAAAGCACTACAGATCACAACCCTGAAACCACAAAGCAGATCACAACCCTGGAACCACATAGCACTACAGATCACAACCCTGGAACCACACAGCAGATCACAAACCTGGAACCACACTGCAGATCACAACCCTGGAACCACAAAGCAGATCACAACCCAGGAACCATACAGCATATCACAACCCTGGAACCTCACAGCATCACAGATCACAACCCTAAAACCACACAGCAGATCACAACCCTGGAACCACAAAGCACTACAGATCAAAACCCTGGAACCACAAAGCAGATCACAATCCTGGAACCACAAAGCACTACAGATCATAACCCTGGAACCACACTTCAGATCACAACCCTGGAACCACACAGCAGATCACAACCCTGGAACCACACAGCAGATCACAACCCTGGAACCACAAAGCACTACAGATCACAACCCTGGAACGACGCAGCAGATCACAACCCTGGAATGACATAGCACAACAGATCACAACCCTGGACCCACACAGAAGATCCCAACCCTGGACCCACACAGCAGATCACAACCCTGGAACCAAACAACACTAAAGATCACAACCCTGGAACCACACAGCAGATCACAACCCTGGAACCACACAGCACTACAGATCACAACCCTTGAACCACATAGCATATCACAACAACCCTGGAACCACACAACAGATCACAACCCTGGAACCCCACAGCACTACATATCACAACCCGGGAGCCACACAGCAGATCACAACCCTGGAACCACACAGCACTACATTGATTAACTGCTAACCATGGGTCCTAGAGTTGCGCACTTCTGGCCGAAAAGGTCTTCAGTGCCTCGTCAGGGGTAGTAAGCGCTATTTAAATACAATTGCAGGGTGTGGTGAGTGTTGTGATGATCATGGTGGTCACACTGTGCCCTCAGGTAAGTGTATCAGTGATAGTGAGAGTGGCACTTGCTGTGCCCTCACTCTGCCCTCAGCGTATTACACGGTTGAACAGTTGTGACTATAGGAAAGGACTCACCTGCCTGCCCTTGCCGATCCGACATCTCAGTGCACCAGTGAATGTGGTAATGCACACATGCCAGGTTCTTCTCAGTGCTCCATTGAATGTGGGAATGCACATGCGCAAGGGTCTCCTCAGTGCATTTGTGAATGTGGGAGTGCACACGCGCAAGGGTCTCCTCAGTGCACTTGTGAATGGGGAGTGCACACACGCCTGGCTCTCCTCAGTGCACTTGTGAATGTGGGAGTGCACACACGCCAGGTTCTCCTCAGTGCACCAGTGAATGTGGGAGTGCACACCCGCCAGGTTCTCCTCAGTGCACTTGTGAATGTGGGAGTGCACACGCGCAAGGGTCTCCTCAGTGCACTTGTGAATGGGGAGTGCACACACGCCTGGCTCTCCTCAGTGCACTTGTGAATGTGGGAGTGCACACACGCCAGGTTCTCCTCAGTGGACTTGTGAATGTGGGAGTGCACACGCGCCAGGTTCTCCTCAGTGCACTTGTGAATGTGGGAGTGCACACGCGCAAGGGTCTCCTCAATGCACTTGTGAATGGGGAGTGCACACACGCCTGGCTCTCCTCAGTGCACTTGTGAATGTGGGAGTGCACACACGCCAGGTTCTCCTCAGTGCACCAGTGAATGTGGGAGTGCACACGCGCCAGGTTCTCCTCAGTGCACTTGTGAAAAGGGAGTGCACACACGCCAGGTTCTCCTCAGTGCACCAGTGAATGTGGGAGTCCAAGCGCGCCAGGTTCTCCTCAGTGGATCTGTGAATGTGGGAATGCACACGTGCCAGGTTCTCCTCAGTGCACTTGTGAATGTGGGAGTGGACACGCGCCTGGCTCTCCTCAGTGCACTTGTGAATGTGGGAGTGCACACACGCCAGGTTCTCCTCAGTGCACCAGTGAATGTGGGAGTGCACACGTGCCAGGTTCTCCTCAGTGGCCTTGTGAAAAGGGAGTGCACACACGCCAGGTTCTCCTCAGTGCACCAGTGAATGTGGGAGTGCACAGGTGCCTGGTTCTCCTCAGTGCACTTGTGAAAAGGGAGTGCACATGTGCCAGGTTCTCCACAGTGCACCAGTGAATGTGGGAGTGCACACGTGCCTGGTTCTCCTCAGTGCACTTGTGAAAAGGGAGTGCACACACGCCAGGCTCTCCTCAGTGCACCAGTGAATGTGGGAGTGCACACGTGCCAGGTTCTCCTCAGTGCACTTGTGAAAAGGGAGTGCACACACGCCAGGCTCTCCTCAGTGCACTTGTGAATGAGGGAGTGCACATGCGCCAGGTTCGTCTTGTGCCCTCAGCAGGGCTCCAGAGATCCGTGCCAGTGATGGTGGGTGTGCTGACACCAGCCTGTCCTTGGTGTGCCCTTACAGCGCCCTCACCATGCCCTAGAATGGAGTCATCTGTGTGCCTGTTCCAGTGGTACCCTCTCTCTTGCAGCACCTCTACAGAGACTGACACCCCGTGTCCTCTCCTCATAGACTGAGCTCCTGTGGCCTCTCTTCAGAAACTGACACCTCCTGGCCTCTCTGCATAGACTGAGCTTTCGTGGCCTCTCTGCAGAGAATGACACCCTGTGGCCTCTCCGCATTCAGTGGGCTATTGGCCTCTCCACAGAGGCTGAGCTCCTGGCCTCTCTGCAGAGACTGAGCTCCTGGCCTCTCTGCAGAGACTGACACCTCCTGGCCTCTCTGCAGAGACTGACACCTCCTGGCCTCTCTGCAGAGACTGACACCTCCTGGCCTCTCCGCACAGACTGAGCTCCTGGCCTCTCTGCATAGACTGAGCTTTCGTGGCCTCTCTGCCCAGACTGAGCTCCTGGCCTCTCCGCACAGACTGAGCTCCTGGCCTCTCCGCACAGACTGAGCTCCTGGCCTCTCCGCACAGACTGAGCTCCTGGCCTCTCTGCCCAGACTGAGCTCCTGGCCTCTCCGCACAGACTGGGCTCCTGGCCTCTCTGCCCAGACTGAGCTCCTGGCCTCTCTGCCCAGACTGAGCTCCTGGCCTCTCCGCACAGACTGAGCTCCTGGCCTCTCCGCACAGACTGAGCTCCTGGCCTCTCGCCGCCCAGACTGAGCTCCTGGCCTCTCTGCCCCTCCCTCAATTCCCGTCCCGGTGCCTCCGCCCTGCTTCCCGCTCAGGAGGGGCCCTTGGCTCGGATCCAGCCCCTCTGGCACCTCACACATGTTCCTTCCTGCCCTCGGAGCGGTCCCACCCTCTGCTCTCCATACGAGACACACACGGGACCGCGGTTGGGGGTCGAATCCACAGAGGTCGCAAAGGACCTCAACTAAAAAAGGAGTTGAGCAGGACTGGGCAGCCCCCAATCAGGAGTGTGCAGTTGGGGGCCCCCAGTCAGGAGTGTGAAGTTGGGAGGGCCCCCAGTCAGGAGGGTGCAGTTTTGGGGCAGTCAGGAGTGTGCAGTTGGGGGGCCCCCAGTCAGGAGTGTGCAGTTGGGAGGGCCCCCAGTCAGGAGTGTGCAGTTGGGGGGGGCAGTCAGGAGTGTGCAGTTGGGGGGCCCCCAGTCAGGAGTGTGCAGTTGGGAGGGCCCCCAGTCAGGAGTGTGCAGTTGGGGGAGGGCAGTCAGGAGTGTGCAGTTGGGGGGGCCCAGTCAGGAGTGTGCAGTTGGGAGGGCCCCCAGTCAGGAGTGTGCAGTTGGGGGGCCCCCAGTCAGGAGTGTGCAGTTGGGGGAGGGCAGTCAGGAGTGTGCAGTTGGGGGGCCCAGTCAGGAGTGTGCAGTTGGGGGGGGCCCAGTCAGGAGTGTGCAGTTGGGAGGGCCCCCAGTCAGGAGTGTGCAGTTGGGGGGCCCCCAGTCAGGAGTGTGCAGTTGGGAGGGCCCCCAGTCAGGAGTGTGCAGTTGGGGGGCCCCCAGTCAGGAGTGTGCAGTTGGGGGGCCCCCAGTCACGAGTGTGCAGTTGGGGGAGGGCAGTCAGGAGTGTGCAGTTGGGGGGGCCCAGTCAGGAGTGTGCAGTTGGGAAGGCCCCCAGTCAGGATTGTCAGGAGTGTGCAGTTGGGGGGGGCCCAGTCAGGAGTGTGCAGTTGGGAGGGCCCCCAGTCAGGAGTGTGCAGTTGGGAGGGCCCCCAGTCAGGAGTGTGCAGTTGGGGGCCCCCAGTCAGGAGTGTGCAGTTGGGAGGGCCCCCAGTCAGGAGTGTGCAGTTGGGGGGCCCCAGTCAGGAGTGTGCAGTTGGGAGGGTCCCCAGTCAGGAGTGTGCAGTTGGGAGGGCCCCCAGTCAGGAGTGTGCAGTTGGGGGGCCCCAGTCAGGAGTGTGCAGTTGGGGGGCCCAGTCAGGAGTGTGCAGTTGGGAGGGGCAGTCAGGAGTGTGCAGTTGGGGGGCCCCCAGCCAGGAGTGTGCAGTTGGGGGGGGGGGGCACGCACGCCCCTCCAGCCAGGAATGTCCTCGGGGCAGGAGGGGCAGGTCGGATGCAGCCTCTTGCGGAATGATACAGTGCAAACGGTGATGTTTCAGAGCCCGAACTCTTTTTGTTTGGGTGTTTTTCGTGCAGAGGCATCTTACATCAGAGGCACCGGCGCCCTGACGCCACCCGTGGTCAGGGGACTTCCCAGAGTTTCAGCCGGGGGTGAAACCAGCCAGAGCTTGGAAACAACCCTGCATGGGAGCCGGAAGTCCTCTTGCAACCGTCTGACGTCACATGCCGGGGCAACCGGAGCGTTACGGTGGACGGCAGAGTTGCCACAACTCACACATGCAACATGGGATCAAAGAGAGCCTGCTGGCTGGAGGATTCCCCCCTCCCCGTTTAAGTGCAAAGGGCCAGTAACACGGATGATTCCTCAACATTAAAAGATAAATCCATAGCTTCGGCTTCGGGTTCAGTTGGTTCGTACTTCGAAGAGTCAGAGTCAAATACAAGCCCCCTGAGGATTGTAAGCAATGTTGTGGTCGTGCACCAACACACACTGGTTATAATAATAGGCAGGCAAAAGCTCAAAAAACATGTTGCATGTACCATTGGCTCGATATATATATCATTTCTTTATTCGGTATTTCAAGATAGAAAACCATAAAAGCAGCATTATCCACATCAATACAAATTAGAAAATCAGTTACACAATAAAATTATGTTCCCATAAAAGATGATTAAAAGTGAATCTCTGCATGTTGGACAGGCCACATGAAGGGCCGCTCTCCCCCGGCTCAACCAGGCCCGAGGCCAGTCACGCAAGAACCACACACCACCATTGCACGTCCTCCGTCCCCTCAGGGACCCCTGCCCTCGAACATGTTAACCTCGTGGGTCCGATCCTCTGCCGGCCCACGCGCCCAGCCCGGGCCGCCATCTTGGACACTTCACCACGAGGCCGCCTGGCCCCCGATCGACCTCAACCCTGGGCCTAGCCCGGCCTCAGACATTCCGGCACCACCCTCCACCCAGGAGGTGAGCGGGCTACTTGGCAAGTCAATGGGAGAAAGAGGTGCCGATGGCTCTCCCCCGCCCAGTGCCGCTCGCCCATCGCCTCCCCGGTCGCTGGCTCCACCCCCCTGCTGGGTGTCTGGACTCCCTCATCCCGGACCTCCCGACCTCCAAGTGCGAGGGTCCGGACATCAAAGCACACCAGCCCTATAACTGGGGCAGCTCCAGAGCAGGAAGGCAGTTGTATCTTGGAGTCGAGAGACGTAAAGAGGAACTCATCCTGGACGGACTACTGGCGCTGCCGTAGCTCTGTCCTGTGCACCATCGTCCTGCCTGTTGGCGCTGCCACAGCCGTCGTAACCTTCATCTTTCATCGTCGTTGGGATCTGCTGGCGTGGCCGCGGACCGTTGTAACCGTCATCTTTCACCGGGACCTTCAGGCTCCGCCGCGGACCGTCGTCCTTTCTTCATCCATCTCGGGACCTGCTTGGCTCCTCCACGGCCCGATCATCTACCACGCCGAGCTCGAGGATTGAGAGCTATTTTGTACTCATTGGTAACTAAGACTGTCCCGCTACCCTTTTCCCCAGCCCGAAATCAGAACCGAGGGGACCCCTGAGTCCAGACCTCCTTGTATCCTACTATCGTAACCTAAGAATTGCATATAAAGTCTCGTTAACCTTCAACCTTGTGTGGTGTCCGTCTGTGGGGGGGAAGTTACTTGTCTGTACAGTCGTTGGAGACGGCTCTCCCTGGAGACCTCTCCCCGTAATCTCGGCCGACCCTCCCGGTCCGTCTAACATTGGTGGCCAGCGGCGCGATCCGAATCACCGCATAACGTACAGAGAGTAGCTCACCCCACAACGATCCACAATGACAACTAAAGAAAGCGGATCAACTGAGAAGTTCCAAATGGAAAAACTAGAGGAGTACAGCCATCGTGAACTAAAGCAGTTCTGCATCGAACTAGGTATCACTACCACCGGACTAAGCACCAAGGACGATTTTAAGCATGCCCTAGAATCTTGGGCAGAGACCGGGGATGTCGAAGCCCCCGAGCAAAGCACCGCGAAAAATACCAACACGGCCCCGGAGGGGCAAAGAACCAGTCTCTCGCAAGACGAGATCCAAGAGAGAGAAAAAACCCGACTACACGAACTAGAAATGGCCCGACTCAAGATGGACGTAGAACTCAAGTTGGCCGAACAAAAAATAAACTTAGAGCACCTGCGTCTCCGAGAAGAAAGAGAGGAGAAACAGAGGCAAAGGGAGCTCGAGGAAAAGAAACTGGCGTACGAGCACGAACGGAACCTAGCCGAGATCAACCTGCGCAAGCAGAATAAAGAGTTAGGGGTGCCCGACAGACCACACACCCCAGGGACCACGGAGAAAAAAGTACACATCCCCAAGGATGTGGTCCGAGAATATTTTCGAGAAGACGACATCCAGCAATGGTTTAAAGCCTATGAAATCGCAATGACTGCGCACCGGATCGATAGAAATGATTGGGGAGCCGGCCTATGGGGCAAATTCCTCAATGAGGGTCGCGATACCCTGTTACAGCTCCCAGACCACCAGATGACCTCCTACGACCATATGAAAGCGGCCCTCCTCACCCGCTATGGCCTCACGCCCGAGATGTACCGTCAGAGGTTCCGAGACTGCACACGCATCCCGGGTACAACTTGGGTGGACTATGTAACGTACTTTAGCCGAGCCTTCGAAGGCTGGATCAGAGGGAACAACGTCACGACCTACGAGCAGCTGTTCAATCTGATGGTATGGGAGCACCTGTCCAACAATTGCTTCATTGAACTTCGCCAACACCTCCTCGACAGCAAGTTAACCGATCCCCGGCAGCTCGCAGCCGAAGCTGACCGGTGGGAGATCACCAGAGTGGGCCGGAATGGGTCCTACGAGCAGAACCGGAACAACAATGGTCACCACCGACCCAGAGGAGGAGGAGGGGGCCAAGGACGAGGAAGAGACAACACTCCGGCCGCCCCCGCTACCAGCACCACCCCCCCGGCCAACCGGGGCAGCACCCCGGCGCGACCGGGGTACAGGGCCAATGTTACATGTCACCGATGCCAACGAGTCGGCCACTATGCAAACGACCCAAGCTGCCCAAAGTATCAGAGTCCGAAACCCCGCCATGTGGCCGCCGCGGCACTAGGGGAAGAACAGATCTCCGAGGAACAAGAAACAGACGAGCAAGAGTATCAAGAGTGGGAGCCAGCCGCCATGTCTCTCGCGTGCTTAGGGGGAAGGGACATGGTCCCGCGGGTCCCCCTACCCGCTAACACCCAGAAGTACAGCCAATGGGTGAGCATCAATGGACAACGGGCTGAAGCCCTTCGGGACACCGGGGCCAGCGTGACAGCCGTCCGCTGTCATCTGGTGACCCCAGAACAATATCTACCGAACATTCTCTGCCCTGTGCGATCAGCCGACAACTCGGAAAGTCTGTGTCGGATGGCCTGCGTCCCCTTTGAGTGGGGAGGGGTCTCCGGCATGTTGAAAGTGACGGTCCGAGACGACGCCCCCGTGGACTGCCTCCTCGGAAATGACCTGGAAAGCTCCCCGTGGGCAGCCGTGGAGCGAAAAGAACACTTGGGGATGTTGGGCGTCCCAGACTGGGCGTGCGTCACCACCCGGTCCATGGCCGCCCGTGCCAACCATCACCCGGAAGAACCAGAATGGCCGGCGCCACCGCCTCCGGTCGCCCCAGCCGAGACCTCCGACCATGACATCCCCCTCGAACTTGCTCAACCTTCCGACCTCGCTAACCTTGACCAGTGGGCTCAAGAAGGGGGACCCACACAAGAACAATTTCGTCAGGAACAGAAGACCTGTCCCTCCCTCGAGGGACTCCGACAACAAGCGCTCGCCCAAAGCACAGGGGATACCTCCGGAACTCATTGGGTCTACTGGGACAATGATCTGTTGTACAGCGAGCAACGAATCGCCGAGCTGGGGGCCAACCGAGTACTAGTAGTGCCCCTCCGCTTCAGAGACTTCCTGCTGAATCTGGCCCACGATGTCCCCCTGGCAGGACACCTGGGACAGGATAAAACCTACAGCCGCCTAGTGACCCACTTCTTCTGGCCCAAAATGAGAAACGATGTGCACCAGCATTGCCGATCTTGCCCCACGTGCCAAGCCAGTGGAAAGAGCGGCCGCAAACTAAAGGCTCCCCTGCAACCCTTTCCAGTAGTCACGACCCCATTTGAGAGGGTCGGAATAGACATTGTGGGACCCCTGGACCCGCGTACAAGACAAGGCCATCGCTTCATCCTGGTACTAGTGGACCACGCCACCCGCTACCCTGAGGCTATTCCTCTCCGGACCGTGACAGCCCCAGTGGTCGGCCGGGCCTTGATGGGGATCTTCTCCCGTGTGGGGTTCCCCCGAGAAGTCGTCAGCGACAGAGGCACGAACTTTATCTCTAAATACATGAAGTCCCTCTGGCAACAGTGTGGGGTCACCTACCGCTTCACGACCCCCTATCACCCCCAAGGAAACGGACTTGTTGAGCGGTTCAATCGCACGCTAAAAGGGATGATCGGGGGGTTGGAAGAGCCCCTCCGTCGCCAGTGGGACGTGCTGCTGCCGTGCCTCCTCTTCGCCTACCGGGAGGTCCCACAGAAATCCCTAGGCTTCAGCCCCTTCGAACTGCTATATGGGCACCCAGTGCGGGGGCCGCTCAGCCTGATCAAAGAAGGCTGGGAGATGCCTCCGGCCAAGAGTCCTCCAGATGTCTTCCGGTACCTCCTCACCCTCCGCAACCAGTCCCGGCGGTTCAGAGACCTAGCAAAAGCCAACCTAGAGGCCAGTCAAGAGGACATGAAGAAATGGTATGACCAGAACGCCTCATCCATTGAATTCGAGCCGGGGCAACAGGTGTGGGTAATGTCCCCCACAGAGCCATGCGCTCTCCAAGACAAATGGACGGGACCCTTCAAAGTAATCGAGCGCAAGGGTCCTGCCACCTATCTGATCGATATGGAGTCCTCCCGGAATCCACTCCGAGTCCTCCACACCAACAGACTGAAGCCCCACTTTGCACGAACAGAACTCAGCCTACTGATGGCCACAGACAATGGGGTTGAAGACGACTCCGAGCCTCTCCCTGACCTCTTGCGGGCCCAAGAGCAAGACGGCTCCGTGGATGGGGTCCGACTCTCGGAGACCCTCACCAGAGAACAACGCCAAGAGTGCCAAGCCCTCCTGTCACGGTTCGCCAGTCTGTTCTCCCTCACCCCAGGTGTCACTTCCTGGTGTGTGCACGATGTGGACACCGGAGACAGCCCTCCTATCCGCCACCGGGCCTACCGCGTACCTGATCGGGTACGGGCCTGCATCCAGGCGGAAGTAGCTAAGATGCTCACGCTCGGGGTCATCGAGCCCTCAGACAGTCCATGGGCCAGCCCGGTCGTACTGGTCCCCAAAGCAGCCGCCCCCGGAACCACACCAGAACTCCGGTTCTGCGTCGACTACCGGGGCCTGAATGAAGTCACCAGAACGGACGCACATCCCATCCCCCGGGCAGATGAACTGGTCGACCGAATGGGAGCTGCCCGCTACCTCAGCATCTTCGACCTGACAGCAGGTTATTGGCAGATCGGCCTCACACCCCGAGCACAAGAACGCTCTGCCTTCTCCACCCCCGATGGCCACTATCATTTTACGGTCATGCCCTTCGGCATGAAAAATGCCCCAGCAACTTTCCAACGGCTCGTCAATCAGGTCCTGGCGGGGCTCGAAGAGTTCAGCGCCGCCTACCTGGACGACATCGCTGTGTACAGCCACCATTGGACCGAGCACCTCCACCACCTCCGAGCAGTACTGCAAGCCCTTCAGCGAGCTGGCCTTACGATCAAGGCCAGCAAATGCCAAATTGGACAAGGGTCTGTGACCTACCTCGGACACCAGGTGGGAAGCGGCCTAGTGGCCCCTCTACAGCTGAAAATTGCCGCCATCCAGAACTGGCAGCCCCCTATCACCCAAACCGAGGTGCGAGCCTTCCTGGGCCTCACGGGCTACTACCGAAGGTTCGTGAAAGACTATGGTACCATAGTGGGGCCTCTCACCGAGCTCACGTCAAAGAATCAGCCCAAGAAGGTGAACTGGACCCCAGAGTGTCAAGCGGCATTCGAACAGTTGAAGGCCGCCATGTGTTCCGCTCCTGTGCTCCAGGCCCCAGACTACAGCCGGGAGTTCGTCGTCCAGACGGACGCCTCTGACCAGGGCATTGGGGCGGTGCTGTCTCAAGTGAACACTGAAGGCCTTGATCAACCGGTGGCCTTCATCAGCCGGAGACTCCTACCACGGGAGCAACGCTGGAGCACCATAGAGAGGGAAGCCTTCGCTGTGGTATGGGCCCTCAAGAAACTCCGGCCCTACCTTTTTGGTACCCACTTTCGGGTACAGACTGACCACCGACCCCTGCAGTGGTTGATGCATATGCGGGGGGAGAACCCAAAATTGCTACGCTGGTCCATCTCCTTGCAAGGTATGGACTTCACAGTCGAACACCGGCCTGGGTCAGACCACGCCAACGCGGATGGCCTGTCCCGGTTTTTCCGCCTCGACGAGGAGAGTCCCCAAGAGGATGGGTAACTCTCCCCGCCTTCAGCTGGGGGGGACGCATGTTGGACAGGCCACATGAAGGGCCGCTCTCCCCCGGCTCAACCAGGCCCGAGGCCAGTCACGCAAGAACCACACACCACCATTGCACGTCCTCCGTCCCCTCAGGGACCCCTGCCCTCGAACATGTTAACCTCGTGGGTCCGATCCTCTGCCGGCCCACGCGCCCAGCCCGGGCCGCCATCTTGGACACTTCACCACGAGGCCGCCTGGCCCCCGATCGACCTCAACCCTGGGCCTAGCCCGGCCTCAGACATTCCGGCACCACCCTCCACCCAGGAGGTGAGCGGGCTACTTGGCAAGTCAATGGGAGAAAGAGGTGCCGATGGCTCTCCCCCGCCCAGTGCCGCTCGCCCATCGCCTCCCCGGTCGCTGGCTCCACCCCCCTGCTGGGTGTCTGGACTCCCTCATCCCGGACCTCCCGACCTCCAAGTGCGAGGGTCCGGACATCAAAGCACACCAGCCCTATAACTGGGGCAGCTCCAGAGCAGGAAGGCAGTTGTATCTTGGAGTCGAGAGACGTAAAGAGGAACTCATCCTGGACGGACTACTGGCGCTGCCGTAGCTCTGTCCTGTGCACCATCGTCCTGCCTGTTGGCGCTGCCACAGCCGTCGTAACCTTCATCTTTCATCGTCGTTGGGATCTGCTGGCGTGGCCGCGGACCGTTGTAACCGTCATCTTTCACCGGGACCTTCAGGCTCCGCCGCGGACCGTCGTCCTTTCTTCATCCATCTCGGGACCTGCTTGGCTCCTCCACGGCCCGATCATCTACCACGCCGAGCTCGAGGATTGAGAGCTATTTTGTACTCATTGGTAACTAAGACTGTCCCGCTACCCTTTTCCCCAGCCCGAAATCAGAACCGAGGGGACCCCTGAGTCCAGACCTCCTTGTATCCTACTATCGTAACCTAAGAATTGCATATAAAGTCTCGTTAACCTTCAACCTTGTGTGGTGTCCGTCTGTGGGGGGGAAGTTACTTGTCTGTACAGTCGTTGGAGACGGCTCTCCCTGGAGACCTCTCCCCGTAATCTCGGCCGACCCTCCCGGTCCGTCTAACACTGCACTTTTCATTAATATCATTATTCTCGGGTTTAAACATGTTCTTTCAGAGGTTTTTCCTGTGCCTAAAAATACATTTCTTGAAGTTGACCACATGATAGCAGGCACATTCGGACGGCACTGTCTGAGACCCCACAGCTTTAACAGTGATAACAGCCAACATTTGCGATGAGCATGCTAACATTTGCAGAACATCACAGTGTGTATGGTGGTCTGTGCTGATGTATCATCGCAGGGGCAAAGTCCCAGGGTTGGCTCCCAGGTGTTCTTTGTAGGAAAGGCTACTAGGCGATGGAAGAGATTTATTCTAAATCTTGTTAGCAGAAATCGATCAAAGATACTAATGTCAAGTGTTAGATAGGGCTGAATCGTGACAGTGGTCTGAACCATAGTTGCATGGAGGACGGAGGCTTTGCCTGACTCATTAGATGGCTCAGGGCCATTAGTTTCAGATCCTTCTTAGATCTCTCTCTGATCTTTGCGGGTCTGCTGTAGAAAAACTCTAGGCCTATATCGGTGAGGAAGTTTCTAATATAACAAAGCCACCTAATTTTCGCCGAATGATCTACTGCCATCGAATCTGCCACAATTCCTTTTGTTAACATATTTTTTTCAGAGGTCCATATACGTCGCCAGAGTAGGAGAGGTTGTATTTTTGCCAGGTCCTCTATGTGTGGTATCCCTAATTCCATGTGGCATGCATATGTAGAAATTCGTCTGGGTGCTGCAAGGAGGAATCTTAGGAATGAGTTTTCTGCCACCTGTAGAGCACTAACGTTCGTGTGTCCCCAAAGGCGAGCCCCATACAATGCTATTGCTTGACATTTAGCCTGATAAATTTTTAGTAATTCCACAGGGGACCTTTTGCCTAATTTTTGTGAAAAGCTTATCAGGGCGGCTATGGCTCTCTTAAAGAGATGCTTTCTAACCTCAACTGCTGCCTTCGAGTTCAATTTTTCGTCAATTATGATGCCAAGATAGGGATAATTGGCCGTCACTTGAAGTTTTTGCTTGTTGAGAAAAATGTCTTTGGAACGTTTTCTTCCTGTGCCTGCCACCATAACAAAGTTCTTCTTGATGTTTATATGTAGGTCGAGACTGCCCATATTGTCCGCATACCTGTACAGGGCCTTCTGTAGTTCAAGCGGGGTACGCGCCAGTATGACGGCGTCGTCTGCATAGAGCAGAGCGGGAATCAGGCGTTGTTTTGCTTGTGGAAGATCCTGGCCCCCCTTCAATAACTCTACCTCCAAGCTGTTTGTATACAGGGAGAAAAGAAAGGGGGCCAGGAAGCATCCTTGCCTAACTCCACGCTCCACTCCGAAGGATCCAGACAGCTCGCCATTCACACCAAAGCGGACTCTCGCGGAGGCTTTAGAATATAACTCCCTCAGAAAGTCTAAAAGAGGGGGATCCACTCCCATTTGTCTTAGGACCGACCAGAGCTTAGAGTGGGACACACAGTCAAAAGCTGCGGACAAGTCCACATAGACCATGTAGAGCTTGTCCTGTTTTGCATGGGTGTATTTACCTAGGATCATAGATAGGTTTAAGGCCTGTTCAATTGTGCCGAAACCTTCCTGGAAGCCGAATCGTAAATCGGACAAAATACCCCCTTCTTCCGCCCACTGCTGGAGTCGCTCGAGGACAAGCCTACCAGCTACTTTGCCCAGCGAGTCCAGCAGTGAGATAGGGCGGTAACATGAGACCTCCTGGCGGTCTCCCTTTTTGAATATGGGACCATGATGGACTTGGTCCAAGAATCCAACAACCTCTTTTTGTGGCTGCCCTACAGACCCTAGTAAGTACGGGGGCCCAGAGATCCTGGTTATATTTGAAGATGTCCACCGGGACCCCATCAGGACCCGGTGCTTTGCCATTTTTACTTAGTTTTAAGGCCAGGAGGACCTCAGAGATATCGAATTCTAGGGGAATGGGATAAACAACCACTGGATGAACTACCTCTGCCCCTGCTGTGTGTAAAGTTTTCTGAAATATTTTAGAGAAATGGGAGACCCAGACTTCTTCTTCAATGGCCACTTCAATCTTTGGAAGATCATCGTCAGCCAGAAATGGGGATTTGACTACCCTCCAAAAGGCCTCACTATTTTTTTCTAAGGCACTTTTGTGGAGTTCATCCCACAGGGCCTGTTTTAAATCGGCTTTTCTCTGCTTTCGTACGGACATATACTCTTTTCTAAGTCTAGCAATTAGCTGTGGATCTCTGACATCATTATTCAGTGGATCTCTGACATCATTATTCAGTGCCACTTTTAGTTTGGAATGTGCCACAGGACAGCTATGGTTAAACCAGCCTTTCTTGGTTAATGTTTCTACTTTTGGCTTTGCTGTCATAAGCCCCTTAATAGTATCTAATATTATAGAGAACTTACTTAGAACTTCCTCCTCTGTTGCTTTTAGATCTATGCATTTTATTATATGGGGGTAGGCTGCTTTTATCAGAGCTTCTGTAGTTTGCCCAGGGTTTATCTTCCCCCATTTTAAGGTATACCCATTTGTCTGTGCTATGTGTAGTTTGTTCTGGTTCAGTGCTTTTGCTATGGTTTAGGGCAAGGGATTGTCGATGAGTTAGATAAAGTTCTATCCTAAGGGCTGAATGGTCACTTAGTATATTTGGTAGAACCTCAAAATGCATAGCTCTTTTTGACAGACCGTCCAATAAGAGAATATAATCGACAGATGATTGGTGACCCCTCCCCAGGTATGTTGGTTGTAGCTGGTTGGTATCGGAAATCGGATTATTTATTATTTGGAGGTCTAGGTCCGATAATACCTCGTTCATAGCTATGCCTGACTTATTATTATGGGTAAGGGGGATATTGTATTCGTTTACCATCCCGCCACAGTTGTTTCCATCATCTGGGCAGGGATATAAATTGAAACCCCCCCATGGAAAGTAGACGGTACCTTTTCCTAATTTAGCCTGTCTGAAATGGGAGAGTTTCTCATAGAGATTCAATACCACCCTCAGGAATTGTCCTTCCTCTAAGTTGTTGTAAAAATTAACAAGTAAGACAGTCTCATTGCTGGGAAAAGAGAAGGAGAGAAGCTGGAAATTTACGTCCAGTTCTACCTTAGTTACTCTTACACTCTGGATGGTATTTGCTATATAGATAGTCAGTCCTTCCTTAGGCCTACCCATTGTTCCTGCCAAAGCTAGAGAAAAGTACGTCCTGAAACCCAGGAGATGAAGTTCCTTCACGGACCATGTCTCCTGGAGGCAAATGATTGTTTTCTTCCCCAGGAAGTTCAAGGCGCTCCCATCTTCGATTTTAGGGTGAAGGCCGGCGATGTTCCAAAAGGCAACGCTTAGAGCTTGTGGGTCCTTGTTGACCACGTCAACTATTTGAGGTTTGGGCTCGGACTGCACTAGCTGAAGCCTGGAGGTGTCTTCGACCAATGATGGTCAATCAACCGCCTCTAGGCAGCTAGATCTATTCATTGTTTGGATACCACTCCAGCCTTCCCAACACAATGGTTCTCTATGGTAATCCCTCTGGTGATGTCCTCCCCACTCTTCCCAGTCTCCACCCCGATACCGAGGGCCTGCTGTATACCAGGATCCTTCATAGTGAGGACCATTACGATGTCTCGGGGGATAGAAGAAAGAAAGGCGCTTTGTTCCTATTCCACCATTTGGACTAGGGTGTTCCCATGAACAGATATAATCAGCTACTCCAGGGTCTTCAAAAGTAATAAGGACACAATCTCCCTGTATTGTTTTCTTGCCATGTCCTACCCAGGGGGCCCTTTGTACCATCAAGATCTTGCTTGACCCGGTGGGCGGAAGTGGTTGATTCGTATTAAGCCAATGTTGGGCCTTGTTTTTTAGGGACCAGGTGGGTTCTAAATTGTGGTCTGCCAGTTCTGGTACACCGGTCATTACTACTACGAAGGGACTAGCTTCAGGTGGCATGTTTACAGGGAATCTACCGTCAAACGGTCCTCTGTCCAACCCTCTATTGGGATGTATGGCTGGTGCCTTTGGGGCCGCGTTGTTGTGTTCTAGGGTGGTGTTTGGGATGATATTTGGGGTTGGATTTGATGGTTTTTCTATTATGTTACTTTTTACCACTGTGGATTGAATTGGTTTAACTGTTGGTCCTGGGGGTCCCGATTTTTTGTTTGGTTGGCCAGTAGAGTTGCTTGGGGTCTGTTTATTTCCCCCAATCTTTTGTGCCCCTTGATTTGGCTTGACTTTCGCAAGGGTTGTCAATTCGGATAGTTGTTTTTCCATGTGGGACAGTCTGGCTTCTATTGGTGTAAGAAATAATTTGAACAGGTCCCCAATTTTTGTTAGAAGTTGGTTATTATTATTATCAGCTAAGTCACTTTTTGGTGGTGGATCTGTCAGGAGTTCTAAGCTGATAGGACTTTGGTTATCGTGTGGTGCTTGATGTACGATCACTGTGTGACTTTGCTGATCTCCTCTCGTAGGGGTGCCGGGTCGTTTCTCCCCTGCCTTGCTACAGACTTTGTTAGTTTTATTAGTTTTAGGGTTTTTTGGTCCTGGTTCTTTTTTTTTTCCTTACCGCACCCTCCATCCTCCCTCTCAATTGCCTTTGGTCTTCTGGGGTGGTTTGAATCACTAAGTCTGGAGTCTTTTCTAGATCCAGACTTGATTGTGAGTCGGAGAGCTGGGAGGCCGATAGATCTACTGTATTTTGTAAGCTATGCCTTTGACCTTGGGGTTCACTTCGTTCAGTGTTCCTGGGCTGTTCAGGTGTTCTTGCATCAGCCAAGTGACCCATGGAGGATCTTTTAGTGAGGGCTAGATCTTGGGACACTCTACGTTCCATGATAGAAATACTTTGATCTATTAATGAGTTCAACCTGATTAAGAAGCTATCTAGAGGGCCAATAAGTTGACCCTCCCCAGCAGCGGTTTTGCTTCTGCTTCCTCGTGTTGCCATGGTAAAAAAAAAAAAAAATTATACTAACAATACAGTAGGAGCATATAGTTGGGATTACAAAGAAGCCTAAGAAATTAGAAAGGCTAGTGCAAAATTACATACGGTTTAGAGGCTGGGCCTCAACGATGAAAATTTAGGGGGGGGCCCGGTCCGGTCTTTAACGGTCTCTAACGGGCTACATCGGGCCCGCCCTTGGCCCGGGCTTAGCCTCGAGCTTAGTCCTGCGCGCGTCCTGCGTCAAGGTTACTCTTAATAAAGGAGGAGACACAGGAGGAGGTGGAGCGTAAGGGCGGAGCGAGAAGAGAACCCAGGTGCGGCCGATTAGGTGGCACTTGGCCCCCTGGTCCTCGCAGTCCCGCTACACGCTCGTGAAGAAATCCTGGCTCTGTGGTCCCAAATCCGCTTACAAAAGCGGCGATGTCCTTCCACTCTAAATGCTGCCTGCAGTGTCTGTAACCTCGAGCGGCTCTAGGATAATTAATCCAGTGCAGAAATGCAAGTACTTGACGGTCTGGTGCACAGAAACAGCAAGACCCACTGGCCATAAAAAGGGCTGACTAGCAAATCGACTGCCATAACAAAGGGTCTGGTAAAACCGAACAACAAGTTAAAAAACTACCCCCCCCCCCCACCTCCCCACTCCCCTCACCACAGTGGGCATCAGAAAGGCCACTCGCGCATCTCTTCACCCAGCACTCTCGTATGGGCCTCAGAAACACCACTCAGGCCTCTCTTCTCCCAGCACTCTCGTATGGGCATCAGAGTGGCCTCTCTTCTCCCAGCACTCTCGTATGGGCCTTAGAGAGGCCTCTCTTCTCCCAGCACTCTTGTATGGGCATCAGAGAGGCCACTCAGGCCTCTCTTCTCCCAGCACTCTCGTATGGGCATCAGAGAGGCCGCTCACGCCTCTCTTCTCCCAGCACTCTCGCATGGGCATCAGAGAGGCCACTCAGGCCTCTCTTCTCCCACCACTCTCATATGGGCATCAGAGAGGCCACTCAGGCCTCTCTTCTCCCAGCACTCTTGTATGGGCCTCAGAGAGGCCTCTTTTCTCCCAGCACTCTTGTATGGGCATCAGAGAGGCCACTCAGGCCTCTCTTCTCCCAGCACTCTTGTATGGGCATCAGAGAGGCAACTCACGCCTCTCTTCTCCCAGCACTCTCGCATGGGCATCAGAGAGGCCGCTCAGGCCTCTCTTCTCCCAGCACTCTTGTATGGGCATCAGAGAGGCCACTCACGCCTCTCTTCTCCCAGCACTCTTGCATGGGCATCAGAGAGGCAACTCAGGCCTGTCTTCTCCCAGCACTCTCGTATGGGCATCAGAGAGGCCACGCAGGCCTCTCTTCTCCCAGCACTCTCGTATGGGCATCAGAGAGGCCACTCTGACTAGCAAATCGACTGCCATAACAAAGGGTCTGGTAAAACCGAACAACAAGTTAAAAAACTACCCCCCCTCCCCCTCCCCACTCCCCTCATCACAGTGGGCATCAGAAAGGCCACTCGCCCATCTCTTCACCCAGCACTCTCGTATGGGCCTCGGAAACACCACTCAGGCCTCTCTTCTCCCAGCACTCTCGTATGGGCCTCAGAGAGGCCTCTCTTCTCCCAGCACTCTCGTATGGGCCTCAGAGAGGCCTCTCTTCTCCCAGCACTCTCGCATGGGCATCAGAGAGGCCACTCAGGCCTCTCTTCTCCCACCACACTCGTATGGGCATCAGAGAGGCCGCTCACACCTCTCTTCTCCCAACACTCTCGTATGGGCCTCAGAGAGGCCTCTCTTCTCCCAGCACTCTTGTATGGGCATCAGAGAGGCCACTCAGGCCTCTCTTCTCCCACCACTCTCGTATGGGCATCAGAGAGGCAACTCAGGCCCGGAGCAGGCTGGACCTGCTCCAGCACGGTCGCTCCCACCACGCTCCCTGATCCCAGCTCCCACTCGTGCCTTAACTTGCTGGTGGTATCGTATCTTGACTGCTGAGCTCTGACCGCATTTATTTATTCAATTTGCATCGCGCATTTATTTATTTATTTCAATTGCATCGCGCTCGTGTAGCACGCATTCAGCTGTGCTTTGGCATCCATTGTGTTTGCTGATCTCTAACAGCATTTATTTATTTCATTTGCATCGCGCATTTATTTATCTCATTTACATCGCGCTCGTGCAACACGCAATCAGCTGTGCTTTGACATTCATTGTGTTTACGCATTTCCACAGAGCTACCTCGTTACGTGACTCTAGGCATAGTACCTCACCAGGTTTTGCAGCTCGCTCTACTGTACTCTGAAGCGCGACTCTTGCTGAGGCTCTATTTTCTCCCTGGGACTTCGTCCGTGCCCCCAGTGCCGTGGTGCATCTGCTGCCCCTGCCCTACTCTCCCGTTGACCCTCCATCTTGTTTACCTGCTCTCTGGCCCGCCCCTCCTCCCTGCTACCGCCTCCCAGCTGCTGACCCTCCCACACACGAATAGAGGGCTCCCCTCCTCCTCTGACGCGCTGTGATCGCCTGGACCTGCTCCAGCACGGTCGCTCCCACCACGCTCCCTGATCCCAGCTCCCACTCGTGCCTTAACTTGCTGGTGGTATCGTATCTTGACTGCTGAGCTCTGACCGCATTTATTTATTCAATTTGCATCGCGCATTTATTTATTTATTTCAAGTGCATCGCGCTCGTGTAGCACGCATTCAGCTGTGCTTTGGCATCCATTGTGTTTGCTGATCTCTAACAGCATTTATTTATTTCATTTGCATCGCGCATTTATTTATCTCATTTACATCGCGCTCGTGCAACACGCAATCAGCTGTGCTTAGACATTCATTGTGTTTACGCATTCCCACAGAGCTGCCTCGTTACGTGACTCTAGGCATAGTACCTCACCAGGTTTTGCAGCTCGCTCTACTGTACTCTGAAGCGCGACACTTGCTGAGGCTCTATTTTCTCCCTGGGACTTCGTCCGTGCCCCCGGTGCCGTGGTGCATCTGCTGCCCCTGCCCTACTCTCCCGTTGACCCTCCATCTTGTTTACCTGCTCCCTGGCCCGTCCCTCCTCCCTGCTACCGCCTCCCAGCTGCTGACCCTCCCACGCTCCGCCCCCTCCACTCACCATTTATGACCAATGACCTAACGCGCAGCGTCCACGCGCAGCGATTGCGCCCCAGTCGCGCCGAAGGTGCGCCAAAGGTAAGCCCGTCTACGCCCGTCCGCGCCTGGACCGCGCCCAGTGCCAGACCCCCTGGCCCCCATCCCTCCCACCCCTCCCGCATTACTTACGATGCCACCACCCTCCTAGCCCTTAACCCCGGCCGTTCCCCCAACTGCGTCCAAGCCGCCCCTGGACACACCCATGGACCCTTTTCCTGCAACACCTGCAAGTTCGACGACACCAAGAACAACTCCTCATCCACGAACACACAACAGATATCCGACCCCAACCACCTACAATGCATCCTGCTCAACACCCGCTCGGTCCACAGGCACGCCATTGACCTCTGGAATCTACTAGACATCATCTCTCCGGACGTCGCCTTCCTGACAGAAACATGGATGAACGCCACATCAGCACCAGACATCACCATTGCCATCCCGGAAGGCTATAAGATCATTCGCAAGGACCGTACCGGCCACACAGGAGGAGGCATCGCTATTGTCCATAAGAAATCCATCCGCATCTCAACCAGCTCAGACGTCAACCTCGCCAACTCTGAACACCTTCACTTCCAGATCCACACCGACCCCAAGACCACACTCAGAGGCACCCTCCTTTACAGGCCACCAGGACCCCGCGCACAATTTAGTGAAGACATCACGGACTTCATCACTCCACACGCGCTCCCCTCCGAGAATTACATCCTTCTGGGAGACCTCAACTTTCACCTTGAAAAAAACTACAACCGCAACACCACCACCCTTTTGGACAACCTCCCCAACCTCGGACTTAAACAACTTGTCACTACTCCCACCCACATCGCAGGTCACACACTCGACCCTATCTTCACCTCCAGAAAACATGTCTCCTTCAGCCACACCACAGCTCTCCTTTGGACTGACCACAGCTGCGTTCACTTTACCTACAACAAGCCCACATCCAACAACCACCCCCAACCCACTCTGCAAAGAAACTGGAACAAAATCACCATCGACCAGATCTCCTCATCGCTTCTTCAAAACCCCCCAGCCCAGTCCTCAAACCCAGACCAAGCAACCACCAACCTCACCCAATGGTTATCCAACAGCGCCGACATCCTAGCACCACTGAAAAAACGACAAATCAAACTAGGCAGCAAGAAGGCCTCCTGGTTCAACGATGATCTTAAGAAATCCAAGAAACTCTGTCGCTCCCTTGAGAAGGCCTGGAAAAAAGACCCAACCACCAGCACCAAGAACGCCTTCAAAAACGCCACCCGCATACACCACCAACTGATCCGGAATGCCAAGAAAGCCGCTTTCAAGGACCGACTAGATAACAACGCCCACAACAGCAAGGAATTATTCAACATCGTCAAGGAATTTACCAACCCCTCAGCCAACTCCAACGACATCACCCCCTCTCAAGCCCTCTGCGACTCCCTAGCCTCATTCTTCCACAACAAAATTGCAGAAATCCACAACAGCTTCGACAACCGACCCAAAGACCAACCCACCCAACCCCCTGCAGGACCCCCACCCCCCCTGAATACCCCCAATGACTGGAAGCCAATCTCCACTGAGGACACCATCCGTCTGATGAACTCCATCCACTCAGGATCCCCCACAGACCCATGCCCTCACCACATCTTCAACAAAGCAGACTCCATCATAGCACCACACCTTCGAGACGTCATCAACTGCTCCCTCAACTCCGCAACCTTCCCGGAAAGCTGGAAACATGCCGAACTCAGCGCCCTCCTGAAGAAACCCACAGCTGACCCCACCGAACTCAAAAACTACCGCCCTATCTCACTCCTTCCATTCCCGGCCAAAGTCATCGAGAAAGCGGTCAACAACCAGCTCGCCGCATTCCTCGAAACCAACAAATCCCTCGACTCCTCTCAATCCGGCTTCCGAGCCAAGCACAGCACTGAAACCGCCCTCATCGCAGCAACAGACGACATTCGAACTCTACTGGACAATGGAGACACAGTCGCCCTCATCCTCCTCGACCTCTCCGCAGCCTTCGACACGGTCTGTCATAGCACCCTTTTACAACGCCTTAGAAACGTCGGAATCCAAGGAAAAGCACTGGAATGGATCACCTCGTTCCTCACCGGAAGAACCCAGAGAGTCCGCCTTCCACCATTCAAGTCAGAGGCCACTGAAGTCATCTGCGGCGTACCACAAGGATCTTCACTCAGCCCCACCCTCTTCAACGTATACATGAGCACCCTCGCGGTCATCGCACGCCAACACAACCTCAACATCATCTCCTACGCCGACGACACTCAACTGATCCTATCACTCACCAGAGACCCCAACACTGCCAAAACCAACCTGCATGAAGGAATGAAAGAAGTAGCCGATTGGATGAAGCACAGCGTCTGAAACTGAACTCAGACAAACCAGAAGTCCTCATCCTAGGCACCTCCCCCTCCGCCTGGGATGACTCTTGGTGGCCAGAGGCCCTTGGAAAAGCACCCATCCCGACAGACCACGCACAGAACCTGGGCGTCATCCTGGATTCCTCACTCTCGATGAACAGACAAGTCAACACCGTTTCTTCATCTTGCTTCAACATTCTCCGCATGCTCAAAAAAACATTTTGCTGGATCCCCACCGAAACTAGAAAAACAATCACCCACACTCTGGTCACGAGCCGACTGGACTACGGAAACACCCTCTATGCCGGTACCACCGCAAAACTCCAGAAAAAACTCCAACGCATCCAGAACGCTTCAGCCAGGCTCATATTAAACATCCCGCGTAAAGAACACATCTCTGGTCACCTGAAAAGCCTCCACTGGCTCCCCGTCAATAAGAGGATTACTTTCCGGCTCCTAACCCACGCACACAAAGCACTCTACGAAATCGGACCCGAATGCCTCAACACACGACTGTCCTTCTACACCCCCTCCCGCCAGCTACGATCCTCCAACCAGGCCCTTGCCACTGTACCTCGCATCAACAAAACCACCATGGGAGGTAGATCCTTCTCCTACCTGGCAGCTAAAACCTGGAACTCACTTCCCACTCACCTTCGCCTTACAAGGAACCACCTAGCATTCAGAAAGCAACTTAAAACGTGGATATTTGGCAAGTAAGCCCCCACCCCTCTTCAAGCGCCTTGAGACCCTCTGGGTATGTAGCGCGCTATATAAATTTATTGACTTGACTTGACTTGACAGAGAGGCCGCTCACGCCTCTCTCCTCCCAGAACTCTCGCATGGGCATCAGAGAGGCCACTCAGGCCTCTCTTCTCCCATCACTCTCGTATGGGCATCAGAGAGGCCACTCAGGCCTCTCTTCTCCCAACACTCTCGTATGGGCCTCAGAGAGGCCTCTCTTCTCCCAGCACTCTTGTATGGGCATCAGAGAGGCCACTCAGGCCTCTCTTCTCCCAGCACTCTTGTATGGGCATCAGAGAGGCCACTCACGCCTCTCTTCTCCCAACACTCTCGCATGGGCATCAGAGAGGCCGCTCAGGCCTCTCTTCTCCCCGCACTTTTGTATGGGCATCAGAGAGGCCACTCACGCCTCTCTTCTCCCACCACTCTCGTATGGGCATCAGAGAGGCCACTCACGCCTCTCTTCTCCCAGCACTCTCGCATGGGCATCAGAGAGGCCACTCAGGCCTCTCTTCTCCCACCACTCTCGTATGGGCATCAGAGAGGCCACTCAGGCCTCTCTTCTCCCAGCACTCTCGTATGGGCCTCAGAGAGGCCTCTCTTCTCCCAGCACACTTGTATGGGCATCAGAGAGGCCACTCAGGCCTCTCTTCTCCCACCACTCTTGTATGGGCATCAGAGAGGCCACTCACGCCTCTCTTCTCCCAGCACTCTCGCATGGGCATCAGAGAGGCCGCTCAGGCCTCTCTTCTCCCAGCACTCTTGAATGGGCATCAGAGAGGCCACTCACGCCTCTCTTCTCCCAGCACCCTCGTATGGGCCTCAGAGAGGCCTCTCTTCTCCCAGCACTCTTGTATGGGCATCAGAGAGGCCACTCAGGCCTCTCTTCTCCCATCACTCTCGTATGGGCATCAGAGAGGCCACTCAGGCCTCTCTTCTCCCAACACTCTCGTATGGGCCTCAGAGAGGCCTCTCTTCTCCCAGCACTCTTGTATGGGCATCAGAGAGGCCACTCAGGCCTCTCTTCTCCCACCACTCTTGTATGGGCATCAGAGAGGCCACTCACGCCTCTCTTCTCCCAGCACTCTTCCATGGGCATCAGAGAGGCCGCTCAGGCCTCTCTTCTCCCAGCACTCTTGTATGGGCATCAGAGAGGCCACTCACGCCTCTCTTCCAGCACTCTCGCATGGGCATCAGAGAGGCAACTCAGGCCTCTCTTCTCCCAGCACTCTCGTATGGGCATCAGAGAGGCCATGCAGGCCTCTCTTCTCCCACCACTCTCGTATGGGCATCAGAGAGGCCACTCTGGCCTCTCTTCTCCCAGCACTCTCGTATGGGCGTCAGAGAGGCCACTCAGGCCTCTCCTCTCCCAGCACTCTCATATGGGCATCAGAGAGGCCTCTCAGGCCTCTCTTCTCCCAGCACTCTCGTATGGGCATCAGAGAGGCCACTCAGGCCTCTCTTCTCCCAGCACTCTTGTATGGGCATCAGAGAGGCCACTCACGCCTCTCTTCCAGCACTCTCGCATGGGCATCAGAGAGGCAACTCAGGCCTCTCTTCTCCCAGCACTCTCGTATGGGCATCAGAGAGGCCATGCAGGCCTCTCTTCTCCCACCACTCTTGTATGGGCATCAGAGAGGCCACTCTGTCCTCTCTTCTCCCGGCACTCTCGTATGCGCGTCAGAGAGGCCACTCAGGCCTCTCTTCTCCCAGCACTCTTGTATGGGCGTCAGAGTGGCCACTCAGGCCTCTCTTCTCTCAGCACTCTCGTATGGGCACCAGAGAGGCCACTCAGGCCTCTCTTCTCCCAGCACTCTCGTATGGGCGTCAGAGAGGCCACTCAGGCCTCTCTTCTCCCAGCACTCTCGTATGGGCATCGAGCGTTTCCTGGCACATGTTCATAAATCCTAGAGCGGCTCAAAGTGCGGCCTATAAAAAAATCTTTCAACTCCCAAAACACCTTTCTAGGGTGAGACTGAGGCTGGAGCTCGGGTTGGTTAAACAATCATTAACCCTTGACTTTCTAAAATATTATATTTGAATTCTAAAATCTCAGAGGGAATCCTTATCCCCTTCTGTGCTTTGGACGCCCCCCGAATGTCATACGTCACGGTGGACTTGTGCGGAGGATGGCTGTGGACCGTCCGAATCCCGCCCACTCTCTAAATCGCCCGCACAGACCAACAAGCATTTACAATGCAATGGTTTTGCCTTTGTTAAAGTTAGAGCTGTTGGCATTGCTCTTGACATTATTTTTGTTTATGTTTTTTTTAACATAAATAAATGGCATTGTCATTTACAATGCCACTAGCTTTATCTCTCGCAAATGACACACACAAACACACACAGAGCCCACCCACACACACACCCACACAGAGCCCCCCCCACACACAGCCCCCCACACACAGAGCCACAAAGAGCCCCCCACACACACACAGCCACACAAAGCCCCTCACACACACAGCCACACAAAGCCCCCCACACACCCACACAGAGCCTTCCACACACACCCACACAGCACAAGCAGGCAACAGGGGCACACGGAGGCACAAGCAGGCAACATGGGCACACGGAAGCACAAGTAGGCAACAGGGGCACGAAAACGGAGGCACAAGCAGGCAACATGGGCACACGGAAGCACAAGTAGGCAACAGGGGCACGAAAACGGAGGTACAAGCAGGCAACAGGGGCACACGGAGGCACAAGCAGGCAACAGGGGCACACAGAGGTACAAGCAGGCAACAGGGGCACACGGAGGCACAAGCAGGCAACAGGGGCACACAGAGGCACAAGCAGGCAACAGGGGCACACGGAGGCACAAGCAGGCAACAGGGGCACGAAAACTGAGGCACAAGCAGGCAACAGGGGCACACGGAGGCACAAGCAGGCAACAGGGGCACACAGAGGCACAAGCGGGCACACGGAGGCACAAGCAGGCAACAGGGGCACAAGCAGGCAACAGGGGCACACGGAGGCACAAGCAGGCAACAGGGGCACACGGAGGCACAAGCAGGCAACAGGGGCACAAAAACTGAGGCACAAGCAGGCAACAGGTGCACGAAAACTGAGGCACAAGCAGGCAACAGGGGCACGAAAACTGAGGCACAAGCAGGCAACAGGGGCACGAAAACTGAGGCACAAGCAGGCGACAGGGGCACGAAAATGGAGGCACAAGCAGGCAACAGGGGCACACGGAGGCACAAGCAGGCAACAGGGGCACACGGAGGCACAAGCAGGCAACAGGGTCACGAAAACAAGCACAAGCAGGCAAAAGGGTCACAAGCAGGAATTGTAATTTAGACGGGGCTGAAGTGGAGAACGGTCAGTAGGGAAGTAGTGCGGCTGGTGCAGTGGTACCAGGCCGAAAGGTGAGAGGGGCTGTCTGCACCCCAGTTTGGACAGTTTCCGCTACCTAACAGGGATTGGTGGGAGGGGGGCGTACTTCTTGCTTGCTTTAGGGCTGTTACTTCGGGGACGCAGTGCACGCTCTTGCCTGCTGCCTGCTGCCACCGGGACCCGACAACAGGCAGGGAGAGGACAGAGAAGCCAGAGGAACATGTGTAGCCTCAAAAAACAATGCACCAGGCTTATAAGACAGCAGAGCAGCATGTGTGGCATCAAAAAGCAATGCAGCAGTCTTACAAGACAGCAGAGCAGCCAGAGGAACACGAGTAGCCTCTAAAACAATGCACCAGACTGACAAGACAGCAGAGCAGCATGTGTGGCATCAAAAAACAATGCAGCAGTCTTACAAGACAGCAGAGCAGCCAGAGGAACACGAGTAGCCTCTAAAACAATGCAGCAGTCTTACAAGACAGCAGAGCAGCCAGAGGAACACGAGTAGCCTCTAAAACAATGCAGCAGTCTTACAAGACAGCAGAGCAACCAGAGGAACACGAGTAGCCTCTAAAACAATGCACCCGACTTACAAGACAGCAGAGCAGCATGTGTGGCATCAAAAAACAATGCAGCAGTCTTACAAGACAGCAGAGCAGCCAGAGGAACACGAGTAGCCTCTAAAACAATGCAGCAGTCTTACAAGACAGCAGAGCAGCCAGAGGAACACGAGTAGCCTCTAAAACAATGCACCCGACTTACAAGACAGCAGAGCAGCATGTGTGGCATCAAAAAACAATGCAGCAGTCTTACAAGACAGCAGAGCAGCCAGAGGAACACGAGTAGCCTCTAAAACAATGCAGCAGTCTTACAAGACAGCAGAGCAGCCAGAGGAACACGAGTAGCCTCTAAAACAATGCACCCGACTTACAAGACAGCAGAGCAGCCAGGGGAACACGAGTAGCCTCTAAAACAATGCACCAGACTTACAAGACAGCAGAGCAGCCAGAGGAACACGAGTAGCCTCTAAAACAATGCACCAGACTTACAAGACAGCAGAGCAGCCAGAGGAACACGAGTAGCCTCTAAAACAATGCAGCAGTCTTACAAGACAGCAGAGCAGCCAGAGGAACACGAGTAGCCTCTAAAACAATGCAGCAGTCTTACAAGACAGCAGAGCAGCCAGAGGAACACGAGTAGCCTCTAAAACAATGCACCAGTCTTACAAGACAGCAGAGCAGCATGTGTGGCATCAAAAAACAATGCAGCAGACTTACACGACAGCAGAGCAGCATGTGTGGCATCAAAAAACAATGCAGCAGACTTACACGACAGCAGAGCAGCATGTGTGGCATCAAAAAACAATGCAGCAGACTTACACGACAGCAGAGCAGCATGTGTGGCATCAAAAAACAATGCAGCAGAGCAGCCAGAGGAACACGAGTAGCCTCTAAAACAATGCAGCAGTCTTACAAGACAGCAGAGCAGCCAGAGGAACACGAGTAGCCTCTAAAACAATGCAGCAGACTTACAAGACAGCAGAGCAGCCAGAGGAACACGAGTAGCCTCTAAAACAATGCACCAGACTTACAAGACAGCAGAGCAGCCAGAGGAACACGAGTAGCCTCTAAAACAATGCACCAGACTTACAAGACAGCAGAGCAGCCAGAGGAACACGAGTAGCCTCTAAAACAATGCAGCAGTCTTACAAGACAGCAGAGCAGCCAGAGGAACACGAGTAGAATCAGATGTATTAAAGTGAAACTCTTCTGCATGTTAAACACTTTATTTAATTTTGAAGAGACTTCACAATAGTTTTGTACTAGACTTATTGCAGGATTAGAGCCAAGCCAAGCCAGGTCCGTATCTCGGCTCTCCCTGTCAATTTGTTGTCGTGTAAATCGTAAACCAGCAGTAATATCCTGGGAAGGGGATCTGGGATGTATGTATGTATATATATATATATATATATATATATATATATATATATATATATATATATATATATGCGTCTGTTTGCTGTAAACTGGACATTAAGAAGGAGGAAACAACGTACTTTTAAAAAAACAACACACTCATTTAACATATTTAAAACTAATGAATACTAAATTATAATATTTCATTTCTTACGTAAAATTTAATTTTTCAACACGTTTTAGGCCGTAATTACGAGTGGCTGTTCGAGACTGAATTAATAGTGTGGATTTGATGCAAACATGATTTGTGAATACACAATTTCAAATGACCAGTGTAAATCTGTTTCAAACAAAATGATTAAAAAAACACAGAACAGCCATAACAAGAAAGGTGATGATTTTCTCAATTTCTATTTGTCCTTAACAAAAGAACATACCTAGCGTTTGGATGTGCAAGTTTTATCTCCCAAGTAACGGCATTAGATACAGCCATTTCGGATTTTCATCATCTAGCAATTTGTGAAATCGTCTTTTTTGTTTATAATTTGCACATGTATTTTGTTAAATTATTTATTCCTGTAATAGTCGTAATGTAAAAATAGTCCAGCTACTATCTTTTTCGTTTTTCTACGCGAGACGATATGTTGCTTTTCCAGGAAAAGAGTATAGCAAGCATGTGCGCGCTTGTGTGGTCAAAAGACACTAAGGAGTCTTATATTGGTGTGGTTAAAAGCCCCAGGAATATCTTAATCATATTCCTGTTAGTTTGATGGCGGTAGAGCGCGGCTGACCCCGGCGCAGATAGATGCGACGGGTGCAATCATTGGTGACTTCTTTTGTTCTTCACGGAGCTAGAGGCGAGCAGGGGGTGTAGGGCAGGAAGAGCCCTTCTCGGGTGGTTTGTGAGTCACATCACAGACCGCAGGGAATGCACATCGGAGGCATACGTTTTATAAGGTAGTATGGCCCCAACGAATTGAGGTGCACTCGACTGTGCGGATAAACGTACAGGAAACAGATACGTTCCAGACGCGTGCTCTAGCTGAGAATAGACTGAAGGTAATATTCTCACTTTATAATAAATATACGGATTTTGAGTAGCTGGACGTAGGTTCACTAAGCTGTAGCATAGCTCTACATATTCTATAGTTAGACGTTAGACAGCAAGACATAAAATAAAGTTCTGCATAGCACAGTCAAACGAGCACCCATATGTGCATTTTAGTCCAACGTTATAGCCATACATGTAGTACATTTATAGATGTTACAGCTATATATACTCTATTGCCAGATATACTGCGTAGTTTGTTATAAACATACGTGGAATGCAGTCAGATGTTATAATAAAGATGCAATCAACAGGCGAAAGTGTGTGGAGCTCCGACGCTGCGCTCTTCCGCTCCCTTCGAGTCCGGATCCTCTGAAGCGAAAGTGAAACCCGCCGAGGCCTCCACACAGCCAGGGCCCACCAGCATTTACCATAGTTACTTGTTTTGCTTCAGAGAATGGGACGTAGGCGTAGCAACGACGCCACGCACAAGATAGGCAGTTCTGGACCTCTCTGTAGTTTGTTCGGGTATGTACACACGAAAGCACTCACGCAAGCAGGAAGGCGGGTGCCCTCAATGCCGGACCAGATTCGGGGGCGTTCCCGAGAAGAGGCTTTCGGCTGACGTAGCCAAAAGCCAAAAATTCTCGGGAACGCCCCCGAATCTGGTCCGGCATTGACCGACAGGCCCGTCTCCCAATGGCTAGCCTCCATTTATGGAGCTAGCCAATGGGAGGAGGGGGCAGACCCGACCCCACACACACATATCATAACGTTTTTTGGCGCATGCGCAGAGCGCATCGCCAGCCAAAACCTAAAAATCAACACCGCGTGCAAGAGGTTAAAGAGCTGCCTCAGAGACAAATTCGAACAAACTGGCTCTCCATGGAATCAGCAGCTTCCAAGAGCCAGGGCCGCCATTGAAATAAACAAACCAGCACGCGCTCTCCCATGCACTTCATACGCCATATGGAAATCGAGTATCAATAAACAAGTCCTGCTCGTCTCGTTCCAGCAAGACCAGGCCACATAAAAAACCTTATCTTTCCTGACCCCGCTGAATGACTCATATTTAGTAAACAAACCTCAGTCCTACCTTACCACCCCGCTTAACCCTAAAACCAGGAGAGAGATGATGTGCATGCGACTGCTGGCACTTCCAGTTCCGGATTTCGTCAGTGCCTGGGCAAACCAACACACTGAAAGAGCATGTCGACTGAGTGACACACATGTGTGTCATGGCTACACCTCCTGTGCTGTTGCTCGACCTGAGCCACTGAAAGGAGGATTCTTCTCAGAGAACTATGCCTGAGAGAAAAAGTAACCACCTGCCATGAGGCCGCTGCAGTATGTTTCGCACAAAAAGAACCTCACATTCCGGCCCACTGCGGAAGATTTGTACAATCTATGAGATATGGGCTATCACTATACTCAACATCCGATGCAGGAACAATGATGTTCATAGCTCCGTTGGTTGACCATGTGAACCCCATATTACCAACTGAAGCTATCTTGGATCCTAATCACATGGAACTGGCAACTGTGATTCAGAACCAACATACTACTGCTTTAGCGTCAAATCTGGACCCAGTGATCAATTTATCTGACTATACCCTAACGGACGTAGAAAAAAACATCTTATCCAAAGGGCTGTCATTCGTACCAACAGCTATTCCTGACTCTTTCCAAGTAAGGCTGGAGTTACAGAGATTTTTCAGGAAAATCAGATTGAAATACTTTTTCACAAGAAACGATTCTGTGCCAACACGATCGGCAACCATGTTCAGACCCATTTCCATATTTACACCGGCCTCATTCATGATGAGTGAAAGGATATTGGCTTTTGAAAAAAATAGTGCTAGAAGAAGTCATGCAAACAATGGGGGAACGGAGATATATAAAATACAAGCAAGGAAGAGGCCTCTCTTCTCCCAGCACTCTCGTATGGGCATCAGAGAGGCTGCTTAGGCCTCTCTTCTCCCAGCCCTCTCGTATGGGCATCAGAGAGGCCACTCTGGCCTCTCTTCTCCCAGCACTCTCCCATGGGCATCAGAGAGGCCACTCACGCCTCTCTTCTCTCAGCACTCTCGTATGGGCATCAGAAAGGCCACTCTGGCCTCTATTCTCCCACCACTCTCGTATGGGCATCAGAGAGTCCACTCTGGCCTCTCTTCTCCCACCACTCTGGTATGGGCATCAGAGAGAGGTGCTATGTACTCTGGAACTGCCCCCACCCCTTGTAAGATCCAACCGTTGATAACTGGACTATTTCAAAAAACACAAGACCGTGAAAGAACACTCTCCAATACAGTCGAAAAGCACAAGCACTCTATAAGAGGAAGCGTGCCAGCGTGCGGAATGGTAACAAAATAACATCCGGCAGACTTGAGGAGCCAGACGGCTGATACTTTCACAGGGGACCGGACAAAGAACTACGGCCAACAGCAAACATGTGAAGACGCCCTGACTCAAATGGTAGGACTCAACTATTGCACCTTACCAGAGTTTTTTACTTCTAGGAATTGTCTTTTTTCTTTAATGTTTTTCTTATAATGCAATGGTTTTAATTAACTTATGCAAATACATTCAAATTCACTGGTTATGCTTTAAAAAAAGTCTTACTTTTAATGCCGATGGATTTACGTAAAACACTGATCCTAACCCTGGCACTATCGAAGGTAGGTTATTGTAACGCCCTCTACCTGCGCGCAAACAAGAGGACCCTAAGCAAGCTATAGTCACTTCGAAATGGAGCAGCACGTTCACTGCTTAAAATCCCGAAATTTAGTCCGGTGTCCCAAGTGTTTGGGCTGGCTGCCGGTCCAGGCGAGGCTCGAATTCGAGTCCCTGCAAATTGTTCACAAGGCCCTCTACGGCACCGGCCCTGCTTGCTTGAGTAAATTCATCCGATGGCAGGTCCCACAAAGCAAACTTAGATCATTGACAGGCTGTCAGTCGGTCATCCCTTGCGCAAAGACTGTAAGATGGGGGCAGAAGCTTCTTCCATCTGTGCTGTGAACTCTGGAACACTTTGCCTCTTACACTGAGGAGCCAAATCAATAGAAAAATGTTTAGAAAATCTTTAAAAACATGTTTTTTTGTACCTAAGCCGTAAGCCTGTGCTTTTCCCTCTGCTCGATCACAAAGACAGATCTAGCCCTAAGATGCCTCGGCACACATGCATTTTATAAAACTTTCATTCATTCATTCATTCACTATCAAGCCCTGAGTTTGATGAATAGAATATTTGTCTGTGATATACATTAGTGCCAGCTGCCCTCTGGCACTGCCACCAGTGACTACTGGTTATGGTTTAATACCTCTTCCGCCAGTCATGTTTCTGACCTCATGGGGCGAGAGCCAGCCCTCTCTATGGACAGAGACAGACCCTGCTCTGGGCGGAGGCGCTTCACACCTCTTCCAGGACAGGATGGCCTTCCTGGGTGGAAAGCTTCAAGGCAAGGCTGCCTTTGAAGTCCATCACAGGATTTCCCAGATAGTGGGGGAAGCCAAGCCCCCTTTCCCGCTCCACTATGGCAGGATAATTAGTTCATTTAGGAGGAGGGACCCCACTTAGCCTCCAAATCCTCCGGGGGAGGGGGGGCGGGCGATGGGAACCCCTCTCTTGAAATTCCACCATCTTGAGATTGTGAGAAAAACTCTAAATAGGGCTAAGGTAGTACCTCTTCCCACAGAAAGTGGTCAGCAGAGGGTGTAGATACCCTAAAGGTAGGCAGCCCATTGGCTACTCCCTGTCTCCCCTTGTAACACCCTAAATTCTCTATTTAAGTGGCACCCCAAGACCTGAACATCAGATTTCATGGACAAGAGAAGACCAGGACAGAAGAAGACGCACTGATTGAGAACGGAAGCCCTGCTGCAGAAGCAAAAGGCACCAAAGCCTGCCTGATGCTCCGAGGACTCAACAATCACTGCTGCTGTATCATCTTGAAACCTGAGGGAACTACAAGAACACCGGAGCACCTGCAGCCTTCAAAAAAACACTGTGAATCTCCCGTTGAGTGAAGGTGTCACTCCCCTGCACACCACAACCACTGATCCCATATAGTTCAGTTTGTCGACTTGCTGTCCCCAACGACCTCGATAAAGCACTGAAGCAAGAAAGGGTTCAACATCTCCAGAGGGTCAGATCTACCTTCCCACCAAGTTTGGAGGCACCAGGACCTACCAGAGTCGTGGTGTACCAATACCCGGAGTACTGGACCCCCTACAGCAAATACCAGGAAGAAGAGTCCACTCTGGACTTCCAGTACCAGAATTGGACTTGATTGCAAGATCGACCCAAAACAAGAAGGCAAACTTCGTGAAAGCATTGCCTGAATTTCTATGCAAATTTCGTTTTTTTCAGCATTGTTTCCTATTGTGCGTAATCGCGTGTAGCAGTGATATATTTTTCAAACTTTGCAAACTCATATTTCCGAAAGTACATACCGCAGAACTGTGTTTATGGCATTAAAAGTTATATAAACATCAATATTATTTCTACAAATTGGTCTTGAATTGATTCTTGAGTGTGTGTTTCATTTATTTGCTCCGTGAGTACAACAAATGCTTAACATTAATTACCCTGTGATAATCCAAACTGCTCGCCCACACTACCACAAAAAGAGAGTTAGTCTGATCTACTTTAACCTCTGCATGCCCTTTGGGGATTTCTCACACTCTCTGCATGGTTTACTTCATTTTAGTGCACTGTACAGAGAGTCGGTTTCCTACATTGGTGGCTCAGTGGTGGGGCACACAACTTTGCATTTGCTCTACCACTTTGCCAATAAGTGACCACATGAGTAAATCTCAAAAATTGTTTCTAGATAGACTAATTTTCGATTGGTCTATTTTTTTCTATATTTCTAAAAATAACTGGTAAAGCCTTGGTTAAGTCCCTGAAACTAAGTGGTTAGAAATGTAAAAGTCAGTGCTTTAGCTAAGACAAAAGTATTCAGTGATAGTTATTTTTGTAACTTCATAAAAAGGTCCGAACTTTAGTAAAATATTGCCTGATTCCGTTAGCCAGGCCCAGAAGCTCGACCTGACCCCTTGCATGGACCTAAACCATGTTCAATGCAGGGCCATCTGTAGGGCCGTAGAATCAAAACAGGCAAAAGTCCTAAAAAGGACTATTGCAGACAGCTGATAGCTCAATTTGCGAGAGATCACCCAGAACTGGTTGCCCAGTCTGAGGATGAAGATAATACCAGTGAAGGTGATGCTTGAGATGGAGGAGTCAGTCCCTTCAAGCACAACTGAGACCCCCTCAGATGAGGACCACATGCCAGAAAAATTGACCAGGAAACTGAACTTAGAAACTCAGCTCCTGTAAATAGAAAGACAAGGAAAAGAGATGGGCCTAGAACCTATCTCTGGTGGCAGCATACAAGTAGGGAGAGTGGAAGTTCCTATGACTCAAAAGTCACCAAAGAAATTGTACCTCACTATTCACATGGAGCTGACATCACCAAATGGGTTACTGCATCTGAGAGAGCCTGTGTAGGGAGCAAAGTAGCCAGGACAAATTAGGCTTATATCTTGTGGGAACTGCAACAATAGACTCCTGACATTGCGTTAAAAAGTAGCTGCGACTTATGACCTCATGAAGGGTACCCTAACTGAGGGCTTTGGGCTCACCACTGAAGAGTCTAGATTAAGATTCAGGGAGACTTGAAAAACCCAGACTCAGTCCTGGATGGAATTCATTGACTTCTCAGTAAAAACACTAGGTGGCTGCTTAACAGGTAACAATGCGAATGACTATGAAATGCTTTACAAAGTAATTATAAAAGAAGACGTTGTGTCAATATCTAGTAGACTTTGGGTCAGTCTCTCCTCAAGAATTTGGGAAGAAGGCTGATCATTAGGTCAGACCCAGAGTGACCAAGACTAGGTATGATGAGGGTGACCAGGAAACAGAGGCCCGAAAGACTTAAGAAAAAGTGGATCACTCTGAAAAAGGTAAAAGTAAGGAGTCTCCAAAGGTCTGTCCAGGAGGGCGTGCCCAGTGACTCTCCACAAAAAAATGGGTACATTGGTAAGGACTGGGAATCCCAGAAGGCTTGGTGCCTTAACTGTAAGGAGACAAGGCACCAAGGCACGGACCCCTGTTTTCCCAAGAACAAACATACTAGTTCACCGTCAAGGGTTGTTAGTGTAGCTTCAGAGGGTAACTCCTCAGATGAGGAAGTCCTCTTAGCCTTCAACTGGGAAATGGGCCCCAAAGGTGGGCTAAAGAGTCTAGAGGGGAGTAAACACGTCCACTACCTACTGGTGAATGGAATCCCAGCCACTGCACTGAGGGATAACTGTGCCAGACACGCTGTGGTGCATGACAGGCTGGTACTCTCAAGCCAGTGTATCCTAGGTGAGAGAAAAAGAGTAAGGGCTATCCCAGGGGAGGTCACTGTTAGGACTGTGGCTTTAGTGGCCCTAGAAATAGCTGGGTCCATCAGTTGGCGAAGGATGGTACTCAGTAAAGACATCCATCTTGGCTGTCTCCTTGGGAACGACCACCCAGATATTGGAATAATTTGGTTTCTGTTGCACCCTAAAAAAGACCCTGACCCAAGGGGCTGGGAGTACCTAGCGTCACTGTTTCTTGGATAATATTCTCGATATGGCATGCCTGCCGGCTAAATTACAGGATGTGGGCAGAGTATGGCTAGCATGGCCACCGTTGAGAGGCCCGCCCTGACTTGGAAAGCTTTATTTGAACAGCCCGGGTTTATGGGGGTAATATACCTTTGCACGCTGTGCTGATGGAAACGAAGGCGAAGGCAAGTTGCTAACTGACATGATCACTGGGTTTTAATATGAGCGGCACCTCCCTTGACAGGATAGTGATGCCAAAATGGCTCTGCCACACATGGAATTTTCCTTTAAAGGCGAAGGAAGGTTACATTGGTTCAGTCAAACAAAGGGGATCGTTTAACCATTCATGACAAATTGAAGGAGTGTGACTGTTAGAAATGGGGATCTCTGGTTGGCTAAGGCTTGCGACAAAGCCAGGCAGAGACCACCACTATAGTAAGGGAAAGCGAGTTACATGCTAAAGATAATCCCTGCTCACCCCCTTGGTAGCTTGGCATGAGCAGTCAGGCTTATCCCGGTGGCGATGTGTAAAGCATTTGCACAACACACACAGTAACAACATACTAGGCACACCACAAAAGGAACTCCACACAAGGTTATATATAAAAATAGCCTTTGTATTGTCATAAAACACATTAGATGGTAATCACACAATGTACACTGTGCCAACTGGCACGGGCAATATTTACAGGGGATAATTTACACATGACAGGGCCACGTGGGCCACTGTCAAAATCATCACATGGTAAAAATAGTAAAAGTAAAAATATATCATGTACTTAGAACACAGCCAGTAAGCACTGGCAGACACTATACTCAGCGTCAACCTGTGACATAAAGACTTCTAATCACAACGCAAAAATGATTATATTTTTTAGATTGTTTAGTATTGTGTTTATGATACTATATTATATAAACTTTTAGGAATTTTAGTAATTTTATAATTGTTTAATTTTTCTTTAGCCCTGACGAAGTCCATAAACTGTATATAGTTAGGACGAAACACGTGTTGGCAAAGAAAAAAGAAAGAAAAAGTACTGAGTGACTGGAAATAAGAAAATAAAGAAGAAGTTTTGAAATATACTGGATTCATTTCTTCTGATTTGTTCAGATTTAATTTGGATTTTTTTTTCTTGTGGATTAATTCTAAGATAATGCTTTGGTAACTGCTCAGGAAGAGAATTGTATAATGTTCATTATATAGACAGATTTATTTGTCTATTTTTACAGTTGTGGCAGGGACTGTATCTCAACCTTTGAGCAATACTAAGCCTGATTGACTATCCATTGAATAATAACACTATAAGCGCAAAGAGCCCCTCTTGCCGTGCGATAAAATAATCTAAATCATATTATGCACAGTATCACATAAGGCGAGAAATCTATTCTGCACCAACCTCATAAGCCTAAACCTAGTAGACTATAATCTCCTAAGCATAACTCTCAATAAACAAACTCAGTAGGGAATAAATCAAACCTAGACCACAGTAGGGAATCAAATAAAACCTAAGACAGTAGATAAAACCTAATACTCATAAAATCACATCCATAAGCATAAAGCAAGGTGCATAAGACATATCATAGACATTACATTTCCAAGCACCGATATAAATCACACTAGGGCCTGGCGCCCTACAAACCTAATAGTCCCCCGGGCCAACTGGCCATATATAAGGGGCTCAAATGCCCTCTGTCCAAAGTTAGGGGGCGCTGCCTGTTCAGCAAGAGTCAAGGGTGCGCACTTTGCGCAAACCTAAACGTTGCAGCTGCCCACTACTTGCTGGGCAGCTGTGAATCTTAAATGAAGGCCTAAACGTAGTAGCTGGCACAAAGTGCTGCGCAGCTGTGAAAGATGGGGGTGAAGGAGCCCGTCTCACTCCTGACTTAAAACATGTCCCCTAAAATAAAGCAAGACCTAAACGCGACAGCTGCCCACCACTTGCTGGGCAGCTGGAAAAGTTAAAATGTGGCAAGGGCTCTCACTGGCCCTTGAAACAATCATGATCCAATGTTTGGAGACATCTGGCGCTGAAAATAATCATGTCCCCTGGGGCACACTGGCTCCTAAAATCATCAGGCCACAATAGGGAAAAAGAACTTGCACCCAAAAATGTGGAACTGGCCCTGTGCCTGGAAAGAACACAGGGCTTGTAACTAACTTTGTCCCCAACGTTGGAGCCAAGTAGGCTCTGGAAATCACTATGCCACCATGGAGTCACGGGGAGCTGAAAGCAGTGATGCCGGCAAGCCCCTCACGGGGACTTTAAAACAAATGGTGGCACCATGAATAGTCCCATCGGAGCCCCCCAGCCCTTTCTGACTCACAGGGCTGCTCTCTGGGGACTCCTCTCCAAGGACTGGCACCACTCCAGTTGTGCGGCGGGGGCAGGCATCGACAATGTGCCTCGAGCCCCCCCTGCTTCAGACGCCATGGGCTGTGGTGCTTGCGGGGCTCTCTCCACTAATGGGAGCCCAGCCTCACCTAGTGCCCTGCTTCACCCAGCCCCCCATCTCAGGACCAGGACTTCAATATGGATCCAGCAAGGCTCCAGACTGCCTCCTTCTCATCTGGCTGGATTTCAGGCCCCGCCCACATCACGGACAGGAGGCGCCTGACTTCCGGTTTGGCCGCACGGGCCGTGGTGGTGATTCTTCTCGGCGGGCACAATGAGGGGTAGGCTCCCTGTCAATTGAAAATAGAGAGCGGGTGGGCACCCGCTCACGCAACAAGGGCAAAGTCACGGGGTAGGCACTTGCGCAATTTAAAGAAAAATAAGCATGCCTGCCATGCGGGGTGGGCATCTGTAATAGACTCAAATAAGCGGGGTGGGCACCCGCATTTATTATAAAATAAAGCAAAGACGCAGGGTGGGCACCTGCGAACTAAAATCCAAACAAGCACCCTTAATGCAGGGTGGGCACCTGCAACCAAATATAAAAATAAGCGGGGTGGGCAACCGCATTGAGAACAAGGCATTCCAGGGAAATCCCTACACAGGGGACTCCCCCTTAAAGGGCTGCAGCACCTCCCAGGGCGCAGGAAGTAGCAGGAAGTCCTCAAGGATAAAAAATGAGGCCAAAGTCTTTTCAAGGACCTAGAAATAACAAGCAAAGCAGAAGGGTCCCAAGAAGTCATCCAGACATCCTGGGGCAGAGTAGAGCCCAGGGAGGCAATCCCTCCCCTGGGCTCCAGCAGCAGCACGCCTCTGGCAGATTCAGCACTCAGGTACAGAACATTTTACATGGGGTCACAGCCCCTCCTTTTATACACCATTTTCCTTTGTTTTAACAGTGTAGGCAATGGGAGAACCAGATACAACTGGTTCAGGAGCATTTTGTTTTGCTCAGCTCCTCTCTCCCTTTCACAAGGCAGGCCAGGGACATCAGACACACCACAGGAGGTGGAGCCAGCATTGTGGAGGGAAGGCCTATCCCTATTCAGGTCCCAGGTGCAACTCCTCCCTCCCATCTACATGCAGATCTCCCCATTCACCACCGGGCAGACCCATCCTGGCTCCTGGAGCCAGCCACACCAGCCAACCCCTGTCACTCACAAGCCAGACACGCAAATCACATCTCAACGCACACAGAAATGCCAACTTCCAAAAGTGGCAGTTCTAAAATAACCACAATAAATCTGCGTACACTATTCTGCGCACACTATTGCGCAGCATTTATTCTCATGAGTTCATACATTCTAAACTCGCCTATGTACTCCTCTCATATCAGGAATTACCGTAGGCACACATATCCCCCATGCAATCCTATGGGAGGACAGGCCACTCTCACCACACGTACTCAGAGTGCGCACACACTCTACACTGGGCCACAGTGCTAAAGTGCGCAGAGGCCTAAAATCACTACCACCGTGCCAGAGGCTAAAGGCAAACAATTTTGGGGTGAACCTGCCAAAAAGGCCCATGTCCAACAGTGACTATGTATTCCAGCAATTGTGAAGCAATATGGGAGTTGTGGTTCAGAGAATTACAGGTAATGCAGGAAGTGAACTCAGTATTTGAATTTGAGAATGCGAAGTGATGCACTTTCAGGGGATTTCCCAATGCATCAAACATAAAAATATATACTGAGCTCACGGAGTTCATCTAATTATAATGTTTCGACAACTTGATTCCTTAATCCTTCCTCACTGTTGACAGTTAGGTTTAAAAACATCAAATATGTTCACCCCCCATTCCCTACAAATGATTAAGACTCGTCAGAGTCGAAACTCGCGATTCAGTGAATACTGTGTAGCTTGACATAGAATGAAGATCTTTCATTGGAGCACTTTAGATGGTCCCAGCTGCATGACACTGGAGGCGGTGCTTATGTTCTCTTGGAATAATTTGGTGACTGACGCGCCCTGTAAGGCCCCGCCCCGAGCGGCTGGGTGTCCCTAGTGTAACTGTTTCTTGGATTATATATATAAAGCATATATGTTCTTTTTTCTTTTAGTTATATTATTATATGTAAAAAAATTGTAAAATATATTAAAACTATTAGTTTAATATATTTATTAAATGTATTATTTATATATATATATATATGTGTATTTAATGTTTTTTTAAATAAGTATAATATTTATATATAATATTAAATTAATGAAATGCATTTAATTGATATTATATTGCTGTTACTTTTTAATATATTTAATGTTTATTATTTATGTCTATATATATTTACCCCTTTTGGTGCTCCCGTCGGCCAATGGCAATTAAATGTCCGGGTTTTTAATTTTTTTATTTTTACTGCTGCTGCGATCCACGGCCAGGATTCCTCACCAGACACTAGGGATGTCTTTGGGGGGGTCGGCCTTCGTAGTGATCGGTCCCCCCCCCGGGGAACATTTTTTAATTAATTAATTTACTTGGCTTTCCAAAAAGGAAACAAAAACAACATATTTTTTTCTTCAAACTGACGGTGACATTGGCAGGGGGTTGGTCCTTCTGTTCAGTGGCTGACCCCCTGTGGGGAAAATACAATCGTGTAGGGGGACATATTTGAAAGGTAATTTACCTGGCTTTCCCTGGGAGGCGCGATCGCCCCCCAAATATTAAAACAAAAAGTTTTTAAAAAATGGCAGTGATATTGGCAGGGGGTTGGTCCTTCTGCTCCGTGGCCGACCCCCTGTGGGGGCAATTATTTATTAAGAAAAATATGGGCATTTCTGTGGGGTCCTATGGCTCCCAGGAGAGCCATAGGCATGCACATAGGAAAGTGCATATGTAAAGAGGTTAGTGGGTTACTGCTTCTGTGCCCTTTTGTTTTTCGTGCTTTTATTTGTCTAAACAGCCATACTAATGCTGCATGTAAACTTCAATGGCTATGTTAGAGCTTTATGTATTTTTGCCCAGTCTTTCATCATCTTAATCTTGTGAAAAGGTGTTCATTTGGGTAGAAAATAATTCTTATTATGAAAGAGAACCTCTAACAATGATGGTATGTTTTAAAATCTGGATTTGTGCTTTCCCAGAATAAGGACTCAAACTCTACTGACTGCCAGGATAGATGGCATGTTACTGCTACACTACACCATGTCCTGTCTGATGTAGCATTTCATATAAACTGATATACGAGTGTCTCTGTGCAATATGTGTGTGGTGTAAAGTGCTCTGACACCGTACACTGGTGTGAGTGTTGCTATAAAACTAAATGAATCTGAGAGACAGTGGTTATTGAGACTTGAGGGGCACTGTTAAATGGTGCTAGTGAGGGAATCCATGGCAGAGGTGGTCATTTGTGGGGCACCAGCAGACATTGTCGTACAGTGCGCCACCAGCGCTAATGCTGGCCCTGGAGTGAATGATATATAGATATATATACATGTATCTATATACATATATATATTCACTGAAAAAACCATAGGTTTCAGGGCTGTTATAGTTAGCTGGACATTTCACTCGTACAAAACCATCGAACGTCCTCCGTTATAGTTAGTTGTACTCACTATAACTCGCGCGTCTGCAATGCACTGCTGATGATGTCACATATTACATCATTCATGACATCGTCAGTGACATCACTGATGACATCTCAAATGACATCACTGATTATATATTGTTAATATAAATGGGAATAAAAATGTTTTTTAAAATATTGAAACTGAAATATTGTTTTTTTTGTTGAATGTATAAGTGCAGAACCATAACTGTGTTGGTTAGTTAGGGGACTACATGCATAATGGATAGGGGTTGGAGGCAGTTCATGCGCTAATGTCTGGCTCGCTGCATGAGTACTTGTATACTGAATGAATGATTAGAGTGCTGCAAGGAGAGTGCCTGAGTGGATTTATAAGTGTTAGAATTACTTTTCAGGATCAGTACGGGGCTCAAAGATGCAGCACTGAGTTCTCTCCTGATAACAGGTGAATACATTGGAATTTGGAGTGCGGCTAATTTTGGAGGAATATTTTGAAGTTCCAAAACTCCACACTTAGAAGAATTTCCAAGTGAAACCAGTCAATGTTAGCATATGGAAGGACATTCAAGTTACGTATGTATGGTTAGAATTACTTTTCAGAATCAGTACTGGGCTCAATAAACCAATCAATCAATCAGAGAACTTGTAAAGTGCGCTACTTACCCGTGAGGGTCCCAAGGCTCTGAGGGAAGGTGGGGGGTCCTGCTACTGCTCGAAGAGCCAGGTCTTGAGGAGTCTTCTGAAGGCGAGTAGGTCTTGGGTCTGCTGTAGGTGGATAGGGAGGGTGTTCCAAGTCTTGGCGGCGAGGTAGGAGAAGGATCTTCCACCGGAGGTCGCTCGTTGGATGTGGGGAACAGCGGCAAGGGCGAGGCTGGCGGAGCGGAGCTGGCGGTGGGGGTGTAGAAGCTGAGCCTGCTGTTCAGGTAGGCTGGTCCAGCGTTGTGGAGTGCTTTGTGTGCATGAGTGAGGAGCTTGAAGGTGATCCTCTTGTCAACGGGGAGCCAGTATAGGCCTCTCAGGTGGGGGTGATGTGACTGGGGCGGGGGACATTGAAGATCAGTCGGGCGGAGGCGTTTTGGATGCGTTGTAGTCGTCTTAGGTGTTTGACTGGGATTCCTGTGTAGAGTGCGTTACTGTAGTCCAATCTGCTGCGGACGAGGGCCTGTGTCACCGTTCTTATTGTTTCGGTCGGGATCCACTTGTAGATCCTGCGGAGCAAGCAGAGGGTGTTCTAGCAGGAGGAGGAGACGGCGTTGACCTGGAGAGGGAGGAGTCGAGGATGAATCCTAGATTGCGTGTATGGTCGGTGGGTGTTGGTGCTGTTCCCAGGGTGGTCGGCGACCAGGAGTCCTCTCAGGCTGGGGGGGTGGGTCCGAGGATGAGGACCCACCCCCTCCCCACCCCCTTGTCCGAGTTCAGCTTCAGACGGCTGCTCCTCATCCAATCGGCGACAGCAATCTTTCCCTCATGGAGGTTGGTTTTGGTGGTGTGCGGATCCTTGGTGAGGGAGAGGATGAGCTGGGTGTCATCAGCGTAGGAGATGATGTTTAGGTCGTGATGGCGGGCCACTTGTTCAAGGGGGGGCATGTAGACGTTGAACAGCGTTGGGCTGAGGGATGAGCCCTGGGGGACGCCACAGATGATGTTGGTGGCTTCGGATCGGAAGGGTGGGAGGTGGACGCTCTGGGTTCTGCCGCAGAGGAAGGTGGTGTTCCAGTCAAGAGCCTTCTCTTGGATTCCGGCTTTGTTTTTAGAGTGCAATGGCAGACCAAAGATGCAGCACTGAGGTCTTAACATGTTTACGGGAGAACTATTAAGCAGGAACAGGGGTGGGAGCACACCGCTTCACCTCCCTGCAAGGTTCACCCATGGCATTGTGGTAAATGCAGTTTCAGTTACTTGCTTGCTTCCAGAGTGTTCGAGTGTTTCGCCACAGTTGGTGCAGATAGTGTTCATCTCTGGACATATGTTTCTGGTTCTTTAACCGTCATCAGTAGAGATTACAGTCTTTCAAATTTGGGGTTTGCTGAGTAGGCTGCCAACATCTTTCTCAGGTTAGGTACCTCTCACAGCGATGCGGGTGCTTCATCCACGAGCTCGTTAGCCAATGAATCACGGGAGTACTATTAAGCAGGAACAAAGGTGGGAGCATACCGCTTCACCTCCCAGCAAGGTTCGCCCCTGGTATTGTGGTAAATGCAGTTTCAGTTACTTGCTTGCATCAAGAGTGTTCGAGTGTTTCGCCACAGTTGGCGCAGATACTGCTGATCTCTAGACACGTGTTTCTGGTTCTTTAACCGTCATCAGTAGAGATTACAGTCTTTCAAATTTGGGGTTTGCTGAGTAGGCTGCCAACATCTTTCTCAGGTTAGGTACCTCTCACAGCGATGCGGGTGCTTTCTCCACGAGCTCGTCAGCTCAATGACTCACAGGAGTACTATTAAACAGGAAAATGGGTGGTAGCACACCCATTCACCTCCCAGCAAGGTTGGCCCTGGCATTGTAGTAAATGCAGTTTCAGTTTCAGTTACTTTCTGCCCAATATATCAGCCGCACATTCTCTTAGGGTGTCAATGATATCATTTGAGATCTGAACAAGGAGGGTTTCTATTTTATCCGTAATCACCCTTTCAATCATGTCACTTATCGAGCCTTCGAGATTACTTGGAGTACAGCGTAATTTTTTATGGTGTTGCAAAATCGTCTTTTTCGGCCTTTTTCTCATCCTTGTAGCTCTTTTATTGACTGGGCTTGCCACCTCCCGTGTGCGGTCTTGTTCATTTCCTTCATTAGTTGGATTGGGCTTTACAGGGACAGGCGTGCCTTGAGCATGGGGTGTAATAACCTTAGCAGTGACAATATGAATCTTAGGTTCCAAAGGGGCAACTTGTCTATTTTGAGGGGGGGACTCCAAAATAACTGGAGGGGTAGTTTCAAGTCCCAGTTCCTGTTCTTTGTCAGCAATCTCTTGATTTAGTTTTCCCACAGCTGTTGTAAGATATGTCATAATATTGGCAGATGTAGTAGACTTCCGAGGGATTTTTATTTTCCCAGTATCCCCAGTAATGGACGTTTGTAATTTTCGCTTACCCATTCTTGCTTGTGAAGCTTAGGGGAATGGCCCGTCCCGTCCCACGTCGTCCCTAGACGGCAACAAATGGCCCGCCCTTGTCCCGGGCTTCTCCCGGGTGCTCCTGCGTGCGACTCACGGGGCGAGAGGCGTTCTGCTGATTTGTAGCGCCTCCGGGCGCGTCTCTGGAGCCACAGGTGTGCCTGGTGAGCCGGGGCAGCTGGGAGATGTAGTTCCTCCCACTGCTGCTGGTGGGTCCGGCGTGGGTCAGCGAGTCGTCCGGTGCCGTTTCACTCACGGCGGAAGATGAACCCGTTTCCCTCACGGGATAGAAATACTGCCTGCTGTGTGCCCCACTGAGCGCTCGGCGCTCTGCTTATTTGTAGCGCCTCTGGCGCGTCTCTGGAGCCACAGGTGTGCCTGGTGAGCCGGGGCAGCTGGGAGATGTAGTTCCTCCCGCTGCTGCTGGTGGGTCCGGCGTGGGTCAGCGAGTCGTCCGGTGCCGTTTCCCTCATGGCGGAAGATGAACCCGTTTCCCTCACGGGATAGAAATGCTGCCTGCTGTGTGCCCCACTGTGGCGCACAGAGCACAGTCCACCAATGCACTTGGATGCTGTCTAGTCGCAGATGAGTCCTAATGTTTGTGTGTCCGGGAAGCTGCCGAAGGGTGGCACCTCGCTCCGGCCTGCTAGGCCTGGCTGCAGCAGGCTGTACTCTGGCGAGGCAGTGATTCCGGGACCATCTGCCGCATGGCCCGCGGCCACCATGCCGTAATCGGGCCGCCTGAAGCTGTCTTGGAAGTTGGGGGCCGCCTATTAAATAGGAACAGGGGTGGGAGCACACCGCTTTACTTCCCAGCAAGGTTCCCCCCTGACATTGTGGTAAATGCAGTTTTGGTTACTTGCTTGCTTCAAGAGTGTTTGAGTGTTTCGCTAAAGTTGGCGCAGATAGCGCTGATCTCTAGACACGTGTTTCTGGTTCTTTAACCGTCATCAGTAGAAATTACAGTCTTTTCAAATTTGGGGTTTGCTGAGTAGGCTGAGAACTTCTTTCTCAGGTCAGGTACCTCTCACAGGCATGCGGATTCTTCATCCATGAGCTCATCCGCTCAATGACTCATGGGAGTATTATTAAACAGGAACAGGGGTGGCAGCTCACTGCTTCACCTCCCAGCAAGGTTCGCTCCTGGCATTGCGGTAAATGCAGTTTGGGTTACTTGCTTGCTTCAAGAGTGTTCGGGTGTTTCGCCACAGTTGGCGCAGATAGTGCTGATGTTTAGACACGTGTTTCTGGTTCTTTAACCATCATCAGTAAAGATTACAGTCTTTGAAATTTGGGGTTTGATGAGTAGGCTGCCAACATCTTTCTCGGGTCAGGTACCTCTCACAGGCATGCAGGTGCTTCTTCCATGAGCTAGTCAGCGCAATGACTCATGGAAGTACTATTAAACAGGAACAGGGGTGGGAGCACACCGCTTTACCTCCCAGCAAGGTTCACCCATGGCATTGTGGTAAATGCAGTTTTGGTTACTTGCTTGCTTCAAGAGTGTTCGAGTGTTTCGCCACAGTTGGCAAAGATAGCGCTGATCTCTAGACATGTGTTTCTGGTTCTTTAACCGTCATCAGTAGAGATTACAGTCTTTTCAAATTTGGGGTTTGCTGAGTAGGCTGCCAACATCTTTCTCAGGTTAGGTACCTCTCACAGCAATGCGGGTGCTTCTTCCACAAGCTCGTCAGCTCAATGACTCATGGGAGTACTATTAAACAGGAAAATGGGTTGTAGCACACCTCTTCACCTCCCAGCAAGGTTGGCCCCTGGCATTGTGGTAAATGCAGTTTCAGTTACTTCCTTGCTTCAAGAGTGTTTGAGTGTTTCGCCAAAGTTGGCACAGATAGTGCTGATCTCTAGACACGTGTTTCTGGTTCTTTAACCATCAGCAGTAGAGATTACAGTCTTTGTTTTGTTTTTTTTGTTTCGTTTTTTTAAAAACATTTTATTGTTATTTCGTTTCCATACACATCTATATGATCATTAAAACAGTAAACATCTCCATCTGTAGTTGAGCTGTACATCGTACATTCCATGGCGTACATAACAAATAATTCACAGCGTATAAACTTACATTGCAACAGGTGACACTTCTTTTTTAGCCTCCCTCCCATACCCAACATCAATTAGTCGTATCCATAGATCAGCCAATTTGGCCCTTCTTGTATTCACGGGCAAGCTTCAGGGGTTGAGGCCGGCGTTGGAGGCCGTTCCATTTGCCCAATATTCTGGACCATTTTTTAGGACATCCCCTGTGGGTGTAAACCGCTCTTTCAGCCACCATTGCGACATCCATGTACTATTCCCACTGTTGATGCATACGTACCACTCCAGAGCCCCAGTTCTTGGCTATATTCCGCTTTGCAATTGTTGTTCCGAGCGCGGCCCAATTCTGTAATGCCAAATTTAGATCAGTAGGTTGGCAAACATTTAGGAGGCAGCATCTCGGATCACGCGGGACTTCTGCACCCCCCCGCACCTCCGAGATCTCAGTCATCACCTGTTCCCAGTAGGATTGCATATCCAGATAGTCCCATATTATATGAAAAAATGTTTCAGTATGCCCCCAACCTCTGAGGCAGAGTGGTCAGGGGTGTACCCCAGCTTGTGTAGTGTAGTGCGTGGATAATATATACGGTGTTGCACTTTGAGTTGTATGAGTTTTAGCCTAGAGGGGATCGCTGCCTCCCAGTCCGACGCCAATGCGTCCATCCAATCTGACTCCTCCATGTCCCCCAAGTCTGCCTGCCACCTGCCCTTCAGAGCCGTCATGGGGTCTGGTTGGTTATTGACTAGTTGACGATATGTCTGTGAAATGGCCTTTTTGTCAATATAGTCTGTGAGGAGTCTGTCTTCTAAGGGCGATGATTCCGCTAGTCGGGTATCCGGGGGAATAGCGCCCTGGAGCGCGTGTCTAATTTGGATATATCTGTAGAGTTCTGTCTCCGCCTTCCCATACTTTTCCCGCAGTGTGGCGAAGGGAATGATCTCGCCTTTCACCCAGAGATCACCTATGTTGGTAATACCGATGAGATCCCATTGTCGAAATCCCTTAGTGTTAGCCAGGGTGCCCAAACGTCTGATCTCCCAGAGGGGGGTGGCTAGTGTCAGTACTCCTTCCCAACCCAGTGCCCTTTGCGCAGTGTACCATATTTTAATCGTGTGTGCTGTCGGTCCTGTGAGTGCGTTTCGCCTCCTATTGTTGTAAAGGGCTTTCATCAGATGTTTTGTGGGTAATAGACATCTGTCTATTTGGAATGCCGGTTCGTCCTGTGGGATGTGCAGCCATTGGTTTATCACCATTCGTTGTGAGGCCCAATAGAATAATTTAACATTTGGTAATGCGATTCCCTCATTGTACCAGCTACACACTAATTTGTGTTGTACTATGCGGGCAGGTTTCCCGTCCAACAGCAGTGTGGATACTTCGGCTTCAATTGCTTTAACACCTTGGCTGCTATGGCTTTTCCCGTCCTGTGCTGAAAAACCTTGGAAAGCAGCATTTCATGACGAGCTCACCTTGTCATGAGCACAGCTCCAGTGTGCCTCATGGCGAGCTGAGCTCGTCATGAGCATGGAAGGGGTTAAAATAAGAGGGGGGGATTGGGAATGGGGTATTCCGGAGGTCGTAGCGGAACCTTGGCAACACCAACATTTTGAAGAGTGCCGCCCTCCCCAGTAATGTTAATGGAAGGGACCTCCAGTGTTTGACGTCCGCCCCAAGTCTTGCCAGCGGCTTCATCAGGTTTTCCTCCATAAAAATAGTTTCATGTGGGGTAACATATATTCATAAATATTTAAATCCTCTGGTAACAATTTGCAACTCACAACCTCGAGGGAGTATGGGAGTAGGACCATGCATCACATAAAGCAGTGATTTTGTCCAGTTAATAGTATATCCTGATACGTTTCCATACGCTGTAAAAATGTCCAGCAGGAACACCAGGGATCTTGCCGGGGATGTTAAGCATATTAAAACGTCATCCGCGTAAAGCGAGATCCAGTCTTCCCAGTCCGCCTCCCATTTCAGTCCATGTATTGATGAATGCTGTCTTATCCATGCTGCAAGTGGTTCCAGCACTAGGGCGAAGAGGAGAGAAGACAGCGGGCAGCCCCGCCTCGTCCCCCTCCCCAATGCGAACTCTTGCGATATACGTCCATTTGCTACCACTTGTGCTAGGGGTGCTGCATATAATAATTCTATGCACTCGCAGAATTTTAGACCAAACCCCAACTTTCGGAGTACTGCGAACAGAAACGTCCATTCCACGAGGTCAAACGCCATTGTGGGGTCTAATGAGAGGATGGCCGCATCTTCCTGGATCATTGGTGTCCGAGCCAGCACTCCGTGTAGGCGTCTTAAGTTGAAATTTGGGGTTTGATGAGAAGGCTACCAACATCTTTTTCAGGTCAGGTACCTCTCACAGGCATGCGGGTGCTTCATCAACGAGCTCGTCAGCTCAATGACTCACTGGAGTACTATTAAACAGGAACAGGGTTGGAAGCACACCCCTTCACCTCGCAGCAAGGTTCGCCCCTGGCATTGTGGTAAATGCAGTTTTGGTTACTTGCTTGTTTCAAGAGTGTTCGGGTGTTTCGCCACAGTTGGTGCAGATAGTGCTGATGTTTAGACACGTATTTTGGGTTCTTTAACCATCATCAGTAGAGATTACAGTCTTTGAAATTTGGGGTTTGATGAGTAGGCTGCCAACATCTTTCTCTGATCAGGTACCTCTCACAGGCATCGGATGCTTTATCCATGAGCTCGTCAGCTCAATTACTCACGGAAGTACTATTAAACAGGAACAGGGGTGGGAGCACACCGCTTCACCTGCCAGCAAGGTTCGCCTCTGGCATTGTAGCAAATGCAATTTCAGTTACTTGCTTGCTTCAAGAGTTTTCGAGTGTTTCGCCACAGTTGGTGCAGATAGTGCTGCTCTCTAGACACGTGTTTATGGTTCTTTAACCATCATCAGTGGAGATTACAGTCTTTTAAATTTGGGGTTTGATGAGTAGGCTGCCAACATCTTTCTCAGGTCTAAAACCGTAGCAGGGAAAGGAATACTTGCAAAAGGTCTGTAATTGCAGGTATCACTGGGGTCCAGATTGGGTTTCTTTAAAAGAGGCAGGATTGAGACAGTTTTCCATGCATCAGGGAAGATACCAGAGCTAATAATTTCTCTGAAAGGTTTGCTGAGTTGCTTACTGATGCTATCAGGTACCAGCTGAAATATTTCCTGGGGGCAGGGGTCGGTGGGTGCTCCAAACTTTAATGATTTAATGATGTATTAGGCGGATCGAAAGATGCCATAACATTATCAAGACAGGGCGCTGATTTAGTGAAAGTGTTGCCAATTCTATCTATGCCCTTATCTGTAAGGAATCTGAAGACTGTCTGTACCTTATCCTCGAAAAACTTTGCAAGTTGGTTTCAGAATTCCACGCTGTTGTTTCCTTTTGATGTTTCAGGTAATTGAACTAGCTTCTTTAGAGTTGCAAAGAGTAGTTTGCTAGAATTAGCTGCTGCAGAATTTTCTCTAAAAAGTAATTGCTTTTTTTTCCAAGTATCCTTTTTTTATAGTTACTCAGTGTGTGAGTGTATGTGATTTCATCAGCCGCATCATACTGCCTTCTCCACCGTCTTTCAGACTGACTGTAAAGTTGTTTTTGTACCCGCAACTCTTCACAGAACCAGTGTTCAGATTTTTTCTTTCTCTTGGTGGTAAAGATTTTTTTCCGGTGCTACAAGATTTAACCAATTGGTAAAAGTGCCTGTCGCCCTGTTTGCCTCAGATGTTAGGTCAGGTATTGAAACTGCCAGAGCAGATTGCAGTAGACTGGGGTCTATGTTCTTCCAGTTACCCCCTTTTTGTGCCCTGTGAGGATTATGGGGACGGGAAATGTGATGAGTAGTGATTACTGCAAACACTATGGCTTTATGGTCAGACCATGTGATTGGCAGGACCTCATGGATTTTTAGGTGAGGGTTTGATGTAAAAATTCCATCTATGGTATGGCCAGTATCGTGTGTGGGATGCTTGACCAGCTGCTCCAGCGAGGGACCGGCCATCAACTCCACAATGGAGGCTGTATTATGATCTTCTAGATCTTCTAGATGGTAGTTGAAATCACCTAGGATTGGGAAATCCTCTAATTTAATACTTGATTATATAATGGAGCTAATGATTTCTACAAATATATTTTTTGCCGCAGTAATGTTCCTCTGAACGTATAGTTATCGCTCAAAGTGACTCTAAAGGATAGTAATTTGCAATCTGTGCAGATTCCTATGGAGAAACTCTTTTTTGGCAGAGAATCTTTAAGAATGATCGCTAGACCTCCTCCTCGTTTGTTTTGTCTGTCATTTCTGGTTATTGTAAATCCTGCTGGAACAGGTCAGAGGTGGTATCTTCCCAGGTTTCTGTCACAAAAGCCATATCAATTTTGTTTGCTATGAACAGCTCCGCAAATTCCAAAGTGTGTTTCATACGAGACCTGGTATTAATGAGCAAGCCTAAGATTGTTTTGGGTGCACATAATTGATGGCAATGGTGTGGATGCACACTAGTGCATGATCTTACTTTCTGAAATAACATTTCTGAAGAGGAGTGCATGCATGAATTGGGCTCCTTAAATAAATCAAGCAGAGGACATACAGGAATTTTGCTAGGCCGATTAAGACTCAGAAGAGCACTATTTGAATAGGTCAATCTGAGTCCCTCCTTTGGGATGGATCGGGCGGGGGTTATGGCCCTGGGCCTGGCCCAGGTGTGGACGGGCGCAGACGGGCTTGCCTTTGGCGCACCTTCTGGCATCCTACTTATGTAGAGATTAGCCACAGGAAACTGTCGCACATATACCAGCTGCCCACTTTGACCCGGAAGAACAATTCCAGGTGTTTCCGGTTGACTAAGCCCTCCACAACAATCGGCACAGCCGTGGTGGAACGAGGCCTTGAACCGGAAGACAGATATCGAATATGTGAGTAATTAGCTGGTCTTAGTCTACTGAAAGCAATCAAATGCCTTGAGATATGTTATACAATAAGGAGCTGCTGGTTAAAAAAATGCTGCTGGTTAAAAGAAAGCTCAGGACGATAAAAGACTTAAAAAACACAGGAATTAAGCACATTACTAACAAGAACAGGATTAAAAAGCTATACGTCCTATGCGTCGATGCACATGATAGTCAGAAATAAGTAAGGACAAAATTAAATGCGGCAAGAGGAGGATAAGATAAAGAGAGAGAAGGGTGTTAAAGAGAATGGTGAAACCAAAATGAGACTTGAATATGTGTGAGAGGAAGTTTTGGGATAAGAATGTGTGATAGAGAGTGTTGAGGCGGAGGAATATTAAGGTGTGTAGAAGTTAAGCTAAATGAAAGTCACAAAAAGTGCGGAAGGTTGAAAAGGTGTCAGAAAATGGAGAAAACTGATGGGCGCAAAAAGTACGCGTCTGACAGGAAAGCGAATGGAGGGTGTGTGAGGTTGGGGAAGGGGTAAGTAAACGAAGTATAGCTGATGACTGTGAGAAGAAAAAAGAGGATGAATGATAGAGAAGGGCTCATTTTTAAAAGTGATTGTTTTTCCCAGAGTTTAAGAACACACAGTCATATTTCATATCAATAACATATAAACGCAATATAGAGAACAAATTCATTAGAATTTGTATACAAAAAGGATCTTTAAACCACAAATTCCAAATTTGTTTTCCTGATACAAAGAAGGATACGAAGGACAGCATACAAATGTATAGTAACCCCATATTCCATACATAATGCCATAACTACAATAACTAAAATGAATATAAAAGCGAAAAGGGCAGATCTCCTAACTTAAGCTTATGCCTACATGAGATAGGGACTTAAATAAATCAATGAAAAAGTGAGCAAAAATCCATCAATCCGAACAAACTCTGACTTTTTAGGGCTCGCGAAGTGAAGAGAGCCTTGAAGGGAGTTTAAAAAGGGACCTGCAAATTCCTCACGCTCTTGCGCATGAATTCCATTTGCGGCCTGCTGTTGGCCTTTCGCTGCTTGCTGTTCTGTAAAATAGACACCAATAGGCCAGAGGCAAGCGCATAGCTCCGTCCCTGGCCTATATTACACGAATTACCTGACATATGCTTTAAATTATTATGCCCAGACACTGGCCGCGATCATTGGAAGCATATGTGCGCGCGCACCACTTGCGGGTTTGTCTCTGAATTCCCTCCTTGTCGGCTTCTAGACCACAAAACATCAACACAGCACAGGGGCAGCTCGAGGGATGAACTCACCTAGTTTTGCATCCTGCTTTCACTTTAAAGTGCGTTGCAAAAATAAACACCCTGCATATAACACAACCACTGAAACACTGTGTGCTGGTTACTTGGCTCCTACTGTGGAACCTAAAGGCAGAAATAGTTCGAATTGCGTTTGGAGGACCGCATGTTCAGGGATCTTCTGACTAGTGCTTAGAAAATGTTCATTTTATTGCTGTATCGAGGGTCATCGCTTTAGTGAATACTTGAACGTGTGCAGGGTCCGATATTGTCTTCTTGCCTGCGAGTACAACGGTGATCCGGAAATGTTTGGATTTCAGAGCCGGATGTTTCTCTGGACTGTTGCATCCCTCACTTTCTTTTGAAGTGGAGCTCGTGTGATCAGATGGCTCAGTGAGCTAACGCTCGCTGCTGTCATCTAGTGTGACCTGTAAGCCTCGAGTTCACGCCCCAGGAAGACTCGCTCAGCTGAGTCTTAGTAAAGTATGGCTTTCCTTCTATATCAAGCATGTAACACATTTTCAGTGCTTAGAAGCGGCAGAAGAGTAGTATGGAGCTGTGTACGCATTACAAGTTGCAGAGTTGTTATTAAACTCATGGGAGCACCCTGATGTACAGAAACCGAACCCCGTCATAATGACGCAGAGTGTAGTTAAGGTGCTGCTCACACGTACCCATCTAATCTGTCTGGAACAGTAAATTAGTGTTAATTAAGCCAGAGAATAATGGAACACACTTAATCCCATTTCAGCAATATAGGGTGATAATAGCCCCAAGCTGTCCTTTTCTATTTCAGGTATGCCTGCTTGTTTTTTGTAATCGGTTTAGGGTTTTTAATGTATAAGTCCCACCGTTCTATTCTTGAAGCGCTAATCATGTTTACAGCTTCAAACAATAGCCGTGTAAACACATATTTTAACAAAGGCCTCCAAGAAACAAAAGTGGAAATACATTGAGAGTCTAACTTTTGCTAAATCATTTTGGGACATGGTGGAAGAGGGCACTCGTTTTTAAACTAACAGCCAGATTCATCAATGTCCAATTCTGCGATTTGTAAATTGCGAGTAAATGCGAATCGCAATTTAGAAATCGCAGAACGGCATTCATGATGTTTTGCGATGAAAAAATGCGATTCGCAAGCGATCGCAATCGCCGATTGCGAGAAGTCCGAAATCGGTAAATAATCGCAGAATCGGCCGATACCCCTGTTGAAATTGCGATTTCGCAATTACCGATATCGCAAATTGCAATCTCGCTAACTGCGAGATCGCAAAAACGGGAAGTCGCATCCTGAGCACAGTGATGACATCACAACCAGGAAGTAGGCAGGTCCCACCCTCATTCAGCAGTGAGAGGCTGAACCACAGGCAGCAGTAGCAGAGCTCCCCTCCAGCATACCAACAGGACAACAGCAGGAGACACCACAGTGGCAAGCATGGCCCAGGATGCAGCAGGAGCTTCCACCAGTGGGAGAAAGCGCAAAATAAAGTTTTCGGAGCAGGAGCTCGAACACCTAATTGAAGGAGTCTCCAGGGATCACAACCGCCTATTTGGCAAAGACTCCCGAAGGGTGCCAGAGGCGGACAAAAGACGCATATGGCTGCGCATCCGCGCCAAAGTTAATGCCGTGGGGGTGACCCAGCGCTCGGTCGACGAGCTGAAACAGCACTGGTATGACTTGAGAGGGCGGGCAAAAGAAAAGATTGCAAAGAGGCTGGGGGAGCAATTGGCGACAGGTGGAGGGGAGCCCACCGTCCCACCGAACACCCCACTGGAGGACCAGGTGGAGGAGACCATCGACCCACAGGCCTGCTTGGGTGTGATCCGGCTTGACTACTCCCGACCCACCCAAGACACACCAGGTAAGTGCCATGCAACTGCAACCCTCTGTCCCCTAACATTGTCCACGACTCCAGTGCATCCCATTACAAACTCCAAGAATGCAGCCAATGTACTGCTCCATAGCGCAATTGCATTGTGGGACATGTAGTCTGCCCACAATTACCAACCTGTACCATAGAGCCCCACATGTCCAGTGAGAGTCAATCCTGCAGCGAGACAGGGAATGGTAGACTGCATGCATGTAGCAAGCCTAACTGTGTACGCTACATGCCACTAATCAACATCCACTTTACATCACAGGTGGCGCTGATGTCCCCAGCACAGACAGCGAGGCCCTGGTGATTGAGGAGAACACAGAGGACACGGAGGGGGATACACACCATACTCCACAGCCCGGACCATCAGGGCAAGCTGCAACAACACCGGTCATCCCACCACCCGCCCCTGTGGCCCGTGCCACCCCCGTGACAACAGGCGCTGCTGTAGCACCAAGCAGCACACAGCCACCAGTGGGGCCTGCAACACCAGCAGCAGGTCGCCAATAAACCCGCCGCCCTGCGGCTGTGAGGAGCCAGACGAGCGGTCTGGTCAGGGAGCCGTGCACCAATGCATCCCGCGCTGGCAGGGGCAGAATTGTTAGAGCAGGTGGGCTCTCTATTGAGCGCAGGATGCTGAGTGTTCACCAGAACCAGGCCCAACACCCAGCCGCCATCCACCTCCAACTGGATAAGACGGCACGTAACGTCGCACAAATGGCTGCAGCTGTGGAGGCCAACACTCAGGCAATGTCCAGGCAGCGGGATGTCAATCGCCGCCGACACCGTCAACTGTTGACCCGCCTGTCGGCGTACACGAGGTCAAATCACATCATTGGTAACGCCACCTCACAGCTGTCACGACGATCCCTGGCCATGCAGGTGCAAATGGTGCAGTGCTGCCAGGACGTAGCTACAGCCCTGGAGAACATATCAGTAGCCATGCAGGGCATGCAGGCCACTGGCCATGGCCAGGCGGGGGGTGGGGGGGGCAGACGACAACAGTGAGGCAACATCAAGCCACAGCAGCCAGTCCATACCACCGGTCGTGGCACCCCGCCGCAGCAGCAGGCCCTCTGCCGCCGCACGGCAAAATCAGGAGGAGGACGTAGAGAGGAGGTCTGGGGCAACTACCCAGAGACGCCACTGAACTGTGGTGCATTCCAAAGAGGCCACATGCTGACGCAACAAGCATGCCATACAGACTCACCTGGACATATGACACAATATGTCAATTTTTGAACACTTTTCAGAATGCCATGTTCATTGTGCAGTAACAGTAACTAAAATTCTGATTAACGTAAAGTGCCTCATGTCATTATTAATGTTGTCATGCATGAGTTGAGTAATGGGTGTGGGTCCCCTAGAAATAGTTCATGCAGATTTCGTTGCGGCGCCAGTGTCCTTCTGCTGGATTCTCCCCGCATGCGTGACGCACATGTGCAGGTGGCCGATTGTCCCCTTCTGACTCACTGCCTGAGATGTCTACAGGTATCCTGCGCTTGATAGCAATGTTGTGTAGGATAGCACACACGGCCACGATGCGGCAGCAGACCTCAGGATCGTATTTGATGGCCCCACCAGTCTTGTGCAGTATGCGGAATCTGCTCTTCAAAAGGCCAAATGTCCTCTCAATGCAATTTCTTGTGCGTATGTGTGCTGCATTGTAACGCCGTTGCTGTGGTGTTGCTGGGTTGAGGTATGGGGTGAGTAGGTACTCACGGAGAGCGTAGCCGCTGTCACCTGCATGATAGGAGCAGAGGGTGAGCGCCTGTGCAGCGCAGCGTCATTAGCATATTGCACTGTTGTGTGGCATGTGTACTTACCCAGTAGGTGTCCTTCTCCAAAGTCTCCCCTGGCCAGTCGTGTGTGGAGGCCACTGTGCCGGAATATGAAGGAGTCATGCGTGCTCCCCGGGTACTGTGCCACTATGTCCGTGATGATTGTCTTTTCATTGCATACCATCTGTATATTGAGGGAGTGGTAGGACTTGCGGTTACGATACATGTATTCCATTTGTGCTGGTGGGCAGATGTGGATGTGGGTACAGTCAATGCATCCTATGATGTGTGGAAATTGGGCTACATTGTAAAATTGCAGCTTGGTTTCGTTCAAGTCCTGTTGGCTGGTGGGAAATGAAATGTAGTGGTGTAGGCGGGTCAGCATGGCCTCCAGGAAACTCCGTATGCAGCGGGACATGGTGGGCTGGGATATTCCCACTGCAACAGCGACTATTCCCTGCAAGCTTCCGGAGGCCAGTAGGTGCAGGCTGCACAATACCTGAACATGTGTGGGAACGGCGTTGGTCCTCCTTGTTGGGTGCTGCAGGAGGGGGTCTAGGTCCCGGATCAGCTTGATTATCATTGCCCCACTTAGGCGGTACTTTGCGTAGATCTGCTCCCTGGTTTGGCCCAGTAGGGTGACGCGCTGACGGAATATCCGCTCCTGGATACGTCGTCTGTTCCGTGCTGCTTGCTGTAGCTTTCGCAGCCTGACCACTATGTAGAGTCCTGGCATTGTGAGAGTCCTGAGGCTCCAGCTGCATGTCCTTAAGTGGGTTTGTTGAAGTCAGCACCTGTGGGTACTTAGCAATACTTTTTTTCAGATGTGTTTTTTTTTTCATGGTTACCTCCTGGTTTGGGTTCTCCTTAATTTACGCGTCGCTAATTGCGATTTTGTTTTTTTTCGCTATTTGCGATTTTTCATGAATTGCGATAGCGATTTTTTAGCGATTTCGCACTTTTATCCGCAGAATACCTGCTTTCTCGCTATTACCGATTCGCTGATTGTGTTCTTCCTGGTTTCTGCGAATTTCATTGCGATTTTCCATATATATTTAGCGAATTCGCAATTTTGTTTGTTGAATACCTTTTCTACAAATTGTGATCGCAATTGCTTTTTCGCAGCTATTGCGATCGCAATTTGGCTTCATGAATCTAGCTGTAAGTCTCAGTAAAGTATGGGTCTGCACTTTGGTCGGATCTCAGTTTTTGGAAATGGCGGCGCAAGGCACTAGTTTTCAGACAAAGTCTCAATAAACTATTGGTTTGCACACAACGTGGCTTTTGGGGCCTCCTTGTTAGGAAATGGTGGTAGAGGGCCCTAGTTATCAACAAGCATTAGAAATGCAATAGGTCTCGCAGCATTAGAGTTAGTGCTTTTAGAATTGTTTATGGGTTTTTTTGTAAATATTTAGCATGAGGTTGAGGGTGAGTGAGGGTGAGTGAGGGTGAGGGGTTGAGGGTGAGTGAGGGTGAGGCTGAGGGTGAGTGAGGGTGAGTGAGGGGTTGAGGGTGAGGGGTTGAGGGTGAGTGAGGGTGAGGGGTTGAGGGTGGGTGAGGGGTTGAGGGTGAGTGAGGGTGAGTGAGGGTGAGGGTGAGTGAGGGTGAGTGAGGGTGAGGGTGAGGGTGAGGGTGAGGGTGGGTGAGTGCGAGTGAGGGTGAGTGTGGGTGAGTGTGGGTGAGGGATTGAGTGTGAGGGGTTGAGGGTGAGTGAGGGTGAGGGGTTGAGGGTGAGTGAGGGTGAGGGATATGCTGTTTGATACAGATGTATTACACACAGAGATTGCAGTCTGCCAGATATGCAGTCTGCTATACACATTTATTACACACAGAGATTGCAGACTATGGGATATGCTGTTTGAGACAGATGTATTACACACAGAGATTGCAGTCTGCCAGATATGCAGTCTGCAACACACTTATTTCACACATAGATAGCAAGCTGTACGATATGCAGCATGCAGCACATTTATTACACAGATGTTTCAGGCTGCAAGATATGCAGTCTGCAGGTGGAGAGTATGTTACCGAATGCCGGATGTGCGGCAAAGACAATGGAAAGAGACCTCTAAAGACGTCAAACTTCAGAGCATTGGATGTGTTCTCTCTTTGCTTCAAGGAGTTCTTAATCTGTGTAGAGGGGTAACAAGCGGTGACACTGACGATCGTGGACTCATGAAAACACGATCGGTCATCGACATACCTACTACCCACCTCGCTTCAATAATAAATGTGAGAAAACAAAATCTGTCCGTCATTTTTGAGGCCAGGAAATGTATGACAACAACATATATCAGTGACCCTGAAGAAAGGACACTTCTGAAACAGGCCAAGTCAGCGACACAGAGTCAGAGAACGGGAGGGAGGCCGGGACATGGTCCGGGATGACTGAAAGGGGGAAGTGGACATGGAAGTTTAGGGGGGTGCTGGGAGGTACAGAGGAGGCTGAAAGTACAGACGGAGTTTAGAAGGTACAGAAAGAGGCTGGAAAGTCTAAAGGCGAGCGGTGGACTCGAACCGGGGGAAGTTAGACGGCGCAGACGGAAGGAAGAGAGGGGAGGGGGGAGGAGAAATGCGACAGAGGTTTCAGGCTGCAAGATATGCAGTCTGCAGGTGGAGAGTATGTTACCGAATGCCGGATGTGCGGCAAAGACAATGGAAAGAGACCTCTAAAGAAGGGCTCGAGGTTTGATCTTGGGCACCAGTCTCCGTAGCCCTTCTTTTCAGGAACAGAATAGGGAGGGTGAGGAGAGGAGAGGGGAGGGTATGCCAAGAGGAACCGGAAGTGGCTGGGAGCAAGCATCCCCGTTCCCAGTAGTGCAGTGTGGACTGTGGAGGCATGGGTAAGGGGTCGAGGGGTGAAGTAAAGAGGACAAACGGCAGAGTATGCAGAGGAGCAGACAGCGAGTCAGAAAGGAGAGGGGTGTCGGCACGCGCATACACCCGAGGAAGTAAAGAGGGGGTGCAGAGGAGCAGACAGCAAGTTAGAAAGGAGAGGGGTGTCGGCACGCGCATACACCCGAGGAAGTAAAGAGGGGGTGCAATCATCACGGGGCCCCTCGAAATCTGCGTGTCTATGGCTCTAATGAAGGAAGATTACTCACTCGCTCAGGTCACCGCTTGCCCGATAATCACCCCCTCCGGGACATTAGCCCCCGTGGGGAGCGTGTAGGAAGTGCTCCGGGGCAAAGCTGCCCGCGGCGGATCTGAGGAAGGCGCTATGCTCACGCCCAACACGAAGCGCCTGGAGCCGGGGACCCCGTGCTAGCTTTAGACAATAAAGTCATTTAAAACAAAGAGCTCTTGGTATTATGAATAAAGATGTAGGAAGGGCTGGGGACCGGGAATCTTTGGGATCTTAAAAGAAGTATACATAATTCGATATATTGACATCCACCGAAATTGAATTGAATATACCAACAAATATATAAAATAGCAAATCAATAAAATGACTATTTTTTTAGCTATACACGATGTTGACCAAATTCAAGCTGGATTTTATCTTATTGTCCAATTTGCTACAACTGCACAACAAATACATAAAAAGACATAGCTTTTAAAACATGTGGCAAGATGCATTTTACATCCTCGACTAAGAGGGAGCAGCCATTTTGATCCGGCTATGGCTCAGTTTTCACTGCAGACGAGCCCTTGTTTGCCTTCTCACGAGTAAACCTCCGAGTTTATTGCTTTTTTGCCTTCAAAGAAGTCAACAGTGAGCCTGTCCGCGCACTCGGGATCCCCCAGCTGGGGAGGCACCACGCTAGCCCCGGGCCAACAAGTGAAGTGTTTTACGAAGATGGCGCCCTGCGAGCCGGTGCACGCAGTGCGTGTGTCGGCCTCATTTGGATGAGATTCAGGTGTGGTGAGGTTTGTTTGCCCACGAGGGGTCGAGGCGCACAGTGCGAGCACACATGATGTTTTGTGCGCGGCTGGGTGGTGTTTTGGGGCGCGTGTCTCCCTCGGGGATGCTATATCTGAGGTCTTGGCAAAACTCTGAGTTAGGAGGTTCAATCCTTGAGGGCTGAGAAGAGGCCTCGCTGTTTTGTTCAGTTTATTTCTTGCCATGGCTGCTAGAAATATGCGGCAGTAGTGGACTAACATTTCGTGGCAACCAGAGGCAAATTATTAAGCATATTATGAAGTTAAAGGCAAATCTGTCCACAACTTTTGTAGCATTATCTAGCTAGTTTAGCCTTGTAACACGGAGGGAAGGGGAGGGGGCGGAGCGGGGAGGGGGCGGAGAGGGGAGAGGTGCGACACGGCGGGGGGAGGAGAAATGCGACACGGCGGGAAGGGGAGGGGGCGGAACGGGGGCGGAGAGGGGAGAGAGAGTAGGCAAGTGATGTTTTGGGCGCGGCTGGGTGGTGTTTTGGGGCGCGTGTCTCCCTCGGGGATGCTATATCTGAGGTCTTGGCAAAACTCTGAGTTAGGAGGTTCAATCCTTGAGGGCTGAGAAGAGGCCTCGCTGTTTTGTTCAGTTTATTTCTTGCCATGGCTGCTAGAAATATGCGGCAGTAGTGGACTAACATTTCGTGGCAACCAGAGGCAAATTATTAAGCATATTATGAAGTTAAAGGCAAATCTGTCCACAACTTTTGTAGCATTATCTAGCTAGTTTAGCCTTGTAACACGGAGGGAAGGGGAGGGGGCGGAGCGGGGAGGGGGCGGAGAGGGGAGAGGTGCGACACGGCGGGGGGAGGAGAAATGCGACACGGCGGGAAGGGGAGGGGGCGGAACGGGGGCGGAGAGGGGAGAGAGAGTAGGCAAGGCGACACGGCGGGAGGGGGCGGAACGGGGGAGGGGGCGGAGAGGGGAGAGGTGCGAGTAAAATAAACAAAAAAAAAAGAAGCCGGAGGGAAGAGAGGGGAGGGGGGAGGAGAAATGCGACACGAAGGGGAGGGGGCGGAGAGGGGAGAGAGAGAGTAGGCAAGGCGACACGGCGGGAGGGGGCGGAGCGGGTAAACAAACACGGACGTGCACGCGCCCGTGACTTTTAAGGTCAATGCGCATGCGCATAAGCTTAATGCGCATGCGCATTGACCTTAAAAGTCACGGGCACTGCAAGGAATCGCCACGATTCCTTGCAGTTGGATAAAGAGTGGATGAGCCCCTATAGTCTCGCTTGCTCGATGCGCATGCGCATCGACAGGCGAGACCTAAAAACTCAGTGAAGCAATTGATTTGCACCTTTGCGGCTATTGGGGTCTCAGTTTTTGAAAACGGCGGCAGAGGGCGCTGGCTATCAAAGTCTCAGTGAAGTATGGGGGCCTTATTTATGAAGGCCTTGCGCCGCCGGTGCGTCACTTTTTCTCATTTTAAAAATAAATAAGGCCCTGGGTTTGCACACTGTGCGGCTATTGGGGTCTCGATATGAGGAATTGGTGGCAGAGGGCCCTAAATATCAAAGTCTCAGTGAAGTCAGAGGCAGGGGACCGCCAGGAACCTCGGTTTTGTCCCATCTTAAAGAACACTACACTGCAGTGTATCAAGTGTGAGATGGGCGCACAGGTCAGGGAGATAAAACCGCAGGGAGGGATAGCGAAGGACTAGAGGGCGAGCAAAGGAAGCTCAAGACAGAATTGAATTAAGAGCCCGATGCACCAAGCAATTTTGCCATCGTGAACCCTTCAATTGAAAAAGCACAGGGTCCGAGACTGCAACATTGCGGTTTTCTCCATTTGAGACTCAGACAAGCCTCTCTGACTCACAAAGGGGGTTGGAGGTCCACTCTGAAGCACAGTTAGGAGAGGGCACGAAAGTGGCAGCTCCTATTTACGAGTGCAGCGCCAGTTGCTGTAGCAAATTATTAATCAGTTCTGAGCCCCTCAAAGGCGAAGGCACCTGATTCGCAAACGAGAAGATGTGGCTTTGCGAATTATCAATCAGCGCTCGTGGAGGGGGGGGGGGGGGGGGGCAATGTTCCCGAGACCACTGCCTGCTCCTCCCGAGGATTCCCAAACCAGATCAAGCCATCTGTCGCCGGAACATATGTGAACAACATAAAAACCGCTGCAGAAATCACTACTGAGAAAGGGCTCTAGCGCCGCCACATGTTTATTCTTTTAACTACAGCATTTGTTCGGGCAGAAGGTGTGTGAACAGTGCTTGGATTGCACATTATTCCTTTGTGGAAAACCTACGCTTAGCACAGTAGCCATGGATCGGTTTTGGTACCAAGACTGTGATGCCTTATGTCAGATGCCTTATGTATGATATATGTTCTCTAAACTGACCCCCTGGGGTTGCAGGATCTGGCTTTCTAACCCCCTGGCACAAAAAGTCTTGCTCAATGTTGCCATCCGAGTCAGACACCCAGTTGGACTGCAACCCGTGCACCTGGACAATGCGGAGAAGGAAATGTTACTGATATCAGACCCAAAAGTTACATTCAGAGACAACCATGAACCTCCCAACCCTCTTTCGTAAACGAGTAACACACTCAAAACAGGCAAAAGAAGCAGGATATGTATTTAAAAATATATATTTTTAATTCCTAGCCCAGTGCATACAATGTGAAGAGAAACCCCACAGAATATGAACAGCAAAGCTGCGAAGCAGTTTATGAAGAGCAAAAGCTGCAGAGAGAGTTCTAAGCTGGTTAGTTAATTCTTTAGCCCTAGCACCCTCACACTGGTACATCTATGCTCTGCTGGCTTAGCTGCATCAATACATACTATGCCTACCTCTGAATTTCAGAGATGGGGCCAGCAGCATATCTACTTTCAACACTGCAAAGCGCGGAGGAGTCATTCTGAAATAGCATAGAAGCTGTTTCCTCTTGCCTTTGATCAGCTCTGGAGCACAAACCGCAACCAGTGAGGGCCACTCTGCTCCTTGACGCTGTCAGATAAAGCAGGCGGTGCAATCTGGCATGACCCCATCTACAATATCCTCGGAGAATCCCCTCTCCATCTATAGAAGAGTCTGGACTCACAGTGTTAGGACAGGCATGAACTGTTATGATGAAAAGTTAAAATATATACAGAGGGCCTGTTTATTGTTAAAATGATATTTTAAGCCAATAGGCATTTAAGGGTGGATTGTTATTACACTGTGTTAACGCTTCTCGGTAGGCAAATCAATACATAGAATCTTAAGATAACCGTAGGAAGGAATAGTTTTTGCAGTTGGTCACCCCCTCTTATTAATACTGAGGTCAGAATTTTCGCTCTGTCATAATCCTTGTTATACCCTTTTAGAAGGGATTGTATATTGTTTTGTCAACTGTTCCATTGTATGTATTTCTAATTTTTTATGATTAATTTTATTTTTTTCAATATTATGCCTTGTGGGCATCATATGCTCAAAACAGTAGGCACCTAATGCTTATAGTGACAAACCAGTGATGAAACTGTCAACCTCAATGGTTCGTTGGCAGTAGTCATATGTCTGTTTATTATGGAAAGTTTCTTTTTGAGAGTAAAGCCATATTTTTTAATGGTGACAAGCCAATGATAAAGTGTGTAGGACCGACTAGCCAAAGATAAAGTGGTAGGCTAGATTTATTCATCAGGAAGCGTTATGTCAAATACCATAGATCTTTTTATTATTAAACTTTCAAAGAAGTAGCCCATACTTATGTCTTGTTCCAGGCTCCCCTTTTTCAGGTCTCGCCTGCCAATGCGCTTGCGCATTGCTGGTGAGATTATAGTAAGGGCAAAAGAACAGTCTACCAAAACGGCGGATTAGACTAACGGTGGGCGGCCAGCTACGCTCCGTCTGCGGAGTGTGCGTAGTGCCGCCTACTCCGCATTTTGCGGAGCTGGCGGAGCCAGGCGGCACTACGCATGCTCCGCAGACGGAGCGTAGCTGGCCGCCACCCGCCTCCCTCCCGCCCTCCCTAAATACTTTGAAATAAAGGAATGAAATAATTTAAAAAGCACTTACCTTGCCGCCGCTGCCCGCCGCGTCCCCGGGGCTCACTATCTTCCGCCTCCGTCCGCTTTACTAATGCGCATGCGCGGGCGGCCGCGCATGCGCATTTCCACGAGAAAATGCGCATGCGCGGCCGCCCGCGCATTAGTATAGAAGACGGAAGACGGAAGATAGCGAGCCCCAGGGACGCGGCGGGCAGCGGCGGCAAGGTAAGTGCTTTTTAAATTATTTCATTCCTTTATTTCAAAGTATTTAGGGAGGGCGGGAGGGAGGCGGGTGGCGGGGCTGGCGGCCAGTGGTGTTTGCGGAGTGGGGCTACGCGGAGTGCAAAGGTGGGCGTAGTTTCTCGCCCACTTCGCGTAGCTCCGCGAAGCCCCACTCCGCCAACTCCGCCCAGGGTTAGATTAGACACAGTTCATGTGAGACAGGCGCGTGCACGAGGCCAGCCACGTCACACACCATGTGCCTCGCATCAGACTTCAAAGGCTGCCGCTCCCCCCTCAATCACACTTCAAAGGCTGCCGCTCCACCGCCCCCATATGCACATCGCACACCACCACTCTCCTACTTCCCCTCCCACCTCCCATGGCCGCTCTTCAAATTCACACGCTCTGCAGGTCACCATTTGCCAGCATGCGGCCGCTAGCATTTTCATCCCTATCACTCCCCCCTCTCCTACTTCCCCTCCCACCTCCCAAACAGGATCGAACCGCGAAGACTTGTTTGTAATGGCCACCAGTAGGAATAGGCGTGCCCTTGCCCCCGCTCCTCTGTGGTGGAGCTGTTTTCAAAGCTTTCCTGCGTTCAATGTTGATAATTTAAAACTTACAGTGCGCCATTCACGGGACGCTGCATTCTTTTTTTATTTAAAACTTTGAGCGCCCCACTCGCCAATCTGCTCCCTCCTGCTGTGCTGTTAGGTCGCCGCAGCGGCCGGTCAGTCCCTGCGTCCAGGGCGCTCTAATTACATTTATTTGGAGCAGTCCCTGCTGCCGTGCGGTTCATCCCCAGTCGAATACTTTGGTTTGGGGCTCCTTCACCCAGCACATCTCTAGGAGCTTACGCAGCACCCCCTCACTCGCTGCCGGTTGTCCTTTTGAGCCGAGGCTTACTGCAACATCAGCGGCAGCGCCCCACCTGATGCTATCCGGAGACGTTGCGGGCTCCACCTAGGGCTGAGGCTATGCCGCGGCTGCTGACATTTGGTTAAGTCTCTGGTCATATCAGAATGTCTGCCGACAGCTATCTCGTATCCCGGCACTGCACTCTTCCGTTTCAAGTTATTGAATGTAGGGTACGTGCAGGATATGCATGTATTACATGTTTGAGTGAGTTTTTCCCAACAGCAAGAAACAGTTATAGCGGTATGACTATAAAACACTTGTAAATAGATGTTACTCCTACAGCAGGAATTAGAAAAGGTGAATTGACAGTAAATATGGGCCGGTGGAAAATAATATAAAAAGCTTCTTGCCCAGAATCAACAAGCAACAGTACGGGAAGGATGGAGTTGTGTACTGATAACTTAACCCTTAACACAAATACACTAATATATAGGCACATAAGCAATTGTTGTCAAAAGTTACCCCCTCTGAACGTTAGTGTCCTACAATTCACAAATTTCAAAACACGAGGTGGGGAACAAAAAAAAGTCCATGTGTCCTACTAAGGAATAATGCCCCATATAGAGGCATTCAACTGAAAGCACACGTAGCACGAATGCAAATGAGTGCAAAGTAACCACACAAATATTCCAGCAATACCACGTCTAATACCACAGGCTCAAGCAGTCTGACCGATCTTTGAAGAAACATAATTCTAGACCTGCTGCACGTAAACCGAGAGGTCTCGTGTATTAACACGCACTTCAACACATATTTTATAAACACTGAGCAGAACTAAATCTGAGTGCTCTAACGTTGTGTTGTCAATAACAGACACGGATTATGCAAAGCATAAGCAATCGCGCAATGCTGATAGCAATGAGACGTGCACCCATGCAAGATCTTTTAATTAGACATCACTGTGTGGCAGAGATTAACAAGCCTTGGCATAGCCAATAGGTCTTGCCTATGGGCCCTTATACATGTTTAGCCATGCAGCACATTATCACCCACCGGGCAGATTTCTGTAATAAAACTAGTACATTGTAAAGTGCCTTGATACCTTCATTTGTGCTACATGTGCTTAGTGTAATGACGTAAGGGCAGTGGCATGGTGTGGAATGTCGTGGTGAGTTGTGATATGATGTGTGTTGGTGGAATGTATGTGTGTAGTGTGTTTTGCTGGTGTGTATGTTGGTGGTATTTGTAAATTTACATCCCCTAATAAACAATTGTAATGATATTAATTGTGTGTAGAGTGAAGCGGTTAGTGTCTTTTGTAATGTTTTTAAAATGAAATAATTTTTGTTGTTGTTAGTTGTGTGTTATTTTTCTATATTTAGTGCTCTGCAATGCAAGAGGTCTCGCATTTGCGAGACTTTGAGCTACTGGCCTTGTAAATGACAAACCTTTATCTATGTGTTGGTTTTGAAAACATATTAAAAAAAAGGCATTGTCATTTACAAAGCTAATAGCTTAAAATGTTGCTAATGCGAGACCTATTACATTGTTTCTTTTTGCATCATACATTTATTGTGAGTTTCAAATATGAAAACATATGACCAGGACCCAGTGCCGAAGCTCATAATATATCTGAACACAATAGAAGTTGTGAAAGTTGTGAAAATAAATATTATATTTGCCACAAATATATTCATGTGTTAGGCAAAGAGCCCCCAGGTACACCTTCTGGACATAGTATTCTCAAACAAGTCCACACTAAGATTATCTTTTAGGTAGGAGAGCTAAACAAATGGAAAAGAATGGAATATGTGCACTAAGGTAACAAAACAAGATAGTAGAGGTCACCATAAATGTACCTATCGATCATTCTGACTGACATTGATACGGGCATCCTTCAACCTGCCAATATCAGATAGAAGATCAGAAATAATGAGAAGAGCAGGAAACGCAAATGATGGTCCCCTCTATAGCAGGCATATGTATTTGTCAATGCACAGCGCCAATATTAAGAATTGGGCATGAGTGCTCTCCTACCTGACACCAGAGAACTTTGAATAAATATGGGAGACGAGCGGAGCCTCTCAGATCTGCTGCTTGAAATTAAGAGAAGAAGAAGAAGGATTGGCAAGATAGAAACTTGATTTGCACCACCTGGCCCTGTATTATCTGGAACTACAGCCTGTGGATCTACATTGATTCAAAAAGATGCAGGATATATGTTAAAAGAGCTCACCAGTGGATTTGTAGGGGTTTTGTCCAGGTGCATTGTGGGAATTGTAGTCCCAAACCTTTAAGGACCATCTTGGAGCTTCCAGGTCCTTGGTTTGTATTTAGGACAAGTTGGACCATCAAGAGAAACTTCACAAAGTAATTCCAAGACGTCTTGGAAATGTTTGGAGCAACTTTGGAAAAATAGTTCAATTAGGGGACCGACTCAACCGCGAAAGCCACGCTGGCCACCTTCAAAGCTCCAAAGGCCGGACTTCAAGAGTTTGACCTGTAAAGCAAGCTGGCATACCCTTACTGAATCCAGCCAGGTGAAGAGAAACAAGGGACCCTGGCAGAAAAAGCTCCAGAAATGTTTCCAAGCCCGAAGGTAAAATTTTTACCAAGGCCTACTACAAGCGATATCTGAGCATGTCTCCATCGTGGTCAGCCCGAAACTTTGACTTTGTCCAGGTCAAGAATGACCAGATGTCCTAGAGTGGCTCTATAGGCTTTTAAACACTATAAAATGATCATTCTTTAAAAATTCATACCTCCGATTCCCTACATTTGATGTTTGTTGTTTTGATGTAATTTTAAATATAAAAATACTTCCTATCTTTATAAATTAATTTTGGATCATTATTGTGTGTTGTGTCTTAATTAGTTAGTGAATTGGGGCCATATGTAGGTAATCTACATTTACTGATTCTAAAATACCGAATTTTAATGATTCAGTATTTTAGAATCGGTAAATGCTATGTAGGAAATAATTTGTTAAATGTTACCGAATCGGTAAGATTCAGTATTTAAGAATCGGTATTTACCGATTTGGTAATTCCCATTCATTCCTATGGGCCTGGAGGCCCATAGGAATGAATGGGAAGCCATTCACTATTACCGATTCGGTAAATACCGAATCGGTAATAGGGGCACATATTCAAGGGTGGCAGGGAGTCACATTGACACCCTGTTGCACCCCTGAATCGTGCAGGTGTGCACATATGCACACAATCCACACATACATGCCCTAAGGCCATGTATATCTGCTACATGGCACTGTTACAAAAGCACAAAATTGCTTTTGTAAAGGTTTTTCTATATTTACCACCAACTTGAAGTTGGTGGTAAATAACAAATCCTTAAAGCACATAGGCACTCTTAAATGTCCTTCCTACATACCATTTACCGATTCGGTAAACACCGAATCGGTAAATAATGGTTCGGTAAATACAGAATCGGTAAATACCGATTCTGTATATACCGAATAATCACCGACATCGGAAATGGCTCAATACAGGTCGGAAAGCCTGAAATTTATTGAATTTCGGGTTTACCGACCGGTAATTAGCCACCTACATCGGGCCCTTGGTGTTTTGTAATGCTCTACATACCTGTCTCCTAAGTTTAGCCTGCCTGCTTGCAGCCAAGCTGCCCACGGTTGACATGGGAATCATTTATTGAGACCTCTACTGAGCCCTAGACTGTGCTATTGGCCTTATTGCCAGTGGTGGATGCATTTTTACCACTACTATTAAACCACTTTCCAAGACAAATCAAAAGCCTAAGTGAACCTAAAGAAGAGGCACAGAGTTGGCTTTGAAACACCATAAGGACATGGGGGTAATCCAAAAGTGTAGCCCAAACTCCCCATGCACACATACAAGGAGGTGCATAACCTAGGGTCAACAAACCATAACAGCTGCCTTTACTTCCACTAACCCACTAGAAACCTGCACTGAATATCATTCTCATGCAAACACACCTCCCGGTATTCATAACAGCAGAACATGAGGTCTACCATTCTCCTACATCAAACCCAAATCCTTGAATGGCCTCCCTCTGTACATCAGGAACTTCATCTCACTTCTTGAATTCTGCAAAAAGCTGAAGACCTGGTTCTTCAACTAATTCTCTGATGATTCTCTACACCCTCACTCCCACACCCTCAATCTGGTGCCTAGATTCCCTACCTGGTGATAAGCTGCATGATACACATAAAAGCAGAGTCTTAAAAGGAGGCTAGGACACATTCTATTAAAAAGCTGGCTACACATGCCCGCTCCATTGGCAAGATACCTCAAGAGGTTCTTGAAAGCACACTGAGCGCTGAAGGTGGAATCAGCCAAACCCAAATCAAAGCCGTCCTGTTGGAAGTGTAAAACCCACTAAGCTCACAAAGGCAGGAGCCGGAAGTATTCCAGGAAACAAATAATAGAAACACTATTGCATTCATCTGAAATCTAACTAAATTTCTCTTTAGACTCCCTAGTGGAAACCACCATCAATGGAGTGAGAACAAGCAAGACAGCCTGCCGTATCAGGTGTCTGAGCCTGCCAGTCCCTCGAGGATGCCTCAATTTTGGCAAAGATAAGCTATAGGTACTATTGACCTGCTGCAGTAAAGAAGGGTGAGGTAATTACCTACCCTAGTAGGATGCTTACAAAATAGCACCCTAGCACTTGAAGTAGGACCTTTTGGGCATTTTTCATGGGGCTGAAACATGTCGACCTCTTTCATGGACTATAAGGTGCTATAGACAGTAACACATCTATACATGCACCACCCTATTTTTTAACCTTACCACCTCTTCTACCGAGTAAAGTTTGTTTGGAGAGGAGAGCTAAGCAATTTAAATGTTCACTTTTTGCACTTTTTCTCTCATTTTACCCTATTCCTGATCACAACTGTCAAAACCAGTTGATCAACCTCCAGGAGGAGGAAAGCATACTATCAGGAAGACCCAATGATAATCTTTTCATGCCTTAAGAGAAGCGGAGAATTAAGATATTGAGGTTCCGTGACAATTGTAAGTGGTGTTTTTGACTCGCACGAATATGGTCGAGTCTGGTATCTATGAACCGCAAATGACGAGTTTAGTAAGTGTGCGCAGTTTCTCTGTGCTAACTTAAACCGTTCGTTTGTTATGTGGGTTTTTCATCTGTACCCACGGGTTCCATCTTAGATACGGCATCCATTTTGTCTCTTGCCCTCAAGTAGCCAGCGAACGGACGATGTCCGCTTCGCGACCCTGGGACTCCCAAGATATTTGCGGAAGACACATGTCCTTTGTAAGTGTCTTTATGATGAGGGGGATGCTACTGTAAAGCAGATGGCGCCGCTCGAGGCTCATCTTGCCGCACGGACTTATTGTCTCAGCCGTGCATCTCATTAGGCACGTCCCTTTGATGCCTGTATCTTGTGTTTCCTCGATACCTCCCCTTCTACACCCTTTCCGATCTCCCCACTGTCTCCGTCTTCCTCTGCACCTGTCTTTGTTCCTACTTCGATCTGTTTATTATCGATTGGAATGCACTAATGTTGGGAAGATGTGTTTTTACAGTTGGGAACCGCCAAATGTTTCCGCACTTGTGATCCGGAACTTGTGTGTTTCAAAGTGACCAAAGCGACCCCTCTGGGGGATGATGGTGGGAACCGGGTTGTAAACTTTTGTGTATCATGTTGTCTTATGGGTAAGAACTGTATAAAAGGAGCGATCCACAGAACCAATTTGAAGCAGTCTCCCCAAGTTGCATGTGTGTTGCTTGTCGTGACTACTGTGTTCCCTGCAGTAAATAAGCCTTGAATCTTTGACGCCGAAGGAAGTGTCCCGTGTCTCTGTCATCTGTACGCCGGAGCAGGTTACCCACGAAGGTTTCAGGTGTTGTGCCCTGGCACCGCTGGGTCCTACAGAACCCAGTCCTTCAGTTGGCGCCCCACGTGGGGCTGCATCAGTGGTACCGGTCCAAGCCCGACGATCGTGAGGAACTTCGTGTGAAATCTCCGAGGGAAGGTGCACCCCGCTTCATCGATCCTGTTGTCGAAATAAGTGGCCCGAAGACTTTTCCCGCGAAGATTCCCGCCTCCTGACGGCTGCGACGGACTGCTGCCCTGACTGTAGACCTGTTTTGGCGCCTGGCGTAGACCTTGGTATAGCGAGACGATTGACGGGCCTTCCTGGTGACGCCATTGATCTTTGAGTTAAGTATTTGTGGGTCGCTCCCAGAGTTCTTGGTTGTTGACATTTTAGCGAGTGTGTTTGCTGTTAACGCTGTGTGAGTGTTTTTGTCGGTGACACTTTGCTAGCGTACTTTGTTGTGTTGTTTGACGACTGCAGCCGCCAAAAACCGAGGGTTTTGTTCTTTGCTGGGACTTGGTAAATCCCGTGGCCCTTGATGTTTGTGAAACTCGGCTAGTGTGCAAGATGCCTGGTCGCAGTACTTTGTTTAGTTGTTTTAGACCTTGTGGTACGGTTCCCGACTGGAGGACTCGTGTCCGATACCTCCGGTTGGAACTCCCACTTATGAACTATATAGTAAGCATGGGCTAGGCCCGATTACCTTTAATGATTATTGGATTAAATACACGAAGAAGGACGGTGACCTTCGTTGGCCACCTCATGGTAGCTTCGAGGCCCCGATCTTAGATAATTTAGAGATTAAACTGTTCGAAAGAAAATCAAGGCCGGCCATGTTTGATGCCTTTCGGTTGTGGCGCAAAGAAGCCCGACAGAAAGAAATCAGACAGAATAAATGTAGTCAGCGAGATAATGTTGCTACTATAGTGAAGAAAGCAGAGCAGTTTCAGCGTGATAAGGAGGATAAGGATAAGGAAGTGTTTGATAGACTACAGCGTATGACCGTTGATAAATGTTATCCCGCTTTGCCTACGGAGTCGGAAAAGAAGGAAGAGCCAGTTGAGGATCCTTTAATGTCTTATCTCATGAAGTCGCCACCTCCGTACGTACAGGGTACCGCAGCTGCAGCTCCTGTGGTTCCTGCCGTACCTATTCTTCCGCCTATTCTTCCCCCGCCTGTTCCTCAGCCTGCACCCGCTCTTCCGACTGTTCCTGCTCCTTTGCCTGTTTCTATCCCTACTGCTCCTCCGCTTCCACATACTCCTGCTCCCGCTACTGCTCCTGTTTTGTTAACTCCTGCTGTTGCTACTGTTTCTACTCCTTCACTTGTTAGTCCTGTGTCCTATAATTCTCCCTCGACTCGTTCTCGTACTACTCCTCTTGCGGCTAGTTTCTTTCATTCGCTCGGGCCTGTTCATGGGTCCGCTAGCTCCGATGGTCCTCAGAGACGTAGTCAGCTCCCTGGAAACAGAGAACGTGTTGCGCTATATAATATGGCGATGGGTTGGATGGTAAACCCTCTTAGAAATCCGCCCCGTGTTGTACTCGAAACGTTTTGTCAATTCAATATACCAACCCAAAGATACGTGTTTGATGAAATGTGTAAGTTCCTTCGCGATCAGATATCGGCTGATGCGCCTGACGAGGTGCTGGCCGCTTTGTCTGATCTTCAGCTTCAGTTCTCAAATGGACTGATAGTGGATACTAATGTTCGACGTGCTGTTGAGCGGTTGCTATCTTTTCGCCCCGCTCCGATCCCTCATGCATTGTTTATCGAGGATATTGAAAGACTGCCAGATGAGTCTGGTCAGTTTCCCATGCGTGAAGTGCCACCGGTGTGGATGCCAGCTGATCCTAATGCTAATCCAGCGACGTTGGCGCATTTCCAGAGAGTATGGATACATCTCCCATGGAAACGCTCAGAAGTGTTGCAGGTGAAGCAATCTTTGCCTGACCCTCGCAAAAATCCTACAGGGTATTACAAAGAATTATCGCAGCTTGTAGACGCTACGATAATGAATCTTGCCGATATTGATATGTTGTTTGGCAATGTCGTACCGCAACCGGTTTGGGCTAAGATTCGGCAGGAAAATCATCCGAATGAATTAGGTGGGGATTGGGCTGCCATTGTGGCGGCGGATGGGTTACAAACTGGTGGGGCTAAACCTGAGCAGATGATTACTGCTCTTCCTCAGCGAATAATAACGTTAATGAAAACTCTTATGCCAGCCATGAGGGTAAATTGGGACAAATTGTCAGCTTGTAAGCAAAAGAAGGACGAGAGTGTTTCCGAGTTCTTTACGAGGTTTGAGGAAGCATTCATTGACCATAGTGGTCAGGATATGGGTACCGAGGGTGGTCAGCGATTGTTTGTGGATAAATTTGTTTCAAATTTATTGCCCGATTTGAGCAATAAATTAAAGAATTCCGAAAGTGCGTGGGCCGTTTCTACTTCAGCTCAGATACTGGCTACAGCACAATATTATGAGAATAGAGAGAAAGAAGAGAGCGACCGTGCTGATAAAAAGACGAAAGAGCTGAAAACTAAAGTGTTGCTTCAACAAGCATATCCCCCGCGTTCAAATCAGAGTAATTCGCAACAGAATAGATCGCAGTCGCAATCGAATAGATCTCAAAATCGTAATGACTCCTCTTCCCAAAGATCTTCATTGGGGTACAATCAATGTGCTTATTGCAGACAAGAGGGTCATATTAAATTCAATTGTCCTGTCCTAAATGAGCGAAATAGTGGTAACTCATCTAGAGGAGGTCGTGGTGGTTCGCAGCAGGCATCACGTGGTAGGGGTCGTGGGACTCAGAATGATCGATCTGATAACTCCTCTAATAATAATAATTGTTTCGATCAACGTGGATCATCGCAAGGACGATCTGCGCAGTATAATGTAGACGACTATTACGTCGATCAGGGAACTGACGACAGTAATTACTAGGACAGCCGAAGACAAGGAGAGGGAGTGGTATCAGTTCCGGTTGATCAGAGAGGGCCTTACGTCGCAGTTGCTACATCGGGCGTCGTTGAGCCTTTTCTGTTGGACACTGGTGCAGCGAAAAGTTCTATTCAGCATTCGAAACTCCCTGGCGCACCTTTGTCTGGCTTAACAAATGTTTCCGTTGGATTCTCTGGCGCCCCCGTTAGCAATCCAGTTTCGTGCCCTTTGCCCCTTACAATTGGGCCACGTGAGCTTCAGGACCGTTAATTTTGACTACTGGTTGTGGTGAAAATCTTTTGGGCCTGGATTTGCTTAAACGTTTGTATGCGACTTTGTATTGTTCTCCTGCGGGAGTACAGCTTACGTTTGGAGAGAGGGTTGTCTCTCCCATGTACTTGTCTCTCGACAAGCTCCCACCGGAATTGAGTTCTCTTTCTGCGTCTTTGTGGGAAGCAGGTCCAAATGATGTGGGCCTACTTGATATCTCCCCTTATGTTGTTCAGTTGAAATCTAATGTGCGATTGCCACGTATTCCCCAGTATCGTATCTCTCTTGATGGTGAACGAGCATTGTTAGCGATCATTTATGATTTGATCGAGAAAGATGTTATTGAAGAGACTCGGGGAAACGTGTGCAACAGCCCTGTGCTGCCCATTCTTAAACGCACTGATCCTTCAAAACCGCCTGTTTATCGTTTTGTTATCGATTTACGGGAGGTGAATAAAATTGTGGTTCCCCAATTCCCTGTTGTGCCTGACATCACGGCATTACTGACTCTGATTCCAGCCTCTGCATCGTGGTTTTCGGTGATTGACTTAAAGAATGCGTTCTTTAGCATCCCAATTGCCGAGGAGAGCAGGGACCTTTTCGGTTTCTCTCTCGGTGGACGCAGCTTCCGGTTCAAACGCGCTCCTCAGGGCTACTGTGAGAGTCCATCGATTTACAGTCAAGCCTTGAAGGGTCAACTGGATGCGTTTAGGTTGCCGGTCGGTGCGGCCTTAATCCAATATGTCGATGACTTATTGGTGGCGGCCGATACTCAGGACATTTGCAAAATTGCTACAGTGTCGTTGCTGCAACATCTCTGTGAGTTGAATCACAAGGTGTCACCTACTAAACTCCAATATTGTTGTCAAGAAGTAACCTACCTAGGTCACTTATTGTCAAAGGAGGGAAGGAGGTTGACCCCAGAAAAAATTGCAGCGATTGCGCGAATGGCCGTGCCAACAACCCAAAGAGATGTGCGTGCCTTTCTAGGTATCACGTCGTACTGCAGGCAATGGATTCCTAATTTTTCATTGCTAGCGAAACCATTGGTGGCTCTTACGTGCAAGGATGTTTCAACTCCTTTACCATGGACGGAAGAATGTCAGAAAAGTTTTTCTGAACTGCGTGATTCATTGTGTTCGGCTCCTGTGTTGGGTACTCCCGACTACAGTAAGCCGTTTACATTATATGTTCACGAGAGAGAAGGCTGTGCTTTGAGTGTCTTGACGCAACCTTTTGGTGGTAAGCAACGTCCATGCGCATATTTTTCCTCGACCTTGGACCCAGTAGCTAGAGCATTGCCGAGTTGTTTGAGAGCAACTGCGGCAGCTGCGGTCTCCATCCGACAATCAGCAGGACTGGTCATGGATAATATGCTTACGGTGATGGTTCCGCATGCAGTCGATACTCTTTTGAATCGAACGAAAACTCAGCACTTGACGAGTGCGAGGTTGTCTGGGTACGAGTTGACGTTGTTGGCAAGCCACGTTCAAATAAAACGTTGTAATGTTCTGAACCCGGCAACTTTGTTACCAATTAGTGCAGAGTCAGATGAAGTAGCAGAACATGATTGCTACTTGAGGACCGAAGAAGAAACAAAAGGTCGAGTGGACCTTAAAAACACCCCATTGGAAGATCCGGATGGTACATTGTATGTGGATGGGTCATGTTTTAAGTTGCCGAATGGCGATGTGACTACTGCTTATGCTGTTGTAACGTTGAATACTGTTGTTGAGACTGCAAGGTTGAATCAGAATTCTGCCCAAGCTGCAGAATTGATTGCTCTCACTAGAGCATGTGTGTTAGCAAAAGGGAAACGTGTGAATGTGTTTACCGACAGCCAATACGCATTTGGCGTCGCACACAGTTTTGGATGATTGTGGAGAGAGAGAGGTTTCTTGACATCGCATGGTACGAAGATTCAGCATGGCAAGCTTGTGAATGATCTTTTGGATGCACTGACGTTGCCTGAGCAAGTGGCGATTGTTAAATGTAGTGCGCATCGTAAGGTGACGGATGATGTTGGTCGTGGTAATGCGTTTGCAGATGAGATTGCTAAGGAGACTGCCCGGAACCTTAGCACTCGGATGTATGTGACGAGTTCGGTTAGGTGGCCTACAGAATCGAGCATGTGTGAAGACACTATCGAAAGTGTGAAAGAAATTCAGAATGAGGCCACCGAGACTGAAAAGATGAAGTGGAAAGAAAGCACGGGAAAGTTGGATGCGAGTGGTTGTTGGATTGATTTGTCGGATCAGAAAAGATGGTTGTTGCCCGATGCGTATGTGCTGGCCGTTGTGACAATGGCGCATGGGTTAGCACATATTAGCGCGAAAGGTATTGGTAAGTTGCTGTCTCCTGTGTGGAAGAATGATGGTATCACGAAATGTGCTGAACGCTTGGTGAAGAATTGTATGGTGTGTATGATGTACAATCCTGGCAAAGGAACCCCAACTCCTCCTGGCAGTTTTGCTCCCCCTTCATGTCCCTTTGAGGTGATCCAATTGGACTTCATCCATATGGAGCGATGCAATAACCTGAAATACGTTTTAGTTGTGGTTTGCGCATTTTCCCGATGGATCGAGGCTTATCCTCTCAAAGACAATACTGCTTTGTCTACTGCGAAAATCCTATTGAAGGAATATTTTCCTCGATATGGAATGCCTAGAGTCGTGTGGTCAGATAACGGAAGTGAGTTTGTGGGTAGTGTAATGAAGAGTGTGTGCAAAGGCCTTGGAATTAATCAGAAATTCCATAGCGCCAATCATCCCCAGTCAGCTGGTTTGGTTGAAGGGTACAACGGCACCCTTAAACTAAAGCTAGCGAAGATTCAGGCTACGACTGGTCTTTCGTGGCCTGACGCTTTACCTCTAGCGTTGCTGTCAACTAGGGCGACTGTACACTCCCGAGTAGGGCTTAGTCCCTATGAAATAGTGTTCGGCCGTCCTGCGAATGTGTGGGGGGTTCCTAGGCCAGGAATGTTCTCTGATCTTGAGTACCCAATGTTGATCGATTATCTACATGACTTGACTGCTAAACTGAGGTTAATTCACCAACAGGTTTACGACGCATTGCCGACGCAGACGGAGGGTCCAGGCCACCAGCTCCAGCCCGGAGACTGGGTGGTGACGAGAAATTTTTCACGCAAGAATAACCTGGACCCGAGGTTTACTGGACCCTACCAGGTGCTCCTGGCCACGAGGACTGCCGTTCGTCTCGAGGGACGCAAGAATTGGGTGCATGCCACCCATACCAAGCGAGTCCCTATCCCTTTGCCGGCAGACCCGTGGGTAAGGAAAGGCATTGCATCAACTGAAACCGAAGCATTGCCAGCGTTTGTGCCTTTTAGCGACGCGCAGCCTGTTGGAGAAACCTCAGCGCAGCAGAAAGACTCTGTTGAACAATTATCATCGAAAGACTCAAGACCAGAACACTCGACTGATCAGCAGGACGCTGCCTCTTCAACGGATCCTTTGTTTGACGAGCAGACACGTCCTGGGAAAATCCGATACTTTCTGCGATCTCGTACTAAGAACTAATAAAAGATCCTGCTTTGTTGTATTGACAACTGCATTATCCCGTTTTCCGTGATCAGTTTTGAACATTTGTATTATTGTAATTATTCTTGTATATATATATATTGAGCTTCATTCCATATACTTTTTGCTTTCACAGCTGAGAGACTTTGTTATTGCATATATACATATTGTGCATTGAAGGCCGTAGGGCCGCGCGCGTACTTCCTTCTGGATAGTAGGTCTTGACACTAGGTTAAAGGCCGTCGGTTCCTGGGAACTCCTAGGGATTGACCATTGCTACACAGAACGAAGTGCGTCAAGAAACGTTGCGGACGGTCGTAGGGAATGGCATTCTCGAAGCTGAACGATTTGGAAGGAGCACAAGCTCATAGATTCAAGCTGCAGCAACTTAGTCGTACCAAATGTTTTATATTCCAACTGTTTGTATTGTTTTTGACTGCTTCTGCACTTTTGGCGGGTGGGGTGTATTATACAATGTCTTACTTCTTATCTTCTGCTACACCTACTCCTACTTCCGACCCCAACACTGTCTCTACTATTTCTCCTCATTCCTTTCATATGTTACCCGAACACGAACAGGCTAGACGTGTAGAATTCCGCAACAATTCCTTTATTCAGCTCCTTCATCAACATCAGTTAGTGGTTAACACCACTAATTGTTGGGTGTGTGGGTTGATGCCACATACTACGGATAAGGGAATTCCATATCTGGTGTTACCGTATAGTTCCCAAGGGTCCGCTCGAGCATTTCAGACAATGTTTCGAAGCGCACTGGGCTTCCACCCCATTCGAGAACCACGTTCTCCCTACTCTGGTCCTACCTCGTATCAAAAACCTTTGTCGATAGCTATAGAGGATTTAGATAGTGATATCTATGATCCCTCGCTTATTCCCGAAGAAGAGGTACAAGCCTATAGGGTCCTAAGTAGAGGTGAATATAGTGCGTTCACTAGAGAAAAGCAGCTTAAAAGCTCGCCTCCAATATGGGTCGTACCCCACACTGGTAATTTTTGTCTCATGGGTCGTGGCCGAAGATCGCAAGCCCGACTTGGAGCAAGTGCTTGCATTGAAAATTACATACTGCCGATGGTCTCGTCCCCTGTGTTTCTGGCTGCCAAGGGTACATACTTTATCTGCTATGATCGTGCATATGCATGGTTGCCCGCTGACTTCATGGGCTCATGCTTCATTGCAAATCTGTTGCCTCCGACGTTCACTGTAGATGCCGATTATCACAAGACTAGAGTTGTGCGAGGCGTAATTAGCGAAGAGGATACTGCCGGTCAAGAGGCAGGAGACTTTTTCAAGGGTTTCCTCCCGTTTTGGGGACCTATGGTTAATAGTAGAAACCTGAGACAGTTGACTCGAGTGGTAGAATCGACAGCTAATATTACTGCCAGTGCCCTTGGTAATATCACCACTGAACTTCAGGCGGAGAGACTTATGACGTTACAAAACCGTATGGTTTTAGATGTCATTTTAGCAGATCGAGGTGGGGTATGTAAGGTGATCCATTCGAGCTGCTGCATTTTCATTCCGGATAATGCTCCAACTGTTTATCAAGCCATCTCGAGGTTGCATAAGATCTCCGAATCCATACACGTGGATGTAGGGGATTGGACGTTACTTGGATGGTTTTGGGGCCTGATGTCGACGTGGGGTTGGAAGATTCTGATGATCATCGGGGTCGTTGTGGTGTTCCTGTTCACGTGTTGCCTTTGTGTGCAGTGCGGTCCTGCCTTATGTGGCCTCTGTGCTACAACGTGTATGAGACAGCCGCCTGTTACCAATGGGACTCGGTTGGACAGAGCTATGCTACAGCAACATCTCGATGGTCTGATGAATATCGATTATGATTCCGACTAGTGCTTGCCTACATGAGGGCAAAAGGAGCGTCTGAGGTTCCGTGACAATTGTAAGTGGTGTTTTTGACTCGCACGAATATGGTCGAGTCTGGTATCTATGAACCGCAAATGACGAGTTTAGTAAGTGTGCGCAGTTTCGCTGTGCTAACTTAAACCGTTCGTTTGTTATGTGGGTTTTTCATCTGTACCCACGGGTTCCATCTTAGATACGGCATCCATTTTGTCTCTTGCCCTCAAGTAGCCAGCGAACGGACGATGTCCGCTTCGCGACCCTGGGACTCCCAAGATATTTGCGGAAGACACATGTCCTTTGTAAGTGTCTTTATGATGAGGGGGATGCTACTGTAAAGCAGATGGCGCCGCTCGAGGCTCATCTTGCCGCACGGACTTATTGTCTCAGCCGTGCATCTCATTAGGCACGTCCCTTTGATGCCTGTATCTTGTGTTTCCTCGATACCTCCCCTTCTACACCCTTTCCGATCTCCCCACTGTCTCCGTCTTCCTCTGCACCTGTCTTTGTTCCTACTTCGATCTGTTTATTATCGATTGGAATGCACTAATGTTGGGAAGATGGGTTTTTACAGTTGGGAACCGCCAAATGTTTCCGCACTTGTGATCCGGACCTTGTGTGTTTCAAAGTGACCAAAGCGACCCCTCTGGGGGATGATGGTGGGAACCGGGTTGTAAACTTTTGTGTATCATGTTGTCTTATGGGTAAGAACTGTATAAAAGGAGCGATCCACAGAACCAATTTGAAGCAGTCTCCCCAAGTTGCATGTGTGTTGCTTGTCGTGACTACTGTGTTCCCTGCAGTAAATAAACCTTGAATCTTTGACGCCGAAGGAAGTGTCCCGTGTCTCTGTCATCTGTACGCCGGAGCAGGTTACCCACGAAGGTTTCAGGTGTTGTGCCCTGGCACCGCTGGGTCCTACAGAACCCAGTCCTTCAATATACCACACAATCGCTCCTGTACGTGAATGAGGGTTTTTAGGTCAATCACCATACCTGACCCTGGTATTACAGGCACACGTGATCCATTCCCCCTATGATTATTTCAATGATAGACAGCCATCAAAGCTTGTGCCTTTCACATGAAATCTGCTACTTCTGTTCGTTAACAAACCGCTTTCTTCAACGAAAGCACATTCATTGTCCGGTATTCTGCAAAATAAGAGGCTTCTTTGTTTCCAATGATAGCCCATCCCAACATTTACTGTATAGAACTAACACTAAACATTCTTGGTAATTTGAAACAAAGTCATAGCCTTACTGTGATGGCAGCACAGCATGTACCGTGCAACATATAGCTTTATCCTGGGATGTTTTTAAACATGCATGTTATACCTCCAAGTTAGTAAAATATTGCAACATATTGAGACATTCCATGGCCACATAGATATATAGGTCTCAAAGACAAATGCCTTTAAATGGGCATGGAAAAGAGAATTACTCTACCCAAAATATTTATCAGAACTCACACCATCACATAAATACTTTTTACAAACAAATTGTCTTAAAAAATATATATTTTCTATATTTACTAAATTATAATTTACAAATTAAATACCAGCATATTTCTAAATATACAAAAAACATATCAACAAATCATATTAATTAGCATTTACCAAATAAGGAAACTACAGCCATAAAATGTGAACACATTCTTAACAACCAATGAAAACAACTACCAACAAAATTAACCAATAAAAATACAAAAGAATTAAACAAACACTATATAAAGAATATAAAAAAATCAACATAAATCTGCATTACGCCAGCACAGACCAAAAGAAGCAAAATCTCTGCCGGATTACTTCTACAGCATCACACTGCTACATACAAAACTTCTAATTAAACTTTGCAAAGTAAGTAAAATATAACACTTGTTTGATCATTATTTTTTTAATTTATATTTTTTATTGAGAGTTCAATTCACGGTTATTCATGTACAAAATAAAGTGCTTACGTTATTTGGTTTCAAATTTGTTTGACACATTCATACAAACATGGTTCATCCATAAAACATGTCACCATCAATAATGGCCATTAAAAAGTACATAAAAGCACATCTAAAAAAGAAAAACCACATATTGCACAATTTCCCTTCAACATTCCATGGTATCCAATTAGCTGCATAGCTTCCTATGGACTTCCAGCGTTTCTCAAATTTTATAAGTGTGCTTGACCTTAGGGCATAGAGATACCAAAGGGGATGATGGACGGAGTGCTTTAGCAAATCAAACACTCACCCCAGTCAACTGATCTGGGTTTAATCCATCATCATTCTTTAGCTCACTCCACCACCCCAGGTCAGACATGGCCATATGCAAATCAGTCTGGCCCTGTGCCTCATGGGAACAATCCAGCCCGAACTGCCAAGCCATGTCTTGTCCGAGGGGGACGGGTATGCTCAGACGTGAGTCCCTTGCTCTCCATGCCACTGGAATCAAGCTATCCTGGCTGATGAGGGCTGAAAGCCAGAAACCGGTCCTAGGAAGCTTGTTTCCGGTCCAGGGAAGGCATGGCTTGGCAGTTTGGGCTGCACTGTTCCCATGAGGCACAGGGTCAAGACTGATTTGCATATGGCTGGGTTCAAACTGGAATGGCATGGTGAGGAAAAAAACGATGGATTTAGGCCCTGATCTCTGTACTGGGGTGAATGTATGACATTGTTCTGCATTCTGTCAATCAATTGTTGTTTTTGCATTTGACCTTAGGGCATAGCATCTCTCAAGTTCTTTAACTCTATGCAGATTAGCCTGCCTGGCATGGAAAGTGGGTACAGTATTACTTCGCCAATTCTGGAGAATGAATGATCTTGCCACCAGAGCTGATATATATAAACATTCCTCTTGTGTTTTATTTGTCATTATGTTTGGTTAACACCCCAGAATTGCAATGTGCTTGTCAATGGTTAATGCATGTCCTGTAATCGTTCTAAGGTGTTTCTCAATTACTTCCCATAGTTGCTTAATCTTTGGGCAATCCCAAACAATATGAGTCCAGGAACCTCCTCCCTCTTCAGAACAGCAAAAGCATCTATCCTTAATCTGAGGATAGATATTATGGAGAAAGGATGGAGTCCTGTATATTAAACATTTTGTATAGAATTGCATTCTCCTAAAATTGGCGCCTCTTATTAATGTCGCATTAAATATATTGTATTCCAGACCGCTCTTGAAATCTGGAGATCTTCTTTCTCCTGCCATTTGTCTCGGGCTTTTTCATAGACAGTAGAGGTCTTATTTTCATAAAAGATTTTCACCCACCTACCTATTGGCAACCTGCTCATTGCTTCTAGTAGCGCCTCACTTAGGGCCTCATTATGATGGCTTAGGGCCCGCCATTGGAATGAGGTTTTCTGCCCGTCAGATAACTATGGCGGGCGGACAAGTGGCAGTCGGAAAGATCCACCGCCACGGTCTCGACAGGTGGTATATTTCCAACCACCTGTCGGACCTCCCCCGAAGGCCAACATTGCGGCTGTGCCAGCAAGGCACTACAGTAGGGATTTTAATATCCTTCTCCCACCGGCGATCAACCGGCCACAAAACAGCTGGCGGAAACAGGTTTGGGGGCCCCTAGTGGGCCCACCACAATTCTTGGGGCTTAGGCAAGGGCACTGGGGGGCACCCATGGTTCCCCCCTACATATCCCTGCACCATGTGAATGGCACGGCATGGTGCCTGCCACGTAGTACATAGATATGCAAGTGCCTCTTTTTTTGCATAGCGCCAGGAGCTGCTGACTGCATCCACGCTGCAATGGAAAAAATAGGGCCTGCAACCGACGCGCTGGTGGTCACATCGTAATGCGGTTGGTGGGTAGGCCGCCTCGTAGGCGTCTGGTCCCACTACCGCAATGATGGCAGTCAGTCAAAAGTCCGACCACCATCGTAATGACCCCTCTAATTCTAATCTTCCTCTTAGTGCTGTTGAATCAATAATTTCTAAAACGTGCTTGATTTGAACAAACAGCCACTTAAGTATATCTATTGAATGATGCAGCCCATTCTCTATTCCATTTTTTCCAGGAATCTGGATTGAGAAAGTCTCCCACATGTCGGTACCCTTCCTCCTCCCACTTCTTTAAAACGCCAGGTTGCAATAGCCTGTCTTCCATGCATATAGATTGACCAAACATGTAGAGCCATTTCTCTAAGGAATTCCATAATACTTCGACAGATGAGCTTTTTTATTTTAGAAACCACTGGAGGATCTTGTGTCGTACTTTTTTAGGGGTCTTCCCTATTGTCATAGGATCTGCGATTTTATTTTCTTTCAATATTTTTATCATAACAAAATATCCATATCTCGTGAATTAAAATGGTTATGGAATCTGTGTTTATTATGTGCAAAATTTGCGAAGTAATGTTCCCTCAGGTTTGGGAGCGCTAACCCTCCCTCCTCGGTTGGATAGCATAAAGTGGCTAGTGCTTGTCTTGGTACCTTGTTGGTCCATAAGAAAGATAAGGATAGACCATCTATTTTTTCCAACAAAGGATGTTTGTAGTGCACATGGGATTGCTGAAAAAAAATTAAATAGTGCTAAAATTGTCTTTCGTAAAAGTGCCACCAGGCCTATCATTGAAACTGGAAGTTGATTCCATTTTGCTAATGTCATGGTTGCGGCGTTTTGCCGCACTACGTAACCCTCTTCCCACACAGGGAGGACTGAAAACCCTCACTTCCGGTTGAAGGTCAGGTTGCGGTCTAGTTCCGCAGGCAGGTACCGCCTCCACTCACCCAGCGATTCCGGGGGAATCCGCTTAACTACTGTGGTTCCCGCCGGTTCGGCACTTAACATCCTGCCCAGAATCCGTCCTGAAGCTACCTGCATCGGACCAGACGGGCAAACAAGTATTCCAAGGTCGCGCAGGAGCGCCGCCTCGTTTTCGCCCTCAAACACTGTTTACATTCCCGATGGGGATGCCCTGCAGAGTCACCGCGCTGGAGCGCTTTCTTTGTTTTTTCCCGCATTGCGCTTTCCTTGTTTAACCCCACACCACCCTGGAGCGCTTGTCATTGGGGTTAAAACACACTGCACTGGAGCGCTTTTCATTTGGGTTTTCAGTCACCGCGCTGGAGCACTTTACTTTTTGTCTCGCAACGCGCTGAAGCACTTTCCTTGTTAACCCCACACCGCGCTGGAGCACTTGTCGTTGGGGTTAAAACACACCGCACTGGAGTGCTTTTCATTTACGTTTTTGGTCACCGCGCGCTGGAGCGCTTTACTTTGTTTGTCTCGCAACTCGCCGAAGCACTTTCCTTGTTTAACCCCACACCGCGCTGGAGCACTTGTCATTGGGGTTAAAAGACACTGCACTGGAGCGCTTTACTTGGTTTGTTCCGCATCACACTAGGGCGCTTACCTTGTTTATCACCACAGCGCTGGAGCGCTTTACTTTGGTTTGAAGAGCTTTTACATTGTTCTGCCTGAGCAGAAGAGGAGCGTTTACACTTGTGTTGCTGAGTACGCTGGAGCACCGCTTCCTTTTCCCTGCTAAGATGTCTTCCAGCGCGGGGGCGTGGTTTGGATGGCGAGGAGTAAGCACTCGTAGGTCCAGAGCTCCGACCCCCAAGTCGAACAAGCGGCAAGCATAAAGGCGGAGGAACCCGGTGTGAGGCAAATTGCGCAAAAGCAGGAGTATGAAGGCGGACTGCCCACTTAAATGAAACCGGCAGCACCCGAGGGGAAACAGAAGAGGAGGAAAACCTGCAAAGAACGAGCGAGCAGGAAAGAGCGAAGCAGCACAAGATGGCGGCGGAAGGCAAGCAAGCAGGCAAGCAGTAACAGGGCGATCGGAGAGATCGAAACAAGGCGGAAGGAGAAACACCGGAACACCGAAACCCCGACAAGGAGCTGACGACCCAAGCAGTCCGGCAGGGGCAGTAAAAAGAATCGGGAGCAAGCACTCGGGAACAGTGTGTAAAAAAAAGAAACCGAAACTGAAGCCAAGATAGGCCATCTTGCCAAGCCACAATCACAACCAGACGGCGGCAGTCACACCGGTGGCTCAGGCGGTAGTACCCGCGGGCAGAAGTCAAGGCCACTAGGGGGGCCAACAACCCAACAGCCCACACACGCCGGAGCCCACTAACATGAAGCAGGTGAGCTGGCTAGAGGGCATAAGCGACGGCAGGCGGGAAGCAGGTAAAAGCACCACCGGAGCGAAACGGAGAAGCGCAGATAGCCAATCTCAGAGCAAGCCCAGAACAAGCGCCTCAAGGTAGATACAGCCTTGGGGGAGCTAGCGGTAGCTTAAAGGCGCAGAAAGGAAGCACCATCGCAGCGGACATTGGGCTCAGAACCATATGATAAAAACAAGTGGGGGCCATTTTGGGAGGGGCACCATAACATCAAGCTACCCATCACAAGGTGGCCATTTTAAGCGGGAGCAAAACCCCTGAAGGGAGCAAACGAACGGGCCAAAGCCCAGAGCAGGCCCAGAGCAGGCGCGCAAAGTAGATCTCGGCTTGGGGAGGCTAGCGGCGATCACAAAGCGCAGGAAGCAAGCACCATCGCCATTCTGAAGTGGGGGCAAACGAACCAGCCAAGCACAGAGGAAAGCCCAGAGCAAGCGCAACAAAGGGCTTCTCGCCTGGTGAGTCTCGGTAGCTTGTAGCTTGTAAGCGCAGAAGGCAAGCACCATCGCAGAGGCAAGGGCGATACAGCCTTGAAGGAGCTAGCGGTAGCTTAAAGGCGCAGAAAGGAAGCACCATCGCAGCGGCCATTCTGAATTGGGCTCAGAACCATACGATAAACAAGCAGCAGCCATTGTGAGAGGGGCACCATAACAACAAGCTACCCATAACAAAGCGGCCATTTTGAAGTGGAAGCAACCCCGAAAGGGAGCAAACGAACAAAACCAGCCATAGTGGCACACTGATAAGCAGCAGGCAGGCGAAGGAGACGAACTGCCGCCCCGACATCCCGAAGCAAGTACACAACCTGGTAATAGGAACAAGAGCCCGCTAACGAAGCGGCGGCCATTCTGTAAGGGGCATGCAAAACAGCAAGGCACCATAAGAAGGCCATTTTCCACACGAACGGAACCCAGACACAGCGGCACACAACAAACACGAACTGCCGGCGAAGGCGCACCTTGCCCAGAGCTTCCAAGTGTTGCACCACCAAGGCTACAGAAAAAAAAGCGCTACCCTCCAGATCCCAGAGCAGCCAAGTGTTGCTGCAAAAACCATCTTGAAACGGGCACACCACAGTAGGAAAGGTGCCCGCTGACAAAACAACAAAGCGCTCGTAACAAAGCAGGCAATTGTAAGCAAAAGGGGAGCACTCCAAGGAACTGGCGGAGACAAAGACCAAGTCGGTTTCGAGAACCAAGCATACCAACCCTGAATAACACTAATACAAAGGTAATCGGGAACCCCAAGAAGGACCCCAACAGGCAGCAAAAGGCAGGGAGGCTCCTATCGCACCAAATCAGGAGAGGGTTCGAAACAATGGTGGGCAAGGACGATAAAAGATCGCCAACAACCCCAAAAAAAGCAGGAACGAATACTCAGATCCCAAAGGAAAGCTCAAGAATGGCCAAAGCAATGAAGCAATCACACTAGACACACTCCTGAAGAAAATCACCGAGGGCAACGACCTGGCAAAAGCTACAAAAAAAATAGTGGACAACATCCAGATGGAGCTAATAGCCATAAGAGCAGCACAGAGCAGAGCTGATGGCAGAATAGATGAGGCTGAGAAAAGAGTCGGAGACCTGGAAGACCTCACAAGAATAACCCACAAGGATCTGGGCATTGTCATTAGGAAAATGAACATCCTGGAAAGGATCCAGGCGGAGTACGATGACAAGAGCAGAAAGGGGAACATAAGGCTACTGGGAGTGCCAGAAGGAGAGGAGGACACCCCAGGTTCGTGTGTGGCCATGCTGGAAAACCTCTTACCAAAAATCACGGGTCTGAGATTCGAAAGACCATTCGAAATAGAAAAAGCATACAGAATCCCGGCAAGGAAGCTCCAGACCAGCAACAGCCTGAGACCGATCATATGCAAACCACTGAGAGGCAACCAAACAGATGCAATCTTTGCATTTGCCAGGAAGGGCCAACCGCTGATTATGAACGGCCAAAAAATAACTATCACGCAGGACTACTCTAAACTCACAGTAGAAACCAGGAAGGGTTTCCTTGCCTGACGGGACAAAATGCGAAGAGACAATATCACTTTCAGCTTCGCCGGGCTGGCCAGAATGAAAATAACTGACAGGAACAACACACTAGTATTCGATGACCCCAATGAGCTGAAAAGATACTTGAGGGGGCCAGAACCAGAGAACATGGAGGCACAGGGCCCAGGAGCAAAAAGAAGGGCCTCATCAGACGCGGCAGATTGCGGAGAGGAATAACGCCTACATAAGCGGCGAGAGAGCAGACACTTATGCACAGACACAGCAACATTGTGCTTTTGTTTTTCCATTCAACTTTATCAACATACCTACCTCAACGTAAGAAAGATGTTAAACCCTAAGCACGGTCGCAGAAAAGCGCAGGCACAAGGGGAGAATGCAACCTCAATCTACCTTAGTCTCCTCAGACTAGCACAAGCGTGACAACCTTACCTGACTGAACCAAACCCCCCCAAACGAGTGGCGAGAAGGAGAAGAATATGGACACAACAACTACCTCAGGACGCAGCAGCACAACCATATCCTTTTATCACAGACGCTATTGAGTAAGGGGGAAATACTATGCAAGGACAAGCGTGACAGGGGTCTTCTGTCCCCTCTCAGCAATTATGCAGACTTGGGGGAGGGAGAGAAAGGGACTCTTGCTGTCACACGCTCACATTTCAAAAAGCGGGGGGAGGGGGGAGGAAGGGGAGGAGGGAGGACGGAGGTGAGGAGGGATAAAGGGGAGATGGCTAGCGAATACCACAGTACAGAAGCATGTTTTACTTTTTCTATATGTCTTTACTATCTCTACACTCCTACCTTTACTTACCTCACTTACCAACAGCCCGGGGGGGACATCTCCAAGTGGGTGACGAAGCTCAATGGTGCCCACAGCAGGCCTAAGCAGGCCGCCTGACGAGCCACCCATAAGCAACGACATAAAGAAACCACCATGACCGCACCAACACAAGCCAAGATAGCCACAAACCTCAAAGTGGTGTCCCTGAACGTCAAAGGCCTAAACCATCCAGTCAAACACAGGAAAACACTCGATTACCTGGCAAAACTGAAAGGGGATGTCTATGTACTACAAGAAACAAGACTCTCACAAGAAGAGGCCTCTCAGCTGAAAGCGAGGTGGATAGGGGAGGTCTTCTGCTCTCCTGCCAACCACAAGAAACGTGGAGTAGTCACAATAGTAAGCAAGAAAGCCAATATGACAGCTGGGGAAACACACACAGACGAGGAAGGCAGACTACTACTGACGAGTCTGAAAAGGGGAGACGAGACAATACATATAGCCAACATATACGGACCAAACTCAGATGACAAAGAATTCTGGGAGAGGGTCAATACAAAACTATCAGGTATCCCACAAGAAGACCTCCTCCTCGCGGCAGGAGATATGAACCAGGTCCTAGACCAAGCAACAGACAGACGCCCGCACAGAGCAAGCCATGACACCCACAACCCAAACATTCTGAAAGACGTCTGCACCAAGCTCCAACTCACAGACCCTTGGAGGCTGCAGCACCCTGACGCGTGCGAATACAGCTTCTACTCTCACCCAAACAACTCCTACAGCAGGATTGACTACATCCTAATGTCCAAAACACACTCACATCTGATCGATCACACTGAAATAGCACCAATAACCATCTCGGACCATGCACACATCACACTCTCAATGAGCGGGACGCACAATGACAAACCAACCAGCAGATGGAGACTAAATGGGGATATCCTGCAGAACCCGAGCAACATAAAGGAAATTGAGGAAGCCATAAAAGAATATCTAGAGGTCAACGACAATGGCGAAGTGGAGAAAAACACCATCTGGGATGCACTAAAAGCAACCATCAGGGGGAAGCTTATCAACATCAAGTCCAGAATGAACAAAGGCAGGAACAAGAAAATAAAGGAACTGGAAGAACAGATAGGCCTCTTGGAGAAAGGTCACGGCGCGAACCTTACAGACAAAAACACCTTAACAACCCTAACAAAGAAAAATATGAGCTGAACAAGATCCTGAGTGAAATAGCAGGCACCTGGATAAATAAATACAAAGCCATAAACCTATGCTCAGCCAACAAAGCAGGGAAACAACTAGCATCGTACCTGAAAGCGAAGCAGAGCAGCATGCAATCACAGCCATAATGGACAAAACAAACAAATCACAAACGACGAACAAAGGGATCCTAGAGGTCTTCAGACAATTCTACCAAGAACTATACAGTGCAGTGCAGACGGGAAACTGAACGACGATGGAGGGAAAAGCCTGCTCAGCAGAATCAACCTACCAACACTAACGACCGAACAAAGAGAGACACTCGGAGAGAATAAAACAGATGCGGAGATCGATGCAGCAGTCAACCAACTGAAAACGAACAAGGCACCGGGACCAGATGGGTACACCGCAGCCTTCTATAAAACATTTCTCGGCCAACTGAGACCAACCATGGCAGAAACATACCGCACTGTATCCGAAGTGGCAGAATGACGGAGTCAATGGCAGAGGCCAACATCATCGTAATCCCTAAAGAAGGAAAAGACCCGCAATTCCCACAAAGCTACAGACCCATATCACTCATCAATGTAGATTGCAAAATATACGCAAAAATACTGGCAAACAGACTAAATAGGGTCCTACCACTACTCATCCACAATTCGCAGGTAGGCTACATCAAAAATAGGCTATCCCAAGACAACACACGACTTCTCTGCCACCTCATCAACCAAACAACACACAGTGCAGAACAGGCTGTGATGATAGCACTAGACGCTGAGAAAGCCTTTGATAGAGTATCTTGGCCCTTACTGGACACATGCATGGAGAAATTTGGCCTGGGCACTAAATACAGAACAATGGTTATGGCCCTGTACAACAAACAAAGAGGCAGAGTCGTGGTGAATGGAGGTGCATCAGAAGCCCTAACGTTAGAAAGGGGCACAAGGCAAGGCTGCCCCCAATTACCCGGACTGTTCCTGCTAGCACTCGAACCATTACTAGCCATGATAAGGGACAACAGAGACATAACCGGCGTCACAATCAAAAGCAAAAAGGTGAAACTGGCAGCATTCGCAGAATACATCCTCATCACCACCACAAAACCCACAACATCAATCACCGCCTTAATAGACACCATAGGAGAATACGCAGCCGCCTCAGGGTACAAGCTCAACAAAGATAAATCTGAGTGCAAACCAATGAATGTACACACGACAAGAACTGTACTGGGCAAACAAAACCACTCAAGTATCTGGGACTACTGTTTGGGAGAGACCCAAGTGCCACCCTAGAGCACAACGAAGAAGCAACATTGAAGAAGATAAAAGAGAGACTAGACATATGGTCACCCAAATACATCAGCTGGTGGGGTAGGGTCGAAACCATAAAGATGATGGTAACTCCGGTCCTAAACTACACACTCAGCATGCTACCCCTGGCCATGAAAGAAAACTTCCACAAGAAGCTCGACAAATTATTAAACAAATTCTTATGGAGGGGCAAGAGACCGAGAATCAGCCTGCAGAAACTGAGACTAACGAAAAACCTGGGCGGGCTGAACATAATTAACTTCAAACACTTCCAAACAGCCTGCCTAGCCAAACAAGGCCTATTCTGGGTCACAAACACACAAAACTACGAACCAGAATGGCTGAAAGTAGAAAGGATTTCTGGTTATTGAGGGCGTGGTAATGCACTCACAGTTCAATAGGGTTGTATATCTTAGTTCTTTTTATAATGTTTTTCATATGCGTCGTTGGTGCATAGGTAGGTACCCTACTGAGCCTTTAGGGTATACAAATACAATCTATGACATGTGTGCCCTGTGGACACAGGAACCACTCCTTCCTTGCACTCCTTTCTCTTTCATTCAATTATTGCTCCATTAGTTCAGGTCATTGTTTGTAAATTTTATTATCATTTCCAAACTTTTACTATGTAGCGAGTTTTTCAATCAATATATTTCATGTTCCTTATTTTGTACATTTTGTTTACATATTTATGCTAGGTCCCATATTTATGCTAGGTCCCATATTTATGCTAAGTCCCAATGCATTTCAAGCAATCTGCTCTTCATCAGGGGATTACTTTCTCTTGAATACTTCACTTTAACTTTCAAAACCGGTACGCGATAAATCTGTTCTCTCCTCGCTACCTCGGCGTTCCCTCAGACACCTCGACACACCCTCAGACTGAACCCTATCATCAAACACACCAAAGAGGCCCTGGTGAAGGTAGACAAACTTATGGAACAACGCATCGGGGGAACAAAATGGGACTCAATTTGGTACAACTCAAGGATACTCTACCAGGGCAAAGTACTGGACAACGAACTATGGATGAAGAGTGGAGTCACCATGCCAAACCAGCTAGAAACGAAAAAAAAACCACTCACCTTCCAGAATCTGCAACAGATCCACGGCCTCCCAGACACAGGACTATACACATTTCTAAAAATAAAGACGGCCACAACAAAGGCGAACCTAAGCAAGACACCACCAACGATCATCAAATACATGGACACCCTCAACAACACCGGCCATCACACAGCAAAAATATACAAACTACTATGCCCCCAAACATCCACGCTGAACAAGAAAGTGATGAACACATGGGAGGCACTAACAACGAGACACCTCAATGACGAGGAAAAAAGCAAACTGTGGAAGTCAGTGACCAGCAACAAAGTCACGCAGCAACTGGCGCAAACAAAATTCTGGCTCCTTCACAGAGCCTACTGGACCCCGGCGAGGCTCCACAAAACGGACATAAGAGACACTGGAACATGCTGGAACTGTGAAAGAGAGAATGGAAGCCTGGAACACCTCATAATCGAATGCCAAAAAGTCAGGAACTTCTGGAAGAAAGTAAACAACTTTATCAACGATGTGACAGGCAAGGACATACCAATTACTTTTGTAGATCTAGCCACAGGGTTGATGACACACAGCCTAGGAAACAAAGAGGAAAGGGACCTAGTGGACATCCTACTGACAGCGGCAGTTAAAATCATATTAACAAACTGGAAAAACACTGCCAAAGCCACCTTCAAAAATTGGATAAACGGGGTCACCTTCCTCAGAGGCGCAGACAACATCACGGGCAATTTCTCGAAGGAGCACAACGCCAAAAATGACATGTGGGAGGCCCTTGATGCACATTTGGAACAAGCCTGAGAACGCCCCCCCTCACCTCTGTCTTCTTCTTTCTCTTCCCAAGGGGGGGCATTGCTGCACACGGAATGTCAAGCCGAGAAGATATCTCAACATGTACAGCGCATAACCTGGTGGCAAGACTATGCCCAATCCCGAACGTACCCCCTCTGCATACTCTGTACCGTTTGCATCTTCTGATATGTATATCTATATTTTAATAATTTTTTTTTTACATAAAAAAAAAAAAAAGATGTCTTCCAGCGCCATGGCGCTTCTGCTGCCAGGTAGCTACTATTCTTTGTGTGTTTAGAGGTGCACGTACGTTTGTTGGGGTAGCACTCCTAACTGGGTCTTCCTTTGTCTCCCTGCCAGCTGGTGTCCATGGTCCTTCCTGAGTCAAGAGAACGTCGTCTCCTAAAACTAAGGGGCTCCTTCCCATCATCTTTAGCTTCCTTTCCTGGTCCCATCTCATCCCAGCTTGTTGCATCTTCTCCACTGGGAAGGTGGGTACAGGGGCGATTGCACTTGTCATCTCTGTTACTTTGCAAGCTAAGGTAAGCCTTGTGGGGTACCTGACAGCTAATAGCGCTTAACTTTTTGCACTAAAGGGACATACTTTAATGTAGATAGTTCATTGACTCTTTCTGACACATAGATCCAGAAATACGTCTTGAGCCAGGGGTTATGTAATAACTGGAAACTTGGTAGTAGTGTCTTACCTGAGCAATTACATAATACAATTTCTGTCTTAACATTATTTATTTTATATCCACCCAGTGCTTGAAATTCTGGAAAAATCTGCAATATTTCTGTTTGAATGTTCTCCCCAGGTTTGAGGAACAGAACAATGTCATCGGCATAAAGCTTTATATTAGTTTTGCCTTGTAAAGGTGAAGTTTGTAGCACCTTTTGCCTGATGGCTATTGCCAGGGGCTCTATGAATAAGGCAAAAATAATTGAAGATAGGGTACACACCTGCCTTGTACCCTTACTTATTCTACAGCCACCTTCATTTCTAGAATTAATTAATATTTGTGCCATTGAGTCCTTTTACAAAATGTTCCCTATATGTATAACACTTTCTATAAAACCAATTCTAGCGAGAATAAAAAAAAACAATCCCAGGACACCAGATCAAAAGCTTTCTCAGCATCTAAAAACCACACATGTGCCTCTATTTTATTCTCAGTGAAATAGTCCAAAGCTTCTATCAGAAATGTTGTATTCGAGGAGAGTTGTCTACCTGCAACAGAATCGCACTGATCCCTTTGAATTACTGATCCAATAATTTTATTGAGCTTATTGGTGATGAGCTTGGTAAAACGTTTATAATCAATGTTGATGGGGCTCATGACCTGTGGGAATTGATGTTTTCCCTGTTTTTGTCCTTCTTCTAAAGCTAACTACCTTTGCCGTATGAAAGGAGGCTGGAGGTTCACTCCCTCTTAGTATGTAGTCAGCAAGATTAGGGAGTTGTGCATTTAGAGTTGGGGTGAACCGTGAACCTTTTATATAACTCTACTGGCCCTCCATCCTCCCCAGCTGCTTTGCAATTAGCCATTGAACTCACAAATGTATCAATTGCTTCAATTTAGAATTCTGCAGCTACTATTTTGCTTCGTTCTTTGCTCATGGGTGAAATTGGTAGTTTGCCCAGGAAGCTTGTAGTCCAGTCAGGCGTTATTTGTTGATCTATCAGCGACTCAATTCTATATTGGACCTGTTTCTCCTTTGCCTGCCATGCAAGTAGTCTCCCGTATATTCGCTCTCCCCATATGTCTTGTGGAGGTAGGCCATATTAGCCATGTCACCTTGTAAATAGTAATGTTCCTACATTTCCAGCTTCGTCTGCAGCACCTCCTGCTTTGTTGCTCGGTTTCAGTCTTTAGTGTACTTTCTATTTGCTTGCTCCAGCCTAGCCTTAAATCTTTTTTGCCTTTTTGCCCTTTGTTGGGGGATTTCTTTAGAAGTGATATACCCCCGTAGTGTAGCCTTAGAAGGCATCCCACACTGTGCTTACCGTGGCAGTATTTGTGTTGTTAAGGAACAAAATATTGATTTTGTTCGCTACCGGTGTGCACCATCCCTCTCTCTCTACATTACTTTTTATTCAAGTACCATCGCCTAGGTGTCCTTCAGACCCTACCCTGGCTACGACCATTTTGACTAGTGCATGGTCTGAAAATGCATTTGGAATCTAGGCATGCGTACTAATTTTAAAACCATGCAAGATCAGAAAAAAGTCTATTCTGAAAACTGTATTATATTTTGCCGAGAAACATGAAAAAAGTGCGTTTCCCAGGGTGCAGGAGGCGCCATGGACCCCCCAGGTCTGAGTCCCTTTTACAGCTAGCCACAGCAATGGCCACCTGTGGCTTATTTTGTTTTGGGCTTTAGTGGAAGAATCAACTGGTGGATCCTGAAGAATATTGAAGTCGCCCCCACTAGACGCAGGTTTGAACCCCTCGGAAGTGCATTCATGGAAAGGGGCGACCACTCGGTCCCCCCGAACGTATGGCGGAGTGCCTCGATCCCCCCGGGAAGCCATTTTTTGGCGGGAGGCGCGTCTCGGCTGGTATGCCCGAAGCGGCGTAGCCGGGGCGCGCTTTTTCCCGCTCTAGAGTGGGCTGGCCTAGACACCGACGTAACCAGCCCCGCCCCCGGGACGGGCAGGGGCGGGTTTACGCCCGCCCTGAAGACGGATAAAAAGAGACGCAAGACCAGAAGACGTCCTCTTGTTCTTGTGCTCCGAAGCTGCACCTCCTCGCTACACGTGAGCTCGGGACAGAACGAAGAGCCAATTTTGAGTGTTTTGATCTTTTTCTTTGTCTTCTAGATACTTCGTCTGTGAGATGCCAAAGAAAGTCGCAAAGAAAATGTCGACCGACCAGATGGTGCGGGCACTTTTCAAAGATATGGCAGACATAAAGAAACGGTTGGCAGAGCGAGACGGGGAGGAGGGTTCGGGCCCTGCGCCGGCTGGAGGGAGACCGAAAAGGCCGAGAAAGGTTCCAGCCGGTGGAGACATCCCGGTTCCCCCTGCACCGCTCGAGGCACCGACCCCAGTTCCAATAGAGGGGAATCCGATCCCCGTTGTCGTCACCCCGACGTCCAAGGGAGATATGCCCCCCGAGCTGGCAGCACAGCTAGCAGCTTGGTTGGGGGATAGTGGTGATGGCGCCACGGCTGCCGAGGCACAGGCGCTGATAAAAGGGCTTCGGGAGAAGAGAGAGGCAGCGAGAGTGGCTGCGCCATTGGCGGGGATAGACAAGCCGCAAGCGGCAGAAGCTGCGTCCAGTTCAGGTAAGCGGCCATTGCCGATTGCAAGGGACGAGTCAGCACCCTCTCGTAGAGAGAGATTGGGACAACATGTGCCTTTAGCCATAAAGGAAAAGATCTGGGCAGGGGAATACGTGAATATTTTTTCCTTGCTTGTTGATCATTATGATGTGGAGCATGTGAAAAGTCAGAAGGACTTAATGCATCCGAGTGTTTGGCGCGCAAAAATGGCCGCCTTTAAGGTAAATGAGAACATTGGCAATTGGGGCAATGCATGGGGTATTTTTACATCGATTTTGGGGGAACGTAGGCCCGAGTTGCTCCCGGAGTTTCCCGTTTATCAATCACGGATTATGGGTTACTCGACAACGTATCAAGGTAACCATTGGTTTTGTTACGACAATCTGTTCAGGAAGGAAAAGGAACATAACAAGAGTTTGACTTGGGATTGTTACGATTCTCTGACATGGGATAAAATGAAGGAATCGGGAATGTTAAGAATGCCATTGGTCGGGAGCAATGTTGTTGATTACTCCCGCCAAAATGTGGGGACGCCCTTTCGACCAAGTACGGGCACCGACGACCAGTCGAGGCCCGCGGGCAATACAGGGAGAAAGGGTTTCTGTTTTAATTTCAACAAGGGGAAGTGTACTAGGCCACCGGGGTCGTGTAAATTCAAACACGAATGTAGTATGTGTGGATCATCCCATCCTGAGTCATCGTGTAGAGCCAGAACGAGTGAGAATGGGGGTAAGGGAGGCGCCAAACAGGTCTAAGCTAGGCCGAGGGGCGCCTTTACCAACCCCGATTGATACCCTGGCAATGATTCCCTGGCTCAGCAACTACCCGGATCGGACTTCTGCCGGGGTGCTGCGGAACGGTTTTACACATGGTTTCCGCATCCCGGTAGGGGACTTTCAGGGTGTAGGGATGTGCAAAAATCAGCTTTCCGTTTTACAACATACATCTGTAGTGCAAGAAAAAATCCAGAAAGAGGTTAGCCGGGGTCGGGTCGCCGGCCCGTTTAGTGTACCCCCGGTACCAGATTTCGTTTGTTCTCCGTTAGGGGTGGTCCCCAAGAAGGACCCGGGTGAGTTTCGTTTGATCCATAATCTGTCTGCTCCCCATGGTCTTTCGGTGAACGACGCAATTGATCCAGAAGTTTGTTCGGTGCGATACGCATCGTTTGATGAGGCAGTAGCCATCTTGAATCGCCTGGGGCCCGGGACGCTGATGGCAAAATCAGACATCGAGTCAGCGTTCCGGTTGCTCCCGGTACACCCAGACGATCAACGTCTGCTGGGATTCGGGTTCCAGGGGTCATTCTACATGGATAGGTGTATGCCAATGGGTTGCTCTATATCATGTGCTTACTTTGAGCAATTCAGTACTTTTTTGCAATGGGTGTTCACTAAGAAAACGGGTTTCCGAAATGTAATGCATTACCTTGACGACTTTTTGTTCCTTGGCCCCGCCGGAAATCCCGCATGTGCACAGGCCTTAGCTGAATTCCGTGTGTTGATGGGTCATTTTGGCGTACCATTGGCACCGGGTAAAACTATGGGTCCCACGACTCGCCTCGAGTTTTTGGGGATCGAGTTGGACTCAAGGGAGGGGTGTTTCCGTTTACCAGCTAACAAAATCTTGAAATTCAGGGCAGCCCTCCAAGTATGTTTACATGTATCCAAGGTTACACTACAGCAGTTGCAACAATTAGTGGGAAAGTTGAACTTTGCCTTGAGGGTGATCCCAATGGCTCGCCCCTTTTCCCGCTCAATTGCCCAAGCGATGGTTGGCCTAAAAGAGAGTCATCATCGCACGAGGTTATCGGCCGAGGTCCGCCAGGACATGCGGATTTGGTTAGCATTTCTGGCGGACTTCAATGGCCGAGTCGTCTGGAACAAGCCAGCCGTGTCCTCCGATGAGCTTGGGCTATGGACAGATTCAGCAGGGAGCATAGGCTTTGGCGCCATCTTTGGCACAAAATGGTCGGCACAAAGGTGGCCCCTATGGTGGCACGAGAAAGGGCTGACGAGTAATATTGCCTTCCTGGAACTATTTCCCATTCTGGTGGCCCTGAGAACCTGGCCAGAAGGGTTCAGAGATCATTCTGTGGTGTTCTGGTCCGACAACATGACCGTGGTAGAATGCATCAATAGTCAGGCAGCCCGTTGTAAATTGATTTTGAGGCTGCTTAAGGAAATTGTCCTACTGTGCATGCAACTGAACGTGATATTCAGAGCAAAACATGTCCCAGGGGTGTTGAATCAGGCTGCTGATGCACTGTCTCGTTTTCACATGCAGGCTTTCTCGGGTTTCCTTCCTTCAGCGGACCCAGAGCCGGCACCCTTCCCCGAAGCTCTCTGGTCTCTCGGTGCCCCGAACTTCGTCACCTCGTGGGAGAGAGTCTAGCACCCAGGACAAGGAAGGCATATGAAGGGGCGTTTCAGGCCTATTTAGCCTTTTTAGGGGCAGAGAGAGGGGGACTTTGGGGTCAGGAAGAGTGGGTAGTACTTTTTCTGATGTCCTTACGTAGGGCTGGGAAATCGGTGGCTACGGCTCAAAGGCATCGTGCCGCCATTTCCTTTGTTGCCAGGGCCCATGGCATCCTGGACCCAACAGCGTCTTTTACAGTACAGAAAGCGCTGCGTGGGTGGCAACGTCTAGAGGGTCGCAGAGTGGACATAAGACGACCGATAGGTTTTGATAGATTGTCCCAGTTACTGGCCACACTCCCTAGCACATGCTCGTCCCCTTTCGAGACCTGTTTGTTCCGGACTGCATTTACGCTGGCATTTCACGGGGCTATGAGAGTTAGTGAGCTAGTTGCAAGAAACAAACAGGATGTGTCGGGGGGCTTGTGCAGGGAACATGTTCAGATCAGGGGTGATGCGATGGTTGTCTCCTTTCTCAGGTCCAAGACTGACCAAGATGGGAGGGGGGACTGCACGATCATTCGCAGGATCCCCGAGTCCTCCATGTGTCCGGTACAGTGCTTAGAAGATTACCTAGCACGAAGGGTGGCATCATGGGGGGGGACATTGTTGAGGCATATAGACGCCACCCCGCTGACGAGGTTTCAGTTTCAGCGGGTGCTTGCAATGGCCATTGCCGCAGCGGGCTTGGACCCGGGTGAATTTGGGACCCATTCCTTTCGTATAGGGGCTGCCACTGAAGCGACAGCCAGGGGTCTTAATGTAGAACAAGTGAAACGTGTGGGGCGTTGGTCCTCCAACTGTTATAAGAGGTACGTGCGATTGCACATGTTGTGAAGCTGTAATCATGTACTCACGCTTCTTGTCTTTTGTTTGTTTTCAGTTGCGCAAGCCTACGCGGCAGGGCGGACTGTGCAGTTGACCCAACACCAGGCCAGCGGTCACACATCACCGGCTGAGAGAAAGGAGGTGTGGGTCGTAGGCCACTCATACGTGAGTCGGGCCGCAGACGTATTCAAAGCAGGTGATATGATTCATGTACCTGGGGAATACGGGTACAGAGTGTCCTTCTACGGAAGGGGCGGTCTCTGTATTGACCAGTTTCAAGCATTCTTTGAGGGTTTGTTAGAGCGGATGAGGTCACCGCCGTCCATAGTCATAGTACATGTGGGGGGCAATGATTTAGTCACCACCGGTAGACGACTTCTCCTGGAAGCTATGCTTTCCACGGTAAGTTGGTTAGCAAGGAGAGTTCCGGGGTGTATAATTGCATGGTCTCATATGATCCCACGAAAAGTGTGGCGGGGGGCTATCTCGATCCCTGCTTTGAATCATTCCGTTAAAAAATTGAATAACAAAGTGAGTAGGTTGTTCCGTTCCAAGACATTGCATTCGATCTCACATAGTTGTATTAATGATGACAGTATGTATTTGGGGGATGGTGTGCATTTGTCGAGGGTGGGCAATGAGTTACTCATAGGAGACTTCCTAGCTTGGTTAAAAACGTTAAAACATGACCTTTAGGTAGGAGTTTTGTGGGGGGTCCGGATAGCCGGTCAACTATCCGGACCTGTGGCGGTAAGGTCATGATCGGTGAGCACTAATTGGTAGATCCCTATGAGTGGGCGTCACCCAACACGGATGGGAGCGCTCGGGGGAGGTGGCCATTGGCCCCTCAATGGGGAGGCGGTCCCGTCTAAGGGCGGGTCGCCGGAAGTTAAGGAAAGGCGGTCAAGGCCCCTTCCTGTGTAGGAGGGGTTACAGCCCCCTCCTGAGGAATTTCCCGGGGCCAGTGTCATCTGCGACGGCAGATGCGGTAAGTTGTGTGGGGTGGGGGGAGGTCCACGATACCTTCTAGATACCACACACAAGTATTCGAACGACCTTTAAATGGCGTCGAGTCTTAAGTGCCCCCGACAAGTCAAGGGAAATTGTTAGTAGTTGCACTTGAGGTAAGCCTCTGTGCTGTCGCCCTTCCCAAGTGGGAGGGGTAAGTCTGGTTAGGGATCTTGACACCGGTTATGACCTTGCCGTTGGCCCTTAAACGTTAGGATGTACAATTTCAATTTTTATAGAGAATGTTTTTTGTAGGATGCTAGTTCGGCTAGGAGAACCTCTGTATTAGAGAATATGTTAAGATTAGCCAAACATCGCAATGTGATAATGAAATTGTACATAACATGAAACGTTTAATGTTTAATTTTTTGTTTTAATAAATACGGCCGCGGGAGGGTCACTCCCTCCCACATCCAAAAACTTTAAGAACTGTTTCCGGTTTCCCTCCTTTTGGGATCGTGTTGAGAGGGGGTGGCGGGTATCTCAGCCATATGGAAAGGGGCGACCACTCGGTCCCCCCGAACGTATGGCGGAGTGCCTCGATCCCCCCGGGAAGCCATTTTTTGGCGGGAGGCGCGTCTCGGCTGGTATGCCCGAAGCGGCGTAGCCGGGGCGCGCTTTTTCCCGCTCTAGAGTGGGCTGGCCTAGACACCGACGTAACCAGCCCCGCCCCCGGGACGGGCAGGGGCGGGTTTACGCCCGCCCTGAAGACGGATAAAAAGAGACGCAAGACCAGAAGACGTCCTCTTGTTCTTGTGCTCCGAAGCTGCACCTCCTCGCTACACGTGAGCTCGGGACAGAACGAAGAGCCAATTTTGACCCACCCACCAGCCCCTGAGGACAGCAAGTTGTTGTGCAATAAAGTGAATTTTCTAAGTATGTTTTTGCTGTTTTCGTTTACAGGTGGTGAAAGTTTCAGTTTTGTTGTTTATCATAATAAAGTATGGTGAATATCGTTTAGGTTGTTACGATTAAAGTGACTTGATGTAGTGTTGCATTTTAAGCATGCTCTTTCGGTCGTAGCGACCAATGTTTTCAAAGGTTCGAGTAAGAATTGTCGTATTTATTTTTGGTAGGCGGTAAGGTCATGATCGGTGAGCACTAATTGGTAGATCCCTATGAGTGGGCGTCACCCAACACGGATGGGAGCGCTCGGGGGAGGTGGCCATTGGCCCCTCAATGGGGAGGCGGTCCCGTCTAAGGGCGGGTCGCCGGAAGTTAAGGAAAGGCGGTCAAGGCCCCTTCCTGTGTAGGAGGGGTTACAGCCCCCTCCTGAGGAATTTCCCGGGGCCAGTGTCATCTGCGACGGCAGATGCGGTAAGTTGTGTGGGGTGGGGGGAGGTCCACGATACCTTCTAGATACCACACACAAGTATTCGAACGACCTTTAAATGGCGTCGAGTCTTAAGTGCCCCCGACAAGTCAAGGGAAATTGTTAGTAGTTGCACTTGAGGTAAGCCTCTGTGCTGTCGCCCTTCCCAAGTGGGAGGGGTAAGTCTGGTTAGGGATCTTGACACCGGTTATGACCTTGCCGTTGGCCCTTAAACGTTAGGATGTACAATTTCAATTTTTATAGAGAATGTTTTTTGTAGGATGCTAGTTCGGCTAGGAGAACCTCTGTATTAGAGAATATGTTAAGATTAGCCAAACATCGCAATGTGATAATGAAATTGTACATAACATGAAACGTTTAATGTTTAATTTTTTGTTTTAATAAATACGGCCGCGGGAGGGTCACTCCCTCCCACATCCAAAAACTTTAAGAACTGTTTCCGGTTTCCCTCCTTTTGGGATCGTGTTGAGAGGGGGTGGCGGGTATCTCAGCCATATCAAATCAGTATGCCTGGGGTACAATTCTTCTAAGTACAGACAAATCACAGGGGCACTGAAATCAAATTAAAATGTTTTTAAAGAGTTCTAATGAACTGTAGTGAATTATGTACCAAATTGGGGATGAGTGATCTTATATAAGGCAAGAATACAAATGTGAATATAATGTAAAGCATTTTAGTGTAAGGACAAACCCCATATTTTTTGTAACTTTTGGAAAATGAACATTTTATATAGTAAACAAATGTACATTTTAGCATTTAATAAATGCACTTTATGGTGGGGGGCGTGGCCAAGGGGCCATTGTGGTGGTTGCAATCCAGCACAGCTCTGCTGCCTGCTCTTAGCATCCTGAAAAATCCCTTATACAGGGGAACCAACCGCACGCAGCCCGACTGCAGCGCCCCGCCGCGGACCCAGCTGAGTGAGAGAAAGAGCGGCGGCCACAGGAATCCGAAAGAGTTGAGGCAGAGTCGAGTCGGAGGCCCAGGATCACTGGTGGCCGCTGACCTGAGGCCCGCAGGACTCCCAGAACCGCAGATCGAGCCGGCAGAGCGGAGTATATACAGGCAGGGAGAGGCTGGCACTGCAGGCAGGGAGAGGCTGGCACTGCAGGCAGGAAGAGGAACTGGCACTGTGGGTGGGAGAGAGACTGGCACTGCAGGCGGGGAGAGGGACTGGCACTGCGGGCAGGGAGAGGGACTGGCACTGCGGGCAGGGAGAGGGACTGGCACTGTGGGTGGGAGAGAGACTGGCACTGCAGGCGGGGAGAGGGACTGGCACTGCGGGCAGGGAGAGGGACTGGCACTGCGGGCAGGGAGAGGGACTGGCACTGCGGGCAGGGAGAGAGACTGGCACTGTGGGTGGGAGAGAGACTGGCACTGCAGGCGGGGAGAGGGACTGGCACTGCGGGCAGGGAGAGGGACTGGCACTGCGGGCAGGGAGAGGGACTGGCACTGTGGGTGGGAGAGAGACTGGCACTGCAGGCGGGGAGAGGGACTGGCACTGCGGGCAGGGAGAGGGACTGGCACTGCGGGCAGGGAGAGGGACTGGCACTGCGGGCGGGGAGAGGGACTGGCACTCTGGGTGGGAGAGAGACTGGCACTGCAGGCGGGGAGAGGGACTGGCACTGCGGGCAGGGAGAGGGACTGGCACTGCGGGCAGGGAGAGGGACTGGCACTGCGGGCGGGGAGAGGGACTGGCACTGCGGGCAGGGAGAGGGACTGGCACTGCAGGCAGGGAGAGGGACTGGCACTGCAGGCGGAGAAGGGACTGTGGAGAGCGACTGGCACTGCGGGCGGGGAGAGGGACTGGGGAGAGCGACTGGCACTGCGGGCGGGCAGAGGGACTGGCACTGCAGTCAGGAGAGGGACTGGTACTGTGGGCAGGAGAGGGACTGGCACTGCGGGCGGGGAGAGCGACTGGGGAGAGCGACTGGCACTGCGGGCGGGGAGAGTGACTGGCACTGCGGGCAGGAGAGGAACTGGCACTGCGGGCAGGAGAGGGACTGGCACTGTGGGTGGGGAGAGGGACTGGCACTGCGGGCAGGGAGAGGGACTGGCACTGCGGGCAGGGAGAGGGACTGGCACTGCGGGTGGGGAGAGAAACTGGGTAGAGGGACTGAGGAGAGGGACTGGCACTGCGGGCGGGGAGAGGGACTGGGGAGAGCGACTGGCACTGCGGGCAGGGAGAGGGACTGGCACTGCGGGCGGGGAGAGGGACTGGGGAGAGGGACTGGGAAGATGGACTGGCACTGCGAGCGGGCAGAGGGGCTGGCACTGCGGGCGGGGAGAGGGACTGACACTGCGGGCAGGAGAGCGACTGGCACTGCGGGCAGGGAGAGGGACTGGCACTGCAGGCGGAGAAGGGACTGTGGAGAGCGACTGGCACTGCGGGCGGGGAGAGGGACTGGGGAGAGCGAATGGCACTGCGGGCGGGCAGAGGGACTGGCACTGCAGTCAGGAGAGGGACTGGTACTGTGGGCAGGAGAGGGACTGGCACTGCAGGCGGGGAGAGTGACTGGGGAGAGCGACTGGCACTGCGGGCAGAAGAGGAACTGGCACTGCGGGCAGGAGAGGGACTGGCACTGTGGGTGGGGAGAGGGACTGGCACTGCGGGCGGGGAGAGGGACTGGCACTGCGGGCAGGGAGAGGGACTGGCACTGCGGGCGGGGAGAGGAACTGGGTAGAGGGACTGAGGAGAGGGACTGGCACTGCGGGCGGGGAGAGGGACTGGGGAGAGCAACTGGCACTGCGGGCAGGGAGAGGGACAGGCACTGCGGGCAGGAGAGGGACTGGCACTGCGGGCGGGGAGAGCGCCTGGGGAGAGCGACTGGCACTGCGGGCGGGGAGAGGGACTGGGGAGAGGGACTGGGGAGAGGGACTGGGAAGATGGACTGGCACTGCGGGCGGACAGAGGGGCTGGCACTGCAGGCAGGAGAGGTACTGGCACTGCGGGCGGGGAGAGGGACTGACACTGCGGGCAGGAGAGCGACTGGCACTGCGGGCAAGTAGAGCGACTGGCACTGCGGGCAGGGAGAGGGACTGGCACTGCGGGCTGGGAGAGGGACTAGCACTGCGGGCAGAGATAGGGACTGGCACTGCAGGCAGGGAGAGGGACTGACACTGCAGGCGGGGAGAGGGACTGGCACTGCGGGTGGGGAGAGGGACTGGCACTGCGGGTAGGGAGAGGGACTGGCACTGCAGGCAGGGAGAGGAACTGACACTGCAGGCGGGGAGAGGGTCTGGCACTGCGGGTGGGGAGAGAGACTGGCACTGCGGGCAGGGAGAGGGACTGGCACTGCAGGCAGGGAGAGGGACTGACACTGCAGGCGGGGAGAGGGACTGGCACTGTGGGTCGGGAGAGAGACTGGCACTGCGGAAGGGGAAAGGGACTGGGGAGAGGGACTGGCACTGCGGGTGGGGAGAGGGACTGGCACTGCGGGCAGGGATAGGGACTGGCACTGCGGGCGGGGAGAGGGACTGGCACTGTGGGTCAGGAGAGACACTGGCACTGCGGGTGGGGAGAGGTACTAGGGAGAGGGACTGGCACTGCGGGCGGGGAGAGGGACTGGGTAGAGGGACTGAGGAGAGGGACTGGCACTGCGGGCGGGGAGAGGGACTGGGGAGAGCGACTGGCACTGCGGGCAGGGAGAGGGACTGGCACTGCGGGCAGGAGAGGGACTGGCACTGCAGGCGGGGAGAGCGACTGGGGAGAGCGACTGGCACTGCGGGCGGGGAGAGGGACTGGGGAGAGGGACTGGGGAGATGGACTGGCACTGCAGGGCGGGCAGAGGGACTGGCACTGCAGGCGGGGAGAGGGACTGACACTGCAGGCGGGAGAGCGACTGGCACTGCGGGCAGGAGAGGGACAGGGACTGGCACTGCGGGTGGGGAGAGGGACTGGCACTGCGGGCGGGCAGAGGGACTGGCACTGCGGGCAGGGAGAGGGACTGGCACTGCAGGCAGGGAGAGGGACTGACGCTGCAGGCGGGGAGAGGGACTGGCACTGTAGGTCGGGAGAGAGACTGGCACTGCGGGCGGGGAGAGGGACTGGCACTGCAGGTGGGGAAAGGGACTAGCACTGCGGGCAGGGAGAGGGACTGGCACTGCCGGTGGGGAGAGGGACTGGCACTGTGGGTTGGGAGAGAGACTGGAACTGCGGGCGGGTAGAGGGACTGGGAAGAGGGACTGGCACTGCAGAAGGGGAAAGGGACTGGGGAGAGGGACTGGCACTGCGGGTGGGGAGAGGGACTGGCACTGCGGGTGGGGAGAGCAACTGGCACTGCGGGCAGGGAGAGGGACTGGCACTGCAGGCAATGAGAGGGACTGGCACTGCGGGCAGGAAGAGGAAGTGGCACTACGGGCAGGGAGAGCGACTGGCACTGCGGGCGGGGAGAGGGACTGGCACTGTGGACAGGGAGAGGGACTGGGGAGCGGGACTGGCACTGCAGGCAACTAGAGGGACTGGCACTGCGGGCGGGGAGATGGACTTGAAAGAGCGACTGGGGAGAGGGACTGGCACTGCGGGCGGGTAGAGGGACTGGGAAGAGGGACTGGCACTGCGGGCGGGGAGAGGGACTGGGGAGAGGGACTGGCACTGCGGGTGGGGAGAGGGACTGGCACTGCGGGCGGGAAGAGGGACTGGTACTGTGGGTCGGGAGAGAGACTGGCACTGCGGGCAGGGAGAGGAACTTGCACTGTGGGCTGGGAGAGGGACTGGCACTGCGGGCAGAGAGAGGGACTGGGGAGAGGGACTGGCACTGCGGGCGGGGAGAGGGACTGGCACTGCGGGCGGGGAGAGGGACTGGGGAGAGGGACTGGCACTGCGGGTGGGGAGAGGGACTGGCACTGCGGGCGGGAAGAGGGACTGGTACTGTGGGTCGGGAGAGAGACTGGCACTGCGGGCAGGGAGAGGAACTTGCACTGTGGGCTGGGAGAGGGACTGGCACTGCGGGCAGAGAGAGGGACTGGGGAGAGGGACTGGCACTGCGGGCGGGGAGAGGGACTGGCACTGCGGGCGGGGAGAGGGACTGGGGAGAGGGACTGTCACTGCGGGCGGGGAGAGGGACTGCCTTGGTAATTCCCCATCACTCTTTAGGTCTAATACAGTGCGCCGCATGTCCTTATAATTACTACCAGTAACGAGCCTATTTTTATCTTCAATGCACTCGCCGCACCGCTCCGTTTATCACAAATGTCACAATTATCAGAGACATCTCTGCTAGGTCAGCACAGTGGGACGCATGTAAACCTGTCAGTCCTCACTTGCCTTTGTAATTACTACCAGTCACGAGCCGATTTTCACTCACTGCGCCGCATGTCACAAATTGTCACATCTTATCAGAGATCAGAACCCCCTTTTTAATTTTTCAACATCACTTCAACCACTGTGCAGCAATTATTATCGCGCTTGCGCTCTGGCGCAGAGGATCTCCTGCACTGCGCCGTTTTCATGAAATCTCTCCACGTGGTGGAAACGTGCTCTATTTCGTGTTATTTTTATTCACTACGCCGACTGCGCCGGGTGACAGCACCATCTCATGGCACACAGATGTATAGACTCCACCACTGTAGCAGCGATTCAAACAGCTACTGACTTTACTGTTTACCCACAACACACGAAGTCAGGCACAAGCTTGCCAGCTACGCCATCAACTAACGGTGCCAATATTAGTATGTCGCCCATTTTAAATCCAAATTGCTATGATCACTAAAATGCATTCATGTCACGATTGGTCCTTTTACACTTGTCTAGCAACATAATAGCATGGTTTCTCCTTCTTCACTTTTTTCCCCCCTTTTGTCTTAAATGGTTTATTCCCTGTTTATTGTTGATAGTATGTAAGGCAATTGTTACCTATCCTTTCAAGACAAACATGATTTATATACTTGTCCTGAAGATGATGCCATGTATCTAAGGTTTCGGCATCGAAACGTCGTCGACACACTAGTACCATATGTACCTAAAATGTTCATAAATGCTCTGGTACCAAGAAACGTAATCCAGTCTGTTCACTGACTACAAGTATACAGACCGCCTTGTTCGCTTTGCCTGAATTCTGTTCTTTTGTCATGTTCACTGTGGGTCCCGGGCCGTGCCCACTTGACATTAACTTAAGATTCATTTCTAATTGTGTGCATCTTTCAAATAAATTCCTGTCCGGCTGGACAAAGGACATACTGACTATCGAGTGTATGTCTATTCTTACCCTGATCTCTCAAGTACTAGGGTCCACTGGTTTTTGTAAAAAGGCTTGCTTTCTACAACACGTCCCATGGGGGAATCGCTTCTGTCGCCGGAGGTGCAGCACTCTCACCTGATGCAGCCACAAACCGTGTCCCCCAAATCAAACTCTGCCACTAGTGTGGCAGAGAGCAAGAAAACGACAATAAAAACAGAACGGAGGAGATCAAGGGCTGGGACTGGTTTCTCCCCCATATGCCCTAGGGGACATGCTCGTGCCTCAAGGCTTCCCCTTAAGATAGGAGAGATGGGCATGGGGGCTGTACTCCAGTGCCGCTCCAGTCACGTTGGATCCCGCCCCACCCTTTCCTAATCCATGTCCCAAGACTGGGCTGACCTGTGCCTACAGCTCAATAGCTGCCAATGGGCTATCTATGATCCATCACTCTGCAGGCGGTGCCCGCTCGGACCCAGATGGACCACCTCAGACACATATGGCCCAGAATGCAGACTCACTGCACCAGACATAAGCCACAAATTGGACACGGTTTTGAACATAGTGGAGAAGCTTGGCACAACAATTGAACAAACTCGCTCTTCTCTAGAAGCGAAAATAAACAAGGTTGCCACAGACTTTACATTACTGCACACGGATCACCGTAAGCTAGCAGACAGGGGGCAAGCCCATGAAACCACTCCTGCCAAACTCCACCCTGCCATCAGCTCTAATACGGCCACCCTGCTCAGCCTTATGGCCAAGGTCCATGCTCTGGAGGAGTGGCTAGAGATTGCTGAGAGCCGACCAATGCACACCAATGTCTGCAAAGAGGGGTTTCCTGAGGATGTTGAGGGCCAGGACCCAGTGTCCTACACAGAGTGCTGGATACAAGAATTGCTACAGGAGAATACACTATCTCCTGAATTTGTGGTGAAGCGGGCACACAGGATGCCATCCCAGAGGCCTCTCCCTGGTGTGAGGCCTAGGCCCTTCCCGAGCAGACTGCTGAACTTTAGGGACAGAGAAGCTGTACTGAAAGAAACACAGAAATCACTGGAAATATTGGTACTAAACACATGCATAATGCTGTTCCCGGATTACACTTCCCAAGTGCAGAAGCGTAGGAGATCCTTTCAGCCCGTGAAAAGACACCTATGCGATCTGTAGATGCGCTACTCTCTTCTGTAGCACAGCTTCGGGTGGTGGATAAAGGCACCACACATTGCTTTGACTCTCCTGTAGAGGGCTGGGACAGGCTGGAGGGCCTGGGGCTGGACCCTGAACACACAGCATCTGATGCTCGACACTGGGAATTTATATCATGAGGGCAACCTGACATTGTTGACCCTTTTGGCAGAGAGTAACAGGATCCAACCAGGGCAATTCCTCATACACCGAATGGTAATAGCTGCATTACATAAAGAGTGGGGTGACATGTTACGAGAACTCCCAAACCACTTGACAATCCAAGATTTGCACGTCATGGGTAAAGGGACACCACTAATTGAGTGGTTCACCGCCTCCCTCAGGCACCATACAGTGACTACATTACTCCCCTTCTGAACAAGTTGTGAGGTGGATCTACAGCGACCCTTCATGGATGCGAAGTGGAGCAAGGTACAGGAGGGGCCAAATAATGTCCCGCATAATATGAGGTTTCACCAAAGGGCATAACTTACCCCAGTGAAAATCAATGATACTATAATAATGCAGATGTTGCATGCCCGTGGTGTCATGCAGCAGATGGGGATATGTTATACATGGTGTGCAGCCAGCCTTATCTGGGGGAGTTTTGGGACTCAGTGGTGTCCTCCTTGAATCATTGCACAGGCTCACCATACCTCTGAACTGGGAAACCTGTATTCCTCGCCTCTACCCAACACCAAAAGCCTGAGTAACCTCCCTGATGATCACCTTGGGATTAGTCATAGTAAAAAGGATTCATCACTAAACGATGGCGCTCCTCTGAACCCCAAGCTATGCTTGCCTGGAAGCGCTCATTACAAGTGTGGGCCAAGGTGGAAAGTGTTATGCTGTGCAGAGAGGACACACTGGGATTGTGCAAAATACCAATTGGAGCACACTGGGAGACCATCTTACAAGAATTGCTGGACAGGGATAAGGCCCCTGAGACCGCACCTGAGAACATGACAGACATGCCCTAACATAGATCCAACGTAAACGCTAATGGTCCTCTCACGGACACGATATCAAAACAGATCCCCCACAAAGACGACCATTGAGCACCCTCTGAGCCGAGCCCACGTGCGATGAAACGGACGCACCTTCATGCCAAGGATTGCAGAGGACCGAGGAACACTACTCCAACTTACTAGAGATGCCACTCCAAGTTAAACCCTGCCCCAGTTATACTTTAGTAGTCCCCGAAATTATTTCCCGCCCCATTAGTTAACATCCTCAGTAATGGTACACACAGGGCCAGCCGACAGGCAAAGAGCTATCTTAGTGATTGTAAGCAGGAAAAACAGGATAACTCACTGATTAATGCACACAGCAACCTGTATCGTCGATGTACTAGCAATATTTGTTTTGTAACATGCATGCAATGATTGTAACAAATGATGTGATGACCTGTAGTATACAAAGTACAACTGTTGTGTTTGATGTTAAAACAAGAAAAACAATAAAACAGATTGAAGCAAAAGAAAACAAATGGAATGCACATTATGGTTGGGAATAACCAAATAAAGGTTTTTATGACTTGACAAAAGTTCTCTCACAAGTTGTAAATAGGAACCTCACCCCTTGTTTATTTAACTTTATGCAATGGCTCAAGGTCACAGTGGATTACCCTTTTTATAAGGCAACAGCCTTTTTTAGGAGTGGAGCTATTATCCCTAAAGGAACGATGCTCAACCAATATTTTGTCATGTTGGTAAAAAAAAGGAGAAATTAGTGAATGTGGTTAAGAAAGATTGATAAGAGTAGCTGGAACGGATTCCCTGGGTGTAGTTGATCTCTTAGAAGATGATTGATGTCATGGAAACTCTTTGAGCTCAGTAAGTCAGAAGAAGTTTCACTGTTATGTTTGTTTTTAAGTATAATCATTCCTGACATTTACTTAGGAGTCCATTCCTTCCTGTGTAATCATATTCTTTGGATTGCTCTTCTAATAGAGTGTGTGTACCGCATCATTTCTGGAAGGGAAAGAAACCCTTGTTGATGCCAAGGTACAGCTCTTGCGTGCAATAAACATATTTAAAATTGGTATTTGGATTTGGGCACACGGGCCAGCAATGAACAGGCTTCAGAGCTCTTGTGACTGTATTTCCTTCTAAAACATTGTCATGGACTATTTGTAATTTTTATCTATAATGTAAAAGTTTTCAGCGACTTGTAAACAGTGGATCAAAAATGTGACCTCACTTACTGAGAATGTCTTTCACTTTAGTAAACGCAACTCCTGTGTACATTTTAGTTTTGATGATCCTAATGGAAAAATACATAAGCACTAAAGAACTCAAATAGACTGACATGCTCCCACATCTCACAGGAAGAGACTGCGGATTGGTCATTTAGGGGCAGATTTAAGAGGCCCTTGCGCCACTTTTACGACGCTGTTGCGTCACGCAAGGCGGCGTAAACGTGGCACATCCCTACGAACGATTTACAACGTGACGCATCTAGGCAGATGCGTCACGTTGTAAAGCCCTGCGCCTCTTGTGGGCGTTCCGGCGCAGGGTGGGCGTTCCGGGGCAGGTGCGCCTTGCAAAAGTGGCTGAGTGAAATCTATGAGATTTCACTCAGTCACTTTTAAGCCAATGCTGCATCAAAAGCCTGCGCCTGCTTGAAGCAGGCGTAGGTCTTGACGCAGCATTGTTAAAATGGGGCACCCCCGAGCCTTGCTGGAGCTGCGTCGCGCTTGCGACGCAACTCCAGCAATGCACCACATTTCCGGCACAGATGCGTCACGCATCTGTGCCGTTTTTGCACCATGGTGCCCGCATTATAAATGCGGCGCACCATGGCTGGCGGAGCTGTGGCGCACTGTGGCGCATGTTAACTGGCGCATCCCTAGGGATGCGCCAGTTAACATAAATCTGCCCCCAAGTTTGTGAGAAAGTCCCTGGCAGCAAGTAATGCAAGCTCTATAAAATATTCATGTCAACATACCATAAAGAAATCTTTAGGCAAGTAGTTACTGATGAACATTAAAATAACCTGAGTAGAAATACCTTTCCTGTATTGACGCCAGTGAGCAAGTGAGTGGACACAATGTACCCCAAGGTGGTCTTTGGACTTTACTGACAAGAGCCTCATAAATGATGCAAAATGGTGCACACTTTTCTACCAAGATACACTTCAACTGCACAGCTTCTACTATGAACTATGAGTTGGTGCTCATGAAATATTATTTAACTGCCATGTTGTTGCCCTCATTATGCCAATGATCACCAACGTCTATTGGTCCCAATCTATCGGTAAAAGTTACTGAGGCATTGCAGGGAAGCATCTCATTTGTGCTTCAGTAACAATTCAGCCCAAGTTCTAGCAAGGGCTGGGAAGTTTGTTAACATTATTTTAACTGCACTGCATAATGTCCAGAGCTTAGAAAATGACAAGTGTTATTCTTATTGCACAAATGAACGTTGAAGAAAGTTAACCATTAGTAATAAGCATTGTGACATTTTTGCTATTTTATTTTCATACTATACACTTCCCTTTTGGACTAAACGGCTAATTGTGATAGCTAGCCATCAACCTGAAATGCTTCTTTTGGAATTGACATTTATTTCATATTGCCAGATTTTATAAATGTGTATACAATTTTTTAATCCTTATATTTTATTAAGTATCAATATGATGTTTGTATGTTATGGTTTTAATTAACTGTATAATAAAAGAAACTAGCTGTAATAGGCATAGGGCAGAAGGAGGCATGATGGAATGAGTGGAAGAAGGGAGACATATGGAGGGTAGAAGGCATCATAATAGAATATATTCCCCAGAATATCAAATGGTCTAAATCCATTGTTTTTTCGCTCACCATGCCATTCCAGTTTGAACCCAGCCATGTGCAAATCAGTCTTGACTCTGTGCCCCATGGGAACAGTCCAGCCTGAACTGATAGCCAGAAACCGGTCCTAGGATGCTTGATTCCAGTCCAGGGAAGACATGGCTTGGCAGTTCGGTCTGGACTGTTCCCATGAGGCAGAGGGTCAAGACTGATTTGCATATGGCCATGTCTTAACTGGGGTGGGGTGGTGAGTAAAATAATGATAGATTAAACCCATATCTGTGACTGGGGGTGAATGTTTTGCCAAAGTGCTACATTCTGTCCATCACCTTGTGTGTTTTGCTGTTCACCCTGTGTGGGAAGAGTGTGCCCAGACGTGGGTCCCGTGCTCACTGCGCCACTGGAGTCAAGCTATCCTGGCTGAAGACGGATGACAGCCAGAAACTGGTCCTGGGATGCTTTATTCTGGTCCAGGGAAGACATGACTTGGCAGTTCGGTCTGGACTGTTTCCATGAGGCACAGGGTCAGGACTGATTTGCATATGGCCATGTCCGAACTGGGGTGGCGTGATGAGCAAACGAACAATGGATTCAACCTAGATCTGTGACTGGGGTGAATGTTTTGCCAATGTGCAACATTCCGTCCATCACCTTGTGTGTTTTTCTGTTCACCCCACACCAAAGCAGGAGCAGAAAAATAAAATTATAATAATGCATTTTTCCATTTTAAGCTGCTTGCAGAGCAGTGGGGAGATGGTCCTCCGCCTTAGCGGAGGAGCCACAGCTGCACAATCATTACATAGCCTTTTGGCTGAGCCACACAATCAACCTTGTCAGCTGGGCTAACACAAGGTTCTAACACAACCTTTAAAATAAAACATGTCCTTGTGGTTTTCACACTGGAACCCACATTACCTCCTCGTCCATCTTCCCTGATCCAGTACCTACCTTCAGAACCTTTTCCCTATCACCAGAACCTAATCATTGAAGTCTAGACAAAATATTGAGTTTAAAATATTTGAGATATCATCAGTGATGCCACTGAACATGTCATGAATGATGAAATATGTGACATCATCAGCAGTGCATTGTGGGTACCCACGTTATAGTTAGCTCAACTAACTATAACAGCCAAATTTCTCTGTTTTGTATGAGTGAAATGTCCAACTAACTATCACGTCCCTGAAACCTGTGTTTTTTTCAGCGAATTACAAAGGTTTTATAAATGATAATTTTCAACTATAAGGTCCCTGAAACCTACAGTTTTTTCAGTGAATTTCAAAGGTTTCTTAAAGGCTTATTTCTAACTATAAGGTCCTTGAAATCTATGTTTTTTTCATTAAATGTCAAAGGTTTCTGAAATGCTAATTTCTAACTATAATGACTCTGATACCTATGGTTTTTTCAGTGAATTTCAAAGGTTTCTTAATTACTTATTTCTAACTATAATGTCCCTGAAACCTATGTTTTTTCAGTGAATTTCAAAGGTTTTTCAACTGATAATTTCTAACTATAATGACTCTGAAACCTATGTTTCTTTCAGTGAATTTCAAAGGTTTCCTAAATGCCAATTTCTAACTATAAGGTCCCTGAAACCTATGCTTTTTTTAGTGAACTTCAAAGGTTTTATAAATGTTAAATTCTAACTATTGCATCACTGAAACCTATTGTGCTTTCAGTGAATTTCAAAGGTATTATAATACTAATTGCTAACTATAATGTCCCTGAAATCTATGTTTTTTTCAGTGAATGTCAAAGGTTTTTTGAATGCTCATTTCTAACTACAAGGTCCCTGAAACCTATGTTGTTTTCAGTGAATTTCAAAGGTTTTTTAACTGCTAATTTCTAACTATAATGACTCTGAAACCTATGTTTTTATTCAGTGAATTTCAAAGGTTTCTTAAATGCTTATTTCTAACTATAACATCCCTGAAACATATGGCTTTTTCAGTGAATTTCAAAGGTTTTATAAATGCAAATTGCTAACTATATTATCCCTGAAACCTATGTTTTTGTCAGTGTTTTCCAAACATTTTTTAATGTTAATTTCTTACTACAATGTCCTTTAGACCTATGTTTTTTTTCAGTGAATTTCAAAGGTTTTTAATACTAATTTCTAACAATAAAGTCCCTGAAACCTAAGGTTTTTTCAATGAACTTCAAAGGGGTTTTAAATGCTAATTTCTAACTACAACATCTCTGAAACTATGTTTTTTTTTTCAGTGAAACCACGGAAAGGTTTTTTAAATGCTAATTTCCAACTATATTGTACCTGAAACCTTTGGTTTTTACATAGATTTTTTAAAGGTTTTTTACATGCTAATTTCGAACTATAATGTCCCTGAATCCTATGGTTTGTTCAGAGAATTTCTAAGGTTTTTTTGAATGCTAATTTCTAACTACAACGTCCCTGAAACCTATGGTTTTTACAGTAATTATTTTAAGGTTTTTTAAATGCTAATTTCTAACTATAATGTTGCTGAATCCTATGTTTTTTTTCAGTGAATTTCTAAGGTTTTTTTAATGCGAATTACTAACTATAATGTACCTGAAACCTATGTTTTTTCAGTGAGTTTCTAAGGATTTTTTTAACTACAACGTACCTGAAACCTATGGTTTTTTTAGTGATTTTTAAAGGTTTTTAAATGCTAATTTCTAACTAATTTGTCCATGAATCCTATTGTTTTTTCAGTGAATTTCAAAGGTTTATTTAATGCTAATTTCTAACAAAAATGTACCTAAAACCTTCGGTTTTTAAGTTACTTTTTAAGGTTTTTTGAATCCTAATTTCTAACTATAACGTTCCTTAATCCTACGTTTTTTCAGTGAATTTCTAAGGTTTTTTCTAACTACAATGTCCCTGAAACCTGTGTTTTTTTCAGTGATTTTTAAAGGTTTTTTGAATGTTAATTCCAAACTACAACGTCCCTGAAACCTTTGGTTTTTCCATGCAATTTCAAAAGTTTTTTTAATGCTAATCTCTAACTATAATGTCCTTGAAACCAATGGTTTTTTTTGTGAATTTCTAAGATTTTGAATGCTAGTTTCTAACTATAAAGTCCCTGAAACCTATGGTTCTTAACGTGAATTTCAAAGGTTTTTCAATGGTAACTTCTGTAACTATAACCTCCTTGAAACCTATGGTTTTTACAGTGAATTTTTAAAGGTTTATTAAATGCTAATTTCTAAATATAAAGTCCCTGAAGCCTATTTTTTTTACTGAATTTCAAAGGTTTTTTGAATGCTAATTTCTAACTACAACGTCCCCGAAACCTATGTTTTTCTTCAGTAAATTTCAAAGATATTTTTAATGCTTATTTCTATCTACAACGTCTCAGAAAACTATGGTTTTTACAGTAATTCTTTTAAAGGTTTTTTTGATGCTAATTTCTAACTATAATGTTCCTGAGTCCTATGTTATTTTTCAGTGAATTTCAAAGGTTTTTGGAATGCTAGTTTCTATCTATAATGTTCAAGAAACCTTTGGTTTTTTAAGGGATTTTTTTAAAGGGTTTTTTGAATACTAATTTCTAACTATAACGTTCATTAATCATATGTTTTTTCAGTGATTTTCCAAGGTTCTTTCTAACTACAATGTACCTGAAACCTATGGTTTTATTAGTGATTCTCAAAGGTTTATTGAATGATAATTCCTAACTACAACGTCCCTGAAACCTTTGGTTTTTCAAGCCAATTTCAAAAGTTTTTTAATGCTAATTTCTAACTATAATGTCCTTGAAACCAATGGTTCTTATCGTGAATTTCTAAGGTTTTTCAATGCTAATTTCTCTAACTATAACCTCCCTGAAACCTATGGTTTTTACTGTGAATTTTGTAAAGGCTAATGTCTAACTATAAAGTCCCTGAATCCTATGTTTTTAAGTGAATTTCAAAGGTTTTTTGAATGCTAATTTCTATTTACAACGTCCCCAAAACCTATGTTTTTTTCAGTAAACTTCAGAGATATTTTTAATGCTTATTTTTAACTCCGTCCCAGAAACCTATAGTTTTTACAGTAATGTTTTTAAAGGTTTTTTAATGCTTATATCTAACTATAATGTTCCTGAATCCTATGGTGTTTGTCAGTGAATTTCAAAGGTTTTTTTAATGCTAATTTCTAACTAAAATGTTGAAGAAACCTTTGGTTTTTAACATGATTTTTTAAATGCTAATTTCTAACTATAACATCCCTGAATCCTATTCAGTGAATTTCTAAGGTTTATTCTAATTACAATGTCGCTGAAACCTATGGTTTTATCAGTGCTTTTCAAAGGTTTTTTGAATGTTAATTCCTAACTACAACGTCCGAGAAACCTATGTTTTTTTCAGTGATTTTCGTAGGTATTTTTACTGTTAATTCCTAACTATAACGCCCCTGAAACCTATAGTGTTTTTTAGTTAATTTTAAAGTTTTTTTTATATTAATTTCTAACTATAACATCCCTGAAACCTCTGGTTTTTTGAGTGAATTTCAAAAGTTTTGTAAATGCTAATTTCTTACTATAATGTCCTTGAAACCAATTGTTTATTCAGTGATTTTCAAAGGTTTTTTTAATGTTAGTTCCTAACTACAATGTCCCTGAAACCTATGTTTTTTTCAGTAAATTACAAAGGTATTTTTAATGCTTATTTCAATCTACAACCTTCCAGAAACCTATGGTTTTTACAGTAATTTTTTTAAGGTTTTTTAATGCTAATTTCTAACGATAATGTTCCTGAATCCCATGGTTTTTTCAGTGAATTTCAAAGGTTTTTTGAATGCTAATTTCTAATTAAAATTTTCAAGAAATCTTTGGTTTTTAAAGTCATTTTTTAAAGGTTTTTAAATGCTAATTTCTAACTATAACATCCCTGAATCCTATGTTTTTTTCAGTGAATTTCTAAGGTTTATTCTAATTATAATGTCCCTAAAACCTATGTTTTTTTCAGTGATTTTCAAAGGTTTTTTTAATATTATTCCTAACTACAACGTCCCTGAAACCTATGTTTTTTTCAGTGATTTTCAAAGGTTTTTTTATGTTAATTTCTCACTATACGGCTCCCGAAACCTAAGGTGTTTTTTTAGTGAATTCCAAATTTTTTTGAATATTAATTTCTAACTATAACATCCCTGAAACCTTTGGTTTTTCCAGTGAATTTCAAAAGTTTTTTTAATTCTAATTTCCTACTTTACCACTCCTGAAACTTACGGTGTTTTTTTAGTTAATTTCAAAGGTTTTTTTAATATTAATTTCTAACTATAACATCCCTGAAACCTTTGGTTTTTCCAGTGAATTTCAAAAGTTTTTTTAATGCTATTTTCTTACTACAATGTCCTCGAAACCAATGTTTTTTCAGTGAATTGCTAAGGTTTTTTGAATGCTAGTTTCTAACTATAACATCCCAGAAACCTATGGGTCTTACCGTGAATTTCAAAGGCTTTTCAATGCTAATTTCTCTAACAATAACCTCCCTGAAACCTATGGTTTTTACTGTAAATTTTTAAAAGTTTTCTAAATGCTAATTCCTAACTATAAAGTCCCAGAATCCTATGTTGTTTTTGTTAATTTCAAAGGTTTTTTTAATGCTAATTTCTAACTACGATGCCCCTGAAACCTATGTTTTTTGCAGTAAATTTCAAAGGTATTCTTAATGCCAATTTCTAACTACTTTTTCTACCCCTATTTTTTTCTTCAGTAAATTTCAAAGATATTTTAAATGCTTATTTCTTTCTACAACGTCCCGGAAACCTATGGTTTTTACAGTAATTTTTTTAAAGGTTATTTTAATGCTAATTTCTAACTATAATGTTCCTGAATCCTTTGTTATTTTTCAGTGAATTTCAAAGGGTTTTTAATGCTAATTTCTAACTAAAATGTTAAAGAAACCTTTGGTTTTTTAAGTGATTTTTTAAATGTTTTTTAAATACTAATTGCTAACTAATTTGTCCCTGAATCCTATTGTTTTTTCAGTGAATTTCAAAGGTTTATTTAATGGTAATTTCTAACAAAAATGTACCTAAAACCTTTGGTTTTTTTAAGTGACTTTTTAAGGTTTTTTGAATAGTAATTTCTAACTATAACGTTCCTTAATCCTATGTTTTTCAGTGAATTTCTACAGTTTTTTCTAACTACAATGCCCCTGAAACCTATGTTTTTTTCAGTGATTTTTAAAGGTTTTTTGAATGTTAATTCCAAACTACAACGTCCCTGAAACCTTTGGTTTTTCCATGCAATTTAAAAAGTTTTTTTAATGCTAATTTCTAACTATAATGTCCTTGAAACCAATGGTTTTTAGTGAATTTCTACGTGTTTTTTAATGCTAGTTTCTAACCATAAAGTCCCTGAAACCTATGGTTCTTACCGTGAATTTCAAAGGTTTTTCAATGGTATTTTCTGTAACTATAACCTCCCTGAAACCTATGGTTTTTACAGTGAATTTTTAAAGGTTTATTAAATGCTAATTTCTAACTATAAAGTCCCTGAAGCCTGTGTGTTTTTTACTGAATTTCAAAGGTTTTTTGAATGGTAATTTCTAACTACAATGTCCCCGAAACCTATTTTTTCTTCAGTAAATTTCAAAGATATTTTTATTGCTTATTTCTATCCACAACGTCCCAGAAACCTATGGTTTTTACAGTAATTTTTTTAAAGGTTTTTTTATGCTAATTTCTAACTATAATGTTCCTGAGTCCTATGTTATTTTTCAGTGAATTTTAAAGGTTTTTGGAATGCTAGTTTCTATCTAAAATGTTCAAGGAAACCTTTGGTTTTTTAAGTGATTTTTTAAAAGGTATTTTGAATACTAATTTCTAACTATAACGTTCCTTAATCATATGTTTTTTCAGTGATTTTCCAAGGTTTTTTCTAACTACAATGTACCTGAAACCTATGGTTTTTCAGTGATTTTCAAAGGTTTTTTGAATGTTAATTCCTAACTACAATCTCCCTGAAACCTTTGGTTTTTCAAGGCAATTTCAAACGTTTTTTAATGCTAATTTCTAACTATAATGTCCTTAAAACCAATGGTTCTTATCGTGAATTTCTAAGGTTTTTCAATGCTAATTTCTCTAACTATAACCTCCCTGAAACCTATGGTTTTTACTGTGAGTTTTTTAAAGGCTAATTTCTAACTATAAAGTCCCTGAATCCTATGTTTTTTAGTGAATTTCAAAGGTTTTTGAATGCTAATTTCTAACTACAACGTCCCCAAAACGTATGTTTTTTTCAGTAAACTTCAAAGATATTTTTAATGCTTATTTCTAACTCCAACGTCCCAGAAACCTATGGTTTTTACAGTAATTATTTTAAAGGTTTTTTTAATTTCTAATTTCTAACTATAATGTTCCTGAACCCTATTTTTTTCAGTGAATTTCAAAGGTTTTTTGAATGCTAGTTTCTAACAAAAATGTTCAAGAAACCTTTGGTTTTTAACGTAATTTTTTAAAGGTTTTTTAAATTCTAATTTTTAACTATAACATCCCTGAATCCTATGTTTTTTCAGTGAATTTCTAAGGTTTATTCTAATTGCAATGTCCCTGAAACCTTTGGTTTTCAGTGATTTTCAAAGGTTTTTTGAATGTTAATTCCGAACTACAACGTTCCCAAAACCTATGTTTTTGTCAGTGATTTTCATAGGTATTTTTAATGTTAATTTCTAACTATAACGCCCCTGAAACCTATAGTGTTTTTTAGTTAATTTCAAAGGTTTTTTGAATATTAATTTCTAACTATAACATCCCTGAAACCTCTGGTTTTTTCAGTGAATTTCAAAAGTTTTTTAATGCTAATTTCTTAATTCAATGTCCTTGAAACCAATTGTTTATTCAGTGATTTTCAAAGGTATTTTTAATGCTCATTTCAATCTACAATGTCCCAGAAACCTATGGTTTTTACAGTAATTTTTTATAGTTTTTTAATGCTAATTTCTAACTATAATGTTCCTGAATCCTATGGTTTTTTCAGTGAATTTCAAAGGTTTTTTGAATGCTAATTTCTAACTAAAATTTTCAAGAAATCTTTGGTTTTTAAAGTCATTTTTTAAAGGTTTTTTAAATGCTAATTTCTAACTATAACATCCATGAATCCTATGTTTTTTTCAGTGAATTTCTAAGGTTTATTCTAATTATAATGTCTCTAAAACCTATGTTTTTTTCAGTGATTTTCAAAGGTTTTTTGAATGTTATTCCTAACTACAATGTCCCTGAAACCTATGTTTTTTTCAGTGATTTTCAAAGGTTTTTTTAATGTTAATATATTACTATACTGCTCCTGAAACCTAAGGTGTTTTTTTAGTTAATTTCAAAGGTTTATTGAATATTAATTTCTAACTATAACATCCCTGAAACCTTTGGATTTTTCAGTGAATTTCAAAAGTTTTTTAATGCTAATTTCTTACTTCAATGTCCTTGAAACCAATGTTTTTTTCAGTGAATTTCTAAGGTTTTTAGAATGCTAGTTTCTAACTATAACGTCCTGAAACCTATGGGTCTTACCGTGAATTTCAAAGGCTTTTTTCAATGCTAATTTCTCTAACAATAACCTCCCTGAAACCTATGGTTTTTACTGTGAATTTTTAAAAGTTTTCTAAATGCTAATTCCTAACTGTAAAGTCCCAGAATCCTATGTTTTTTACTGAATTTCAAAGGTTTTTTAAATATCAATTTCTAACTATACTTTTCCTTAATCCTATGTTTTTCTCTGTGAATTTCTAAGGTTTATTCTAATTTCCTGAAACCTATGTTTTTTCAGTGAATTTCTAAGGATTTTTCTAACGACAACGTCCCTGAAACCTATATTTTTTTTCAGTCATTTTCAAAGGTTTTTTTAATGTTAATTTCTAAATACAACGTACCTGAAACCTATGGTTTTTACAGTGATTTTTTTAAAGGTTTTTTAAATGCTAATTTCTAACTAATTTGTCCCTGAATCCTATTGTTTTTTCAGTGAATTTCAAAGGTTCATTTAATGGTAATTTCCAACAAAAATGTACCTAAAACCTTTGGTTTTTTTAAGTGACTTTTTAAGGTTTTTTGAATACTAATTCCTAACTATAACGTTCCTTAATCCTATGTTTTTTCAGTGAGTTTCTAAGTTTTTTTCTAACTACAATGTCCCTGAAACCTATGTTTTTTTTAGTGATTTTCAAAGGTTTTTTGAATGTTAATTCCAAACTGCAACGTCCCTAAAACCTTTGGTTTTCTATGCAATTTCAAAAGTTTTTTTAATTCTAATTTCTAACTATAATGTCCTTGAAACCAATGGTTTTTTAGTGAATTTTTAAGGTTTTTGAATGCTAGTTTCTAACTATAAAGTCCCTGAAACCTATGGTTCTTACTGTGAATTTCAAAGGTTTTTAAATGGTAATTTCTTTGACTATAACCTCCCTGAAACCTATGGTTTGTTCAGTGAATTTTTGAAGGTTTATTAAATGCTAGTTTCTAACTATAAAGTCCCTGAAGCCTATGTTTTTTTACTGAATTTCAAAGGTGTTTTGAATGCTAATTTCTAACTACAACGTCCCAGAAACCTATTTTTTCTTCAGTAAATTTCAAAGATATTTTTAATGCTTATTTCTATCTACAATGTCCCAGAAACCTATGGTTTCTACAGTATTTTTTTAAAGGTTTTTTAATGCTAATTTCTAACTATAATGTTCCTGAGTCCTATGTTATTTTTCAGTGAATTTCAAAGGTTTTTGTAATGCTAGTTTCTATCTAAAGTGTTCAAGAACCCTTCTGTTTTTTAACTGATTTTTAAAAAGTTTTTTGAATACTAATTTCTAACTATTCCTGAAACATATGTTTTTTCAGTGATTTTTCCAAGGTTTTTTCTAACTACAATGTACCTAAAACCTATGGTTTTTTCAGTGATTTTCAAAGGTTTTTTGAATGTTAATTCCTAACTACAACGTCCCTGAAACCTTTGGTTTTTCAAGGCAATTTCAAATGTTTTTTAATGCTAATTTCTAACTATAATGTCCTTAAAACCAATGGTTCTTATCGTGAATTTCTAAGGTTTTTCAATGCTAATTTCTCTAACTATAACCTCCCTAAAACCTGTGGTTTTTACTGTGAATTTTTTAAAGGCTAATCTCTAACTATAAAGTCCCTGAATCCTATGCTTTTTTAGTGAATTTCAAAGGTTTTTTGAATGCTAATTTCTAATTACAACGTCCCCAAAACCTATGTTTTTTTTCAGTAAACTTCAAAGATATTTTTAATGCTTATTTCTAACTCCAACGTCCCAGAAACCTATGGTTTTTACAGTAAGTTTTTTAAGGTTTTTTTAATGCTAATTTCTAACTATAATGTTCCTGAATCCTATGGTTTTTTTCAGTGAATTTCAAAGGTTTTTTGAATGCTAGTTTCTAACAAAAATGTTCAAGAAACCTTTGGTTTTTAACTTGATTTTTTAAAGGTTTTTTAAATGCTAATTTCTAACTATAACATCCCTGAATCTTTTGTTTTTTCAGTGAATTTCTAAGGTTTATTCTAATTACAATGTCCCTGAAACCTTTGGTTTTTCAGTGATTTTCAAAGGTTTTTTGAATGTTAATTTCTATCTACAACGTCCCCGAAAACTATGTTTTTTTCAGTAAATTTCAAAAGTATTTTTAATACTTATTTCTATCTACATCGTCCCAGAAACCTATAGTTTTTACAGTAATTGTATTTAAGGTTTTTAATGCTAATTTCTAACTATAATGTTCCTGAATCCTATGTTTTTTTTCAGTGAAGTTCAAAGGTTTTTTTAATGTAATTTCTAACTAAAATGTTGAAGAAACCTTTGGTTTTTAACATGATTTTTTAAAGGTTTTTTAAATGCTAATTTCTAACTATAACATCCCTGAATACTATGTTTTTTCAGTGAATTTCTAAGGTTCATTCTATTTACAATGTCCCTGAAACCTATGGTTTTTTCAGCAGGATCGTTAAAGGAAAAGCGGAGGGAGCACCAGGCCCCAACGGGATACCACCAATTCTCTACAAACAAAACCCAGAATATTGGGCTATGGTCTTACTACCTCTTTTCAAACAGATAATAGACACCACAACAATCCCTGCATCGTGGAGAGGCTCGATACTAGCACCAATTCATAAAAAAGGCGACGTAAAGGATCCCAAAAATTACAGACTAATAGCCTTAATTGATAATGAGGCCAAATACTATGTTGGCCTTCTACTAGAAGAGCTCACAGAATGGTCTGAAGCAAATGCAGTAATTCCCATCACCCAGACAGGATTCCAAAAAGAACTTGGCACATCAACAAACATTCTGGCCCTCTCACTCCTCATCGACGCCTCGAAGACAGCTAATCTGCCCTTGTACTTATGTTTTATTGACTTCGCCGCAGCGTTTGACAACATCAACAGGAACTTGCTATGGTCAAAGCTGGAAGACAGGAACATTCCATCGGGATTACTAACACAGCTAATCTTATAACATACGGGCACTTGGGTTCAAGTCAAGTTAGGAACAGGAGATCTCCTATCAAGGAAAATACAAACCACAAAAGGCTTAAAACAAGGGTGCGTGCTGGCGCCAACATTATTTAACATCTTTATGTCTCACCTAGCACAGAAGCTGGATGAAAGCAACTCTCATGCTCCAAGCATAGGTGGCTTCACTCTCTCAAATTTAATGTACGCTGACGACATTGTCCTAATTAGTAGAACACCGATAGGGCTACAACACCTAATCAGCACAACCTTTAATTACGCAACAGAGAACAGCCTGAGCATCAACCTCACAAAGACCAAAACAATGAGGATTAATGCCAAAAGATCATCAGTAGGGCACTGCTGGCACATGGGAGGGCACACACTAGAAAAGTGGAGGAATACAAGTACCTCGGCGTAATTGTGGACATCAAGGGCTCATTTCAACAGCAAAAGGAAGCAATCAAACGAAGGGGTATCAGCATAGCAATAGCACTAAGGGGCCTAAAAACAAAAGTAGCTGGCCGAAGCTTTACCCCCCTGCTTCAAGTATTTCAGGCAAAATTGACACCAGCCATAACGTATGGAAGTGAATGCCTACGAGGGAGAGACGCTCAGCAATTGAATAGCACAATAGTGAAGGCGATCAGAATGATATTCAGTTTGCCCACTTACACCTCGCCGGCACAAATAAGGCTGGAATTTGGCCTAAGAAACCAAACGCTGGAGCGAATGGGTGCCTATGCCAAAAGATGGCACAAAATCCAGAGAGGAGAAGCTGCTAGTCTCAACTTCTACCTATGGAAAGAGATAGAAAGAAAGAGCAACAGCGCGGCCGCAACATATTTAAACCAATCAATAAACACCTTGTGCCTACAAGAAGCCTGGAAATGCAGCGGGTCCCATAACATCTTCAAACAGCTAGTTAACAAATCTGTTAGAGCTATCTCATTTATAGAGGACAAAGCAAGCCTAGCCAAACGTGCGCACGGCTGGATGGTCATTAAAAGCTACACAAGCAGCCTCAACCAAAGTTACCTAGGAGCTGGGTTTACTAGGAGCATAAAGGAGAAGTTCTTGCATCTACGGCTGGGCCTACTCCCATCTCAAAAACACCTTCCTCCATGGAAAAGGTCCAAAGCAACAATCACTTGCCGAATATGCGGGAACGCAAAAGAAGACATTCAACATCTAATTTGCACCTGCAAAGGCTTGGTCACAAAGCGCAGATTACACCTAAAAGTGCCCTTTAACAAGCTGGGCATAAGAACATGCCGGCAAGCGGTCATGGCTTGCTTCGATGGAAAACACATCCAATTAGCATGCCATTTCATAAAATTTCTAGAGAAAGCAGAAAAGAAACAGGAAAGCCAGATGGCAGACACCAGCTGCAGTAAAAATCAAGAAGCAAATTAAGGTCGCACATTACAACAAGGCTTAAAACCCAGGGGCAATGCCTTCTACACAGTCACCGCAGGAATATAAGGGACCAATGCTACTGTGTAAGACTTTTCCTTTAAGCAATACAAGGGACTTACGGATTTTAACTCACGTTTTGTGGAAAAGCTGTATAAATTTCTGCAGCAATGACTATTAACATCATGAACCTATAGTCATTTTATACTTTTATAATTTTATTTTTCCCATGTACTAATATTTGCAATGGTTTTAATTAACTGAGCAATAAAGATTACGTACTTACTATGTTTTTTTCAGTGATTTTCAAAGGTTTTTTGAATGTTAATTCCTAACTACAACGTCTGTGAAACCTATGTTTTTTCAGTGATTATTATGGAAAGGGGCGACCACTCGGTCCCCCCGAACGTATGGTGGAGTGCCTCGATCCCCCCGGGAAGCCATTTTTGGGCGGAAGGCGTGTCTCGGCTGGTATGCCCGAAGCGGCGTAGCCGGGGCGCGCTTTTTCCCGCCCTAGAGTGGGCTGGCCTAGACACCGACGTAGCCAGCCCCGCCCTAGGGGCGGGCAGGGGCGGGTTCTCGCCCGCCCTGAAGACGGATAAAAAGAGACGCAAGACCAGAAGACGTCCTCTTGTTCTTGTGCTCCGAAGCTGCACCTCCTCGCTACACGTGAGCTCGGGACAGAACGAAGAGCCAATTTTGAGCGTTTTGATCCTTTTCTTTGTCTTCTAGATACTTCCTCGGGGAGATGCCCAAGAAAGGCGCGAAGAGAATGACGACCGACCAGATGGTGCGGGCCCTTTGCAAAGAAGTGTCCGACATAAAGAAGCGGTTGGCAGAACGGGACGGGGAGGAGGGTACGGGCCCTGCGCCGGCTGGAGGGAGACCTAAGAGGCCGAGAAGGGTTCCAGCCGGTGGAGACGTCCCGGTTCCCTCTACCCCGCTCGAGGCGCCGACCCCAGTACCGATCGAGGGGAATCCAATCCCTGTTGTCGTCACCCCGACACCCACGGGAGACATGCCCCCCGAGCTGGCAGCACAGCTAGCAGCATGGTTGGGGGATAGTAGTGATGCCGAGGCACAGGCGCTGATAAAAGGACTTCGTGAGAAAAGGGAGGCGGCTAAAGACAAGCCGCAAGCGGCAGAAGTCGCGTCCGGTTCAGGTAAGCGGCCATTGCCGATTGCAAGGGACGAGTCAGCACCCTCTCGTAGAGAGAGACTGGGACAACATGTGCCTTTGGCTATAAAGGAAAAGATCTGGTCTGGGGAGTATGTGAATATTTTCTCCTTGCTTGTTGACCATTATGATATGGAGCATGTTAAAAGTCAGAAGGACTTAATGCATCCGAGTGTTTGGCGCGCAAAAATGGCCGCCTTTAAGGTGAATGAGACTATTGGCAACTGGGGCAATGCGTGGGGTATTTTCACATCGATTTTGGGGGGACGTAGGCCCGAGTTGCTTCCTGAGTTTCCCGTTTATCAATCACGAATTATGGGGTACTCGACATCGTATCAAGGTAACCATTGGTTTTGTTATGACAACCTGTTCAGGAAAGAGAAGGAACATAACAAGAGTTTGACTTGGGATTGTTACGATTCTGTAACATGGGATAAAATGAAAGAATCGGGAATGTTAAGAATGCCATTGGTTGGGAGCAATGTTATTGATTACTCCCGCCAAAATGTGGGGACGCCCTTTCGACCAAGTACGAGCACCGACGACCAGTCAAGGCCCGCAGGCAATACAGGGAGAAAGGGTTTCTGTTTCAATTTTAACAAAGGGAAATGTACCAGGCCTCCGGGATTGTGTAAATTCAAACACGAATGTAGTACGTGTGGGTCGTCCCATCCTGAGTCATCGTGCAGAGCCAGAACGGGTGAGAACGGGGGTAAGGGGGGCGCCAAACAGGTCTAAGCTTGGCCGAGGGGCGCCGTTACCAACCCCGATTGATACCTTGGCAATGATTCCCTGGCTCAGCGAATACCCGGATCGTACTTCTGCCGGGGTGCTGCGGAACGGTTTTTCACATGGTTTCCGCATCCCGGTGGGGGACTTTCAGGGGGTAGGGATGTGCAAAAATCAACTTTCCGTGTTACAACATACATCTGTAGTGTATGAGAAAATTCAGAAAGAGGTTAGCCGGGGACGGGTTGCCGGCCCGTTTAGTGTACCCCCGGTACCGAATTTTGTTTGTTCTCCGTTAGGGGTGGTCCCCAAGAGGGACCCAGGTGAGTTCCGTTTGATCCATAATCTGTCTGCTCCACATGGTCTTTCGGTGAACAACGCAATTGATCCGGAAGTTTGTTCGGTGCGATACGCATCGTTTGATGAGGCAGTAGCCATCTTGAATCGCCTGGGGCCCGGGACGTTGATGGCGAAATCTGATATCGAGTCAGCGTTCCGGTTGCTCCCGGTACACCCAGACGATCAGCGTCTTTTGGGATTCGGGTTCCAGGGGTCATTTTACATGGATAGGTGTATGCCAATGGGTTGCTCTATATCATGTGCTTATTTTGAGCAATTCAGTACTTTCCTGCAATGGGTGTTTACTAAGAAAACGGGTTTTCGAAATGTAATGCATTACCTTGACGACTTTTTGTTCCTTGGCTCCGCCGGAAGTCCCGAATGTGCCCAGGCCTTAGATGAATTCTGTGTGTTGATGGGTCATTTTGGCGTGCCATTGGCACCGGGTAAGACTATGGGTCCCACGACTTGCCTCGAGTTTTTGGGGATCGAGTTGGACTCAAGGGAGGGGTGTTTCCGTTTACCAGCTAGCAAAGTGTTGAAATTCAGGACAGCCCTCCAAGTATGTTTAAATGCACCTAAGGTTACACTGCACCAGTTGCAACAATTAGTGGGAAAGTTGAACTTTGCCTTGAGGGTGATCCCAATGGCTCGCCCGTTTTCCCGCTCGATTGCCCAATCAATGGTTGGCTTAAGAGAGGGGCATCATCGCACGAGATTATCGGCCGAAGTCCGCCAGGACATGCGGATTTGGTTAGCATTTTTGGCGGATTTCAATGGCCGAGTCGTCTGGAACAAGCCAGCCGTGTCCTCCGAAGAGCTTGGGCTATGGACCGATTCAGCAGGAAGTATAGGTTTTGGCGCCATCTTCGGCACAAAATGGTCTGCACAAAAGTGGCCCCTATGGTGGCACGAGAAGGGGCTGACGGGTAATATAGCTTTCCTTGAACTATTTCCCATTCTGGTGGCCCTGAGAACATGGCCAGACGGGTTCAGAGATCATTCTGTCGTGTTCTGGTCCGACAATATGACCGTGGTAGAATGCATCAATAGTCAGGCAGCCCGTTGTAAATTGATTTTGAGGCTGCTCAAAGAAATTGTCTTACTGTGTATGCAACTGAACGTGATATTCAGAGCAAAACATGTCCCAGGGGTGATGAATCAGGCTGCTGATGCACTGTCTCGTTTTCACATGCAGGCTTTCTCGGGTTTCCTTCCTTCAGCGGACCCAGAGCCGGCACCCTTCCCCGAAGCTCTCTGGTCTCTCGGTGCCCCGAACTTCGTCACCTCGTGGGAGAGAGTCTAGCACCCAGGACAAGGAAGGCATATGAAGGGGCGTTTCAGGCCTATTTAGCCTTTTTGGGGGAAGAGAGAGGGGGACTGTGGGGGCAGGAAGAGTGTGTAGTACTTTTTCTGATGTCTTTACGTAGGGCTGGGAAATCGGTGGCTACGGCCCAAAGGCATCGTGCCGCCATTTCCTTTGTTGCCAAGGCCCATGGCATCCAGGACCCGACAGCGTCTTTTACAGTACAAAAAGCGCTGCGTGGGTGGCAACGCCTAGAGGGTCGCAGAGTAGACGTAAGACGACCGATAGGTCTGGATAGGTTGGCCCAGTTACTGGCCTCACTCCCTAACACGTGCTCGTCCCCTTTCGAGACCTGTTTGTTCCGGACTGCATTTACGCTGGCATTTCACGGGGCTATGAGAGTTAGTGAGCTGGTTGCAAGGAACAAACAGGATGTGTCGGGGGGCTTGTGCAGGGAACATGTCCGGATCAGGGGCGATGCGATGATTGTCTCCTTTCTCAGGTCCAAGTCCGACCAAGACGGGAGGGGGGACTGCACGATCATTCGCCGGACCCCCGGATCCTCCATGTGTCCGGTACAGTGCTTAGAAGACTACCTAGCACGAAGGGTGGCATCATGGGGGGGGACATTGTTGAGGCATGCAGACGCCACCCCACTGACGAGGTTTCAGTTTCAGCGGGTGCTTGCAATGGCCATTGCCGCAACGGGCTTGGACCCGGGCGAATTTGGGACCCATTCCTTTCGGATAGGGGCTGCCACTGAAGCTACAGCCAGGGGTCTTAATATAGAACAAGTAAAACGTGTGGGGCGTTGGTCCTCCAATTGTTATAAGAGGTACGTGCGATTGCACATGTTGTGAAGCTGTAATCATGTACTCACGCCTCTTGTCTTTGTTTGTTTTCAGTTGCGCAAGCCTACGAGGCAGGGCGGACTGTGCAGTCGACCCAACACCAGGCCAGCGGTTGCACATCACCGGCTATAAGGAAGGAGGTGTGGGTCGTGGGCCACTCATACGTGAGACGGGCCGCGGACGTATTCAAAGCAGGTGACATGATTCACGTACCTGGGGAATACGGGTACAGAGTGTCCTTCTACGGAAGGGGCGGTCTCTGTATTGACCAGTTTCAGGCATTTTTTGAGGGTTTGTTAGAGCGGATGAGGTCACCGCCGTCCATAGTCATAGTGCATTTGGGGGGTAATGATTTGGTCACTACCGGTAGACGACTTCTCCTGGAGACTATGCTTTCCACGGTAAGTTGGTTAGCAAGGAGAGTTCCGGGGTGCATAATTGCGTGGTCTCATATGATCCCACGAAAAGTATGGCGGGGGGCTATCTCGATCCCTGCTTTAAATCATTCTGTTAGAAAACTGAATAACAAAGTGAGTAGGTTGTTCCGTTCCAAGACATTGCATTCGATCTCGCATAGTTGTATTAATGATGACAGTATGTATCTGGGGGATGGTGTGCATTTGTCGAGGGTGGGGAATGAGTTACTCATAGGAGACTTCTTAGCCTGGTTAAAATCATTAAAACATGACCTTTAGGTAGGAGTTTTGTGGGGGGTCCGGATAGCCGGTCAACTATCCGGACCTGTGGCGGTAAGGTCATGATCGGTGAGCACTAATTGGTAGATCCCTATGAGTGGGCGTCACCCAACACGGATGGGAGCGCTCGGGAGAGGTGGCCATTGGCCCCTCAGTGGGGAGGCGGTCCCGTCTAAGGGCGGGTCGCCGGAAGTAAAGGAAAGGCGGTCAAGGCCCCTTCCTTTGTAGGAGGGGTTACAGCCCCCTCCTGGGGAATTTCCCGGGGCCAGGGTCATCTGCGACGGCAGATGCGGTAAGTTGTGTGGGATGGGGGGAGGTCCACGATACCTTCTAGATACCACACACAAGTCTTCGAACGACCTTTAAATGGCGTCGAGTCTTAAGTGCCCCCGTCAAGTCAAGGGAAATTGTTAGTAGTTGCACTTGAGGTAAGCCTCTGTGCTGTCGCCCCTCACAAGTGGGAGGGGTAAGTCTGGTTAGGGATCTTGACACCGGTTATGACCTTGCCGTTGGCCCTTAAACGTTAGGATGTACAATTTCAGTGTTTCTAGAGAATGTTTTTGTTGGATGCTAGTTCGGCTAGGAGAAACTCTGTATTAGAGAATATGTTAAGGTGAGCCAAACATCGCAATGTGATAATGAAATTGTACATAAAATGAAACGTTTAATGTTTTAATTTTTGTTTTAATAAATACGGCCGGGGGAGGGTCACTCCCTCCCCACATCCAAAAACTTCAAGAACTGTTTCCGGTTTCCCTCCTTTTGGGGATTGTGTTGAGAGGGGGTGGCGGGTATCTCAGCCATATGGAAAGGGGCGACCACTCGGTCCCCCCGAACGTATGGTGGAGTGCCTCGATCCCCCCGGGAAGCCATTTTTGGGCGGAAGGCGTGTCTCGGCTGGTATGCCCGAAGCGGCGTAGCCGGGGCGCGCTTTTTCCCGCCCTAGAGTGGGCTGGCCTAGACACCGACGTAGCCAGCCCCGCCCTAGGGGCGGGCAGGGGCGGGTTCTCGCCCGCCCTGAAGACGGATAAAAAGAGACGCAAGACCAGAAGACGTCCTCTTGTTCTTGTGCTCCGAAGCTGCACCTCCTCGCTACACGTGAGCTCGGGACAGAACGAAGAGCCAATTTTGACCCACCCCACCAGCCCCTGAGGACAGCAAGTTGTTGTGCAATAAAGTGAATTTATAAGTTTGTTTTTCCATTCCGTTTACAGGCTGTGAAAGTATCAGTTTGTTGTTGATCATAATAAAGTATGGTGAATATTGTGTAGGTTGTTTCGATTAAAACGATTTGATGTAGTGTTGTATTTTTAGCATGTTCCTTCGGTCGCAGCGACCAATGTTTTTTGTAGGTTTGAATAAAAATTGTCGTATTTATTTTTTGGTAGGCGGTAAGGTCATGATCGGTGAGCACTAATTGGTAGATCCCTATGAGTGGGCGTCACCCAACACGGATGGGAGCGCTCGGGAGAGGTGGCCATTGGCCCCTCAGTGGGGAGGCGGTCCCGTCTAAGGGCGGGTCGCCGGAAGTAAAGGAAAGGCGGTCAAGGCCCCTTCCTTTGTAGGAGGGGTTACAGCCCCCTCCTGGGGAATTTCCCGGGGCCAGGGTCATCTGCGACGGCAGATGCGGTAAGTTGTGTGGGATGGGGGGAGGTCCACGATACCTTCTAGATACCACACACAAGTCTTCGAACGACCTTTAAATGGCGTCGAGTCTTAAGTGCCCCCGTCAAGTCAAGGGAAATTGTTAGTAGTTGCACTTGAGGTAAGCCTCTGTGCTGTCGCCCCTCACAAGTGGGAGGGGTAAGTCTGGTTAGGGATCTTGACACCGGTTATGACCTTGCCGTTGGCCCTTAAACGTTAGGATGTACAATTTCAGTGTTTCTAGAGAATGTTTTTGTTGGATGCTAGTTCGGCTAGGAGAAACTCTGTATTAGAGAATATGTTAAGGTGAGCCAAACATCGCAATGTGATAATGAAATTGTACATAAAATGAAACGTTTAATGTTTTAATTTTTGTTTTAATAAATACGGCCGGGGGAGGGTCACTCCCTCCCCACATCCAAAAACTTCAAGAACTGTTTCCGGTTTCCCTCCTTTTGGGGATTGTGTTGAGAGGGGGTGGCGGGTATCTCAGCCATATAGGTATTTTTAATGTTAATTTCTAACTATAACGCCCCTGAAACCTATAGTGTTTTTTAGTTCATTTCAAAGGTTTTTTTAATATTAATTTCTAACTATAACATCCCTAAAACCTCTGTTTTTTCCAGTAAATTTCAAAAGATTTTTAAATGCTAATTGCTAACTACAATGTCCTTGAAACCAATTGTTTATTCAGTGATTTTCAAAGGTTTTTTTAATGTTAATTCCTAACTACAACGTCCCTGAAACCTATGTTTTTTCAGTAAATTTCAAAGGCATTTTTAATGCTTATTTCTATCTACAATGTCCCAGAAACCTATGGTCTTTACAGTAATTTTTTAAAGGTTTTTTAATGCTAATTTCTAACTATAATGTTCCTGAATCCCATGGTTTTTTCAGTGAATTTCAAAGGTTTTTTGAATGCTAATTTCTAACTAACATTTTCAAGAAATCTTTGGTTTTTAAAGTCATTTTTTAAAGGTTTTTTAAATGCTAATTTCTAACTATAACATCCCTAAATCCTATGTTTTTTTCAGTGAATTTCAAAGGTTTTTTGAATGGTATTCCTAACTACAACGTCCCTGAAACCTATGTTTTTTTCAGTGATTTTCAAAGTTTTTTTTAATGTTAATTTCTTGGTATACCGCTCCTGAAACCTAAGGAGTTTTTTTAGTTAATTTCAAAGGTTTTTTGAATATTAATTTCTAAATATACCATCCCTGAAACCTTTGGTTTTTCCAGTGAATTTCAAACTTTTTTTAATGTTAATTTCTTACTACAATGTCCTTGAAACCAATGTTTTTTTCAGTGAATTTCTAAGGTTTTTTGAATGCTAGTTTCTAACTATAACCTCCCTGAAACCTATTGGTCTTACCGTGAATTTCAAAGGCTTTTCAATGCTAATTTCTCTAACAATAACCTCCCTGAAACCTATAGTTTTTACTGTGAATTTTTAAAAGTTTTTTAAATGCTAATTCCGAACTATAAAGTCCCAGAATCCTATGTTTTTTCAGTGAATTCCAAAAGTGTTTTATGCTAATTTCTAACTACAATGTCCCTGAAACCTATGTTTTTTGCAGTAAATTTCAAAGGTATTCCTAATGACAATTTCTAACTACAATTTCCTCGAAACTTATTTTTTTCTTCAGTAATTTCAAACTAATTTCCTAACTACAACGTCTCTGAAACCTATGTTTTTTTCAGTAAATTTCAAAGGTATTTTTAATGCTTATTTCTATTTACAACGTCCCAGAAACCTATGGTTTTTACAGTAATTTTGAAAAGGTTTTTTAATGCTAATTTCTAACTATAATGTTCCTGAATCCTATGGTTTTTTTCAGTGAATTTCAAAGGTTTTTTGAATGCTAGTTTCTAACAAAAATGTTCAAGAAACCTTTGGTTTTTAAAGGGATTTTTTTAAAGGTTTTTTAAATGTTAATTTCTAACTATAACAGCCCTGGATTTCATGCTTTTTTCAGTGAATTTCCAAGGTTTATTCTAATTGCAATGTCCCTGAATCCTACCGTTCTTTCAGTGATTTTCAAAGGTTTTTTGAATGTTAATTTCCAAGTACAACATCCCTGAAACCTATTGTTATTTCAGTGATTTTCAAAGGTTTTTTAATGTAAAACAACAACATCCCTGAAACCTATGTTTTTTTCAATGGATTTCAAAGGTTTTTTAAATGCTAATTTCTAACTACAACTTCCCTGAAACCTATGTTTTTATCTGTGAATTTTAAAGGCTTTTTGAATGCTAATTTCTAACTATAACGTCCCTGAAACCTATGGTTTTCTCAATGATATTCAAAGCTTTTTTGAATGCTAATTTCTAACTAGAACGTCCCTGAAATCAATGTTTTTTTCAGAGAATATCTAACGTTTTTTTAATGCTAGTTTCTAACTATAACGTCCCTGAAACCTATAGATTTTACAATTAATGTCAAAGGATTTTCAAATGCTTATTTCTAACTATAACGTCCCTAAAACATATGTTTTTTTCAAAGAATTTCAAAGCTTTTTTTAATTTAAATTTTTAACTGTAATGTCCCTGAAACCTATGGGTTTTTCAGTGAATTTCAATGGTTTTTAAAATGATAATTTCAAACTATTATGTTCCTGAAACCATTTGGATTTTCCTGTGAATTTCAAAGGTTTTTTTAATGCTAATTTCTAAGTACAACTTCCTCTGAAACATATGTTTTTATCTGTGAATTTTAAAGGTTTTTTTAATGCTGGTTTCTAACTATAACATCCCTGATACCTATTGTTTTTTCAGTGAATTTCAAAGGTTTTTTAAATGATAATGCCTAACTATAATGTCCCTGAAACCTACGATTTTTTCATTTAATTTCAAATGTTTCTTAAATGCTTATTTATACCTTTAATGTCCCTGAAAGCTATGTTTTTTCAGTAAATATCAAAGTAGTATTGTCCTATTCACTATTAAAACTCTTTTCAAACTTTACCTCTATGTAGAGAAAATGAAACAAATTTTTTTTACGTATTGTATTTCACAAATTACACTTACAGTTACTTTTTAAGGACTACATCATAATTTAACATTTACATAACATTTTATTTTCCCTTTTTTGCTTTTCTCAGATTCCACTTAACGTCACTATACGCAGTGATGTTAATATAGTAAAATCATGAAACAGCAGGGAAAAAAACAATCAACTACATTGTAAAAAAACTAAAACAAATGATTGGACAATATTATTTGCATATGTGTACCTATATGTGTTTTTCCTTACAATTTTTTTCATTACATCCTTCTTCTACAGGATGCCTTTTATTTAACTCAGCATTTTCAAAATGCACACAAATTTACATCTCCTACAATATACAGAGCAAATATGTAAACTATTTTTATTTCAACGCAAGTTTTCCAAATGCAATACCAATCACTACAAATAATAATCCCAACACTAGTTATAATTAGTTATTGTTTCCAGTGCTCTCTTCTTACTGTTGACATTTTCCCGAAAGGCCATATGCTTTTCTAAATATTGGTTTTTAAAATATCGAATATGAATTTGTTAAAGCATGTTTATATCTTCCCAATAGGCCAAATTATGTATTCAAAACTTAGTTTTCAAAAATATCAAATATGAATTTGGTAATTCATAAGACAATCTGTGTTTTATTCGTATGGCAATCTGGATTTATTTCCAAATGTGCATCATTGCAATGTGTCCATACTTTATTACACTTTAAATACACAGTATAGTGTCCAGATGTCTTAGTAGGTCCTGCATGGAAATTAATAACCACTGTTGTAAAAATTCTTCCGGAAATAGATATTTGACTGGCAATGACATTTTTTATTCTGGTTTCTAGTTTTCTTCTATTGACTCTACAACGTTGTAGCATTACAATCAGATATTTTCCATATCTTTCTAATTGTAATGTAGAGAACATCTCTGATTTACAAAGACAACATTTCATATCATGATTTGCTGCTTTTACTAGTTTGGTAAAAGCTTCGGATTTGCAGTCAGGTATTGTTAAGTATATGAATCGTTAAAAGTTAATGAACATTTCTTTTAAAGCTATAATTATTTTTTTTTTATTTATTTCTACGTGATACATGAGACAATCGGTATGAGTCATTATACAAGTGTACATCTAAAATTGCAATCATTCATTTCAATATACAGAGTCAATATCAGAGCCATCAGATCAGAAATAAAAAAAATGACAAAGATTTTTATAATACTTAGCGCTAACAATATGCTCAGACTAAGTGGAGAAAAAACCATAATAAATTATGATTGTAACAGTCATGTGGAGCCGAAGAAGGATAAGCATAGTCTTAAGAAGAAAAAGAAAAAAAACATAAGAAATGCAAACATTTTAGAATACATAGCTACAGATAATCAGAATTTAAATTTCAAGCTTCTAAGTGCCGTCTCACACATCCCCATATTTGTTCACCCAGCTTTCTCTTACGCTGACCCTTCAGGGCATATAAACTATATTCCATGTTAAATATTGTGAAAAAACGTGCCCTCCACATTTCAAAGGAGGGGGCTTGCTGCAGCCAGAAAGATGCAATACTGAGTATAGACAGCAGTAGCCAAAAATATTAGATACACATGCTGTCTGGGTATGAGAGTCTCAACTGCTCCCATTTCTACCCCTAACAAAATTTGCGTGGCTGTCAGTTGAAGTGGGGTATCAGTAATGTCTGATAAGGATTTCTCCACCTGCAGTAATAATGGTGTTAACTTTGAACAGCTAAAAAAAACATGTAAATCATCTGCAGATGGATATCCACACCGAAAACATTTACCAATTGCATCTCCCGGCCATTTTGAGATTTTGTCAGGTGTGTAGTATAAATTAAAAAGGGATTTAAAATGCTGTGCGGATAACTTTGCAGAAATGAACAAGTTTTCGGCCATTTCCAAAGAGGTTTCAATCTGAATATCCTGTCTACCAAGTTTTGTTCCCCATTTAACATTTTGTTGCTCAATGTCATTCGCCTTCATACTTAACATATGACCATATAATACGCCAATCCTTGCATTTTTCCCAATGTCTTCTATCAAATTATTAGCTTGGTAAATACCACCACACTTCTCCAAATGTTTTCTGATTTGTAAATACTTAGCAAAATGGTCTCTAGGGAGTTGATATTGTTCCCTCAATTGTTCGAAAGATTTCAAACATCCATCACCATATAAATCCCCCACCAACCTTATACCTTTTCCCCGCCAGTAATAAACCACCCGATCCCATAAGTCCAAAGGCAGAAATATCGAGGAGACCAAGGGAGTATACCACGAGATTTTCCCAAAACCAAACATAATCCGTACAACCCGCCAAATTTTAAATACTGCTGCCAAAGTCTTAAATCTCGTGTGTTTGTAATAGCTCTACTCATAATGCAGGAACAAACAATTTCTCGCATTCACCCCTAGAAGCATCTGATATATATCTGGGCATTCAGCGATATCCAAAGGAGGAGTCCCTGTTAGCAAACCATTCATTCCTTGTAGCATACAAGCGTAGTAATATAACGTAAAGTCTGGTACAGACCAGCCACCTAATTTTCTTGATAGGATCATGTATCGTACCGCCCTGCGGGCCTTGCCACCAGCCCACATAAAACGCATACAGATAGTTTGGAGCTGTATCAAAGTTACCCTGGGGATTTCAAGAGGAACACATCTAAAAAAATAAAGTATTTTCGGGAGTATCATCATTTTTAAAAGATTGCATCGCCCCACCAAGGAGAGATGCAGACATTCTGCCTGATCTAGTCGTTTCTTCACCCCCGAAATAAGCCCCTCCCAATTGGATTTGACCAAGGCAGTTGTAGAGACCCTTAACTTAATTCCCAAATAGATAACCTCCTGGAATACTCTTGGGTCTGAGTACTTTGGCATATTAGCACATAACAATTGAGTCTTGGCAGCATTCAACTTATAACCAGAGACCAAACCAAAATTTAAGGCTAAATCTTCAATCTCCTGCATCGCTGTACTTGGGAACGAAGTAATGATGGCAACATCGTCCGCGTAAGCAAGGACCTTAAATTGATAGGTTTGTATCGTAACTGGTTGAATCTTAGTACTAACTGTTAACATTGGTAAAAACGGCTCGATATATAAAGAAAATAAAAGAGGGGAGCAAGGGCAACCTTGCCTAGTTCCCCTTTGTATTTGAACCACCTCTGACACGAGTCCCATGGTGCTAATACGGGCGGTCGGTTGGCGATACAATGTTTGCAAAGATGTTATAAATTCTTGACCAAATCCACATCGCCTCATAACCTCCCATAAAAAGCACCATGAGACCCGGTCGAAAGCCTTCTCTGCGTCTAACAAAATTAAACTGAATGGATCCCGGGTTACATTAACATAATCAAACATAGTTATCACACGTCGAACATGGTTCACCGTACCTCGATGTGGGATAAACCCGTGCTGTATAGTAGAAACTAACCGAGTGATAACAGATGATAACCTATTGGCTAAGATCTTAGAATAAATCTTCCCATCCGCATTTAAAAGCGAGATGGGACGAAAAGAACTAGGCATATTCACCGGTTTGCCTTTTTTATGAAATACAACTATACAAGCTTCACTCCAACTCTTAGGGGGGGGCCCTTTCTGGGCCATACGCATTGTTATGAGAAGATCTTCCTTTAAAACAGAGAAAACGATTTTGTATACTTCAACCGGAAGTTTATCGGGTCCTGCCGCTTTACCACTTGCCAATCCAAGTACTGCTAATTCCAACTCTACTAAAGAAATAGGGGCTTCTAGAGCTGTTGCCTCCTCCATAGACAGATCAGACCTGCAAAACTGATTTATCAGAGTGGCGGCCGCCTCCCTATCACACTCATCCCTAGAGTATAATTTCTCATAGTATTGCCTAAACACCTCTAAAATGCCAGTACCATTTTCAACAGAGTTACCATTAGAATCCAGAATATTATCTATCCTTTGAGATACTTCCTTGACTCTTAACCTTTGGGCGAGGCATCTGCCACTTGCCTCGCCATATTCATAATGTTGTTGCTGTTTAATAAGAAACTTTTTTGTTGTTTCCTTAGACCAGTAGAGGTTTAATCTTGCTTTACACTGAGCCACCAACGTAATTGATTCCGTTATATCCTCGCCAGTCTGAATTCCCTGAACGAGTAACTCCTCAGCCTTCATCAATCCTTGGTATAGCTCTTGGAACTTAGCTACCTGTTTTTTTGGGTTGTATATACCAAAACTCAAAACTTCACCTCTAAACGCCGCCTTAAAACTGTCCCACACATATCCCACACTGCTAGTCCCACGATTTTCATAAAAAAATGTGTAATCCATTGCAGTATGTTTTCAATAAATTGCTGCTCTAATAAAAGTTTGCGGTCAAAAGAAAAGCCTCTGGGCTTTATAACTGGTGTTATGCCAGGTATAGATAGGACTACCGGCCCATGATCAGATGTAATTCTGGGATACACCTCAATCCCTGCTTGATTTAATAATGACTTTGCCACAAAAAAATAATCGAGCCGTACTAACTTACGATGTGGAAAGGAAAAAAAAGTATATCCTGGTACCGATCCTCTTAAAGCTATAATTATGAAGTATTTCATACAGACATAGCTCTTCCCGATGTGGACTCCTTTTGGGATAGTATGTATCCAACATATTAGTTTTAATAATTTCTGTACTTTCTAGTTCAGTCACTGATAAATATTCAATTTCTACTAATGTTTTCAGCACTCCATTTCATATGCAGGCAAGACCTAAACTTACCCAAATGATTCCTCGTGACTTTGAATATAAACTGGAAGAGCACAAGCGATCCGAACATTCATAGGATCTTATTTGTCTGTCGGAAAGCATTTTCAAGCTTAAGCAGATTTATGCTAAGGCTCTTCTTTTGTGAAATGTCTTCCAACATTTCTTTCATCTATATCTTTTCTGATTTTGTTATATATGATATAACATTGCGTGCAACGGCGATAGATTATCTACAACATATTGAATGTCCATGTTTGCATTCCACCTTTTTCAAAATAACTGGATTATAGTCATTAGTATACTTTGACAGTTCTGTTCTTTTTAAGTTTAACATATTCTTTGGAGAATTCCTAAATATTGTATGCCTTACAGCAGACATATAAGAATTTACTGTTCCTTTAGAAATTAATGGACGTGGGAAGCCAAATCGACACTTGGTATAACATTTTCCTTTAGACTTGTATTTTAGTTGAAACTTGAAAGTACTTTCCACAACGGTGACTTTGGAAATGTAAAACTTGTTGTCTCAAGCTTTTTTCTCCTCCTTCACTTGGATTCTCACATGTAACATACTGTTTGATCAAAGACAATACCATTTCGACAGTATCCGTTCCAAATTTCTGAGCATTCCTTATCCACAATAGCATGTGTATATGTGGAGCACCTCTCGCTTGATACTCTTTTCACCGAAAAGAAACAATAACTTCTAATTATTTTCATTGCAGAAAAAAGACATCATAGCTTGAAACCTACAATAAAAATACATGCACACATTTACAGGATCCAATGAACACAGTTCTCCAGGTGTCATCATTTCAATATTTTTTATATTGGAATTTTCTTCTCGTAGAAATTCAAGTAAATCTTCCCACGCATACTCCGCACAGCTAAGTATTACAAACCATGTTGGTGTACCTAAGTTTTTTAACATACACTTAAGTTCACCATGATGATGAACCAATAATCATTGGTTCCACATTGACATGCCCTAAAATTAATTAACTGTGCTTCTCAATTTTGATCTGTTCGTATAACTTTGTCAATGCATCATTTGGCTGAAACAAGTGATTGATGAACTCCTGTTTTAAGTAAGTGGTTCACTGCATACGAAAGAGAAGACTAATCACTTTCAAACAAGAAGTGAAATCCATATAATGCACTGTCGAAATGTATGATCTTCAGAGTATAATCTTCTTGAGCAACATTCTGAAGCTGGAATCCGTACAGGTCGCTCATCAAATCGTCCACCTTGTCCAGCGGGGAACGGCTGTGGAAAACAAGAATATTCTAAGCATTTCTCTCATACACTCATTGGAGTTCCCTTTGCTTTTTACCTTTAAAATAACTCAATGCTGTTTCCTATTACTTCTTTTGAATGTAGAGGACATATTGTGTAATGTTTATAAATCTCTTCACTCCTCGACTTGGCCACTTTCTCTATTTGACCACTTGAAATTTCTGATCCATCTTCTAAACTTATTACCTGTTCATCAACATTTACAGTTTTATAATACATCGTATTCTATACAAGATATAATGTAGCCTTTTAAAGTTTAGGTACATCTACAAACTCTTGCCATATTTTATGACTCTTTGTTGGTACACCGTTTACTAGTATAACTACTAGCTCATTTTCCTCTCTGTCTCCACCAACCGTTTTAATATTTTTCTTAAAATTGAAAGGTAAGTACACAACTCTTCTTTTCAGACCTCTTTGTAAGTCTGTTGATGGCAGCTTACCTGTTTTAGGCTCCACGTGAATTATAGCTTGAAACGGGTGAACAGATGGAATGAGAACTGATTCATATGTATTCAAATCTGCCAGTTCCTCTGGAATAGGGACTAATTCTAGGTTGTTATGTACTCCTCTAGCTGGCATTTTGTTCTCTTCTAATTTGTTATAAAAATATTTACAGATAAGTTGAACAGTACCCAACTCAAATCGACCTTTCACCACAAAGTAACCTCCATATAGCTGCCACCTATCATTGTTCTCCTTTTAGCTTTTTTAAACACAAATTAACATTCCTAATTTGACTTTTATAATGAGTACATTGACAATAAATACAAACATAGTTTGGTTTTTCAGAACACACGGTCTTAAACCTTTTTATTTCTTCTTCAAACTGATCAATGCCAATCTCTTCCCCATGTTCTTCAACATCTGCAGTTGTCAAGAAGCTCTCAGTTCCTACACACTGCTGTTCTGAACCAAAAACACAAACCTCAATTTCAACATCACATTTTTTCAACAACTGATAAACAACTGTGTAAAAGAGCTGTGTTTAGTTCACTTAAACACAATGCAGGAGTATTTACATAGTGCACTTTCCTTACAAACCTTTTCATTCCTGAGTGGTGTTCTACTAACATTCTTAAGTGATGAAAAGTACTTTTACACACTTTTCTTGAAAGACAAGCCAGAGAATGTCCATACTTCTTAGTATATTTTCTTACATTACATGGATCTAGTCCTTGTAACAACCTAATCTTCTGTTTAACACTTTTCTGTGCGTAATGTTGTAAAACATTTCACATTATATCAATAGATTCCTGTCAAATACTGCAACTACTGCTACAATCCCTCTTATCTACAGGAGCCTGTGTGCAATTCCCTTGCACTTCTTCAGCTATTCATTCTTCTGGAATGGAATAACCATTCCTAAATTTTACAATAGTGACCTCAAGTATCAACTGCAAATTTTTTATTATTTTGTCGAAAGTAACTTTTTTTCATGAAAGGTGACACCTTGAGACCAAATATTGGAGGTGATTCGTCAAATTTGGCATATCCCGGAAACTGAAGCAATTAAACAATGATCTGACAGAATGCTCAAATAAGTGGTGAGAAATCTTGAGCATCACAGCCTTTGAGTCTTGAATGGCTGGGTGGGTCCGGACATTCCAGCTCATCCAGGGGCTAAGAGGAATCGTCCCATGCAGAGGGGTTGGAGCCAAGGATGAGGACTTCTGTTTTTTCAGAGATGAGTTTCAGGCAGCTGTTCTTCATCCAATTGGCTACGGCTTTCATCCCTTCTTGGAAGTTTTGTTTGCTGAGGTTAGCTTCATTGGTGGGTGAGAGGATAAGCTATGTGTCGTCAGCATAAGTGATAATGTTGAGCCCATGGTTCCTGAAGATGGATACAAGGGAGCCATGTAGATATTGAAGAGGGTGGGGCTGAGGGATGAGCCCTGGGGCACTCCACAGTTGGTGTCTGCCAGTCCAGAGAGATAGAGCGGGTGTCTGACCTGTTGGGTTCTGCTGGTGAGGAATGAGCATATCCAGTCGAGGGTATTGTTGCACGTGCCAGCGTTGTGGAGTATTGTAGCTAGAGTGCAGTGTGAGACAGTGTTGAAAGCAGCCGAGATGTCCAGAAGGATGAGGGTTGCTGTTATGCCCCGCTGGAGGAGTGGGCTGATGTCATTGGTGACAGCAAGGAGAGTGGTCTCAGTGCTGTGGTTGCTGAAGAATCTGTATTCGGAGATGTCCAGGACATTGTTAGCATCAATGAAGTTTGCAAGCAAATATGGGTCTACAACAAATGTGTTGTTTATGCATTCCATTACATTGCGGTTGTTACAACGACCGCGTTGTTTCTACGCAATCCATTACATCACAAGTGGTTTCAATGACTTGCTGTAGGGGGCGCGATGGACTTAGGACGACTATAATTTACTATTCCAACTCCACCGTGTTCAACAGTAGGGAAGGTGTTCGAATAGTAAATTATACTATTCCTTAGTTTAGCTCGCCCCAAAAGCACATTACTGAAACGACTTGCGATGTAATGAATTGCGTCGAAACAACAAGTGTGTTTTAATGACCACGTTGTAATGGAGGCACGTTGTGGAAACAGCAATGTAAACGCTGTTTTCCTTGCTAGCTGGGTGTTGATGTCCTTTTTGAAAACTTTGGCTGTGAATGGAAGCAGGAGATCGGCCGGAGGTTTTTGAGGTCTGTCGGGTTGTTTGATGGTTTCTACAGGAAGGGGTTGACCTCGGCGTGTTTCCAATCATTGGGGTAGTTGGCGGTCTCGAGGGAGCAGTTGATCGTCCGACATAGTTTGGGTGCGATGGCCAAGGCGGCTTTGAGGAAGATGTAGGATGGGCAGAGGTCTAAGGAGGCCCCAGAGTGGATGCTTTTCATGGTCTTCAAGATGTCTTCTGCTGTGAGTGGGGTCCAATAAAGCAGGGTTTGTTAGGCGGCGTAGCTTGGAGTGGGAGCAGGAGCGATGTGGAGTTCATGGTTTCAAAGTTGACGTAGATAATTTTGATCTTAAGGTGGAAGAAGGTGCTGAGGGTGGGACATCTGTTGTTTTGCTGCAGGGTTTGGTGAATTCCTTTGAACTATGGTGGGAGACACTTGGTTATTCATTACCTCATTGGCCATAAGTCATTCCACAGCCTTTAAGTCGCTCAGGATGGAGAACCTATTTAAAAAGGGAGCATGATCAGATGCCGCCACAGGGCCTTGTCTTTGTGCTGGAAAGAGGAGAGGTGGTGTGTAGAAAAACTCAAAAGGGAGAGTTACCACCTTTGTTTCAGCAGGGTTGTGAGTTGGCTTAGCGCTCAAGATATCAGGTACACATACAGACCTGCGAAAATATAAACCAGCACAATCACATTCAGTAACTTTCTTGAACTGCCCCACCCATCCCACCCTTCTGGCCATTAAAATTTCATTCAATCCCCATGCATTAAAATGCTTATGCTTGGCTTGAAGAGCCAAACTTGTTGCATAATTCTTCCCAAGACCCATGCTGCCCAACATTCAGCAGAGGAACCTCAGCCAGAATCAGGACATAGGGATAGTCTGCAAGGGGAAGGCTCAGATTGTCGGGTCATGGGGGATGTGAATACCTACCAGTGGCCAGTATGGGTGGCAATGGGGATTCTGTTGATCTCTGGGTGAGCACCAGTTTGAGTTACTCCACTGTCCTGGTGGTCAACAAATGAGGATGGTCTAGAGGTCTTCTCGGCTAGCTAGATAGGAATAGTGGTACCAGTAAGATGGTCGCTTGGAACTATGTTTGCATGAGTCGGTGGGGTACAAGGAATGGAGCAAGCTCTTGTGCACTTTATGTGATCATGCAAACAATTATGGAAGGCAGGAAGCACTGAGTTTTCAAGATTAACCATATGGGCCATCACTAGTTTTACTTTGCCCCCAGTATTTTCCCAAATTTATTGCATAATGCGTCAAAGGTCAGTAATTCCAAGAGTGGTATGTTGTCAGTCTGGCATTCTGTATTTTGGGCCAGAGATATGGGCATTGTTTGGATCCATGTGAGCAGTTGGTTCATAGCGGTTTTGGAAACGGGTTGTTTGTTCTTGCTGCACTCATTCTTTCCAGGTTGTCTTTTTCTCTTGACCACTAAAATAGGCTCATGTTAATGCAATGTGGTTTGCCCAGTGATGCTTTTGGATGGAGTGCTGTTTCAGGTCTAATGACCAGAGCAGTGGGGACTGGGACCGGGGCGACCCTCACTTCCCAGTTGCTGGTGCTTGCAATATCTGAGTCGAGACAAGGACCCAACATTGTTCCGTAGTCAAAGGAAAGTCTACGTTCAGTTAATTCGATCTCATTGCTTACAATCCTTACAACCCACTCGAGTATGCTTTTGATCAAAACAAAAGGGCGGGCAACCTTAACACCATCTTTATGTTTTCCCATGGTTATCCGTCAAAGAGGCACATTATCAAGAATGGCGTTAAAAATTATCGCCGGTTTAGGGGCAGGAAACTGCCCATAAAACGGCGATAAAGGGCTTGATAATATGCTCTTGAGAATTCCAATGGAAGTCCATGTTCAGGTGTGAACATGGGCTTCTATTGGAATTCTGCAGGGTATATTATCAAGTCATTTATCGCTGCTTTAGCATCAGTTTTCTGCCTCTAAACCAGCAATAATTTTAACGCCCAAATGAACAATATATGAAACCCCATCAATATCCAACCGTTCGTTAAACATACATCTATACTACTATTATAAAGAAGAACCTTGCACCTTTGAGGCGGGTAAACTCGGGAACCACAGCGCCAATCCACACACCCGATACATCATTGTAATCGTCAGGGTGTGCAGATGGACATAGGCTATATAAAGTATAAAAATATGCGTTAGAGAACTTTGCACCTTTGAGGCGGGTAAACTCGGGAACCACAGCGCCAATCCACACACCTGATACATCATTGTAATCATCATTGTAATCGTCAGGGTGTGCAGAGATTACTGGACAAAGAAATCGATTTCCGTAAACATCTAAAAACCTGGATCTTTAATCTACAAGATATGACTGCCAGAAGCCTAGTGTAATTCGGGTCTCGGTCAAGTAAGCATAGGAACTACCTAACACCTGGTGGTTCTTTCTGGGCGCCTAGATGCTCCTTGGAGCGATTGCCGCGCGTTATAAATTGGCACTTACATTACATTACATTACATGGACATAGGCTATATAAAGTATAAAAATATGCGTTATTTAAAAAATTAACATTAAAAAAAGTAGTTCCTTGAAAGTAGCGCCGGCTGCATCCTGCGTGCTGACATCAGGAGCGCGGGGAGGAGCGGCGTCCAGGAACGTGAGTGACCTGCAGTTGGGTTTCCAGAAGCGGCAGGCCCGGCTCGCTGGTTAACCACTCGTTCGTGCCCCTGCCAGCATGTCCACATTTCCGCCAGCTGCTGCCTAAAAGCCACCTCATGATTTCATTAACCTGGTAGTCTGCCTGAGCTGCGAGCGCGTCCATCTGCAGCGCGCTCCATCCCCGAGTGCCGCCTCCCCTTCCCCACACATTGCTCTCAGCCCTAATCCCAGCTGGGATGCTCGCAGCTAATGATCCCTGATATGACTTCCTTCTAGAGAGAGACCAGGAGAGAGGGAGGGAGGGGAGACAAGCAAGATCGACAGGGCTACTCTCAGCGTCCGACTCAATCTCTCTGGATTTGCTACATTAGCAGGCAAGCTGGCGTCGGGTATCAGAGCGGCCGAGCTTTGATTAGAGAAATCTCTGCATTAGCATTATTAAAGGAGAATTTGTGCGCAAATGTGATGACACACGGTCCGGAGCCCGGGTCTAAATTCAGAAGTGAAATAAAGTAAAAGCTAAAAAAAAGGTCTCCCGTTCCTCGCTCTCTGCCCACATCTGCCTTTTAAGGCGCACGTTTCCCGCCCCCTCCAAAGGTGGCAGAAAGATAATCCCTCTGTGGCTCTGCTGGGATGTACAGGGAGGGTCAAGGACATGCCAGATGGATACCGCTGTGAATTGCTTTTTACCCGTAAAAGGGATGCCTCACTGGAAGCATGCAATTGTTTTCTCTCACACAAACAGGCAACAGTAATTTCCAGGCACCCAGAGTAGTGTGCGCACATTTATCAGAAGCCTGCTACAGTGCAGGTAGTTGCAATCTGCAAAGCAGTGTGGAGATTCAAGGTGGCCTCGCTCTCTGGGAATCTTGGTCACTGAGCAGTCCCCTTCTTACACCCCTTTGCCTTTCATGAATTACAGGAAGGCCCACTGGAGTTATGTGACTGTGGGGATGCAGGGCTTTTCTCAAGGTGGCCTCACTCTCTGGGAATCTTGGTCACTGAGCAGTCCCCTTCTTACACCCCTTTGCCTTTCATGAATTATAGGAAGGCCCACTGGAGTTATGTGACTATGGGGCTGCAGGGCTTTTCGCATAATTGTATATTTGCCGCATTTGCCTCCTAATCCATCCATCATCTGCCTCATAATCTGCAGAGTTTAACAAAAAAAGTTTCTGGCTCTGTTGAAAAGTTAGAAAAAACACAGCGACATGTTGCCGCGCGGTGGAAAGACCTTCGCAAACATTGACTGGTCACCTTTCTATAACTTATTGCTATATTTGGGTGTTAAACTGGTAGTAATAAGGTACAACTAATGCACAGACAGTGCTATCAAGTTTAAAAATGTCAAAATCTATCTATACTACTATTATAAAGGAAGAACTTTGCAGCTTTGAGGCGGGTAAACTCTGGAACCACAGCGCCAATCCACACACCTGATACATCATTGTAATCGTCAGGGTGTGCAGATGGACATAGGGTATATAAAGTAAAAAAATATGCTTTATTAAAAAAATTAACATTAAAAATAAAAGTAGTCCCTTCGAAGTAGCGCCTGCCACGACCTGCGTGCTGACATCAGGAGCGCGGGGAGGAGCGGCGTCCAGGAACGCGAGGAGGAGCGGCGGACATGGTGCAGGGGAGGAGCGGTGAAGAACTCTGGAATGGTGGTGAGGACCGGCGGACAGGCGGGAGGAGCGGTAAGCGGCGAGGAGTGGCGTAGCGGTGAAATGAGGAGCGCGGGGGAGGAGCAGCGGCTGAGGTAAGGCTCCGGGCAGACAGGGGTCGGGGCAGGCGGGGGACGGGGCAGGCGGGGGACGGGGCAGGCGGGGACTGGGCAGGCGGGGGACTGGGCAGGCGGGGGACGGGGCGGGCAGGGGGCCGGGGCGGGCAGGGGGCCGGGCTGCTGCACAATGTGCGGTGAAATGAGGAGCGCGGAGGAGGAGCGGGGGCTGAGTTAAGGCTCCGGGCAGGCGGGGGTCGGGACAGGCGGGGGCGGGCGGGGGCCTGGGCTGCTTGACAATGTCGGGGCGGGCGGGGGGCCGGGCTGCTGCACAATGTCAGGCGGGCGGGGGGCGGGAAAGCCTGATTGCTCCCGGACAAGGTCGGGACGGGCTGCTAGTTTTAAATAAAGTAAATAATAGTATAGGTATCAGGTTCCAGTGAAAGAAGAGAAAAGAAAAGAATGGAACCCAAATCCATTTCCTAGCATCACCTATTCGTCTGAGAGATGCAGTAAAAAGTCTGTCACCATTAAGGTAAAAATAGTATTTATAAAATGGAAAAGATGTAAATAGAGTCTAAGAGTAGTAAATGATCACCTGTTCAATTAATACGCCAGTCAGGTCCACAATTCCTCCACTATTTATATCCAACTCTTAAACCATCTAGAATATTGATATACCATAATTGCTCAAAAATATTCAAAAATAATATCCACATACGAGTAACCAAAGTTCACATCATTAAATCCAATCTCTCATTATTCAGATTATTGCCCCATCCATCAGTAATAGCCAACAATATAAGCCAGTGTCAATACTACTTATTATACTCTATTGAGAAAGTGTGTCAAAGGCTCATGCAAAACGACCATCCCTGTGCACACTGAAGTCGTATACAAAATGTAAGTCTGAACAATAATTATTGCTTTGTTTAAAATTTATGTTTAACGAACGGTTGGATATGGATGGGGTTTCATATACTGTTCATTTGGGTTGCAGCCCTGAGGAAGTCAATGTGCCTATACTTGTCACGGCGAAACACGTGTTGGCTGCTGCTTCTGAAGAAACTATTAATATCCATATGATGAACTTGGACTTGAAGAAAAAAAACGCTTTGGGAACACTAGATCTAGGATATTGGATCAATATGTGGACTGTGTATTCTGGTGACTGTGTCATTTTGACTAAATTGGACTTACTGACACATAATATTCATGTTATATTTTGATTTATATGTATGGGTGCTCGGTAGGAAAGTTGTAAATCTTAGTTATACCTTGGTAAACTGTGACGGGTGTCTTGGTAACCACATCCTCTTCCCTAAAAGCACCCTGATTATTCTGACTTTTTACTTCTCTTTATTCCCTTGATATTGCAGAGCGCCCGTCTGTCTGTTGGTTACCCCCTCTTTTCATTATAATTTTAACGCTGTTCTTGATAATATGCCCCAAAGTGTTTGCCGTTGGCAACCAAGCCAAACAAGCCACCAGACCAGGTTCTGGGAAGGAAGAAAAAGGCCCTACCTCAGCAATGCAGCAAAATGTCCCAACTGCACGGACTAGTCAGGAAGGTCAAAGGGATCAAGCTGACAAACTGGGAGTGTCTTAAAAGTGTCCAGCTCTTGCAACAGTAAGAAAAGTAAACTGAAACGTACCTCTGCCCTTGTTCCTGCCACCACCACACCACATGCACAGCTTAGTTCAAGAAGATTGGAAGTCTGAAAGTGGATCACCTATTATCAGAATTAACACTCTAACATCAGCACTAGAACGCTCTGGCAGCGGAAGAATTGAATGTGTTATTGCTCCTTATATTCCTTTGGTGGACCACCCTCCATAGACTCTGACCAGTAACCACACTTCTGCCTACTCAACTCTGCTGTCAGGCATCAAGCGGGCACCAAGCAGGTAGTAAGTAGTGGGCGCCTGTTGAGGTTGGCCCTTTTTGCAGGGTCGTCCCAGAACTTTTTGCCTTCCTCCTGTTTTTTCTGACCAGTTGTGGGTGGTTTTTAAGTGTGGGGTGAAAATCCGTTCACAGAATTTGCGGATTTTCGGCAATTTTGCGATCCGCGAATCACGCGAAATTCCTGAAAAATCCACTTGCGGGCGGATTTTTTTTTCACATACATTTATTTACCCAATGAGGTAGCACTTACTGATTAGCCAGAATAAAGTACTCCAGCTGAGTAGAGGTATGGCACACATGGTGGCATCTTCGTGGATAAATATGCAGGCAGGATTTATTCTGGCACGATGCTCCTGTCCGAAAAATTAAACCTCAACAGGAAGCACTTACAGATATAAATAAAACAGGTGCCCGAGTTGAAGCTCAAATTCAGGAACGCATTATAATCAGCCCAAAAAACTAGTGAGCACCATCGAGGCTATGCAGGTGTGCTTTCTCCCCAGATATACCGTCTACAAGTAGCTGTAATCCTTGATGGAGGTCTTTGCCTCCACAAGTTTCTCGAGCGCAATTCCCGTGTTCTTCCTGTGACCAGGGAGCTGCTTTCTCCTCATCTGCTGCTCTGATCGGCCTCTGACCCTTTATAAACAAGAGGCATGTGAACTTGCATAGAAGCCTCACCCGTCTAGCCCCGCACCACACACACACACACACACACACTAGGGTATGCAACATCTTCCCGCCCTTTCCCCCACTGTGATGGACAGCTCACTCGAGGGACCTCGGCGCCTATCGGCGCGGTGGCAAAGGTACAGACACACGTGGTCACTGGAGACAACTCTTCTGGCCCTTTATGCAGCTGCAGTGTAGGAAAAGCACTATACATTTACCCAATTTGTGCAAATCCGCGAGTTCACAATTTCTTAACAAACTCGCGGATTTGTTTGCGATTTCGTGAAATTTTGCAGACCGCAAATCCGCAAAATTTGCCCATACTTAGTGGTTTTATGACTTTGGGTACTCAGTCACCGCTGTGACGTGGCACATAAAGTGGTTGCCACATCTGTTGTAGATGACCCAGGAGACTCTTTTTGCCCGTAATCAGGTTGAGGGGTCGAGGTTGTGTTCAGTCGGGAAGGTGGATCAGGGATCCCCAACGATAAGAGCTAGGTTCTCTTGGCTGCCCCGCTTGTCTGATTGGGCGGCTCCTCGTCTTGTGATCACCGGCCGGAGTTAACCGTTTGATCCGAAGTGTCGGTAGTGGAGAATAACTTGGCTCGACCTGAGTGCACCAGGTGAGTGATTTGATTCCTGGAAAAATGTGGCGCCATGCTTGAATGGCACAAGCCTATGGGCTGTGCCTTGGAACAGTCTCCGGAACTGTCTTGGTTTGAATTTGGTGGGTTTGTGGATCCTTCTAAAGACACAGAGTGTTTGCGAAGAGTCTACCAGGACAACTGGAAATTTGGCTTACTCTTGAATAGGTCTGGGGCTTGGGCCTGTCTTCTTGTCTTGGGGCAGTGTTTGGACTGTCTTGTCTTGGTGCGGTCTCAGGACTGACTTGTTTTGGTCAGATTAGAGCCTGACTTGTTTAGGTTCAGTCTGAGGACTGACTTGCCATGGCACAGTCTGTCTGTGAGTTTTTTGTGTGAATATTGTGCACGATCAGTTTGTTTTTGGTACGGTCTGAGGACTGTCCTTTTTGGAAAAAAAAGAAGGCACTTTCAATTGCTTTACAGAGCAAAATAATGAATTTGGCTCCTTTGTGGAAATGCCTGGAATGAGTTTCTTGTTGTCATTGTTGTTCTGCAGATGCATGATTGGAAGAAGATCAGCCGGCGCAAATAATAGTAATAATATAAATATATATATATTTTTTTTTTTTGCATAGGATGAATGGTTTGAGAAAGGACGAAAGAGTGCATAATGGAGGGAGAATGTGAAATAAGACAGTTAACCCTTTGGATGCGTCCGCAATTTTGTGAAAATTACACGCTTGTGCAAATCAGCCGTCCGACGCACATGCCACCTGTGATGTCGGATGGCCAGGGGCTCAAGTAATTCATTCATGATCGATTTGAGTGTGTTGAATTTATATTTGCCCTCATTATAGAATGTGTATTTAATTTAATTTGAAAAATGGATTGTGAACATTCGAGGTAATATATATATATTTGTGCTGAACAGACATTTAAAAATGCAGTAGGAGAGATGAAATACACAGTTCGTGATTCAGTTTGGTTTGGCAAGCTTACTGCGGCCTCCAAGATACGAAAGGAGTTGGCTCATTGGACAGGGAGTCCCGGAGCAGCAGAAAGGGAAGTGTGAACAGAAGAAAATGAGCTTGAAAGGCAGACAGAATTAGATTTAGAAGGAAAAAATATGATGGTTTAACCCTTTCGCTGCGGCGGCTATTCCGCCGCAGCGCTAAAGGGGCGGGGCGGCCGCGCGGCCACCGCATGCTGGTGACAGAACCGCTCCGTCACCAGCTACAGTTGAGCTGTGCTGGTGACGGAGCGGTTCCGTCATGACCCACCCCGCTCATTAAAACTGCCGCGCAGGCGCGAAATCAGTGCCGCGCAAGCGCGGCGGCCGGGCCATGACGGAACCGCTCCGTCATCAGCACAGCTCAACTGTAGCTGATGACGGAGCGGTTCCGTCATCAGCAGGGGAGGGGATAGAGAAGGTTTGCTCAGAAAAGTTGCTTGCAGGGAATGAAAGTAAGTTACAATGTGTTGTTTCACAAGCAGAAATAAAAGGTGCTCAGGAGTTTTTAGAGCTCAGATGCTCCCTCAAAATATGGACAGGCTAAAATTAATTTGAATAAGTTGTCTAGGGCAAATGTGAATTCTTTTCAGAAGGTAAATAAGAACACATTTCAACAGGTTGCTGCATTTGAAGATGATGTTTTTTGGCTCTAACATTTCTGGCATTACCAAGTACATTGTGGCAACTGTGAAAGGTCCAGATTTCCCCACATAGGTAGGAATATCGAAGTTGAAAGAGTTTTAAAAGAGAAAATACAAAGTCAGTTTGAGAGAGGGTTGCTGCAACAATAAGCTCATTTTAGAAAGGATGCCAATTTGCTATTTGTGGGGCTGATGGGAAAAGTTTAGTTTTTGCAACAACAAAAAAAGAGAACACATTACTGTACACCAGATGGTGTTAAATGTCAGATTCCTGATGAGTATGTACAGATTAAAAGGGCCCAGCAGGAAGCAGCCATCGTATTGTTTTCAGAAATGAAAGTTGTCAAATATCCCCCTCATTTTATTGCTTTAGAAACTGGATTTAAATGGAGTAATGTGCGTGAGCTTCTTAGAAGGGGGGATTTGATTGTTTGTAGATCCTTTTTCCCTGTGTTTTTGCAATAGCGACCGGGTTGTAGACATTTGTAATTATTTGGTCTACACTGCCTCGTTCTGTTACGTATTCAACATAGCATAGTGCAATGAGTGTTTTGGTGGGTGTTTCAGAAGCATTAGTTGTAACACATGTCTGGCGCTCTCTTGCTCTGATCATTGGTCCTTTTTACCATGGATTTTCTATTTCAGTTCATGCCTAGTTGTGGTGAGCATGTGATGGGTGTGGCATCCTACTATTACTGCTCTCAGACAGGTGAATGTTTGATGATGGGCACTAATGTAAGTAATGAATAGTGTTTGACCCCCTCCACTGAGTTTTGCGGATGTGCCATCCACTTTATGGGCAACAGGCAAAGTAGAGCTGGGATTCCTACAGATTTCATGAGCCTTTTTGTATATGATACAAGTTTTGGTTGAGAAAGAGTCACCTGGTAAATTATAACATTTCCATTTATTTTGATGGCGTTTACAATTTTGTGCCTGATTGGTGTGAAGTTCATGAAAATTTGGTTTTCCAGCATCCTGCTGTTCAAGCCATTGCTATGCTTCTGCTTCTGGTTCTTTGTGCTGCTCCAATTTTTTTATCACTGATCTAAAATACATTCTTTGGCGGTACTATTGATTCCAATATTAGATCTCTGTCCGGATTCACATTGACTGGTAGGAGTCAAAGGCTCTGCAGTGCTTCTTAGGACTATACTGAACGACAGAGCATCCATAAAATTTTTTAAAAGGGGTAGATACTTGCTCATCGTTTCAGACACACATCAAAGTTGTAGTGACAGTACAGGTAAATAGTGTTGGACATGGCATCCTTGTTGTGGTTTTCCCTGACCTTTTGCCTCCAACTCCTATGTTTTTGATGCTGTACTGGATTTAGTTTCTGTTGGCGTAGATGCTTTGGGCATTTTGCCGCTGCTGGACAGTGTTACGGTGCAAGTGCTTCTTGTGTAATGTGATATTGTGCTTGTTTCTCCCTGATTTGCATATTTTGTTTTGCCAGTAGATCCATAGTGAAGTGCTAGAGCTAGTTGATCGGGTGCTACTGGTGAGCTTGTGGTGCTGATTATTGCGCCCACATGAATGGCCCTGAAAAGCCATGTTGGTACTGCCACAGCAGTTCCTGCTTCCAGTTTGTACAAAGCGGACCCCTATGGTGAGCTCAGGGTACCCCCCTGGGCAGGGTGCAGTGTATGTGAGGCGTGGGATGTGTGCTGGTGTGTGTGGCATGTCCTGGTGGTAAAATGCTGCCACTTTAGTTTTTTCACTATTGAAAGGCTATCTTGCCCATAGGACAGAATTGGGAATGCTTTGTAAGATTTTACAAGAATATCTTCCCATAGGAGATAATATGGAAATTGGGGTCCGGTATCCCTGAATTCAGGAGTTAATAATACATCTTTTAGTATGAATGTTTTTTTAAAGTCTGTGTTTGAAATTGGCACTTTTAGGAAGTGGCTATTGTCTTGTTCAGCTTTTCTGTGTGTTTCTGTCTGTTTGTGGATTGACTGTTTGGGTTAAGTGTGATAGAGACCCAGGATGTACAATTGGTGTGGTATGCTTTGTGGTATTTCCACTGTGTTGCTGTGACTAGGTGCAAATGCTTTTCACATTGCCTTTAGATGAGCTTGTCTGTTTGTGCAAAGCTACTAAGGGGGTGAGTAGGGGTTACCTAAAGTGTGTCTTCCCCTTACTCTGATGACTGGTGGAAATGGTACCTGTTTGGACAGAGGTACCTACCTCTGCCAACTAGAGACCCCCATATCTAACAAATTGATCTTGTGTTTAGCTTTGAATGGCTAGGGAGTCAGCTTTTAAAAGGGGTAAGTAATGTCGACAGGAGGTCACCTGCTTAGGTCAAATACTGTCGAAGGGGGTAGGAGATTAGCTCCTTGGCAAACTAACACATTAAATGAGGTGCTTGAGGTGCATGAAATAGACTTTTGGGCAACTAACAAACTGCGCTTTTCATTGACTTCTGTGCTTGATACACATATTGTTGTGTGCTATTTTGTGTTGTAAATACACAAGACTTTGTCATGGGCGTTTTCTGTCATTGTCGCTACCACAGGAGCCCTCCGGAGAGGTCTACGAACGGTCATGCTGGTGGCTGTCTCCGTAAGACAATCAGTTAGACTCGCTTAGCCACTAATTTCCCAGATATGGTATTCCATGCTGCGAAAATGCCCTTGAATAAAAAGAGATTCGGCACCTCACCAGTATAAGTCTATCTGGCCACAAAAAAGTACTGTTTGGGAAAATTGTCATGATTAAACTTGTGTCATCTTGAAGTCAGCCATGTTACTGTCCCTCCTTTCTGTAAATTGATAGAATTTGAATTGAAAAGGAAATAAAAGGACGGGTAGACTAGTTTGATGTTCCCTTATCTGATCCTTAAGGAGAACTATAGGTTGATGTCTCTCTTTAAATTTCCAGGTGGCACCACCACTATTGCTTACATTAAAACAACATTACATACAGTTGTAGAGACATCACAAGTCCCTTATCAGTTAGCCCCTGTAACTGGGTTGTGAATTATAAGTAAGTGTAGTGCCCACAGGGAAGTAACTGATGATGTGGGAAGGGACAACATTTGCATGTAAGGCATTTCTTTTCCCTTGCATGTCAAGTTTCTTAATAGTGGTTAACTGTTTGAGAGCACATAACTCACAAGAGCTTGTTTGGAACAATAACTTGTGCTGGGGAACTCATGTATTTGCTATTTTATTTATTTATTTATTTTAGAGGTTTTATATAGCGCTGGCAGTACCCAGATGTATCAGAGCGCTTTACATGATAGAGCTGGTTACGGTAATAGACAAATTACAGCATAAAAGAATAACAAAAAAACTTTAGAGCACTTTACAAGACTGAGATAAATAAGGTAAAAACAAAATTACAATGTTTACAACATCATTATAGTACAAACAGCTGGTAAGACAGAGAATAACAAAAGGCTTGAGGTTATACATATCCTGTAAACAGAAACTCAGAGAAAAGAGTTGAAATACCTCTAAGATATGGAAAAGCGAGTTTAAAACCCAGGTAGAGACCCCCAATATTTATTGGGGAGGTGGATTTTGAAATCTTTTTTAAAGCTGGTGTAGGAAGGGTTGCATCGTAGGTCTTTGAGGAGGGCATTCCAGATGTAGGGGGCATTTCCGGAGAAGGAACGAGATTGAGTGGATTTCTTTTTTAGCAGGGGTGGGACACGGACTATATTATGCTTAATTTGTCAGTTATTTATGTAATAAGAATGTCTGTTAAATTAGCTATTTAACATTTCCAATCCACAACTATAACATGAGAGCATGGCCACAAATGCAATATTTATGTTGGCTTTAATTGGAAACATAATTCTAGAGGTGTCTACAGAACTGCAGTGAAGGGTCACAAAGTAGAAGATGTGTTGTGATCTCTATGAATTATCGAACACAAGCTTGCTAAGACAAGTAAGACAAAAAAGGCATTGCTTTGAAATTCACTTTTTGAAGTTCTTCAGATGAATAATATAGGAATGGACAGATGCAATGACTTAAAGTATGTCCGAATTGTTCTGTCAGAGCCTAGTAAATGAATTAAGGCTTACACACTAATTGGTGTTGGGAGGTAAAAAAAATGGCATAAAGTTTTATCCTTGCCAGTTAACTAAAAGTTTGAATTTCATTCACTAATAGGTCCGGGACGCCCTGCAGTCACGGTAGAAGGGCCCGGACATGATGCACAGACTGGTTGCTTGTTATGGACCACAATTATGAATATGACTTGGGTGGCACTGCAGAGCAAAGAAGTGCTGGACAAGGCAGTACCACCAAAAAATAAAGGAAGAAGGGCTAGCCAGGAACACCAGCATGTTGATCCACCTGTGTTTGTATCCCAGCCCATTCAGCCCAGCCTGTGGGCTCACCTGTGTTTGAGCCTCTGTCTCCTGGTTCTCTTGAGTCTGACCCCATGTTGTCCTTGACCCCACTGTAACCGGATTACTAAGGCACAATTTGCGCCCCGACGGAAGGACAGTGCACAAGAGGGAAAGTTGAATGAGTAGGGATGGACTTCATTGATGAAAAATGGAAATATAGTAGTGATGGACTTCATGAATGAAGAATAGGGTGCAGGTACCCTGCCTAAGGGGAGTCCTCCCATCTTTGTGATGTTTTAATTATACTGCTTGTGATATACCTTTTTTATATACTTTGAATAATGTATGATCTGTATACTTTTATGACCTTATCAATTAAGATTGAATACATTTATTAACCAACCAACCACTGGCCTGTACACTGTACAGGATTAGTTGAGGGTGTCCTCGCAGGAGGGAGGATGCCCTATCCTGAGTGAAGAGGATTTTTTCAGAAAGAGCTGGATGAGCAGCTCCACCACCGGTGCTCAACAGCACCTACGCCCGATGCACAATAGATGCTTGCCAGTGATGGATCGTTGAGAGACACTGGAATGAAGAGTTTTGCCCATCTTCTTGTTCCCTGGTCGCCAATTCCATTGTACTGCAGTTCTCTCCCAATCACCATGTATCCAATTGGTCGCCCAACTGATGAGGAAAATAGCCCTTTGCACCTCCCTGTCCAGAGCGGGGTTGGTACACAAAAGTGCAAGTTGAATCCATGGTTGTTATTGCACTAATATTAGTGTTAGGGATATCCTACTCTCTGAATGAGAAGTATTCTGTGTACACCTAAGTTCGTAGAGCACCTGTTTCTCTTGTGAACATGTTTGTTACTTTGGCTCCTCGCAAAGGGGAACACTGGACGACATAAACTGATAATACAGGTGCTCAGATTGGTACACCTTTTATTCTGATCTCCTGTTCCAGATATGACATTTATAGATTTCCGCGATGCAAATGAATGTGTACTCAGCTATCCAGACATTACATAGAATTGCATCCGATACTCATCAAGACAATGGTTCCTAGTCCTTGACAGGGTAGTTTTGGGGCCTGATATCATCCTGGGGTTGGAAGATACTTCTTTTTCTAGTGGCCATCGTAGGTGTTGTCAATGTGTTAATTGCTTTCCAGCATGTTGCACCTATTGTGTGGGTAAAATAACCCCTACCCCTAAATTGCCAGGATGTGATGATAAAGCTTCTGTTATGATGATGCAAGAAATACAGAACATGATGCAAATTGATGAGGGTATTTTTGAATATTAGATATGTTCTGCTATACATGAGATGATTTGTTTTCCTCCTGCTTAGAACTGTAAAGACCCTTTCCTGATAGTGTCAATAAAGTAATTTAGCCTTCACTGCTAAAAGGAGGGTCTGTTAGGTTTGAAAAATCCTTTATCGTTATACAGTTCTTCTATGCAATATTAGGTTGGCAGTGTGCGGCTAAATTAGGCATCATTCATATTCATTTTATACAAACCACTGAATCATCGCTGCAATGTGTAAGCTTTAGTTAGCAAGTGTGACTCCATTTTGTATTTCGTAATCACTATTAGGCTGTGTCTGAACTAGGCCTCATTATTGGTATTGCTTACCTCAGTAGAACACTGTATTCAGTTATTAATTTTCCTTTCTGTTCAAAGTTGGATTCTGATTTACGAATGAATAGGCCATTCTGCCCTCGCATGCCTATCCCTGTGTGTAACTCTGCTCACACGTTAGGAGACAATGAGCTCCAGGAAGGCAACCTTGAGATAGTGATAGTGTGTACCCATATAGCAGGTGGTAGTCCATCCACTGCTGAATATGTCCCTGTTACAAATGGGGATTTTTGTTGGCTAGGGCATACACCTAAGCCGGGCAGAACTCACCACCACTCAGGTTAATTAAAATACTCATGTAAGATTACCTGTGCTCATCGTCTGATAATTTGGTACAGAGCAGGCAGGCTTATCAAAGAGGCAATGTGTAGAGCATTTGTGCAACACATAGTAAAGTAACACAGTGAAAGACACTACAAAAAACTCCATACCAGTTGTAGAAAAATAGGCCATCTTTGTGTAATTAAACCCAGCCTAAAGGACAACAATCTAATCAGTCTATCAAGAGTTATGCAAGTAGTGACATTAATAGGTCATTCCCCTGGAGCATCACAGTGCTCAGGAAACTTTAAGGGAGTTACAGTAATCCTCATATGATCCCACTGGCTGCCTCAGTAACAGAAAGGTCTTTGATGGAGTGAGGGTTGAAGTTAGGCAGCGCAGGTCCTTGGGACAGTACCTGGGGCTTGGAGTTGCTGCTCTGGTTGTCGGCAGTATTGCACACAGGATCCAAGTGGTAGGAAGATGAGTTGGGCTACGGCATGGCCGCCGCAGGAGCACAGGCAGGTCTATGCCCCATACTGCTGTGTTAGCAGACCTCACACATGGAACTTGTGTTGGTATGAGTAACAGAAGAAGGCAGGGTGGGGTTTCAGCCACAGTAGAGGCAGTCTTTTGAAACTTCAGCCCAAAAAGCCTTGAGGGAACATGCTCAGATTGTTGTGTAGCTAGGGAACCAGAATGCGCTCAAGCCACTCTGTGCTCCCAGCACTGACTCAGGGGACGGGGCTACACTGCGGCACTGTGGTATTTTCATAAATAGCAATCTTGAGTATGACTACTAGTAAAAGGTGATCAGGCTACAGCACAGCAGACGCTAGACAATATGAGTGTGTCTGGTGGCCCAATAAAACATACAAATACTCCACAGCAGATGATATTTTTCATGCAGTGCTCGGTCTGGATACAAGAAAGTCATGTATGGCCCTGATTCTTCCATTACATGAGGCAAGCCAACAAGTTCTTGGAAACTTGTAGTATACAGAGGGCAGTTGTCCCTCACTGCACAGGTAGCAGGGAGTAGGCCAAGACAGCAGAGCACAGTGCCAGGAAGGCAGTCGCTCCTGGCAGTACAGCAATCAGCAGGCATAAGAACAGCACTGCAAAGTAAGTGACAAAGGGGCAGTTCCGCCTAGCAGCATATTACCTTTGTTGCAGAGTCTCCTTCAGTCCCCAAAGTGAGCTAGCTTGGGGGAGTCACATGTCCAGTACTAATACCAAAATGTGTCTTTGAATTAGGGCAGCCAACAAAAGAGGGCTACCTTTGATCCTCAAAAGGTCCCCGCCCTTCCCTCCCTGTCTTCAGGAACACTATAGGTGGTTATGTAGCTATTTATGTGGGGATAGGAATAGCACTATTCACGTGTAGGTGTCAGCCTCTCCCTCCTATCACGTTTAACGAAGTCTTTTCAGTGCAGTTCTATAATTTGACTTGATAATGTAAAAGTTTTCAAATGTTAAAAAGATACACTTTTTTGATTTTTAAGAGCGTTCACTTTTCACATTTGTAGTCCTGCCAAGTAGCACTCACTAGTGGTCAGACTTGTGCTGGTGTCCGCATTACCACAACAGAATGCTTTATTCATTCAAGCTATAGTACCCCTGGGCCATAACCACCCTGCGTGCTGTATGAGTAGCTGCATTTAAGCAGCAAGCATGCTGGCAGTAAGTGCATCATGGAAAGCAGGCAGTCATTCCCACTTATTTTCTTGGCTCAAGAAAATGTGTGCACTGTCTGAAAACATATAATCACCAATCTCTTGCCAAAGTGGCTGATTTCCTGAGTGTAAAACACTTTCTTCAGTTAGTACAAGTCATACACAAAAATAATTCCAGACCCATCTGCCAGACAGTCCCCCAAGTAGAACCAAGCGGTGGCATTTTACCAACTGTTGTTTTCTGGAATGGCAATGGACTTTAGGCTGCTTTGAGGGGGCAGTGGCCTTGTTGCTGAACGTTTTCAACCTTGGGGTCCGGTGATTGGACATTATCACTGACTTACTGCCTCCTGACTCTCCAGCTCCCTGAATGTAGCTGTTGTAAAACCTAAACTCCCCCTCCCTCCTCTAGTCACATCAGGTGTTCCCATACCTCTTCTCACTACACCAACAGAATTCTAGAGTTCGGGCATGCGCCACAGGCACTCACTGCAATGTACACATACTCAAACGTGCACACACATGCGTTCACATTGATTTATGTTTGAAAAGGGGCTTGCACTTCTTTGCAGAAACATGCAACTCTTCACAAAATTGCACACATCACTGTACTTTCAGACACACAGGAACTCACTTGCACTCATGCATATTCCGTTAAAAAACAAATGAATGTATCATTTTAAATGTTTGTTTTTATTTGTTTTGTGTACAGGAAGAACATTTGCTAGAAACATTACACGAATGCAGTGTAATTGTTGGTAATAATTCTTGTTAATTCTTTTAGCACTTGAGAAATTGGAGTTAAGACTCGTCGTAATATAATCACATTCAAGTACTGAGAGATATTGAAAGAGGACACATGGTGGCTCTAGCTCTGCTGCAATAGGACCTTGATTGAAACTCAGCCTCCTGGTCCTTGATCTCAAGCCACAAGGTAGGACATGCTTCTCTAATTATGGTAAAGGTCCACATTCAGCTGTATATGGGTGCCAACTGTGTGATCTTAAGGTGTGAAGGCCGGTCAGTTTATCATAGCAGAACAGTGCAGAGTATGAGGTTGCGGTGAGTTAAAAGTTCAATGGAATAATTTTGTGTTTTTTATTACTACCTAGGAAAATTCCCAAAATATAGATTTTTAAATCTTTTATAATTGTATTCATTCTTTCATTTATCTAACTGTATCCTAATAATCCCTTACTATCCCTAAATGCTTCCGATCCCTAAGGCCTTTAAACCCCAAACTGCCCCTAAATCATATCCTTTCTTGATACTTAAAAAAATGTACTACTATTTAATACTCCCATGATTCAAAGTAGCCCTCTACTACTCCAAGTATGTTTCTGTGTGGACGTTTATGCGCCTTAGTTATGTGTTTTCTATTGGGTAGAGCCGGAGCAGTCTTGATTAGTACCCTAGCCCCCTTCAGAAGTCAGACTTGGCAACCCAGAAATTCTCTGAAATAATTTATAGGTTTTCTTTTATGAATGTCTATAAGAACTGAATTTGCAGTCCATTTATCATGGAAATGGTGCTGAAAATGGCACCAAAAAGACACCAATTTTAAAAAGAAATCTCGGAGTAGAGAACCCCCGTGGAACTCCCGTTATTGCCTTCAGTCTCGGTTGCTATCTTGCTCGCTTGCATTCGTTGATTCCTTATGCATACCCCACACCAGTTTAAAATACTGGCAGCCATCACTGTTCAACATTGCATTGTACACAGAGCATACCTAACGCCAGCGCGAATACAGAGGATATATGGAAGTGAGTTCACATGCCCTAGATGTGGCACAATGCCGCAGATATGGGGCATATGTTTTGGAACTTACAGGAGGTGAGGTTACTGTGAGGGGCAGTTATGGACACCTTGCTGGCTGTCATGGGAAAGGGTGACCTCTATACTATAGATGCAGCCCTGATGGGGCTGTTCGGGCACAGGAGAAAGGGAGGTACCACTGATAGATGTATTGACTTATCTCTGATTATGACCAAGAGAACTATAGCCATGAACTGGAAGGCGATGTGCCTTCTGGGCATGCCCATTGGTATGTGGCAAAGTTGAAGGTGAGCTGGGCAGTATCTGTGGCACTCTGCAAGGAGGATGTCAGAGGGTTGCACAGCGTTCCCATGGCATTGGAATGTGATGCCCTCACTCAAGACCTGCAGGTCCTCTCGAAGGGCCGGAGGGAGGGGAGATGAAGGAGGAGTTTGATTGCTCACTGTGAACCAACTCATATACCCATAGTGACCCCCAGCCACTTTCTCCTCCTCTCTCCCCTTCTACTCGTGTCCTTCTCTTCTCCCCATGATGTTATCAAGGCCCTGAGTCTAGGATCTCTCTTATACTGTAGCGTTCCCTCACGTGCCTTAATGCTGACGCGCTGTGGCCTGGTGTGCTCTCTGCAAGCAGAGTGCTGCGGTGGATGCTTCCCAGCCTGTGCCATGGACCTCTGCTCTTCTGGACACACAGCTCTTGATTGAAACACTGTTAGGGTCCTGCTGTTTACCTGTGTTGCATATGATGCTTATTGTACATAAGAAGGAACTAACATCTCCTGTCACAACTGGCATTGCTGGATATACTACTCCGACCCATTGTGAACATGTGATCTCTGTCTCTACACATTGTCATACTGAATTATCAGCATTTTCTACAATTCACTCTTAAAATCAATGGAATTGTTTAAAAAAAGCAAACTCTAAACCTCCCTTAGTTCCTCTAAACATCCTCTCCCTCGACCCAACACACTTAACTTGGGTAGTTGGTGAATCTCTGGAAAATGCCCTTTCACATTTTCCACTTATGCTTTAGAAGAAAAGGTTTTAAACAGATGCAATATTTTGTCTTTTCTCAAAACAATGATGTGGCAGCTTTATAATCTCCAGTAAAGAGCTGCACAGTGTGAGAGTGTGACGTGACATGCCTCGTTTTCTATTTTGGCTTTTACCAGCTTTGGTATTCCCAATAAAGCTTTTGATGAGCTTCAGTTCTATGTCAACCTCCCGAGACAATCTAAAATGTATGATTTGCTACATACTATGGTCCCCAATATTTTTAAAGCAGACTACCTGCTGAAAATCACCAAAAATGCATTGTAAATGTATTCATCTTTTTCCACATTCTATCATTTACACCAAAGATTCTGTAGGAACTGCTCCCCCAGGTCCCATAACAGTTTCCCCTTTTGTGTTGTTATAACTTGGGCTAATTTCCACCAAATCAAACATTTGGGTGGGTGTTTTAAGCAGCAATAAAAATCCATGTCATTATTAAGCCTGAAACAATGTTTCTGTTTTCTCCAGTGACAGGTTCAACATCCGCGTCACAAAACTGAAATCCTGTTCATCTTCTGGGACATTTTCCAGTAAACGTAATTTCTCTTGCTGGTTTATCACATCCTGTGCAAATATTTACTTTCCCATTCATTTGGATTCCATTGTTTGCCTTTTAAACACACTTGTAAATGTTAAAACATTTTTATTGGAGGTGGAGTTCATTCTGTTCTGTAACCTACATTTAAAAGATCAAAAGCTCAGGTGACTCCATCTAAGGGGGCCAAAGACTGCTGAGAGGAAAAGATTCAATCTGTCTTACTGAACTGCACCCTTCTTACCACACTTGAATTTAAAGAAAACACAAATCTACTAAATTGAAAATATCAGAGGAGATATGAGAAATAGATGACAGAAATACCAGATGTGATTTTTACCAAACTATTAAGCGACCTTTGACCCTGTCACCAGGCAGGTCGCTCCCCTCACCGCCACGCAACCCCCTGTGTGACCTGTGATCCGCTGCCACTGCCGCCCGTGTTGGCCCACCTGCATCACTGCTGAGTACTATTCTGTTATTGTTTTTGCATCTGTGTCCATTTTGTCTTCTGTACACCTGTGCCCGTTTTCTCACCCTTGTGCCACCTTTCTTTTTTGTTCCCTCACCTTCCGTGTCCCCTGCCGTTTTCCCGCTGCTGCGTCGCTGCAGCCCAGAACCTTTGTCTCCAATTGGCCGCCCCGCTACCACCTCCCAGCTGCTCCTCCCTCCCTCTGCCCCTCATATGGAGGCCGCGCTGCGCCCGTCCGCGCCTGGACCGAGCCTAGTGCCAGAACCCCTGGTCCCAGCCGATGCCAGGATCCCCGACTGAGATACAACATCGCCGCCCTCAATGCACTCAACACCGACGACCACCCGCCTGTTATCAAGCCACCCCGAAGCACACCCACGGACCCTTCACCTGCCTAGCGTGCAAATTTACCTGCCTCCGAACATGCACACCGCCCGCCGGACCTAACATCAACAACAACCACCTCAAGTGCAACCTCCTCAACACCCGCTCTATCCACAAGCACGCCGTTGACCTCTGGGACCTCCTTGACACAACAGCACCGGACGTCGCCTTCCTCATGGAAACCTGGATGAATGCTTCCTCTGCCCCCGACATCGCCATAGCCATCCCGGACGGCTACAAGGTCACCCGGAAGGACCGTGTCAACCAAACCGGAGGAGGAATCACCATCATCTACAGAAACACACCATCAGCGTCACGACCAACGCCGAAGACACACTCTCTGCCGCCGAACACCTACACCTCCAGATCCACACCGACCCCAAAACCACACTGAGAGAAACCCTCATCTACAAACCCCTGGGCCCGCACTCACAATTCAACTAAACCATCGCCAACTTTGTCATCCCGCACGCACTAACCTCACCAGAATACATCCATAGGGGACCTGAACTTCCACCTGGAGAACAACGACAACAACAACACCACCCTGCTCGACAACCTCGCCATCCTCGGACTCAAGCAACTGGTGAACACCCCCACCCACTACGCCGGCCACACGTTGGACCCCATCTTCTCCGCCAGCAACCATGTCTCCTTCAGCCACTCCACAGGACTTCACTGGAACGACCACAGCTGCATCCACTTCACCTTCACGAAGACTACATCCCACCCCGCACGCCACAGATCCCCCGCAGATGCTGGAGCAAAGTCACCACAGACCAGCTAACCACATCACTAAGCCAGAAGCCACGAGCTGACACCTCTGACACCAATGACTTAGCCCACAATCTCGCACAGTGGATCACCAACTGGGCCGACAACCTTGCTCCACTGAAGAACCCCCCAGGTAAAGACCAGCAACAGGAAAACCACATGACTCACCGACGCCTCAAAGACTCAAAGAAATCCTGCCGTACTCTCGAAAAAACCTGGTGCCGCGAAAGGAAGACAGAAAACATGACTGCCCTCAAGAACGCCACTCGCGAACACCACCAGCTGATCCGCACCACCAAAAGGACATTGTTCAAAGAGCGGCTGGACAACAACACCCACAACAGCAAGGGACTCTTCAACATCGTAAAAGAGCTCTCCAACCCCAACGCCAGCAACAACAACATCACAACGTCGCAAGACCTAACTAGCACCCCCGTTCGTGTTCCAGATAGTGAATGCCTCCCCTTCAGTATAAAATTCAGCCCCACCAATACGTTCTCAGGTATGCAAGGACAATTTCTCTCTAACCTTGCCCCAACGGCTGCAAACCTCGCACTTAGCTCCGCTAACTTCACGCTCCTGGGTGACCTCAACACTCACCTTGATGACCCTAATGACTCAAACGCCAGAGAACTATACTCCAGCCTAGGTGCCGTCGAACTGCAGCAACTAGTCCTCGGGCCCACCCACCTAAAGGGCCAACTTTTGGACCCCATATTCAGCAACTGCCCGAATCTACAAGTTGGAAACCCTTACCCCCTTCCCTGGACTGATCACTTCCTTATCCCTTTCACATGGACCCTCCCCAACCACCCCTTACCTAAAACCATGACTGTCCAAAAGTCACGTAACTGGTCCAAAATTCCCCAGCCAGAATGGCGGGAGAACCTTGATCTAACCGTACCCACCAAAACTTCCAACCCTATCGAGGGCAACGAGAACTACAACAGTTGGATTACCAATTCTCTAGATATGGTTCTTCCATTTAAACGTACCCACCCCAAGCGGGGGAACCCGACCACCCCGTGGTACACTACTGACCTCCGTGAGGCCAAACGCACCTGTAAAAGAATTGATAGAAAATGGCTCTCGATTACTTACCAGCGGACAAAACAGCTTACAAATCAGCTAACAAATGCTACAAATCCAGCATTAAATTAGCACAGGCAAAATATTTTGAGGAAAAAATTGACAAGGCAGCCTCTAAGCCCAAGGAGATGTATCGGATAGCAAAATCCCTCCTTCAACTACCCGAGACACCAAAGGAGCACAGCAACACCCAGGTCCACTGTGATGAGCTAGCGGACTTCTTTTACCGCAAAATAGAAATCATTAATTCCTCTTTCTCTCAAAATATCCCTCTGCCCAGCGGCCCTATAGATCCAGGTTCTGCAGCAGCACTACCTGTCTCCTCACATATATCCCGCCCTTAGATCTCAGCCATTTAGAAAGTATCATGCAACAGGTCAAATCAGGATTTCCTACTGACCCGGCCCCTCCGCGATTTCTCACCCCGATCACCAGTCAGATCTCACCCACCATTCGGGACCTGCTTAACTCCTCTCTCCACGCTGGCATCGTCCCACCTTTAATGAAGAGAGCAATGGTCAAGGCTTTATTAAAGAAACCTAGCCTCGATCAAAACAATCCCTCCAACTATAGACCTATCTTTCTGCTACCCTGGCTCAGCAAACTACTTGAGAAGTATGTCAACTCAGTCCTGACACACTTCTTGGAATCAAACGACATACTTGATTCCTCACAGACGGGCTTTCGGCCCCTCCACAGAACCGAAACAGCCTTGGTCACAGTGACGGAGGAGGCACGAAGGATCTTAGACAGCGGCGGGTCATCGGCCATTGTTCTACTCGACCTTAGTGCCGCCTTCGACGCTGTAAACCACAACATTCTTCTCCACCGTCTCAGTAGGATAGGAATCTCGGGAACGGCACTCACCTGGCTGAGATCCTTCCTTACAGGTCAATATTTTCAGGTATTTGAGAAAGATTTCACCTCCTCCAGCAAACCCTTGAACTGTGGGGTGCCCCAGGGCTCCTCCCTGAGCCGTACCCTTTTTAATGTTTACCTTTGCCCTTTGGCTGATGTTGTCCGCCCCTTTGGAGTGAAAATTATCACCTATGCGGACGACACACAGCTGGTGGTGGCGTTGGACCCCCCTCTCAATTCCCACCACAGCCTATACAAATGTTTGGAAGCAGTCGCCGCCTGGATGTCGGCCTCCTGCTTAAAACAAAACGGGGAGAAAACAGAGATTATGCTCTTGGGAAATATCATCACCAAATCCATCGACTCCATCTGACCCCTTTGCCTAGGCTGCCCCCCCCGAACCCAATGAACAAATCAAAAGTCTCAGCGTTTGGCTGGATAGAACACTCAATTTTAACTACCAGGCAACTAAGCTTGTTGCCACATGCTTCGGGCTCCTGAGGCTTCTTCGCAAAATCCTCCCCCTTCTCCCGTTCCACTCAAGATGGATCATGGTCCAAGGGCTCATTCTATCTCTCCTTGACTGCGGAAACACCCTATACCTTGGGGCCCCACAGTCCACGCTCAATAGACTTCAAATTGTCCAAAACTGTGCCGCCAGGACCCTCTTCGATATACCGCGACGAGTCTCAGTCAAAGCTCGACTGAAAGATGTCCACTGGCTTCCTGTGAAATCGAGGATTGAATTCAAGGCCATGTGTATTGCCCACCGCTCTTACTGGGGAACAGGCCCTGCTATCAACCGCCCCCTGGTAAATGCCTATCATCCCAATTGTCTCATCAGATCCGGGACATCCTATCTCACCACAGTGCCCCAAATCAAAAGAGCCAGGTATGGAGGCCGGTCGCTCTCCCACAACCTAGCCAAAATCTGGAACACTCTCCCCCTCTCAATCAGATCAGAACCTAAACTACTCACCTTCCGAAAGCTCCTTAAAACCTGGCTTTTTAATGAATCATCTTTTTAATAAATCATCTTAAAAATTCGTTTAAATCTAGCGTACTCCGCCTAGCCCAACCTCTGCAGCGTTGGGACGCCCCAGGGTAGCCATCGCGCTTTATAAATTATCTTTTCATTTCATTTCACCTCTGCAACTCCCTTGCCACGTTCTTCTACCGCAAGATCGCAGATATACATGACAGCTTTGACGCCGAGAATCCGCCTCCAGTCACCAAACCAGCGACCCCCACCACCACCCTCAGCGCCTGGACCCCCATCAGCACAGAAGACACCACCCACGTCTGGCTCTCCCTTTGACCCATGCCCCCATCACATCAACAAAAAAGCTGACACCATAATCGCACCCCACCTCCGGAACATCATAAACAAATCCTTCACGTCAGCCACCTTCTCAGAGAGCTGGAAGCACGCAGAGATCAAAGCCCTTCTGAAAAAACCCACAGCAGACCCTAAAGACCTCAAGAACTTCCGCCCCATCTCTCTTCTTCCCTTCCCGGCAAAGGTCATCGAGAAGACCGTCAATAAACAGCTGACTGCATTCCTCAAGGCAAACAACTCACTCGACCCATCCCAGTCCGGATTTCGAGCCAACCACAGCACCGAGACCGCCCTCATCGCAGCCACTGACGACAACAGGGACCTGATGGACAACTGGGAGACAACCGCCCTCATACTACTAGACCTCTCAGCCGCCTTTGATACCGTCTGCCACCCCACCCTAATAACCCACCTCTACAACACTGGGATCCAAGGAAAAGCCCTGGACTGGATTACCTCGTTCCTCTCCAACAGAATCCAGAGAGTCTGCCTCCCGCCATTCCGTGGCCACCAAAATCATACAGAGCTGGAACTTGAATGAAGTTGAGTACATTGGCTTCCACTTTTTTTCAGACTGAGGATGTGGATCCACTGTCTAAGGTTTCAGAAACGCTTTGGGTCGGCTCTTTTTCAGGTGTCCTTTTATGGCTGTTCCTAAGGCACATTCTTTGTGCAAGGTTCTAGCATGCACAGCAGGTAACAGCGATGTAGGCTCCAACAGGAGTAGACAAAATAGGGACCCACTGAAGTGTGAGATCTTGCACTGGCTATCATCAGCCTTCTTGAAGCATTATTCAAGGGCATAGAAAAAGCTTCCTCATTTTGAACATCAGAACACAGTCTCTTATCCATCTTAAAATGCCTGGGTCTCCATTGTCGCATCACAGGAAGGCGGCCAATGCACATCCACTGTCTGAGGAAGTTGTATCTACATTCCCTCTTCTGCCACGCTAAACCAGGAGCCATCTAAAATAGATTGCACTGGCCCAGTGCTCAGACTCTGACTAAACATTGAGGCTACACGCAGAGATCAACGCCCTTCTGAAAAAACCCACAGCAGACCCTAAAGACCTCAAGAACTTCCGCCCCATCTCTCTTCTTCCCTTCCTGGCAAAAGTCATCGAGAAGACCGTCAATAAACAGCTGACTGCATTCCTAGAGGCAAATAACTCGCTCGACCCATCCCAGTCCGGATTTCCAGCCAGCCACAGCACCGAGACAGACCTCATCGCAGCCACCGACAACAACAGGGCCCTGATGGACAACTGGGAGATAACCGCCCTCATCCTCTTAGACCTCTCAGCCACCTTTGATACCGTCTGCCACTCCACCCTAATAACCCGCCTCTACAACACTGGGATCCAAGGAAAAGCCCTGGACTCGATCACCTTGTTCCTCTCCAACAGAATCCACAGAGTCCGCCTCACCCCGTTCCAAGGCCAACAAGATTATCTGCGGCGTACCCCAAGGCTCCTCGCTCAGTCCAACCCTCTTCAATATCTATATGAGCCCCCTTGCCGCCATCGCACGCAAACAAAACCTCAGCATCATCTCCTATGCCGACAACATCCAGCTGATACTCTCCCTCACCAAAGACCCAGCCACCGCAAAACCAACCTCCAGGAAGGAATGAAAGACGTTGCAGAATGGATGAAGCTCAGTCAGCTGAAATTGAACTCAGACAAGATGGAGGTCCTCATCCTCGGACAAACCCCATCCGCCTGGGACAACTCCTGGTGTCCCACAGCGCTGGGCACTGCACCGACACCCTTGGACCATGCACGCAACCTGGGATTGATCCTTGGACTCCTCCCTCATGATGACCAAACAAGTCAACGCCATCTCATCCTCATGATTCAACGCCCTGCGCCTGCTCCTAAAGATCTTCAGGTGGATCCCCACCGAAACCAGAAAGACGGTCACCCAGGCCCTCGTCACCAGCCGACTGGACTACAGGAACGCACTTTACGCAAGAACCACAGCCAAACTTCAGAAACGTCTTCAGCACATACAGAACACCTCCGCACGACTCATCCTCGACATCCCTCGCCACAGCCACATATCTGCCCACCTGAGAGACCTGCGCTGGCTCCCCGTCAGCAAGAGGATCACATTCAGACTCATCACCCAGGCACACAAAGCACTCCACGACATGGGCCCCGAATACCTCAACAACCGCCTCTCGTTCTACACTCCTACGTGCCAGCTCCGCTCCGCCAGCCTCGCCCTCGCCACCGTCCCACGGATTCGCAGAACCACCAAGGGAGGAAGATCATTCTCCTACCTGGCCGCCAAGACATGGAACTCCCTCTCCGCACACATACGACTGACCCAGGACCATCTCACCTTCAGGAAACACCTCAAGAACTGGTAATTCGAGCAGTAGCAACCCCCCCCCCCCTCCACTTCAGCGCCTTCAAACCCTCGCGGGTGAGTAGCGCGCTTTATAAATGTATTGATTGATTGATTGAATGAGCTCGCAAGAGAGCTCAGTTACTTGTTAAATAGTTTCCTACCTGCACTTGGAAGCTATGATGGGATGAGTGGGAGAAGGAAGACATATGAAGGGTAGAAGGCAAAATAATGGGATAAAGTCCCCAGAGTATCAAATGACAGTAAAATAAATGTTCAATGTACCAGAAAGAAGGATCAAGTTACCTGTAGCACCATTAGTTCAATCTCAAAGGTATCCTGCCCCAATCACAAGTTAGGTGCAGAAAAATAATCATTGGTAGTGCAAAACCCACCACCAACTAGTAAAATAAATGGTGTTGGGTTTCTGCCCTTCTGGATGGAGACTGCTAACACAATAATATAGCAGATGTGGTGGAATGTAGGTGTGAATACATCTGCTAAGTTGTGCTGATTTGTGGGCATTTCTGAGTTGGTTCAGCAGCAAAACCTGTTCAACGCCCCTACGTTTGAAAAGTGTCTGTTTCACCAATAATTGGCAGACAGTTCCCCGCCCAGAAAACAAGTGCATATTCAGCCCAGTCAAGGGAATTATTCATTTTGTCTTGTGGTATGAAGGGAGCACCTCAAACTGAAATGGGGACGAATGGAAACTTCTCTTTGTGGAAAATATTGCTCAAATTTAGAAAGAAACACTTGTAATAGCATTTGCTGCTCCATTTCCACTGACTAAAAGTACACACATGCTTGCCACATTTGCAGATACCTTTATCAAGTGAGTACTTGTGAGAGCTACAGACTTGTAGCTTCATCACTGGAATATTCTCAGAATTTAAAAAAGAACAGTAATTTGCACAAAACTCCGGAATAGATGGGCTATAATAGTGCAATTATGCTACTGCCACAGGTATAGTAATACTCTACTGTAAAATGTGCAAGGCAATAGAAGTGATCCCTGCAGACTAAGCCTACTGTAAGTGAGGGATGGGAGATAAGAGAGCCATAATAAAAGGGTGAAAGAGCCTGATTAAATGTTAGCCCATAGGTAGTTTCTTCTCCATCTTAAAATGCCTGGGTCTCCATCCTCGCGTCACAGGAAGGCGGCCAATGCACATCCACTGTCTGGGGAAGTTGTATCTACATTCCCGCTTCTGCCATGCTAAACCAGCAGCCATCTAAAGTAGACTGCACTGGCCCAGTGCTCAGACTCTGAGCAAACATTGAGTCCTACTATCATACATGTGCCATGCTCTCCCTACACATCTATGCACTCAACGTGCACATACTGTCAGTGCAAAGTCCTGGAGATGAAATAACTGAGACCGTTATACACAATTGGTTACTACACCACTCTGACCTTGACAGAAAGAAAAAGCAGTGGTACTACCATGATTAATAGAAATCACAAGCTGTCATCATTGCTTTATGTGATTTTCCCGGGGCATGAACATAATCCACTACCTGCTTTGAGGGCACACTCGGTGCACGGTTCCTAGTCACGAATAAGGTTTGGGACCTTGCATTACTAAGAACAGCTCTACCCAGACACAAGGCTAGCATGATGCTAGGGCCAAATAGTAAGTCAAGATTATGAGTGCATGTGTCACTCAGTGTAGTAATACAGGCTCTTTGACCACTCAGATGACAATTGTGGTCCAAACATGTGAGAACATACGGAGTTCATAGTTTCAAACTAGACTAATGAAGTGCATTCTGTTAGTAGATCCAGGGTAAGCAGAACTCTTAGTTATTTTAGTAATCGTTCTATGACTTATAATGACCAGCTGTAATGTATTGCTGCCCTATGAATTTTGCCAGCTAACCCCTACTTTAGTGCCTTAGGGCCAGATGTGGGTGGCCCAATACCGGTCGGTAACAGCCGAAATTACTGAATTTCGGCCGTTACCGACCGGTATTGGGCATTTGGGATGTAGGGGACCAAAAAGTAGCCGAATCGGTAAATATACTGAATCGGTAAAGTTTCTGAATCGGAAACTTTACCGAATCGGAATATTTACCGAATCGGTAAATATACCGAATCAGTAAAGTTTCTGAATCAGAAACTTTACCGATTCAGTATATTTACCGAATCGGTCAAGTTACCGATTCGGTAAAGTTTCCAAATCTGTAAATTTACCGATTTGGTAAATAAGAAATGGTAAAAATGAATTTCGAGATGTAGGTCCCCTTTCAAATGCCGAATTTGCATGAAATTCGGTATTTAAGAGTCGGTATTTACCATGGATTGAAATCAGGTGGTAACCAGGTGCAGGCCATAAAAAAGGGCCCAAAATGCACCACTTTCACCAGAATGGCGGCATTCTATGTCATTGCGAGGCGGCTATGGCTCCAGGCAGAAGGAGAGAGGGTCTGGATGAGGGAGGAGCAGGTGTACAGGCAGAAGATCACACTATTCCAGCTAACTGAGCCAGAGATCCTACAGAGGTACAAGCTGGTATCAGGGACCTCCACCCACTGTTGGACCATCCAACCCTAAGGGCGCACGCCATCCCACCCCATGTGCAGGTGCTGTGCAGCCTACACCTGCTCGCATCTGGGAGTTACCATAGTGTGGTTGCTGAGGTAGGTGGGGTGTCCCAAAGCTGTCTGTCCCATTTCTTTCATAAATTCCTTGATGCCATGTTGCAGAGAATGCATCACTACACCAGCTTCTCTGCAATGCATGCCGACCTGCTAAGGACAAAGACAGACTTTTATCAGATGGCGCAGTTCCCTAACATCATTGGCTGTATTGATGGAATCCACATACCAATATGCCCACCTGCTGCCACAGATTACATTTATCGGAACCGTAAATCCACCCACACCATAAATGTACAGGTGATCTGTGATGCCAAATACGTGATCACTGACATAGTAGCAAAATTCCCAGGGAGAACCCACAACTCCTACATCTTCCAAAAAAGTGGGATCTACGCACGCCTGACAGCAGGGGAATTCGGCGAAGGATACTTGCTAGGTGACACACTGTGTGAAACTCCCTTAATACGTATATCAGGTGGATGTGTGTGTGTGCATGTGAGTAATGCTTTTTCTTCTTACTATTAGGGGACAGTGCATATGCCCTTCGGTCCTTCATCTTCACACCCTACCTCAACCCTACTACACCAAGTCAGAGGAGATACAACAGGGCACACAAAACAACCAGAAACATTGTGGAGCGCACCTTTGGTATGTGGAAGAGCAGGTTTCGCTGCCTTCACAAGAGTGGAGGGACCCGCCAGTACACACCAATCACCTGCTGCAAAATGATTGCAGCCTGTGCAATGCTGCACAACCTTGCGGTCAAGAAGGGAACAGAAGTGGAACTCTCAGATTATGAAGACCATGATGATGAGGAAGCAGAGCCTGAACCACACGCATCTGGAGTTGCAACACCAACTGATGGCAGACACAGACATGATGAGATCACACGCAACTACTTTTGAGTAAGTAAAGAGATACAGACAGGTGGAGTATGCACCAAAAGTGGTTTAATTTTGTAATGGCGTAGGTTTTTTAAAGCACAAATGTGCAACAACAAGTTTTTAACTGCAATGATGTCAGTCCTGGTTCATTTCACCATGAACTGTGAAAGTTATTTCCTTCCTCGCTTCCCAGTACCACTTGTATTCACCATGAACTGTGAAAGTTATGTCCTTCCTCGCTTCCCAGTACCACTTGTAGGTTGCTCACCCTGCTCACTGTATTGCTGGCCTGTGGCCTCAGCGTCGCGCCTGCTCTTCCTAGTTTCTGGGACAAGGGTGCTTCCAATGCTGCTCCTGCTTGTGCTCTCCTCACTTACAGGCACATCCAGCACAGCTGTGTGTGCAGTTTGCGCATTCAACAGCGCCTCAAGAGCACTGTTCATCCTGCCCATGCCCCTAGTGACCTCATTGGTGTTCTGGGTCATGGCCTCCTGCATGTTACTGCTTCTCCTGCACAACAGGGATGTGGCAGTGGCCAGGCGGTTGATGGCTTTACTTTGGCCATGAGCACGCTGCCTTTCCTTGTGCCTTGCAGCAAAATCATTGTCTAGTTTGGTGCATAGCAGCTGCACCGAGTTATTAATTCTGCGCATCCCTGCTGCCATCTCCTCGTTGACCTGTACCATCTCACTCATGCCCTTTCCTATTTCTCCAATGTTATTGTTCAGGGACCTCATCTGTCGTTGGCATGCCTGGATGGCTCTTCCCTGCATTCTCTGTATCCGTACCATGCTCCCCTCCAGACCACGGAACACACTTGGACCCTCAACTGGTGCATCTGCTGGCCTTTCTTGGACTCTGCGGCGTCTTGCACCACTATGGCCCACCCCTGCACTGGAGTGCGTTGTACCAGAGCTGACATCTACAGGCAAGTTGTGTGTTTCGTCACCCTCCATGTCAGCTGCTACTAACACCAATTCTGGGAGTGGCGCCACGACATGCATCCTGCCTGGTTGTGAAGCAGGTGTCGTATCATGCTGTGATGCTGGCATTTCTGGGGATGACAGCAGGATAGGGGATTGAGATCTGCGAGGGGACGCCAGCAACTCTTGTGCCATTTCTGAGTCTTGGGCAGGAGGATGGCTACTTGATGCACCTGTGTCCATTGGTACGTTGTGGGTAGTTGGACGTGACTCCTGACTCTCCTTCCTCTCATGTGGTGTGCCTTCAGTATCCTGCAAACGCCTGCGAGACGTTTCACCTGTGGACATATGAGCGTACATTAGCTAAGCGCTACTGTCTCACAGTCACTACAATTACATATTTATCACATTGGCCATATTCTGCATGCAGTCATTTCCTTAACTAGTTGGTTGGTGTGCTGTATGACATGTCCTTACATTTCCGGACTACATATTGCCTCATGCATTGGCCCTGTGTAGTGCTAGCAGTACTGGACTTGGGTTCACTTGCCCACTAAGGGTACAGGTAAGGATGATGGAATTGGGGGGAATGCAGTGCATTTGTCTTACCTTTTTTGCTTGCAGCACTGGCTGAGCTGTCTGGTTCAATGGTTGAGGCCACCATCTCCTCCAGGTCAGTAAGGAGGGGGGGTATTGGGTTCCAGCCTCTGCCAGTTTTTGATACCTGCTTGTGATGTTCAGCCAATTTCTTTTTGGTTTGGCTCCTGAGGTCATAAAATCGTTTTTTCAGGTCCTCTGTGTCCCTAGTGGTCCCCCCAACTGCATTTACTTTGTCCTAAATGTCCAGCCAGATTTTTCTGTTTGGCTGATTCAGCCACAGTGAGGGACTGCCTGCCAAACAATTTGTGGTGCACCTTCACCACCTCCTCCACAAGGACCTGCAACTCCATGCTGCTGAATTTCAGTTTCCTCCTCCTCTCAGGCTGCTCTTTTCCTCGGCTGCTTGACGTTTTTCACTTTTAAAAGTGCACAAAACCCTTTCTGCTGCTACGTGCACAAAAGGCCCATAGGAATGAATGGGGAATACCGATTCGGTAAATACCGATTTTGTAAATACCGATTCGGTAAATTCCGATTGTCCGATTCCGAATTTTACTGAATCGGTATTTTTTGCCGATTTTTTTACCGATTTTTTTTTTTTTTTTTTTTACCTACATACCATTTTCCGATTCTAAAATACTGATTCAGTAAAATTCGGTATTTTAGAATCGGTAAAATCGGATTACCTACATCTGGCCCTTAGTTCGGTATTACTGGTGACCTAAGCACCGTAATAATTTTAGGCATATGTTCTGTTTGCCAAAATATAACACACCTTTAAGTGGTCAGGCATGCAACACCACACTATTTAGTTAGTCTCAAAATGCCCTGGCAACACTCAGACAGACTTACTGACTTTGTTAAAGAGTCACAACATCAAATATAAAAGAGTTGGCCTATTGGCTTTATCAAGGGGTGAGCACATCAATATATATAAATCACATCTATCATGTTTCTCCAAAAATTACCACTATTTTAAATGAAATATATAGTTCAATATTTTACACAATGCAATGTTTATTAATAGTGATTATTTAAAAAAAAATGTAATAAACAAATTAAAACAACATGCCTGGGTCTCCATCCTCGAGGCACCACACATACTGTTCAATAAACTCGCACCCGTTCATACATACTATTTTAGATCCCAAGCCCATCACATTCCAAGAGATAAGCTGGACCTTCCTGGGAATACCTGGAACAATAATGGTTAAATAAAATTTAAGATTCTCTGGCTGACCTTCAAGACTATTAGAGGTATCGGACAATCTATTTTGAACTATAAACTAATCAATCCGGGTTCAAAAAGCACAACACCTCCCTCGTGAGGGTCTAAAGGCGCTGGGGGGGGGTGAGGGGGGGCTCCATTGAGTGCTGGGGTCAATCAAAGAGCCAGGTCTTGAGGTCCTTCCGGAACTGGGACAGTGTGGGGCTTGCTGTAGGTGGAGGGTGGGGGGGTTCGTTCCAGGCCTTGGCTGTATTGTATTGGTATTTGTTAAGCCCATAGATCACCCTTAGGTCTCATAGCGCTACCTTGTACTCAGGAACCTGGGGAATGAGGAGAGGGAGAGCTGGTGGGGGGAAGGGACGTAGAATAGCAAGGTTTTGTGGGATCTGCGGAATTTCTTATGGTCGATTTCCATATGGAGGTGTGTGGGCAAAGTGTTCCATATCAGGGGCAATTTTGGAGAATGACCTGCCGCCATTCTTGATGGTGCGGATTTTATGTACAGTTAAAAGTTGCTGGTTGGCAGATCGAAGGGCTCTTATTGGTTGGTATTTTATTAGTTTCTTTACTAGATATTGAGGCCGTTTTCTGTTAAGAGTTTTGTGTACCAGACAGCATAGTTTAAAGGTGATCCGCTTTCTGATGGGAAGCCAGTGAAGGGTCTTTAAGCTGGGGTCCGAGGGCGAGCGAGGGGGGAGGTTGAGAATCAGTCTAGCTGCTGTATTCTGCAGGACCTGGAGCTTTGTCAAATGTACTTCATATGTGGATGCTAGTAGAGCATTGCCATAGTCCAGGCGGCTTATGACTAGTCCCTGATTAGTGCATGAGGACAATGGGATTCATTTAAAGATTTTTCTGAAGCTATGCATTAGTCCATAGCATGTGCGAACCACATGATTGACGTGATCAGACATAACGAGTTTATTGTCTATTATCACTTGTAGATTGCGGGCCGCCGTCTTAGGTGAAGGGTAGGGGCCTACGGTAGACGGCCACCAGTCATTGATACACAGCTTTTGTGCATCTCCAAAGAGTATAATCTCTGTTTACCAGCGTTGAGTTAGAGATGATTGTTTGCCATCCAAGCATTGATGTCGGCCATAATTGCTTAAATCTGTGTTTCGTGTTGTTAGGATCAGGTCCAAGGGTAATTAACAGTTCGTTTACGACACTGTATCAAAGTCAAGGGCTTAGATTATTTTGGCTAAAGCTGATAGATACAGATTAAAAAGTGTGGGGATTAGAACGGATACCTAGGGAACGCCCTTGTTGATGGACTGGCTTCTGGAGGTGAAGGCTTCTTTTTGCACTTTGGATGTGCTGTCTGTCAGGTAACTCCTGAGCCAGCTCAAAGTGGGGCCCTCAACACCAAGCTCCTATAAGCGGTCGAAAAGAATGCAATGGGAGATGGTGTCGAAAGCTGCCAACAGGTCAAGTACGACCAAGATGGCAGATTGTCTGGCATCAAGGGAGACACAACCAAGATTGGGAGGAGTCCAGAAGGTTGTTGCTATCTAGGTGTTTGGATATTTGATCGTTTACCAGTGATTCCATGGCTTTTCCAAAGAGAGGCAGGAGAGAGATTGGACGGAAATTGTTGTGCTGTTTTGGGACAGCATTGGGATTTTTTAGGATTGGTCTGACTATGGCCTATTTCCAGATTGAAGGCACTGTGGACAGAGATAGTGAATGATTGAATAGTTTGGTTAGACTGGGCAAAAGAGCTGGTCTGATTTGGGATATAATCTGGGCGGAGGCTGGATCTGAGGGGAGCCAGAATTAATCCTTGTGAGGGTGGTTGAGACTTCATCGTCAGTGACTAAGCGGAATTCTCTAAGAAGGTTGGAGTGTGGGAGGAGATTGTCATAGTTTTTCTCTGAAGGTGGTGTACCGGTTGGTTGGGGAAAGAGTTTACCAATGATATTAATTTTGTTCACAAAGAAGCCCGAAAGAGAGTCAACCCACTCCTGCAAGACAATCTGCGTTGGTTGTCAAGAGGGGGGATTGGTGAATTTGTTCAGGATTCTATACAGTTCTTTGTGGGGGTTGGATGCCTGATTGATTCTTTCACCTAGGTAAGATTTTTTGGCTGCCGCTATGTGGTCCATGTAGCGCTGGTGTGTTATTTTATAGTCCTGTCTATCTGCAACATTTTCTGTGTCTCCATTTACGTTCTGCCTTTTGGCAGCTACTTTGTACTTTTTTAGGTCTGGAGTAAACCAGGGGGAGAGTTTATGAGGGCATTTGACTAGTTTTATCAGGGCGATTTTGTCGAGGGTCAGGCTGCTAGCTTGCTCGAGGTATTTGGCTGCCTCATTGGGTAGGTCTAGTTCTGATGATGAAAGAGGGGCAAAATGTGCAGAAAAGGAAATTAAGTTAATTTTATTCCAGGACCTGATTAGCCTTGATTCTTTCAAGGGGTCTTGTTGGGTTGGTATTCCCATTATTTGAAATTCTAATACATGGTGGTCAGACCATAGGACTGGGATTGGTTGGTCGACCTTCACCTGGGTAGAGTTGGTGAACAGAAGATCTCAGGTGTGACCAGCTATGTGGGTGGGACCAGTCACCAGTTGATTGAGGCCTAGAGTGTTTAACACCTTGGTTGCTAGAGGTTTTCCCCCCCGGTGCTGGATTCCCAGATCTACCATTGTTCATGACGAGCTCAGCTCGTCATCAGCACAGCTCCACTGTGCCTCATGACGAGCTCAGCTCGTCATCAGCATGGAATGGGTTAAGCTGGAAACAAGACCATCTGAATGTGGATCGGAAAGAAGTTCTGCACAACATTAAAAATCCCCCAAAAGGAGAAAGTTGTCAGAAGCCAGGTCATCTGATGCATTTGCCATTGTTTGATGGCTAGAAAAGTGAGTCGTATTGCCAGGGGGTTGATAGAGTAGGGTGCCTCTCCAGGACCCCTTACTGGTGCTGTTTATTTAAAAAATACAGATTTCACCCCAATCTGTTTGGAGGGTGTCAATAATGTATACATTGGTATTGGCCCTAATAGCTAAGGCCTTGTCTCTGCCTCTTTTATCTTTTCTGTCTAATCTGGTCAGCTGATAGTCGTGGGGGAGTGTTAAGGAGATATCGGGTTGCGAGGACTCGTGGAGCCATGTTTTGGTGATGAAAAAGAGGTCTGATTTCTCTGAGTCCAGTAGAGATCAGATTTCCAGAGCGTGTGTTTGGAGAGAGCGGGCTTTGCAGTATAAGCCTGTTAGGTTGTTATGAATAGAAGTTACTGTACTATTAGCAGGTTTTCTGAGGCATAGACTTACTGTTGCAGAAGGTTAACCATTGCATGAGGAATGTTTTTGAAAATTGGGACCCTTAGTCGTGTGAAAGGGGGTGATGCCTACCACAGGGGGATATTTTATTGAGCGAGTCGAGCTTTTGACTAGAGTACCTTATTATAGAAATAGAGGGGCTGAGAGGAAAGTAGGTGGCAAAACAGGCAGTCATGCGGTCATGTGCGGACGGGTGCAGACAGGCTTGCCTTTGGTGCACCATCGGCATGACGCTGCGCCCTTCCACTCTGTGCACTTCCTTAAGAGTGACTGGAAGTGGGGGGACTGCAACGGCACGTGGAGAGCTGACCTCTTGTGTTCAGAGGTTACTGAGGGCTAAAAATGGTAGTGCTTTAACCCTCTGCATAAACAGCACTTGCGCGACGGACCAGGGCAGCACAGCCTAGAACAGGTGAGCAGCGCGTTAAAAGAGTTAAAAAATGTGGCTGAAGACCAGCAACTAGGTCTGACCTATCTTTGTTCGAGTTTCTGTTAATGAGTACGCTCCTCGTCCACTTCTGCACACTTCCTTAAGAGTGACTGGAAGTAGGCAGGACTGCAACAGCGTGTGGAGCACTGACTTCTTGTGTTCAGAGGTTACTGAGGGTTAAAAATGGTGGTGCTTTTACCCTCCGAAAAAAACTGCACTTGCCGCAACAGGCCAGGGCAGCACGGCGTAGAACAGGTGAGCGGCATGTTAAAAGAGTTCACAAATTTAGCTGAAGACCAGCAACTAGGTCTGACCTGTCTTCGTTCGAGGTTCTTTTTCTGAGTACGGTGCGAGGTAGGAGAAGGATATTCAGCACTTTCTGGTCCTGTCGATGCATGGGACAGTGGCTGGAGAGAGGTTGGCTGATCGGAGGTGTCTATTGGGTGCATGGAAGGACAGGCAGTTGTTCAGGTATGTTGGTCCAGTGCTGTGCATGGCTTTGTATGCATGGGTGAAGAGCTTGAAGGTAATTCTTCTTTTGAGTGGGAGCCAGTGGAGATTGCGGAGGTGTTGGGTGATGTGCTGCAACGGGGGATGTTGAGGATGAGCCTGGCTGCAGCGTTCTGTTCGGTCTGGAGTTTCTTTAGTAGTTTCTTGTTGATTTCAGCTTAGAGGGCATTCCCTTAGTCTAGACTGCTACTGAGGAAGGCAGGTGTGTCAGTTTTTCTGGATTCGGATGGTATCCATCAGAATGTCTTTTGAAGCATGCAGAGGGTGATAAAGCCAGTCGAGGATACGGCATTGATCTCATGTTTCATCGAGAGCGATGAGTACAGTATGATGCTGAGGTTTCGTACATGGTCTGGTGGGGTAGGGGGTTTACCAAGCCTGAGGGGCTAAGAGGAATCGTTCAATGTGGAGGGGGTAGAGCCCAGGATGAGGACTTCTGTTTTCTCAGAGATGGGTTTCAGGCAGCTGTTCTTCACCCAGGTAGCAACGACTTTCATCCCTTCTTGGGAGTTGTGTTTGATGATGTTGGGTTCATTGGTGGGAGAGAGGATAAGCTGAGTGTTGTCACCGTAAGTGACAATGTTGAGCCCATGGTTTCTGAAGGTGGTTGCAAGGGGGCCATGTAGATGTTGAAGAGGGTGGGGATGATGGAATAGCCCAGGGGCACTCCACAGTTGGTGTCTGTCAGTCCTGAGAGATAGAGCGGGAGTCTGACTTGTTGAGATCTGCTTGTGAGGAATGAGCATATCCAGTCGAGGACCTTGTCGCAGTTGCTGGCGTCATGCAGTCTTGTAGCTAGGGTGCGGTGTGAGACGATGTTGAAAGCAGCTGAGATGTCTAGAAGGACGGGGGTTGCCATTTTACCCCGCTTGAGGAGGGAGCCAATGTCATTGGTGGTGGCAATAAGAGCGGCCTCGGTGCTGTGGTTGCTGCAGAATCTGTATTGGGAGATGTCTAGAACATTGTTAGCATTGATGACGTTAGCAAGTGAATATGGGTCTATATAACAAATGCGTTGTTCATGCATTCCTTTACAACGTGGTCGTTACAATGACCCCGTTGTTTCTATGTGATTCATTACATTGCAAGATGTTTCAATGACTTGCTGTAGGGGGCGCGCTGGACTTAGGAGTAGTATAATTTACTATTACTACTCTTGCGTATTCAACAGTTGGGAAAGGTGTTTGAATATTACATTATTATTTTCCTTAGGTTAGCGTGCCCCAACAGCAAGTGGTTGAAACGACTTGCGATGTAATGGATGGCGTCTGTTGGACTTGGCACATTTTCCCCCCAAATTTTTTGCTTTTTACCCCCCTATTATAGGATGTCTCCCGAATGGTAAATAAAGTGTATAGGCCACGTGTGGTATGAGATACCCTGTTTAATGTGGAAATGTAACGCAATGGTGTGTGCACTTATTTTCCCCCCATTGGAGAAATGTACCCTGGTAAAATGACGCATTTAAAATGGCTGCCATGGCTATGTGTTGCACCCTGGTCAAATAACTCATTTAAAATAGATGCCATGGCTGTGAGAGAGCAAGGGCCAGAGACATCTGGATGGCCTAGTGGTCGGTCCAGGCCACATCCCGCTAGATGTAAATGTAAATGTAAATGTATTGGCATTTACATAGCGCACTACTTACCCGTAGGGTCCCAAGGCGCTTCGACCGCTGCGAAACCCTTCCTGGCTTCCCTGAGAGATGGTCCCTTAATGGGTATCTCCAGGGTGAGACCAGGCATCCCCGGCGGTCTAGTGGGGCCGTTAGTGAAGATGAGGCAAGCTAATGCCCAGAGTTGCCGAGTGTGATCGCTGATCAGAGTGGGCACCTAGGCGAGAGAATTATCGAGTCCGCTGACCCTGGTCCAGAAACCTGCCGCGCCGGGAATCGAACCCTGGTCCCGGGCCGTCCTCTGCTCTCGGGTCTGCCGCCTCTAACCAGTGAGCCACACTACTTCACTTAGAGAGCTTCAGTGGGCCCGGGAGGAACCGCCACTGAACTGGATAGCAGAAAGAGCTGACCTCCTGCCGTTTTTTGGTCTAGGGGAGGGACTACTGCTCTGCCTAATAGAATCCTTGTGCTGGCCTCCATGGGGACACTTTTCTCGTGTGCCCCTGTGGTCTCCAACGACTGTGGGCTTGTACTATCTACTTTGTGGCAGCGTGTGGTGTTGGGTTTGAAAAATCCTTTATTGATATACACTTCTATGCTATATTAGGTTAGTAGTGTGCGGCTAAATTAGGCATCCTTCATATTCATTTTATGCAGCTCACTGAGTTATCCCTGTAATGTGTAACCTTCAATTAGCAAGTGTGACTCCATTTTGTATTTCATAATCACAATTAGGCTGTGTCTGAACTAGGCCTGGGCGTAAATTGCGTAGCAGCACTACACGTAGCTTCACGTAGTATACTTTGCACTTCACGTAGTACACGTAGTCTGCATAGTGTAGTTGATGACACTGTGTACTTGTCTGCACTGTGAAAAAATTGCAAAATAATTGTAAATCGCATCCTACACAATGACAGGTATGATGAAACAAGTATCTCTAGCTTTGTAAGCTAAAGTGCATATAGTACTTTCACAAAAGGTATACTGAAAAATTAGCAAGCAGTGAGAGAGGTGATGATTTTGGGATCCTCCCTAACCTAGGGGGAGTACCAAACAGATGCCTTGAAAACAAAAAGCACATCCTATTGAACGATTTGGTGGTGGTCCCATCCTCTTAGGACCACCCCAAGTACAGTTATTGGCAAAAAAACATTCCCAACCACAGGCCCTGCAAAGCATTATGGGATGAGATTAGCAGTGAGCAGTGAATATTATATAGTATCCAATATCAAAATAATTCTACAAAGAGCTGCAGTTCAACTGGTGGTTACTAAATGTCCCTCACGAGTTAAATGCAAATGCTTGATGAAAGATTTTCAATGGTTTTGCATTTGACTCGTGAGGTACATCTAGTAACGACTAGTGGAACTGCAGCTCTTCGTAGAATTATTTTGATATTAGATACTATGATATTCACTTCCCACTGCTAATCTCGTCCAATAAGGCTTTGCAGGGCCTTTGGTTGGGATTGTTTTTTTGACAATAACTGTGCTTGGGGTGGTCCTAAGAGGATGGGACCACCACTGAAGTTCAACAAAATGTGCGTTTATGCTCTTTGTGTTCAAGGCATCTGCGTGGTCCTCCCCCTAGGTTAGGGGAGGGGGCAAAATCATCAGCTCTCTCATTGCCTAATGTTTTCATTGTAAAAGTTCACTTTTGTGAGTTGGTTGTATGCTTTTAAGCATGTAAATTTGCTATTTCAAAGCATCTGAGGATGTTGTTTATTTAGTTGCTATGCTGTTGTACTGTATTACGTGCAATTTGCTCCGTTAGCATAGTGTGAACTGGCCTCATTATTGGTATTGTTTGCCTCAGTAGAACACTGTATTCAGTTAGTATTTTCCCTTTCTGTTCAAGGGTGGATTCTGACTTTCTAATAAACCGGCCATTCTGCCCTCGCATGCCTATTCCTGTGTGTAACTTAACTCCCACGTTAGGAGACAGTGTGGCCCAGCAAGGCAACCTTGAGATAGTGATAGCGTGTACCCATCAAGCAGGTGGTAATCCATCCGCTGCTGATTGTGTCCCTGTTACAAATGGGATTTTGGTTGGCTAGGGCATACACCTAAGCCGGGAAGAACTCACCACCACTCAGGTTAATTCACAGACACACTATGAAGCAGCTAGATACCCCTCATTTGCAGGTGATTCTTAATGCCTTGAATGCTTAACTGCTAGAATCCTCAGTACCTGCACACTGGAAACACACAATGGTGATCCCACTCCTAAAAAAACAATGGCAGACCCTAAAATTCTCACCAATTACAGACCCATTTCTCTCTTGCCAGCCTTTTCTAAAATCCTCGAAAGACATGTCCATTCCCTTCTCTCACAGTTTACCGAAACAAATAATTTTCTCCACCCCTCTCAATCCGGTTTTCGTGCCGGCTTTTCTACTGAGACAGCACTATTAGGAATCACTGAGAGGCTGCGTCATTATCTTGATGCTGGACAGACAGTCGCACTCATTTTGCTAGACCTCAGTGCGGCATTTTGATACTATCTCCCATCACCTGCTAATCCACACACTAAAATCCTTCGGCATATGCGGCTCTGCTCTGGACTGGATTACCTCCTTTCTGGACAACTGTACATTTCAAATCGTCTCGGCCACAGCTTGCTCTAAAACTTAAACATCACCTAATGGGGTGCCTCAGGGCTCGATCCTCAGCCCACTGCTTTTCAACCTGTACGTCAGACCTTTGGCAGACATTGCGGATCAGGGCGGTCTAACTCTCTTCACCTATGCTGACGATTCACAGATTATTTTCTCCCTCTCTAATTCCGACCCCCTCGCACCCTCTTGCCCTAAACAAGGCCTTAGTAATATCTCTACTTGGATGACCCAAAATCACCTTCAGCTGAATGGTGAGAAAACTGAGGTTCTCATCCTGGGCAAGAAGAAAGACCTCTGGAGCCCCTCTCACTGGCTGGTTGAGATGGGTAATCTTCCCAAGCCATCTAGCCATGTTCGGAACCTGGGCGTCATTATTTATGACTCATTGTCCATGCACCAGCAAACAGTTAAGGCTACAGCGTTATGCTTCACCATCTTGAAATGGCTTAGGAAAATCTTACGCTGCCTGTCACCACTCAAAAAAACGTGGTCCATGCCCTTATTACATCGCAGCTCGATTACGGCAACATTCTTTACCTTGGCTCAAACAAGGCCATGACTGTAATGATGTAACATGGTTCCATGCTAGAATACTGAGCATGGAACCAGGTCTATCAAAGATTCTGTTAAGCAATGTTCTATAATTGTCAGTTAACTTATGTTGGCTGTTGGATGAGGTTGTAATAAATGCCTCCTATCTGGATCATCATCTTGTGTGGCTTGACTTTATTACACTAATGACGTTTGGAAGGAGAAACAAACTCAAGTAGTGATACAACCTCAACAACAACTGAAGAAAACTGAAGAAAATAAATATGAAGATTGGGAAGTAAGGTAACTTACTGTCATGTAGTGGAGGGCTGCGAGAGCAGGAATTGGATCGAGCAACTGTGCTGAAGAGTTCGGGTGACAGTGCGAAGGCAGTGATTTGGGTTGAGGCGCAGAGGCCTTTAAGCATTAATTTGATTTACAACGAAGAGGCCAGTGTGCGTTTCACCGAGCATTGCGACATCATCTAAGAAAAGAAGAAGATGAGCTCTATCGCCTGCGAAGAAAAGACTGAATGCTCGTGAGAATTGGTGGCGGCTATCTTAGGTGAGGTGAACAGGTGTGAAACAGAGGGGAAAAAAACAAGCTTTATCGCATGTCAAAAACAGACTGAATGCTGATGATGTTTAGTGGCGCCAATTTTAAGTGAGGCAAACACGTGAGATGCTCAAGTAGAAGAAAGCTCGATCTCCTCAGGAAACATCACCGAAAGTTGAAGACGCGAGTGATGACCTGTATCGGTGGCCATCTTAGGTGTAGGAAAGAGTGCTTCGAGCAGCATTGAAGGTCGCGCGATTTGTGTTTGCTGTCACGGTGACAAACACACCTTTTCGTGATCTGAAGGGAACTACAGCATTGGAGGTTGAGTCAGTTGGTGTTTGCTTTCACTGTGACAAACACACCCGTTCATCACTAAGGCATAGTTTGTTTTTTTAAAATACATCGCATCTGCAGTGACAAGCACACCAGAAGAAATGAGCTTGTCAATGCGGTGACATGCTCACCTGAAGAAATAAGAGGCGTTTTATCCAGTGAAAAAATTTCTGAATTTACAGTTGAGAGTCACCTTGGTAACTGTGTTATTTATTGTTCATAATAACATAGAATTATAATAATTGTGCTTGGACTCACGGTGACAGGCACACCTTTTAGGATTAGTAAGAGTGTTAGTACATTGAAGTGTGTTGTATATTTAAGTTAGTTAGGAATTGTGAGAGCGTTTATATATTATACTGTTTTGACGTGATAAAAAGAAAAGATAGGATATGCAGAATGTTACAGCGCCACAGTTTTTTGTGTCAGATCCTGGTGAATCTGCAATACGGTGGAAAAAATCGAAAAATATTTTTTGAGAATTATGCAAGGGTGTGTGGTACAAATTTGAGTGAAACAGGCTCTTTTGTTGCACTGTTTAGGGGGTGAAGGTCAGGAAGTTTTGGAAAATTTACCACAACTGCACAAGTGGATCAAAGGGGATTGAACGAGTTTGAAATATGTTTAAGACAGTTAGATCTACACTACTTACCTAAAGTTAGTACCATAATGGAGAGGTAATATTTTGGATTGCAGGAACAAGGAAAAGATGAAAGTGTTGAGGAGTTTATTACTTCTTTACGGAAATTAGCTTCTAGTTGTAAATTTGGTGTGTTGGTGGAAGAAAGGATCAGAGATCAGTTTGTACTGAGGTGTTGTATCGATAAAATCAGAGAAACGCTCTGGTTAAAGGTTGAGCTACCTTTGGACGAAGTAATTAGTGTTGCTAAAAGAGTAGAGCATATGTTAAAGTGTGTAGGAGAACTAAGCAAAGTGAATAAAGGAGATACTGTCAGTAGTAAAGTGCAGGAAGTTGAGTGTCCAGTACTGCACAAAGATGATAATAAAAGAAAAAGTGATGAGAGTGTCCGACAGAAAGGTACTGTGGATGATAGTAGTACAGTAAAGCCACCGGCGGGTACAACATTTATAACGTCTTTTGAAGGGAATTATTACAGATGCGGAAGGTTTGGACACATGGCAAATGCAAAAGAATGTCCAGCTAACAGGATCATTTGTAATGTATGTGGCAAAAGAGGACATATTGGGAAAAATTGTCGTACAAGGAATAGGAGGGATTTAGGGTCTGAAATAAAAGAGGTTAGCTTTCAAGTAAGTGAAAATGAAGTGGAACATCCCTCTGAGTGGGTTTTGGTGGGTGATGTTAGAGTTAAGATGAAATTTGATTTGCGTTCTCACATCACATTTGTTTCAAAAGATCTTTTCATTAAAAGTTTTCACAAAAAAAAGAAACTGATGAAACCAGATATTAAGCCGACAGGTTATGGAGGGTTACCCATTAAGTTGTTGGGTTATTTTGATGATTGCATTAAATACAATGGTAGATTTACTGATGCAAAAATGTATGTAGCTGAAAGGGGTGATAATTTGTTGAGCTGGACTCATCAAGCACGATTAGGAGTCATTCTCAACCCTAATGCACATCCTTCTGTTCAAGTACAATCTGTTGAGGGTGAAGAAAACAAATTTGTGAAAGAGTTTGGAGAATTATTTAGTGACACTTTGGGGTGTTTAAAGGGTTATAATCACCATATAAAATTGAAGCTTGGTGCCATACCTGTTGCGGCAAAAGTTAGACGTATTCCCATTTGTGTCCAAGAAGCAGTACAAAAGGAAATAGATAAGTTGTTGTCCACTGGAGTTATACAGCCTGTGGAAGCTACAGAATGGCTTGCTCCCATTGTCGTGGCACGAAAACCTAATAATGAGATTCGTCTACGTGTGGACCTTCGGGCTTTGAGTAAAGAAGTAGTGGTTGACAAATTCCCACTTCCCAATATCGAGGAATTAGTGTCAGCATTGGATGGTGCTTGTTATTTCACCACTTTGGACATGGCTTCGGCTTATCATCAGGTCCATTTAAGTAAAGAGTGTCAAGAGTTGACCGCTTTCATAATGCCAATTGGTGCATTCAAGTTTCTGAGAATGCCTTTTGGACTGGTTTCCGCAGCCTCTGTGTTCCAGAGAATTATGGAAGATCTCTTTAAGGGCATACCAGGTGTAAGATATTATCAAGACGATGTGTTAATATGTGGGAAAGATGTGAAGGAACATGATGAGACGGTACATTCTGTGCTTAAAAAGATGCTTGATGCTGTGTTGTCGAGAGACAAATGCAAGTTTGGGGTCACAGAACTTGACTATTTGGGTCACCATATTTCACGACAAGGGGTAAGACCTAAGAAAGAGTTAGTTGATACGATTGAAATGTTAAAAAAAACATGCTCAAACGATGACGTTTCTTCATTTTTGGGTATGGCAGAATTTTATAATAAGTTTGTGAGAAATTTTGCAGATAAAAGTGTTCATCTCAGGAGGTTGATGTGTAAAAATTCTGAGTTTGTTTGGAGTGAGAATTACAGTACAGAGTTCAAACAAGTGAAAAAAGATCTTAGGAATGCACCAAACCTACAAGCATTTGTACCTGGAAATCCTACCTTTATAGTCACGGATGCAAGTATGAAGGGGCTGGGAGCTCTTCTTTTCCAGATTAGAAAGGGCCAAGAGGAGTTGATTGCATGTACTTCAAGATGTTTAAAAGGTGCAGAGATAAGTTATACTGTTATAGAAAAAGAAGCATTGGCGATATTCTGGGCTATTAACAAATTTAGAAAGTTTGTGTGGGGTTCCTTTTTTGTGGTCAGGTCTGAGCATAAGCCTCCTAAAGAGGTATTCGAAAAGAAGCGTTTAGATTCAATTTCTTCTAGGATTAGAAGATGGGTTATCTCTTTACAAGAGTTCAACTTTAACTTTGAATACATTCCTGGAAAAACAAATGTATCGGCTGACTGTCTGTCTTGATTGGTGGAGGTTGTGGGTAAAGATAACTGTCAGGGTGAAGATGATCAAAATAATACAGAATGTGACATAAGTGTTTGTGATATTACTTTGGGAGCTGTAAAGGAAGAAGAATGGAAGGATGAGTTAAAAAAGGATAATGAATTGTTAACTGTTATGAGTCTATTAGATCAACATAAGACTCAATGTCTTAGTAAACCTTGGTCATTAATTGCGCATGAGTTACCTGTTGTTGAGGGTGTTCTCATGAGAGGCACAAGAATGATTCCACCTTTGAACCTAAGGAGCGTCATTGTAAACATGGCTCATGAAGGGCATATGGGCTTTTCCAAGACCAAAGAGCGCATCCGTCAGGATTTCTGGTGGCCAGGGTTAGATTTATTGGTGGAACTTACCGTTAGAGAGTGTACGCTTTGCCAAGCTAATGATAAAGTACTTAAACCGAGATGTCCTCCTATGGTTTGTAGAAGTTTACCTAAATGTCCCTGAGAATAATTAGCCGATGGGGGGAAGTAAGTTTAGTAAGGGAAATCACAACTCAATCTGTGAATAATTTTTTAGATTCTGTGTTTAAACGTGAAAGTTTTCCAAACTCAATTCTTTCAGACAATGGTCCACAGTTCTGTTCTGGAATGATGGAGGATTATTTTCTCAAATGTGGAGTGGTACATAAAAAGATTTTGTTACATAATCCAGAGGCAAATGGTGCTTTGGAAATATTTAACTGAACTTTAAAGGAGAGTATCCAATTAGCTAAAGCTAACTGTTTGGATTGGAGGAGAGAGTTGCAGAGTCGTATTCCGGCCTACAGATTCACTCCTCATTCATCAACGGGGAAAACTCCTTTTGAACTTTTCAAGGGAAGGTCTCCCAATACTTGTTTGTGCCCTGGGTGGATGGTTGCGGATGAGGGATTGAAGAACAATGACATTGGGGCTTAGATAGACAAATAATTCTCTCTTCAAAAGAAAAGGAAAGTGTATGTTGATGATAGGAGATCTGTTAAAATTTCTCATTTTAAGATTAGGGAGAAAGTTAAAATCAAAGCTCCGGTTGGATGCCAAAATTGGTCAAAGTTTACTTCACCAAGAACTATTATTAAACTTTTCAAAAATGCTGTTAAGACAGATGATGGTCGTATCTGGAACCATAGTCGTCTAGCACATTTTGGTGGGTGTGACATGTCTGACCAGGATAATGTTATTTTTTGTCGACCTTCTTCCGATGTTGATTTGAAGTCTGGATATACTCGTAGGAGTGTGAGAGTTCAGAGATTTCCTATGCACTTGCGTGATTTTGTAAACTTCTAATTTACTTTTATGTTGTTTCTGTTTAGATGTAAAGAGGAAGGAGTGTAATGATGTAACATGGTTCCATGCTAGAATACTGAGCATGGAACCAGGTCTGTCAAAGATTCTGTTACGCAATGTTCTATAATTGTCAGTTAACTTATGCTGGCTGTTGGATGAGGTTGTAATAAATACCTCGTATCTGGATCATCATATTGCGTGGCTTGACTTTATTAAAGTGGCCCGCAGACTTCCGCTTGTCCAGAATTCTGCAGCTAGACTGCGGTGCAGAATTCCCAGGGCTTCCCCTATTTCTGGACACTTACGTGACCTTCATTGGCTCAGGGTGGAGAACCCCATCAAGTTCAAAGCCCTGAGCTATATGTTCAAAATCGAGGCAGGCACCGCACCTCAGTACCTTCAAGCTCTTGTCCTCCCCCATGTGCCCTCCCGTCACGTCGGTCTGAAACCATGGGCAATTTTGTTGTGCCCAGGGTCAAACGCTCCAAAATGGGGGGAAGATCTTTTTCCTACCTCGGTCCATCCCTCTGGAATACTCTGCCCCCTATCATCCGCAAAGAAACTGTGACTACACCCACTTTCGTAGAGCTCTTAAGACCTGGCTTTTTGATCAATAAATCCATCTAACTGCCTTGCGATTTCTGCTCCCTGTCCATCATGGCGCCGGGAAACCCTTTTGGGTATCTGTAGCTCCTTACAAATGCAATAAATAAATAAATAAATAAAATAAGATTACCTGTGCTCATCGTCTGGTAGATTGGTACAGAGCAGGCAGGATTATCAAAGAGGCAATGTGTAGAGTATTTGTGTAACACATAGTAAAGTAACACAGTGAAAGACACTACCAAAAAACTCCACACCAGTTGTAGAAAAATATGCCATCTTTGTGTAATTAAAACCAGACCTAAAGGACAACAATCTAATCTATCTAGAGTTATGCAAGTAGTAACTTTAATAGGTCATTCCCCTGGAGCATCACAGTGCTCAGGAAACTTTAAGGGACTTACAGTAATCCTCATGTGAGCCCACTGGCTGCCTCCGTATTGGAAAGGTCTTCGATGCAGTGAGGGTTGAAGTCAGGCCGCGCAGGCCCGTGGGACAGTACCTGGGGCTTGGAGTTGCTATCTGGTTGTCTGCAGTATTGGACACAGGATCCACGTGGTAGGAAGATGAGTTGGGCTCCGGCATGGCCGCAGGAGCACAGGCGACTCTATGTCCCATACTGCTGTGTTGGCAGGCCTCACACATGGAGCTTGTGTTGGTAAGAGGCACAGAAGCAGGCAGGGCTGGGGTTCAGCCACAGTTGAGGCAGTCTTGTGAAAGTTCTGGACAAAGAGCCTGGAGAGAGCACGCTCAGATCGCTGTGTAGCTAGGCAACCAGAATGCGCTCAAGCCACTCTGTGCTCCCAGCACTGACTGAGGGGACAGTGCTACACTGCAACGCTGTGGTATTTTCAAAAACAGCAATTTCAAGTATGACTAGTAGCACGAGGTGAGCAGGCTCCAACACAGCAGACGCTAGACAGTGTGAGTGTGTCTGGTGGCCCAATAAAACATACAAATATATACCCAGCAGCAGATGTTATTTTGCATGCAGTGCTCGGTCACGGTACACGGAAGTCATTTATTGCCCTGATTCTTCCATGACATGAGGCAGGGCAACAAGTTCTTGGGAAATTGTAGGATACAGAGGGCAGTTGTCCCTCACTGCAGAGGTAGCAAGGAGCAGGGCAACACAGCAGAGCACAGTGCCAGGAAGGCAGTCGCTCCTGGTAGTACAGCAATCAGCAGGCAGAAGCACAGCAAAGTAAACGACAAAGGGGCAGTCCGGCCTAGCAGCATAGTACCTCTTAGTTGCAGAGTACATGAGGGTGACAGCAAGCTGACTTACACAATTCCAGGATTTGAAGCCTAAATATCTACTTATTAATTTGTTCTGGCCATGCGTGGCCTTCCCTCACTGCACCGCCTCCTTTTTTGAAGATCTGCATTAAGATTGCAAACCCCAGGGTGTCTGCACTTCCCAAAGTGTAAACCTGTAGACACATGGTAATCACTGCATCTGTTTAGCCCTATAAACCATGGTTATGCATCCTTCCCACTGAAATGATAATATAAAGAAAATTGAAAAAAAAGATTAAGTAACATGCAAAAGAGATAGTTTGTTGTTTATTTAAATGTCTGCCTATGCTTGCATGTCCTGTTCTTTAGGGAGCTGTCAATCACTGTTTTAGCTCCTCCCTTTGGATGGAACATGAGAATGAAGGTGGAGAGAAGCTGGCACCTGTTGAGTCAACATTGATTGGTCCCAGTGCCAAGAATCTCTCTGGTACACGTGTCACGTGACCTGACATGAGATCTGCTGGGAGGAGGCTGGCTGGTCGCTTCTTTATAAACATAGGAGCTGTGGGCTTGGAGCCCCACCTTGAGATTGAATCTTGTGTGCCTCAGATCACACCTCGATACCAGCCACCCCTCGCCATGAAGGTCGCCCTGGCTCTGCTGCTGGTGGCAGTCAGCTGCTCCCTGGGTGAGTGTCCTTCCTGGGCTCAGGGGGGGGGGTGAGAGAAGGGGCAGCTGCTCCCTGGGTGAGTGTCCTTCCAGGGGTCAGGGGGAGGGGGTGAGAGAAGGGGCAGCTGCTCCCTGGGTGAGTGTCCTTCCTGGGCTCAGGGGGAGGGGGGGAGGGGGTGAGAGAAGGGGCAGCTGCTCCCTGGGTGAGTGTCCTTCCTGTGCTCAGGGGGAGGGGGTGAGAGAAGGGGCAGCTGCTCCCTGGGTGAGTGTCCTTCCTGGGCTCAGGGGGGGGGGGAGGGGGTGAGAGAAGGGGCAGCTGCTCCCTGGGTGAGTGTCCTTCCTGGGCTCAGGGGGAGGGGGTGAGAGAGGGGGCAGCTGCTCCCTGGGTGAGTGTCCTTCCTGGGCTCAGGGGGGGGGTGAGAGAAGGGTCAGCTGCTCCCTGGGTGAGTGTCCTTCCTGTGCTCAGGGGGAGGGGGTGAGAGAAGGGGCAGCTGCTCCCTGGGTGAGTGTCCTTCCTGGGCTCAGGGGGAGGGGGGGGTGAGAGAAGGGGCAGCTGCTCCCTGGGTGAGTGTCCTTCCTGTGCTCAGGGGGAGGGGGTGAGAGAAGGGGCAGCTGCTCCCTGGGTGAGTGTCCTTCCTGGGCTCAGGGGGGGGGAGGGGGTGAGAGAAGGGGCAGCTGCTCCCTGGGTGAGTGTCCTTCCTGGGCTCAGGGGGAGGGGGTGAGAGAGGGGGCAGCTGCTCCCTGGGTGAGTGTCCTTCCTGTGCTCAGGGGGGGGGTGAGAGAAGGGGCAGCTGCTCCCTGGGTGAGTGTCCTTCCTGGGCTCAGGGGGAGGGGGGGGGGTGAGAGAAGGGGCAGCTGCTCCCTGGGTGAGTGTCCTTCCTGTGCTCAGGGGGGGGGGTGAGAGAAGGGGCAGCTGCTCCCTGGGTGAGTGTCCTTCCTGGGCTCAGGGGGGGGGGTGAGAGAGGGGGCAGCTGCTCCCTGGGTGAGTGTCCTTCCTGGGCTCAGGGGGGGGGGTGAGAGAAGGGTCAGCTGCTCCCTGGGTGAGTGTCCTTCCTGTGCTCAGGGGGAGGGGGTGAGAGAAGGGGCAGCTGCTCCCTGGGTGAGTGTCCTTCCTGGGCTCAGGGGGGGGAGGGGGTGAGAGAAGGGGCAGCTGCTCCCTGGGTGAGTGTCCTTCCTGGGCTCAGGGGGAGGGGGTGAGAGAGGGGGCAGCTGCTCCCTGGGTGAGTGTCCTTCCTGTGCTCAGGGGGGGGGGGTGAGAGAAGGGGCAGCTGCTCCCTGGGTGAGTGTCCTTCCTGGGCTCAGGGGGAGGGGGTGAGAGAAGGGTCAGCTGCTCCCTGGGTGAGTGTCCTTCCTGTGCTCAGGGGGGGGGGTGAGAGAAGGGGCAGCTGCTCCCTGGGTGAGTGTCCTTCCTGTGCTCAGGGGGGTGGGGGGTGAGAGAAGGGGCAGCTGCTCCCTGGGTGAGTGTCCTTCCAGGGGTCAGGGGGGTGGGGGGGGTGAGAGAAGGGGCAGCTGCTCCCTGGGTGAGTGTCCTTCCTGTGCTCAGGGGGAGGGGGTGAGAGAAGGGGCAGCTGCTCCCTGGGTGAGTGTCCTTCCTGTGCTCAGGGGGGGGGTGAGAGAAGGGGCAGCTGCTCCCTGGGTGAGTGTCCTTCCTGTGCTCAGGGGGGGGGGGGTGAGAGAAGGGGCAGCTGCTCCCTGGGTGAGTGTCCTTCCTGTGCTCAGGGGGGGGGGCAGTCAGCTGCTCCCTGGGTGAGTGTCCTTCCTGTGCTCAGGGGGGGGGGGGCAGTCAGCTGCTCCCTGGGTGAGTGTCCTTCCTGGGCTGAGGGGGGGGGGGCAGTCAGCTGCTCCCTGGGTGAGTGTCCTTCCTGGGCTCAGGGGGAGGGGGTGAGAGAGGGGGCAGCTGCTCCCTGGGTGAGTGTCCTTCCTGTGCTCAGGGGGAGGGGGTGAGAGAAGGGGCAGCTGCTCCCTGGGTGAGTGTCCTTCCTGTGCTCAGGGGGAGGGGGTGAGAGAAGGGGCTTTGAATGGACCTGTCGTTTAATAAATAACCAATCATAACATTCCTCCGCGCACCTCCAGGACTCAGCAATATCTGTGGAAGCGAGAGTTATAGAGACCCCCACACAAAATAAACAGTTACCCTTTGCTGGAGGGGATTCTTTTTCAAAGTAAATGGGAACCTCTTTAGTTTCCTCTTTTATATGTTTCTATACATGTTGGAGTTTTCGTCTTTAATGTCCCAGGCTCACCCTCATAAGTGAGAGGGGGTGTGGCTGGGAGCGCGAGGTCAGGATAGGGATTTTGAAAGTACATTGCTATTTAAACCCCCTTATACTTTTGAATTTGTAGCTCATTCTCAAGTGTTGTTTTTTTGTTTTTTTAAGAATGTGGAAAAGAAAATTGATGAAAGTATTCCAAATCTAGTCTCAAAATACTCTCTGGAGCCATTCCTTCTCTATTCCTCATTTAGCCCTTTGCTAAGTAAATACACAAATGATTGGTGATTTTATGATCCAGAAATACATCAATTGCTTCAGAGCCTTCTACCGACGCCATTGTACTCAAAACACCCAAGAGGCTACCTTTAACAAATATATTAAAATGTAAGTTTGACTGCTCCCACGAGCCCAGACAAATCAAACCACGATGCAAGCTGCCAGTCTCTTAGTTGCAGGCACAAAAAATATGTCTGAGGCAGCTAAGAGGTTACAATAAAAGCCAGGGGATAGCTCAGAGGGTTTGCTGCAGAGGAGGTATCTCGGGGGCTGCAGCCTCGGCTCTCATAAAGGCCGGAGAGGAGGGGCTGGCTGAGCCGATACAAGGACTGTTTTAAGGAACCTTTAGAGATGGATGAAGTGCTGGCGAGGACACATGCATACATTAAATGGCATGCAAGTCAATATGCAAATTAGTAAACACTATAGTTTGCCTTGAATGGAAATTTAAATTTAAAAGGAAAAAAGACGAGTCATGTGGGAGAGGGTGCAACCAGTTGATTCATTACGTAGAAGTCACCATTGACTGATAACACACAACAAATAAATAGGATTGCTCCCATCAAAAACACATAGATACATTTACAATTTAAATTTCTTTCGAATGTCTTCAAATAGTTGACTCCGGGTGGTCCTAGTGACACATTTAAAGCAAGTTGGTGAAAGCCTCTTTAGGTGTGGTTAACGTATACAAGGCGGCCAGATGTTAAGAGCAATGCCAATATATCAGGGTTAAAATCAAGGTAAAGTAAACATGAAAACTATCTGGGTTTGGCACCAGCAAGACTTGTGCCTTGCCTACTTAGGGCGTGCTGTATAGGGTGGGACGCATCACACCCCTCCTTGGGTTTGGGTTGCAGAGGCATGCGATTACTACTACAGGGATTTTATTGGGCCAAGTATTTTTGACCTTCCTTGAGGCATGTCTTTGAACGATACCTGTTTGCTTTCGCTCTCCTATTGGAGAACACTGGGACACGTGGTTGTCTTGGCTCCGCCTCCTCCCCTCCCCTCCATCAATAACCCCTCAAGCACAGCAGGTGGCGCCCTTCTAGCCTGTCTGCTCGAGGACAAATCCAATCCAATAAAGATCCATAAGTAAGACTAAATGGACAGGCTGATATTTTTCCTAATTTATTCTCCCACAGTACATTAGCTGTTTTTATGAAATTGTGAGCCGCCCCATCAAAATATTATTAATTTTAATGCTCCTTTTTTATGAATTAAAAGTCATCCACTGGTGTGGTCTGCATAATAAACAGCACATTTTGTGAAAAGGCATATTATAATCCCAAGCCTCCTCTACATTAAAGAATTAACATTGTGCATGGAATAATGCTGCCCAAAGTGACAAATACATGTGTTGCCCCCACCTTCATAATCACTGCCCTCATATCTTCCTACAAGGTTTAATACATTGGCCACCCTTTAGAAGCATCACAGGCAAGGTGGACAGACACATCTTCAAGCCCCAGACAAGTGGAACACCCAGACCACCCATCTACAGCAGCCCCACAGAGCAGCCACTCATGCACAACACACAGCACTTCAACACAGAGCACCATAGAGCAGGCACCCATGCATAACACACAGCACATCAGCACAGAGAACCACAGAGCAGCCACCCATGCAGAACACACAGCACTTCAGCACAGAGCACTACAGAGCATCCACCCATGCAGAACACACAGCTCTTCAGCACAGAGCACCACAGAGCAGCCACCCATGCAGAACACACAGCACTTCAGCACAGAGCACCACAGAGCAGCCACCCATGCAGAACACACAGCACTTCAGCACAGAGCACTACAGAGCATCCACCCATGCAGAACACACAGCTCTTCAGCACAGAGCACCACAGAGCAGCCACCCATACAGATCACACAGCACTTCAACACAGAGCACCACAGAGCAGGCACCCATGCAGAACACACAGCACTTCAACACAGAGCACCACAGAGCAGGCACCCATGCATAACACAAAGCACTTCAGCACAGAGCACCACAGAGGAGCCACCCATGCATAACACACAGCACTTCAGCACAGAGCACCACAGAGCAGCCACCCATACAGAACACACAGCACTTCAGCACAGAGCACCACATAGCAGGCACCCATGCAGAACACACAACACTTCAGCACAGAGCACCACAGAGCAGCCACCTATCCAGAACACACAGCACTTCAGCACAGAAAACCACAGAGCAGCCACCCATACAGAACACACAGCACCTCAGCACAGAGCACCACAGAGCAGCCACCCATGCAGAACACACAGCACTTCAGCACAGAGCACCACAGAGCAGCCCCCCATGCAGAACACACAGCACTTCAGCACAGAGCACCACAGAGCAGACACCCATGCAGAACACACAATACTTCAACACAAAGCACCACTGAGCAGCCACCCATGAACAACACACAGCACTTCAACACAGAGCACCACAGAGCAGCCACCCATGCAGATCACACAGCACTTCAACACAAAGCACCACAGAGCAGCCCCCATACAGATCACACAGCACTTCAGCACAGAGCACCACAGAGCAGCCCCCATACAGAAGAACACACAGCACTTCAACACAGAGCACCACAGAGCAGGCACCCATGCAGAACACACAATACTTCAACACAAAGCACCACTGAGCAGCCACCCATGAACAACACACAGCACTTCAACACAGAGCACCACAGAGCAGCCACCCATGCAGATCACACAGCACTTCAGCACAGAGCACCACAGAGCAGCCCCCATACAGATCACACAGCACTTCAGCACAGAGCACCACAGAGCAGCCCCCATACAGAAGAACACACAGCACTTCAACACAGAGCACCATAGAGCAGGCACCCATGCATAACACACAGCACTTCAGCACAGAGCACCACAGAGCAGCCACCCATACAGAACACACAGCACTTCAGCACAGAGCACCACATAGCAGGCACCCATGCAGAACACACAGCACTTCAGCACAGAGCACCACATAGCAGGCACCCATGCATAACACACAGCACTTCAGCACAGAGCACCACAGAGCAGCCACCCATACAGAACACACAGCACTTCAGCACAGAGCACCACATAGCAGGCACCCATGCAGAACACACAGCACTTCAGCACAGAGCACCACAGAGCAGCCCCCCATGCAGAACACACAGCACTTCAGCACAGAGCACCACAGAGCAGCCCCCCATGCAGAATACACAGCACTTCAACACAGAGCACCACAGAGCAGCCACCCATGCAGAACACACAGCACCTCAGCACAGAGCACCACAGAGCAGCCCCCATACAGATCACACAGCACTTCAGCACAGAGCACCAAAGAGCAGCCACCCATGCAGAACACACAGCACATCAGCACAGAGCACCACAGAGCAGGCACCCATGCAGAACACACAACACTTCAACACAGAGCACCACAGAGCAGCCACCCATGCAAAACACACAGCACTTCAGCACAGAGCACCACATAGCAGGCACCCATGCAGAACACACAACACTTCAGCACAGAGCACCACAGAGCAGCCACCTATGCAGAACACACAGCACTTCAGCACAGAAAACCACAGAGCAGCCACCCATACAGAACACACAGCACCTCAGCACAGAGCACCACAGAGCAGCCACCCATGCAGAACACACAGCACTTCAACACAGAGCACCACAGAGCAGCCCCCCATGCAAAACACACAGCACGTCAGCACAGAGCACCACAGAGCAGCCCCCCATGCAGAACACACAGCACTTCAGCACAGAGCACCACAGAGCAGCCCCCCATGCAGAATACACAGCACTTCAACACAGAGCACCACAGAGCAGCCACCCATGCAGAACACACAGCACCTCAGCACAGAGCACCACAGAGCAGCCCCCATACAGATCACACAGCACTTCAGCACAGAGCACCAAAGAGCAGCCACCCATGCAGAACACACAGCACTTCAGCACAGAGCACCACAGAGCAGGCACCCATGCAGAACACACAACACTTCAACACAGAGCACCACAGAGCAGCCACCCATGCAGAACACACAACACTTCAACACAGAGCACCACAGAGCAGCCACCCATGCAGAACACACAGCACTTCAGCACAGAGCACCACAGAGCAGCCACCCATGCAGAACACACAGCACTTCAGCACAGAGCACCAAAGAGCAGCCATCCATGCAGAACACACAACACTTCAACACAGAGCACCACAGAGCAGCCACCCATGCAGAACACACAGAACTTCAGCACAGAGCACCACAGAGCAGCCACCCATGCAGAACACACAGCACTTCAGCACAGAGCACCACAGAGCAGCCACCCATGCAGAACGCACAGAACTTCAGCACAGAGCACCAAAGAGCAGCCACCCATGCAGAACACACAGCACTTCAACACAGAGCACCACAGAGCAGCCACCCATGCAGAACGCACAGCACTTCAGCACAGAGCACCAGAGAGCAGCCACCCATGCAGAACACACAGCACTTCAACACAGAGCACCGCAGAGCAGCCACCCATGCAGAACGCACAGCACTTCAGCACAGAGCACCACAGAGCAGCCACCCATGCAGAACATACAGCACTTCAGCACAGAGCACCACAGAGCAGTCACCCATGCAGAACACACAGCACTTCAACACAGAGCACCAGAGAGCAGCCCCCCATGCAGAACACACAGCACTTCAGCACAGAGCACCACAGTTAAAACATATCCTCACTCAGGATACATTTAAGTCCTATTGGCCCCTCACATAAGAGATGTGGTAATTGCAGGTGAGGACAGGAAAACACAGAAGGAAACACATTATTCATTGTAATTTGCAAAACTTATTCCTGTTTGTGATTGAGCTAATTATGTGTTTTCCATCTCTGTCATTGTAGATTCTGTGTCTTCTCGAGTTGTTGATGGTAAACCAAAGGAAAGTCTGAAGTCATGGGTGCAATTGGTATGAACTTTTAAAGTTACATTTTATTTTAAGAACATTCTTCTACTTTTTAACTGATGACCTATATTTATGGGAAATAAATATGTAATATTGTTTTGCCTACCTATAGTATTCCTGTATGTGTTTGAGGATGGATGGGGGGGGGGAGTACCTGAATGGCCCTCATGACAACTGAGCTGGAGAAATATTCTTGGGGGGGGGGGGGGTGGACTAAACTGCTGGGGCCAATATGAGTATTCTGGTATTTTGGACTGGGAATTACTGGAGCCACAAAATCTGGACCCTCTAATACTCGGTTTAAATCCCATGGTGAGGTGAGACTAAGACTGGAAACATCTGGAGCAGACAGATGTGGCCTCTGCCTGAGGGAAAGAAAAAAGTCCAGACATCTCCTGCAACACTGCAGGAGCGAGTAACTCTCCCTCCCGCCTCCTCTCAATAGATTGCATTGAGGGGACCCCCTGGGCAGCAGCTGTGAATCCTTGCTTGCTCCTTGTGACTCTTGCACTGTCTCTGAGACCCCTGGCCCCAGGAGTGACAAAGGCAGTGGCAAGAACTCGTTAAATGCTTCTATTCTGCCTTTTAATAATATTCTGTTATTCACTTTTAGTGCTATAAAAACGGACAACCCTTAGGACCTTGGTGGTAGCTGTGGGAAGTAAAAATGGCTTTAAATGTATGATTTGGGTGTGCTTGCAAGTGAGAGTATTCTTAAGAGAGAGAGAGTGTTTATGAGAGCGCGTCTGTGTGTGTGAGTGAGTGCATCGGTGAGTGTAAGCATGTGAGTGATGACTAGTGAAAGTCATTGACAGGTAAAGTTAGATTTGGTGAGACTGAGGCCCAGATGTACCATTCTTTGACTCAAGGCAACTCTGCACCTGAACTGCTGGTCGCCTTGCATCAAAGGATGAGAGAACAAACACGTGCCCTTTCTATTAATATATGGGGCACTTGTATTCTCCATTCCAAGTGTCACTGGTTAGATATGGTGCACTTGTATTCTCCATTCCAAGTGTCAGTGGTTAGATATGGTGCACTTGTATTCTCCATTCCAAGTGTCACTGGTTAGATATGGTACACTTGTATTCTCCATTCCAAGTGTCACTGGTTAGATATGGTGCACTTCTATTCTCCATTACAAGTGTCAGTGGTTAGATATGGCGCACATGTATTCTCCATTCTAAGTGTCAGTGGGTAGATAACGTGCATTTGTATTCTCCATTCCAAGTGTCACTGGTTAGATATGGTGCATTTGTATTCTCCATTCTAAGATTCAGTGGGTAGATAGTGCACTTGTATTCTCCATTCCAAGTGTCACTGGTTAGATATGGTGCACTTGTATTCTTCATTCGAAGTGTCAGTGGGTAGATATGGTGCACTTGTATTCTCCATTCCAAGTGTCACAGGTTAGATATGGTGCAATAGTATTCTCCATTCCAAGTGTCGGTGGTTAGATATGGTGCACTTGTATTCTCCATTCCAAGTGTCACTGGTTAGATATGGCGCACATGTATTCTCCATTCTAAGTGTCAGTGGGTAGATATGGTGCACTTGTATTCTCTATTCCAAGTGTCACTGGTTAGATATGGTGCACTTGCATTCTCCATTCCTAGTGTCACTGGCTAGATATGGTGCACTTGTATTCTCTATTCCAAGTGTCACTGGTTAGATATGGTGCACTTGCATTCTCCATTCCTAGTGTCACTTGTTAGATATGGTGCACTTGTATTCTCCATTCCTAGTGTCACTTGTTAGATATGGTGCACTTGTATTCTCCATTCCAAGTGTCACTGGATAGATATGGTGCACTTGTATTCTCCATTCCAAGTGTCACTGGTTAGATATGGTGCACTTGTATTCTCCATTCCAAGTGTCACTGGATAGATATGGTGCACTTGTATTCTCCATTCCAAGTGTCAGTGGGTAGATATGGTGCACTTGTATTCTCCATTCCAAGTGTCAATGGTTAGATATGGTGCACTTGTATTCTCCATTCCAAGTGTCAATGGTTAGATAGTGTGCACTTGTATTCTCCATTCCAAGTGTCACTGGATAGATATGGTGCACTTGTATTCTCCATTCCAAGTGTCAATGGTTAGATATAGTGCACTTGTATTCTCCATTCCAAGTGTCACTGGATAGATATGGTGCACTTGTATTCTCCATTCCAAGTGTCAGTGGTTAGATATGGTGCACTTGTATTCTCCATTCCAAGTGTCAGTGGTTAGATATGGTGCACTTGTATTCTCCATTCCAAGTGTCACTGGTTAGATATGGTGCATTTGTATTCTCCATTCCAAGTGTCACTGGATAGATATGGTGCACTTGTATTCTCCATTCCAAGTGGCACTGGTTAGATATGGTGCACTTGTATTCTCCATTCCAAGTGTCACTGGTTAGATATGGCGCACTTGTATTCTTCATTCGAAGTGTCAGTGGGTAGATATGGTGCACTTGTATTCTCCATTTCAAGTGTCACTGGTTAGATATGGTGCACTTGTATTCTTCATTCCAAGTGTCAGTGGTTAGATAAGGTGCACTTGTCTTCTCCATTCCAAGTGTCGGTGGTTAGATATGGTGCACTTGTATTCTCCATTTCAAGTGTCACTGGTTAGATATGGTGCACTTGTATTCTCCATTCCAAGTGTCACAGGTTAGATATGGTGCACTAGTATTCTCCATTCCAAGTGTCTCTGGTTAGATATGGTGCACTTGTATTCTCCATTCCAAGTGTCAGTGGTTAGATATAGTGCACTTGTATTCTCCATTCTAAGTGTCAGTGGTTAGATATGGCGCACTTGTATTCTCCATTCAAGGTGTCTCTGGTTAGATATGGTGCACTTGTATTCTCCATTCCAAGTGGCACTGGTTAGATATGGTGCACTTGTATTCTCCATTCCAAGTGTCAGTGGTTAGATATGGTGCACTTGTCCTCTCCATTCCAAGTGTCAGTGGTTAGATAAGGTGCACTTGTTTTCTCCATTCCAAGTGTCACTGGTTGGATATGGTGCACTTGTATTATCCATTCCAAGTGTCACTGGTTAGATATGGAGCACTTGTATTCTCCATTCCAAGTGTCTCTGGTTAGATAAGGTGCACTTGTATTCTCCATTCCAAGTGTCAGTTGTTAGATATGGTGCACTTGTATTATCCATTCCAAGTGTCACTGGTTAGATATGGTGCACTTGTATTCTCCATTCCAAGTGTCACTGGTTAGATATGGTGCACTTGCATTCTCCATTCCAAGTGTCACTTATTAGATATGGTGCATTTGTATTCTCCATTCCAAGTGTCACTGGTTAGATATGGTGCACTTGTATTCTCCATTCCAAGTGTCACTAGTTAGACATGGTGCACTTGTATTCTCCATTCCAAGTGTCACTGGTTAGATATGGTGCACTTGTATTCTCCATTCCAAGTGTCACTGGTTAGATATGGTGCATTTGTATTCTCCATTCTAAGTGTCAGTGGGTAGATAGTGCACTTGTATTCTCCATTCCAAGTGTCACTGGTTAGATATGGTGCACTTGTATTCTCCATTCCAAGTGTCACTGGTTAGATATGGTGCACTTGTATTCTCCATTCCAAGTGTCACTGGTTAGATATGGTGCACTTGTATTCTCCATTCCAAGTGTCACCGGTTAGATATGGTGCATTTGTATTCTCCATTCTAAGTGTCAGTGGGTAGATAGTGCACCTGTATTCTCCATTCCAAGTGTCACTGGTTAGATATGGTGCACTTGTATTCTCCATTCCAAGTGTCACTGGTTAGATATGGTGCATTTGTATTCTCCATTCTAAGTGTCAGTGGGTAGATAGTGCACTTGTATTCTCCATTCCAAGTGTCACTGGTTAGATATGGTGCACTTGTATTCTCCATTCCAAGTGTCGGTGGTTAGATATGGTGCACTTGTATTCTCCATTCCAAGTGTCACTGGTTAGATATGGTGCATTTGTATTCTCCATTCTAAGTGTCAGTGAGTAGATAGTGCACATGTATTCTCCATTCCAAGTGTCACTGGTTAGATATGGTGCACTTGTATTCTCCATTTCAAGTCTCACTTATTAGATATGGTGCATTTTTTTCTCCATTCCAAGTATCACTGGGTAGATATGGTGCACTTGTATTCTCCATTCCAAGTTTCACTGGTTAGATATGGTGCACTTGTATTCTCCATTCCAAATGTCACTGGTTAGAAATGGCGCACTTGTATTCTCCATTCTAAGTGTCAGTGGGTAGATATGGTGCACTTGTATTCTCCATTCCAAGTGTCACTGGTTAGATATGGTGAACTTGTATTCTCCATTCCAAGTGTCGGTGGTTAGATATGGTGCACTTCTATTCTCCATTACAAGTGTCAGTGGTTAGTTATGGTGCACTTGTATTCTCCATTCCAAGTGTCAGTGGTTAGATATGGTGCACTTGTATTCTCCATTCCAAGTGTCACTGGTTAGATATGGTGCACTTGTATTCTCCATTCCAAGTGTCACTGGTTAGAAATGGCGCACTTGTATTCTCCATTCTAAGTGTCAGTGGGTAGATATGGTGCACTTGTATTCTCCATTCCAAGTGTCACTGGTTAGATATGGTGCACTTGTATTCACCATTCCAAGTGTCGGTGGTTAGATATGGTGCACTTGTATTCTCCATTCCAAGTGTCACTGGTTAGATATGGCGCACTTGTATTCTCCATTCTAAGTGTCAGTGGGTAGATATGGTGCACTTGTATTCTCCATTCCAAGTGTCACTGGCTAGATATGGTGCACTTGTATTCCCCATTCCAAGTGTCAGTGGTTAGATATGGTGCACTTTTATTCTCCATTCCAAGTGTCAATGGTTAGATATGGTGCACTGCACTTGTATTCTCCATTCCAAGTGTCAGTGGTTAGATATGGCGCACTTTTATTCTCTATTCCAGGTGTCTCTGGTTAGATATGGTGCACTTGTATTCTCCATTCCAAGTGTCAGTGGTTAGATATGGTGCACTTGTCTTCTCCATTCCAAGTGTCAGTGGTTAGATAAGGTGCACTTGTCTTCTCCATTCCAAGTGTCGGTGGTTAGATATGGTGCACTTGCATTCTCCATTCCAAGTGTCACTTGTTAGATATGGTGCACTTGTATTCTCCATTCCAAGTGTCACTGGTTAGATATGGTGCACTTGTATTCTCCATTCCAAGTGTCACTGGTTAGATATATTGCACTTGTATTCCCCATTCCAAGTGTCAGTGGTTAGATATGGTGCACTTGTATTCTCCATTCCAAGTGTCACTGGTTAGATATATTGCACTTGTATTCTCCATTCCAAGTGTCAGTGGTTAGATATGGTGCACTTGTATGCTCCATTCCAAGTGTCACTGGTTAGATATATTGCACTTGTGTTCTCCATTCCAAGTGTCAGTGGGTAGATATGGTGCACTGGAATTCTCCATTCCAAGTGTCACTGGTTAGATATGGGGCACTTGTATTCTCCATTCCAAGTGTCACTGGTTAGATATGGTGCACTTGTATTCTCCATTCCAAGTGTCACTGGTTAGATATATTGCACTTGTATTCTCCATTCCAAGTGTCAGTGGTTAGATATGGTGCACTTGTATTCTCCATTCCAAGTGTCACTGGTTAGATATATTGCACTTGTGTTCTCCATTCCAAGTGTCAGTGGGTAGATATGGTGCACTCGAATTCTCCATTCCAAGTGTCACTGGTTAGATATGGTGCACTTGTATTCTCCATTCCAAGTGTCAGTGGTTAGATATGGTGCACTTGTCTTCTCCATTCCAAGTGTCAGTGGTTAGATAAGGTGCACTTGTCTTCTCCATTCCAAGTGTCGGTGGTTAGATATGGTGCACTTGCATTCTCCATTCCAAGTGTCACTTGTTAGATATGGTGCACTTGTATTCTCCATTCCAAGTGTCACTGGTTAGATATGGTGCACTTGTATTCTCCATTCCAAGTGTCACTGGTTAGATATATTGCACTTGTATTCCCCATTCCAAGTGTCAGTGGTTAGATATGGTGCACTTGTATTCTCCATTCCAAGTGTCACTGGTTAGATATATTGCACTTGTATTCTCCATTCCAAGTGTCAGTGGTTAGATATGGTGCACTTGTATGCTCCATTCCAAGTGTCACTGGTTAGATATATTGCACTTGTATTCCCCATTCCAAGTGTCAGTGGTTAGATATGGTGCACTTGTATTCTCCATTCCAAGTGTCACTGGTTAGATATGGTGCACTTGTATTCTCCATTCCAAGTGTCACTGGTTAGATATATTGCACTTGTATTCCCCATTCCAAGTGTCAGTGGTTAGATATGGTGCACTTGTATTCTCCATTCCAAGTGTCACTGGTTAGATATATTGCACTTGTATTCTCCATTCCAAGTGTCAGTGGTTAGATATGGTGCACTTGTATGCTCCATTCCAAGTGTCAGTGGTTAGATATGGTGCACTCGAATTCTCCATTCCAAGTGTCACTGGTTAGATATGGTGCACTTGTATTCTCCATTCCAAGTGTCAGTGGTTAGATATGGTGCACTTGTCTTCTCCATTCCAAGTGTCAGTGGTTAGATAAGGTGCACTTGTCTTCTCCATTCCAAGTGTCGGTGGTTAGATATGGTGCACTTGCATTCTCCATTCCAAGTGTCACTTGTTAGATATGGTGCACTTGTATTCTCCATTCCAAGTGTCACTGGTTAGATATGGTGCACTTGTATTCTCCATTCCAAGTGTCACTGGTTAGATATATTGCACTTGTATTCCCCATTCCAAGTGTCAGTGGTTAGATATGGTGCACTTGTATTCTCCATTCCAAGTGTCACTGGTTAGATATATTGCACTTGTATTCTCCATTCCAAGTGTCAGTGGTTAGATATGGTGCACTTGTATGCTCCATTCCAAGTGTCACTGGTTAGATATATTGCACTTGTGTTCTCCATTCCAAGTGTCAGTGGGTAGATATGGTGCACTGGAATTCTCCATTCCAAGTGTCACTGGTTAGATATGGGGCACTTGTATTCTCCATTCCAAGTGTCACTGGTTAGATATGGTGCACTTGTATTCTCCATTCCAAGTGTCACTGGTTAGATATATTGCACTTGTATTCTCCATTCCAAGTGTCAGTGGTTAGATATGGTGCACTTGTATTCTCCATTCCAAGTGTCACTGGTTAGATATATTGCACTTGTGTTCTCCATTCCAAGTGTCAGTGGGTAGATATGGTGCACTCGAATTCTCCATTCCAAGTGTCACTGGGTAGATATGGTGCACTTGTATTCTCCATTCCAAGTGTCACTGGGTAGATATGTTACACTTATATTCTCCATTCCAAGTGTCAGTGGTTAGATATGGTGCACTTGTATTCTCCATTCCAAGAGTCACTGGTTAGATATGGTGCACTTGTATTCTCCATTCCAAGTGTCACTGGTTAGATATGGTGCACTTGTATTCTCCATTCCAAGTGTCACTGGTTAGATATATTGCACTTGTATTCTCCATTCCAAGTGTCAGTGGTTAGATATGGTGCACTTGTATTCTCCATTCCAAGTGTCACTGGTTAGATATGGTGCATTTGTATTCTCCATTCTAAGTGTCAGTGAGTAGATAGTGCACATGTATTCTCTATTCCAAGTGTCACTGGTTAGATATGGTGCACTTGTATTCTCCGTTCCAAGTCTCACTTAATAGATATGGTGCATTCTTTTCTCCATTCCAAGTGTCACTGGGTAGATATGGTGCACTTGTATTCTCCATTCCAAGTTTCACTGGTTAGATATGGTGCACTTGTATTCTCCATTCCAAATGTCACTGGTTAGAAATGGCGCACTTGTATTCTCCATTCTAAGTGTCAGTGGGTAGATATGGTGCACTTGTATTCTCCATTCCAAGTGTTACTGGTTAGATATGGTGCACTTGTATTCTCCATTCCAAGTGTCGTTGGTTAGATATGGTGCACTTGTATTCTCCATTCCAAGTGTCACTGGTTAGATATGGTGCACTTGTATTCTCCATTCCAAGTGTCAGTGGTTAGATATGGTGCACTTGTATTCTCCATTCCAAGTGTCACTGGTTAGAAATGGCGCACTTGTATTCTCCATTCTAAGTGTCAGTGGGTAGATATGGTGCACTTGTATTCTCCATTCCAAGTGTCACTGGTTAGATATGGTGCACTTGTATTCACCATTCCAAGTGTCGGTGGTTAGATATGGTGCACTTGTATTCTCCATTCCAAGTGTCACTGGTTAGATATGGTGCACTTGTATTCTCCATTCCAAGTGTCACTGGTTAGAAATGGTGCACTTGTATTCTCCATTCTAAGTGTCAGTGGGTAGATATGGTGCACTTGTATTCTCCATTCCAAGTGTCACTGGTTAGATATGGTGCACTTGTATTCTCCATTCCAAGTGTCGGTGGTTAGATATGGTGCACTTGTATTCTCCATTCCAAGTGTCGCTGGTTAGATATGGCGCACTTGTATTCTCCATTCTAAGTGTCAGTGGGTAGATATGGTGCACTTGTATTCTCCATTCCAAATGTCACTGGCTAGATATGGTGCACTTGTATTCCCCATTCCAAGTGTCAGTGGTTAGATATGGTGCACTTGCATTCTCCATTCCAAGTGTCAATGGTTAGATATTGTGCACTGCACTTGTATTCTCCATTCCAAGTGTCACTGGCTAGATATGGTGCACTTGTATTCCCCATTCCAAGTGTCAGTGGTTAGATATGGTGCACTTTTATTCTCCATTCCAAGTGTCAATGGTTAGATATGGTGCACTGCACTTGTATTCTCCATTCCAAGTGTCAGTGGTTAGATATGGCGCACTTTTATTCTCTATTCCAGGTGTCTCTGGTTAGATATGGTGCACTTGTCTTCTCCATTCCAAGTGTCAGTGGTTAGATAAGGTGCACTTGTCTTCTCCATTCCAAGTGTCGGTGGTTAGATATGGTGCACTTGCATTCTCCATTCCAAGTGTCACTTGTTAGATATGGTGCACTTGTATTCTCCATTCCGAGTGTCACTGGTTAGATATGGTGCACTTGTATTCTCCATTCCAAGTGTCAATGGTTAGATATAGTGCACTTGTATTCTCCATTCCAAGTGTCACTGGATAGATATGGTGCACTTGTATTCTCCATTCCAAGTGTCAGTGGTTAGATATGGTGCACTTGTATTCTCCATTCCAAGTGTCAGTGGTTAGATATGGTGCACTTGTATTCTCCATTCCAAGTGTCACTGGTTAGATATGGTGCACTTGTATTCTCCATTCCAAGTGTCACTGGTTAGATATATTGCACTTGTATTCTCCATTCCAAGTGTCAGTGGTTAGATACGGTGCACTTGTATTCTCCATTCCAAGTGTCACTGGTTAGATATGGGGCACTTGTATTCTCCATTCAAAGTGTCAGTGGTTAGATATGGTGCACTTGTATTCTCCATTCCAAGTGTCACTGGTTAGATATATTGCACTTGTGTTCTCCATTCCAAGTGTCAGTGGGTAGATATGGTGCACTCGAATTCTCCATTCCAAGTGTCACTGGTTAGATATGGTGCACTTGTATTCTCCATTCCAAGTGTCACTGGTTAGATATTGTGCACTTGTATTCTCCATTCCAAGTGTCAGTGGTTAGATATGGTGCACTTGTATTCTTCATTCCAAGTGTCACTGGTTAGATATATTGCACTTGTGTTCTCCATTCCAAGTGTCAAGTGGTAGATATGGTGCACTCGAATTCTCCATTCCAAGTGTCACTGGGTAGATATATTACACTTATATTCTCCATTCCACGTGTCAGTGGGTAGATATGGTGCACTTGTATTCTCCATTCAAGGTGTCACTGGTTAGATATGGTGCACTTGAGGAAATAGAAATTTTTAGGTAGTCAGTGTGACCCCCACTCGCACCTTATCCATGCTCCCGTGTCCCATGTATGTCATGTAATTCCCTTCCCGTGTCCGCCATAATAATGCAAATGTATTTCCGTCTAATGGAAAGGGATACTCGAAGAAGCAGTTCCCGTCCCGCCTAGGGACACTTCCGGACATTTTATGTACCATAAACATGGCTTAGATGCCATACTGTACTTAGACTTATGGGTTGATTATACCAAGGATCTGGAAGAGAAATATAGATGGCCTGTCTCAGGGACATGGGATGCTGATTGCATCATGAGAGTAGAGGAAGCATTGTGGAAAAATAAAGTCCGACAATCTCAGAAAGATGCCATAGAATTGTGGCGTAAAGAAGCGCATAGAAGAAAAGAGAAAGAAATTAGGAAAGCAGAGAAAAGTAGAGAATCATCAGAAAAAGCCCAAGAAAAAGAACTACTAGAAGAAGGTGAACGAGTTAGAGATGAACAATTAGACCGACAAAGAAATGCCCTTATGAAAGGCATGTATCCACTTCTCGCCGAGGGCCTACCTAAGGCCACCCCGGAAGTACCCAGTAATTTACCGCCACCACTGGTTCCAATTAAACTCCGTCATAAACAGACCGCAGCGGATATTTTCCTTTCTTGTTACTTTGATGACACTGTCCCAGAATATGCAAACAGAACTCCTCCTCCAATTATTCATCCTCACAACCCTGTTCAAGACACAATTCCCCCCACTGTCTCTCCTGCCACTGCTCCTGCCACTGGTCCTGGCAATCCTTTTACTCCACCTGTAACCCAGGGCCAACCTATATTACCTACACCTATTTTACCAGCTACATTACCACCAGTGACAGCACAGCCAGTAATGGTTGATGATCACACTTCAGGAGGAGCAGTAGGAGGTCTCCCTATCACCCCGCCTCAAGTAAAACGAACCACACTCAGAGAAGCAGCATTACAACGCACACCAAAAGTAACTACATACGCAGCCCTTAAGCAGTACCTTACTGATTGCAGATATGATCCAGCACCAGGCGAAGACCAGATGATAATATATTCAATACGTGTATGACGTGTTACAAATTATTTGACTATTTTACCGGACATGAGGGAACATCTAGACAACATATATCACTTTATTAGAACAGGAGAGAGACCAGAAAGTATTCACGAGGCCATGGCACACAGGAAGGTGGAGATTCAAAATATGATCTTACAGTTTTTGATAAATTGTTTGATAAGGGAACAAGACCAGCCAGACAAAGACAAAGAAGAGATGAAAGTTCTGATAAAATGGAGTGACAACATAGCTGACGGAAAACATAGTAAACAAGGTTGTATAGAATCCATGTATAGAAAGATTCGTAAAGAAATTCTAGACATACACGCAAGGGAGAAAGCAGCGAGAGAAGCCGAGAAAGCGGATGATGAAGTCTCAGAAGACGATGATATAGAAACTGGGAGTGCAGATAGAATAGCGTATGTAGGTAGGGCGAGACCCTTTGACAAACCCATATGCCTAGAAAACAAGAAAAGTTTTCTTTCTCCCATACCAGAACAATGTTCTCTTGAACATCTATTCCAAGCCACGGATAAAGTACTGAAACAACGAATAGGTTACAGTGAACTTAGTACCATGCATGAACAGGAACTAGCCCGGTCAGCAGTCCAATGGGCTGGCAATACTAGCGTATATAAAGATGACATAGTAGCGCAAACATTTTTGAATCTGTCCCCAGACGAACAGCGACTAGCTGGTATGTACATGATTCAACATCTCATTACACTGTATGAAAGTCAGCGTTCTGATCCAGGTCACTTATACAATATATTGGAAGAGTTACTGCTAGGCAGATGGAGAGGCCTAGGTACCGATTTAATTAATGTCATTCTAGAACAGTGACACAAATACAGAACTTTCCTGACTCCACATTTCGTTCCTGCTCCACCCCCAGTAAGAAAAACATTTTACATAGACAGACAGAATCCTTTACGAGAAGTTCATCCCGTCCGGACAGACGGGGGTGAGCTTAGACGAGTATTCGTATACACACCCTTGACCAAAATGGAATTATTGGAAATGAAAAAATTAGTGCCCTGTCATGATAAAGATCCAGCAGGGTTCCACCGTGAATTAAAAGACATGCTCCATATGGGGGAGTATACGTATCCCGATATCCTTAAAATGTTAAAGGTACTGTTGCCAGCCGGCATTTACGAAAAACTTAAAGAAAAAGAATGGGAAGTGGGAGAGAAAAAGATTGATTGGGCAGAATTAGAAAACGAAGAAAATACGCAAATCCCTGGTACCGGTCTTGGGGAAAAAGCTAAAGGATTACCAGAATTATTAGTACAGGTCCTGCCAAGGTTGTTGACAACTAAAAAGGAAGACTGGGATGCTATCTCAGCCTGCAAACAGAAACAAGACGAAGACACTAGTGATTTTTATTTCAGATTCGAGAAATGTTTTATTATTAATAGTGGCCTGAAAACAAGTAGAGAATCGTATCCACATCTTTTTGTGACCAAATTAGTAGAGAATTCCTTACCACAGGTTAAAAATAGAGTACTAAAGGTAGAGAGTACCTGGCAAGCTAATACCCCTTCCCAAATGTTACAAATGTTACAGTACCATCAAAACCGAATTAGAGAAGAACACGAACACGAACAGAGACGTATGAAAGACACGAAAATGAAAGTACTAGTTGCCCAGTCTGTCCCAGCGGATGGTCAGAAGAGGGGTACGACACCGACCAGTCATTCTGCAGCTCCTGTTAAAGGGAACTGCAATTATTGTAAACAGCCAGGCCACTATATAAACGAATGTGCCGTTCTAAGACACAATATCGCTACAGGTAAAACGAAAGAAAGACCGCGTCCACCTAGACAAGAACATGTTCCACAAAATATTCCGCAGAATACGCAACCTCCTCAGAACACACAACAGACAGTAGCTGTACCCCAACCCCAACCCATCGCTGCCACACAAAACGTTACACAGCAAATGTACCAGTATGCTCATGTCAGATTACCCCGATTATCAACAGTATTCATGAAACAGCCTGGAGAGGGAGGTTGGCTTGCCCCTTATCGAGGTTCCTGTAGATCAAGAGGGTCCCTATGTACATAGTCGGGTATTAGGGAAAGACAGAAAATTTTTGATTGACACAGGGGCGAGCAGAACTACCATCAGTCATGACGAGCTTCCAGGGGCACCCCTCTCAGGCTCACAGAATGTTTCCCTGGGATTTTCAGGGAAGCCTATTGTTAACGAAGTGTCAAAGCCAGTTTCCCTAGAAGTTGGTCCATTGTCCCGTACTACAGACTTGTTACTTACGAAATCATGTCCAGAAAACTTGCTTGGTATAAAAACATTGAAAGCGCTAGGAGCAGTGATTTGTTGTTCTCCGGAAGGAGTGAGATTGTTTTTACGTGATTTTAAAGGACATCATGTGTTGAGAGATTTTGATCCAAGATTGCAGAATGTACCGCAGCATTTATGGGCACAAGGTCCAACTGATGTAGGTTGTATGCATATTACACCTTATCGTGTTACTCTCAAACAAGGAGTTGTACTGCCCCGAATCCGACAATACAAGTTACCACCCGAGGCTTTAGCGGCCTTACTGAAAATTATTGACGAGCTCATTGCTCAAGGAGTGGTTGTAGAAACTGACTCCAATGTGTGTAATTCTCCAATTATCCCGATTCTTAAACGTACTGACCCGAATGCACCACCGGTCTACAGACTGGTGATTGACCTTCGAGAATTAAACAAATGCATAATACCCCAGTACCCAGTGGTCCCAGACATTTCTTCTCTATTGACTGCCATTGATTCCGAAGCAGCGTGCTTTACTGTAATCGATCTCAAGAACGCCTTCTTTAGTGTCCCCATTCATCCAGAAAGCCAGTATCTCTTCGGATTCTGTTTGAATGGCAGAAGCTTCAAATTTGCACGTGCTCCTCAAGGGTTCACAGAAAGCCCTAGTATTTACAGCCAAGCACTGAAACGACAACTAGACTGTATTCAGATGCCTACTGACACTGCCCTGCTCCAGTATGTTGATGATCTTTTGATCACAGCACGAACTGAACGAGATTGCGAACGTGCATCACTGACAGTCTTATATTTTCTGGCCGAAAAGGGGCATAAGGTGTCCCCTTCAAAGCTACAATTCTGTGCCCAGCAAGTGGTTTACCTTGGACACTTGCTGTCCAAGAGGGGTAGACAGTTGACACCTGACCGCATCCAGTTAATTGCACATCTTCCACAGCCCAAAACACAAAAGGAAGTACGGGCCTTCATTGGCCTCACTTCTTACTGCAGACAATGGATTCCTCAGTATGCATATCTAGCCAAACCACTCATACAGTTGACAACACAGGAGGCAGCGACTTCGACTGTCCTCCCTTGGACTCAGGAACATACACAAGCTTTTGACGAATTGAAGAAAGCTTTATGTCAAGCACCTGTTTTAGCGACACTATGTTACAGCAAACCTTTTACACTTTTTGTCACTGAACGCGATGGCACAGCATTATCTGTTCTCACACAAGATCAAGCAGGAAAACACAAGCCTTGTGCTTATTTTTCTAGTACATTAGATCCAGTAGCCCAGTGTCTGCCTGCGTGCCTGAAATCAGTTGCAGCAACAGCTCTAGCTATCAGACAAAGCGATTCCATAGTATTAGGAAATCCCCTGACAGTACAGGTTCCACACTCCGTGGAAGTTCTCCTAAACAGGACACAGACTCAACACTTGACCATAGCACGATTGACAGGATATGAACTGACACTGTTTCAACCACACATAGAGATCAGACGTTGCAACATACTAAACCCTGCTACACTGTTACCGTCAATCACAGCAGACCCTGCACCACATGACTGTGTGGAAGTCATTAATACCGTAACAAAGCCAAGACAAGACTTGACAGACATTGCATTACCTGACCCAGACCTAACACTTTATGTGGATGGTTCATGTATGAGAACAAGTACAGGAGAGTTAGTGGCCGCATATGCAGTGACTACTGAAACTGAAGTCTTAGAAACACATCGCATTGACACACTGTCTGCTCAAGCAGCAGAGCTCATCGCTCTGACCCAAGCCTGCATGCGAGCCAAGAACATGAAAGTAAACATATACACAGATTCACAGTACGCATTCGGAGTCGTTCACGACTTCGGCGTTCTCTGGCAAGAGAGAGGTTTTTTGACCTCCCATGGAGCCAAGATACAGCATGGTCCCCTCATTCAAGCTCTGTTAGAAGCAATACACTTGCCTACAGCCATTGCCATCATGAAGTGCAAAGCACATACGAAAGTTACTGACACTATTTCCCAGGGTAACGACCTGGCAGATCGAACAGCCAAGCTTACAGCTCAGACTCAAACAGACATAAAGACTGAAGTAATCCACTGACACATTGTATGACAGTCAGGGATCCCACACAAGATGTACTCGACATACAGTCACATGCCACTTCAGACGAAATCAAGAAATGGACTGAACAAGGAGGGGGCCAGACAGATCAGGGATGGATGACGAAGGGAAAAGCCACATGGTTTCTCCCCGACTCTATGGTTCAAGTTATCATTAATACAGCACATAGTCCAGCACACTTAGGAGAAAAAGCTATGCTAGACAGCATCCAGAATATATGGTTCAACAAGCATTTACGTGCAGCAGCGAAACAGAAAGTACGTACCTGTATGATCTGTTGTCAGTTCAATCCAGGCAAAGGCATTCCCATGGAACAAGGTGGATTTCATCCTCCTGATCATCCTTTCGAAGTCCTCCAGATGGATTATATCCAGATGGACAGATGCCGAGGATTCAAGTATGTCCTCGTAGTTGTATGTGCCCTTTCCCGATGGACAGAAGCCTACCCAGTCCCAGATTACACTGCTGTAACCACTGCCAAACAGTTGGTCCGTGAATTCTTCCCGCGATACGGCTTGCCCCGTGTCGTGTACTCAGATAATGGACAGCCATTCTCGTCCGAACTCATGAAACAGGTATCACTCCTGTTAGGGTACCAGTGGAAATTTCACTGTGTACGACACCCCGAAGCAGCTGGTCTCGTTGAGAGACATAATCAGACTCTGAAAACACGGTTAGCGAAGGTCTGTGCAGAAAAAGGTGTAGATTGGATGGTAGCCCTGCCGGTTGCCCTCTTTTACATGAGTATGGTAGCCCATTCCAGAACCGGACTATCTCCTTATGAGGTAGTCTTCGGCAGACCCCCCAATATGTGGGGTACGCCTATGCCGCGTAAGATAACTGATGTCGATTAAAAAATGGCTCACAACTTGAACTATGCATCCATTTTCCAGAAAAAACTTTAAAAAAATTACTTCTATTTATTTGTCTTTTCCTTTTACTCATAGCTTTTAAAACTTTGATTGCCTTATTCAGTGTATTTATTCCATTAATTACTAAAATAAATAACTTCTTTTTTGTCTCAAACGCGCGTTCAACAATATCCTCAATATATTTTTTTTCTTATAAAAAGCTGATTTTCTTTTAGAAATGTTTTCCTTTTTTAATAAATTCAAAACTACTCGATTATAAAACATGCACTTCCTGATTTCCGCAAACTGATTAGTACGTCTATAACTATGGACAGTTTGTTCACCGCAGAGTTAGGAAACATTTTTAATTTTTCTATGATTTCTCATTGTAGATACTGACAACTGTTTTTCCTTTCCCACATTATCCAAAATGTTTTTTCTTTGAGATAATTTCTTTATAAAATCCTTGCTTGTCTTACCAGGAGCACTCTTGTTTTTGTCTGTCCTTTGTTGATTACGTAATTCTTCTAATTCTTTTCTCTTGGAATGGTATGTCTGTTTATAATGCTTTCTTTTTTTCATTTTTGGTTGGGATGTTGATTTTTCTTTCTGTTCAAAATTACAATCTGTTGTGAAAAAAGAAAAAAATGTTATAGACCTCTACTAACATATAACATAGAAATTATAACCACTAAATAATGTAAACACTGGTTCACTTTATAAGTAAAATTAAGGCATAGCAACAGTCTCTGAAGAGAGTAGGAAATCATGTAGCGAGTGCTGTTTCTGACTTTATGACAAGGCATTGCTGTGTCAACATTATAGAAGTATTTGCTGACAATAATGTTTCAGGGTTAAGAACAGTACAGTGATTTTCAGGCGGTGTAGGGGGTCATACTGTAAATAATGTTTCTGACCCTAATCTCTAACACACTTCATCAAAACATTTATTCTCATTTTCATTAAACACATGAACGATCAATACTACAAGAAGACTGACTTGAAAAATGTTTTATTATAAATTATAAATGTATTCATTAAACATTTCGTATTCAAATAAAACTTGCAACATGACTTCATCCGGTATTTTATTTTCATCATAATCAAAATTTTCATCTTCCAATTCAAAATCTTCTACCACTTCAAGAAAAGCACTGTCCAAAGTCTCATCCATGAAATCTTCATTTCCAGTATCATTTTCCTCTGGAAAAAGTCCATCTTTCACTTCCTCTAATAAATCACTTGAGATGTCAAAATTCAAAGCAACGTTTTTTTCATGCTCTTCCATTGCACCAATAAGATTATATGGCCGGGATGCCTATCACCCCCTCCCAACACAATCCCCAAGGATGGGAAGACGGACGCAGTTCTGAACTTTTGGAAGGCGGGAGGGAGTTACCCTCCCGGCCGTATTTATTAAAAATATGAAACAAAATTAAAACATTAAAATAACAGTTTCATATCATGTACAATTTTTCATTTATACATTTCACTGCAGTCACGTTTATTGGCTAACCTTAACAAAACTCTAATACAAAGGTTCTCCTAGCCGAGTCTAAACATCCTGCAAATGCATACTTTCTAAATAAAATTTTTACATCCTAACATTACGGGCCAACGGCAAGGTCGTAACCGGTGTCAGATCCCTACTACCAGAACTCCCCCCTCACGGTGTGAGGGGCGGTCGCACAGAGGACTGTACCTCTGTGCCAACTTCCAATTTCCCTTGTCTTAGCGGGGGCCCCTTATTTAACTCAACGCCATCTTAGTGGTCGTCCGAGGACTCGTGTGAGGTGTCTAGAAGGTAGCGTGGACCCCCCTCCCACCCCACACTGTTCACCACATCCGCGGATATCCTGGCCCCGGGAAATTCCTAGGAGTGGCATCGAGCCGCCTCCTCCCCTGGGAGGGGCCTATGACCGCCTTCCCTTCGACGACCCCATACTTAGTGGGTGCCGCCTCCCCTTGTGAGGGGCCAATGGCCGCCTCCCCCCGGGCGCTCCCATCCATAATGGGTGGCGCCCCCTCTAGGGATCTTGAAATTACTGCTCACCGATCATGACCTTACCGCCCGACCAAAATAAATACGACGTTTTTTGAACCTAATGAAGAGAGCGATAAAGCGGTTACCTGGACATTGTACTATTCATCCACTTATCTACACATGCTACACATTCAATTAGACTGTGATACTCCACTCAACTGGATGAGAAAAATTGTTATGAAGCAAATTACTTTATTGCCGTTCAAACATTTGACATCTTTATTACACACTAAAAAACCTTGGAAAAAAGATACTATCAACGCAAATCCACTTTATTGCATTACTAACGTTGCCATAAGGGGCTGGTGGGTGGGTCAAAATTGCTCCTTGTTCCGTCTAGGGCTCACGTGCAACGAGAGGGTGCAGCTTCCAAGCACAGGAACAAGAGGATGCTTCTCTGGATTGTTGCTCCTTTTATTCCTCTTCGGGAGGGCGTGTACCCTCCTCTGGTACGCCTACGGGGCTTGACCATCGGTGTAGGTGTCTAGGACAACCCCTTCTTGGGCGGGAAAAAAGCGCGCCCCGGCTACGCCGCTTCGGGCATACCAGCCGAGACACGCCCCCCGCCCAAAATGGTTTCCCGGGGGGATCCGGGCACCCTGCCATACGTTCGGGGGGACCGAGTGGTCGCCCCTTTCCATATGGCCGGGATGCCTATCACCCCCTCCCAACACAATCCCCAAGGATGGGAAGACGGACGCAGTTCTGAACTTTTGGAAGGCGGGAGGGAGTTACCCTCCCGGACGTATTTATTAAAAATATGAAACAAAATTAAAACATTAAAATAACAGTTTCATATCATGTACAATTTTTCATTTATACATTTCACTGCAGTCACGTTTATTGGCTAACCTTAACAAATCTCTAATACAAAGGTTCTCCTAGCCGAGTCTAAACATCCTGCAAATGCATACTTTCTAAATAAAAATTGTACATCCTAACATTACGGGCCAACGGCAAGGTCGTAACCGGTGTCAGATCCCTACTACCAGAACTCCCCCCTCACGGTGTGAGGGGCGGTCGCACAGAGGACTGTACCTCTGTGTCAACTTCCAATTTCCCTTGTCTTAGCGGGGGCCCCTTATTTAACTCGACGCCATCTTAGTGGTCGTCCGAGGACTCGTGTGAGGTGTCTAGAAGGTAGCGTGGACCCCCCTCCCACCCCACACTGTTCACCACATCTGCCGTCGCGGATATCCTGGCCCCGGGAAATTTCTAGGAGGGGCATCGAGCCGCCTCCTCCCCTGGGAGGGGCCTATGACCGCCTTCCCTTCGGCGACCCCATACTTAGTGGGTGCCGCCTCCCCTTGTGAGGGGCCAATGGCCGCCTCCCCCCGGGCGCTCCCATCCATAATGGGTGGCGCCCCCTCTAGGGATCTTGAAATTACTGCTCACCGATCATGACCTTACCGCCACAGGCCGGATAGTTGACCGGCTATCCGGACCCCCCACACTCCTACTAAAGGTCATGACTATACAAACCCCGTAACCATGCTATGAAGTCTCCTATGAGTAAGACATTCCCCTCCCGGGACAAATGAACCCCGTCTTCGAGATACATGTTATCCCCCTGGATACATCCATGCGGAATACAGTGCAACTGTCCTGAACGAAACAATCTACCCAGCTTGTTATTAACTTTCTTTACTGAATGATTCAAAGCTGACACAGAGAGGGCCCCCCGCCACACCTTCCTTGGAATCATGTGTGACCATGCTATCGTGCACCCCGGAATCCTCTTTGCCAACCAGCTAACAGTGGATAGAACCTGCTCGAGGAGTACTCGCCGACCGAGCGCCACCAAGTCATTGCCCCCCAGATGCACTATGATTATAGACGGCGGTGACCTTGTCCGCCCTAACAGTTCCTCGACAAAACACTGAAACCGGTCAATACAGAGCCCGCCCCTTCCATGGAAGGTTACCCTGTACCCGTATTCCCCAGCTGTGTGAATCATGTCACCTGCTTTGAATACGTCCGCGGCACGCCTCACGTATGAGTGGCCCATGACCCACACCACTCTTTCCTCAGCCGGTGATCTTTGACCGCTGGTTCCCAGGTGTCGGGTCGACTGCACAGTCCGCCCCGCCTCGCAAGCTCGCGAAACTGTAAACCAAACAAAAGACAAGAAGCGTGAGTGCATGACATTAGCTTCACAACATGTGCAACCGCACATACCTTTTATAACAGTTCGAGGACCATCGTCCCAATTGTTTCACCATTTCCACACTTTGACCCCTGGCTGTAGCTTCTGTAGCAGCCCCTATCCTGAAGGAATGGGTCCCAAAATCGCTCGGGTCCAAGCCCGCTGCCGCGATTGCCAAAGTTAACACCCGCTGAAACTGAAACCTTGTCAGTGGGGTGGCGTCGGTGTGTCTCAGCAAGCTTCCCCCCCATGCTACCGCCCTTTGCGCCAGGTATTGCTCAACGCACTGCACCGGGCACATGGGGGACCCTCGCATGCGCTGGACCACAATACTGTCCCCCATCGCACCCTGGTCGGTTTTAGACCTGGCTATTGTGATTACCATTGAATCACCCTTGATCTGAACGTGTTCCCGACATAGACCTCCCCCTACATCCTTCTTATTTCTTGCCACCAGCTCGCTCACACGCATAGCCCCATGGAATGCCAATGCGAAAGCAGCCCGGAACAGCACTACTTCGGACTGGGAGGAACATGTCGCGGGGAGCACTGACATCAACAGGGACAATCTTTCTAACCCAATCGGGCGCCTCTCGTCTACTCTATGACCCTCGAGGCGTTTCCTCCCTTGTAGTGCCTTCTTAACCAAAAAGGACGATGTATGGTCCTTGATGCCGTAAGCCTGCGCCATGAATGCAATGGCGGCCCGGTGCCTATTGGCCGTCGCTGCTGATCGGCCTGCCTTGTGGAGTGCTACTAAAAACTTCAGTACATACTCCTCTTGTCCCCACTTATCCCCTCCTGCTGGACCCAAAAATGCACAATAGGAACGAAATGCTCCTTCGTACGCCTTCCATGTCCTGGGGGCTAAGCTGGCTCCCACGAGGTCCTGTAATCCGGGGCACCGAGTGATCAGAGAGCTTCGGGAAATGGTGCCGCCACTAGATCCGCAGAAGGTAGATAACCCCTGAAGGCCTGCATGTGGGAACGAGAGAGTGCATCAGGCGCCTGGTTCAATACACCCGGCACATGCCTTGCCCTAAACTGAACGTTCAGTCTCATGCACAGTAGGACAATTTCCTTTAATAATCTCAAAATCAACTTGCAGCGTTCTGCCTGGTTATTTATGCATTCAACAACGGTCATGTTATCGGACCAAAATACCACTGAGCGATCACGGAAATTGTCCGGCCATGCCTTCAGGGCCACCAAAATGGGGAACAACTCAAGAAACCCAATGTTACCTGTTAGCCCACTGGTGTGCCACCACGTCGGCCATGTTTGCGCCGACCATCGATTACCAAAGATGGCGCCAAATCCCACGCTCCTTGCCGAGTCGGTCCACAAACCCAGCTCATCCGAGGATGCTGGTGGTTTGCTCCATACCACTCGACCGTTGAAATCCGCCAGAAATGCCAACCACATGCGCATATCCTGGCGAACCTCTGCAGACAGTCTTGTGCGGTGGTGTCCTTCTTTGAGACCGACCATGGCTTGTGCAATAGAGCGGGAAAAGGGGCGGGCCATTGGTATCACTCTGAGGGCAAAGTTAAGCTGGCCCACCGCTTGCTGCAACTGATGGAGAGTTACCTTCTCTTTGCTAATGCACAATTCTAGCGAGGCCCCAAATTTCATTACTTTGTCCCTGGGCAAACGGAAGCATCCCTCCACTGAATCGAGCTCAATTCCAAGAAACTCGAGTGAAGTAGATGGCCCCACCGTTTTCCCCGGTGCCAATGGCACGCCGAACCGTTTCATGAGATTGCAAAATTCCAGTAAAGCCTGTGCACACTCCGTGTCACCGGCTGGCCCCAAGAACAAAAAATCATCTAGGTAGTGCATAACCTGTGTATAGCCCGTAGCTCTGGTGAACGCCCATTGCAGAAAACAGCGGAATTTCTCAAAATAAGCACAAGAGATGGAGCAGCCCATTGGCATACATCTATCCATGTAATAGCGTCCTTGAAACACAAAACCTAACAGACGCTGATCTTGAGGATGTACCGGGAGCAACCGGAATGCTGACTGAATATCTGATTTAGCCATCAGCGCTCCGGGCCCCAGGCGATTCAACATGGCGACGGCCTCATCAAAGGATGCGTCCCGCACCGAACAGACTCCAGGATCAATCGCATCGTTTACCGAAAGACCCCTAGGAGCCGACAAGTTATGAATTAACCTAAACTCACCTGGGTCCTTCTTGGGGACTACTCCCAACGGTGAACAAATGAAATTAGGAACTGGCGGGTGCCTATATGGGCCGGCGACCCGGCCCCGTGCAACTTCCTTCGCAATCTTGTTTTCTACCACCATCGGGTGCTGCTGAACGGACAGTTGATTTCTGCACAGGGAGTCCCCCCAAAAATCCCCCGCCGGGATGTGGAAGCCATATGAAAAGCCGTCTCGTAACACCCCAGCGGAGACATGATCAGGGTATTCGTTTAGCCAGGGGATCATTGCCATGATATCTACGGGGGTAGGTAGTGGTACCCCTTGGCCAATATTAGACCTGTTTGGTACCTCCTCTACCCCCGGTATCCCCATTCTTGGCTCTGCACGAACTCTCCGGGTGTGAAGAATGTCCGCAACCTGCACACTCATGCCTGAACTTACATGTCCCATGTGGCCTCGTGCACTTGCCTCTGTTAAAATTCCAGCAAACCCCTTTTTTACCCCCATTCCCACTACTCCTGGGTTGGTGATCACCTGCGGGGTTTGCTCGAAAGGGCGCCGCCGATTGATGGCGGGAAGGCGCCGACCCATACTCGCCAAGCGAGGACGACTTCGTCGTGCCCGGCAAGAGCTGCTTCTGCCAAGAGACGGAGTCGAGACAGTCCCACGTCAGAGACGAATCGTGCTCCTTGGCCTTACGAAACTTACTATCATAACCCCACCATAGATCGCCCTCATATGTTTCATAGAAATCCATTATACGTGTCTGATAATAGGCTAATTCAGTCATAATCTCTGGCTTACGTTCACCCATAATAGCAGTAAACATCCCAAAGGCCTTGGCCCAATTCGAGATTGTCTCATCCACCCTGAAGCCCGCCATTTTTGCGCGCCACACACTCGGATGCAACAAATCCTTCTGAGCCTTAACAAACTCAATCTCGTGATGATCAGTCAGGAGCGAAAACATATTGACATATTTATCAGCCCAAATCATCTCTTTTGTGGCCAGAGGAATATGCTGAACTACTTTCTCCCTACTTGAGGGCAAAGACCCCCCATTCGCCATTGGCAATGGCTGCTTACCAGACTCCATAGCCGGTCCTGCTGATGTTTCACCGCCAGCCGCTGGTTCATCTGAGGGAATCTGTGAGGGGACAAGAGGGACATTCGCCTTCGCAGCATCTCGCGATTGCCGCAACTGCTTCATTAGCAACCTAGCCTCTTTGGCCGTGTCTCCGGGCGCCGCTGCACCCTCGGTATTCTTTCCAAGCCATGCGGCCAACTGGGCGGCCAACTCCGGAGGCATTTCCTCCTCGCTGGTGGGCGTAACTACTACCGGAATCGGCTGGCGCGCATCCGGGATCGGTACAGGTACCGGGACCTCGACTGGACTAACCGGGCTTACCGGGGGTGACTCGGGAACTGGGGACTCCCCCCCTGCTGCCCTATTCCTGGCCCTTTTACCTCTCCCTGCGGGGACTACTCCCGGCAATGCTGGTCCGATGACCTTCTTCGGTCTGCCCGTATTATTCATTGCCGCCATTTGCTTTTTCATGTCCGCCATGTCTTTCATCAGCATGCGGAGCATCTGCTCCGTCCCTGCCTTCTTTCCGACCTTCTTGCCAGGCATCGTTGTCAGAGACTCGACCCTTGCTGCTTAGCTGCTCGACGAGGTCCTGGATCCGGTGGAGAAGGGCCCTGGAAGAGAAACACAAAAATTACAAGTTCTCAAAATTGCTCCTTGTTCCGTCTAGGGCTCACGTGCAACGAGAGGGTGCAGCTTCAAAGCACAGGAACAAGAGGATGCTTCTCTGGATTGTTGCTCCTTTTATTCCTCTTCGGGAGGGCGTGTGCCCTCCTCTGGTACGCCTACGGGGCGTGACCATCGGTGTAGGTGTCTAGGACAACCCCTTCTTGGGCGGGAAAAAAGCGCGTCCCGGCTACTCCGCTTCGGGCATACCAGCCGAGACACGCCCCCCGCCCAAAATGGTTTCCCGGGGGGATCCGGGCACCCTGCCATACGTTCGGGGGGACCGAGTGGTCGCCCCTTTCCATGTTGCTGGTCCTTCCAAAAAAATATAAAGACTTAATTATATCTTTTTCATGAATAGAAAACCAAAAACTACCTTTACCAATTTTATAAGTACATACATTACCATACTTTTAAACACATTAACTGCACAAATTAATCTACCACCTTCCTCTTTTTTGAAAACAGACTCACACTGTGATCCTAGACACATAACACTATCCCTTGCAATTCATTTAAATAATTACTGCAGTCAAAGGGGGTCTTACTGTCAGTTTTGTTTAAGGGTTTTCTGGGCTGTAGAACTGTTGAAACACTTTATAATTTATTTCTAGGGATGGATTTTCTGAGTTTAGCACAATAAACTGGTATTCAAACTGTGTACAGACTGAAGGTGGGACTCACAATGTACAAATGAAAATTCACTAAAAAGATTACTACTTGCCACAGAGACAGTTGCTTTTGCCTTTCAACAGCACACTCAGCATCTAAATTGCTTAGCATGTACAAAATTTCATGCTAAGCATGAGCAACCATATCATAATAGACCTCTGCAAATGCATATAAAAGGGTGCAGACAGATGGTACAGGCACAGATATAGAGAGATAGTGCCGATGAAAAAATAAAATAACGCAGGTAGACAGTAAACATTTACAGTCAGATAATAGATGATGCACTGATGCAAGTAAAAGAACAGATGGAGCAGTTACAAAAAAAGAAGGTGCAGAGACACTGTGAGATGATATGAGCAGGGAGACACATAGTACAGGCAGAGACAGACATGGTAGATTGCATGTAACATGCTGGTCATGTGTCTAAGATCACACTGTGAGTCAAGTTTGATTTTAAATTAATCTGGGTGAATAATTTGCTTAGTTGATGTGTTTTAAAATCATGTTTGGAAGACAATTACGCTTCAGGATATGTACTGTTAGAGAATCTTCGGCAGCATGTCTGTTAGGCCTCTTTGTTGCCAAAAAGGCTCTATGCTGTGCAATAAAGATCCAGGGTGTGCTGTTGAAATGAAAAGGGAATGTTATTTCTTGCTTACATGTATATGGTCTGTTTTTTGCCCGTAGAGACGGTGGGATGGTATGAGTACAGACACAGACAGTGCAAGCAGACTCAGACATGGTACACACAGATGATAAAATAGTACAACAGAGAAAAAATGCTTGAAACAGACACTGAAATGTTACATCCAGAGGCTATATTAAGAACACAGAGGCACAGAGAAGACCTAGTTTCCATAGGAAATCCACAACATTCTATTTGGAATAACTTTGGCACTGGTGGACGAATCTTTGCGAATTTCTCTGAGAAAATGGCCTGCTCAGCTCCGCTTCTTCCCTGAAAGTTTGGGGGTGAGTCGTCAAGTGGGGGCCGAGAATAAAGCAGGTCTGAAAACTTGTTTTCCCTATGCAATTTTCCAAGGGGACCTTTAGCCAGGGTTGCAGCCCGAACGGCTGAACGGAATGACACCAAATTTCGCAGAGAGGTAGAGTTTGGTTCGCAGATTGTGCTTTTTGGTAAATCGTGTAAATCAGTTCAGTAGTATCTGAGAAAACTAAAAGTAAAATCATAGCGATATCTAGAGACGAAGTACTGCACGCGTATGGAAATTCGTAAAATTATGAGCACAAGTTGCATGCTGATTGGCTGTCAACTGTCTGTCAACACTCCAAACCAGGAAGTGTTGGCAGCCATCTTGTGCGTCGCTAGAACCGAGTCACAAGAAAACAGAAAAAAAAATTGAGAAATAAGGAAAGGGGAAGGGTAGAAACATGTTGACCCTCTAGGCCTGCTCAGAGGGTCCCACATGGATCTTTAGGCCCAACATTTATTTTTTAAATAAAAAAATTGCGGGGTACGCGTGTTCTACGCGTACGAGGTGGAAAAGGAAAAAAAAACCTAGAAGACTGTTTTATTCTTAATTTGCCCCTGGGGTGATTTTTTTCCATAATGGGGGGCTTGTAAGTCACTCCGAGACCCGGGGAAAGGCAACCCCTGGGGTTTTATTTTGAAGTATGGATGCGGGGAGCCGTCTGGGATCGTGGGGGTATTGCGGCTTAAAAAAAACTGTTCTTTTTGAGAACTAACTTTACTGGTTAAAAAAAGAGCTGTATTTCTATGATAGTATGTAAAACTTTCCATTTTTTTGTGTACCAGTTGTACTCTCTACGCATGTGCAGCCTCGTTTCCAAGCCCATGTTTCTTTTTTTATCTTCAAGTTTGCCAAGCAAAGCTGTCCTCATTTTAGGTATTAAATTTGCCACTTTCTTTTCCCGGGCCGTGTGTGTCATTCGCTGCTATAGTTTTGTAATATATTTATAATCATATTCTATCTATATTTATTTGAAACGTATTGCCGATGCACCAAAAGTTGATTACATACTCCGACCACCACCATTTTAGTAGTTTTCTTCCGTTATTTTTATTATACCTGCTACTTTCATTTTACCCTCCGCCTATCTTCTCTGTGATCGATGAGATTTCCGGCCACAGACACCACGGTGTTTGTCCTTGGCCTCCGATGTTATCAGACTTGATCACACGCATACCGAAAAACTAATTTGAGGCATGTCAGCCACAGCCATTACAACGCGTGTCTGTCACCACAAAGCCATTAGGATGTTTATGGCTTTATTATGCATGGTAAATGTATAGTAGTTGTAAAAGCATGCATGGTAAAGGCATGCCTGGTAAAGCCATATGCATGCTAATGAATTTGTGGTGATGGTCACGCGTGCTTATGATCGCGTTGTAATGGCTGTTTCCCCCCCAGGACACTGCAGGAACCGGGTTTGGGTGTGGCAGACACCAGGGCATCAGGCGGTGCACCACGCAGCCTCCCTCACACAATGTAGAAATCTCCGGGGGGTTTCATGGTTTGAGGTGCGTCATTGAGACCCACACAGTTAATTTTGTAGGGGGGTAGGTTTGCATGTGAAATTGTTGCAAGAGGTTTGTAGATGTGGTACATATTTTTTTGTTTTACTTTGATTTCCTTTCTATGTTGTGGTCCATCCAGAGAAAATATAAGTTATTGTACAGCTAGTACTTTTCAACCCTACTGTCAAACATCTTACTATAGTATTTCAAATTATAAATATTTTTGTTGTGGACCGTCCCCCTCACCCCAATAAAACAAGTATATCGTTTTTTTATTAACTTGTATTAAAACAACAATAACTGTAAACGTAACTTAAAGATAAGTTAATAAACAACTATACAAAAACTTTAATAAAACAGTATTAAAAACAAAAAATTGGGATGTGGACTCCAAAAGACATAGGTAATCTGCAAAACAAAAAAGAAAAAAAAGAGTTTAAAATTATGTAGATGTGACTAAATAGGGTGAAGCATTACAAGTGAAGGTAACAGCACAATTTTATGTATGCAGTGTGCCTAGTACATTTCACGTCTGTTATAGTCCCGCGTTCAAGTGGTGTCTGTATGGAAGTGCCTACTGCGTTACTGACACAAAAGTGGCAAAACGGGATTGTAAATCCGCCAACTTATTTCTAATGCATTGCAAAGGAGGCATTGTAGATCTAAGCCGCTGTGCTTACCTTGTATAAACACTGCGGCCACCGGAGTTCACAATTTGTATTCAACTGTGCTTCTACACGTCAAAGTAGACAGCAGTGTCTATAACTTTAAAAGAGGAAGAGAAATTATGTCACAGAGAGTGAGAGAGAGAAAGAGAGAGAATACAACATTCAAATTTTCTCGCAGAGTCTGGAGTTGAGATTTTTTCTTGAAAAGTCAGATGCAGATTTACAAGCTCCTGCTCCACTTTTCCCATGTTAAAAGTGACACAAAAGTGGCGTAGTAAGCTTGTAGATCTGGTTCTCAGACTGTTGTAACCTATCTGTTGTCACTGGTCGTAGGTAATTATACATTTCTACACAGTCATGCTGCTGGACACTACCCACTCTCTCTTTTCACAATTAAAGGTAACACTAGAATTTTACGTGTGCAGTGTGCTAGTACATTTCACTTCTGTTCTAGTCCCGCGTTCAAGTGGTGTCTGTATGGCAGTGCCTACTGCGTTACTGACACAAAAGTGGCACAACTGGATTGTAAATATGCCGACCTATTTCAAATGCATTGCAATGGAGGCATTGTATATATAGGCCGCTTTGCTTACCTTGTATATTTAGTGCGGCCAAACACTGCTGCCACCGGAGTTCACAACTTGAAGACACCTTTGCTTCTACACGTCAATGTAGACAGTAGTCTCTAAAACTTTAAAAGAAAAAGAGAAATGATGTCACAGAGAGTGAGAGAGAGAAAACAACATTAAAACTGTATTGCAGAGTCTGGAGTTGAGAGTCAGATGCAAATTTACAAGCTCCTTGGCGGGGGGGCTTAACTTCAAGGAAAAAGAAGAGTGGACAGGAGCTGTAAGGCAGGACATCAAAGTCTCATTAACAAGCAAAATGTAATTAAAAGACCTGTGAAGTACTCGGGTTCGACTGAGTGTGGGCCCAGGAAGCTATCTGATCCTAGCTGAAGCCCCGTTAGCCCAATGTGTGTGTTTGCACGCCTGCTGCATACTACACATTCTCTCGTTTCACAGATAACTTTTCGTTCTTTCGGAAACAAGCTTCTTTGCTCACCTTGTGCCATTGCCGTCGTACTTCTTACATAATCTATCGCGAAGCTCTACATCTAAAAGATATTAAAAGAAAGATGTTATGATTGGTAATTGTTACCATATTAATTTGGAGTTAGATAACATCGTGCTTTTATACACGTTCATTCTCACATTTCTACGAACTGTTTGTATTGGTAATATTTCGGACATTTCAGCGATTATAAAAATATTACTGCTATTGGAAAAAAATGTATGCATGCATGCGTACTCAAGCCTTACTGCTCACCTTTTCATGGATAAGACACCTTCTGCATGATGTAGTTCTGATCTCCAACAAAGAAGTCTCATATATGGTGCTGAGTCCTGATATCTCTATGGCTAATGACATACTCCTGCTCCCATCATCATCATCGCAGGTTCTTCACCCGCTCAGTGCTTCGGGCACCACTAACTCAGTGACCAAAGAGGCCACCATGTAGTAGTGGGCCCCTTGTTCGGTGCTTTGGGAACAACTCTAAAATGGCGTACAGCATGTGCGCTCCTTCTTTTTTATACATAGGGTCACATGTGTAGTGACGGATGCGCTGAATGGGTGTGGTGTGGGTGTATACCAGCCATGAGGGAGTGTGTGTGTCGATCTGACAACTAGACCTGCAATTAAGAAATCACTACAATGGAAATTTGGGCCTTGTACTGTTGTTGTGTTTTCCTGGTAGCGTAAGAGTGGCTTGCTTTTTCTATGTGACGTTACGATACAGTCAACATGTATGTAGCCTATTTTGTGACATATTTTATTGTACAATGCGTTTCAAAAACTAGTTGTGGTAGGGTGCTTTTAGGTGTAGAAGTATTTTTTTTCTATTTTCTATTCTATCATAATTGTGCTGACTTTTCTCCTTTAGCGTGCAGTACTATATTATTTTATAAAATGTATAACTGTTGAAATTATCTTAAAAAGAAGAATGGAAGTATGTAAGCTACTCCCTGTGACGAAAAGCAATGCCGGCTTCCGCAGGAGCCAGCCGGGACCGTGGAGGCCTTGGGGCTAATTCCCACAGTTCGCAACGTTACATATGAGCCCCAGGGGATGGGGACCTCGGGGATTATAAAAAATTAGTGATAAAGGCTATTTTGTTTATGGTAGATTTATCGTACGAGTACCAAGCACGTATGGACGACATACGGTGCGAAAATTGGAAGTTGTCCCATTAGTGTACTGAAGGAAGAAAAAGAAGAATATTTTTCGGAAATGTATGAATTGTATGTGTTTAGATGTTGGGTGGCTCTAAAAAGAGTCCTTGTGTTTATTGGGAGATTTTAGTACCTCCAAGTAAGTACCAATGCAGAGTCTAAAGTTCAAGAGGAAGACTCTGTTACCCTCATCTGTAAAATGTACACCGTCTCTCCTATAGATATCATGCATATTGAAACGCAGATTGTTGTGGTAGATGGACCCCCATTCTCGGAGAAAGGCAGAAACAGATTTGTTCACATGTTTCCTAGCTTTCTCAATCTGTTGGCAATAGTGGTTGGACCAGTTCCATTTCTGCCTTTGGCATATATTAGAATAGACAAAGGCTGTTTTGGGGAAAAGTGTGTCTTTGAGCAAAGGGGTCCTTCATAAGCATTTCCAGACCTACCCCTGCCAAAGTGCCTAGGTCATTTCCACCACAGTGCACAATTATGAGGTCAGGGTGTTGGAGATGCAAAAAGGATTTCACCAACGGCATCAATTGGCGCCACTTTAATCCTCTCTGTCCAATCCATTTAATGTCTACATTTGGTAAATGTAGGTCTGTGTGAATTCTTTTCTGTCCTGCATACCTTTGGCTCCAGAAAATATAGCTGTGTCCCACAATCCACACCGTAAGCATTTTGAAGAGAGGTCTGGATGCACTCTGATGGTCTCTGTGAATGAAATGGCAGTTTGAAAAGAAAGATTTTTCAGAAAATGGTGGACAACATGCAGTTTTGAAAAAGAAAATAAATGATTAGTTGTTTGACAACATTCTACACAGAGTTAGGATGCATGTTTCTGGTTTTTAAAAGCCTGATTTTTATTGGTTTAGAAAAACTGATAGAGAAAGCCATTACATAAAATAAGCTTGTGTGTTCTCACGTAAAGTACACTTGCTGTTTTAATTTGCAACAATGTATGATGAACTTTTCACCTGAGTGCTCAGTTAGGTGTTCCCTGAAGTGTTTCTATTGTAACTGGGAGAATGTGGAATGGGGGAGGTTATACTAACTGTAACTCTCGCGCCCAAAATCCACTGGTGATGATGTCACATATTACACACTCATGGTCAGTGACATCACTCATGACATCACTGATGGCGTCTCAAATGACATCACTGATGACATCATCCAGTGAATGTGTGTCTTGCTGATGACGTCACATATTAAATCACAGTAGTAAATGTGTTTTGGTAAAATGCATGGTCTTATAATTTTTTGGGTAATATCACACTGTGCATCTGTGTACATTAAGGGATTATATTCGCCCCTTTTTGCATATTTTCTACACTATCTTATTATACTTCGTCTTCTCTCGTATTACTCCTTACTCTCATTATACTATCTTCTTTTTCTTATATTCTGCTCTCTTTGTATGCTTTTTGTTCATATTTGCTCCTCTTTTTATATATTTCTCCTACTCTTTATATTCTCTCTTGTCTTTATATTCACCACTGTCGTCATAGTTCTTACTGTCTTCTCATAGTACTCCCTCTCTCCTTATACGCTCAGTGTTCCCTTATATTTGTCTTTTCTCCACATTTTTGTCTCTGTGTCTCTTTACATTCCTTCCTCTTTCTTCACGTATACTCTTCTGTTCTTATATTCTCTGTTTCTTCTTATTCTCGCTGTTCTTTGCAGGTAGTCCCTATTGTTTTCTCATACTTTTCTTTTTCTTCTCATACTCTTGTCTCTGTAGTCACTTTTCCCCTTTTTTTTCTTATTCTTCACATTCTCCACTAATAGTGTCCTCTTTTCTTATTGTCATATTCCTCTCCTCATTTTCCACCCTGTTCTTATATGGCCGGGATGCCCGCCACCCCCTCCCAACACCAATTCCCCAAGCGGAGGAGACAGACACAGGTTTGAGCTTTTGGAAGGCGGGGGGGAGTTACCCCCCCGGCCGTATTTATTAAAATATGAAACAAAATTTAAAACATTAAATTAAAACGTTTCATGAATTATGTACAATTTTACTTTCATTACATTTGAATGAAGACATGTTCTTTGGCTAACCTTAACAGATCTCTAATACAAAGGTTTCCTAGCCGAGTCTAGCATCCTGCAAATGCATACATTCTAAATTAAAATTGTACATCCTAGCATTAAGGGCCAACGGCATGGTCTTAACCGGTGTCAGATCCCTACTACCAAACTCCCGCCCTCACGGTGTGAGTGGCGCATGCGCAGAGGACTTTACCCTCGTTGCCAACTGTAACTTCCCTTGTCGTGGGGGCCCCCTTTCACTCAACGCCATCTTAAAGGTCGTCTGAGTTCCCGTGTGAGGTTTCTGTAAGATGAACAGTGTGGACTCCCCCCCCTGTTATGACTGGATTTTCTGAGTAGATGGGATCAGCCCCTAGGGGCCCCTCCAACCCAGCCAGAACGTAATCACATCCCTCCTCAGGACCAACTATCCAGGCACCTGGTACCTACCTGAGGATGGGGAACTCGCAATATACAAGCTCATATTATTAAAAACACCACTAAATCTATAGGGATACTAAGAATACTCACTAATTACTAGGGATATACATACCCTACACCACACTTATATTCACATCAGTTGGTCTCGCGGCCACTCAGACCCAGACCGGTCTACCCTAGGGCAGATATTGCGCACAATCCGGTGCGACTACACATGGGCCTGCAGAACCCAATGCTCCCTTTTCCAAACGATCAACAATCCTGTCGATCTCCACGCTAGTTCAACCTCCTAGCGCTCTCACTTATTCAAGCCACAATCTTGTGGGTATCCACACTGGTCTCCCACCCAGTGTTCTCACTAACGCCGCATATCAACGACGACCACATTCCTATGAACACCTTTATATATATATATATATATATTGGGAAGTCTCTTCACTAAGGGTCTGCTACTACAATATTAGGAGTTAGCCAATTAATATCATGCATCTCCTATTCTTGTCATCATAGGTCCACTCACTCCCTATTTATGTGGTCACCACTTACCTGATTGGGATTACTCATCCATTCATGCAAACACTAAACACCTAGGAGATACATTTACCTATATTGACCAAAAATATGAAGCGCATGGCAGTTCATTAATAAACTGGGGGTCTCTTTAATCACAACAATATAGATACATACACAGATCTGTATTATAATTAACACATGTAACTGACAAAGACTATAGGTAGAACACACCGCTGAAAGAGAAAAGATTAAACATAACAGGAACACTCCGCTGAGAGGGAAAAGATTAACAATGCAAAAGCCTAGGGAATAAAGATAAGATTAAGATGTAAGTGTGATTGGTTCAGACTACCTCACCTATTAGAAGGAAGATTTCTCTCTGCCTCTGGTGGGATTAGGGCTCTCTCTCTGCCTCTGGTGGGATTAGGGCTCTCTCTGTCTCTCCCTCCTTCACCACATCACCACGCCTCTGGTCCAATTGCTCCAGCTGACAGCCTTCTTTGATGCTCTCTGCACTGCTTTCTCTCTCCTCATCTTCAGCAATCGTCTGCCTTCTTTCTCCATTTAAGAACTGCACTCTATTCTGCAGCTCCAGCAGACATCCTCTCTCTCTCTGCAAGCTGTTCTGTGCTCCAAGCTGTTCTGAGCACCATGCTGCACTGCACTCCAAACTGAACTGAACTGCACACAAGCTGGAATGAACACTCCTCCTCTCCTGTAGCTCGCTAATATGGAAGCTTGTCCTTTCATGGAAAGTTACGGCCAGTAACCTGCCGCCCACCAAATTCTTGTACCTCCCCGTACCAAGGACACGTTCCCAGCTGGCCAGCCTGAAGTTGTGTCTTCAGAGTGGAGAAAAATACATTCCTTCGATAGGGGCCAGCCTGAGCCGGTTCTCTCCAAGCGAACAACAGCCTTAACTATAAACTTTGCCTTTGGCCTGAAAAGCCTCTCAGCTTCATCAAGATGGAGTCCCTCTAGCTCTAGGCCTGTAGGCCTGAAAGGGGTGAAATGCTCCTTAGCTCTGTCAGAATACCTACATAAACCATACCAATGTGTCTAATATGTCAAAGCCAATAGGCAATAGACAGGTTAAAGTCAAGAATAAAGGCATATTAAGCAGCTATCCTCTTCTAGGTCTGGAAAAAGGGCTTAAAAGGGCCAACACAGGCTAAGAATACCTATACTAGATGCGAGCAAGATTAATGATCTATATCACTGCTAAATAAAGCCAAAAACTCTGCCATTACATTCCACCCTTAGATCCTTATCTTGCGAGCATCAGTAAACAACAACAACCATCTAAACAAACATCAACATAATCTATCCAACATAGACTAAGAATACCTATCCTAGATGTGAGCAAGATTAAGATCTATATCACTGCTAAATAGAGCCCAAAACTCTGCCATCCACCCTTAGATCCTTATCTTGCGAACATCTTATAAACAATAACATCCAGATAAACAAACATCAACACAATCTATCAACAAATCAAAACCTAAAAGACTCACTAAAAAGAATGACAACTGAAGGAAATTCCACCTGAAACTCAATTGTAGGGAATAGAAACCTAACAACCAACTGAAAACAAATCAAAGCACCCTTGACTTGAATGCCGAAACATATCTGAGATTGGATCTGATAAAAACAGAAGCTAACCAAAGCATCCTCAAACTAAATGTGCCTCAACTTCTAGTTATAACTGGTGAAATCTAGTGATGTAGGGACTTATGTGTTGAATGAAAACAGCAAGGGGCCTAAATGGGGCCTACTTCGGACAACTTAAGCCTAAATGAGGCCTATCTACTATTGTCAATTTAAGAACTAAATGTGTTTCAACTCCTAATGAGAAAACAACAAAGGGCCTAAATGAGCCCTACCTACTATAGGCAACTTAAGCTAATGATGACTCATGAAATCTATTGGTGTAGGGGCGTGTTTGTGGGATGAAAACAACAATGGGCCTAAATGAGGCCTACCTACTATAGTTAACTTACTCATGAAATCTATTGGTGTAGGGGCTTGTTTGTGGGATGAAAATAACAATGGGCCTAAATGAGGCCTACCTACTGACATTTGTCAATTTATAGTGAAATCTGAGAAGTAGACATGACAAACTGTGTCAAGGTTTGGGCAAACATCAATACATAATCATACTAAAAGACACACCTCCCAGGACAATCTAAGGTCTAAGGAAACCACCCTTTGATCAATCAAGGTGAAAATGTAAGAACAGTAAAGAAACAACCCCATTTCTACAAGATAGCTGGTGTATATATATAACACCTAATTTCTTCACACTGTGGAACACATGTGTGCACCACCATTCAAAAAGAAGTCCTTCATTGGCAAAAACTGTTTTGAAGAAAACAGAAAAACTATAATAGGTGACATGTTTTTTGCTTTAAAAGTGGGGCCTGCTTGTCCAAGGGATTATGCAATCAGATCCTTGTATAATTCTGTCACAAATAAAACATGTTTGTGTTTTTTTTTTTTTTTTTAAAAGTGGGGCCTGCTCGTAGTGATGTCAAAAACAAAAAAAAAAATTGCAGGCCAAGGAATTATGGAAAAAGTTCATTGGGGAAAAAAAGTCAATTATTGTTTCTTCAGTGTAGGCCACCACCCTGCATCTTCGGTATCCGGACACTTCCTCCGACGCGGCCATCCATCACCCTTCCGGTCTGGTCTGGTCTGGTCTGGTCTGCTGATTCCATCTTCCAAAAATAATAAACTAAAATAAAAACATGAAAGTAAAAAACTAAAACAACAAAGGAAGTGGAAGGGGGAGGGGCCACTCACAACCACAACCCAGCAATCCTAGGGACAAGAAAACAAGTATCATTAATCTTGCATGACAAAATTTTCCATTTAAAAAGCACCCCGGGTGCCTTTCAGTGTTGGGAAAAAAACTTAATTAATTAAAAACAGTTTTCTAAAGTCAAGACATAATTAAAATCATATATTTATTATTATTAGTTTGGGCAAAATCTAATTGTTTACATACACAGCCAGAAGGGCCTATTTCATACACTAATCCTTCATGGGACAGCCCCTCCCTTCAGAGCAGGAGCCAGGCTACAGTGTGAAGCTACTTGAATCACTGCCAGATGATGAGCTCACAGCAGGATCAGGGCACTGCAAGCCTCCCATTTCCCTTGTCAGAGAAGCCCGCCCAGGCCCACTGCGACTAACTAACTCCAAGGGAAGAGCCAGGTCACCCCGCCCTTAAATAAACAAGCCGTTCGCGGAAGAAAATTGGATTGTAGCCAATCATAACAAACAGGGACGTGATCGGAACCTGCAGAATGAAGGAAAAAAACTCGTCTGCACAAACCAGCTGGTCTGCCAAGGTCGGCAAACAAATTCCTTGCCTGTTCCCAGGCCTAATTGTGCTAACCAACGAAAGCTAGCATTTAAAAAAAAAAAACAATTCTGTTACAGTGTACTGCTAATGAAAAGCTCCAGTTTCTAAAAAGACTTTTGTCTAACTAATTCAGCTAAAGGCAAGACATTTAAAATATGGGCACTTATTTAGAAAGGGGCAACTCAGTTTTGCACACAAAATTATACATTCTAAATTTGAAAAAAAAACGAATTAACATGGTCCATTGTCAGCTGCTGAAAGAGAAATAATTTGTAAAACAACATAAAATGCAGATACATTTCAACATTGTATTTAATTTAACCAGGGGCATCATATCATTTTACATTACAGTGTAATTTAACATGCAAGCTATGTAATCCAAACTAATAAAAGAGCCACATTCATACACTAATAAACAACCAATTATTTTCTAACTGAGTTGATTAACTTACCAGGAAACGTTTTGCTGACACATTTTATAAAAGAATACATTTTAATTTACATTTGGGAAAATAATAATGTTACGTTTTAACATTTTTTTTTCAAAGGCACCCGGTTGCCTTCCACTAATTAAAAGCACATGTTACCATGCACTGTCGGGCAAGATTGATTATTCTCAACCTGTGATCATTGCAACCAGCACATTCCTGTCTAGATGGAAACCCCTCAAAGAAATAATTAATGAAAACAGCCCCGTAGCGTGCACTCTAACAGGGCCATTTTATATATATATATATTTTTTTTTTTGTAACATTTCACTCATTGTCTCTCTCCGTGCAAACCCTTTATCAATCCGACTGGGTGATTTATAACTTACAGTTCCAAGGCAAACCCACACAAATTCCTAGACGCATTTCAAAAAGAATGTGAAATGAACAGAACCCTTTGCAAAGCACAAGATGGTACCTTTCCGTCCAAAAAGCTGACAAAGCACATAGGCAGACCAAGGAACCAAAAAAAAAAGTCAAAATCAAACCATCAAATAATCCACTGACTTTTATAGTCAGGTCAGATAACCATGCATGTTGACAGCATGTTAAAAATAAAGACTGCCATCTCAACTCAAGATATTAACCCTTTGGCAGCTCAAGCACAATCATTTCCCAACGTCTGCAGATACATGGGAAAATCATGAGCACATTTCTTCACGTTTACAGATAACACGTACACATATTTTCAAAACGTTATCCCCAAGCACCCGAGAGAGATCCAGCTCTCCCCTGCCTAACGTAATGATAACATGCTCCATCCAAGCCATGACCACATGGCGCTATTCACAAGCCATATTTACAAGACAAGCTTTTCACAAACAATAAATCCAAGGCGCAATGCACAAGGAACACAGCAGATCAACATGAGAACATGCACCTCACAAGCCACATTAAAATGGCGCTATTCACAAGCCATATTTACAAGACAATAAACAAACTCAAAAAATGACACGCTTTTCACAAGTAATATATCCAAAGTACCATTCACAAGCAACACAGCAGATCAACATGAGAACATGCACCTCATAAGCCACAATAATATGGCGCTATTCACAAGTCATATTTACAAGGAGCTATATTCAAAGAACTCCACAGATCATATTACAATGAACACATTTCACATTGCACAGCATAAGCAGATGCAGCAAGCAATTTAATAGGCAATTTAAAAGCACTTTTTACACACATTTATACAATTGGACCATCACAAAGATGTAACTGGCTTCCTCATGTAATGCCATCCTTCAACCCTGACAGTTTAAACACCAAGATGAAAACCATTCCTTCCACCCTGAATAAGCCAAATGCCATGATGTAATGCAATCTCCTCACGCTGCAACTGTTCAAGCCCATAGGCCACACATGCTACATAAACTGCAACATTACGCCAGATGGAACCGGCGCTCAGGGCACTCCCTCAGAACACATGGGAAACTCTCTAAGCACATGGCCAGATCACACAGGATTCGTAAGATGACGACTACGCCAAATGTTATGGCGTTCATGGCACTCACTCACAATACATGGGAACCTCTCTAAGCACATGGCCAGGACACACAGGATTCGTAAGATGCCGACTACGCCAAATGTTATGGCGTTCATGGCACTCACTCACAACACATGCGAAACAATCTAAGCACATGGCCAGATCACACAGGATTCGTAAGATGACGACTACGCCAAATGTTATGGCGTTCATGGCACTCACTCACAACACATGGGAACCTCTCTAAGCACATGGCCAGGACACACAGGATTCGTAAGATGACGACTACGCCAAATGTTATGGCGTTCATGGCACTCACTCACAACACATGGGAACCTCTCTAAGCACATGGCCAGGACACACAGGATTCGTAAGATGCCGACTACGCCAAATGTTATGACTGGATTTTCTGAGTAGATGGGATCAGCCCCTAGGGGCCCCTCCAACCCAGCCAGAACGTAATCACATCCCTCCTCAGGACCAACTATCCAGGCACCTGAGTACCTACCTGAGGATGGGGAACTCGCAATATACAAGCTCATATTATTAAAAACACCACTAAATCTATAGGGATACTAAGAATACTCACTAATTACTAGGGATATCCATACCCTACACCACACTTATATATTCACATCAGTTGGTCTCGCGGCCACTCAGACCCAGACCGGTCTACCCTAGGGCAGATATTGCGCACAATCCGGTGCGACTACACATGGGCCTGCAGAACCCAATGCTCCCTTTTCCAAACGATCAACAATCCTGTCGATCTCCACGCTAGTTCAACCTCCTAGCGCTCTCACTTATTCAAGCCACAATCTTGTGGGTATCCACACTGGTCTCCCACCCAGTGTTCTCACTAACGCCGCATATCAACGACGACCACATTCCTATGAACACCTTTATATATATATATATATATTGGGAAGTCTCTTCACTAAGGGTCTGCTACTACAATATTAGGAGTTAGCCAATTAATATCATGCATCTCCTATTCTTGTCATCATAGGTCCACTCACTCCCTATTTATGTGGTCACCACTTACCTGATTGGGATTACTCATCCATTCATGCAAACACTAAACACCTAGGAGATACATTTACCTATATTGACCAAAAATATGAAGCGCATGGCAGTTCATTAATAAACTGGGGGTCTCTTTAATCACAACAATATAGATACATACACAGATCTGTATTATAATTAACACATGTAACTGACAAAGACTATAGGTAGAACACACCGCTGAAAGAGAAAAGATTAAACATAACAGGAACACTCCGCTGAAAGGGAAAAGATTAACAATGCAAAAGCCTAGGGAATAAAGATAAGATTAAGATGTAAGTGTGATTGGTTCAGACTACCTCACCTATTAGAAGGAAGATTTCTCTCTGCCTCTGGTGGGATTAGGGCTCTCTCTCTGCCTCTGGTGGGATTAGGGCTCTCTCTGTCTCTCCCTCCTTCACCACATCACCACGCCTCTGGTCCAATTGCTCCAGCTGACAGCCTTCTTTGATGCTCTCTGCACTGCTTTCTCTCTCCTCATCTTCAGCAATGGTCTGCCTTCTTTCTCCATTTAAGAACTGCACTCTATTCTGCAGCTCCAGCAGACATCCTCTCTCTCTCTGCAAGCTGTTCTGTGCTCCAAGCTGTTCTGAGCACCACGCTGCACTGCACTCCAAACTGAACTGAACTGCACACAAGCTGGAATGAACACTCCTCCTCTCCTGTAGCTCGCTAATATGGAAGCTTGTCCTTTCATGGAAAGTTACGGCCAGTAACCTGCCGCCCACCAAATTCTTGTACCTCCCCGTACCAAGGACACGTTCCCAGCTGGCCAGCCTGAAGTTGTGTCTTCGGAGTGGAGAAAAATACATTCCTTCGATAGGGGCCAGCCTGAGCCGGTTCTCTCCAAGCGAACAACAGCCTTAACTATAAACTTTGCCTTTGCCCTGAAAAGCCTCTCAGCTTCATCAAGATGGAGTCCCTCTAGCTCTAGGCCTGTAGGCCTGAAAGGGGTGAAATGCTCCTTAGCTCTGTCAGAATACCTACATAAACCATACCAATGTGTCTAATATGTCAAAGCCAATAGGCAATAGACAGGTTAAAGTCAAGAATAAAGGCATATTAAGCAGCTATCCTCTTCTAGGTCTGGAAAAAGGGCTTAAAAGGGCCAACACAGGCTAAGAATACCTATACTAGATGTGAGCAAGATTAATGATCTATATCACTGCTAAATAAAGCCAAAAACTCTGCCATTACACCCCCTTCCCCACACTCTCTTCCGCCGGAGCGGATATCCAGCCCCCGGGAAATTCGTAGGAGGGGCATCTAGCCGTCTCCCCCCTGGGATGGGCCTATGGCCGTCTCCCCCTAGGAGACCCATCTGTAGTGGATGCCGCCTCCCCGTGGGAGGGGCCAATGGCTGCCTCCCCCCGGGCGCTCCCATCCATTCTGGGTGGCGCCCCCCCTAGGGACCTTGAAATTACTGCTCACCGATCATGACCTTACCGCCACAGGCCTGATAGTTGACCGACTATCCGGCCCCCCCAAACCTCCCAAAGGTCATGCCTCCTCAATCCCCTCAGCCATGCTATGAAGTCTCCTATGAGTAAATCATTCCCCGCCCTGGACAGGTGAACCCCATCATTCACATAGAAGTGATCTCCCCGAATACACCCATGGGGAATGCTATGCAAATGCTCGGAGCGAAACAATTTCCCGATTTTATTGTTGACCCTCTTTACCGAGTGGTTCAACGCTGACACAGAGTAACCCACCCCGCCAAACTCTCCTGGGGATCATGTGAGACCAGGCGATTGTGCACCCCGGGAGCCTCTTAGCCAACCAGCTAACTGCAGACAAAATGTGTTCCACTAACACTCGTCTTCCCAGTCTCACCAAGTCATTGCCCCCCAAGTGTACTATGATTATAGATGGCGGTGACCTTTGCCGCCCTAAGAGACCCTCCACAAACGATTGAAATTGGTCAAAACAGAGGCCTCCCTTCCCATGGAAGGTCACTCTGAACCCGTATTCCCCAGATGCGTGAGTCGCGTCACCCGCCATGAATACGTCCCCGGCGCGCCTCACATATGAGTGGCCCACGACCCATACCACTTGCTCTCCAGTCGGTGATCCTCGACCGCTGGCCCCCTGGTGATGGGTGGATCCCAGATTCCGCCCCGCGTCACAGGCTTGCGAAACTGTAATTCAAACAAAAGACAACAAGCGTGAGTGCATTTCATCAGTCTTTTCACAACATGTGCAATCGCACATACTTCTTGAAGCAGTTTTAGGACCAACGGCCTAGCTGTTTCACTTCTTCCGCACCCAGACCCCGAGCCGTAGCCTCAGTAGCGGCCCCTATTCTGAATGAGTGGGTCCCAAAATCGCACGGGTCCATGCCCGCCGCAGCGATTGTAAGTGCCAGCACCCTCTGAAACTGAAATCTTGTCAGAGGGGTGCCATCCTTGTGCCTAAGCAGGCTCCCTCCCCATGTCGCCGGCCTCTGTGCCAAGTATTCCTCCAAACACCTTATCGGACAAGTGGGGCTCCCTTGAGCGCGCTGCACAACAACACTATCCCCCATAGCTTCTTGGTCTGTCTTGGACCTGACTATCGAGATCAGCATCGAATCACCCCGTATTTGTATGTGATCCCTGCATAAGCCTCCCTCCATATCTTTCTTGTTCCTCGCCACGAGTTCGCTAACCCGCATGGCCCCATGAAATGCCAAGGCGAAAGCTGCCCGGAACAGAACTGCTTCGGAAGGGGAGGAGCATGTCTCATCCAGCTTTGCTAAAAGCCGAGACAATCTCTCAAAACCAATCGGGCGCCTCGTATCTTGTCTGCGACCCTCCAGGCGTTGCCAGCCGCGGAGCGCCTTCCTTGCTAAAAAGGAACCCGTCGGGTCCCTTATGCCGTGAAGCTGTGCCATGAATGATATGGCCGCCCTATGTCTGTTGGCAGTTGCGGCTGATCGCCCTTCTCTATGTAGCGCTACTAAGAACCCCAGGCAGGATTCCTCCTGCCCCCAGCTCTGTCTCCCTGCCTGGCCTAAAAAGGTGCAGTAAGAACGAAACGCTCCCTCATAAGCCTTCCTCGTCCTGGGCGCTAAGCTGGCCGCCACGAGGTCTTGTAATCCGCTGCACCGATCAGCCATAGTGCATCGGGGAACGGTGCCGCCATAGATCCGCTGTGGGTAGATAGCCCCTGAAAGCCTGCATGTGTGAACGAGAGAGTGCATCAGCTGCATTATTTAGTACACCCGGCACATGTTTTGCCCTGAACTGTACATTCAATCTCATGCAACGTAAAACAATTTCTTTCAACAGTCTTAAGATCCACTTGCAGCGTGCTGCCTGCTGATTAATGCACTCCACCACTGTCATATTGTCCGACCAGAACACTACTGAGCGGTCCCTAAAATCATCTGGCCATGCCAACACAGCCACCCAAATGGGAAACATCTCCAAGAACCCAATGTTACCTGTTAGGCCACTGGAGTGCCACCATGTCGGCCATACTTGTGCCGACCATCGGTTACCAAAGATGGCGCCAAATCCCATGCTCCCAGCTGAGTCAGTCCACAGACCCAGTTCGTCAGACGAATCTGGGGGCTTGTTCCACACCACTCGACCGTTGAAGTCCACCAGGAATGCCAACCAGATGCGCATATCCTGGCGAACCTCTGCCGACAGTCTCGTGCGGTGGTGGCCCTCCTTGAGGCCGACCATAGCTTGTGCAATAGAGCGTGAGAAGGGGCGAGCCATCGGTATTACTCTCAAGTTAAGCTGACCCACTGTTTGTTGTAACTGGTGCAGGGTCACTTTTTCCTTGCCCAGGCATTGTATCAAGGAAGCCCTGAACTTGGCCACCGTCTCCATTGGCAGACGGAAGCATCCCTCCACTGAATGGAGCTCAATCCCCAGAAACTCCAGTGAAGTAGACGGCCCCACTGTCTTACCTGGTGCCAATGGGACTCCAAATTCCTGCATGAGAATGCAGAAGTCCTGCAACGCCTGTGCACATTAAGCAGTGCCGGCCGGTCCTAAGAACAGGAAGTCGTCTAAATAGTGCATCACTTGTCTATGCCCTGTGGCCTCGGTGAATGCCCATTCTTAAAAACTGCTGAACATTTCAAAATAAGCACAAGAAATTGTGCAGCCCATGGGCATGCATCTATCCATGTAATACTTCCCCTGAAACGTAAATCCTAGCAAGCGCTGGTCCCACGGGTGTACCGGGAGCAACCTGAATGCTGATTCGATGTCTGATTTTGCTAACAGAGCACCGTGGCCCAGGAGATTCAGTAGTGCCACGGCATCGTCAAACGATGCGTACCGAACTGAACAGACATCCGGGTCAATGGCTTCATTCACCGAGGCGCCCCTCGGGGCCGACAGATTGTGAATGAGTCTATACTCCCCTGGGTCTTTCTTCGGAACCACACCTAGAGGTGAACACACGAAATCCGCCACTGGCGGGCATTGAAACGGTCCTGCTACCCGCCCCAAGCTGACCTCTTTGGTAATTTTCTTGGCCGCCACTGCCGGGTTGTGCTGAACAGATTGCTGATTTTTACAAAAGGGGCTTCCCCAAAAATTCCCCGCCGGGATGTTGAAGCCATATAGGAAACCATTCCTCAAAATCCCGGCGGATACATGATCAGGGTATCTGTTCAGCCAGGGGGTCAAAACCATGATATCAATGGGCGAAGGCGATTGCCTCCCAAGCATCACTTCAATCCTGTTTGGATCCCCCCTTTCCTCCCAAACCACCATTCTTGGACCTACAGCTGCTTTCCGGGTGTGAGGAGTTCCCACAGCCCGCACAAGCCTGCCGGAACCTACATGTTCCCTGGGGCCTGTTACAGTTTCCTCTGTTGAAGCCCCAACAAACCCCGCGCTTGCCCCCATTTCCGTCGGTCTTGGGCTGTGCTTCCCCACCGGTGCTTGCTCGAAAGGGCTGCGTCGGCCTCTGTTGCACTGTCCCAGACCCGCTCCCGCCCGGCGAGGACGTACCTGCCGATCCAGGCAAGAGCTGTTTGTGCCATGATACTGTGTCGAGGCAATCCCATGTTAAAGTTACATCAAATTCCTTTGCCTTTCGAAAGTGCACATCATAACCTTTCCACTCATTCTCCCCGTACATGGTATAAAAATCCATAATCCTGTTCTGGTAACAGGATAGATTGGTCAACACTTCAGGTTTACGTTCCCCCATTACTGCCGTAAATATAGAGGAGGCCTTCACCAGTTCGCTACGGTCTCGTCGACCCTAAATTCAGCCATCTTGGCCCGCCACACGCTGGGGTGCCATAAATCTTTTTGGGTCTTTGCGTACTCCATCTCACGATGGTCAGTTAATAATGAAAACATATTAACATATTTGTCCCCCCATATCATTTCCTTCATGGCCGCTGGGATGTGCTGGGCTACCCTTTCGCGCCTCGAAGGCACTGAACTCTCCCCCACCATTGGCAATGGTTTCTTACCGGGTTCAACCGCTGTGTCTGCTGTCTTTTCTCGGCCAACTGCTGTCGTTCCCAGTGCGACCTGTGGGGGAATAGAAGGAACATTCGCCGTCCCGGCTTCTCTTGACTGCCGTAACTGCTCGATTATTAATCTGGCTTCCTCGGCCGGATCCCCCGCAGCCACAGCCCCCCCTGATTTCTTCTTAAGCCAGGGCAATACTGCCGCTAACTGAAGGGCCAGTTCTGGGGGCATCTGATCATCGTCAACCGGAGTTATTACAACAGGAATCGGCAGACCCACGTCTGGACTTGGTACCGGGGTGTCCACTGGTGCTACGGGGGCTACTGGCGGTACCTCCGGCACCGGGCCCTCCCCAGACATCGCCCTCCTCTTAACACGCCTCCCCCTACCCGCATGGACGACTCCCGGCAAGGCCGGACCTATCACCTTCTTAGGACGGCCCGCGAGGTTGTTCTGGGCTGCTATCTGCTTTTTTACCTCTGCCAAGCCGCGACCAATCGAATCTACTTTACCCAGTTTTCTGTCCATGACCGCCATTCGGTTCGACAAAGTGCGCAGTATCTTCTCCAAGTCGGAGCTCTTTCCCGCTTTTTTGCCGGCCATGGCTTCGTTTACTCCTGTTCGAGTTGCTCGACAAGGCCCTGGGTCCTTCACACGACTGAAGCTGAAAAAGAAAGAACAACGATTACCAGTTCTCAAAATTGCCGCTTGTTCCGTCCAGGCCTTCAGAGCACTGGAACAAGAGGACGCTTCTTCCGATTCCCGCTCTATTTATCCGTCTGCGGGAGGGCAGGGACCCTCCTCAGGTACGCCCCCTGGGCGCGGTCTTCCGGGCGGGTGTCTAGGACAACCCCTACTCGGCGGGAAAGTGCGCGCTCCGGCTACGCCGCTTTGGGCATACCAGCCGAACCACGCCCCCCGCCCAAAATGGTTTCCCGGGGGGATCGTGGCACCCATCCATACGTTCGGGGGGACCGAGTGGTCTTCCCTTTCCATACTCCCCCCTGTTTTCAAATTCTACTCTCTCTTCCAGCCACGGCCTGTGGAGGGAGTTGCGGTGGGGCTGAAAGGCTGGGCAGTGGAGGGGCAGGGCGGGTGGTTCTAAAATCCAGAATATGGATAATTGGAGGTAAGTAAACAATTACATTAATAAAACAAATTTCATAGCGCGTGCTGCATCGCATTTTGCAATTCAGGGCGCGCTACAAAATTTGTTTTATTAATTACAGTTTGAAGATATTATCTCATCGAGAAATAGGAGCATATGAATTCTCGGTTCGCTTATCATCTGCTAGTCTACACTCCAAATCTAGAAGAATCATTTGGGTGATTCTAGGTCTTGCTGCAACTCGAAACAGAGTACTTAAATCTGTACAAGAAATTGAATATTTAGCTGAAAAAGAGCCAGAAAGTACAGATATTGTGAAAACAAATATGTTGGAAATATATTATCCAAATAGAAGCCATCATCTTGAGAACGTTTGTCTCCATGAAGTTTTGCACAACTATATTTTTAAACGGAATATTACAGAAAACATCAATAATGGTATATATGCTGTGATTGGTTCTAAAGGAGGTTTGGTGAAACAAAGAAACAAAACAAAACAAAGAAAAGGACATTTGATTAATCACCGTAAACTGAGTTGTGAAACACCTGTCAAAAGGGAATTTTACTATTTGGCTCTTTTGCAACTTTTCAAGCCATGTCGTTCAGAATTGGAATTACTTGGAGATTTCTAGAGCTATGAAGATTCCTTCAACGCCAGTAAAGATACTATAGAATGTCCTGTTTTTGCTAATTATGTGAAAATGTTGAACGACGAAATAGAGCAAGAAGCTACAATTGCAGCTGAGATTGCTAGAGACAGTTCTCAAGACAGTCAAACTTCTGCTCCGTTGAGTCAGGACCCACTAGGAGAACCAATTGTTCAAAATGAAGCAGCAACTGCTATGGAATAGTTAGAAACAGCAATGTATCAAGTTCAAGGAGATGTAACAAACTTAGGAAACTTGGAAGAACAACTAAATGTTGAGCAGAAATAAATATATGAGGAAGTGAAAGAACAGATTCACCGTGGATTACTTCATGAGAAGAAAGAGTGATCTTGCTCATCATTTGAACCTATCCAAATGTACGTGAGTGGACATTCTGGAATTAAAGTAATCCCAACTTTTCTACAGAAAACAACTGAGTCACATGTGTCTTGTTTTGTCACTGCTCCACCTGGATTACCAGCCCACAATATTAAAGGAATTATTTTACATCGTTTATTAATGATACCAGTAGAGCATGAAAACAAATTGGAGTACCACAAGCTATCTGGAGAAGCTTGTTGTGAAGTTTCAAGAGTCTTGAGGAAAATGAAACTTCTCATTATTGATGAGGTAAGCATGGTATCAAATTTAATGCTTGTCTTTGTGCATTTAAGAATGCAGCAAATTCTTAAAACAGAGTATGATGTATTATTTGGAGGAAAACACGTCATAGTTTTTGGAGTTCTACTACAACTTACTCCTGTAAAAGGACAACCAGTGTTTAAAACACTGGCACATGAAGATACTAGAAAGTCTTTGGGGAGTATTGGAAATGTTAACATTTGGTCATTTTTTCAATACAAGGAACTTATTCCATATATGCGTCAGGTAAATGATGCAGGTTATGGAAATATTCTTCAAGATATAAGAATGGGAAAAGTGACAGAACATGGTAAACAAGCAGAGACGATTACTTCCCAATGTGTTTCCAAATGAAAATATTGGTCCTGAGGAAGTATATAGGAGCATTTCAGAAAACAAATCTGTAATCTGCTTAATGCCAACACTGCGTGAATGTTCTATATTCAATGAAGAAATGTTAAATTTGGAAAATGAAGAAATTATAAAATTCAAAGGTATTGATAAAATAGAACATGAAGGAATCACCATTACATTTGACTGAAAAGTTGAAGAGGAAATTGCAATCTTTAGAGAAATTGATAAGTAAAACTGCTGGTTTAGAAAATAATTTGTGTGTATGTGTAAACTGTAGAGTAATTTTACGTCATAATTTGCATGTGGAAAAAGGTTTAGTAAATGGGGCAATGGGTAAAATTGTTGAATTTGTTAATTATGTAAATAGAGATGGGATTGAATTTTTGCAAAATCAAATTTGATGAAATTGCTGAAGTACAACAATTTAGTTGTTGTTCAACTAATTTTTTGCTTGCAAAAGGTTTGTATGTATGCAGAAAACAGTTTCCTATTTGGTTGGCATATGCGGTGACCATTCCTAAATCTCAAGGTTTAAGTGTAGCTAATGCTTTAGTGAATATTGGAAGTACAGTGTTTAAAGAGGGTATGGCATATGTTGCTTTGTCTCGACTGAGAACTTTATCTGGATTGTACTTGATTGACTTTGATGAGACAAAGGTTAGTGCAGACGCAAATTGTGTGAAAAGTATAATAGGTTAGGAAAAAAATATGCACCCTATTTAGGTCAATATCCAGTATTTGAAAAGCATGTGGTAGGTAGAAAAATAAGATTTGAGAATATCTGTAGTGAAACTGTAGAGAAAGGGAAAAAACAAGATGAAGTTGTGCCTGCAAGGAAAAAGAAAAAGGACAGTGTTGAAGAGAATGTTGGTTATCGGTTTGAAAATAGTTGTGGTGTCAACTGCTATGCTAATGTAGTTGTTAATGTTGTTTTTTTTCTTGAAAGTTTGCACTAGCACATTGTTGAAAATCGGGACGAAAGATACTGTTCATTGTTGTATTCTGTTTATGAGAAATGTAGTAGTGATAAAAGTAAAATGCAAAGTGTTTCTGATATTCTAAATGTTTTGGACACATGTTCTGGTTCTACTCAATTTACGCAGAATATTCAGCAAGATTGTCAGGAATTTTTAATGTTTATGCTTGGTGTATTGGAAGATGTTGAAAACCTTTTTGGCCTTTCTTATAAATGGCAACATGACTGTGAAAATTGTTTGTTTACATGTACCAGTAACATAGACACTGAAAGATTCATACATTTGACTTTACCAGACTGTGAATCAGTGTCTTTTAACAATCTAGTTAGAGGAGCAAGTCAAAGCATAGAGTGTAGCCGATAAAAATCAGAAATGTCATCAACATTATTTATGCAAAGATATGGACAGTATGTAATTTTAATGCTGCAACGTTGTGGAGCTGATGGAAGAAAATTGGAAACTTTAATTAAAAATGTTGTAGCTGCTCAAGTATCAATTTCAGTAAGAACTTTTGTAGCTGTTGCAATTATTTTTCGTGATGAACCTTCTACAACATCTGGACATTACACTGTTTATTTAAAATTTCTGAAAGGTTGGATACATTGTAATGATAGTTAATTCGTTTTTAAGCAACGTTTGCCTAAGAGTTACCAAGTTCTTATCTAATATTTTTAAAGCCAAAATGTTAAGAACCAAGGGGCATATTACCAACAACTATCGCTATGTTGGCTTAGCGGCAATATTTTTATCGCCGTGCTGCGGCGATTTTTATCGCTTAGGAACCTTGCTATTATCAAGGTTTATCTCCTAAGCGATAAAAATCGGCCGAAATTCATGAATATCGCTGAAAAGTCAGCGATATTCATGAATTACCGAGCTGATGCTCTTAGCCATGTTATCCACCTACCATTTGATAGCATGGCTAAGAACTGCTCAGGAGCAGGTGTTAGCTTTTGGAGATAGGGATGTTAGCAACTGTTTCCAGTCGCTAACATCTTGGCACACCCACTTTGCATGTCATTAGGGATAAATTTCACTGACATGCAAAGCGGGGCCCAAGATGGTCGCTATCTCCTACTAGCTGTCGCTAACTGGTGTTAGCAACAGCTAGGTAATAGGGAGATAATTTTATCCCCGCTTTCTTAGCTTTTAAAGCCAAAAAAGCGGAGATAAACCCCCTTGATAATATTCCCCCAAATTTGGCCTTTCAGGATTACTGCTGTTAAGGTAGATTAGTCTGGTGTTGTAGAGTATTTTGTAAGTGAGGGTGAGGAGCTTGAAGGTGATCCTCTTGTTGATGTTGAGGCAGTGTAGGTGTATCAGGTCGTGGGTGATGTAGCTGCAGCAGGGGACATTGAAGATCAGTCAGGTGGAGGTGTTTTGGATTTGTTGTAGTCGTTGTGGGTGTTTGGCTGGAATTCTTGTGTAGAGTGTATTGCCACAGTGTAGTCTTCTGCTAATGAGGGCCTGTGTTACTGTTCTTCTTATTTTGGTTAGGATCTACTTGTAACTGTTGCGTAGCATGCGGAGGGTGTTGTAGCAGTAGGAGGAGACGGTGTTGACTTGCTTACACATGCAGAGAGAGGAGTGGAGGATGAATCCTAGGTTATGTACATGGTCGGTAGGTGTTGGTACTGTTCCCTGTGTAATTGGCCAGCAGGAGTCATCTGAAGCTGAGGGGGTGGGTCTGAGGATGAGTACCTCCATGTTGTGTGAGTTCAGGTTCACAAAGCTGCTCCTTATGCAGTTGGTGACGTCCTTAATTGCGTTGTGGAGGTTGATTTTTGTGGTATAGGGCTCCTTGGTGAGGGAGAGGATGAGGTGGGTGTCATCGGTGTAGGAGATGATGTTGAGGTTGTGATGGCAGGCCACTTGTGTGAGGGTGGTCATGGAGATGTTGAATAGCGTCGGGCTGAGGGATGAGCACTGGGGGACGGTACAAATGACGTCAGTGGTTTTGGATCAGAAGGCTGGGAGGCAGACTCTCAGGATTACTATTAAACAATTTCCAAACAAAGAATTTGACGCGTACAATTTGGCCATGAGGAAAAGTATGTGAAACCAATAAGGACTTTTTGTTGTAAATTTTGTCAGCATATATTTGTTAGTAACATTATATATAATGGAAGAAAATTATTGATAGTGTTTTGTTATTTTAAGATTGTTTGACATACCTCATAGTTACGTACGAAATTGGTCTTAGAAAAAAACATGTAACATATGTTTTATTTCTATTTTTTAGATTGTTTTTTGTTTTTTTAAGATAATCTTCTTGATTGTTTTTTTTTTTTGCCCGCTGTTATGTGATGAGTACTATTGTACCCACTGTTTCTAGTGAAATTCAATATTTTCTGAGAACAGCAAAAAAGGCAAATAAAATGCTTTACAAATCATTATGTGTTGTAAAAGATAAATTGTAACTATTTTTTTTGTCTACTACAGATGCTAATTATATAATATATATTTTTTTAATTTATTATTTCGAAGGTAAGTATAAGTAACTGTTCAAAATGATCGATGGGATGTACTTCTACAGACCTGAAGTAACAGAACGTGCTTGGAGTTCATAAGTATGTAAAGATGGTTTGTATCTTTTAAACACACTTGAAGAAATTAAAAAAAATATATACTGAGTGTACCTGTATTCTTTGCATTTCAGTACAACACATCTACTACTTTGGAACTGGTAAGGTGATGAGGGAAGATATCCCGAAACCCGGGCCATGTCTCTGGTCTCGAGATCTTGAGAACAACTTACTTGCACCAACTTAGGTGAACCACTTACGAACTATATGTACCAGAATCCTTAGGGGCGATCCGGAGGAGGGGCTAGCGGTGTGCGATCCATTGCGGTTGATTCTACAAATGGGCTCCCCTGAGCCTTTAAGCTGACGAGCTACTGGAGGACGCACCTGCATGCCGGTTAGGCATCGAGGCCTGTGACGGTTACTTGGTGGCCTTCTTTTCCACCCCAACTACGTTCTCTACTGATGAGGGAAGATATCCCGAAACCCGGGCCATGTCTCGGGTCTAGAGATCTTGAGAACAACAAGTACTTACTTGCACCTACGTAGGTGAACCACTTACGAACTATATGTACCAGAATCCTTAGGGGCGATCCGCAGGAGGGGCTAGCGGTGTGCGATCCATTGCGGTTGATTCTACAAATGGGCTCCGTTGAGCCTTTAAGCTGATGAGCTTCTGGATGACGCACCTGCGTGCCGGTTAGGCATAGAGGCCTGTGACGGTTACTTGGCGGCCTTCTTTTCCACCCCAACTACGTTCTCTAATGATGAGGGAAGATATCCTGAAACCCGGGCCATGTCTCGGGTCTAGAGATCTTGAGAACAACACGTACTTACTTGCACCTACTTAGGTGAACCACTTACGAACTATATTTACCAGATTCCTTAGTGGCGATCCGGAGGAGGGGCTAGTGGTGTGCGATCCATTGCGGTTCATTCTAAGGTGAATAGATATATTGTACTTTTTTTAGTACTGCATTTTATTATAATAGCCTTAGTTTTTATCCTTTAGTGATAATGAGTGACTGGTTTGAAAATGTAGTAACATTTTTGTAACTAAAAATTCACATAAGCAGTTTTATTGATATAATCTTATAAAGTAGTTGAGAATGGTATTTGCATAATATTTTTTATAGAGCAAAACAGTTGATAACGCTAGTTTTGTATTATGTATTAGGAAAATCGATAAAATTAAGTGTTTATGTTTTTATACAAGGAACAACAACATAAAAAAATTCACTATGGAAAAAGAACAGAACAATATAGAAGACAGTTTCGAAATTACTAACACTTTAATAGAGGAGCTAAATAAACCTTTCATGGGGAGTGAGAATGAAGAGGAAAATATTGGTGCTGCAGATATCAGCTGCGATTTTTTAGATGAAACATTGGATGATGATTTTGTGCAAGCATTAGAGGACATCGAGTTTCATCATATGACTTTTGAAATTGATAATCAAGAAAATGAAATATCAGATGAAATCATGTTAGAAATTTTACAAGCATAAATTTATGATTCAAAATAATATTGGTTTGAGAAACTCTTCTTGCAGAATTGTAATCATTCAGCTAGTATCCAAGTACTCATGGTGCAAAGTGGCCTTAGGGCATGGACTGCTTCAAACCCCTATAGATTGCATATGCACTCTTCTATGCAACAGCAAACTTGTCATTTTTAGCTTTTATTTCCAGGTCTATATCCTTTCAATTCCAGCAAAGTCTATGTGATTGCTGATTCCGTATTGTACTGAGCTATTCAGCAGACTGTCGTTATGTATGCACTGTGCTAAAAATGAACCTATTTTAAATTCAGTCAGGCACTCTCCATGCAGAACTGTAATTATGCAGTCAGTACCCAAATAATCATGGAGGAAAGTAGGCCTTAGGCCATGGACTGCTTTAAACCTGTATAGACTATGCATGCAGTCTTCTATATACCTGCAAACTAGTCCTTTATACATTGAATTCCCCAGTCTGTATCATTAGACTTTCAGCAATCACTCTCACTCTACTGTTTCAGTATTGTAGTGAGCCATTCAGCAGTATTTCATTATGTATGTACTGTGGTAAAACTGAAGCTGTTATAAATTGAGGGAGGGATTTTCTTTGCAGAACTGTAATTATCCATTCGGTATCTAAGTACTCATATATTAAAATAGGGCTTAGGTCATAGACTGCTTCAAACTCCGATCGACTTTACATGCAGTCTTTTATGCACTGGTAATCTTATCTTTTATACCCTCAATTTCCCAGACTGTATCCTTATACTTCCAGCAAACACTATCACACTACTGTTTCAGTATTATATTGAGCCATACAGCACTATGTACTTATCAGAAAACTTTTCTAAAAGTGAAACTGCTTTACATTCAACCAGACAGTTTCCTTGCAGAATTGTAATCATTCAGCCAGTACCCAAGTACTCATGAGGTAAAGTGGTCCTTAGGGCATGGACTGTTTTAAAACCCTTTTGACTATGCACTCACTCTTCTATGTACCAGCAAACCTGTGTTTAATACCGTCAATTCCCCAGTCTCTATCCTTACACTTCCAGCAAACATTCTGTCATTGCTGATTCAGTATTGTACTGAGGTATTCATCAGAATGTCCTTATGTATGCACTATGGTAAAAATGAAGCTCTTATAAATTTAGCCATGCAGTCTCTTTGCAGAAGTGTAATTATACAGTCAGTAACCAAGTAGTTATAGAGCAAAGTAGGCCTTAGGCCATGGGGTGCTTTTAACCCCCTATAGGCTATGCATGCAGTCTTCTATGCACATGCACACTTGTATTTTTATACCTTCAATTCCCCACTCTATATCAGTATACTTATAGCAAATACTCCGACATTGCTGTACTTATCTATACACTGTTCTAAAAGTTAAGCAGTTACACATTCAGCTTGACACTGCTTGCAGACGTCTTATCATCCAGTCAGTACCAAAATATTTGTCTAGTCTAGTAGGCTTTAGTATATGAACTGGTTCAAACTCCGGTTTACTGTTCATGTACTCTTATATGCACCTGAAAACTTGTCTTTTAAACGATTAATTACCCAGTCTCTATCCCTATACTCTGTCTAAACACTTTGCGACTACTGTTTCAGTATTATACTGAGCAATATAGCAATATATGCTTGTCTACACACTGTACAAAAAGTGTAGCTGTTATACATTCAACTCTACACTCTCCTTGGAGAAGTGTAATCATTCTGCCACTACCCAAGCAGTCATGCAGCAAAGTAGGCCTAAGGGTATGTACTGCTTCAAACACCTATATATAATAAATGCACTTTTCTAAACATCTGCAAACTTGGCTTTTAAAGTTTGAATTGCCTAGTTTTTATCCTGACACTTCCTGCAAACATTCTGCTACTGCTATTTTAGTATTGTAGTGAGTTATACAGCAGTATGTTCTTATGTATGCACTGTTCTAAAAGTGAAGGTGCTATATATTCAGCTAGACAATTTCCTTGTAAAAGTGTAAGCATTCAGTCGGTTCGCAAGTAGTCATGCACCAAAGTAGGCCTTAGGGCATGGACTGCTTCAAATCCCTATAGACTATGGATCCACTATTCTCTACACCGGCAAACTTGCCTTTTATACCTTCAATTCCCCAGTCTGTATTGTTACACTTTCACCAAACAGTCTCACACTACTGTTTCAGTATTATAGTGAACCATACAGCAGTATGTGCTTATCTATACGCTGTTCTAAAACAGCCGCGGCCCTTGGATGGAGTTGCGGTGAGGCTGAAAGGCGGGGTGGGGGAGGGGCAGGGTGGGGGGTTCAAAATCCGGAATATGGATAATTGGAGGCAAGTAAACAATTTAATTAATAAAACAAATATCGTAGTGCGCGCTGCATCGCATTTTGCAATGCAGGGCGCGCTCCGAAATTCGTTTTAATAATTACAATCCAATTATCCATATTCCGGATTTTAGAATCCCCCACCCTGCCCCTCCCCTGCCCCGCCTTTCAGCCCCACCGCAACACCCTCCACGGGCCGCGGCTGTTCTAAAAGTAAAGCTGCTATACATTCAGCCAGATACTCTCCTTGCAGAATTTTAATCATTCAGGGACTCATTTATGAGGCCCCTTGCGCCATCGGAACCTCACTTTTTGTGATGTTCCGTGGCACAGCTGCCTGCGTGATATTTACAGCAGCGGCCCAGGGAATGGGGAAAAATAGTTTTATTTCTTCTCATTTTTTCTTTTTCTATGTGTGCTGCATTCTGCAGCACACCTAGAAAAAAGAAAAGCCTCTTTTGATTATTTTTGTACGGAAAGGTTTCCCTTCCTGTACAAAAATAATCATCCCCGCAAAGCAGGCACCCTTGCACCACTGTGCAAAGGTGCCTGCGTTGGCACAGGCCGACCAGTGTGTGCCGGCGCAGGGGAAAAGGACAGGAATGTGCTGTATCTTATAGATACGGTGCATTCCTCCCTTATTCTTTTGCCGTAGGGAAGCGTTATGTTATGTTATGTTATGTTATATTGATTTATTATGCGCACAGATACCCCAGCCAAGGGGCGTCCCGGCGCAGAGACAAGGTAGAACATAACACAACAGGAAACTAAAAACATGAAAGCAGCTAAAACAGGAAAGTTTTTAAAGCCCTCCGGAAAGTCAAGAGGTCCTCCATCAGACGAATTTCAACAGGAAGGGAGTTCCATGCTGACGCGGCCTTTACACTAAACGAGCGGCCACCCATGCGACTAAGCCTAAATCTGGGGACCACCGCAAGGGCCAAACCCTGGGAACGGAGGGTGCGGGTGGGAACATAAAAGGAAAGACAGCTGGATAGGATTTCCGGGCCAATACCTCTCAGAATCTTAAAAGCGAGACACAAGACCTTAAAAAGGATGCGCTTCCTGACAGGGAGCCAATGTAGGGTACGAAGGACAGTTGCCACCGAGCTGAATCTGGGCAGGCCGACAATCGCCCTCGCCGCAGCATTCTGAACCCGCTGCAGACGGGTTAGCTCGGCCTGGTTAGCCCCAGCCAGAAGAGAGCTGGCATAATCCAGGCGGGAGATGATAGTTGCCTGGATCACCAGCTGCCTGGTCGGGGCGTCAAAGAACTTGAGAACAGGTCTCAAGCCCCTTAGGAGACCGAAACAACAGGCCGCAGTTTTTTTAGTATGCCCTACAAAGGAGAGGCCCGCATCCAGCCAGACCCCCAGGTTTTTCATCTCAGATACCGGGGTCGGAGTGGGTCCCAGCTCGGAGGGCCACCATTGGTCACCCCACAGCTCCACTCCCTTACCGACAACCATCACCTCCGTTTTTGTGGCATTTAGCTGAAGGCAGTTGCCTGTCAACCAGCTAGCCACCGCCTTCAGTCCAGACTGAAACCTGGGGGCCTCAGTCTCCGCATCCCCGCTGAGAGTAACCGCCAGCTGTGTGTCGTCGGCATATGAGACCAAAGTTAGGCCCCACTGCCTAGCGACATCAGCCAGCGGTCTCACGTAAAGATTGAACAACGTGGGACTCAGCGAGGACCCTTGCGGAACCCCCATGGCCAGCGGTTGGAAATTGGACTTGAAGGGAGGGATGGCAACACAGAAGGAGCGGTTATCTAGAAAGGAGTGGAACCATTGCAACACCTGACCGCCAATGCCGGTCTCCTCAAGCCGATGCAGGAGGATGCTGTGGTCTACCGTGTCAAAGGCGGCGCTAAGGTCTAACAATATAAGCGCCGCCGTTTGACCAGCAGGAAGGCCAGCTGTGCTTACCCACAGCAAAATCTCATAAATGAGGCCCTATGCCATTAGCCAAATGCTCAAGGTGCAAAGTGGTCCTTAGGGCATGGAGTGCTTCAAACCCCTATAGACTATGCATACACCGTTCTATGCACCTGCAAATTTACCTTTTATATGTTGAATTCCGCAGTCTCTATCCTTACACTTACACCAAACACTCTGTCACTCATGGTATAGTTTTGTAGTGACTCATTGATCAGTGTATAGTAAGGCATTCATTATATTAAAACAGTAATCAGTAGATATACAACAAGGGGTACATCCCCAGAGATATGCTAGTTATTGTGCACTGTAACATCATCACCATGGATGCACCGAATTTACAATGTGGTGCACTATGGGGCAAAAATGGTACAGATATGTGATGTATCTGTGCCGTGAAGGCGGCGCATTGCTTAAGTTGCGTTGCAAGTGCAATGTATTTCTAGGAATGCTCGGGGGCTCTATGCTCACAATGCTGAGTCAATCCTTTCACTTGATTCGAGCAAGTGCAGGGTTTTGAAGCAGCATGAGTTCAAAAGTGACAAAGTGACAAAGTGAAATCTTGTATATTTCACTCAGCCACGTTTAGGAGGTGTTCATGCGCCGTAACGCCCCTCATCGCCCCTGCTTCAAATCATTATAGACTATGTATTCACTGTTGTATACAGTAGCAAACCTGCCTTTTATATCTTCAATTACCCAGTGTGTATAGTTACACTTTCACCAAACACTTTTACACTACTGTTTCAGTATTTTAGTGAACCATACAGCAGTATATGCTTATCTATACACTGTTGTAAAAGTAAAGCTGCTATACATTCAGCCACATATTCTCCTTGCAGAATTGTAATCATTCAGCCAGTACCCAAGTAATCATGGTGGAAAAGTGTGCCTTAGGGCATGGACCGCTCTAAACACCTATAGACTATGCATGCAGTGTTCTATGCACCGGAAAACTTGTCTTTTATACCTTCAATTCCCCAGTCTGTATCCTTACACTTCCACCAAACACTCCGTCACTACTGTTTCAATATTGTAGTGAGCCATTCAGCACCATGTGTTTATCTTTATACTGTGGTAAAACTGAGGCTGTTATGAATTCAATCAGGCTCTTTCCTTGCAGAACTGTAATCATCCACTCAGTACTTAAGTACTCATGCATTAAGTGCTTCAAAAGCCAATAGACTATGCATGCAGTCTTCTATGTACTTGCAAATTTGTCTTTTATACCTTCAATTCCCCAGTTTGTATCCTTACACTTCCACCAAACACTTTGACTCATTCATTGGTATGTAGTGATCCATTCCCTACATTGAAACACTAATGGGCACATATACAATAAGTGGCATATCTCCAGGAATATGCCAGTTATTGTGCATCGTGACACCACCACCATAAATGCACCGTATTTAGAATGTGGTGTACCATGGGACAAAAATGGCAAAGATATGTGATGTATCTGCGCTATAAAGGTGGTGCACTGTTTGAGTTATGTTGAGCATCTCCAGCAATGCTCTGGGGGCCCTATGCTCAGAATGCTGTGTCAATCCTTACACCTGCTTCAAGCTAGTGCAGGGTTTTGACGCAGAATGAGCCCAAAAGTGACAAAGTGAAATCTTGTAGATTTCACTCAGCCACTTTTAGGAGGTGCTCCTGTGCCAGATCCCCCCCCCCCCCCCCCCCATGTAGGAATGTCTCCTTCTGGTACAGGGATTTACAATGTGACGCACCTCTCAGATACGTCACATTCTAAATACCACACACCATGGCGCATCTTTTTCACCACCGCTGCATCAGAAAAGTGATGCAACGGCGATGTAAAAGAGGCACAAGGGAGTTGTAAATCTGCCCCTAACAAACACTTATAAAATTCACCCAGGCAGTTTCACTAGCAGTGCATTCTGTTTGAATTTACTTTTGTTAATATTTTACATACAAAATATGAAATATAACTTTAAAAATAAAATAAATATAAGTATTTATCATAAAAATGTAGGAAATTACTATAAAAAAGAAAGAAATATAATAATTAATACATTTTAAAATTATCATTTACAAAACCTTTTAAATTCACAGAAAACACCATAGGTTTCAGCCTCGTTATAGTTAGGAATTAGCATTTAAAAACCTTGCTAATTCACTGAAAAAACCATAGGTTTCAGCCACGTTATAGTTAGGAATTAGCATTTAAAAAACCTTAGAAATTCACTGAAAAAACCACAGGTTTCATACATGTTATTGTAGTGTAGTTCCTATATTCCCAATAGTCTCTGCGCATTGGAATAACATAAACGGCAGTTTAGACGTAGAACTGAGGTCGACTAGGTCTCCACTGAATATGTTAGACTTAATTAGGTATGCCAGCTAGCTCAGAGGTCACTAGAAACTTTCTCAAATGAACAGCGAGGAGTTAACTTCCCTGATTAGTCAAGAAGGGATTAGCTTCTGACAACCGCATAAACATGACAATTTTGCTCCCCCAGAATAAGGAGTATATCTCCAGAGTTGTATGAAAACAATAGATATCTATTGCTCTCAGTCAACCATGCATACTTAATTTCACCAGAGTGCAGAGAAAAAGAGACACGGGCGTTTTCAATAAAAGGTGTTATTTAATGAGCAGTCTTCTTTCTCATGCAAGAGAAATGAATTGCCACAATTGCAATACTTGTTATAAAGTAAAGTGCGTACAGTAAAAGGAGTATTATGAAATAATACTGCAAAAGCATTGATATGGTTTCTGAGCAATATGATACTTAAAACTGATAAAATATACACAATTACATACAATGATAAAAGTTGACTAAACTTACTCAACTGGTGCTTCTAAATACGCCTACCCCAGTGTACCTAACCTAAGCCTAGTACATGGGAAGGAGTAAGGGAGTTGCAGTTTAAGTTAAGTTAGTTTTGCCAAGAATCTGAGTCAAGAATTCTCTAAGGATCTCATCAGCTCCGTACCTTGGTTTTAGAATGAAGGAGGTCTTGTATCTCGTTCTCAGGACTCGATCTCCCAGTCACCCACAAGGGTGACTGGAAACACTGGAGCTGTTTCTTCTGCCGAGAAAATCCAGCATCTTTCTCAGTGCGTCAAATGGGAGGGACGGCTACCTTCGGCACTCGCATCAGCTCGGCTTCGGATAAGTAGATAGCCGCTCTGCTCCAAACCACCGTGTGTTGCTTAAGGCAAACGCTGGTATATTTATACCTGGAAGGTGCCGTGTTTGACGTAAGGTTGGACATAAGACGTCAATAAAAGATGTCACTAAGAACTGGCAGTTCTTTCATGACTCGCAGGAGTTCTAGGACAAATCGAAACAAAAGCATGGGGAATTCCTAGGTTGCTGGAGGTTTGGTTTGTTTAAAGAACTCGTTGTACTTTGTAGGAGTATAAGGAAGTAGCCTTGCTGTATTTGGACTGCATTGGCTATTACTAAATATGGATATGATTCTTATGCCTTTATAAGGATATGATTTGTATAACCACATAAGGGCATAAATCGGGCATATTTAATTAGGATCCTAGATACGTTCACAACACCCGCTCCACGTATAATGTCCATCATTACTAAATACTAAGCAATATATAAACATATAAATATGCATGTGTTTTCCAGCCCACCCCAAAATACATCAAATGCATTTGAAATGGTATAGATACACGAAAAAGAGTATTATACTGTACGCTTTAAGCAGTGGTATCATTCAGATAAAATGTTGTACATTTAGAATGTTGACTGAATGAATCACGAAATTTACATTCGTGAAATGGCTCTTAATACAGAAAAAAAAGTCAAGACCATTTCATCACATATTCATACAAGATTGTACATGTGCTAGAGGCTGATTTAAAAATATTGTCTCTAGAGTCTCTAAGAATAGAAGTTCTGTTCTCTAAGAATAGTTCTACTTTAAGCAGAGTATCATGTGCCAAAAAAAAGTAAATATTTTGGAAATTGGGAAAAAATACTTTCGCTTTCATGGGAAAAAATAGTTCCAAATGTTTTCAGCAGTGCTGTTTATAAAAACTGAAGGCCGAATTCAGAGTTCAGGGAACGCTGTGTGCTCGCTATTTCAAATGTTACTCTCGTTGTTAGGAGAGAACATTACCTCAGCTAGACCAGCAAAAAATGTGTCTACAACAGTAGGTGAAAGTTGGGCCAACGCTAAAAAATCAGAAATAGTGCATATATGCAATGCATTGCCATCATCTGTGTTCAGATCAGCAATGTTCACAGAAGGTTGTACCTGTGTGGTGCCGCTTTCATCTCGTACTTCACCGCCACCTAATTGTAATGGTGAAGTCTCAACGAATGTCGTCATCTGAATCGGTAGCCGCTGGGGACAACACGTTGCATGAGTCGTTACCGGACAAAGCAAAACATCGATATCCATTGGTACTGCTGATGGTAGTGTAAGACAGACCTCCAACACGCATTCTTCTCCGCATAGCAGACATCAAAGCACAGGTAAGATTCAATTTTGCCAGATTGGTCTGAATGAAAGAAACCAGGTAGTATTCAGATCTCTTAGCCGGGCCAATCCGAGGACCTTAGTGATACGGTCTCGGTATCGTATTAATAGGATTGTTTCTTCCATCGTAGCCTGACTTTTGTCTGTGACTTGGCCTGCCATATCGAAGCAGAAGGAACAAAAATAAAATTCCTGCTACGAGTCCCAAAATAAGAGGCAGGCCACCGAAAAGAGAATGCACAAAATTCGGGAAGATGACCAGAACTGTTTCAAAGGGTGTTAACAGTCCCGAAAAAATTGTCTTAAATACATGTGCAATGCCACTGGTATCTGACATGTTTAAGATTTGGCTTAACATTTCTATGAAATGCACGAGGCAATTTGTCGATAATAGGATATGTATCTCTGCTGCTATCCTTGCAACTTGCAGGCCATACGTTTCTTTGGACGCGGTTAAAGGCACAGTTGTTTGTAAAAGAATAGACTTCATTCTGCTTAAAGTATCAATTCGAATAGAAGAGATATTCACAGAAGGCCAAATTGCTGCCTCTTTGTCTGGATTGCTGTTGGGATACAATACTTGCATACAACAAATCAGCCTGGAAGTGACGCTCACGAGATAGGCTTTTCCTGGCATCACACCACAACAGCTGTGGTCACTTAATATAACGTAGCTACCGTTGGAAAGTTGTCTGAAAAATGGCTCTATCTGTGTAGCAGGGGTGCCGTGCAGATGACATGAAAGGTTGTTGGATGAACCTTCTCAGGCTCCTTGCAAGTTAATACCTTGACAAAGAAGTGTACCGCTTGGTGATTTTTTACAATTGTTACCACTAAGAAATACCTCTTTTTTCCCTTCACTATAACATTTATGTGTAAAAGTTAAATTCCAGGTTGATTTGATGTATCCTTTACCCAACCTTTGATACAGGCCTGCTGGTATATATTTTTGGCAGTATTGAAACTGAAAAGTTGTTATTGGGATTGTAATGGTGCCATGTATTATCCATTCAATGACAGGTCTTTCTGACATTGTCAATGGTAATCTTTTTAGTTTTTCAATGCTCAGCACCGTATAGTCTGCTCCTTTTTGTGCCAACAAGATTTGTCTATAAGTAAGGTTAAAGATAGAAAATAATGACGTTATGTTGATTAGACGCCATGGCACGTGGCCTGAACAGAGGTTTTGTAACGTCCAGCCTAGCTGTACAATAGAACGCAATTGGGATTGTCCATGTGGCAACATTATCATATCCTGTTCTATTATATGAATAGCAGATGATACAATGCTGTCCAGTGAATAAATTCTGAAGGACAGAGTTGTTAACCCATTGTCCACCACAGAAAGGGATTTTTCCAAATTAATACGATCAATTTCTCGTATTTTTTCTGCAGTTTCAATTTTGTGTTACCTTCCAAGCTTCATTGTAAGCTGCGTATATACCGGCGTATATGAAACGTTTTTGACTCTGTTTGCGAGGTCCCAGTATGAAATCTAGCAAGTCAGCACCTTCTTTAAGTAAAGTTAAGTGTTGCTTAATTTCGGGAAGTGTGGATCTCTGTAGCCAGTCGAGGCATAGTTTTCCTACTCTGTATGTTATAACTATCCCTGGATGTTGTCTCTGGGAATATCTCGGGTCTGGCCTGTTCTGTTTAAACCCCTGTATTTTGTTCAGGAATCTTTCTTGACAGTTATTAATGTCTGTGGGCCAGATCAACCATTTGTTCCAATCAGGAATTGTTCTGTTTTGTTTTAAAATATAGGACACGTTTAACCCCTCATCTGTAGTAGTGTTTCTATCAGGCATAGGCTTTGGTATAGACGGGTTGTTTAAATCTTTTATCTTAGCTAAACCAAGACAGGTTGTTTTTGAATGGTGTCATTCAGGAACACTATTTGTTCTGGGATCATACATGCTCTAAATAATGATTCTAGACCTTGTACCTGCCATTCTTTTGTACCCCAGATGTTTTTTGTCTCAATGTTGTTTTTCCAAAATTCAAAACCAAATGTAGATATTTTTTCATAAAATGTTTCTGAATAAATCAGTTTAGTATTTGTCAACATGTTTTTCACTCCTGTCTTATTTAACATTTTGTAATAAAACGTTTCTGGATTTGTGTAATTAAACCCTGAGAAGTATGGAAACTTCCCATAAAAAATGATTGAACTGCCTTTTGGCAGAGTTGGACAATGTTCCCATTGATTATAACTGAAAACATTTCAGGATTAGCAGACTTGTGCAGATAATGATGCCCAAAGTGATTGTAACAATACATTTCCTCATAATTCGACGAACCCTGTAAAAATTCATGTTCTGTAAATTTTGCTGACATTTCTAAATCTGACATCATATTATTAATATTTTCAAAGTCCCAATCATCAGAGAAGGTACTAGGTGATACAAAGTCACTTAAGGAAATCTTAAATTGGTGAGGATATTTCAAGAGCTCAACCGGGCCATAGATTTCATAGCCAGTTCTGTCCCATGCTATACCACCAGGTATAGGGATGGCTGTGATGTTCACTGATGATAGTTCTCTTTTTTCGATGTGAGAGGATCTGTGTGGTTTCAGGACCAACTTGATGTTCTGACTTGCTGTGTCCATTGTACTATATTTTCCATCAATAAATCTACCCAAACTGAAAACTAAGATGAGCCACAGAAGGAAAAAAAGTACACCTAACACAATCCATAATTTAATCCATGGTGAAGTTCGATATGTTTCTCTGAGTTGATGAAAGAGTTCTGTAATTTTTTCTTTGAAGGTTTTTGTTGCTGGCTTGTCTCCATGTTCACTTGGATCATCGGAAAAGTCATCAAAGTTGATAAAGAAGCCAGATGCAGTTCTGTCAATTGGTGGAATTGCTTCCGGATTTCCATTGATCTTTCGATTTTCTTTTATTACGTTTGTATAGTCCGAGGCTACATCGTTGTAGACAGGTTTTTCTTGACGAACTGTTGCAATTTGGGTTTCAAGAGGCACAAGTTCCATGGCTTAGTCCGTTTTTAATCACAGCAGGTTTCTCAAATGTGATTAGTCTCTCAGTTTGAACCTCTTGGATTGTAGCAAGATTTGGTCTTCTGCTATTTCTTGGGAGTCGACTGGGCCTACTACTTATTATCGGCCACATGGTTGTGGTTTCACCAGGTCGATTGATACAACTCGGTTCTCCTTTTTACCAGCAAGGGGCGGTAGTACAACTGATCTTGTTCCGCTGACAGCTAAGACAGGTACTGCTTTTATGTAAGAAGATCCAAATTCCTTCTTCACCACAATCTTTTCTCTGACCAGATCCCCAATCTTTGGAATCCAGACAGGTCTTGCTGGGACAGGTGGTTTTTCTTCAGTGGTCGTTGGCTTTAGCTTTTCGTTACTCAGACTTTTTCTTGTTTCATTTAAGTCCTGTAAAACAGCCAAACGATCTTTGATATCAAAGTTTTTTTGTTTCACCACTGAAGTCTGACAATCCAAGTCCTGGATGATCATTCTAGTACCAAATAAAAGTTCGTACGGACTGATACCTCCTAGAGAATTTCTTGCCATGTTTTTAAGACTACGTTGGACACTTACTTGTTATTTGACCAACCTGTCATCCGAACCTAATACCCTCGCTGTTATAGATTGCTTTATGTCACGTTTTTTTTCTCTCCACTACCGCATTTCCATCGGGATGGAATGGACTAGAATACCGCAATGCAATGCTCATGCTGGCCATGGCCTCCTTGTAAGACCGAGAGCTAAACGCAGGACCCTGGTCAGAATGTAGCACGCAATTGCGTATGTGCCGATAAAGACTCACAAATCTTTTATAACAGTTCTGGCGTCAGCCGAGCGCTGGCGGTCTCATCTAAATGAATCTCGTCTTAATAATTATGGGATTGCATTTTTCCGTCTGGATGTCTGCGCATAGATAACCTGATGCTGTCAAATAGTGGTGTCTGGGCAGGTGCCTGGTCCGGTTCACAACTGCGATCTCTGTTGCAGTCCTCACAATTCATTACAAAGTTATAAATGTGCACGCTTATTCCTGGCCACCAGTATCGTGATTGTAATTCTATTAGAGATTTCAGGATCTCTTGGTGCCTCAGACCCTATCCCATGTGTGCTTCTTGCATCAAGAAGACTCTCCGGTTCGTGTTTGGAATTACTCTATCCCCCACTCCAGGGATTTGAGCAAACGGAATGGAGTTTGCATCAGTTATGTATGTATTGCCGAGTGGATAGTTTAGAGGTAACGCCGCATAATTGCCTTCCATTGAGGCTTTTACTGCAAGCAGTGTTTCGCCATCTATTTGTTTTTTAGTACGCTTTTTTGTAGCTACGGAAGCTGAGTGATCAGCTGCCGCTGTGGCTCTGTCAGCCAATGAATTCCCTGCAACGTGAACGCCATCACGTTGAAGACTCTGCGTATGTACCACATGAGTCTTTTGTAGTTCTTTCTGCAAAAGAACTACTTGTTCCCATAGTTTTTTATGCTTTATTGTGCCACTTGTCTCATCTTTGTAACCGTTTTTTATCCAGGTCTGCATGGAATTATTGTAAGATCGGACTCAGTAATGCGAATCGCACACTAATGATAGGCATTTTCAAGCGCCATTTTTAGAGATCTTATTTCAGCTTGCTGAGCTGTACAGTTTCTGAGTGATCCAGTTTTATTGGCCATCGGTCTGAATTTACCTAAGCACCAGCGACCTTTAGCAATCGCGCACGCAGTATTGTAAATTTGTTTTTCCACAATGTAGTGTTGTGCAAATCTGTCTGTGTAGATTACACAGGTGTACTGTTCGAGAGGCAGAATTTCGATTCACAGAGGGCATTCTTGTTCGTATTCCAGATCTTCTAGTTTTTTTCATTTTCAGATCAAAAGAGTGTTTCACTGTAGCAAGAGAATTTTCCCATTGTATCCATTTTGGATCTAAAGCTATAGCATTTGGAATGCCTGGTCTTGTTACTGCCTCAAGGGCTGATATTGCTGTTAAAATAGATATCCTTTTCCCTTGGGCTAGGGCTCTTTTTTTTGCTACAGCAGTTTGAACCGCAGTTACAATTTTTTCAGTAGAACTGAATTTCATTTCAGCTTGTGTGTACAAGTGTGATTTGTAAGCTATTGGTACAATTTCTCCCTCATTAGAGGTCAGGTATGTGAATCTGCATCTTCCTGGGATGACTCAGATTACAAGGTTGCGTTTTTTGCGCGTGTTTGCAGTTTTCTTTTAGTTAACATGTCTGTCTGTAATGATCTTAAAATTTCTGTGTGTTTTTGAGTCCAAATAATTGGTTTGAAATCAGGTTTTATTAGTTCGTAGAGAGGTTTAACCCTCTCTGCATAATTCAGAATGTATGTTCTTCCGAAATTCAGGAAACCTAGTATTGATTTTAAGTTTTTCAGCGTTTTTGGAGCTTGGAGTACTGCACACTTCTCTAACAAGTTGTCTGCTAGGCGTTTGCCTTCACTTGATAATTCATATCCTAAAAATAGGACAGTTAGATGGGCAATTCGTGATTTTTTTAAAGTTAAATTTGTACCCTTCAGATGCAAACCCAAGTATTATGGTGTTCACTCTTTTCAAGTGAGTTTCCAGGTCATCGTCTGTAAGATAGATGTCATCGACATAAGATAATATCTCATCATCATAAATTTGTAGTAACTCAGTTACCCTGGCTGAAAATAATCCTGGGCTATTCTTGAATCCCTCTGGGAGACGACACAATTGTTTTTGGGTCCCCATGCTGGAGAAAACGGTCAAATATCTGCTTTCAGGTGCTATGTTTTGACAGAAGAAACCATTTGAAATATCTAATGTCGTTTTATATTTATTGCGCACAATCTTATTCATTAGTGCTGCACTGTGTGAGTTTTGTACTGCAAAAGTTTTACAGCAGTAGTTTAAGTGTCTGTAGTCCAAAACTAGATGATATGAATCGTCTGGCTTGGAGACAGGAAACAAAGGATTGTTCATTTGTTAGGTGCATGTTTCAATTACCCCCTGATATTCAAGTTGATCTAAAATTTCTTTTACTTGTTTTTTAGCTTCTTGCTTAACAGGATACTGCCTCTGTGCAGTAGGTTGATTTTTTAACTGGATTTTATGGTGAGGAGAATCCTCTTCCCATCCTACATGATTTTTATATAATGCAGGGGCTTGGGCCACTGCCCATTTTCTAGCTAGTGTGTATTTTTTATGAATTGGAATGGGATTTGAGAAGGTAGGCATAATCATTTCTTAGCCATGTGGGCACTCCCTGACAAACTCTGGTGGCCAGTCTCTTTCTGCTAGAAGGATATCATAGCCTTTAGATAGATTCTCCCAAAAGGGACCTCTTATTTTCCTAGTTTTATCTCCCTCTATACGTAATGTTATTTCGTATAGTTTATGGGGCACGCTCACTCGGGTGTCTGCAGTTCCACTTGAATGTATTCATTCGTGTCCACTGTCTCCAGAAGATTCATCAGGATCTTGCGAGCTATGGTCACTTCTGCTGCGCGGTCTAGCATTGTCTGGGCCCACTCTCCGTTTTTCAGTTGCGTCCTCAGTATTCTCGGCATGTTTTATTTTAATACTGGCTACCTTCTTTCTGGGAAATTGTAATTTTTTACTTTGTTGAGCAGGTTCCTTGTCTTTGGACTTGACGTGCTCTTCTTTATGTTCTGACCGTCCTCTTCTTTCCGATTTCTTTGAGGAAGTCTGAAAAGATCGAGAGGGACGTGTATCAATATCTTGATATCTGTCACGTTTTTTCAAATTGTCCCTATTTCTAAGGTTGTATCTTTTTTCAGAGGGCTCCCGCTGTGGAGACTTGCCCCCCCTTCTGGAGATCTATTTCTTCATTGGGGAGACCTTCCTCTGGAGTGAAACTGTTTTTTTCTCTGGGAGTGGTTTGTTTATCACCCTCCCACTTCTTCTTTTGAGAATTGAGATTATTTTTAATGAAAGTCTTTTCAGGATTTTCAATTAGATGGGGTTTTAGTTGGTATGTTGTACCGTCTAATGTTAATTGAACTAAATCTCTATATGCTTTTGTTAGTTCTTTTATTTAAACTAAGAGTTCTTCACTTGACATTTTTTCAATGTCGGGATGTGGTGTGTAGCTGGCTAGAACCAGCCATGTGGCTCCTGGTCTACCTAGTGGACCGAGCCTGGTAATGTGATTTTGATGTTTTAGGGCGCCATTAAACCAGAGCATGTGCTCTTGGTATGTTAGTGGAATTTCAACTTCCTCGAAAGGAGAGTATTCCGCTGGAGCTTCCGCTATTTTGTAGTAGTGGAACTCATGTGTTACAGCATGTATGTGCTGCTGGAAAATTTATCCAGGAATAGAATACCTCTGTCTGCCGAAATTCATGTGCCTCTACCACAAATACGACCGTACAACCTCTTGATATTACTCCATTTTCTATAAGTTTTATAGTTATAGTTTTTCTTATATTGACCAGGATGAATATTACATTTGGGTTGTTATCTCGGACGAGTGTGTCATCCGCTACGAGTTGAGCTGCTAGTCTAGCTCTGTCCCTTTTGTCCTCACTGTCTGACATTTTTACTGACAGAAAGTTTGCAGAGCAAGTTTCAAGGAAACAAAGATTAGGTGCACACTATTTTGGAACAGTGTATCCCTCAACGTTGACTATACCAGACACTAATACATAGGAATCTCTTCCTACTAAGTTTCGGCGGATATTAACCTTTTACCCACTCCAGACGTCTCTAGTATCTTGCGTTAGATTATCGCCTTACCAAACGTTGGGCGCCATGTAGTGTGGTTCCTATATTCCCAATAGGCTCTGCGCATTGGAATAACATAAACGGCAGTTTAGACGTAGGACTGTGGTCGATTAGGTCTCTACTGAATATGTTAGACTTAATTAGGTATGCCAGCTAACTCAGAGGTCCCTAGAAATGTTCTTGAATGAACAGGGAGGAATTAACTTGCCTGATTAGACAAGAAGGGATTAGCTTCTGACAACCGCATAAACATGACAACTTTGCTCCCCCAGAATAAGGAGTATATCTCCCGAGTCGTATGAAAACAATAGATATCTATTTCACTCAGTCAACCTACTTAGTTTCACCAGAGTGCAGAGAAATAAAGAGACTGGCGTTTTCAATAAAAGGTGTTATTTATTGAGCAGTCTTCTTTCTCATGCAAGAGAAATGAATTGCCACAATTGCAATACTTGTTATAAAGTAAAGTGCGTACAGTAAAAGGAGTATTATGAAATAATACTGTAAAAGCATTAATATGGTTTCTGAGCCATATGATACTTAAAATGGATAAAATATATACAATTACATACAATGATAAAAATTGACTAAACATACTCAACTGGTGCTTCTAAATACGCCTACCCCAGTGTACCTAACCTAAGCCTAGTATATGGGAAGGAGTAAGGGAGTTGCAGTTTAAGCTAAGTTTGTTTTGCCAAGAATCTGAGTCAAGAATTCTTTAAGGATCTAATCAGCTCTGTACCTTGGTTTTAGAATGAAGGAGGTCTTATATCTGGTTCTCAGGACTCGATCTCCCAGTAACCCGCAAAGGTGACTGGAAACACTGGAGCTGGATTTTCTCGGCAGGAGAAAAGACAGCGTCTTTCTCAGTGCGTCAAATGGGAGGGACTGCTTCTTTCGGCACTCGCATCAGCTGGGATTCGAATAAGTAGATAGCCGCTCTGCTCCAAACCACCGTGTGATGCTTAAGGCGAACGCTGGTATATTCATACCTGGAATGTGCCGTGTTTGACGTAAATTTGGACATAAGACGTCAATAAAAGATGTCACTAAGAAATGGCAGTTCTTTCAAGACTCGCAGTAGTTCTAGGACAAATCAAAACAAAAGCATGGGGAATTCCCAGGTTGCTGGAGGTTTGGTTTGTTTAAAGAACTCAGTGTACTTTCTAGGAGTCTAAGAAAGTAGCCTTGCCGTATTTGGACTGCATTGGCTATTACTAAATATGGATATGATTCTTATGCCTTTATAAGGATATGATTTGTTATAACCACATAAGGGCATAAATCTGGCATATTTAATTAGAGTCCTAGATATGTTCACAACATTATAGTTAGCTGGACATTTCACTCATACAAAACCATTGAAATTTCCGCGTTATAGTTAGTTCAGCTAACTATAACTCGCGCACCCGCAATGCACTGCTGATGACGTCACATATTACATCACTCATGACATGGTCAGTGATATCACTCATGACATCACTGATGATATCTCAAATGACATCACTGATGATATCACTGATGACATCATCCCTGTGAAAGAGTGGCAGACCTCCTCTCACCGTAATATAACCTTTGATAAACACATTGAAAAATAGAAAATAAAATTTTCAAAACAATGGAGATACCAATACCAGTTACAACAACCTATTCAGTAATTACAAAATCTACATACACATCCACTCTTTCACCAACAGTTCTATATAGTCACTCATACATGCACTCAATCATCACATGTACTCATACACCTATACATCCTGTTACACATCGATACTCATCCATAGAGTTACTCACACACATACTCACACATGCAAATAAAATCAAACATCCATTTACTTGCATATACAGCTATAAACACAGCACTACACTTACTTTTACAGAAACGTACACATACTTACTCTCTTAAACAATCACTTATAGAAACACATACTTATTTATACAGGAACTCTTCCAATCTCTCACATTCTCACATATACTCACTTATATACATCAATACTCACATATACTAGTTTAAATCATATGTAGTTACTCATAAAGATACTATAGAGACAGTCAATCACTCACTAACACACCCATACACACACTCATCCACCCAAACAGTCCTGCACACATGCTGTCTTCAAAACACATACAGTGAATCAGTCATTCATGCATCTATGCACTATGTAATACCTCCCACCAAACCGAACAGACACTCATTCTGATACTCAAATAACCAACTTATAACCCATATCGACACTCATGTAGCTAGTCACCAACCCATACAGCCACATAAACACAAAGTGAGACACTGATACAGATATTTAAATATTTAAACATTACTCATTAATAAATGTATTCACTAAGATACACTTTGTAAGTCAGTTATGCAATCAATTTTACAAAAAAACATCCATTTAGACACTTATTTACACGTTCAAACAAGCTTTATTCGACGATTGTCATAAAAGCTAACAGTATGTCAGACAAAGTTCAGACATATAAGTAAAATCTAAGAATAGTTCATATTTACACATAAAACCCATACATTCACTATACAATTCAGTCCATTGGAAATATGGAGTTAAAAAAATAATACATAATTAAGATTTGATTTCAGTACAATTAAAACCATTTCAACTCAGAAATTGGGTAAATATAAACATGAATAAAAATTTAGGTTCGGTACAATAATTACATGTTAGTTTTTGAGCATTCTACTTCTGATAACCCAGGCCCAGCCCAAGAATTTTGCCGCAGCTGTATAAACTCTCATATCAGTACAGGAACGGATAATACGAACTGCCACCGACCCCTCGTCAGTACCCATTAACCTGCACATCGGGCGGAGCCACTTTCTCCTTGGCTCTGTGTACACTGGACATTCAAATAGCAAGTGTCCAATAGTTTCCGGGCGAGCTGAAAATGATGGACAAACAGCCTTAGCTCACGGAGACCATCTACTGGTGAATGCCCCTACCGGCAGACTCCCAATCCTCAATTGAAAAAATAATTTACGATCAAGAGGTTTTGAGATAACGTCCCAAAAGGGTTCCAGTTTTGGTATATCTTTGATATCCAAAAACATTCCGGTCAAAGACCCTGGGTCTATGGTCCTGTAGGCCCCAGAGGCCACAAACTGCCAATACAAAGTCTTTATGGTCTTCTTAGGCGGTAACTTTGAAATTGTAGGAGCCTCCCATAAATCCCGCAGACCCATGCTAGTCAGGAGACCCCGAATGTGCTCTAGCCACTTGATCTTATGAAAGATGTCAATACGAATGATGTCAAGCAAGCCCATAGCGAAGATCTCAAGTTCCGGCGTGGTCCAGATCCTCCTCCAGTATAAAACTGGACGAAAGGATGCTATAAGCACTATTGGGGATAACCCTAGATCATATATTTACACATTTATTCTACCGTCGACCTTTAGGTATACATATATTAAAAATATTTATTTTTCCGACAGACACACATTCACTGGATCATGTCATCAGTGATGTCATTTGAGATATCATCAGTGATGTCATGAGTGATGTCACTGACCATGTCATGAGTCATGTAATATGTGACGTAATCAGCAGTGTATTGCGGGCGCGCGAGTTATAGTTAGCTGACCTAACTATAACATGGGAATTTCAATGGTTTTGTATGAGTGAAATGTCCAGCTAACTATAACATGTGTGAAACCTATGTTTTTTTCAGTGAAAATATATATATACATATATACATATATATATATATATATATATATATATTACCTACTGGCGGTCGCCAGTAGGTATATATAGTTAGGATTTTTTCTCTATGGGATTTTTGAAAATTCTATGTCTAATAACTTTGGCGTTTGTGGACGGAATTGGCTGAAATGTTCAGGAAAATGGAACATTTTGTTTCTGAGCAGCCCCTGACAATTTGGGGGGGTTTCATCAAGGGGGGGCCGAGAAAGAAGGGGGGTCCCAAAACGCGTTTTTCCCATGTTAATTTCCATAGGGCGGTTGGCCTCACTTTTAGCTCGAACGGCTGAATGGATTTGCACGAAACTTGGCAAAATTGTAGGGACTGTTAGCCCGATGTGCCTTTGCTAGGTCTCAATATATGTGCTCCAGTGGATTTTGAGTAATTTAGGTTCAAAAAAAGATATATATCTGGGCGGAGCCTAACCACACATCTGATCTGATTGGCTGTCAGCACTTCATCCAAGAAGTGTTGGCAGCCATCTTGGGACCAATATACATGATAGCACCTCATTAAAAAGCATTGTAGTTAATAGAGGGTTTTAGGACTTTAGTTACATTATAAATCATTTGTTGATGGTACCATACTCGTTTTAGGAATTGTGGTGGGTTCTAAGGTGATTTTACCATGTGAAAAAACCTTCTGCTGTGATATCATGAATATTGTTTGAAAGAAAACTAATATCTCATGATTTTCCCACAGTGGTTTGGAAGGGGATCTATAAGCTAAACTGAAAGCATATTTTCTGTAAATTCACATTATCTTTCTCAGTCATGTGAAAATGAAGTCTGACATTCTCAGTAAAACATGTACATCCAACAAGGACAGAGACTGTCAGTTGATTCCTTTGTGTTCTACTGCAGCCTCCTAGAGTGTTCTAAAGAACAACTAGAGCGCTAACAGTCCTACTTATTACAAAGGTATGGCACACCTGAAGCCATCTTGATTGGAATAAAGTGGTAACTCTTAAAAGATTTAATTTAAAAAGAAACAACATAAGGGGGTATATTTTGCCATAGAAAGTATGATTAGTGCTGCAGAATGAAAAATTAGGGCACATTTTGAGTGACTTCTCAAATCCTTTTCTATTTCATTAAAACATTCTGACATGCAGTCTCCCAAAATGGCCACCAGAGACAAAAGAGCCCAAATGTAGCCCAAATATCACCCAGATGTAGCCCAAGTATAGCCCAATGACAGAATGTCCCAGAGTGTTCTAAAGAACAACTAGAGCGCTAACAGTCCTACTTATTACAAAGGTATGGCACACCTGAAGCCATCTTGATTGGAATAAAGTGGTAACTCTTAAAACATTTAATTTAAAAAGAAACAACATGAGGGGGTATATTTTGCCATAGAAAGTATGATTAGTGCTGCAGAATGAAAAATTAGGGCACATTTTGAGTGACTTCTCAAATCCTTTTCTATTTCATTAAAACATTCTGACATGCAGTCTCCCAAAATGGCCACCAGAGACAAAAGAGCCCAAATGTAGCCCAAATATCACCCAGATGTAGCCCAAGTATAGCCCAATGACAGAATGTCCCAGAGTGTTCTAAAGAACAACTAGAGCGCTAACAGTCCTACTTATTACAAAGGTATAGCACACCTGGAGCCATCGTGATGGGAATAAAGTGGTAACTCTTAAAACATTTAATTTAAAAAGGAACAAAATGAGGGGGTATATTATGCAATAGAAGGTATTATTAGTGCTGCAGAAAGAAAAATTAGGGCACATTTTGAGTGACTTTTCAAATCCTCTTCTATTTCATTAAAAAATTCTGACATGCAGTCTCCCAAAATGGCCACCAGAGACAAAAGAGCCCAAATGTAGCCCAAATATCACCCAGATGTAGCCCAAGTATAGCCCAATGACAGAATGTCCCAGAGTGTTCTAAAGAACAACTAGAGCGCTAACAGTCCTACTTATTACAAAGGTATGGCACACCTGAAGCCATTTTGATTGGAATAAAGTGGTAACTCTTAAAACATTTATTTTAAAAAGGAACAAAATGAGGGGGTATATTTTGCCATATGAATTATGATTAGTGCTGCAGAAAGAAAAATTAGGTCACATCTTGAGTGACTTCTCAAACCCTCTTCAATTTCATTAAAAAATTCTGACATACAGTCTCCCAAGATGGCCACCAGAGACAAAAGAGCCTAAATGTAGCCCAAATATCACCCAGATGTACCCCAAGTATAGCCCAATGACAGAATGTCCCAGAGTGTTCTAAAGAACAACTAGAGCGCTAACAGTCTTACTTATGACAAAAGTATGGCACACCAGAAGCCATCTTGATTGGAATGAAGTGGTAAGTCTGAAAACACTCAATTTAAAAAGGAACAACATGAGGGGGTTAATTTTGCCATAGAAAGTATGATTAGTGCTTCAGAAAGAAAAATTAGGGATCATTTTGAGTGACTTCTCAAATCCTCTTCTATTTCATTAAAAAAATTCTGACATGCAGACTGAAACATGCACTTTGAATACCAGCAGCAGACGTCCCTGGTGAGCAGTAGCTTTGCTACAGTGATCTAATGTGCAACTAGAGTGCTAACATTCAGAATTTATGGCAAATGTGTGACACATCTGAATGCCTTTTTGATGGAACCAAAGTAAACAAGCATTGAAAATGCAATAGATCTCGCCCTCGTTTAAGTTAAAGCCATTCTGTTTGTAATGAGGTGGCTTTTTAGCTTTGCTTTTATTAGTGTTTTTTCAACTTTCATGTAAATAACATGCATCTGTATGCATATAAGTATATGTATGCATGCATTTATGTTTGTATTTATATAGATATACAGATGATATATGTTTATATATGTATGTATATATATATATTCACTGAAAAAACCATAGGCTATAGACCATATATAGTTAGGAATTAGCATTTACAAAACCTTGAAAATTCACTGAAAAAACCATAGGTTATAGACCATATATAGTTAGGAATTAGCATTTACAAAACCTTGAAAATTCACTGAAAAAACCATAGGTTATAGGCCACATATAGTTAGGAATTCGCATTTACAAAACCTTATTTTACTCACACAAAACCATTGAAATTCCATATATAGTTAGTTGCACTAACTATATATCGCGCACCCGCAATCCACTGCTGATGATGTCACATATTACATCATTCATGACATGGTCAGTGACATCACTGATGACATCACTGATGACATCTCAAATGACATCACTGATGACATCTCAAATGACATCACTGATGACATCACTGATGACATCTCATTTGACATTACTGATCACATCACTGATGATATCATTCATGTGATAATACGATGAACCTCTTCAGACTCTAATATAACCTTAGATACAATCAGTGTAAACAGACACTCACAGACTGTCACTCATCCATGGAGTTACTCACACACCTAGTCAGTCATGCAAAGAATCAATCACACCTCCATTTCCTCAACTATACAGTTATACAAACTTTACTTATTCAAACATATACTAACACATATTTACTCTCTTATACAATCCCTGATACAAGTTCACAATGATCCATACAGCCACTCACACATTCACTGGCTCTTATGCACAGTTATTTATATATGTCAACTCTCACATGTACTGTGTTTTACATATGTACTTACTTTGACATGTAGCACTGAGATATCCATTCACTCACCAATACACTCATGCACACAGTCAACCACCCATACAGCTGTTTCCACATGCACTTTTGAAACCATACATCTAGTGAATCAACTACTCACACATCTATGCACAGAGTCATACACCTCCCAGCCACCCACACACACACTCAGTCTCCCATACAAATACTTGGGCAACCAATCAATAACCCATATAGTTACTCATATAGCTACTTATCAACACATGCAACAGTTTACAGAACAACAGACATAATGATGCACAAATTAAGACAGTTTAGTCACTAACCCATGCACTCAGTCAGACACATTTAATCACTCACTCATACAGTCAGTTATGCACCTACTAAATCCTTCATCCAGACACTTACACATCCACTCATTCTTCAATATGTAAGACATATTTTAACTTTACAGAAACATACAGTCACTGGATGTTGTCATCAGTGATGTAATCAGTGATGTCATTTGAGATGTCATCAGTGATGTCATCCGTGATGTCATTGACCATGTCATGAATGATGTAATATGTGACATCATCAGCAGTGGATTGCGGGTGCGCGATATATAGTTAGTGCAACTAACTATATATGGAATTTCAATGGTTTTGTGTGAGTAAAATAAGGTTTTGTAAATGCGAATTCCTAACTATATGTGGCCTATAACCTATGGTTTTTTCAGTGAATTTTCAAGGTTTTGTAAATGCTAATTCCTAACTATATATGGTCTATAACCTATGGTTTTTTCAGTGAATATATATATATATATATATATATATATATATATATATATATATATATATATATATTACCTACTGGCAGTCGCCAGTAGGTAGTTATAGTTAGGATAATTTTCAATGTTAAATCTCAACATTCTATTTTGAATAACTTTGGCGCCGGTTGACGAATCTGCCTGAAATTTTCAGGAAAATGGTCTCATGGCGGTCCGGTCCTTCCCTGAAAGTTTGGGGGGGATTCGTCAAGCGGGGGCCGAGATAAAAGGGGGGTCCCAAAACGCGTTTTCCCCATGTTAATTTCCATAGGGCGGTCGATTTCACTTTTAGCCCGAACGGCTGAATGGATTTCCACCAAACTTGGCAAAATTGTAGGGACTGGTAGCCCGATGTGCCTTTGCTATGTCTCAAGATATGTGCTCCAGTGGATTTTGAGTAATTTAGGTTCAAAAAAATATATATATCTATAGGCGCTCTCCCGTGCGCGCACCCGAGTGCGCTCCAGGCGCGGCACGCGACTTGCGCGCAGGAAGCTGATTGGCTCTCAGTTGTCTGTAAACATTCTAAACAGTCCGGAGCGGCCGCCATCTTGTGTCTCGGTAAAATCGAGACACAAGGGGTTTGAAAAAAAAAGGGGCAAATGACCATAAGGGGGAAGAGTAGACCCCCTCTGACCCCCTAGGTTTGATGTAGGGACTAAAATAGGGTCCTGCAGGGCATTAAAATTTTTTTTTCGTTTTGCGCGGGGGAAGCGCATGGTACGCGCACCGGCGAAGCACGGGGAAAATCCAGGATTATATTTATGAAGGCCTTGCGCTGTTAGTTTTGCGCTTCCTGTGCGTCAATTTTTGTGACGCACCAGCGGTGTAAAAAAATGCGCATTGTTATGCAATATTTAAAAAGTGACGCATCTATCTAGATGCGTCACTTTTTAAATATAGTGCAACGAGGTACATTTTATTACACTGCTGGTGTTATGCGTCACTTTTCTGTGCGCACTCCTTATGACATTCCAGATGTGTCATATTTAATGTATGACGAATCATGTTGCAGATACAATATGGCGCAGAGTTTTAAAAAGTGACCCATGTACCTAGATGCGTCACTTTTTAAAAATAGCGTCAGGTATAATGCATGCAGAGGGGGTGTTCTCCCGCAAAAAGCTTTGTAATAGCGACGCAGTGAAATCTTTCAGATTTCACTGCGTCAGTTTTAGGATGCTGTTGCGTCAAAATCTTGTGCCTGCTTTACAGCAGGTGTTAGACTGAGGCAAGACCTTTCATATGCTGCTTTCCCCATTTGAAAGGACACATTACTGGAGTTGCGTCACTTTTGTGACGCACTCCAGCAATGCGTTACTTGGAATGTCATAAGGAGTGCGCACAGAAAAGTGACGCATTGCACCAGTAGTGTAAAAAAATGTGCCGCGTTGCGTTATATTTAAAAAGTGAGGTATCTAGGTAGATGGGTCACTTTTTAAAATCAAGCGCCACATTATATCTGCGTGAGGTATAATGCATGCAGAGGGGGTGTTCTCCCACTAAAAGCTTTGTAATAGCGACGCAGTGAAATGTTTGAGATTTCACTGCGTCACTTTTAGGATGCTGTTGCATCCTTTAAATATAGTGCAACGAGGCACATTTTATTACACTGCTGGTGTGATGCGTCACTTTTCTGTCCACAGTCCTTATGACATTCCAGATGTGTCATATTTAATGTATGACGAATCATGTTGCAAGGAGCTACAGATACGTCAGTATTTCTGACATATGTGTAAACATAAAAGTGATGCGAGGCCGGCGCAAAATTTTGACGCAATAGCATCCTAAAAGTGACGCAGGGAAATCTCATAGATTTCAGTACGTTGTTATTACCAAGCTTTTTGCGCGGGATTGCCCCTCTGCATACAATATACCTGATGCAGATACAATATGGCGCAGAGTTTTAAAAAGTGACCCATGTACCTAGATGCGTCACTTTTTAAAAAATAGTGTCAGGTATAATGCATGCAGAGGGGGTGTTCCTTGCAAAAAGCTTGGTAATAATGACGCAGTGCGTCACTTTTAGGATGCAGTTGCGCCAAAATCTTGCGCCTGCTTCACAGCAAACCTTTCACATGGTGCTTTTTCCATGTGAAAGGACACATTACTGGAGTTGCGTCACTTTTGTGACGCACTCCTGCAATGCGTTACTTTTGTGTTTACAGATATGTCAGAAATACTCCAGTTTATTCACTGTGTCATAACTTTCTTTTCTAACACTCACCTTCTTTCATTCCTCCTACTTCACTTCCTTTCACCTCTCATACCTTTCTGTTCTTTCTTACTCATTCTCCTTTCAATTATCAATGCACTATATTTCACTTACTCTTCATTTTTTAAGATTATAGCTCTTTGATGAGAATTGGAGGTAGTTCTGAAAAGAACTTTTGGTTTTCTTCTTTTAACTGAAGAGGAACAAAAACAGGGAATAGAAACTGCTCAACAGGAGCAAAAAGAAAAGAAAAAAATTAGGGGTGGGAAGGGCAGTGATGGTTCTCCAATGCCCGAACCATGAGCAGGACACTTTGCTCCCCATAGGTGAGGAGTTGATTGCAGTATCTGCATTTGACGACCCCATGGTTGAATGCAGGTTGAATGTTTGCTACCTGCCCCTGAGATTGTTCTCTTCCAGAAGAAGTTGCTCCTCCTGTTGATGTAGAGGCCCCATCTCTGGGAACCTCCTGTGCCAGAGCCCTGACACTTTCCCGGGCAAAATTCTGGGGGTGCCTCCTCTCCACATGTCGGATCATCGTAAAGTTCCCAAAAGAGTATTTTTTTTGGGGGTTACCCCGTGACAGGACCTGTTTGCAGATCCTGCACTCTACTTTTGGTGCATTCACCTTCTTCTGGCCTTCTGGAAACTTAAAAAATTTCCAAATGAAATGTTCCTTCACCTTTGGGGTAGGAGGCTCTTCATCAATGAAGTCATCTTCACTGCTGGATGGTCTGGCAGCCATGATGAATCCAGGAATATGGAGCAGCAAAAAAGGCAGGTCTTTCAGTCACAAAAGTGAAAGAAGAAGTGAAGGAAATGGGTGGGGATTTCATTCATTGTAAAAAAAAACTGTTAGCAACCAATGAAAAGTGTTATTTGAGGGTCACATGACCCGACGCGTTTACGCTGCGCGCTCCGGAGCACTTCCGGGTGCGTTTACGCAGCGCGATCGTAGGCGCTTCCGGGGCGCAAACGTGGCGCGATCGTAGGCGCTTTTCCGTGCGTTTATGCGCCGCGCACGTATGCGCTTCCGAGGGCACTTACGTTGCGCGCCGAAGTGACGTCATCAATCTTTTATAGAAATGCATAATCATTTTCCATATTAAAAAAAACTAATTTTATTTGTATGGTACGAAATGTTTTGCATTATTATTAACTTTTCATTCATATTTTTTTTTCACGAACGACAGTTGCGCTCTGGGTGCGCTTTCAGATGAGCTCTCGGAGAAGCTTACAGGAGAGCTTAGCTGAAAGCTTCCCGGAGCGCGCACCCAGAGCGCAAAAGAAAAAAATTATAAGAAAAAATGAATACTTAAAAAAAAACAGCAAATTGTAAAAAAAAAAAAGGTTAGAAACTCGATATACAAAGGAATTAGCATTTAAAAAACCTATGAAATTCACTGAAAAAACCATAGGTTTCACACCAGTTATAGTTAGGAATTAGCATTTAAAAAACCTATGAAATTCACTGAAAAAACCATAGGTTTCACACCAGTTATAGTTAGGAATTAGCATTTAAAAAACCTATTAAATTCACTGAAAAAACCATAGGTTTCACACCAGTTATAGTTAGCTGGAAATTTTACTGATATAAAACCATTGAAATTCCCACGTTATAGTTAGTCGGACTCACTATAACTTGCGCGTGCAATGCACTGCTGATGACATCACATATTACATCACTCATGACATGGTCAGTGACATCACTCATGACATCACTGATGACACCATCCTTGTGACACAGTGACAGACCTCCTTTCAGTGTAATGTAACCCATGAAACACATATTCAAAAATAGAAACTAATATTTTCAAAAAAGTGGATATACCCATACCAGTTACAACAACCAATTCAGTAATATCACCATCTAATACACATCCACTCATGTGTATGTATATGGGTTATTAGATATTTTTATTAGTATCAGTATGAGTGTCTATATGGTTTGGTGGGGGTATTACTTAGCACATAGATGCATGAGTGACTGACTCTTTGTTTGTATGTGTTTTGAAGACAACATATGTACAGGACTGTATGGGTGGATGAGTGTCTATATGTGTTTGTTAGTGAGTGAATGACTGTCTCACTAGTGTCTTTATCAGTAACTACATATGTTTTAATCTAGTATATATGAATATTGATGTATATAAGTGAGTATATGTGAGAGTAAGAGATTGTAAGAGTTCCTGTTTAAATAAGTATGTGTTTCTATAAGTGATTGTTTAAGAGAATAAATATGTGTAATTTTAAATAGAAGTAAGGTGGAAGTGTGTGTATAACTCTATATTCAAATAAATGGATGTCCAATAGTTTATTTGCACGTGTGAATATGTGTGTGAGTAACTTTTGGATGAATGTCGGTGTGTAACAGGATGTATAGGTGTATCACTTCATATGATGAGTGAGTATATGTATGAGTGACTATATAGAACTATTGGTGAATGAGTGGATGTGTATATAGATAGTGGAATTACTGAATTGCTTGTTGTAACTGATATAGGTATCTCCATTTTTTAAAAAATTTCAGTTTCTATTTTTGAATATGTGTCTCAAGGGTTACATTATAGTGAAAGGAGGTCTGTCACTATGTCACAAGGATGGTGTCATGAGTGATGTCACTGACCATGTCATGAGTGATGTAATATGTGATGTCATCAGCAGTGCATTGCACGCGCAAGTTATAGTGAGTCCGACTAACTATAACGTGGGAATTTCAATGGTTTTATATCAGTAAAATTTCCAGCTAACTATAACTGGTGTGAAACCTATGGTTTTTTCAGTGAATTTAATAGGTTTTTTAAATGCTAATTCCTAACTATAACTGGTGTGAAACCTATGGTTTTTTCAGTGAATATATATATATATATATATATATATATATATATATTTTGAAGCTCCACTCGCACCAGCCTGTTGCACTCCTTGGAGGGTGCCTGCCAGTCGGGGGTGCACCCGACAACAATATCGGCTCTAAAGTCCCTCCCCGCAATCCCACGGGAAATAGGAAGCAGCACTCCAAAGGTAGGTTTCACAAAGATTTATTCTCACAAAAACGCGCTTTCGGCACTCGGTCATCCTCAGTTATGAGACGGAGAGTTGTGACAAACACCATTCATTTAAACCTTCACGTTACGTAAATGCTAGACATAATAGTAGGACTCAAAATAAATCGGCATCCGCCATCTTTGAACGGGTCTGTATCCGTTATAATAAAGCACTGTGTATACATATGCAATAAATCTCTATTGGACAGTTTATATGCGCGTTTTTGTGAGAATAAATCTTTGTGAAACCTACCTTTGGAGTGCTGCTTCCTATTTCCCGTGGGATTGCGGGGAGGGACTTTTGAGCCGCTATATATATATATATATATATATATATATATATATATATATATATATATATATATATATATATATATATATATATATATATATATATATATATATATATATATATATATATATATATATCCAACCAAACACTTTCCCAGTGAAGAAAAGTATCCGGGCCACTTTTAGGTGCAAAAACGTGTTTATTTCCAACGGCTCTCTCGACGCGTTTCGCAGGATTGACCTGCTTTCTCACGAGAACGAACCAACATCAAAGTAAGTAATATATACAGTCAAGTGGTATTGCGTCATACCAGCCTAATGGAAAACAGACTAAGTGGTCTACCTGCGGGCTGAGTTCAAGTCATATGTAAATAATTGAATTGTATTTAACAGAACATTTTTAAAACATATTATTAGAATGCATATCTCATAATGCGGTAGTAAAAATAATGGTATATAGTATTCTTAAGTTCAGGTTTGCCACTGGGAGTTCAATGTTACGTTGTTGCATGTGAATCAATTACACTGTTGCGCCCAATGAACCAGAGGGACAAATGCAATACAATTTGCAAGTCTATTGAGTGCCCAACATTACGAGAGGAATGCAGCGGATGGGCACAAGGCATGGCACATTCAAATCAGCAGTGCCACATGTGGCTTTTCAGTGAACTCAACTTATTCAACCAAAGTTCATGTTTCGCAAACAAAGTGGATATTGCCCAAGTGGGCCTAGATTAGATCAAAACACTGTCGTCTCAAGTCAGACATGCAATTTTGAATTGTCCATGATTCCCCTTGTGAAAAGGCGCAAACAATACTAGATACTGCCCAAGTGGGCAAAAATTAAATCAAAACACTGCCATCCCAGGGCAGTCCAGACATTCAGTTCTGTCATTCGTGCAGGTGCTCAAAAAGGCTCGAACAAAATCCCATAAGCGGTCACTACCAGTATCTGTGAACATAAAAAATAGACAGTAAGTGACTGTAAGGTGCAATTGAACGGTTCAGTGATACGAACAACACTTAAAACTTCAAAAGCGGCAGGTAACTACACAGGCAATCTGGGATACTAACCTAGATGTACACTTAGTTCTTCATGTAAGTTGTGGCCCCTAGATTGGGTTGTTCTGTATTTTATAATGAGTCTTGACTCAAGTCTCCTCATTTCCTTGATTTTGTCTCCCCCTCTTTCCCTGAGGGGAAATGCTTCCAGCACGCAAAAGGAAAGCAGGTTAGCATTCCCTTTGTGGTCCGTTGTAAAGTGCCTAGCAATTGGGTATTGTTTATCCCCATTCGTGATTGCTCGCATATGCTCGAGCACTCTCTTCTTGGCGGGGTGTATTGTACTGCCAATGTAGTATAGTTGGCATGGACATTTTAAGGCATATATTACATGGTCAGTTAGACATGTAACATGTTTGGTGATCTTGAACCTCTCAGTATCTTTAGAAAATTGTACTTCCTTGGTATTGTTACTGTTGCGACAGGCTTTACACCTGCCACAAATGTAAAAACCTTGTACAGGGTTTCTCTGTTTCACTGTTTTGGTTATCAGAGTGGAGCATATGAGATCCTTCAAAGATTTGGGTCTTCGAAAGGTCAATTGTGGATGCTCTGCAATTACGGGTGCTAGGTCTTTGTCAAGTTTAAGAACATTCCAGTATTTATTCAAAGCTTTTCTTACTTTCCTGTTTTCAGAGTGGTAATCTGTTATGAATCTGTTGATGGCACCGACAGGTGACTGTCGTTCCATCCCCTTTTCTTTTGATTTGAGTAAACTGGATCTTTCCCTCTCTTTTACTTTAGTGAGAGCATTGGATATACACTTCCGGCTGTAGCCTCTTTCTTTGAAGCGTTCACTCATGATGAGTGTCTCATGTTTGAAATTAGCCTCGTCTGAGCAGTTACGTTTAGCTCTCAAGAATTCTCCCATTGGGATAGAGTTAATGAGATTAGCTGGGTGACAGCTAGAAGCATGCAGCAGGCTGTTGCCCGCTGTGCTTTTTCTAAATAAGGTGGTGCTCAAGACGTTGTTTTTGTTCTCGACCTTCACATCCAAAAACTCGATGGATATTGAGTTAATATGGCAAGTGAAGGTGAGATTAAAGTCGTTTATATTAAGTTCTTTGACAAAATCCAATGCTTCCTGTTGGCTCCCGCTCCAGACAATAAAAATATCGTTGATGTAGCGGAGCCAACTAATGGTTTTGGTGAGATATGCCTGGGATTGGTAGACCACTTTCTCCTCCCACAGTCCCAAGTAAAGGCAGGCAAAACTGGGCGCAAAACAAGTCCCCATCGCGGTCCCCAGTAGCTGTTGGTAGATAGTATCATTGAAGAGGAAATAATTCTTGGTTAGGCAGGCATATGCCATATCAAAAGCATTTCTGTATGAAGGAGATAGGAGCTAGAGCGTGCTTTAAGAAAGTGTCTACAAGCCTCAATGCCCTGTTGGTGAGGAATACTGGTGTAAAGGCTGTTGACATCTAAAGTCATAAATAGCCAGTTGGGATCCCATGTCATGGTATTTATCTTTTGCAAAAAATCCCCCGAGTCCCTAAGGTAGGAGGGTAGGCTTTGTACCAGGGGCTGCAGGAAGAAATCGACATACCTCGAGGTATTTTCCCAACAACTTCCTCTCGAGGATACAATAGGTCTCCCCAGAGGATCGGTCATGCTTTTATGAACTTTCGGTAACAGGTAGAGGGCGGGTATTTTGGGGTATCTATTGAAGATAAAGTTAAATTTTTCCCGGCTAATGAGCCACCTCTCCCTCCAACCATTCAGTTGTTCTGTGTATCTAGAGACGCTCAAATTATAACTGGCTTTGTTACTTTGTTCATATTTGGTGCAATCATTAAGTTGGGACAAGCCTTCATTAATGTATAAATTCCTCGGTAACACCACCATATTCCCACCTTTATCTGACTTTTTGATCACAATACTTTTGTCATTACTCAGGGTCTTAATTGCTTTAAACTGTGCTCTGGTTAAATTACATTTGACAAAATTGTCACGCCTAGCCAGTTTATCAAATTCATTGATCATTGCTTTTTCAAAGATATCAATAGATTCGTTCACAATCTGTGGTAGGAAGACAGATTTGGGTCTAAAGCCACTTTGACAACTCAAGTCAATATCAAGATCGTCATGGATTAAATTCAGCATAGGATTATCAAGTGTATCTGGGTCTCCGTCCAGTTCATGGAGTAGATGTAGCATTTCCACATCTGCTCCAGTGATGCTGGTGGGTATTTTTGACAGCTCGCGAGTCTCAGTGTTAGATTTAGTAGCATGCCATTTCTTAAGGCGTAGCTTAATGGTAAAATAAAAGAGGTCAATGTAGATTCCCCGATAGTTGGCGTGCAGCAGAAGTTGTCCTAATCTTTAAAAAGGGGAATAGATCTGCTCCTTCAAATTACAGACCTATTAGTCTAATGGACATCCTCCAAAAACTCTATGCCAAGCATCTGTTATACCGGATAAATGATTGGCTGGAGGAGTCAGCAATTATCTCCAAATTTCAGGCAGGCTTTAGGTCTAAGATTAGCACCCTTGATCAGGTCTTCAGATTTTTCTGCATATATTGGAAGTATGTATATATTAGGAAAGGTCATTTGTATGTAGCGTTTGTAGATTTGAGAGCGGCTTTTGACCTTGTTCCACGTAACCTGCTCTGGAGTTCCTTAAAGAAAGCCGGCCTGCCAGGGAGTCTTCTGATACAAATAATTGAGTTGCACGCTAGAAATCATGCCAACATTAGATGGGGTCCAAATGGTGAATTGACTCGCGATATTCCAATTGAACGCGGCGTCCGGCAAGGATGCGTTTTGGCCCCCACCTTATTCTCTATATTTGTCAATGATGTTCCTGATCACCTGAACGCTTGCAACAATGATTTACCACAGCTCAACGGAGAGAGAGTGCCTGCGCTGCTCTTTGCGGATGATACCATCTTAATATCCCAAACTAAGAAAGGCCTCCAGGCGCTCTTAAACTCCTTTAGTAGCTATTGTGTGATCAAAGGTTTAGAAATAAATGTTGACAAAACAAAATGTATGGCACTGAATCCTAGCAGACCGGACAGAGGCAATTTGATTATGAATGGCCAAATTTTAGGTACTGTCGATAATTTTTCTTATCTGGGGGTGGTAATCGATACAAAGCTATCATGGAAGGCCCAAATCGAGAAAAGTAAGGTGTCAAATGCTCAAAATGTTAAACCAATAATTAATAAGTTGAATGCTAGTACAAGCAAGAGTGTAACACCTGTACTTGAACTCTTTAAATTTAAAATCCAATCTGCCGCCCTATACGGGGCTGAGATTTGGGGACCATGGGCCAGGGAGAGCTTTCAAGGAATGGACAACAAATTCATGAGAACAATTGTAAGGGTTCCCACTAGCACACCACTAATTCCTCTCCAACTTGATCTGAATTTCAAACGTACTGATCATTTAACCATTATAAGACCGCTAATGTTCTGGATTAGGATTTGGTCCACCCCAGAATTATTAGATTACAGGAACAGCCTCCGTGAGATATTGAATCTTGATTCTTTTAACGCCATCTTATGGTTTAGGCATATCCAAAAATGGCTCTCAATACTGGGCCTGTATTCGTTGTGGGAAAACCCAGACAATTTACCACCTTCTGCTAAAGCCATTGTAAAGAGAGCCTTCTGGTCTTATATGGATAACAGGGTTGTATCTGGAAGTGGAAATGGGACCCTAACCCAAGATTTCTTATCCTTTAAAGATGAACCCTGTTTTGAATCCTGTCTGGACGAAATAGAGCCCCCTGTTGCTAAGACTCTCTACCTGAAATTCAGGTATGGGAATCTTATGCTGAACTCTAATTTAGAACGGTGGTCAAAGAAAAAACAAAACAACAAAAGTGAGATATGCCCTATGTGCTCAGTTTCATGTATAGAGAACGATGTCCATATGTTGTTCATATGTAATGCGTATTCAAAAGCTCGTAAAAGATGGCTAAAACCTATGTGTGTACTTCTAGGAACTAGATCTTGCCTCATTGCATATAGGATCTTAAAAACTAATACTGCCCAGTTTATTGTATTTAGTGTCAGTAGGTTTCTTCACTCAGTATATATTGTTCGGAAGAAATCGGGTCGAATGTTTTGAGTAGTGCTACTTTAAAAACTTACCTCTGCTGCTAAATGTATTATGCTCTAATAATACTGTTGAAAATTCAATTTTGTCCCTGCTTTTAAAAATAATTTTAAATGAATTGATGTATGTACTTTGTTATGATTTCCTGTTTCATGTATGTATACATATGTGTCTTTTATGGCCAGCCGGCCGAAATAAAGATTTAAATGAAATGAAATGAAAAGAGGTCAATGCGGCTTTGGGTATAATTAAAAGAGGAAGTAGGCCAAAAGGATAATCCAAGTGACAATACCTCTTTCTCCGCCGTGTCCAATTCTCTGGTTGATAGGTTAATGATCGTGTGGGAATCCATTATTTCCCTCTCTTTTGGCCCCTCGTATATATATATATCAATGAAAAAACCATTGGTTTTAGGCCATATATAGTTAGGGATTTGCATTTACAAAACCTTATTTTACTCGCATAAAACCATTGAAATTCCATATATAGTTAGATGCGCTAACTATATATCGCGCACCCGCAATCCACTGCTGATGATGTCACATATTACATCATTCATGACATGGTCAGTGACATCACTGATGACATCACTGATCACAACATCCAGTGACTGTATGTTTCTGTAAAGTTAAAATATGTCTTACATATTGAAGAATGAGTGGATGTATAAATGTCTGGATGAAGGATTTAGTAGGTGCATGACTGATTGTATGAGGGAGTGATTAAATGTGTCTCACTGAGTGCATGGGTTAGTGATTAAACTGTATTAATTTGTGCATCATTATATCTGTTGTTCTGTAAACTGCTGCATGTGTTGATCAGTAGCTATATGAGTAACTATATGGGTTATTGATTGGTTGCCCAAGTATTTGTATGGGAGACTGAGTATGTGTGTGAGTGGCTGGGAGGTGTATGACTCTGTGCATAGATGTGTGAGCAGTTGATTCACTAGATGTATGGGTTCAAAAGTGCATGTGGAAACAGCTGTATGGGCGGTTGACTGTGTGCATGAGTGTATTGGTGAGTGAATGGATATCTCAGTGCTACATGTCAAAGTAAGTACATATGTAAAACACAGTACATGTGAGAGTTAACATATATAAATAACTGTGCATTAGAGCCAGTGAATGTGTGAGTGGCTGTATGGATCATTGTGAACTTTTATTAGGGATTATATAAGAGAGTAAATATGTGTTAGAATATGTTTCAATAAGTAAGGTGTGTATAACTGTATAGTTGAGGAATTGGAGGTGTGTTTGATTCTTTGCATGACTGTCTAGGTGTATGAGTAACTCCATGGATGAGTGACAATCTGTGAGTGTCTGTTTTCACTGAGTGTATCTAAGGATATATCAGAGTCTGTAGAGGTTCATCGTATTAACACATGAATGATGTCATCTGTGATGTTGTCAGTGATGTCATTTGAGTTGTCATCAGTGATGTCATTTGAGATGTCATCAGTGATGTCATTTGAGTTGTCATCAGTGATGTCATCAGTGATGTCACTGACCATGTCATGAATGATGTAATATGTGACATCATCAGCAGTGGATTGCGGGTGCGCGATATATAGTTAGCGCATCTAACTATATATGGAATTTCAATGGTTTTATGCGAGTAAAATAAGGTTTTGTAAATGCAAATCCCTAACTATATATGGCCTAAAACCAATGGTTTTTTCATTGAATTTTCAAGGTTTTGTAAATGCAAATTCCTAACTATATATCGACTATAACCTATGGTTTTTTCAGTGAATTTCAATGGTTTTTTAATAGCAAATATGAAAAGCTTTAAAATGTCAAGTACGTGATAGATAAAAACATTTTCGTATTTATGCACGCTGATGTGCTTTGAACGCTGCACCCCCCTTCCCCTCTCTTTTCTCTTAGGAGTACTCTCTCTTTGCAGATAGTGAAGGGTAGTTAACGCAGGCCTTTGCCCCGTTGTAATCCGTCGTGCCTGCTTCTCTCTCCATTTGATTGATTGTTATCCAAGCATTTACTGTTTTAGAATTGGTTCTCTTTGGTTCATTCTCTATTTACAAACAAGCACAGAGTCGCAATACTCTGTTTAGTCTTTGCAGATAGTGAAAAATCGTTTAAAAAAACAAATGGAATCGAGCAAAATCAGTAGGCCACTAATGGGATCTCTTTTTGACCTCGCTAAAATAGAAACATTAACCACAACCCCTCATGAGAAATACGAAACTAGTGAGATGAACTGAGCTCCACACCATGAGGGCTGCAAGACAGCTCGGCTCCGTCACCCATCCCGCCCAAAATAACGACAAACCCTATGCAAATATTAAAAATATAGACAACACACCAGCAAAGAAACAGGGTAAAACATTTTATTAAATAACTATTTACATAACGTTGGTTTATAAGATGATGTCAGTAGTGGACCGATGTGTGAATAGGTCGGAAGCAGCACAAGGCGCCAAGATCCGGATGGCAAGTCCTGGATGTTGGGTGCCATAGTTCAGAGTTCTGAGTTTGAGCCTTTTTCAATGCCTGTGCTTTGTTGTTTCCCCTCCATCAAAAACAAAAAAAATATATAAAACTGTGCAAAAATACAAAAAAATCAAAAAATGTTTACAAAAGCAGTGCTTGTAAGACTGTCTGAAGCTTATTTCCACCTACTGCAGCTTCACTATTCTCAAAGTAAGTGAGGGTCGTTTGTGGACCTGACTGCATTTGAAAACAATGTTATATGGTACCTCCCTAAACCGCTTGACGGAGGCCCCCGAGGGGCGGTGTGATGGCACGGACTCGGAGAAGACGCTTGGCTCCGACCCCCTCCCCAAGTCTTATAGCACTGGTGTAGCCTGAGATCGCCCCCGACATAGGCGGCCGGCTCCCGGGGTCCGGCGGAACTTTTTGCCTTTTGATGACTCTTCTATTCTGGACTTTGTCCCACAATCCGTTTGACCTGAAGACACGCTGTAGTGGGGCGCCCCTTTACCGTTTTAGTTGCCATTCCGCCCGCTTTTGCTACACTGTGCCTCTTCCGCCATTCAGCTGTTTACCGCCCGCTCTTGCGACTACAGCGTCTCGCTCACCATGTTGTGGAGTTGCTCCCACTCTTGCAGTGCAGCGATAGGCGGCTGCCACAGGACTCTCAAAATGGCGGCCGGCTCTTCGGTTTTGGGCCTGGTCCACTAAAATGGCCCTGGGACACCTTGGAACTCGGACGCTTCCCTGATAGGGCTTGGGTCCCATTCTCGAAAGCGTCCCCTCTGCCGTGAAGATTCTACAAAAGTCTTGGGGGCCCCCGACTCCCGCAGGCTTCTGGTGGGGAGCGGCTGCCATGTCTGCTCGTGGAATGGCCACGACGGAGCTACGAGATGGTAGTGCTCTCATGCTGACGCCAGCTTTAGTCTGAAACATCCAGAAACACTGTAGACTACCAATTCGATCAGTTCCGGTAGCGCCCCAACATGACCCGGAAGAGAAGAACTTGCCCTCCCCTCTTTGACTGATGGTTCTTGTTGCCTGTCCCCTCTGTTGTCATTTAACAGAACTTTTTGGACTGCAGAAAGGGGTTGTGTTCCGAACGCTGGTTGGTGGAGACATTTTGACTATATTCTTGACCTACGTTGTCGCGTAATGCGTTATATGACACGCCGCGTTAGCGCACCCGGAAGTGATCCGGGGCGCGGCGCGCAGCGCGTAACGTAAGCATAACAGGTCATGTGACTTGTTAATAAAACTTTTCATTGGTTCATTTTACTTTTGTTATTTTAATGATGAAAAGCTTGGTCATATGACCTAAAAATTACGCTTTTTATTGTTTTCGAACATTATTTTTTTTAAAACATATATGTTATAATATTCCAGGCTAATGTACTTTCCTGTAAAATTTACAACTGTCCTGCAAGTAAAATATATTCCTTTTTCGAGAAAAAGGGCGTTTCTTCGTTCCATGACGGAGCCGTTGAGTAAAAGAGACTCGGCCTGCTGTCTTAGTCGCCGATACGCCTGATTATCAGATTCTTATCGATCACTTTATGTTGCAGGAGTGGAAAACACAACTGCCCTTGACCATTTATCTTTACTGCGTTCCTACATATTATACCTTTTATCCGTCATGTAATTGGACTGCTTTATTTCACTTCCCTTTTACTGATTCGAAAACAGTGACTAAAAGTAAAAACGTTACCAATGTAAATACTACTACCGTGTTTTGTTTTAAAAACCTTTATTGTGAAAATGTCAGTATACAAATACGGGCCTATAACCACGTGGGCCGGCCACGGAGCAAACTGAAATCGTATATGATGAGGAGACATTTACACTGTAGAGGAACGTAACGAGCGGGCCATTAGGTTGGAAGAACTAAGGTGTCTAACAGTTGCGGAATCGGTGGACGTACATTTTGTAATTAAAATAAGACAGGGCCACTTACAATAAAATTTTCTAGATATACATTTGCGGGCAAGGAGTTACGAGTCCCATTTATACCTGCGCCATTTTGGGCGAGGCCGGGCAGGTCCAAGATATAGTCAAAATGTCTCCACCAACCATCGGCCAGACCAGAACCCCTTTCGGCCCTGTATGCTGCAAGATGGTGTCTTCCATTCAGAAAATATTGTTGGCAGCATTTTGAAAGGAAACATAAACAGCCGTTCTCCTAGTGAGTCTCACATTGTTATATTTAGGAAGAATGTTGAAGAGTAGTATGTGGAAAATCTGAAGCCATTTTTCTACAAACTCTCAATCAGCCTTGGATGGAAAAAAAAATCCTGAAGAATGTACAAACTGAAAACCAATTTTTGTCTGTATAGCATCAACAGCAACGCTTGAGTCAGCTTTGTGTCAAGCCGCCATTTTCATTCAATCAATGGCGTCCCCCTGCACACATTCAGGGACCTGGTCGTGTCTTCAGATGAAACGGATTGTAGGACAAGAAGCAGAAAGGAAAAGGAAAAAAGTTCCGCCGGACCTCGGGAGCCGGCCGCCTATGTCATGTGCGACCTTTGGCCACACCAGGGCAATAGTGAAGCTGCAGCAGGTGCAAAAGAGCTTCAGACAGTCTTACAAGCACTGCTCAGAACTCTCAACTATGGCACTCAACATCCAGGACTTGCCATTCGGATCTTGGCGCCTTGTGCTGGTTCCGACCTATTCACACATCGGTTCACTACTGACATCACCTCATAAGCCAACGGGGCACCCCACGCCGACTTTCGGTGCAGCATTGTAGGATGGCCACACCAGTGCGGCAACTTGCTGGACACCACCTCGGTGCCATCCGGATCTCGGCGCGTTCGAGTCACTGTACCGCAAAAGTGACCGGAACTCAGCTGGAGACGCCGTCTTTCGGCGCAGCATTGTAGGATGGCCACACCAGTGCGGCAATTTGCTGGACACCACCTCGGTGCCATCCGGATCTCGGCGCGTTGTGCTGCCTTCGGCCTACTGTAGCCGCAAGTGCGGACGCAACTCAGTTGGACGGCGAGTGAAGCGCTAAGGGGCGCCGCACTGCAGCCGAGGAGCCTCCATCTTGGGGGAGACGCACAGCCCCCACTGACTGACGCGACCTCACAGGCCAACGGGGCGCCCCACGCCGACTTTCGGCGCAGCATTGTAGGATAGCCACACCAGTGCAGCAACTTGCTGGACACTAACTCGGTGCCATCCGGATCTCGGCGCGTTGTGCTGCCTTCGGCCTATTCGCACATCGGTCCGCTACTGACGCCGCCTCACGTGCCAACGGATTTTCTACGCTTTTTGTAGCCCTATGCCGCATACCAGGTCATGTGACTTGTTTATAAAACTTTTCATTGGTTCATTTTACTTTTGGTTTCCTAATGATGGAAGGCTTGGTCATGTGACCTAAAAATAACACTTTTCATTGGTTTAGAACATTTTTTTTTCCCAAACGATGAAAGCCCCACCTTGTTTCTGGATGATTCAGACTGAAGCTGGCGTCAGCATGAGAGCACCACCATCTCGTGGCTCCGTCGTGGTCATTCCGCGAGCAATCATGGCAGCCGCTCCCCACCGGAAGCCTGCAGGAGTCGAGGGCCCCCAAGACTTTTGTAGAATCTTCACGGCTGAGGGGACACTTTTCGAGAATGGAGCCCAAGCCCTAGCAGGCAAGCGTCCGAGTTCCAAGGTGTCCCAGGGCCATTTTAGTGGACCAGGCCCAAAACCGAAGAGCCGTCCGCCATTTTAAGAGTCATGTGGCAGCCGCCTATCGCTGCACTGCAAGAGTGGGAGCAACTCAACAACATGGTGAGCGAGACGCTGTAGCCGCAAGAGCGGGCGCAACTCAGCTGGATGGCCGCCACCTGGGGAGGCCCGTTCACGCCGCCTCCCCCACGCCCCCCCCCGGGCCGCCCCACGCCAATTTTTGGAGCAGCATTGTAGGATACCAAAACCAGTGCAGCAGTTTACTGGACATCACCTGGGTGCCATCAACATCTCAGCGCGTTCTGCTGCCTTGGGACTATTCGCACAACAGACCGCTACTGACGAGGCCTCCCTCCGCAACACCCTGGACTCCCAACGCTGTTTTTCTTTGCTGCATTGTAGGATCCCAAAAACCAGTGCGGCACCCAGATGACATCACCTGGGTGCCGTCCAGAACTCAGCACGTTGTGCTGCCTTGGGACTATTCGCACAAAAGACAGCTTCTGACCATTGTTGCTTTTTTTTGTGAAAAATGTTTAAATGTTTTTACAGTTTTTGTTCAGTTCGTTATATTTAAAAGTTAATAAAGTTTTATAATCCCACTTTGTTTGAGTGCTATATATTTTTAAAAAATCGGGTGAATGGGGCCTTGAATCGGGTTATTGTCATGTGTGGGCTTTGCAAGTGTACTGCTACAGGATCGGACATTTCAAACTCAAATGCACGTTCTTTTTCTTACCTTTCCGAAGCATGGAGCGCAATAGCAGGCAGAGAAAGGGTGATGCAAGTGTTGAACACTGCCTGGCCTGGCAAGTTGCTGGCAGTGCCCCCCCCCCCTGCCCGCCCGCTCCTGAAAGAGGACACACCGCCGCCCCGAGTACTTCACAGATCTTTAAAAGACCATGCGCTTGTTCATGAGGCTTAAATGGTTTATCACCCCTTCTAGAACCCCTGCATCGACCCTCTGACGTTTCCTGGAACAATTACCACGTAACACAATACCAAGCCTTTTCAGCTGAAACCCCCGAGGAATCGTGGGGCATATTATCAAGGGGGTTTATCTCCGCTTTTTTGGCTTTTAAAGCCAAGAAAGCGGAGATAAAATTATCTCCCTATTACCAAGCTGTCGCTAACGCCAGTTAGTGACAGCTAAAAGGAGATAGCGACCACCTTGGGCCCCGCTTTGCATGTCAGTGATATTTATCACTAATGACATGCAAAGTGGGCGTGCCAAGATGTTAGCGACTGGAAACAGTCCCTAACATCGCTATCTCCTATTACCAACTTTTGAAGATATTCGCGCTAAGCACGAATATCTCAAAAAGCTAACACCTGCCCTGAGCAGTTCTTAGCCATGTTATCCAATGGGAGGTGGATAACATGGCTAAGAGCATTTGCTCGATAATGCATGAATATCGCTGACTTTTCAGCGATATTCATGCATTGCGGCCGTTTTTTATCGCATTTGCGATAAACCTTGCTAATAATAATTTAATTACTCTCTTAATTTCTATGCAGGTAAGTACTTAATCAATAATAACTCAATCGGAAAGAAAGAAGACAGAGTCCGTGGTGTTAGAGTTCTTAGGGGTTTTATTCCTTAAAAAGGAATTATTCCGGAATAGGATATCATGTTCCTGCAACCACACGGGGTTCAGGAAGGGATAGAGCAATGCTTTATTGACAATACATAGCTTATATACTTAATTTACATCATAGGAAGCAATGTAGTAGGCGTAACAGCTGAGAGTAGACAAGATAACAGCATCCACGTGTTACTAGTACGTAATCAGAAGGCGTGGACTAGGCGTAACTGGAGGTGTGCTTTAGAAACGTCACAGGTAGGTGTCACATGTGGGTGGCACTAAACAGAAATGTTGCAATGTCAGCAGAAATCGGAAGCTTGGATGCGCGCGCAGCTGCATGACGTGTGATTGGCGTGAATCTGGAGGGTGCAGGGGGCTTGACATTTGCACTGACGGAAAGAGACAGAAGTCTGACATGTCAGATCAACTTGTGCTTCTATCGTATCTGATATCTGATGTTTAGGAACTGAGCTATCTGGGCGGAAAGGTCTCTGGGGCAGAAGCTATTCTATACTGACTGTGAGTGCGTGTATAAGCGCCTGAGTGTCTGCATGAGAAGCGTGGGGGCATGGGCCTTCCATGGGAGCATGGTAACAGAGGCTATGAATTACTTGCACGGAGACAGGCCGGCCCTTTGGCTCTGCAGCTGGGGAATGTTTACTGAAACTAGTAGGCAGGAATGTATCTTCGGGGAGCGGGACAGATAACCCGAAGGTTGTAGTCAGTCTTGGCAGGCAGCAGGCAGCAGGCTGAGCTGAGCGTGGTGGGCCGCGCTGGAAGTAAGGCAGAGTTCACGGGTACGGGGGCAGCCTGGGCTGAGGCTTTCAGAGTCAGAAGGAAGAAAAAGGCTCGATGGTAGAAATTCTGGGCCTACTTTGCCAGAGCTGAAAAACATGTAGAGTACACTACAAAAAGACGTTGGCATAGCATACTTAGGAACGGACTATCCAACCCATTCAGGGTGGGTCTGAAAGAGGACATGTTAACGTTGGACGCAAATGTATTTGCGTCTTCATAGCTGGCACAGGAGGGAAGTTACATGCACTTTAACTCGTACATGGAGACGGTGGGGTACACGATAGGGAACATAACTTGACCAAAAATTTATATTTCCTCACTCCGGTGTCTGTCAACATTCTAAACAGTCCGGAACGGCCGCCATCTTGTCTCTCGGTAGGATCGAGAGACAAGAGGAGGAGAAAAAGGAAGGGGGAATTTAATGAAAGGGGGCAAGGTAGACCCCTCTTGACCCCCTAGGAATGATGTTGGGGTTATTAAAGGGTCCCGTGGGGCAAATAAAAAAAAATAGATTTTTCGCGGTAGAAGCGCTTCCCGGTTCGCGAACCGGGTCGCGAAACGGGAATTCGCCATTTTGTGTTTTGTTTTAATTAAATTACAAGATGGAGGAAAAACAATGTGAGAAATGGGTATAAGGGGGTACGGGAGACGTATCCTGACCCCCTATGTTTTCTGAGGGTGGCTGAGGATGCTCATATATGTTGATACATGTCTTCCAGCGACTGCGCGTGAGCTGTTTTTTTTTTTGGGCTGCGTGACGTCTGTTAACGTTCGATTCGAAGGAAATCAGGAAGTGTTGACCGCCATTTTGTCACTGCGAGTAAATATTTTGTTAAAAATAATTGTTATAAATTAATCCGTATTGATAAACATTGTCTGCGCCATCTTGCCTTTTTTCCAATGCCACACTTTTCTCGTGCACGGCAGCCATTTTAGATGCCTTGACCAGACCCACTCTCTGCACGCCGCCGATCCTCAGCATGGCTTCCCACCCTCGCAAGCATCTCCCCCACTCACTGGTCACCCCGCTCTCTCTCTCATGCATGGGCCATAAACCTCCCCCCATCTGCGCTGCTCTTCCCTGAGAATCACACCCTGTGCACGCCCGACACCTCCCTTTCACCCTATTCACTACAGCACCCTCTGACACTCCTCTTCCTCTGTGTCCGATTGTCCAGGCCGGTCCCAGGCTATCGCCTAGCCGTGCGGATGTAGTTTATGGCCCCAACTGTAAAGAATCACCCCTCTTCAAAGGAGTTACAGTAGATCGAGGCCCCCACCCCATGAGATCCGTCACACCACACGCGTTCCTACTATCTGATAACGATCCTGTATTGTGATTAGGGAGGGGATTCTCACTTTAAGGGTGTGTGGGACCGAGCCTGAAGCTGAAGATTCCAGGGATGCCTTTTTGTACATCAAAGTCTTCACAATTATGTGTCACATAAAAAATATATAGCACTCCAACAAAGTAGTAGGATTATAACACTTTAATAACTTATAAATATATACAACGCTCCAACAAAGTAAACACGTTAAAAAAAAATTTTTAAACAACTATTTACATGGCAGCCTGCTGCAACATCTATCTCAAAGCAACAATGGGCTGCTTTGGTTTGTCTTTTAGTCAGCAAAATCCGTTGGCCTGTGAGGTTGCGTCAGTAGCGGTCCGTTGTGCGAATAGGCCGAAGGCAGCACAGCGCGCTGAGATCCGGACGGCACCCAGGTGGTGTCCAGTAAGTTGTCGCACTGGTCAGGCCATCCTACAATGCTGCGCCGAAAAACGGCGTGGGGCGCCCCAGGGGGGGGGAGGTGGAACGAACGGGCCTCCCTCGCCTCCCCAGGTGGAGGCTCCTCTGCTGCAGTGGGGCGCCCCTTGGCGTTTCACTCGCCATCCAGTTGTTTAGCGCCCGCTTTTGCGGCACTGTGCCTCATCCGCCATTCAGCTGAGTTGCGCCCACTCTTGCGGTGCAGCTATAGGCGGCTGCCACAGGACTCTTAAAATGGCGGCCGGCTCTTCGGATTTGGGCCTGGTCCACTAAAATGGCCCTGGGACACATTTGAACTCGGACATTTGCCTGTTACGGCTTGGGCCCCATTCTCGAAAGCGTCCCCTCAGCCTTGAAGATTCTACAAAAGTCATCGGGTCCCCCGACTCCCGCAGGCTTCCGGTGGGGAGCGGCTGCCATGATTGCTTGCGGAATGGCCACGACGGAGCCACGAGATGGTGGTGCTCTCATGCTGACGCCAGCTTCAGTCTGAAACATCCAGAAACACTGTAGACTACCAATTCGATGACTTCCGGTGGAGCCCCAACGTGACCCGGTAGGGAAGAACTTGCCATCCCCTCTTTTGACTGATGATTCTTGTTGCCTGTCCCTTCTGTTGTCATTTAACAGAACTTTTTGGACTACTGAAAGGGGTTGTGTTCCGACCGCTGGTTGGTGGAGACATTTTGACTATATTCTGGACCTGCGTTGTCGCGTAATGCGTCATATGACGCGCCGCGTTAGCGCACCCGGAAGTGCTCCGGTGCGCGAGGCGCAGCTTCCCGGAAGCAATCCAGAGTGCGGAGCGCGGCGCGCAGCGCGTAACGTAGGCATAACAGGTCATGTGATTTGGTAATAAAACTTGTCATTGGTTCATTTTACTTTTGTTTTTCTAATGATGGAAGGCTTGGTCATGTGACCTAAAAATAACCCTTTTCATTGCTTTCGAACATTTTTTTTCTTAAATGATGAAAGCCCCACCTTCTTTTTTCTCACTCTGACTTGTAAAGCAAAGGACCCAGATGCATTTACAGTTTATCACTAACAATGTTCCAGGCTAATGTATTTTCCTGGGAAGCTTTTGATATTTGCTATTAAAAAACCATTGAAATTCACTGAAAAAACCATAGGTTATAGACCATATATAGTTAGAAATTAGCATTTACAAAACCTTGAAAATTCACTGACCATGTCATGAATGATGTAATATGTGACATCATCTGCAGTGGATTGCGGGTGCGCGATATATAGTTAGTGTAACTAACTATGTATGCGAATTTCAATGGTTTTGTGTGAGTAAAATAAGGTTTTGTAAATGCTAATTCCTAACTATATATGGTCTATAACCCATGGTTTTTTCTGTGAATATATATATATATATATATATATATATATATATATATATATATATATTCTACTGGGACCTTCATCATTCCCCTTTTGGAACCTTTGGCGAACTCAAAATTCATGACCTTGCCATGGAAAATGAGTGGGGGCCGCCAGTAGATACTTATAGTTAGGACCTAGTTTCCATAGGAAAAGCGTTTTTTGTTTTTCCAATAACTTTGGCGCCGGATAACGAATCTTTGCTGAATTTTTAAAACTTTTGGGGCGCTCCGGTCAGCTCCTGTCTTGAAAGTTATGGGGTGATTTGGCAAGCAGGGGCCGAGAAAAAAGGGGGTCCCATAATGTGTTTTCTCCATGTTATTTTAAAAAGGAAACTTTAGACACGGCTACAGCTTGAACTGCTGAACAGAATTACACCAAATTTGGCAGAAAGGCAGCTCTTGCTTTAGAAAGAACTATTTTTGTTAAATGGTGGAAATCCGTTCAGTAGTTCCTGAGAAATTAAAAAAATAAAAAGTTTTGATATCTGGGCGGAGCCTAAACCCCCGAGCACGAGCTTGCCTCTAATTGGCTGGCAACACTTCAAACCAGGAAGTGTTGGCAGCCATATTGTGCCTCACATCAAGTGAAAATCTAAAAGGTGAGACAAGTAAGCATGATTGTGTATATTAGGATTAATTAAGGTACATGTATATAAATGTATGTTCACCTTCTGTAAGTATATGCCCTGTGTGTGTGTGATTGACTTGAGGAGACATGGTGTCCCGGTAAGCAATAGGGGAGGAGCTACTTTAGGTCTAGTTAGATACTGGCAGCGAAGGCTATACTTACTGTTCGCGGAGGGGGAAAATATTGTTTTTGCAGCGTTTTCTTTTGAAAACGCATAGAGAGGAGCTTAAAGCCCAAGTCTTTCGGTTGAGCGGCGGTAAAATATGTGAGCTGTGATTGCGCTACGCCGTCAAAAATTGCCCGCATGGAGTTCAATTATAGGCTGGGTGCCTCCCACTGGAACAGTGCAAGCGAACGTCCAGCGCCAGCTCAGTGTACCGTGAGGGTTCAGCAACTCAGCTGCTGAATGCGGACTTAGTGTCTGTGTTGTGCCTGCACATTGAACCAGACAGTGAACCTGATGTGCCTCTGGAGCTGGCATTTCACCGGACTTGCAGTGATCTCGCCGGTGGCGGACGATGGTCTCCCGGGCACCCATGATTCCTGGTGGGCAGAGCTCGCTTCCCTGTAGGCAGACGTGCCTGGCTGGGCTCTGGGGCTGTGGGCACTAGCTGGAACTTTGGGCAGCGGGAAGGTTTGGAGCTGTGGGATCCATGATGGGCCGAGGGCTGTGGTCGAGCCGGGCGCTCCGTTGCTGCTCTGCCTGTGCGGGAGTGCTGTGGTGCTGCTGCGGAATGGGAGTCACCAACCCCAAGTTTGCGATCTTCAACGGGTCGCAGGTCCTGGCAGTGCAGATGCGGAGGCTAGCCGCTGTGGACCTGGGGGTGGTCACCAATGCAGGTATGTCTGGCTGTGGCAGGAGAAGGGAACAATGGAATGAGGCATGGGTGAGCGCCCCAGCTGTACTCAGTGTCTGGCTGTTGCCCCCGCATGTACGCTGTAGTGCACTTTGGCACTAGGTATACCTGTCCCGCGCCGTGCACGCTCCACATGTGCCCACGCCTAATGCAGGGCACTGGGCATGCCCCCGCTTTCCCTCTTGGAAGTCTGGACTTGGTGTATAAAGCAGGGTGCAACAGTTGTTTCACCCCCTGTCTTGTACTTTAAGTTCAGTTTTCTCGTTGGTGTAATTGGATCCTTCTACATTCCTGCCCTTTACACTGTCCTGCACAGAGACTGCCACATTTCAGCACTTCATTCTGCTGTGGCCCTGGTCCTCTTGTGCTAGCGACCTGCATCTTCAAAGTTCTCAAGTGCCAAGAAGAGCGCATGACATTATTGCGTGCTTTTGGGGCGTAGATGGCCCATTGATGGTGCTTGCCTTTTTGGATCAATTATTGAATATTACCATCTTGTTATGGTCATGACGGCCAGGTAGTCCTGTCACACTTGGGTATGCATGCAGCACTTATATCACAGCAACCTATTGTGGATTTCATTCAGGGATTCATTTAATTTAATTTCATTTTCTTTATTTCGGCGTTATTTTGCTATAAAAGATTGTTACAATAACATTTAATTTAAAACCATCCAAAATCCATTTAACACACTATAATATCAGTGGTATTTAACATTTTTAAAATACATAGATTTAAAAGTCATAAAATATTACTACATAACTGTCTGACTAAATCAGTTCATAACAACATACGACGTCCCATAGATTTACAACTTTGGGCCTTTTTTCTTACGAATGAAAAAATCACAGGTGAGGTATCTGCTGACACTGAATACAACAGTCTGTGCTGTGTCAGTTTTAATTATTCTAAATGCTGTCATACATGACCTGGTTCCTAAAAGTTTACACAGGGGTTGAATCCACTTTCTTCTGGCCAGAGTATATGCTGGGGAGAAGAAGAGGATATGCATATCGTCCTCCCTGTGATTTCCCTCACACAAAGAACATGTATCCCCTATAGTTGCAGTATCGTTAAAAAATTTTCTTGACCAGCGTGCAAGAGTTGTATTGGTCATAAGGTTGCCATACCTGAGTTTCAAGAAAAGGGTTTTTGCAAGTGGGGGTTCGATTTCATCGAGAAAGCTCTCAAATAGGGGTACATCCTTAAAGGTTAGAAAAGTACTAACCAGTGACCCACTGTTATTACCGTTGAATACTTGATTATTTATAAAGCCCCAGAAAGCCTTTCTTACCACATTTTTACAAATCGGCGGCAGCCCTTCAGGATTTTTCCAAAAATGGGGAAGGCCTATTTTAGTAAACCATATTCTCATGTGTTTTAGCCAAACGTTGGAATTAGATACATCCAGGCACAATAACTCCTTTAACCCATTCCTGTAGTCCAGCAATTCTGGAGTCTGCCATAATCTGACCCAGAACATCAGCGGCCGTAGAATAGTATAGTGGTCGGTCCCCCTGAAATCCAGATCTAATTGGAGGGGAACCAACGGCGTACCTTTCGGGGCTCTTACAATACTACGCATACATTTATTGTACAATATGTCAAAGGCATCCTTTGACATTGGCCCCCAGATTTTGGCGCCATAGAGGGCTGCTGGTTGTACTTTGTGTTTGAAAAGCTAAACTGCTGGTAGTACTGCTTTACTAGTACTTAAGTTGTGCTCATGTAAGATGGGATTTGTGTTTTGTGCAAATAATACCTTATTCTTTTCAATCTGTGGGTTCCACGTAAATTTGGAATCAAGCGAGACCCCAGGTAAGAAAACGATTCGACCAATTCCAGACTTTGGCTATTCAAAAATAAAGATCCTTTATCGGTTTTAATAGGATTCAGAGTCATGCATTTTGTATTTGCTACATTAATTTCTAGCCGCTTTTTTTTGCAATAGTTACCAAATGAATAGAGTAGTGCCTGGAGACCTTTCTTGGTTTGCGAAATAAGGATGGTATCGTCCGCAAAAAGTAACGCAGGCACCCTTTTTCCATTCAGCTTCGGGGCATCATTCGAACAGAGATCTAGGTATTCAGGAATATCGTTCACGAACAGCGAGAATAGGGTCGGGGCCAAAACACAGCCCTGGCGCACACCGCGTTCAATTGGTATATCCTTGGGGGGAACCAGCACAAGCCGTGAGGGAAACGGCCAGCGAGCACAGCGGACACAGGAGGCCAGCGCAAAGCTCCCCAGCACTGCAGCGCCCTGCCACCAACTACAACTCCCAGGTGCCCCGGCGGCGGGAGTGACGCTGCACGAGCGCCGGAGGTGCTACAAAGAACGGAGCGCCCAGAGCTCCGGTGGGGGAACCAGCACAAGCCGTGAGGGAAACGGCCAGCGAGCACAGCGGACACAGGAGGCCAGCGCAAAGCTCCCCAGCGCTGCAGCGCCCTGCCACCAACTACAACTCCCAGGTGCCCCGGCGGCGGGAGTGACGCTGCACGAGCGCCGGAGGCGCTACAAAGAACGGAGCGCCCAGAGCTCCGGTGGGGGAACCAGCACAAGCCGTGAGGGAAACGGCCAGCGAGCACAGCGGACACAGGAGGCCAGCGCAAAGCTCCCCAGCCCTGCAGCGCCCTGCCACCAACTACAACTCCCAGGTGCCCCGGCGGCGGGAGTGACGCTGCACGAGCGCCGGAGGCGCTACAAAGAACGGAGCGCCCAGAGCTCCGGTGGGGGAACCAGCACAAGCCGTGAGGGAAACGGCCAGCGAGCACAGCGGACACAGGAGGCCAGCGCAAAGCTCCCCAGCGCTGCAGCGCCCTGCCACCAACTACAACTCCCAGGTGCCCCGGCGGCGGGAGTGACGCTGCACGAGCGCCGGAGGCGCTACAAAGAACGGAGCGCCCAGAGCTCCGGTGGGGGAACCAGCACAAGCCGTGAGGGAAACGGCCAGCGAGCACAGCGGACACAGGAGGCCAGCCCAAAGCTCCCCAGCGCTGCAGCGCCCTGCCACCAACTACAACTCCCAGGTGCCCCGGCGGCGGGAGTGACGCTGCACGAGCGCCGGAGGCGCTACAAAGAACGGAGCGCCCAGAGCTCCGGTGGGGGAACCAGCACAAGCCGTGAGGGAAACGGCCAGCGAGCACAGCGGACACAGGAGGCCAGCGCAAAGCTCCCCAGCGCTGCAGCGCCCTGCCACCAACTACAACTCCCAGGTGCCCCGGCAGCGGGAGTGACGCTGCACGAGCGCCGGAGGCGCTACAAAGAACGGAGCGCCCAGAGCTCCGGTGGGGGAACCAGCACAAGCCGTGAGGGAAACGGCCAGCGAGCACAGCGGACACAGGAGGCCAGCGCAAAGCTCCCCAGCGCTGCAGCGCCCTGCCACCAACTACAACTCCCAGGTGCCCCGGCGGCGGGAGTGACGCTGCACGAGCGCCGGAGGCGCTACAAAGAACGGAGCGCCCCTCGCACCCGCGAGGAGCGCGCGCGGGAGCCGCCCGGGAGAAGCCCGGGACAAGGCCGGGCCGTCTAAGGCCGTCCAAGGATGACCAGGGACGGGTCGGGCCACGTCTCTCCCATCATGGATAAGCGGAAACTGGCTACAGCGGCGGCAGGCGAGGGTAATGCGAAGGTACCTAAATACACCACCAGCATCATCACTTTTCTAACATCTAAGATGGGAGAATTGTCGACACAGATCGCTGAGTCAGAGCGTGAGTTGGGGCTTGCTTCCACCCCTGGGGCTGCCAATTCATCTAACGTATCTGCCTCTACATTACACTGTATCCCACTGGAGCCACGGGTCATTATTGAGTCATGTAGACCTACTTTGCCTCAATCCGCCACAGTTCTTCCGTTCCCGGCTTTGCCCGAAACTGTGATACCAACATTTCCATTGAGCACAAGGGGTGCTGAAAGGCTGGCAGTTAGTCAGTCTGGTCTTCAACAGCCTTCTTATGTAACTGAGGAATGTATCTTGGCCCTATTAGAAAAACTGTTCACAGAAAGACTGGAATCTGCCTTGGTCCAGATTGCCTCTGACATTAACGAGACTTTGAAGGATTGTGTCAAGAACCTTATGGCTAAATGTGAACGCATTAACGATGCTCTCATTCCCCGGGCTCCACCCCCTTGTACATCCATACCATCTCGCCCAGTAGATGTGCAGGTGTCTGCCCCTAAGGGCGGGGGTCAACCTTCAACTAGGTTGCCTAGCCCCCCCATATTGAACATTGATAACCCCGCTCACAAAAAAGGGAAAGTGGATAATGGAATATACATTCCCTCAACGGAGGCTGCCCTCCAAGTAATTACCCTCCCAAACCCAAGAAGCCAGCAGGAGGCTGTGGTAAAAAGGGCACCCCCAGTAAATTTACCGCCAGAGGCAACACCATTTGTCGCAGTTCTAGTTAACGTGCCAAAACTTAAAGAGGGGGAGGTGGAACATCATGATACCCTCCTTAGACATGTAAAAAAATGGTGCAATGCTAATTGCTCTGGTGAAAGCAATATTGCTGACAATATTCTGACAAGCAGAAGGGTCAACTGGGTGGGCTCAAGTAAGAAAAAGGCATTGGGAGACTGTGTCATTGTTAACTTTAAATCCAGAAACGTCGCTTGTCGACTCTTTTGGGATGATTCCCCCCTGGACCCTGTAAGTAAAGGTGTCCGGGCTATGCCTCTTGGCTTTTTTTATCCCCGAGCTCATAGCTTGAGAGGTGTAGAGAACAACACGACATACCCTATTGAAAAATCCTGGGCGGAGGATAAACTTATTTCATCAGTGGTAACTAATGATTGGGTCACTAAGCCAAATAAGGGGATTGGGTTACTTAATGTTGAGAGGAGCTTTCCCACAAACGATTTATTGTTGTCAAATAGGTTTGCGGCCCTCACTGATAGAATGGATACTGATTGACTAGTGCCCGCACATGAAAACCCAACTGACCCATGTCTAGGTTCTGCAGATGTTAACACATCTGAGGTCATGACCAAAACTGTTACAGATGCCCCACTATTAATGGGTGTAAGGCACATTAGGTTATTATCCTGGAATATTGCGGGCCTACGGGCAAAGCAGGATGACCCTATCTGGTTACAACAACTGAAGGACCATGACATAGTTGGCTTGCAAGAAACTTGGTCACAAGAAAGGGGGTTCTGGCTAGATGGTTATATCTCTTTTTTTGTTGATGCCCAGAGCTCCACGGCGGGAAGGGACAGAGGGGGCCTGTTATTACTTGTCTCAATTAAATTGGTAGGGAAGGTCAGAGAAATACCCAGTTCATCTCCTTCCTTTCAGTTGGTGGAAATTTGTCTGTTAGACAAGAACAAGTTTTTGTTCATAAATTGTTATAACTCGACCCAGGGGGGGCCCCCAATGCTGTTTTAGATGGCCTATCGGCCTTTTTAATGAACTATATGTCAAATCAAACCACTTTTGTCCAGCTAATTATGATGGGTGATTTTAATGTACACTTATGTAAGTTTCATTGCCACATTGTAGATGATACCGGCCCAGACCATACATCATTGCCTCACTTTGAACATAGCCCCAAGGGCGTGGCAATGGAAACCCTGTTATCATCTAATGATTTATATGAGCCAGGGTTTGAAGACCACACAACTCGAGTGCCCACGTATAACGCGAGGGGCAGCGAATCAATCATTGATTATTTTTTCATGTCCCCTGGGCTCTTACGTTATGTTTTGTTCTACAATGCTTTTGTAAGTGGGTACAGTGACCATAATCCGGTGCTGTTAGTTTTGGATACTCTCTCTGGTTTATGTAGAGGGGAACAAATGACTAGTTCTGCAAGGGACGTAAGGAGTTGTGACCAGGGAAGGCGCCTGAAATGGGGTAAGGTATGTCCGGAGGACTTCCATGGCCAGATTGAACAACATATGGCAGTAGAATTTGAGAAATGCCGGGATGAAGTGAGTAGGGGGGGGAAGTTGTTGGTGCCTTTGAAGCTATCTGTACAAGAATATATAAAGAGCTTACAGCAAAACCTAGGAGGGGCCCTGCCCCAGTGTTTAGGTGGTTTGACCACACTTGTTCAAAGGCTCACTCGGCTCTGCTGAGGGCACTTAAACAATCGCCCAGAAATAGGTCTCTGGTGGCTCAGTTGAGAAGAGAATATGCTATGGCGGTTAAGTTACGGAAAAAAGCCATTAAAGATGAAGCTTGGGATTCTTTAATGGATTCCACAACTCTCAATCAAAGCTCCAAATTCTGGGCCATAATTAATAATCCCTTGTTTGCTAACACCAATAACTCGGACCTTGATATAAATATCCCGGAAGCAGTCTGGATTAACCATTTCTCCCATATATATGGCTCAAATGATACAGTTGAGATTTTTGCAATACCATACTCCTTATCCTACCCCACCAAACTAACTTTTAGTAAATCAGAAGTAGAGCTGGCAATTTTGAGCTCTGCTGCCAACAAGGCTCCGGGACCGGATGGGGTACCACTGGACCTCTACAAATGCAAACCTGAGCTGTGGGCGGAGATCCTGGCTAATGTTTTTAATTGTGTACATGAGGGGGGCTTTCCAAAAACCTGGGCATGTTCAACCATAGTACCCATTTTTAAAAAGGGCCAAAGAAATGACCCCAAGTGTTTTCGTCCAATTTCTTTATTGGATTCTTCGATGAAGATATTGGGCAAGGTCCTGTTAGCTAGAATTAATACCTGGTCCCTAGAGAATGACATCCTAGCAGAAACCCAGTACGGGTTTCGTGCAGGTAGAGGGACTGAGGATCAATGCCTCAATCTTCATCTGATAATCTCGAAATACACTATCGCTAAGAAGGGTTCAATTTTTGTTGCGTTTATGGACCTGTCCACAGCTTTTGATTTAGTTAACAGAGCTCGACTGTGGACCATGTTATTAAAAATGGGTCTGGATCCACCCCTTGTATATTTTTTGGCTGAACTACACAAGGATCTAAAAGCCTCTATTAGGATGGATCAAGAGGGGAATTGTACAGCCTGGTTTAAATCATGCAGGGGGGTGCGGCAGGGCTGCATTCTTGCTCCCATGCTGTTCACCCTGTACATAAATTCACTTGAGGAATCTCTTTTAAATGCAACCTTGGACATTCCGCGTGCAGGGGAGACTAGAATTCCCGTTCTACTGTACGCGGATGACGCAGCCTTGATAGCGCGTACGCCCATTGGTTTACAAAGACTTTTAAATGGTTTTAATGATTTTATGTCTTCACTGGACTTAGTGATAAATAACTCTAAATCGCACGTCATGACTTTTGGGACTGCTAAAAATAACTCTAATCAGTTCTATTGCAATGGCGACGTAATCACTAATGTCAAAACTTTTACTTATTTGGGTGTGATTTTTGACTCCAGAGGAAGCTGGGTTCCCCAGATTACAGCTAAAACTAAAGCAGTTAGGAGTTCGGCTAACGCCATTTTAAGCTTCTCCAGGAGACTGGGCGGGAAACCAACTGGTGCTTTATTAAATATTTACAGGGCGAAATCCGTGGCAATAGCCAGGTATGGTTCAGGTTTGTGGAGGTATGTGAACGGTGAGTTGATCCAGAGGGAAGAAAATAAGTTTCTTCGATCAATATTAGGGTTACCTCAGTCCACAGCGACGTTTTCAGTCCACCAGGAACTTGGCCTCGGGTACATTTCTGATACCCTTCTTATGGCCCCAATTTTGTTATGGATAAGGACCTGGACTAACACCAATCTAGGCCTGAACCATAAAATTTTGGTGGACACTCTTAAATTGGATAACTCTAATAAAATAGTTTGGCTTTCTTATATTCAGAAGTGCTCGTTGGTTCTTGGACGTCCCGATATTTTTTCGGCCCCCCAAGACCTAAGGAAATCTGATTTGGATTGGGTAAAGCTCAACTTTATTAAAATCAAAAATATGGAGAGGGAGGAACAACAACTGACCAAAACAACGGTCAGAGCTCATTATCTGACCATCACTTCCCTCTCTATACAACCATATCTTACAACGGTTAACATCCCCTTTCACAGGTGGCTTCTGGTTAAACTCCGGTTTAATCAGATTTATATGGTGCTCTGCGATAGTCAATGCTGGTATAGGGAGGAGGACGCCCCTGTCTGTAACTGTGATAATTTTTCAGTACAAGATAATATGCACTTTATGTTGTATTGTCATTTCTTTACTGTGCCCAGGCAGAAATACCTGGTTCCATTATTAAAGGAAAAAACCTTCCAACAGGCAAAACCAGCCCTCCTGTATCTTCAACTTTTAGACTCTGCTTTAGCTATGTTTAGCGTGGCAAATTATCTTGTTGCTGCAGTTAGGATCAGGAGGAAAAGACTTAAGAATTAAATACCGGGGTTTTTGCATGGAAGACAAAATTGGATAATGTATTGTGTATTTGTAACTTGCTAAAAGCGTAATACGTACTCCTATTCTTAGCTGTATTTTTAAGTTTGATTCATATGTTTTTAATTGATGCTTTTTAACTTTTTAATAGTGCGAATTGTAAATAGTATTGACTCAATGAATTTGTATTTTCTCAAGCTGTAATATTATCACCTCGATATGAATGTAGTATGCTTTTATGATTTTTAACTAAATCGAATAAAGTGGTTTTTGACTTGACTTGACTATATCCTTGGTAAGTTCGCCATTCGGGCCCCACCTAACTTTAGGGAAGTTCCCAGCATGTAACTCAACTATCTGGGATAACAAACAATTAGGTAGTCCAGCATTATGTAGGGAGCTCCAGAGGAGTTCGCGCGGTACTAGATCGAAAGCCGCCTTAAGATCTACAAAGGCGACATACAAATGGCCCTTTTTTATGTGAACGTATTTCCAATGAAGGCAACAAAGCCTAAAGACCTGACCAATAGTACTCACTTTGCTCCTGAACCCGGCCTGGAACTTTGTGAGGACCATTTTATCATCTAACCACTCATTTATACGGATTAAAATGTGCCTTGAGTAAATTTTCTGGAGAATGTCCATTAGACTAATAGGTCGATAATTCGAAGGGTTTGACCTGTTGCCTTTTTTTAAAAATTAGGACAATCTCGGCTCTACGCCAGCTATAAGGGAAGTCTTTGCTGAGTGACAGCATATTGCATAAAAGGTTTATGTAGGATGCCCATATCTTTGTATCATATTTATAGAGGTTCCCCGGAACTTTGTCTAGCCCTGGCACCTTTCCACTCTTCACTGAGTTTATTGCTGCCTCTGTTTCTTCAAGTGTAAAATCAAGTGGGTCGGTGAGGGAAGTGTGCCAAGGTTCCTCAGAGTTAGTCACACAGGGATTCCCGTCATATTTTTTATATAAGTTTGTGAAGTGGTTAACCGACGTCATCTCATCGAGATAGACGTCCTTAACGACTCTTCCAACATGATTCCCATTCGCGACTAACCGCCAAAACCCTATGGTATCCTTTGATTTTGCAGCATCCAACATGTCGGCCCAACTGCCCTCTTCCCACAACTTTTTTGATGCAGCCTGTACTCTCTTGTAGTTTTCCCTTGCAATTCTAACATCTGCTGGTGTTTTAGTTTTAATCACCAACAAAAGTTTCCCCTTTGATACCCTACAAGCCTTATCTTACCAGGCTTTGCTATGTGACATGTTGGTCGGGTTTTGATGGCTCTTTTTTGGCATTTTTGTCACCAATACTTTTAATGCCTTAAAGAATTCATTGTGAAGAGCGACAAACTGTTCAGGTGTAATTAACTCAGGGGGTAAGTCTATGAAGGCTCCAAAATACCCAGCTAAATGTGAGTATATTGCCGCAAGAGTGTCTCCATGCTCTAATATGCGAGACCACTTCACAATGCGCCTGTTGTCACTGGCCAGGACCTCGTCTCTAGGGCTATTGGATTCCTGTGGTTTTAATGTGCCCTCCTCCAAGACCAAACATTTTTCAAACAATAGGTCCAAAGGGTAGTGATCGCTCTCTGCCCTATTCTTCACCTCAAGATCTACCATATGATGCCAAATGGACAACGAGATAATTATAAAGTCTAAATTACTTTTACTGTTGTTCCTACAGAAGGTCGTTTTTTTTGAGGCGTCCGACGGGAGGCGACCATTGCAGGCCCTTAGACCATGTTCCACAGTCAGTTTTGTTAATTGTACTGCCAAGGTAGTACAGTTTACAGATGCAATATTTTCCAGCGGAGGGATGTTATTTGCTTGATCTTGCTCCTCAAAGATCCCACTCAGCCCTTTAAATGGTTCAAAATTACAATTTAGGTCACCAGTTACAATGATTGCTTCCTTGCCGACTAAACTTCCCAAAAAGCAATCTAACTTTGTTACGATAAGCGATTCCTTGGATGTAGGTGCGGGTCTGTTATAAATATTAATTAAATATAATACATTCCCCGCATCACTAGTAATTTTTAGGGCTAATAGATCTAAAGAGCCAGTGTCCATAACTTCAACCTTGGTCCTCAGTGTTACATTAACCCAAGTGATAAGGCCGCCTGATGGCCTACCCCTTGTCGATGGCACTGCTCCGATCCCAAAGGTTTTGAAGCCCACCCTGTGGGGTACATCAACTGCCCACGATTCTTGTAATAGGCAGAAATCACAGGAATCTATATACTCTGCCCAGTCCGGGTCCCTCAAGTTTTTGGCAACACCAGCTATGTTCCACGAAATTAATCTCAGTGTTGCCTCGCTATGTCCTTTTACTGGGGCTATTTTTAAATTTGCCTGCCTAGGGTTGGGGACGATCACACCCATTGAATACACCGTCTATGGATCGTCTGCAATAGGCAATGTGTCATGCTCACCATATGTATTATCTATATGTGTGCCATTAGTCACATTTCTACCAACTGTATTGGGAATATCAAGTATACTACTCCCTCCCTGCTTATTCCCTTCGGGCAACACCTTTTTTCGCTCTTCTAAGGGAAATTTACTGGGCATATTCACAAAATTAGGACTATATGGGCGTGGTGAATTAATAGTACTAGTTTCGCCACCCGTCATAGGCCTCAGTCAGTCCACTGCTTCCAAACAGCTATATCTATTATATGTTGGGACACCTGTCCAGAAACTTTGGTTTCCCTGTCTCAGATCGCTAGGGCCTCCCTGAGCATGATGGTTAACCAAACACCACCCTCCCCCCGATCAATGCGCCTTTTCGGAGGATAGAAGAAGGAGAGTGGTTTGGTGTCAATCTCAAGGGGTCCACTAAAGGAGTTCCACACACAGATATGATTTACAGTGCGTGGATCTTCAAATGTTACAATAACACAATCGCCCGCAATGGATTTTTTTGTGGGGCCTATCCATGGGGTCCTATGCACTATTAGGATTTTACTCTTAGCGTGGTTAAGTATCGGTCTCTTTTCATTTAACCAGTAAGAAACTTTGTTTTTGAGTGACCAGAAGGTTTCCTCCCGATTATTGTTGTTTACTTCGGGAACCCCCGTCAACACTACAACAAAGGGACTAGCATCCAGTGGTAAATTGGTATATACTCCCCTCGCTTTTTCACCTTTATGAATCCCCTTTTGATCTTATTGTGTGGGATTGGTGGCGTTTACACCCTGGTCTGGGATTCTTTGGTCTGGTGAACAGTGACTGCATGATTCAAATTCCCTTGTTCTGTTGGGGCAGGGGCTATATGATTCGAGTTTGATGGTTTTGGGTTGCTATTAGCTCTCTTGCCCTTTATCTGGGGATTAATTTTGGTCACATGGGAAGCTGTATTAGTCAATGGAGTCTGTCCAGTACCCGCATTGGGATTGGGCATTGGTCCAGCTAGATTAAGGCTTGTTAAGGCTAAAATACTTTTCTCCACCTCGAGTAACTGGTTTTCTATCGATGTCAGTCTTGTTTCAAGAGGGGTGAAAAGTTTTTTTATAATATCACCTATTTCCTTTAGTAGGATGCTATTCTCATCCTGCTCTTCCCCAGTTACCAAACCTCCCGGATTGCACAAATTTACCATACTTTGCGGACTCTCAGCTAAATCCAAATTTACAACATTTTGGGCCTCTTTCACCCGACTTAATGAATTCGAAGGTGGCACTACAGACTTGTTTTCCTCATTGATCACCCTACACTTGGCGCGTAGACTTCCTCCCGGAAAAAAAGGCTTCCTATAGAGAGGCGATCAGAATTTATAAAGAAGGGGTCAGGACAGCCCAGGCACTCTACTATTCCGACAAAATCCTGGAATCCAAATCTAAGCCCAAAGAAATTTTTAATATAATAAAGCAATGTACCAATGTCGCCACTGCCCCCCCTCTGATCAAGACCCAGGAGCAATGTAATGAACTGGCGGAATTTTTCTACAATAAGGTATCAAACATATACTCCACCTTTCCAGCCACGGCCTCAAATCATGAGGCGACTGAGTCATTCCTCCCGGAAAATTCCCCCCCCCCAGACCAGCCGACTCCTGAGCCTATGCTCGATCACTTCCCCCTCATGGACCTGGACACTTTGAACAAAGTGGCTCGCCAAGTAAAGTCGGGCTCCCCCCGCGACCCAGCCCCTCCAGGAATCCTGATGCAGGCAGGTGAAGTCACCCTCCCTGTTATCCTGGAACTACTAAATCTGTCCTTATCCACATGTACAGTCCCCATTGCTTGGAAGCAAGCCATGGTTCGGGCACTTCTAAAAAACCTAGCCTAGACCCTGTTGACCACTCCAATTACCGCCCCATCTCACTTCTTCCGTGGGCTGGCAAGGTATTGGAGAAATACATAAACGCCCGGCTGGGCCAGTTCCTGGAGAATCATTCCCTACTTCACACGTCCCAGACAGGCTTCAGACCAAATCATGGGACTGAGACTGCCTTGTTAGCAGTCGCCGAAGAATCTCGAAGGATACTGGATCAGGGAGGATCAGTGGCAGTGATCCTCCTTGATCTAAGTGCTGCCTTCGATACGGTCAGCCATGCCACTCTGCTGAACCGGCTCCAGACCATCGGAATCTCGGGAGATGCACTAAGGTGGTTCAGTTCCTTTCTAGCTGACAGATCTTTTCAGATCTTTGATGGCGACACAACATCTACCAGCAGGCCGCTTAGCTGTGGAGTACCGCAGGGCTCGTCTTTGAGCCCTGTATTATTTAATGTTTACATGAAGCCTCTGGCTGGGGTAGTCGAACCGTACGGCATTAAGATCGTGTCGTACGCCGACGATACCCAGCTAGTGGTTTCATTGGCCCAAGAGAACAACAGACATCCCTCGGCTGGCCTGCTGAACTGTTTGGAGAACGTGAGGGAATGGATGACCAACTCCTCCCTCAAACTGAATGGAGGAAAAACAGAGCTCATGCTCCTAGGTCCAGCTTCACCAGTACCTTTTACCTCCTTGTGGCCCGATGGTCTAGGCACACCGCCTATTCCCAAGGATAGTGTGAAGAGCCTGGGAGTATGGCTGGACAACAAGCTCTCTTTCTCCACTCAGGCCACCAGGCTGTCTGCCACCTGTTTTGGCTTACTTAGATCACTAAGGAAGGTTCTTCCACTTCTGCCCCTTGATGCCAAGAAGGTGGCAGTACAAGGCCTCATTCAGTCCCGTCTGGACTCAAATAATGCTCTTTACCTAGGGGCACCCGAGATGACTCTTCGGAAGCTTCAGGTGGTACAAAATTGCGCGGCACGTACCATACTCCAGATTCCACAATCCCAGTCGGCCAGACATGGCCTGAAAAGCTTACACTGGTTGCCAGTAAGGCAGAGAGTGGCCTTCAAGGCACTGTGCATTACGCACCGGGCCTTTTGGAAGACCGGTTCAGCAATTAACAACAGCCTGGTCACCCCCTACCACCCTAACAGGAATCTGCGGTCCACGGGTGCCTTTCTGGCAGTTGTTCCTAGAGTGAAGAGAGCTAGGTCGGGGGGCAGGCTGTTCTCGCTGAACGCCGCCAAGCTCTGGAATGCCCTCCCCCTCACTCTTCGATCTACACCCGACCTGCTCTCATTCCGTAAGAAGCTGAAAACAGCCTTATTTGCCAAATCCCTCTAAGTTCCTGCACCCTCGGCCCTGTCAGATCTCTGTTTAATCTCAGCGCTTGGACGCCTCTGGGCAGCAATCGCGCTCAACAAATTGATAATAATGATAATAATACACCTCGATGCCTGTTCTTTTACTATCTTAGATTTTTTCCTTGCATAAGAGGAACCATTAGGGCGTTTTCTTTTTGGTATTGCGCCTTCGCGTCTTCCAGGCGTCTGACTCAAACTAACGTCGTCCCCCTGGACGTCTGTCTCAGTTTGTATTATTAGTGTATCTCCATGGTAGCTTGCCCATCGAGACTTGTATTATCTGTAATAGTTTGTGTAATTACTTCTGGCGGAGTTGGTATTGTGGGGTAGGGAGCCTGAATATTGTGTATGTCAACGTGTGTAACGAGTGAAATAGGGCCTGAGATACATTCGGGAGTTCTTGCTGATGCTATATGGCCCAATGAAGACTTTTTCGCCATTACAATGTCCTGGGACAATCTCCTAGCAGCTGCTAACTCCATCGAAACTTTGTGTTCCATGAGTTGAATACCCATGTCTATTACAGTGTTTGATCTGGTGATAAAGTCATCAAGAGTACCTGTGAGCAATTTCCCCCCTTTGGCAGCCTTGCTTCAACTTTCCCTAGTGGCCATCCTTTGTTGGCTTTGTATGGTTTAGGGAATTCACTAAATACAATGTTTATGTAAGGGATAAGATGAAATGATGGGCACACAGAAAAGTAATATGGAGCCAAGGGGGGTGGCCCGGTCCGGTCTTGATCGGTCAGGAATGGGCTAGAACGGGCCCGCCCTTGGCCCAAGCTTCACCCTGCGCCGTCCCGCGTGTGTCCCGCATTCGCGGTGAGAGGAGGAGTTAAGTAGGAGGAGGCGGGGTGGGAAGAGGTTCCAGCTGCGGCGAGTGACAGGCCTCTCGGAATGCTGGGCCTTGCAGTCTCGGCCCCGTCCTCTCTCTCCAACAGGTCCAAGGCAACAATCCAATATCAAAGCCCCAGTGCAGGGTTCTCCCCTCTGCGGCAATCCACAATCCAGAAAAGGAATTTAAAAGCGGCAAGGGTCAGCACAGCGTCCTCAGCTTCCGACCGTCACCCGTGGAGCGGGGGCCGCGAGCCGTGAGCCGTTTTCAGGTGCTACTGGGAGGCGGGCGGGAAGAGGCTCCAGCTGCGGCGAGTGACAGGCCGCTTGGAATGCTGGGCCTCGCAGTCCGGCCCCGTCCTCTACCTCCAACAGGTCCAAGGCAACAATCCAATATCAAAGCCCCAGTGCAGGGTTCTCCCCTCTGCGGCAATCTACAATCCAGAAAAGGAATTTAAAAGCGGCAAGGGTCAGCACAGCGTCCTCGGCTTGCGAGCGGCACCCATGGAGCAGGGGCCGCGAGCTGTTTTCAGGTGCTACTGGGAGGCGGGGCGGGAAGAGGCTCCAGCTCCGGCGAGTGACAGGCCGCTCGGAATGCTGGGCCTCGCAGTCCCAGCCCCGTCCTCTCCCTCCAACAGGTCCAAGGCAACAGTCCAATATCAAAGCCCCAGTGCAGGGTTCTTCCCTCTGTGGCAATCCACAATCCAAAAAAGGAATTTAAAAGCGGCAAGGGTCAGCACAGCGTCCTCGGATTGCGAGCGGCATTCAGGGATTCAAATAATAAGTGGTAGGATGGGGCCGTTAACCTTGTTTAAACTGGATTTTGTAATTATTGCAAAGACTTTCTATGAACTAGGCGGATTTCGGCCACCTTGGGTGATGAGCACTTTCCAAGAATGCGTTCTGTTGACACAGGTAGTGCAGTGGGCCGGCAGCTGCCTGTGAATCCTCATATCATTTATTTCCAGGGCACCACCGCCTGTGCGTGTGTTCAGATGCCCTGACTCTCTTGCTGCATCCTGTTGTGAGTTCTGTTCTGTTGGTTTACATGCCCCACACCAGCGGTGGTGGCAGCGCAAGTTCTTCTTTCTTGTTCCTCACAGAGGGGGTCTCTCTGAGAGAGGAGAGCCTGGCTCTCATGGATGTGGGTGTTAACAGGCTACGTTCCCATCTCAAACTCTCTCACTGTGGTCTCCGTGCCCACCTAGGACTCTCTCTCAGTGATGTCTCAATGCCTACCTATTACTCTCTCACTAATGTCTCTGTACCCACCTAGGACTCTCACACTGGTGTTTCCATGCCCACCTATCACTCTTTCACTGGTGTTCCCGTGACCACCTCTGTAGGACTCTCTCTCCCTGGTGTCTCTGTGCTCACATATCACTCTCTCACTGGTGTCTCTGCGCCTACCTAGGACTCTCTCTCTAGCTCTCTCTCTCTCACTGGTGTCTCTGTGCCCACCTAGGACTTTCTTTCTCATTGGTGTCTCTGTGCCCACCTAAGACTCTCTCTCTCACTGGTTTCTCTTTGCCCATCTAGAACTTTCTCTCTCACTGGTGTCTTTGTGCCCACCTAGCACTCTCTCACTGGTGTCCCTGTGCCCACCTAGGTAAGACTTTCTCTCACTGCTGTCTCCGTGCCCACCTAGGACTCTCTCTTTCTCAAGTTTCAAGTTTGTTTATTTATGATAACGGAACTCTCACGAGATCCACATAAAAGACATAGTAATACATTCGGTAGAATCATAAATAAAAATACAAGCAAGTACATAAAATGAAAAAAGAAGATACAGAGGAATCAAGACATCTGAATTACCACTTAATACAAATCCAAGAAACATTTGAAAAATGTATACAGTTTAAAACAAAACATTTAATTTGGGGGATTAATCATAGCCAAACTTAAAGCAGAGGCAGACCAAATATTAATTTGAAGACAAATGGGTCTTAGCCACTTTCGCCTATACGACATCAAAGCTGGGCAAACAAAAATAACATGGAACAAGTCCTGATCTTTCATATGACAGAAATCACAGACAGCTGATGAACCATATAAACAAAAAGATTCTATCAAAAAATAGAGGTGCAAGTGTTGTGTTTTTTTTTTTTATATAAATAATTTTTGAGAAGGGGTGGAATAAGGCTCTTCCTCAGGTTGGTGAGATGAAGGCACTATGTGCTTTTAAAATACCCCTCACACACTAAGAATCCCTTAGTGTCATGCTTCATAATTGGGGTCTTCCCGTCCCTCTACTGGGCGGGGCGTGCTACGATCTACGAGCTACGCGGGAGCACTATTATTGTGATGTAAGACTATGTGTTAGTGCATTGTGAATGGGATTAGTGAAGTGTAGGGACCTTGTGATGTGAAATTAAAAATTTTAAATTCCCTGGCTAGTGGAAAAAATAATTTTATTCGCTTCCCTGGCTGGGAATGTTAAAAAAGGGGGTGTGAGGTAAGGCTGTTGGCACCTACCAGGTCGACATGTTTCACAGACAGTCCCCTACTGTCTGCTCATCAGGACCTCTGATGGTCCCTACTGTAAGGTACTCAGTTCTAACGTTTGCCTAGAGTCCTACAAATTGGTAGCAAAAATAAGCTATCAATTTGTGCTTCGGGGCATGAGTTGGCCCAGGGTGAAGCAGAATTTTTTTTTCAAAATATTTAAAAAAAAAACACACATTGGTCTTTTTCAAGTTCTGATTACGTGCCTCATGAGCCGGCGAGCGAGGGTTCTCAGACGCAGTTAAATGACCGCCAGTGTCCGATCCTTCATTCCTGCCCCCGTGCCGCTCCGAAGGACTCTAGGCAAACGTTAGAACTGAGTACCTTACAGTAGGGACCATCAGAGGTCCTGATGAGCAGACAGTAGGGGACTGTCTGTGAAACATGTCGACCTGGTAGGTGCCAACAGCCTTACCTCACACCCCCTTTTTAACTCACCGGGGTTACCTGAGTGTATAAGGGATAGTGTAGCACTTGCCATTAAGAAAGCTTGGCTTAGGTTCTGGTTAGACCTTCTTTCTTCAGACCGGGTGCACCCTTGGTAGGTTTCAAGGTTAAAAGTCGGGGATACACTTTCAAGGTTTAAATACATACAACTAACCTCCTGGTATGCTGCGGAGAAACTGGGAAATCGAGCTCCAATGCCAGAATATCCACCCAATCAAAAAGGAGGTTTGAGTTTGGTATGGGAAGATGGTGGATGCGATTGAAACTGTGGGACTTTCACAACATGCAGTTTGGGACTCATCAGTGCTGGAGACGGTGGCCCCAGAAACCCCGGGCGCACAAGTTAGAAGGCTGGTTTCTAGCTTATATTTGCATGCTTGATGGTGATATGAGGACTAAAAACTAAAAATTTAAAAAAATAAAAATAAAATAAAAGGAATAGTAGATAAATAATGATGATAGAATGTAGGGTCCAAAGGGAAGTGATAGATCCACTTATCAATGGGCCATTAGGGTATCTAATAGGGTACTTTAGCTAATTAAACATGTAACACCTTGTAAAATTACTTTCTGCGATCTATTACTTAGATTGGACTACCATTATGTGAAAGCGGGGGGACATGCTCCTTATATTGAACCAAAATATGGGCTTTTTAAAACTTATGCCCTTAATGCTAGGTTGTACAATTTTATTTTAGAATTTTATGCATTTTCAGGATGCTAGACTCGGCTAGGAAACCTTTGTATTAGAGATTTGTTAAGGTTAGCCAAGAACTTGTCTTCAACAAAATGTAATGGAAGATAAAATTGAACATAATTCATGAAATGTTTTAATTTAAAGTTTTAAATTTTGTTTCATATTTTAATAAATACGGCCGGGGGGGTAACTCCCCCCCACCTTCCAAAAGTTCAAACATGTGTCTGTCTACTCCCATGGGGAATTGGTGTTGGGAGGGGTGGCGGGCATCCCGGCCCATATTAAACATGTAACACTGTGTAAAATTACTTTTTGCGATCTATTACTTAGATTGGACTACCATTATGTGAAAGCGGGGGGACATGCTCCTTATATTGAACCAAAATATGGGCTTTTTAAAACTTATGCCTATAGCACCATAATACAAGGGTCTAAAATATTGGTGTGTTTTGAAATTTCCGAGAATGGTGCAGCGGAAATATTTGACCAATAACTATGAAGATTAACCTCTGTTTTCTAACTCTAAAAGATATATGACGGAGTCTCGCCAAAAGAAAAAAAAATGTTGTGCCCTTTGGTATATGAACAAGTGAGGAGTTATTTTTCCTAACTGTTATCCAGTTTAATATTTTCGGAAGGATTTAAATGCATATATCCTTTGGGTAGCAGTGAGTATTCTCACTCTTTACCCCTTATTAAGATGGCACCCATGTTTAGGGAGGTATGATAAACAACTTAGTTAAGCAACGTCATAATATTGCGTCCGAGTTGACCCGGAAGTTGTAGGTCATGTGCGCACTATTGTAGGGATTACCCTCATGTGTGCCCACTTTAGTGATAGAATATATAAATGAAGCGGCAACAAGCCGTTATTTTGAGACGGAATTCTACCCGAGGGTGCGGACGGTCGGTTTGAGTGCTGGGAGACTGCGGTAAAAAACTTAGCAAACAGGGGTGTTTTTACAAATGGAGTCAGGTTAACAAATTAACTTTAGGGAGGGTATGCCTAGTGTGGGTGGTGAAATGCCCCGAGTTATATTCCTAACAGTTGCTGGAGGACTAAAAGATAAACAAGAAGAGCCCGCGTTTGCCCATGATTATATCAAAAGACCAAGGGGCATATTATCAAGGGGGTTTATCTCCGCTTTTTTGGCTTTAAAAACCAAGAAAGCGGAGATAAAATTATCTCTCTATTACCTAGCTGTCGCTAACACCAGTTAACAACAGCTAGTAGGAGATAGCGACCATCTTGGGCCCCACTTTGCATGTCATGATATTTATCACTAATGACATGCAAAGTGGGCGTGCCAAGATGTTAGCGACTGGAAACAGTCGCTAACATCGCTATCTCCTATTACCAACTTTTGGAGATATTCGCGCTAAGCGTGAATATCTCCAAAAGCTAACACCTGCCCTGAGCAGTTCTTAGCCATGTTATCCAATGGGAGGTGGATAACATGGCTAAGAGCATTAGCTCGGTAATGCATGAATATCGCTGACTTTCCAGCGATATTCATGCATTGCGGCCGATTTTTATCGCATTTGCGATAAATCTTGGTAATACCAAGGTTTATCTGCGATAAAAATCGCCGCAGCTCGGCGGTAAATTTTTGCCTCTAACCAAGCAATAGCGATAATTATCGCTATTGCTTGGTAATATGCCCCCAACAGCGTAAAATGAATTGGTGGGGATGTATTAAAGCGTAAAGAAGTGTGTTTTCCCCGAGTTATATTCCTAAGTGTTGCTCGAGGGGAAAAGGTTAATGAGGCAGAGTCCGTTCTAGTGTTCTGCCGGAAGTGAAGAATAACAGTGTAGAATGAGTTTTTGGTGTTATATACACGAGTAAAGTAGTGTGCTTTGTTTTTTTAAAACAAGGATTAGTGTCTATATTGCAGAGCTTTTATTAATTACGCTAAGTAGTAACAATAGAGGAGCACCTAACAATAGGGTTTTATCACGATATAAACCAATGAACATAGTAAGGGTAGAAATAGTTGGTATTAATGAGTAGGTACATCAATCTTTAGAGTACGTATGCCCCATGAGTGTCAACTTGATAATACCAATATTGGACTGATTCCATTTGAAGCTAAGTGAGTCTATAATGTAACAGATATAAAGAGGTACTGGTGAGATATAAAGAGATGGCATTTTAGGACATAATTCATAAGAATCCTAACTATGACAAGTATTAGCCATGTAACCTTCTCTCTCACAGTACATTGGACCCTAATTATAACAGGTCTTTTTGAGAGCAAACATTTCACTCCAAGTAATTACCAAGCGCCCTAGAAGGTTCTACCAAGATCCAAGGTTGCCTTGCACGACAAGCAAATTTTTTCAGCTAAAGGTAATAAATACATTTATTTACTCATAGTTATACAAGAGAGGATGATATGTGATTGGGGAAGTCATATATGATAGAATGTTGTGTATAAAACACATATATTTTCCATTTGTACAGATAGACTTTCTAAATAGGACAAAGCTATCTCCCAGATAAGATCAGATTATACTCACGTGGTTTCCGCCATATTAAGTTGCAAGGTGAGTAGTCTTGAATATAGCTAAGTCCACCCTAAAATATGAACATGAAGCGAGGTAGCATATGAATAATAAGCCGGTGTTGATTTTTCTGCCAACAGTTTTAATACAAGGGTCTTGGACTGTAGTGTTTCCCTCAATGCACAGAATATAAAGGGTGCTAGCAGGGAGGTCTCGCTAATTTAATCAGGTGAGACACGACATTGTATCCATAAGTGTGGATCTATGTAATACGGAGCGTGACAGCGGTAGTATAAGGTGTATGAAGGTATGAAGTGTTTGATGTTAATAGTATGACTGAAGTTGGGTAGTAGAATGATTGCACCATATCCAAAGGGAAGCATATTGTTTTTTAAGCACAGCCCATCATCTATTATGTTTGATACTTTATTTATATTTTTAAACTGCAACAGAATGGGGGATGGTAAATGAATAGGATACAAGAGATACGGTCGATAGCTTGCTCGTCCAATAAATAGGAAATGTAAAATACTTGTTTAGAAATAGATATATCTGGGGGTTGTTATTTGTTTTTTAGATGTATTCTATTATGTTTCTCTGGAGTATAAACATAACATTGACTGTATCTCGTTATTGGTGACTGCATGAAAACGTTCAATATAAGACAGAGTGTACATAATACAGGTCTTGATAAAGATGGACTTATAAGGCAAAATCCCATCGAAACGCTTCGATGCTATATTCTGATATACAATCCGGTCATTGAGCACTGATGAAAGAAGGCTAATTATATATGGCATATTTCCGTGCTTGTAATATTATGTTATGACGGAGGTGTAAAGTGTTAAGACCAATATTTTCTGTCTAGCTTTTGGTTTTTCACTCTCTTGATGTTTTCCTGTCTACGGTGATTAACTTTTTTAATGTATTGTTTTTTATGACATTTTTGTGTTATTAACTGTATGGATTTATGCACTTTTTTAAATGTGATATTTTGTATACAAACAAAAATTAAATATATGTGATATATTTTTTTAAATTAAGTGTTTATGTTGCTTTCCCTATTATATATGGTCTAATTGTAGTATGTGTGGAAAATGAGACAAAGTATATAGGTATGTGTGATGTGTGAACATAGAGTCTACTCCATAACATTATCTACCCCAAGGGATCTTCCTTTTTTCACTGAGTAAGTGCCCTACTCCCTTGTTGGTGTAAAGGGGCCCCTCTTTTCCGTAAACCCAACCTATATATACCCCATTGTGTTCTGCGCAATGTTGTGTATATGCTTGGCCAGCAAGCTGTGCATAGATGTACTCCACACACAGTGCATAACCTGTACCTTTTAATGCTGTATTTCCTTTTCTTTTTCTTTTTAGTTTTAACAACACAGTTTATTAGTCACTTGAGAACAGCAAGCCAGAGCTGTTTATTTTTTGGGGAGGGGTGCTTTGTTTTTTTGCACCCACATTTGTTGCAGTTCTGGGACACTTGTGGTGCATGGGCATTTTGTCACGGCATCCATGTGGCCTTACAGTGTTTTGTTTCAATTACCCTTTTAATTTGCAAACAGAGTACTTCGCTTTTCAGGTTGGCAGAACGTGCAGCTGGATTGCTGTAAACTGTCATTGTGTTGGAAGCCGCCGTTAATGCCCGTAACAGACATGAGGTGTGGTCCGAGAGTGAAAACTTGGACTAACTCCATCATCTCGCATCTTTCACTGGTCTCTATTTACCAAATTTTAAGTATGGGCGAATTTTGCGGATCTGCGGTCCACGAATTCACAAAAAAGTCAGCGAATTCGCAGATTTTCCACCGAAATCGCAGATTTTTTTGCGATTTCCATCTACTCAACTGGAGTACTTTCTACTGGCTAATCAGTAAGTGCTACCTCGTTGGGTAAATGTATAGTGCTTTTCCTACACTGCAGCTGCGTAAAGGGCCTGAAGATTTGTCTCCACTGACCATGTGTGCCTGTAACTTTGCCAACGCACCAAAAGGCGCCGAGGTCCCTTGAGTGAACTGTTCATCATAGTAGGGAAAGGGCGGGAAGACGTTTGATACCGCTAGTGTGCTTCTATGCGTGTCGACATGCCTCTTGTGAATAAAGGGTCTTAGAGCGAGCAGGGAAGCAGGTGAGGAGAAAGCAGCCTCCTGGTCACAGGAACGTGGATTGCGCTTGAGAAACTCAGGGATGCAAAGACCTCCCTCGGCTATTACAGCTAATTTTCGACGGCAGATATGGGGTTAAAGCACACTTGCCCAGCCTCAACCGTGCTCACTAATGTTTTGGGCTGATTAAAACGTTACTGAATTTGAGCTTCAACTCGGGCACCTGCTTTATTTATATCTGTAAGTGCTTCCTGTTGAGGTTTAATTTTTAGCCCACAGGAAGCACTTACAGAGTTAAGGCAGGTGCCCGAGTTGAAGCTAACTTTGTAACCATTTTAGAATGGTGCCAGCAAGCACTCTGGCAGCTTGCCGGCGCCATTCTAAAATGGTTACAAAGTTAGCTTTAACTCGAGCACCTGCCTTAACTGTGCTTCCTGGGGCCAAAAAAGAAATCTGCTTGCTCGCGAATTCGCAAATTTTTTGTCAATTTCGCGAGATTCACGGAAACGCAAAATTGCCGAAAATTCGCAAATTTCGCGAGTGGAGCGGATTTTTACCCATACTTACCAAATTTGTGTATACCCAAATATCCCATTTTATTGTTCAAATAAAACTATTTATAGCGCAGTGCCGGGCTGTGCAGTTTGCAGTGTGAATAAACGACTATTTATTACCCTGGCAACGCCATACCCCCCCATTTCTGTTTTGTTTTTAAATTTAATTACTGTGGCATTCTGGATATAAACAGCCCTTATTTCACAGGCACATTTTCATTTAGTGTTCAAGCTTTCCTAAGCCTTTGACTTTTTGAGGCAGTGATCAGAGTTTTTCGTTCAGTGCTGGGATTGCAAGCTATATAGTAGTATATTCCTTTAAGAAATGAACAGTTTGTGAATGACTATAGATACCAGCTAGAGCCACTTAATGGGCTTGATTGGATTACTGTGTGAGACTCCCGTCCCTTTTATCTGCTGTATTATGTACTCATTTCATTGGTTTTGCCAACATTTAGGGGCATTTGAAAGTTAATGGTTTGTGAAGAGCAGTCTGTGGTGAAAAGCGGCCTGCCCAGCACACCACCCATCTCCTCAGACCCAGAGGTCCACTGTCATTTAGGTGTGAATGTGGCCAGGAGCCAGCCATACTAGCTGCCGAGGCACCCTGGGGTAGGCCTGGCACCTCGCAGAAGCCAGCAAGGCCCAGCGGCATCTTGGCACAGGAGTGGAGGTGGCAGGTGACGATATGTTCCCTTTGACCCCACTTGTCCCTATCCCAGCTCCCTATCTCGTGTTTGCTGTGCTTACAATACATGTTTACTCTCCCACGTGCATTTTTAGCATACCACTGCCAACTCTTGGCCGTTCCTCCGCTGGGTGTTTTCCTACTATCTGTCATGAGTGTGCTTAGAACTAATTCTTAACCGACAGGCACAATTATGCATGCCATAGGGATCTGTGCACACGTCTTCTTATTGCAGTTTTAAATACTAAAAGTAATAGCACAAAGAACAAAAAATAATAATAAATGCAGAGGTAGTCTTGATTGATGTATTTCTTCATTTTCGATTTAATCACAACGCCCAGCCAACACGTGTTTCGTCAGGGTACTTTGCCCACAACTTCATCAGGGCTCCGAACGGGCAGTGTTTCCAAAACTTTTGCCGCACTGGCTATGTGCTCTCTACTGGTTCTACTTCCGTCTGGGCTGTCGGGTAATATGGGAAATAAAGCTGAACGTAATCAGCAGTGTGTAAGCTGGTAAGTACCAGTTCTTAAGGAGCACCGCAAGCGTGTTCTCCTGCATGGCAGCTCGAGTCTCGCTGCCTTCCAGCGCGTCCACAAATGTTTTGGAAACACTGCCCATTCGGAGCCCTGATGAAGTCGTGGGCAATGTACCCTGACGAAACACGTGTTGGCTGGGCGTTGTGATTAAATCGGAATTGAAGAAATGCATCAATCAAGACTACCTCTGCATTTATTATTATTTTTTGCTCTTTGTGCTATTACTTACAGTATTTAACACTGCAATAAGAAGACGTGTGCACAGATCCCTATTGTATCATTTGTTTGTGGATCTAGGTCCCTATTGGAGGTTGTGGGTTCTCCTCCTTTCTGTGGCACTGTCAGATTAAGTATTCGAGTGACTGATTGACGTTACACACGGCAGGCGCCATATCTGATCGACCATAAAAAAGCCCCTATTTTTGTCTACAATTATGCATGCCGACCATTGTGCAACTTGAAGCATGAATTGAGCAATTTTTCCCTCAGGGCATTTTATTAATATTGTGGGATTGGAGTTGACGATCTGCAGCCTTTCCCCCACAGTTTCTTGCCAAGGTTTGTTGCATTTGTGTTGTTGCCAACATTTACAGTTTCCAATTGTGTTTCATGTGTGTGCCAGCCCAGGGCAGGCACGTCAGTTTCGGTCGCATTGGTCCAACCTATGCCAACAGGGGAGGTAGTGGCGACAAATGGCACCCTCTCACGGCATGTCCCGCATGTTACACCAATGTGTTTCTGTTGTGTTTTGTGACTTTGTTGCTTGTGTCCTGATGGCAAAAGACACACAATTGATGGATGGAATGAAGAACAAATCAAAACATTCACACCCAGTCAAGAGATCAGGGTTAAATCCATCATTCTTTTGCTCACCATGCCACCCCAGTTTCGACCTGGCCATATGCAAACCAGTGTTGACCCTATGCCTCAGCCTGAACTGAAAAACCAGGTCCTCCCTGGACTGGAAACAAGCATCCTCGGACCTGTTTCAGGGTTTCACACCTCATCAGCCAGGATAGCTTGAATCCAGTGGCAGAGTGAGCCCGGGACCCACGTCTGGGCATACCCGGCGCACTTAGGGTGAGAAAACCTAAAACACACAATTGATGGACGGAATGAAGACCAAATGAAATTATTCACCCCCAGATGGCAGCAGGCAGCACTAGGGCCAGAGGTTGGGTTGCTTTACTGCCTGGCCGCCCTCCCTTAGGCCACAGATTTTTTCCATCGCTGATGTCAGCCGCTCCTCAGAAAGGCTCAGCCAGCTTATCACCATTTCCTTTTCTCAACCTTTGTGTGTTGTGAATCTGCTGGTGTCTTGTCCAAGGGCTGTGTTGACGGTTGCTTGCACCTCCTTGTTTGCCATGTGGTTGTCTGGAGCAGCTGCGGTAGACAGACTTTGCTTGCATCCATTATGGTTAAATCTGTACTTTTCTGTTCAAGGTCTGGGCTCCCCACCAGGCCACCCCTTTCCCGCAACGCAGCCTGTGGTTCTTTTCTCTCGTGACCATCTAGTGGTGTCATTTCTGTTTTAAGGCAGGTGTACCTTGTGATGCAGAATAATGGAGAGTGTGCCACTAGTTAACGGAGTTTGCAGGCTTGCCAGTCGATGCACCATAATGCCAGGGGTAGCGGACATGATGTCACACACCCTTTGATACCCAGCAGTGCCATCACTGAGTTGACTCCTTGTTATATCTTTAGCTTCCTGTTTGATTTGTGTATGTGTGTGTGGTGGGGAGAAGGGATGGCATGGAAACTGCAGAAGGTAAACAGTTGGCCCCAACCCCTCCCTTTAGTTCTGTTCTTGCTGTTGGTTGTCCATCCTCTCTTACCAGTGTAGATAAGGGCACTAAACGGCAAACCAGTAATATCGGCTGTTATTAATATTTAACCTTCATGTTCTTAACAGGAAGTGACATGAATGCACTGAAATGGTTCTGCAATCCATTTACCAACATTTCTGACTGTCAATGACTGTCAGAGTCTTGGTTATTAAGTTCCCTCGAGTTCCCCAGGAACAGTTCCCCAGAACCCCTGAAGACACTGAGCGCTAGAACGTTTCTGTTTCTTTAATTAGTAACACTAATACCAAGTGAACCTTTTCTTGATCCCAAGAACCAAGTTAGTATAGACCAGATACGAAGAGTCTCAACAAAAGAAATAACTAGAATCAAATATCATTCTGCTATTGAAGCCAAACAAAGATTGAGTTTCCAATATGAAATATTTATATTCACATAATAATATTTATATTCAGATAAACAAGATGATGCAGGCATGAAATAATAACAAGCGTTATAACTTAGATTCAGTGAGAGATCAAGGGTTTAAACACACATTCATAATGGTTAATTTAGCGCACATGAAAGGTTCTCTAAAAGGTTAACACTGTTAATATCACAGCTTAGCAAATGTACAAATCGGAATGAACTTGACTCTATATTCAAGCGCTATGTAATCATACTGTTGGTTTTCAATACTCAGACAAATGAGGCCCAAAAGAAGTTTGAAACTAAATCAAGGTCCTTTCGCCTTAAATACTGTTCGTTTGGCGTTTCTTTAACACGGAGCGAAAGACAAGTAGGCAAGTCTCAATCTAACAGCTGGGTTTCAAAGATATCGTTCGGTAATAAGAGAATTCAATGTTGTTGAAGAAACGCCCCTCGAGTCTCAAAGAAATCACCAGCCGGCAACTCTTAATCTTGGCATGAAGGACAAAAAGGATCAATCCTACCTGCGTCTACAGCAAGCGGATATTCGTGGTAGTTTACTACCATTTAGCAGGAAGCGGAATCTGGAACTGCAGCGAAGACCTCTCACTCAGGAGCGAAGACCGGACAGAAGACAGGAGACCTCCGACCTCGGGAAATCAGGAAGGAATAATCTGCACGGCGTCCTGGGCGTGGCCCCCTTTATAGTCCCAGCCGAGATACAGGAGCTGTAGAGGGAAAAAAGACCTCGGCAGCAAATCCAAAACGGAGCCTTAAGGAACAAGCACTGGCAAAGCGGTAAAACGCGAAAGATGCTTGCCAAGTGAATCTGCAACAAGCATTGGCGGAAGCTATTCGGCAAAACACAACCATTGGCATTAATCAAAGAAAAGGTAACAAGCATTGGCAAGAGGCTGAGACTGGCAAATGCAATACAGAATCAAATAAGCATTGGCAGAACACAAGGAAGGTGCTAAGATCCCACATCTAACATACAGCACTAGAGTCAATGATACAATGCAGGCAAGAATACAAAAAAGACAGAATGTCGTAGCAAGAGAACGGAGCAATGGGCAATGGATCCTGACAGTGCCCCCCAACAAAAATAGAGACACTCCCCCCGGGAAATTAAAACTGAGAAACAGGGTGCTTGGCATGAAACCTCCGCACCAAGCGAGGAGCATGAACGTTCGCTTCAGACACCCAAGAATCCTCCTCAGGTCCATAGCCTTTCCAGGAGAGCAGGTACCACAGCTTCCCCTTCACACGTTTGCAGTTCTTTATACAACGCACCTCAAATTCGTCCTGACCGTGCACAAGCAAAGCTGGAGGATGAGTCCTCCTCTTGGTAGTTGCCTTTTTCAACAGAGAAACGTGGAATACAGGGTAAATTCTCATGCTTGCTGGAAGGAGCAGTTTGTAGGCCACAGGATTCACACACTGAACAATTTTATAAGGACCAATGAACTTGGGATGGAATTTGTAACGTTTCCTGAACTGAAAGTTCTTAGTAGAAAGCCAAACCATGTCTCCTACACGAAGATCTGGCCCCTTTTGCCGCTTTCTGTCCGCAAATCTCTTGTATGCGACCTTGGCTTTCAACACATTAGTTTGTAAGAGTTTAGTGATTCGCTCCATTTCTCGGAAATGAGACTCCAAAGAAGGTATGTTGGTCTTTTGATGAGCTAGTAGCAAAGGAGAGAAATGGGGATGTCGGCCATAGACAGCAAAAAATGGCGACAGACCTGTAGAAGCATTTTGTAGATTATTATACGCGAACTCAGCTTCCCATAACATAGTTAACCAAGAACCTTGTTTTTTGAACAGAAAACATCTCAAATATTTTTTCAGGACTTGATTAACTCGTTCAGTCTGTCCATCCGACTCAGGATGGAAACTTGTGGAAGTGTTACTTGAAATATGGAGGGCTTTACACCAGGCCTTCCAGAACTGCGAGATGAACTGTGAACCACGGTCTGAGGTAATGGACCTGGGAAGACCGTGTAGACGTACTACATGTTCCAACAGTAATTGGACTAGTTGAGAAGAGGTAGGAAGTCTTGTGCAAGCAATAAAGTGGGCCATCTTAGATAAGCGATCCACCACTACAAGAATGGTAGTCATACCCTTCTCTTCTGGTAAGTCTGTTATGAAATCCATGGCGATGTCCTCCCAAACCTGTGTTGGGGTGGGAAGCGGAAGTAGAAGACCTTTTTTCCGACCATGCTCTCCTTTGGCTTGAGCACATACATCGCAGGCTTGTACGAAAGAGATTACGTCCTTATTCCAAGTTGGCCACCAGAAATTCCTTTGTAGTAGTTCTTTAGTTTTTGCGATTCCAGGATGACCAGCTAGTTGACTAACATGACACCACTGCAAGACCTGCGCTTGTAACTTCTTGGTTGGAACAAATAAGAGATTGGAAAAAAAGGGCAGATTCTGATGAATTGTTCTGTTAGACCCTTCTTGAACCCAGGATAACAGTTTTGGTATAGGCATTGCTTGTCTTATTTGCTGAAAGAAGAGATCGGACATTGTGGCACCTATAATTTGATTTTCGGAAAGCATACTTGTAGGTTTGGGACTCTGAAGAATATCATCTGGTTTGTGATCATATCGTGATAAGGAATCTGCTTTATTGTTTTTAGTGCCAGGTCTAAATGTAATGATAAAGTCGAACTCCGCAAAGAACAATGTCCAACGGAGTTGTCTGGGAGTTAAAGCCTTCGCACATCTTAAAAATTGCAGGTTCCGATGGTCCGTATATACAGTTACAGTATGCTTAGCCCCTAAGAGGTAATGGCGCCATTCTTTAAAGGCATAGCGAATGGCCAGGAGTTCTTTCTCTCCAATGGTATAGTTGGTTTCTGCAGGCAAAAACTTTCTAGACAAGAAGGCTATGGGATGAAGTTCATTGGTTTCTTGATCTTTTTGTGATAAAATAGCCCCAACCGCGAAGTCAGAAGCATCGGCTTCTACGATAAAAGGCATGTCCGAGTCTGGATGTCGTAGAACAGGTGCTTGAGTAAAGGTTCTCTTGAGTGCTTGGAAAGAAGAGTTAGTGTCTGTGGTCCAAATGAATTTAATATTTTTTCTCAGTAATTGGGTTAAAGGCGTGGCCAAGGTGGAAAAATCCTTGATAAAACGGCGGTAAAAATTAGCGAAACCCAAAAAGCGTTGGATATCCTTTACCGAAGTTGGAGTTGGCCAATCAAGAATTGCTTGGATTTTTCTTGGAGCCATAGTGATTCCAGAAGGAGAGAGGATAAACCCAAGGAATTCAACTTTAGTAGTATGGAACTCACATTTGGATAATTTACAGAACAGACCATGGGTTCTTAAGGTGTTTAAAATGATCTTAACGTGCCATATGTGTTCTTCTGTTGAAGATGAAAAAATTAGAAGGTCGTCAATATATGCTATGACGAACCTGTCTAGGAAGTCGCGTAGGACATCATTGATGAAAAATTCAAAGGCAGCCGGAGCATTGCATAAGCCAAACGGCATTACACAATACTCAAACAAGCCAAAGCGAGTTCGGAAGGCTGTCTTCCACTCATCACCTGGTCGAATACGAACCAAGTGATAGGCGCCACGCAAGTCGAGCTTAGTAAAAATTGAGGCAGAGCGCACTTGATCAAGCAGTACCGGGATCAAAGGTAATGGATATCGGTTCTTGATAGGTGTGGGCGGAAAATCCGTTCCGCTCGCGGATTTTGCGGATTTTCGGGAAATCCGCAATCCGCGAGATTTGCGAATTTCCCGCAAAATCCGCAAATCCGCGAGCAGCGGATTTTGCTCGCACTGCTCGCACTGTTCGCGTGAGTTCGCGCCCCGCGAATAAGTGCAAAATTGCAGAAATACGATCTTAGCAAAACTGAAAGTAACTACTTACCAGGTTCAAAAGTTCAGGCACATCATTAGTAGCCATTTCCTGTAGTGCTTCCTGAGGGGCCCCTCCAGAGTTCAGTTGCCAGTTGAAACTATTATGTGACCCTGCTCTGAACCTCAGAATAGTTACACATATGCCACAAAGGTCCTGAATTACAGCTAAGGGAGACAAGCAGGAGCCAGGCTGGAAGTTAAAATCCATTAATCAGCCCCTAATTCATTATTGTCAGTTGGGGCAGGGCAGGTGTTGTAACTAATTTTGCAACAATGAAAGCACTTAGCAAGTGCAAAAGATCACTAATCAGGGCGCACTAAGGAAGCAGGTGCCAGCTAAAAAAATATTCTGTGACACATTAATCAGCCCCAAATTAATTCAGGTCACTTGAGGCAGGGAAGGTGTGCTTTGCTTTGCCGAAAATAATGTACACTGGACAACCAGAGGGTGTGGTGATGAAACAGAGGGTGGCATGGGTGGGCCAGAGGGTGGCATGAGTAGTCAGAGAGTGGCAGTGGTGACAGAGAGTGGCAGTGATGAAGAAGAGTGTCCCAAACAGGCTGGACACGTAGAAACAACAAGTTCGCAAAACTTGCGACCCGACAGGTAAGTTCGCAAATTGCGAAATTGTAAAAACCCTCGCGAACTGGCAGAAACACGGGCGAACACAAAAAAAAAAAAATCCGCAAATTCGCGGGAATTCGCGGATTTTGCGGATTGCGAATCCGCAAATCCGCAAAATTCGCGAACGCGAGATCCGCAAAATTCGCTCATGCTTAGTTCTTGATGGTGATGTTATTGAGAGCTCTGTAATCTATACAGGTGCGCAATTCTCCACTGCTTTTCGGCACAAAAAAGAGTGGAGAGGCTGCCGGGGACTTGGAGGGCCGAATGAAACCATTTTTTAGAAATTTGTCTAGGTATTCGCGAAGATGAGTGTTCTCCAGTTCGGTTAGGGCGTAGATTCTACTACAGGGTATCTTGGCTCCAGGCACTAGATCGATGGCACAATCGTAATCCCTGTGTGGAGGAAGAGTTTCGGCCTTTTGCTCACAGAAAACATCCTCGAAATCTTCGTATATAGTTGGTAAGTCTATGTCTTGTTCAGCAGCTGTGGAGACATAAAGGGCAGATGCAGAATGCAGGAAAGAACTTGGAGAGTCCTGTAGGTCTTTTTCTGGAAAGCCACAACATTCCTGTTTACACCAAGAGGAGGAGAAATCAACGGAACGTTCTACCCAGTTGATACTTGGATTATGCAGAGTTAGCCAGGGGATGCCCAGGATAACTCCAAATTGGGGTGCATCAATTACATCAAAAGATATAGTCTCTTGGTGCTTTCTAGAGCCTACGTTACAAACCATAGTGATGGGGGTGGTACAGTGAGTGATCATTCCTGAAGTTAGTTGGGTTCCGTCAACTGCGTAGACAATTTCGGGTTTTTCTTTAGCAATCGTAGGTATATATGTCTTTGCAATAAACTTGTAATCAATGAAATTACCGGTGGCACCTGAGTCTATCATTACTGCTACCAAAATTCTTCTCAGATTGGGTAGACTAAAATAAACGTTCAAGGTGAGATGAGGCACTGTTAACTGTAAAGTGTTTGCAATAGATTGTTCAGGAGGAGATAGCCAACTCGAAAAAGTCTCCTGATCCAAATTCGAGTTTTCTAGTTTTCCGACTTAGTTTCCTTTTTGTCTCTAGACCAAGAGTTCTTAGGTTTAAGTGAGCATTCTCTAACGAAATGTCCTTTTTTTCCACAGTAGAGGCAAAGACCATTTTTTCTCCGAGTTTCTTTTTCCTCTGAAGTTAAGGGTTTTCTCAGACTTCCTATTTCCATGGGCTCAGTAGTTTCCTGGGCATTTGGATGTGATCTGTCCCTTGCCCTGGAAAAGATTCGAACATCTGTTCTCTTCCTATCTCCTTTGCGGTCAGCTACTCGATGGTCCAAACGAAGACTAAGAGCAATAAGATCTGCACAAGTTCGAGGTTGAGGGTCAATTGGTGCTATAAGGTCCTTCAGCTCCTCTTTTAGCCCTTGATAATAAAGAGCAGCCCTCTTAGCTTCAGGCCAATCGGTCTCGGCTATAAGACGGTTGAATTGTGTAAGATAGTGCACTAGCTCCTTGTTTCCCTGTCTTAATTCTAGTAGTTCTCTATCGGCAGATCCTGTTATAGTACGTCTATCAAATATTCTTTCAAATTCACGTTTAAATTGCACCCAGTTATACAAAAGAGGATCATCTGCTTGCACCAAAGGAACCGCCCACATAGCTGCGTCGCCACTCAAAAAGGAAATCAAGAAGGCTATTCGAGATTGAGCATTTGGAAATGAAGCTGGCTTTACCATAAAATGCAACTGGACCTGCGTTAAAAAGGTCTGAAATTTGTTTGGTTCCCCTGCAAACCTCTCAGGTTGGGCCAAAGGAACGGTAGTAGGAACAGTAACAGACACAGAAGGTGATGAACTAGATACATTTGCTTGAAGTTGACTTAAGGATGGTACTGAATCCAAACGTGATTGTAAGTGGGTTACCTTATTGGCTAAGGCTGCTGTTTCAGTTCTACTGGCAGTTAATTCAGTCTGTAAGTTCCCAATCATAGCACACAGGTCATTCATGGTGGCATTCATTTGGATACTGCTCGGGAGGAACAAAATTCGTGTGCGGATTATTCTGTCAGAGTCTTGGTTATTAAGTTCCCTCGAGTTCCCCAGGAACAGTTCCCCAGAACCCCTGAAGACACTGAGCGCTAGAACGTTTCTGTTTCTTTAATTAGTAACACTAATACCAAGTGAACCTTTTCTTGATCCCAAGAACCAAGTTAGTATAGACCAGATACGAAGAGTCTCAACAAAAGAAATAACTAGAATCAAATATCATTCTGCTATTGAAGCCAAACAAAGATTGAGTTTCCAATATGAAATATTTATATTCACATAATAATATTTATATTCAGATAAACAAGATGATGCAGGCATGAAATAATAACAAGCGTTATAACTTAGATTCAGTGAGAGATCAAGGGTTTAAACACACATTCATAATGGTTAATTTAGCGCACATGAAATGTTCTCTAAAAGGTTAACACTGTTAATATCACAGCTTAGCAAATGTACAAATCGGAATGAACTTGACTCTATATTCAAGCGCTATGTAATCATACTGTTGGTTTTCAATACTCAGACAAATGAGGCCCAAAAGAAGTTTGAAACTAAATCAAGGTCCTTTCGCCTTAAAATACTGATCGTTTGGCGTTTCTTTAACACGGAGCGAAAGACAAGTAGGCAAGTCTCAATCTAACAGCTGGGTTTCAAAGATATCGTTCGGTAATAAGAGAATTCAATGTTGTTGAAGAAACGCCCCTCGAGTCTCAAAGAAATCACCAGCCGGCAAGTCTTAATCTTGGCATGAAGGACAAAAAGGATCAATCCTACCTGCGTCTACAGCAAGCGGATATTCGTGGTAGTTTACTACCATTTAGCAGGAAGCGGAATCTGGAACTGCAGCGAAGACCTCTCACTCAGGAGCGAAGACAGGACAGAAGACAGGAGACCTCCGACCTCGGGAAATCAGGAAGGAATAATCCGCACGGCGTCCTGGGCGTGGCCCCCTTTATAGTCCCAGCCGAGATACAGGAGCTGTAGAGGGAAAAAAGACCTCGGCAGCAAATCCAAAACGGAGCCTTAAGGAACAAGCACTGGCAAAGCGGTAAAACGCGAAAGACGTTTGCCAAGTGAATCTGCAACAAGCATTGGCGGAAGCTATTCGGCAAAACACAACCATTGGCATTAATCAAAGAAAAGGTAACAAGCATTGGCAAGAGGCTGAGACTGGCAAATGCAATACAGAATCAAATAAGCATTGGCAGAACACAAGGAAGGTGCTAAGATCCCACATCTAACATACAGCACTAGAGTCAATGATACAATGCAGGCAAGAATACAAAAAAGACAGAATGTCGTAGCAAGAGAACGGAGCAATGGGCAATGGATCCTGACAATGACTGTCCTGATTCCTGGCATTTTGGGATACTGTATTTGGTATGCGTCTACATGTTTGAGGACATGGGGGTCAGTGAATGAGTGTAAACAGCATATATATATATTCACTGAAAAAACCATAGGTTTCAGGGGTGTTATAGTTAGTTGGACATTTCACTCGTACAAAACCATAGAAATTCCCCTGTTATAGTTAGTTAAGCTAACTATAACTCGAGCGCCCGCAATGCACTGCTGATGACGTCACATATTACATCAATCATGACATGGTCAGTGACATCACTCATGATATCACTGATAACATCACTGATGAGATCATCCAGTGAATGTGTGTTTTTTCTGAAAATTAATTATGTTTTATATATGTACATCTCAAGGTCGATGGAAGAATAAATGGGTATATAATTGTCTAAATGGATGATTTTTGGGGGTAAAATTGATGGTATAACTGACTCATTAAGTGTATCTTAGTGAATACATAGGTTAGTGACTGATGTTTAAATATGTAAATATCTCAATAAGTCTCTCACTATGTGTATAAGTGGCTGCATGGGTTGGTGAGTAGCTACATGAGTGTCTATATAGGTTATTAGTTGGTTTTTTTAGTATCAGTATGAGTGTCTGAGTGTCTGTATGGTTCGGTGGGGGGTATTACATAGTGCATAGAAGCATGAATGAGTGACTCACTGTTTGTATGTGTTGAAGACAGCATGTGTGCAGGACTGTACGGGTGGATGAGTGTGTGTATGGGTGTGTTAGTGAGTGAATGACTGTCTCAGTGGTGTCTTTATGAGTAACTACATATGTTTTAAAGTAGTATATGTGAGTATGAATGACATGAGATTTATACCGCGCAACTAAGCCCGTAGGCATCAAGGCGTATTGGTGTATATAAGTGAGTATATGTGAGAGTGAGAGATTGGAAAAGTTCCTGTATAAATTAGTATGTGTTTCTATAAGTGATTGCTTAAGAGAGTAAGTATGTGTACATTTCTGTAGCAGTTCCTTTGGCTGTGCGTGTATAACTGTATATGCAATTTAATGGATGTTTGATACTTTGTTTGCATGTGTGACTATGTGTGTGAGTAACTCTATGGAAGAGTGTCACTGTGTAACAGGATGTAAAGGTGTATGAGTACATATGATGATTGAGTACATGTATGAGTGACTGTATAGGACTGTTGGTGAATGAGTGGATATGTGCGTAGATATTGGAAATACTGAATAGGTGTGTTGTAAGTGGTATTGGTATGTCCATTGTTTTGAAAATGCTAGTTTCTAGTTTTGAGTGTGTGTGTATCAAAGGTTATCTTAGGGCAAGAGGAGGTCTGCCACTCTATCATAAGGATGATGTCATCAGTGATGTCATTTGAGATGTTATCAGTGATGTCATGAGTGATGGCACTGACCATTTCATGAATGATGTAATATGTGACGTCATCAGCAGTGCATTGTAGGCGTGCGAGTATTTGTTAGCTCAACTAAATATAACGGGGGAATTTCTATAGTTTTGAACGAGTGAAATTTCCAACTAACTATAATGCCCCTGAAACCTATGGTTTTTCCAGTGAATTTCTAAGGTTTTTTAAATGCTAATTTCTAACTATAATGTGCCTGAAACCTATAGTTTTTTCAGTGAATTTCAAAGGTTTTTTAAATGATAATTTGTAACTATACCATGTCAGAAACCTATGCTTTTTTCAGTTAATTTCAAAGGTTTTTTAAAGGCTAGTTTCTAAGTATGCCTACAGAGGTAGGACATGTGAAGAAAGAAGAAAAAGCACACAGAAAGAAGAAAAATAAATGCAGAAAGAAGCAACAGAAGTCCTCAAAGACGAAAAAAAGTGCAGGAAGAAAGAAGACGTGCAGAACAAACAGAGGGGCAGAAAGAGGCCTTGTTGCAAAATTATCCTGTACCCTCAACTTTTTCAGATGGATACTGGTGGTAACAGACTCTGAATAACCAGTCCTAGAGCCAGTGCTACTCTAAAAGACACTTAGAATGCAGTTAAAACACCTACATACACTAGGGAACACAATCCGTTTGGGTACCCCTGTGATTACCATGGCCTCTTCTGTAACACCGTAGTAAATAATAGGGCGGGGGGATTAAACTACCTCTTAAAATGCACCACAGGGTGCATTTTCACACTGGTGAAGGGAGGGGGGCTGAGCTGACATGTGAAAACCCTCCCTGTGGCCGATTTTATTTGGGAATAAAGTCCCCATGAATCCTGAGTGTCCCTTGGGTCCAACTAGCCCACCAGGTATCTCCAGTTAGTGCCATAGACCTTCGTAGCAGAGAAGTGTAAAAAGGGGCACAGCCTGGACCACCTCTCTGCAACGCAGTGCAGTGGTGCTTACTGGAAGCAGCTGGTGGACTAGTTGGCTCCTAGGGGCCCTCAGGATTGAAGGGGAATTATTTCCCCAACTTAGAACGTGCCACAGGGCCACAGGGCAGGTTTGCACACGTTACCTCCGGCCCCATCCCTTCCCTTCACCACTGTCTAAACGCGCCCTGTGGCCATTTTCATTTAGGAGATTAATTCCCCTTGAATCCTGAGTGTCTCTAGGGTCCAAGTAGCCCATCAGGTACCTCCAAGTGCCATAGAGCAGTATTGCAGAGAGGTGTAAAAAGGAGCACGGCCTGGACCACCTCTCTGCAACGCAGTGCAGTGGCTCTTACTGGAAGCAGCTGGTAAGCTAGTTAGCCACCAGGGGCCCTTAGGATTGAAGGGGAATTATTTTATTATTATTGGCCTCCCCCAACCTCAGAATCAGTTTGGGGCAACGACGGAGAGAGCATGGCCTCCCTTACTCTGAGCTTGGTCCAGGTGAGGTGAGGTGTTTTCCCCTGTCATGAAGGGTGATTGATACACCAGCTGACATGGAGGACTAAGAATATATATCCTTTATAGTGTCACGGTTTTTGTTTTGTGTAATTTAGAGTGCACTTGTCACTAGCAGTAGCAAAAGTAATTAAGAACAGAGGCCCTGATGAAAGCCTAGGGAGTGAATCCCCAATTAGGCAGAAACATGTTGGACCCTAAGCAGTCATTTGTTTATACTGTTATCTTGCACTGTTCTGGCTTTTAATAGAAAGAGGCTTACAGATATTAAAGATTCTTCACTGTAATTCCTCTATTCCTTTTTAACATCACTTCCTTACACTTTCACTTTTTGCACTGCTCCTTATCCCATTTAGTGATCCCACGCATGGTCAACATGTGATTGTGGGTCTGACCCCAGTCCTACCAGACGGCACTGGATTCAGTCTCAAATGATCTAGAGACGATCCAGCCCTGTACTGTGGATGGCCAGATGATAAAATTAGATCATTAACAAGAATTTTGATGGTAATCCATCTCTGGACCTTGGGTCTCACCTACCGTTGCTGGTGGTCACTTGCGTTGGTTTATAAACATTGTAAACAGACAATTTTACTATCCATTCGAGTACTTTATTGACAGAATTGATGAGTGTAGTCCTGAGAGCACTATTAACTTTTTTGTGACTTAGACCCCCAGGTTTTTTCTGTAGTTAATAAAAGGGGAATTATTTTCCCAACTTAAAACGCGCCACAGGGCGTGTTTGCACACATCACCTCAGGCCTAGTCTCCTCCCTTCATCACTGTGTAAACACGCCCTGTGGCCCTTTTAAGTTGGGTCCCCAATCCCCCCACGATCCCACCTGCTCCCCACCTCCTGCTGGAGCTGGCATTGCTTTTCCACATGGGGAGCTGCTAAGATGCAGCTACCCATGTGGAAAAGCAATCGTCTTTGGTTTTTGGAAGAGAGAGCAGGTTTCCTGCTCTCTCTCAAAAACCAAAGCAGTTTGCTATGGCAGGGCGGGAGCTGCGAGGCTCCCGCCCTGCCATAGCAAACTACAGTGTCCCGGGGGTGGGCACCCCGGGACACTGCAGGAGCCAGCCCTGGGAGCTGGCCGTCCCCAGGGCCAACACGGGCTCCAGGAGGGGGGCCGCACAGCCCCCCTCCCTACATTTACAAAGCCCGGGGGTTGGTGGTCCCCAGAGCTTGGGGGTCCTTAACAGACCCCCAAATTTAAATACTTGGTGCCCCAGGGAGGTGGCGGTCCCTGGGTCGTGTGGGGTAAGCTCAAGCCCCCCACACAGGATTATTTATTTCTAAAAAAAGCACCGTGGGTGGTGGTCCCCAGGGCTTGGGGGGGCTTGGATGCCCCCCTCATTAAAAATTAAAGCACCCGGGGGTGGCGGTCTCTGGGCCTGTAGGGGGCCATAAGCCCCTGCAAATATTTTCTTAAAGCCCTGGGGGTGGCAGTCCCCAGGGTTTGGGGGGCCTTTGAGCCCCCCAACCCATGTATAATTGAAGCCCCAGGGTGTGGCGGTCCCCTGGGTTGGGGGGGCTGTGAGCCCCCAGCACATAATTTTGAAAAGCCCTGGGGGGTGGCGGTCCCCAGGGCTGGGGGGCCACTCTGGGCTCCCCATTACTATTTAGCCCCGGGGGCTAAATAGTAATGAAGCACCGGAACCATGGGCTTTGGGGGTCCTTGAGGGACCCCCTGAGCAGGCCTAGGTGGTCAGAGGGTTACTTCCATGCCCCCATTTCGTATTTTGTGCATTTTTTTCTGTTTTCTTGTGCCTCGATTCTACCAAGGCACAAGATGGCTGCCAACACTTACTGATTTGGAGTGTTGACAGCCAATTAGCATGAAGCTCGTGATAGGGAGGGTGAGCGGATCCTCAGCGGCCATAGATATCGAAACTATTTTACTTTTGATTTTCTCAGCAACCCCTGAACGGATTTACACTGTTTAACAAAAATGGATCTTTCTGTACCAAGCGCTACCTTTTTGTTGCCAAATTTGGTGTAATTCCGTTCAGCAGTTCGGACTGTAGCCGTGTCTAAAGTTCCCTATGTGAAATTGCATAGGGAAAATACGTTTTGGGACCCCCTTTTTACTCAGCCCCCCTGACGACTCACCCAGAAACTTTCAAGATAGGAGCGGACCGGAACGCCCACAAGTTTTTAAAATTTCGCGAAGATTCGTCAACCAGCGCCAAAGTTATTGGGAATAGAATGTTGCGAATTTCCTATGGAAAATAGGTCCTAACTATAACTATCTACCGGTGACCGCCAGTAGATAATATATATAGGATAGCACTGTGCTAATCCTATGCTTAAAAACTTTGATAGAAAAACAGACATTTGAGGTGAGCAGATCTAGAGTGTCGCTGGTGTTGAGAGTGCTCTAACAGGGACTGCTTTCCACCTAAACTTGAGAACTACCCAGAGTTCTCTCCTTTTTTGCATAATTTATGCGTCACTCTATGCCTGAAAGGGTTTTGTTTTGACTAAATACTGAGTGCTCCCTTGTGTCTGGACAAAGCTATACCTCTCTGAAGAGCTCTAATTAGAGCGAAACACTGTGTCAGGGGTTGCTTTTATTCATTTCAGGTTGGCTGGAGTTGGTATTTCACTAATTCAAAGCTGTAATATTGTGCCTGGAGTGATAAATGGCTTTTGTAATTTTACAGCTCGGCAAGGACAGCACTGTACTAGTCCTATGCTTAAAGACTTTGCTGTATAAATTGCAAAAGACTTTGTCATTTTCTATCTCGGCGAGGATAGCACTGTGCAAATCCTATGCTTAAAAACTTTGATAGAAAAACAGACATTTGAGGTGAGCAGATCTAGAGTGTCGCTGGTGTTGAGAGTGCTCTAACAGGGGCTGCTTTCCACCTAAACTTGAAAACTACCCAGAGTTCTCTCCTTCTTTTTTACATAATTTATGCGTCACTCTATGCCTGAAAGGGTTTTGTTTTGATATATATATATATATATATATATATTCACTGAAAAAAAACGTAGGCTTTACAGACGTTATACTTAGGAATTAGCATTTAAAAAACCTTAGAAATTCACGAACAAAAACATAGGTTTCAGGGACGTTACAGTTAGTTGAACATTTGACTCATATAAAACCAGAGAAATTCGCCTGTTAAGGTTAGTTCATCTAACTATAACTAGTGCGCCCGCAATGCACTTCTGATGACGTCACATATTACATCACTCATGACATGGTCAGTGACATCACTCATGACATCACTGATGACATCTCAAATGACATCACTGATAACATCACTGATGACACCAACCTTGTGATAGAGTGGCAGACCTCCTCTCACCCTAATATAACCTTTGATACACACACTCAAAAAAACAACTAACATTTGCAAAACAATGGACACACCAAACCCACTTAAAACACACCTATTCGGCAATTCGAAGATCTACACACACATCCACTCATTCACCAACAGTCCTATACAGTCACTCATAGATGTAAAGTACAAGTACAAGAGATTTACAGAATGAAGAAGTGCAGAAAAGAAAGAAACGTGTAGAAAGAAGCAACAGAAATGCAGAAAAAGGCAAGAGAGGCACAGAGGTAAGCAAGAGTGGCTTGCACACTATTAGTACCAATTTAATACCCACATTTAGAAATAAGTAACAGGTAACTATTCTAGGTTTGTAAAGGGCCTTCCACCATACTGTATCACTTGTCGCTGCTTTTTTGGTAACGTTTGATCAGTTTCAGTTAGAAACAAGGCTTTTTTTGTTCAAATCTGCAGATTAGGGTGCAGATAATGAATTATGTGGCTAATGCATAAAATGTATAATTGTGCGAAAGTTGGTGCAGCCAAACAGTCACATGATTCCAGTGGCCCTGCTCATACCTCTATCTAGGTCCACAAGTGCTCCTCAGCTATTCCATCTTTTTTGTCTCACCTAGTTCATAGTTGAGCTTCTATGGAAATGAGAAAGACCAAACCTGATGTTTACACTCCGCAACACAGACTACCATACCACATAATTACTCTGCGTAACACATAATCCCACTCTACATAAAACCTACACACTAAATACCACATACTTTATATCCACATAATTTTCCTGCACACATACAACATAATTCCACTACACACAACGTACATCCACACCACTCTAAAAAAAAAATGCATTTGCAACGCCAATAGCTCTAATTCTCGCAAATGCTAAACCTATTACATTGCAAACACTTCTTTAACTAGTAGTCGCGTTTGCAGAGTGGTGGAGAAAGGGTGATGGGCCTCAGACCAGCGCTCAGGAATTCCGGTGTGTTGTGCTCACAGGAGGTACCAGTAGGGCTTCTTGGCCTCCAAAGTCCCACAGGAGTAAATTGGACTTCATCCCCATCCCATAGTCTGCCAGGAGGTGCGTTTTCAGAATGGCGGCGAAAGGGGGGCATGGCCTTCGAAGAAGTCTTAGCAATCCCACTGTGCGGGACTTACTGGTGGTAACAAGAGGGGTAATTTGCCCCCAAGGACAACCTTGGGGGCCAACTACCCCTCCTATTACCTCTAGTAAGTCCCACACATCAGCATTGCTAAGTTCGAAGAGCAGGCCATGCCCCCTTTTCCCAATACTCTACAAATGCACTCCCTGGCATGCTCTTTGATAGGGATTGAAGTCCCCTTCGCTGCTGGAATTCCTTTAGGGGCCCACTAGCCTACCTCTTACCTCTAGTAATCCCCACACAGTGGGATTGCAGAGAGGTGGACAAAGACCTCTTCCCCTTTCTCCAAAACTCTGCAAACGCGCCCCCTGACGCGTTCTAAGTTGAGGGATTAAGTCCCCTTGAATACTGAGGGCTCCTGGGGGCCAACTAGTCGACCAGGTACCTCCAGTAAGCACCACACAGCTGGATTGCAGAGAGGTAGTCCGAGGCCATGCTCCCTTTTTATACCATACTGCATAGACGACTTTTGGTGCACTGCAGCTTGGAAGATGAAGTCCATTTGGGTCCGGGCGACCTCAGGACACAAGAGGACCTCATCACTCCACCAGCATTGTACCAGAAGCCGCGTTTGGAGAATGGTGCAAAAAGGGTAAGGGCCTCGGACCACCTCTCTGTAACCTGGTGGGCTAGTTGGCTCCGAGGGACCCTCAGGATTGAATAGGACTTAATCTCCCAACACACTGGCCAGAGACGCTGATGTTCCTACATGCAGACACTACAGCTTGCAGAGGTCTAAACATCCCTCGCGGGCTGTCCAACTCAAGACCAGGGCGGGGTCCTACAGTCTCTCACTTCAGGTAATGGGGTTGACTTTATCCTAGAGGGATTCTTGGCTTAGCCCCTACACACATTCTAGGTACTAAATCTAGTTAGGGAGGCATCGCAGGAGTATGCCCCTTCTTTTTTATCATGTATTTTATATACTTGTACGTATTCATGATTAGTGCAAGATGATAGAACTCTATCATCCTTTGACTTTTATAGCACTTCTAATCATATATATCTTATACTGTCCAACGGTTGTTGCAGCTCATATATTCTACACCAAAATAACAACTGTTCAACAAATGCTTTTTGAAAAACGTCCAGACCGTTTATTCTGTGTAACTCTCTGAGACTAAGTGAGCACAAGTGACTGAGCGAAAAGTAGTATATTGTTTCCACTGTCGTGAGGGATCAGGGTTGTCATGGTCGATGGTTGCCAAGAACTATTCTCTCCTTGGTAAGAGGAGAATCTAGTGGCACTGTGAGCTAGTTGGGAAAACTGTTTAAAAAGTAGTTGGTGGGTTATTTACCTAATTAGTAAGATTTCAGTTGATATCCTGGTCATGGTCAACTTTTCTTACAGTCTGCATCATTCAGTATCTTCTCTTACAGAATAAATCTTGAGAAAGGTTCATACGCGTTTTGACAGTTTCCAGCTTAGAGCCTCATTTAGTGGCAGATTTACTACATTTTGACAAATTACAGAGCTGCAACCAAAGCTTCGAAGCTGCATTGTGGAGATGGGAAAGGCAAAAACTGCACCAGATCTTTCCAGCAACATAGTGCAAAGATGCGTGTGTTCCTTCAAGCATTTGTTTTGAACTTGAAGGGGATGGCTCCAGAATAAAATCATGCATTAATACTTTTCCCTCTTGATTTTTGCTATACAGTGCAGCCACAAGCAAAGTTTGAAAAGTATTGAAAAAAGAAAACCTTTCTCATACCTTACACCTGCCTTTAAGAGACAGGCATTTCCAGCGTAAGTAGATAGGGATTTGTGCAAAAACACATAGGTGATTGAATGGAAATTCACAGGTACCACCAATGGAAGACTCTACGGACGGAAAGTAGCCTAAAGCAGCTTTATAGTGCACATTTTTGTTACTTTAGCCCCCTTTCAAACACACATTATGATATCATTGTGGTTTTGGGCTTTCAAAACCTAGGAGGAAACCCAACATGCAGGAAGTAAAATCTGTGCTCATCCGAGACACTTCTTTTATCTCTTCCAGAAGCACAAAACGCTTTGTGTAGCTATTTCTGAAATGAAAAAAAGACATGCAAAGAGAGTTATCTAAACATTAAGCTCCATGTGGCATGTATTTAGAATAAAAGGTACCAATAATGTTGCAAACTAACGCTATTGAATATGAGAACTGTTTCATATAATGTTTGGGACATTCTTCTTACCCCTTCAATTCTTTTGTAGCTGAACAACAACCTCAAAGAACTGTTGAAAATTCTTGAACAACTCGGCTGTGAACTTATGGAGAACGTAAGATTGATTATTATTTACTTCTATTTACTTACAGTCTCTAACCTGACTTGAAATTGTACCTCAGATCATAGTGAATCGCAATCTAGCATGTGAGGGATAATAAAATTCATGGATGGCATCTACACATATGTGGGTATTGTATACTTTCAACAAAAGAAGGGGTAAATTGGGAATTGTACGGGTTGCTCATCCTCCCCCCCACCCTAGTAGAGGGCTGGCCACCATATCTAGAGGTGCTGCCATGTTGATGGGGGTCTATTGAAATAAATTGCTTCTGCTAGTGTGGCTGAAAGTTTTTTTGAAAGCCTGGATCTGGATGGCTGCCATATTTTGGCATATTCCCAGCATTTTCAATCTGTAGAAATAAGCCCAATGTGAGTGTTTCTTTCTGCAAAATAACAAACCAATGAGCCTGATGTACACATGATGTTGTCCCTATTGAATTATTGTTGATTTCTGTGCCCATGTCAACCATACTTCACCAGTTCATAGCAATCAACCTGATTCATGCTAGTGGCAGGGTTTGTACTGTTAAATGAAAAGCAGCTCCTTGTTCAGCAGCTTGTTGCTCTGACATTGTGCTTAAGGTGCTAAGTACCCTTTGACTTCCCCTGTTTTTCCCCACTGACTGTTCTTACGTCAATACGCTGGTGTATACAGGATAGTAGGGTAGAGAGAAAGGCTTCTGCATAGAGTTCCCTTTACATACCACTTACAGGGTTTACACAGACACAGCTCCTTCCCCTCAATCTGTTGGGTATTGTCCCTTTAAACCTAAAGCAGGCCCACATTCACCTACTTGGAGCATTGACTTTCTGCGCCACGAGCTATGGAGCCTTTAACTTCCATTAGTCTCCTCATATCCATCCTTAAACCAACTAGTGCATTCTATGGGTATGTGGGGTTTAGAGGTGGTCAGGTGTGGCTATGTAAGGCTTCTCTAGAGACTCCCACGATTATAATCCACTCAGCCATTACTGTCCTCACTGTGTTGTGTGAAAGGCAGGGCTGGTCCATCCCAGGTACTGTGCATGTGACTGAAATAACATTTTATATAGCACCTTTGGATTTTCAGTAAATAGGGTGGCACTTTTATTACTTGTCCGAAAAAGGGTTTTTCTAACTTGACTGTTCAGGTTTTTCTTGGATTTTATGTTGTGGGTAAACCAGATGAAATCAAAGCTGCCTTTAAGCCTTGCCCTCCTTCTAACCTCAAACCAAATCAAAATTAAACCCATCTGTGAGCTCAAAAAATTATATGAGTCCTAAGAGAATTATAGGATCTATTGTGAGAATGTAAGCATAATCATTGATCGTCTCTAAAGTCTTACCTGTTGAGGGGGATGCAGAGCAAAACAAAAAACTACCCAAATCAAATTTAATCTTGCCACTGTTCCTAAAAAATAAAAATGAAAGTAAAAATACGTATGTAAATGGAGGCATAAGAAGGATAACTACTGAACCTCAGAGATAAGGTGCCTAATAATGTTTTCAATCACTATTTTAAGCTTAAAATTCCAAGTATCAGACAGACCACAGCTTTTAACTATCATTTAACTAGATAATGTTATTTTAATTTGCATGAAGCAGTGCAGAGGTTATTGATGTCATTTGAGATGTCATCAGTGATGTAACTGAACATGTCATGAGTGATGTAATATGTGAGGTCATAAGCAGTTCATTGCGGGGCAGCTAACTATAACTGATTAATTTCTCTGGTTTTGGAAGAGTGAAATGTCAGTTTAACTACAACGTCACTCTAACCTTTGTTTTTTCATTGAATATATATATATCTCAAGCACCTACTCAGATCAAACTAAGAGAACTAAACTTGCTGCAAAAAGGCGCAGGAGAAAGTCCCTTTAAGCCCAAATCCTTCTTCATCCCTCTGATGCCGAGAGACGCCATCGACGTCTTTCATGATCGCATCATTGAAGAAATCAAGGACCTGAATTGCTCTATTAATCGCAATAGAAAATATCAATTGAATCAAAATCAAGTCAACTTTAACAAATTCATTGACAAATTGGCCAATAACTCTGCTATCATCGTGAAAAAATCTGATAAAGGGGGCAACGTCGTCCTGTGGCCTAAACAACAATACGATGCAGAAGCCAAAAGACAGCTAGATAACAACGACTGCTATGAACAAAGTACATGGAAAAATTACAATAAAGCAAAGGACAACATCAAAAAGGAACTACAAAAATGGAAATATGAGGGACTAATATCGAATGAAGAATTTAGATTCTTGTTCAATGGTCATCCTAAATTACCTTTTCTTTATTTGTTACCTAAGCTGCATAAAAACATCACCCCTGTTCCTGGACGCCCAATTATATCAGCAATTGGCAGCATGACGGAAAATGTGGGTCAATACATAGACTTCTTTCTACAGGACCTAGTAAAAACGATGCCTTCATATCTGAAGGACACAGGTGATTTTTTGAAACGCATTGAAGATATGGCATGGACTAATGAGCTGGTATTATTGACTTTAGATATAGAGTCACTTTATACTAGTATTCGGCATGAATGTGGCTTACGTGGAGTGGAGCATTTCTTGAACAATCGACTTGCTGAGTATGTCATGCATAACAGGATGCTCATGTCCCTTATCACTTGGTGTTTGAACAATAATTACTTTTCCTTTGAAAAGAATGTCTATAGGCAGAAACAAGGTGTTGCCATGGGGGCCTGCTTTTCCCCGAGCTACGCGGGGTTACACGTGGGCTACTGGGAAAAGCAGGTCCTCATGAAAGAACACAAGGAAATGTTTGATCAAAATGTCATCTCTTGGCGTCCTTATATAGACGATGTTTTTATTGTATGGAAAGGCAGTATGCAAAGTGCCCAAGAGTTTGTTGACTTATTAAACATCAATGAGTTCAATTTACATTTCACATTGCACATGAGTACCACCAAGATAGAGTTCTTGGATGTCCAAATACAAATAATTGAGGAGAAACTAACCACAACAGCGTTCAGAAAACCCACTGCTGGTAATGCCATACTTCATGCATCAAGTGCGCATCCGCGACATTTGATAGCCAGCATCCCCTATGGGGAATTGTTACGGCTCAAACGCATTTGCAGCACTACAGAACAATTTGACACATGTAGCAAATTGAGTTTAGATCGCATGAGACACAAAGGGTATATTTATTTATTATTTATTTAAGGTTTTTATAGAGCGCGTAGTCACCCAAGAGTATCCCAGCGCTATACCTCGTAATCCGGAGGGGAGGGAGAGCTGAAGAGTTGGAGGGGTTATGGGAAGAGGAGAGTTTTGAGCGATTTTCTAAAGCGGAGGAGGTTCCGCTCAGTTCTAAGTTTCAAAGGAAGCGCGTTCCATAGCTTTGCTGTGTGAACCGAGAAGCGGCGACCTCCTGAGCGGGCTTTTTTCACTCTGGGAACCACAATGAGGTTTTCGTGGTCCGAACGGAGCGCTCTCGTAGGTCTGTAGGGAGTAATACAGTTCCTAAGAATTGGAGGGCCTTCGTTGTGTAGCACTTTGTGAGCCAGGCAGAGGGCCTTGAATGCCACTCTTTCCCTGATCGGCAGCCAGTGCAGTTTCTTCAAAGTGGGTTTCGCAGAAGTTCTGGCCGGGGTGTTCGTAAGCATCCGGGCAGCGGCGTTCTGGATTTTCTGTAAGGTCTGGAAGGTGGCTTTAGGGGCTCCCAGATATATGGCGTTACTGTAGTCCAACCTGGACACAATCAGGCCTTGGATCAGCAGTTTCCGGGAGTTGAAAGGAAGGAGGGGGAGCACTTTCCTACATGACCTTAGAAGGCTGAAGACATCCTCAATAAGGCCATACTTAAAACCAATGAGAGACCCAGATCTGCCTTATTACCTAACACCATTGAACACAATGTGGACAGAATTGAAGATAATGACTCACCCAGATTGATCACCACGTACAGCAGACAAGAACGTAAAATAAGGAGCATTCTAAACAAAAACTGGCCCATAGTATTAACTGATCCAATTTGGAAAACCAACCTACCTGAACAACTCAGTGTGACATTCAGAAGGGCTAAAAACATGGCCACTCTGTTGTCTCAGAAAACATTCACTGAGGCCCCGAGTATTCAAACATGGCTACCGGTCATGAATGGTTTTCGTAAATGCGCGACATGTCGGGCATGTAACTTTGGAGCCAACACCACCAAGTACAGAACCCCCTTTAAAACTCAAGAGCAAACTATTAGGGGTAAATTTGACTGTCGCACAGAATATGCCGTATACGTTCTTACCTGTACCTGCGGGTATATATATATATATATATATATATATATATATATATATATATATATATATATATATATATATATATCACAAGTCCATTCCAATAAAGTGCGCTCTCAGCAGATACAGACTCCACGGCAAAATAGGTTCCAAGGGTGTTTATTCAGAACGCGTTTCAGCTTACTGCAAAGACTTGATCACGTGAAAAAAGGTGCATAAACAGACAACTGATAAAGCTTTCGGGTATCGTGATGAGAGATCAAAATAGGACTGGCTCTGGCACTGCATTTCAGTTAGACATGTTAACCAACGGACATCTTGTAATGGTTGAAAGGGTAGTGTAACCAGATGTAAAACAATTTACATAGGTAATCCTGTACAACTTTTGTATTTACAGGAGACAATATGTTACATTTCCTAGATTGTCAACCGTGAAAACATACTATTAACAAACGAGTATCTTTGGTATGTTCATCCAGCAATCCCGAGAAAAACATGTTGTGACACACTGTAAGAACACTAATGTGTTGCGTTGGAGAAAATACGTTGGGTGGTGGGAAAATATAACAGTATTACATGATTCCTGTTACCTACGGGCGTGTGGCATGCGTTAGTCTCTTAACCAATCTGCTGGCAGTCATTAAAACACATGATCGCGACGTGTCTTATCACTGTAAATAGACTAGACCCATATATTCAAGGTGCCAAAACATAACTTATAAATGACAGGAACTTGGAAAACATAAACATAAATGGCATCAATTGCCCTTGCTAATAGAAAATATCATTAGCATCGCAGTCGGAGAGTGCACATCCAAATCAATATATACCTTAAATGCATTCGTAATGTTTCCCACACAAACATGATATTGTTCTATGTGACATAAATAGTACTATTGTTCTTGATATTATTCTATGTGACGAAAAATACAATCCAGGAAGATTTCCAGGGTCTGTTTTAGAGGTAAGTGTCAACCATAATCCATACATGCAATATTGGCCTTAAATGCATTCGTAATATTTCCCAATTACCCATACGAACATAGCAGTGATCTATGTGACGTAAAATACCATCCAGGAGGATTTCCAGGGTCTGTATTATAGGTAAGTATCCATACAGGCAAAAGTCTTATTTGTCCCAAAAGTGTACAGTGTTCACTCCTAAGGCTCCAATCCAAGGAACTTGTCGTACGTTTTTTACATACTCGGCCCAACAGTCATACATGATAAGTGCTGCTCAGGAGGAAAAGGGTAGGTTGCCCGTGTATGTGTCTGGGGCCCCTTCCTTTCCTCCTGTGAATACAAAAAAGAGAAGACAAAAAACAACAATTAAAAACTAATATAGATTAAAAACAGTACAGTATATCATTCTCTGATGCACAAACATTACCTATTAGAGAAAAAAAGAGGACCTATGAGGGAGTTAAATGTGGCGGCAGGGTGTGTGCTTCTTCTCATGGGTCTGAGCAGGCGGAAGGAGCAGTGTTTGTTTGAGATATATAAATATATATATATATATATATATATATATATATATATATATATATATATATATATATATATATATATATATATATATATATGTATGTATATATATATATATATATATATATATATATATATATATATATATATATATATATATATATATATATATATATATATATATATATATATATATATATATATATATATATATATATTCACTGAAAAAACCATAGGTTTCACACCAGTTATAGTTAGGAATTAGCATATAAAAAAACCTATTAAATTCACTGAAAAAACCATAGGTTTCACACCAGTTATAGTTAGCTGGAAATTTTACTGACATAAAACCATTGAAATTCCACGTTATAGTTAGTTGGACTCACTATAACTTACGCGTGTAATGCACTGCTGATGACGTCACATATTACATAACTCATGAATTTCAATGGTTTTATGTCAGTAAAATTTCCAGCTAACTATAACTGGTGTGAAACCTATGGTTTTTTCAGTGAATTTAATAGGTTTTTGATATGCTAATTCCTAACTATAACTGGTGTGAAACCTATGGTTTTTTCAGTGAATTTCATAGGTTTTTTAAATGCTAATTCCTAACTATATATAAGGCCCCAAACCTATGTTTTTTTCTTTGAATTTCAAAATTTGGTTAATAGCAAATGTCTATAGCTATGAAATGTAATATTTTTGAAAATGAATGAATCCTATATTTTATTTGTATTTTAAATAATTTTTAAATTTTTTTATTTTTTATTTTTGACCCTGGAGCGCTCCCGGGGCGCGCCCCGGTGAGCGCCCCGGAGAGCGTAGTCGTTTCAAGCGCCCCGGTGCGCGAACCGGGAAGCGTCCCGTTAGCGCCAATGTCGCAAACGAAAACATGATCGTGACGTATCGCGTAGCCGCGTCCGCGTGATACGCACGGCGTAAGCGCACCCGGAAGCACTCGAGCGAATACGATCGCGCAACGTAAACATCCGACGCGCGTCGGTCATGTGACCTGAAAATAACACTTTTAATTGGTGCAGAACAGTTTTAGTTTCATAATGATGAAATCCCTGGTCTTGTGACCTGAAAATAACACTTCTCATTGGTTCAGGCCTTTTTCTTTTCCAAATGATGAAAGACCCCACCTTTTTTCCTTATTCTGTCTTTGTCCTTTGACTGAGGAAGACCTGTTTGTATCTCTCTGTACCTTTTTGATCTATATAATGGCTTCAGTAGCAGCAGCAGCTGGTGCATCTGCACCACCACCACCACAACCACCAAGAGGACCACCACAAGATTACATTGGTGGTCAACAAGAGGAGGAAGAGGAGGAGGAGGAGGAGGAGGGGAGGAGAAGATGGCTTGAAGAACACAATACCCCATACCATCCAAGACCACACATTATATGGGAGTTTTTTTCGATCCCAGAGGGGAAGAAAAAAGTAAATGCAGCCAAGGTGACTTGCCTAATCTGTGGCATGGAACTTTCTAGGGGGAACCTTAATAAAAAATATTCATTCGGAAACAATACAATGATTAGACACATGCAGCGCAAGCATCCAATAAACTTTTCTGCTGCAGAGATGAGGGAACTGGCCTGAAACCCTCCCCAAACTACAAGCACCACCTCTAAAAGAAAGCAACGCAACGCACTTCGTCGGGACAGGAGGCAAGAGAGACGATCCCTTGCATTCAGCCACGGTTTGCGGATTTCCGAATAACCTGTAAACATTGTGGGAAGACCATCTCCTACAGAGAACAGAGCGTAAAGCTCATCGTCCTTGTTGGGGACAACCACAAATGCCCCAATAAACCCTAAATATTTGTTTTCTTTTTTTTTCTGCTCCAGTTGAGCCATTTTCTAGTCCCTGTTTTTTTCTTTCTCCCCATGAAAAATACAAAAAAAATATAAAACTGTTCAGAAAACCCCCAAAAAGTTAAAAATGTTCAAAAAAACAATAAAAGAATATAAAACAAAAGAAGAAAAAAAACAGTTCTTTTTAGAACTACCTCCAATTTATAAAAAAAGGCTAAATTTTTTTAAAACTCTGTCATTCTTTTTTCCCCACAGTCCGCTTCCCGGTGCGCTCAAAGCGGGGCATTGTGGTCTTCATGGTATCATCCCCTCCAGTGGGTCTGTGGCTGTTTCATAGTTTTTCATCAGGACGAGCCGCCCTCCAGTGGGCTTTCAGGGCTGAGATGTCCGGACTCATTCTTGGGGACAACACTTTGTGATTTATAACGGCAGTGTCAGCCGTGGAGTTTACGCACCTCCCTGCAACGAGGGGTACTCAGAAGCCTGAACTGTTCGGGTGATAGTGAGCAAATCAGGCAATTTCAAAGACATGCGAGCGGACATCTTAGCCCTGAAAGCCCACTGGAGGGCGGCTCGTCCTGATGAAAAACTATGAAACAGCCACAGACCCACTGAAGGGGATGATACCACGAAGACCACAATGCCCGCTTGACACACCCAGTAAGTCACGTGGGAGCGCTAATGAACAAATGCGGGATCGTGGCAACTTGTGGGGCTTCAATTTACCTAATCGCCTTGGAAGAAGGAGATGGATTCTCCGAAACGCATCGGCGGTAACAAAGGAGAGCACAAACCGGACTAATATGCCCACTTGAAGTGAAGTAATAAATTGTTAGCAACCACCTGATTGAGGAGTGTGGACTCATTTATGGGGACAACACTTTGTGATATATATATATATTCACTGAAAAAACCATAGGTTATAGACCATATATAGTTAGGGATTAGCATTTACAAAACCTTGAAAATTCACTGAAAAAAACATTGGTTATAGACCATATATAGTTAGGGATTAGCATTTACAAAACCTTAATTTACTCGCACAAAACCATAGAAATTCGCATATATAGTTAGTTGCAATAACTATATATCGCGCACCCGCAATCCACTGCTGATGATGTCACATATTACATCATTCATGACATGGTCAGTGACATCACTGATGACATCACTGATGACATCACTGATGACATCACTGATGACATCTCAAAAGACATCACTGATGACATCACTGATGACATCTCAAATGACATCACTGATGACATCACTGATGACATCTAATTTGACATTACTGATCACATCCCTGATGACATCATTCATGTGATATTACGATGAACCTCTTCAGACTCTAATATAACCTTAGATACACTCAGTGTAAACAGACACTCACAGACTGTCACTCATCCATGGAGTTACTCACACACCTAGTCAGTCATGCAAAGAATCAATCACACCTCCATTTCCTCAAATATAGTTATACACACCTTACTTATTCAAACATATACTAACACATATTTACTCTCTTATACACTCCCTGATACAAGTTCACAATGATCCATACAGCCACTCACACATTCACTGGCTCTTATGCACAGTTATTTATATATGTCAACTATCACATTTACTGTGTTTTACATATGTACTTACTTTGACATGTAGCACTGAGATATCCATTCACTCACCAATACACTCATGCACACAGTCAACCGCCCATACAGCTGTTTCCACATGCACTTTTGAACCCATACATCTAGTGAATCAACTGCTCACACATCTATGCACAGAGTCATACACCTCCCAGCCACCCACACTCACGCTCAGTCTGCTATACAAGTACTTGGGCAACCAATCAATAACCCAAATAGTTACTCATATAGCTTCTGATCAACACATGCAGCAGTTGACAGAACAACAGACATAATGATGCACAAATTAAGACAGTTTAGTCACTGACCTCTGCAGTCAGTGAGACACATTTAATCACTCACTCATACAGTCAGTCATGCACTTACTAAATCCTTCATCCAGACACTTATACATCCACTCATTCTTCAATATGTAAGACATATTTTAACTTTACAGAAACAAACAGTCACTGGATGTTGTCATCAGTGATGTCATCAGTGATGTCATTTGAGATGTCATCAGTGATGTCATCAGTGATGTCACTGACCATGTCATGAATGATGTAATATGTGACATCATCAGCAGTGGATTGCGGGTGCGCGATATATAGTTATTGCAACTAACTATATATGCGAATTTCTATGGTTTTGTGCGAGTAAATTAAGGTTTTGTAAATGCTAATCCCTAACTATATATGGTCTATAACCAATGGTTTTTTCAGTGAATTTTCAAGGTTTTGTAAATGCTAATCCCTAACTATATATGGTCTATAACCTATGGTTTTTTCAGTGAATTTCATTGTTTTTTTTAAAAGCTAATATCTATAGCTGTAAAATATATTCTTATTCTAATTCACAAATATATTTTATATATTTTTGTATTATATTTTTTTAATTCAATTTATATTATAGTTTAAATTATATTTTCTTGTTTCGCTGCCGGTCCGCGAACCGGTAAACGTTCCGTTAGTGCAAGTACCGCGTTAGAAAGCCACATCGTGACGTGTCGCGTAATCGCAACGTATCGCGTTACTGCGTAATGCGCCTTATGACGCGCCGCGTTAGCACATCCGGAAGCGTTCTGGAACGCGAACCAAGGCGCGAAACGCAAAGCCCCGGAAACGATCCGAGTCGCGGCGCGGAGCGCGTAACGTAAGCATAACAGGTCATGTGACTAGTTCATAAAACTTTTCATTGGTTCATTTTACTTTTAGTTTCCTAATGATGGAACGCTTGATCATATGATGTAAAATAAACACTTTTCATTGGTTTAGAACATTTTTTTTCCCAAATGATGAAAGTCCCTCCTTTTTTCCTCACTCCGACTTTCATTTTTATGAGAGAAAGACCTGTTTTTGCTTGCTTAGTGATGGCATTTGTAGTAGCTGCAGCTGGTGGATCCCCACCACCTCCACCACCACCAAAGAAGAGAGGACCAACTGGCCAGGTCATCTTCCAACAAGAGGAGGGAGAAGAGGAAGACGAGGAACAGGAGCAAGGGACAAGGGGTTTTTTGAAAGAAATGCCAAGGACGTCCCATGTTAAAGAAAATTTTATTTGGCAAGTTTTTTTCTTTTCCTCCACATGAAAAGAAAGTAAATGCCAGGTACGTTACCTGCCTCATCTGCCACGAAAAACTCTCCAGAGGGACCGAAAAAAAATATAGTTATGGTAATCATACCATGCATCGACACATGGAGAGGTGGCACCCTATTAATTATAGTGCTGCACAAATTAGAGATTTGGTGGACAACCCCCGACCGGCCAATACATCCACCAATGAACTAGCAATAACTGAATCAGAGGCAAGGGAAACGGTCCCAAATCTCCAAAAGAACTTTGGGCAGATGAAATTGACATGTATAGCTTGTGGCAAATTAATTTCATGTGGAGAGAGGAGTGTTACTCTAATAAATAGAGCATATGAACATCATCAATGTCCAAAACGTCCAAGAAAGTAATGTTTTTTTTTTGTTGCTCCTGTTGAGCCCTTTGAAGTGAATCATTTTTGTTTCCCCTTCCTCCAAAAAAACACAAAAAAAATATAAAACAACAAAAATAATAAATAAAAAGTTCTTTTCAGAACTACCTTCCCTTTTAAAAAAAATTGCTAGAATGTATAGCACTCTAGCATCCTCTATTTCTTTTGATTCGCTTCCCGGTTAGCGTTCCGGTACGCGAACCGGGAGCGAACTAAAATTTTTTTTTTTTTAAAAAGACGAGTAAATAAACAGAGAGTAATGTGAAAAGAAAGACAAATAGAGGGAGTAACACACAGTTACTGTTGAAAGAGGGACTGATAAAAGGAGTGAAAAGAGTCGTATAAATAAGTAATAGAAAAAGAAATGAAGGAAGTAGCAAAGGCAGGAAACTAAGGGTTAAAGAAATGAAGCAGTGGAACTAATAAAAGTTAAATCTGATAGACATGTAACGTAAAGAGTACTAAGCACTTACCTTATAATTGTCATTAACGAACTCAATTATCATTTTTATACTTTTAATCTGTGTAAGAAAGAACAAAAAAAATTAAATTAATACAAGGTAGTAAAAAAAGAGTGAGCATGAGACAAAATAAATACATATTATAAATCACAATTCAAAGTACAAAATTAATTAAACATATTTAATGGTTTATTTTTGCTGTTATCAGAAAATATCAAATTTCACTGAAAACAGTGAGTTGAAGGTATTCATCATATAACAGCGGGGAAAAAAAAACACAATCAAAATGATTGTGTTTAAAAAAAACAAATAATATAACTAAGCAGAAATAAGAACTCCTCCAAAGTAACTTACTTTCTATGACGTCAAAGGATGTCCTATGAACAGCTTATACTCTGTTGTGCTGTCACTATTTTCTGCCCGCCACTTTCTGAAAGATAAACTCCATTGTTTTAAGAAAACTGAGACATACAAAGCAATTTAAAACAGCACACTAAATTACAGCAACACCTAGAATCATTATAGTCCAATTACCTACCCTAAATTCTCACTTCAGTAATCAAGTCAAAAGGCAACATTGCTTCGTATTCAATTAGTAATGTTTGCTGAAAGACTAGCCATTTTTATATTTCAAATAAGCTGTGTAATATCCAGATGTTGTCAAAGGACCATCATAATATATATTAGCTGCAATTGCAAATGTTCTTCCTGAAATCGATGACTGTGTAGCCCAAACATTTTTAATTAGACTTAACAACTTTTTTTCATCCAGTTTACGTAGTTCAAATTGTAAAATGACATTTCACCCATAAGTTTCCATAAAAAATATGGACAGCATTGCAGACTTACATTTCCTCTACTCGTTATTTTGATCTGCTGCTTGACTTACATTATAAAAACAAACAGTTTTCGCTCTGTACTACAATTATCCACAAGGCCATATAGAGTAGGAGCCATTAGAACCTCTGGAAATTCCTCTAAACAAATCCCTAGCTTCCTTTCCTAAAATTTTGGTTGTAAGAACACCAGGTAAGAATTTTGAAGGTGGAAAGGCAATCTTTTTTTGAAAGTTAAAACAGAATCATTGCAGAATGACCAGACGTTTCCAGATTTTAAATAAGCTGTATAATGTCCTGAATTAGTTGGACCGTTATGATATATAATTGCAGTAGTTATAAAAGTCCTTCCTGATATTGACAACTGCGAAGCCACAAAATTATTAATTAAAGTTGTCAATTTAGTTCCATCAGGCCTACATCGTTGGAACATTAAAATGACATACTGGCCATAACTTCGTAAAATTAACGTGGACAGCATTGCAGACTTACATTGGCTACACTCCATGTTTTGATCGGCTGCCTTTACTAGCTTATTGAAGGATACTGATTTACTGTCAGGCAAAGTTAAATATATAAATCTTTCTGAGTCTACACTAGTAGTACTTGATAGCCTACAGTTCTCGCAGTCATGATGCCATAGATAAGAAAGGCCAAATAGATACTCTACATCTACACCCTCATCTTGCAATACATCAAGCATATACATTAAAAACTCCTGACAATCCTGCTGAATATTTTCAGAGAATTCTGTTTGACCTGAACATTCATCTAACAGAAAACGAATTTCAGACACACTTTCTACTCTCGTTCTATCAGCACTACATTTCTCTAACACAGAATTCAACAAACAGCATAAACTTTGTTCCGAATTGATCACAATCTGTTCTTTTAAAGTCTCTAGTGAAAAGAGAACATTAACAACTACATTAGCATAGCAGTTGACACCAGAACTATTTTCAAATATAAAACCAACAACATTTTCAACAGAATTCATTTTATTCCTGCTTACTATTTTTGGATCATCGACTTTTGCTGTTTTTGCTTCAACCTCCCTTCTATTACTAATATTTCTTCGTTTCCGGCCTACCACACGTTTCTCAAACAAAGGATATTGAGGCAAATGTGGCGCATACTCTCTTCCTAACCTATTGTATTCCTTAACACAATCTAGATCCGCACAAATGTTTGTGACATCACAGTCAATCAAGTACAATCCCGATAAAGTTCTGACTCGTGACAATGCTACATAAGCCATACCCTCTTTGAATACAGAACTGCCAATATTCACTAAAGCAGTGTCTACACTTAAACCTTGCGATTTATGAATTGTCACCGCATATGCCAAGCAAATAGGAAACTGCTTACGGTGAACATATAAGTCTTATACAAGCAAAAACCTTGCTGTGCAACGGCCAATTAGCTGTACTTCCTCAATGCCATCAAATTTAATTTTAAAAAATTCAATTCCATCTCTACTTCTGTATTTCTCAAAATCAACAACATTACCCATTGATCCATTTACCAGACCTCTTTCAACATGTAAATTCCTTCTCAAAATGATACGGCAATTTAAGCACATATTCAAAGTCTTTTCAAAACCCACAGTTTTAGATATAGTCTTCTCTAATGAATCCAATTTAGATTTCAAATTCTCAGACAAAATAATTGTTGCTCTCATATGCTCTATTTTGTCAATAGCTTCCAGTTTCACAATCTCTTGACTTTCTAAATTCAACATTTTGTTGTTGAAGATGGAACATTCTGCAAGAGTTGGCATCAAACATATTCCAGATTTCTTCACAGTAATTTTCTGAAAAATATCCTCTGGCAAAACGTCTTCTTCTGGATATAAATTTGACAGTAATTGTGCATGTAAAGCTTCTTTACCACGCTCAGTTACTTTCCCGATTCTAACATCTTGTAGAATATTCTTGTAATCTTCGTCCTTCGCCTGACGCATATTTTCACGCAGCTCAGCATAACTGAAGTTTAACCATATGTTAACGTTGCCAATGCTCCCTAGGCACTTCTTGGTATCTTCATGTGTAAGCAGTTTAAACACTGGTTGTCCTTTCACTGGTGTCAGCTGCAGAAGATCACCCAAAAACAATGATGTGTTTGCCACCGAATAACACATCATACTCTGTTTTAAGAACTTCCTGCATTCTCAAATGCACAAAGGCAAGCATGACATTGGAAACCATGCTTACTTCGTCAATGATAAGAAGTTTCATCTTCTTCAACACTCTAGATACTTCACAACAAGCATCCCCAGATAATTTGTGATATTGTAATTTGTTATCATGCTCCACTGGCAGCATCAGTAACCGATGCAAAGTAATCCCTTTAATGTTATGAGCTGCCAGTCCAGTTGGAGCGGTCACAACACAAGACAGCGATGACTCAGTCCTTTTCTGCAGATAACATGAAATTGCTTTAATAAGGAAACTTTTTCCAGTTCCTGCTTCTCCACTCACGTATAGTCGGACAGGCTTCAACGACGTACATTAGCACTCTTTCTTCTCATGACTTAATCCATGCTCAATTTGGTTGGTAACTTCGTCATATATTTTCCTCTGCTCAACGTTAAGTTGTCTTTCCAAATCTTCTAAGTTAACCGCATCCTTCTGAGCATGTGCCATGGCTCTTTCCACTTCAATCATGGCAGTGGCAGCTTCATTTTCGATAACTGGTTCTCCTAGTGGATCCTGACTCAATGAAACAGAACTCTGACTGTCCTGAGAACTGTCTCTAGCAATCTCGGCTGCAATTGTTGCTTCCTGCTCAATTTCTGCATTCAACATTTGTAGATATTTTGGAAAAACAGGACATTCTATGGACTCCTTGGCTGCATTGAAAGAGTCTTCGTAACAGAGGAAATCCCCAAGCAGTTCCTCTTCTGCACGCCAAGGTTTGAAAAGTTGCAAAAGAGCTAAATAGAAAAACTCTTTTCTTTCTGGAGATTCGCAATCCAATTTTCGATGATTTACCAATTGACATTTTTTTTGCTTGACCAGACATCCCTCACTTCCAATTACAGCATACACTCCTTTATCAATATCTTCTTTGATGTTCCTCTTGAAAACGTAATTTTGAAGAACATCATACAGACAAACATTCGACCAGGTGACTGCTTCTATTTGGATAATATGTATCCAACATGTTTGTCTTCAAAATATCTGTACTGTTTGGCTCCTTCTCCGCCAAATACTCAATTTCCCGTACAGGTTTCAGAACTCGATTACGCGTTGCAGCAAGACCAAGACTCGCCCAAATGATACTCCTAGATTTGGCATAGAGACTTGCTGAAGATAACCGGTCAGAACATTCGTAAGCTCCGATTTCTCGATGCGACAACATCTTCAGACTGAAACTGTACAACTTCTTACTGAGGCTCTTTTCATGTGAAATATCCTCCCACATATCCTTCAGTTCTGTCTTTTCTTTTTTGGTGATGTAAGACGTCACATACCGAGCCACAGCCATACAGTTGTCAGCCACAAACTGTATATCCATGTTAGCATTCCACATGGACAAAATCACTGGGTTGTAGTCGTTAATGTACTTGGACTCTTCGTTTCTTTTCAAATTGTATGTGTTTTTGGGTGATTTCCTCATCACATTATGTCGCAGCGATGACATCAAATTGTTAACTCTTCCTTTTGATATCACCGACCGTGGAAATGCAAAACGACATTTGGTGTAGTACTTTCTGAATTTACGACGACAGTACTTTCCACAACGATGGCTTTGAAACCGTAAAACTTGTTCTCTTAGACTTTTGTCTTCGTTTGTCTTTGGAACAGCACATGTAGCATACTGTTCTATGAAACTCATCACTAAGTCATCCGGATCTGTTCCAAATTTGGGTGCATCTTTGATCCATAGCAGCAAATGTATATGAGGAGCACCTCTCGCATGATACTCCTTTCTCCAGAAGAAATCCAACACCTCTCCAAGAGGTGGATTTTTCTTGTTCGTGATGAAAGACATCATAGCTTCAAATCTATGATTGAAGTACCTGCATACATTCACAGGATCCAAAGAGCACAGTTCTCCTGGTGTCTTGAATTCAATATTTTCAATGTTTCCATTTACCTCTTGTAGAAAATCAAGTAAGTCTTCCCAGCCATACTCAGCACAGCTGAGAGTGAGGAACCATGTGGGAGTTCCTAAGTTCCTCAGCATACATTTTAAGTCACCATGACGACGGTACCAGTACTCATTAGTACCACGCTGACATGCCATCAGATTAATCAGGTGAGAATCCAAAATACTGTCTTGCACATTGACTTTATCCATAAAGTCCCTTGCCGAGATATTTCGCAGTTGTACACCACTTTTCAAGATGTGGTTCACTGCATAAGACAATCCAGAGAGATCACTTTCAAACAGTAGATGAAATAAATAGGGAATGCATTGACGAAACCTAGGATCTTCTGCATACAATCGTAAAGTCCGGTATTCTGAAGCAGGAATTTGAACAGGTCGCTCATCATATCGTCCTCGACCTGTGGGAAACATCGAGCTTCCAAACTTTCCTCCCAAACACTAATGGGACTCCCTTTGGCTTGTTTCATTTGAAACAACTCAATAGCATTCCCCATGACTTCCTTGGAATGCAAAGGATGAACACTATAATGTTCATATATTTCTTTCTTTTTAGAGGCTTCTACTTTCTCAATTTGTCCAGGACACAAATCGCTGTCCTCTTCTTCACTTACTTCCTCTTCTGCAATACATACATTCTTGTATTACTAATTATTTTTTATCAAATACAATGTTGCCTTTTTGACTTTCCTAACATCCACTAAATCTTGCCAGATTTTCTTACTCTTTGTCGGAACACCATTAACTATGATAACCAGAGGTTCCTCTTCCACTTTCTCTACTCCAATTGTATTAATGTTTTTCTTCAAATCCAAAGGCAAATAAACAACCCTTCCCTTTAGTCCTCTCTGTAAATTTAATGGAGGCAACTTCCCTGTCTTTGGCTCCATTCGTACAATAGCCTGGAAGGGATGGACACTTTGAATCAAAATACATTCATAAGTATTTAAATCCTTTAATTCAGAAGGAATGTCAACTAATTCCAGATTATTATAAACCGCTCTACGAGGCATCTGGTTTTGGTTTAATTTGTTATAGCAGTAAGTACACATACGTTGCTCTGCTCCCAAATCAAAACAATTTTCTACCATCAAGTATGTGACAAAATCCTTCCATTCACTATTGTTTTCCATATCACTTTTTGCATATAAATCCACTAACTTAGTCTGATTCTTATAATAAGTCCGTCGACAACACACACAAGTGAAATTAGGCCTCTCACATGTTTTCACCATAAACGTGGTTTTTTCCTTGTGAAACTTATGTGTACTGAAAATCTGTACACTGTCTTCCACATTACCTTCTTTTAGTGGTTCAATATCAACATTGTTCTCTTTACCAGCAAAGTAACAGAACTCAATTTCTTGACAAATATTCTTCACATCTACATCAGAACCATGCAAAAGAGCTCTGCTTAATTTTTTAAGCATAATTGCTGGACTCTTAGCATAATACAACATTCTAACTAATTTCCTCACTTTATTATGATGCACTGCTAGCATCCTGTAATGATGAAAAACACTCTGGCACACTCTCCTAGAAAGACAAGCCAATGAATGACCACCCAAACCTGTCACTTGTCTCACTCTGCAAGGATCTAATTCTTGCAACAACTTTATTTTTTGTTTTAAACTTTTCTTATTAAATATCCGTACAAATTCACAAAGCAAATTGATAGAATTCTGCCGCACACTGCAAATAGAACTACACTTCCAGGTGTACACTGGTCCCTTAGGACGTCTCCCTCAAACCTCATCACTTAACACCTCTTCTGCATCTGCAGACACAAGTATTTCTTTTTCAACCGGATGACCATCTTTTACCTCATATGCTCGACCACTGCTGTCAACTGCATGCACCAAATCATTGTCCTGAAAATAACTCTCCTCATTAAAAAATGCCTCACTATTTGAACTATGCATCCATTCTCCTAAGAAAACTTCACAAAAATTATTTCGATTAACTTCTCTCTTCCATCTACTATTAGATTTGAAAACATAGATTACCTTGTTTAGTTTCCTAATTCTATTAATTACCAAAATAAATAACTTTCGCTTAATTTCGAAAGCCTGATCAATAATTTTCTCTACATATTTCTTTTTCTTATAAAATGCCACTTTCTGTTGACCTTTCTTAAATTGTTTTAGTACATTGACAATTACCATGTTGCGGAACATTCGCCTACGAATGTCCCTGAATGTATTTTCCCTTCTACTGCCATGCACAGAGTTATCTCCTGCTCTAGCAGAAACTTTTTTGACGGGCCTTTCCTTTCCATTTAAATTGCCTCTCTTTTAATGGACTTAAACTTGTTCTGTAGTTATACTTTTGTTTCTACAAATGTTTCTAAGGAATGATTTCGTTCTCTTACCCGGAGCTTTCTTCGTGCGTTGAGGTGATTTTAATGTAGAGGACTGCTGCAAGCATTTAGTAATCTGCTGTCTTTGACGTTTCGTAGCCTTTCGGATTCAATCCTTAGACGGCATTGTCTAATTTCTAAATAATCTGCAGTTGAATCTGTGGTAAAATATAATAAAAAATGTTATTAACCACTATTACCAAACAGTAAATCAATCAATAACAGTAAGAATTAGATTCAGCAATGCTATAAAAATGATTCAATAAAATATTTGTAATTTTACTGTGATAGTGATAGTATTACAGGGCTTTCATGCAAATGACTGCCCATCCTGCAACAAACAGCCCACATGAAACTTTACGCACATTAAATTGTGTACTTACCTGCAATAATCCATATGCCAGTGTTTACGTCCCTCCACCCTGCCCCTCCCCCTCCCCGCCTGCCTGCCCCACCGTAACTCCCTCCACAACCCGCGGCTGCTGTTTTGCAACATGGTGCATCTTGTAAATCTCTCCTGCGTTATAAAAGTGACGCAACAGCAGCACAAAAGAGGCGCACAACCATCATAATTCTGTCCCTAAGACTTTAAGGGCCAGATGTAGGTCGGTCGGTAACGGTCGAAAAACTGTATTTTCTGCCGTTACCGACCAGTTTACAAAATTTGTTTTAATATATTACCGAATCAGTAAAATTACCGAATTGGTAATTTTACCGATTCGGTAAAATAAAACATTGGTAAATATACCGATTTGAAGCCTCCCATATGTAGGTGGGACTCTTCAGAGTGCCAGGAGCCTTTACGAATCGGTATTTTACCATCAAAACCAATTTGATGGTAAAATACCGATTCTAGGGCCAGATGTAGGTAAAAAAACATTTACCGATTTTAAAATACCGAATTGTACCGATTCGGTACTTCAAAATCGGTAAATGGTATGTAGGTCTCAACATCTGGATTCGTTACCGAATCCTTAACAATTCTTTAATTACCGATTCGGTAAATACCGAATCGGTAATGCCCATTCATTCCTATGGGCTTTGAAGCCCATACGAATGATTAGGCATTACCGATTCGGTATTTACCGAATCAGTAATTAAAGAATTCACAAGGGTGCAGGGGGTGTCACTTTGACACCCTCTGGCACCCCCAAAACAGGCACAGGTGCCATGTGGCAGGCATACCTACCCTAAGGGCAGGTCTGCCTGTCACATGACATAGGTGTGCATGCACACCGGAATCGGTATTTTACCATGAAGTTGGATTTCATGGTAAAATACCGATTCGTTAAGGCCTTTGGGACTCAGAAGAGTCCCACCTACATATGAAATTTACAGAATCGGTAAAATTACCGCTTCGGTATTTTACCGAATCGGTAATTTTACCGATTCTGTAAATGTAGATTTACCTACATGTGGCCTTGCATTTAGGCCCCTACATACCGACTGGCCATTTACCGGTCGGAAACGGCCGAAATCGGCCGTAACCGGTCGGAAAAATGTCCTGAAACGGCCACCTACATCGGGCCCTAAGTGTGCATGCATTTGATTTCAAAAAAAGTTTTTAAACCTTTTATGTAAAACAATTATACGCCTACATTCATGAGGAACTGACTTAAAATGCCCTAATACACATGAAAACGTTTTTTTAAGGTACTTGCACCTTTTTTTCAATAACTTTTTACATGGCTATGTAACTCAAACAATCAAAAACAAAATTTTTCAAGCACACATCGGGGCGTATTACAAGGGCCTTGCACCACGGGGAAAGTGACTACAAATGACTAGACACACATGGGGACGTATTTACAAGGCCCTTGAACCAGGGGGAGTGACTTGAAATGGCTAAGGACACATAGGAGAGTATTTACAATGCCCGTGCAACACTTATGCATCATTTTTTACATATACACTGTAGAACAGCATGGGGCAATAACAACACAGACGCATCATGCATCTGTTCTGCAAAAGCGACGCATTGCAGGAATCACATCCCAAGTAAATAAATTCTCATATTTTTTTAAAGCATGCCTTTTCCTTAAAAACGATTTTCTGATCATAATTTCAAAAAACACAGCACAGCTCCTATGTACATACACACCTTATCAGTACTAATACTTTACATTATCTACAATTACAATTGGTAAAAGAATGCAAAATCGCCTTTAAAAGCATAATGCAAACACTTGACGCAAAACATCATTTTAAATACACAGCTGACTTTCTTATTTACGCAAAAAAGCATACTAGTCTTTATCTAAAATATAGAAACGATAACTCACCTTTACAAATTCTTTTTGAATTTCAAAACAGTCTCAGAAACACACCAATTATTCTTGAGCAGAATTAAAGGTATGCACTCCAGAGGCTGGAACCAACAAAGGCACTGAAACGCTGATATTCATCACACATATCTCTCATGTCAGCCAATCAAAACTCTTCCCTCACTATTTTCAAATCAACCCCCTTCCCCCCTCTGCCCTTTCTACCTTTTTTTCATAGCAACTACCGCCTGCCAGACCTCTCATGTTTACAAGTTCACACAACAATGTTTCAAATGAACTCTGAACTCTCAGTACACCTGCTAATCCACTGCAATGTTTCATAACAACATTTTTAAATAACCATTCAAATTACATCTTTCAAAGAACACATCCATGCACCCTAACTTTCTGTTGTCAGCAATGGAAATACACCAATCACTGCTAATGAATCATTTGCACTTAAACTCCACAGTTTTTTTTCATTATAAACTTCACTATTTCAACTGCCATTTCATTCCCACACTTCATCTGACTGCAGCAAAAACTCCTCTAGCCATGTTTTCAGTCTGTATTCTTGGACATAGCTACATCCACTGGGCTCACAGGTATGCTGATAACAGAAATTTACACAACCTCAATTTACAAAATGTGGAAATCAAATGGATTGGCCGAAGAGGATTGAAATGTCACCAATTGATACCATTGGTGAAAACCTTTTTACATTTGCCAAACCCTGACCTCATAATAGTGCACTGTGGAGGAAACGATTTGGGGACTTTGACTGGGGTAGGTCTGGAAATGCTCTTAAAAGACACCTTTGAGCAATTGATGACACTTTTTCCTCAAACTGCCTTGGTATATTCCAATATATGCCAAAGACAAAAATGGAGGTGGTCCAATCAATTTTGTCCACAAATTGAGAAATCGAGGAAGCATGTAAATAAGTCTGTTTCAGCTTACATGAGAGACCATGGAATGGGCTGCATCTACAACAATAACTTGTGTTACTACATGCAAGATATCTACAGAGGAGATGGCGTGCATTTCTCAGATGAGGGGAACAGAGTTTTCATACTAAATTTAAGAATGTGTATTGGTTCCTACTTATAAGTATCTAGAACTTACACAGAACCCAAAAGCTCTTTTCAGAGCTACCTTAACTTTTTTTACTCTTTTGAAATTTCGAATGTACCTTTTTTCACAAATTTTCACTTATGTTCGCTTCCCGGTTCGCTACCCAGTTCGCGTACCGGCAGCTAACCACGCGAAAAATGCAATTTTTTTTCTCGACATATATGAGCCTCCAGGATACGTCTAAAGTACCCCCTTCTACCCATTCTGAACATTATTTACCCTCCATCTTGTATCTCAATTCTACCGAAACACAAAATGGAGGACTCCCATAACGCTGCAGGTTCGCGTACCGGGACACGCACTGACAAGCACTCGCTCAAAAAAGGTGGGAAAGTAATTTACAGAAAAACCACTGGAGACACTTTCACCAATTAAACATTAGCTCATACCAATCCCTACCATTTTCACAAATTTCGTTGGAATACCATTTAGCCATTTAGCATGTAGAACTCTCTAAAATCCCTGAGGTAAATTACTTCACAAAACATATCGGAAGTGTTGGAATTGACCACCAATTAAAATATTACTTTCAATTTCTACTATTATATCATGACATTTGATTGGTTATGTACCTGAATATATATAGACAAAGAGAGAGAAACACAGCCATTTTGACTACTACTTCTTGAAGTGCATATCCACTAAATTTCAACTGATAACTTCAAGTTGTAGTTAAAAGGTAAGATATTATTTTAAAAACTGAAGTATGTTCTGTACTGTAAGCTAATTAGGAAAACATTTTCTGATAGTTATATTCTATCACTCTGTAATACTTATAGAATAAAATAGACTTCTCTGTTTTAGTTATGGATGGAGGTAGACTTGTCTTGTATAATTCAGAATTGACTAAGAGTTTATTTGATAATTTTCTTCATATTTCTACTTCCAGTTTGATACCATACACTGCCCAACGAAAAAATCACTGTTTAAATAACCAAACTGCCTGTCTGTACTGAAACCCAACAGTGCCCTATCTGTACTGATATATTTTTTAAAAATTCATTTTTCAGCATACAAAATGGAAAGACAACAGGAAAATAACTTGAAAATTGAAGCAGGAACAAAAAACTAGTCGGAAATTGACCAGGAATACTATGACGATTCACTGAACAATGAACTTCTGCAATGTGTGGAAACAGTAGATTTTCTACTGGAAAATGAAAAAAAAAATGATAATGATTTTTTAGAATTTCTTTTAAATTTTGAGAAAGAATCAGAATATTAAATTTTTATTTCATAATTCAAAAATTGTTTGACACATTATTCATTTTTATATGTATATTGTAAACTAGTAGCAAATTGATTATAACGTGAAATCAGACTTTAAATATACTGTGCAACTTTTTTGTGGTACATACTAAGTTTGCTCATAGTTACTTCCTTTCTTCCACTATAGAAGCTCCAATGTGTATTTAACATCTCTTTATCATCTCCTGCCTCCATGTTGTTTCGGCTTTCCTGACAGACTATGGTATGAATTCCATATACCACAATAACTTCTGTAACAACATGCAAGATATCTACAAAGGAGACGGCGTTTATTGATTTTTAGACTCTGCATTGGTACCTACATGTTGTTACGTAAATAAAAAAAAACAACAAAAAAACCCAACAAAACGAACAATCAATAAACATACAATAAGTTAAAAGTCAATCATTCTTGTTTCCTTATAGTACGCTCCCCAGACCGCTTTCCGGTACGCGTACCGGGCGCACCCCATGAAAAAAAACTATTTTTTTTTTCCCGCGGGACCCTTTTAAAGCCTCCACATCAAACCTAGGGGGTCAGGGAGGATCTACTATGCCCCCTTATGGTCATTTGCCCCTTCGCTTTGGCCTCCTCTTGTCTCTCGAACCTACCGAGATACAAGATGGCGGCCACTACGGACTGTTTAGAATGTTGACAGACACCGGAGAGCCAATCAGCTTCGCTTCGCAAAGCTCCGTTACACGAAAAGTACACGAACTGGAGCGCTATCCGGGACGCTGTCACAGATATATCTGTTTTTTTAAACGTTAACTTCTCAAAATCTACTGGAGCACATATATTGAGACCCAGCAAAGGCACATCGGGCTAACAGTCCCTACAATTTTGCCAAGTTTCGTGTAAATCCATTCAGCCGTTCGAGCTAAAAGTGAGGCCAAACGCCCTATGGAAAAATGAATGGGAAAAACGCGTTTTGGGACCCCCCTTCTTTCTCGGCCCCCCCTTGACAAAACCCCCCCAAATTTTCAGGGGCTGATCAGAAACAACATGTGCCATTTTCCTGAAAATTTCAGCCGATTCCGTCCACAAACGCCAAAGTTATTAGACATAGAATTTTCAAAAGTTCCATAGAGAAAAAATCCTAACTATATATACCTACTGGCGACCGCCAGTAGGTTATATATATATATATATATATATATATATATATATATATATATATATATATATATATATATATCAAAACAAAACCCTTTCAGGCATAGAGTGATGCACAAATTATGCAAAAAAGGAAGCAGAGATCTCTGGGTAGTTCTCAAGTTTAGGTGGAAAGCAGCTCCAATATAGAGCACTCTCACCACCAGCGATACTCTAAATTTCCTCACCTCAAATGTCTGCTTTTCTATCAAAGTCTTTAAGCGTAGGATTAGTACAGTGCTATCCACACTGAGATAGAAAGGGACAAAGTCTTTCACCATTTCCACAGCAAAATCTTTAAGCATAGGATTAGCACAGTGCTATCCTTGCTGAGTTGTAAAATGGCCAAAGACTTTTGCCACCCCACACACAGTATGACAGCTTTTGATTGGTAAAATATGATCCAAGTCAACCTGAAATGAATAAAGGCAACCCCTGACACGTGTTCCGCTCTCATTAGATCTCTTCAGAGAGATATAGCTTTGTCCAGACACAAGGGAGCAACCAGTATAAGTCAAAACAAAACCCTTTCAGGCATAAAGTGAGACATACGTTATGCAAAAAAAGAAGCAGAGAACTCTGGGTATTTCTGATGTTAAGGTTGAAAGCAGCTCCAATATAATGCACTCTCAACACCAGCAACACTCTAAATTTTCTCAGCTCAAATGTCTGCTTTTCTATCAAAGTCTTTAAGCGTAGGATTAGCAAAGTGCCATCCATGCCAAGATAGAAAGGGACAAAGCCTTTTGCCATTTCCACAGCAAAGTCTTTAAGCATAGGATTAGCACAATCCTATCCTTGCCGAGCGAGAAAATGACTAAAGTCTTTTTCCTCTCCAGGCACAGTATTACAGCTTTGGATTGGTAAAATGCCATCCAAGCCAACCTGAAATGAATAAAATTCAGCTGCTTTCCACCTAAACTTGAGAACTACCCAGAGTTCTCTACTTCTGGATATATATATATATATATATATATATATATATATATATATATATATATATATATATATATCAATCGTCTTGGTTTAAGTGATAGGCGGTTTTATTTAAACGGTTGTTGCCATGCCCTACGCGTTACGGTCATGTCACTCTGACCTTTTTCACGGGAATAGGTTGTACAGAGTGAAGTTCTTCTTTTATTGCAGTTTCCCTTGCACATGGCTACTTCCTGTTTAGACAGTTTAAGTGCATTGTGGATGTTGTATTGCTTAATGTTCATTATACGTGATATTTGTGCATTGGTGAAAAGGTGTTCTTGTCTTTGTTACCATTCTTATTTGTTTTAGATTCACAGTTTTGAGGATTATTTTGCATGGATGTCCTTCTTTCTTGATTTATTAGTTGTTCTTTTCGTTTTAGCTCTCTGGTGAGCCTTCATTATGTTGTTGTTTCACTTTGTGATTTCAGCATCACTGTTTCATCTCGTTTTTACAGCTTTACATTTTGAGTTAATTCACTTTCTTCTCAGATTTACAAATGCACATAGAGTTCCTCGTCCTGGTTCAGACCCCTCGGATCCAGAGTTCGGAACGCCAGTATATGTTTTGATTCTTTCTGACGTAGTATGCACTCTCAGTTGCCTCCTCTTTCCAATGGTGGTACCTGTTCAATGGCCCAGTACTTGAGACTTTCACACTGACTCCCATGTACTTTCTCCATGTTTTTGGCTATAGCGTTAGAGCAGTCTTTGTTTTTTCTGGCATGAATGTGCTCCAAAATCCTCTTCCTAGCCTCAAAGATAGTGCTGCCTATGCAGCGTAATTGGCATGGGAACTCCACCATGTACACAACATAATTGCTTTTACACGTCAGATGTTGCTTTATTTGCCATTTCGTGCCCCTATGGATATCCAATTCCTTTTTGGGTACAGCAATTTTGCATGCTTTGCAGTGTTTACATGGCCAGAAGCCCTCTCTCTGTAGCCATGTAGTTGTAGGTGTATCTTTGAAGTGGCTATGTGTGATTTTGTCAGCGACTTTCTTGGTTCTCCGGTACGTCACACTTGGATGATCTCCCATGATGTTCACTAGGGTTGGGTCGAGTCGTAATATGCCCCAATGCTTTTTGATGATCCTATTGAGGTCTTTGTTTTCCACACTGTTCGATGGTATTAGTCTAATCAGTTGGAGTGTTGATGATATTTCTCTGTTTCCCTTGATTTTATTTAGGATGTCCCCTCTTCGTTGTTTTTCAACCCTTTGTAGACTTGTTTCCACAACATTTCTGGGGTATCTTCGTTTCATGAATCTCTCGCATGTTTGGTTGCTATGCTTGTTGAATTCAGCCTCTGATGAGCAATTCCTCCTTAGTCTTAGGAATTCCCCGTAGGAGATACTCCATTTCAGTCTTTCCTGGTGAACACTGTCTCCATGTAAAATTGCATTTGTTGAGGTCTTTTTACGGTGCAAGGTAGTTTGGAGAGTGTTATTTTTCACAAAAATTATGGTATCAAGGAAAGTTACTTTTTTTGCGCTGATTTCATAGGTGAATTGCAAGTTTGTGATGTTATTGATCAGTTTTTCAAAATATTTGCCGAATTCTTTCTCAGTACCGGCCCAGATGATTAGGAGGTCGTCAATGAAACAAAGCCATAATGGTTTTGTTGAGAAATTCATCATTTTCTGCAGTCCAAGCGATTTGTTGTTCGAACCAGCCCATTGTTAAAGTGGCATAGTTTGGGGAGACCTAAAAGCCCATGGCAAATCCCTTTATTTGCTTAAAAATGTGTTTGTTGAACATGAAGATGTTATAAGTCCAAGCACAGATTAATCATTTCCAATAACATCATGTTGTGTTGGCAATATTGGATGTTACATTTGCCCAGAAAATAAGTGCAAGCTTGGAGTCCAATCTGATGTTCTATATTAGTATACAAGGACACCACGTCCATTGTTACTAATTTAAAGGAAGATTGCCATGTCACTCCTTCCAATTTTTGTAGGAGGTCCTAAGTGTCGCGTAGGTAGGAGCTGAGGTCTCCTACCAGGGGCGCGAGGAAATAATCAATGTAAATTGAGATAGGTTCTAAGATTGAGCCATTTGCGGAGACTATGGGTCTCCCCGGTGGATTGACTCTGCTTTTATGGACTTTTGGCAGATGGTAAAAGGTTACCATGGTTGGGTGATCGCTATTGAGGTATTTATGTTCATCTGCATTTATCAGGCCTTGGTTCAGCCACATCTGTAGAAGTTCTGTGACTGTTGTTGCTCTCCATAGTGGGGTCCCTTGTTAGTAGATGGTAGCATTCTGGATCTCCAAGTGTTCTATTGGCTTTGGCCACATAGTCTCTTTTATCCAAGACATTGATGTTCCCTCCCCTGTCAGCAGGCTTTATTTCGATGATATGATTCTTTTGAAGATTCTTTAATGCTTCCCTTTCATCTCGAGATAGATTGTGATTGCAATTTTGATATTTTATTTTTTATAGTTCTTCTATTACAGCATCATGAAATAGATCTATTTTATTCCCCAGTGGTAGTGTTGGATAAAATCTTGATCTTGGTTTGAGGCCACTTTGCCCAGCGCTGATTGATGGCTGTAGATGTTGTAATGCCCTTAGTTCTTCAGCTTCTTGTGAGGCTGTTTCTGTCCCCATTGTTAGCAGGGTTTGTAGTCCTTCATTGTCCTCTGCCAGGAGAATGTTAGTGACAGTCGTTCTGGCTGTTTCCTGATTTGTTTTCAATTTTTCTGAGTGGATTGATGCCAACTTTATCTTCCGGGTATATTTATATAGATCTATCCTTGTTTGAGCAATGTTCAAATGTGCTGTTGGACAGAAGTTCAGGCCTTTTTTAAGAACATTCTCCTCAGTCGTGGTTAAGATCTTGTCAGATAGATTGATTACATTCAATTCTTGTAGGGTAGAATCCCCTATTTCTTTGGTTGTCTCAACCGCTCCTTTGTCCATGTGTTCATTTTTGGTGTTTCCCCTGCCCCTCTGGACTCTTGTTGTCTTCCTCGATTTCCTCTTCCCCGTCCACTTCCAGTCTTTTTTCTTTCTTCTCTCATGTCTGAGTTTGTCGTGGTATTGTTTTCCGTATGGCTTGTATCTGTGCTGGTTACCGAGTGAAAACTAGAGTTTTTTCTGCTTGCAATTTCTAAGCGAGCCTTGTTCTTGCATATTTCATATTGTCTACCAAAGGTAAAAATACGACCTTCCACGAAGTCTATTTTGTCCCGTTGGAATTTCTGCTGTTCACGCTGTTTGACTCTGTCCTCATGCTTCTCTAGATGTTTCAAGATGTCATTTTTCAGTTTAGTTTGATATTCCGACAGAGTAATTTTTTCTATTTCTTCTTCTTTAGTTTTCAGTTCCATCCTTAAAGGTCCTATTTGAGCTGAGGATGCAGTAGCTCTAAGGCGAGAGCTACTGCAAAGCGAAGCACTCGGGCTCCCCCGCACAGCCGTGGTGACGCCGCGATTAACTCCAGGCGTTACCCGGACCCTTAAGAAACGCCCCGGCTGGAATTAACCTGAATTCCGGTAGGACCCTCCCCTAATTGAATACGATTGAGCGCTACTCGGAACACTTCGACCATTACAGTTAATAACATCCTCAGCTCAAATAGGACCTTTTCGAAGCAGTTTTTAATCAAGCACTATCTGGACCCCTTGAGAAACTATTAACTAATATAACTAAACCCTTTCTCTGGCAAATTACTGAAATACCATTTAGCCTGTTTCAAAATTATTCTCTGTCGGATACAACGACCCTGAGTTTCAGGAGGCTCATCAGTCATGATGATGATCTAAACTTACATAGATCGAAACGTCGTCGACCTACCCAAGGAAATATACCCACTTCATTGTATATATCTCTGTGGTTTTAAGCCTTGTTGTGTGACATTTCGTTTTTCACTTTGTTCACTTATGTCACGTTCTGCACCTTGTCACTCACTTGAGCACCTGAAAAGTAAAATAATAATTGTAAATAAAAAAGAAAAAAGAAAGTAAATAAAAGATTCTATAAGAACCTACCTTTTTAGCTCCCGAGCGTTAATTAACTATTCGCTTCACTTCTTTCAGGACCTTATCAGGCCACTCTTGAACCATTGTTCCTTTAAAAAGTATATACTCACCCCAGGTTCGCTTTATGGGGTACCCTTGTTCTCAAAAAATGCTTTGCAATTTTATATCCTATACACCCCATTAGTTACTACATGTTTGTGACCATCTAAGGTGATAGTACAGCAATTAAATTTGTTATCCAATTGGTTGCGTCGACGCGTTTCGAAGGTTTTATTCTTATGGCACCTTCTTTTTCAAGACTGTGATTTTTACTCTTGTCTTTGAGCGCAAGTGGGAAATGGTGATTAGTGAGTGCGTAACACATCTAAGTGAATGAGTGTTGAGGATGTGAATTGAACCCAGAGGACATTCTTAATATAGTTCATGTATGAACTCTAGTCCTTTGGGTAACCAAGGGTCCCTCTCCTATTTTAATAAATTCCACCAACTTGGCCAAAAAAGGCAGCTGGGAGATAGGCCGATAGTTTCCAGGTTTGGCTGGGTCTAGTGACGTTTTTTTTAACAATGGAATGACTTTGATGTGTTTTCACGCCTGAGGAACAGAAGCTGACAGCAAAGACAAGTTAACCAGATCAAGGCTTACAGCAGAAATCAGGGGGTGAAACTGGCGAAGTGGGCAGGTGACAGAGGGTCAACCGGAGATCCAGATTTAATTATTGAGCAAATGGCCTCAAATTCTGTGGGTGCCAAGGGAGGAACGGATGACAAGCTATAATCCCCCAAGGAGTCCCCCACTCCTGGTGCCTCCCTCTCCATTGTGGGGACCACCTTTGGTAGGCCCAAATAAAACTGCTCAACTTTGTTTATAAACTACAGCGCCAGCTCGTCGCACTGATGATTAGAGGCAATGGGAGAGGCCCTAGTAACACTTGTGCTCTTCATGCCTTTGAGCAGAGAGAAGATGGTCTTAGTGAGGTTCAAACTAGCCAGGATTTAATTGGCCACGAACTCTGCTCGTGCTCTCCGGATGCACTTGTGGTACTGCTTAACAGCCGCCCAATATTCTGACTTAACTACCGTGTCGTGAGAGTGTCTCTAGGCGTGCTCAAGCTGCTTACAGCCCTTCTTTGCTGTCATTAGAGAGTTGTTAAACCAGGGATTAGATGGACCTCGCCCCTTCCCTCCCCGTTTAACCAGAATACAGCTATCCAGACCAGCAGTCAGCCATTCTTGGGCACACACATTCAACTCATCCACGTCTGACGGTAGCTTGGGCCTGTTCCTGACAACCAGGCAGAAAAGTGATCCACTTTTAACTTATGCCAGGGGCGTTTAAGGACTAGGGCTGGGTGGGTGAGTTCAGCTTTGCCCTGCAACTGAAGTGAGAATGATACAGGAAGTGATCAGTCCAACCCTGCGGGACCGGTGAGGAGATTTTTATCGGACTAAGGTTGGAAAAAATAGGGTTCAATAAATGGCCGGCCACATGTGTGCCCTCAAGAACATGCTGTGTCAACTGGAAGGCTTCCAGGTCGGCCAAAAAACTGGCAATCTCAGCTTTCCCCTCCTTCTCCAAATGGAAGTTGAGGTCCCCTAAGATGGTCAAATGTGCCGCCTTACCAGCTAATTGACTGACTTTAATCAACAGGTCTTCCCTAAACAAACCAGAAGGCCCAGGGGGCCTATAAATTAGAAGGCCTGATACTGTAAAATTAGGGTTGAGCCTTATTTTAAATGTGGCACTTTCACAGTCCACAATGTTCTCCTTACACAGGCTAAGAGAGTAAACCTCCTTAGCAACCACAGCAATTCTGCCCCCTTTCCCCCCTCTATTTAAGGTTTTTAATATGTAGCCTTGAGGGAGAGCCAACCAAGGCTCAGCCACTGAATCTTGAGTGAGCCACGTCTCTGTTAGAAATAGAGCATCCCGCGCCTCATCAGATAAGAGGTCAAACAACTCAGCATGGTGTTTCACCAAAGAGCGGCAGTTCAGTCTAAGAAGCTTGTACTCTATATGTCCAGGTGGACATGGAGCCCGCTCCACTGGAGCTAGCTTAAAAGTACAGAATTTGCATTTAAAAGAACAATCCTGTGGAGCCCAGGGAGGAGAGGGGCACTTAAAAGCCAAAGCCAGGAGTTCTTCCCGTGAATACCTGAGGGGAACAAAGAGAAAAATGCAGGGGTCCTGGCGACTGGCGACGGTCCGGCGTGGATGGGCGCAGACGGGCTTGCCTTTGGCACGCCTTCGGCGTGCCAGCGGCACGCCCGCTGCTGTGCCTGCATTTAAGGAATCAGGACGATCTGAGCCACAACAACTGTCCTGCCGACCTTTCACCCCCCCCAAGATGGCGGAAACACTCCAGTCGTATATGGAGGAACATATGTGATTTTAAAAACATAGCAAAATGCTATTTGTGCATGACAAAATAATTAAAAAACAGAGTGCTCGCAAAACACAGTCTAACACACTCCCGGCTCACGCCTCAGGAGTCTGGGTCAGTGCGGCCGTGGCAATGCCTGCTTTTAAGGAGTCAGGTCGATCTGAGCCACAACAACTGTCCCGCCGACCTTTCACTCGCCCCAAGATGGCGGAAACACTCCAGCCGTACCGGGAGAGCTACAGCCCAGTGCCTTGCCCTGCCTCTTGGCACCTCCGAACAATACAAGAGCAGGTACTTTTAAAAAAACATAGCGGCAATTCAAGTAAGGAACATATGTGATTTTAAAAACTTAGCAAAATGCTATTGATGCATGACAAAATAATTTAAAAACAGAGTCCTCGCAAAACACAGTCTAACACACTCCCTGCTCACGCCTCAGGAGTCTGGGTCACTTCTGCTATCCCTGGCATTTTGGGGAATCAAAGCACATGCTCCTCTCCCTTAGACATCCCCAGCACCTCACCCTCCACCCCCTAGAGCAGAGGCCTTCAATCTTTGGGGCGCAACCCCCAGGGGGGCCCTGAGCCCTGGGATGCGGTCCTGCATTTCCGGGCATAAATTCTGCCTGAAATACAAAACGTGCTCTTCCTGTTGGACAAAGTCAAACGTGATCCTGAAAATGCTTCAGTTGAAGTTAATTGACTGTCATGTGCTGTAAAATGAAGAGGCCCGGCAGACAGGTAAAACAATCCATCAAATCAGCCTTCATGCGAGGGTGCCTGCTCACCTGAATGAAATTTAAATGTGTGTTAGGAGTAAATCTGCAAATGTAAAGGATGCATGGGATTGGTTTTGGCTTTAATTGCTCAAATCACTTTAAGCATTGTGATGGCAAAGATGTGTTTTTGTGTGGTGGTAAGCAACTGGGCTGTGCAGTGTGTGTGTTTAATGCTAACTGTATTTACACAGCACTTAGTACCCTTGAGGAGGTGATGAAGGGACAGTTATGCAAATAGAATGCATTACTCATGGTCTGATATTACACAAATCTACATTTTGGAAGCCCCACTTTATCCTAAAATTCTTTGCACATTTTGTGGCAGTCTAACTTATAATGTGTGTAATGCAAGTGTAAAATAATGACTTACACATTCACAGTGCTTTCTGTCACAGCTTGTGACCTCATAGCACTAAAAATACACAAATCACAATTTTTTCCACGGCATAAACCAAATTTAATTCTGTGGCTCTCTGGTTACACACAGACCTAAGCAGTGCATTAAATAATAGAGGTTTTATAATGTACTAAATAGTAACAGCTTTTTAAAATGTATTTTTCAGTTAGGCTACCCATTATTTTATATGGAGCTACCTGACGGAGAAAGACCTAAACAACAAACAAAATATTTTGGGGCTGGTTTATGAGAGGCTTGAGCCGCTGGCAGCATAAGCATCTCAATCATACCTATGAGGCGAGTCAAAGTCACCCTGCGCGGCTTTTCATGGCCTCATAGATATGGAGTAAGAATAACAGCACAAGTCGCTGCGTTTCCGTGCTCCACGTCAAATAAGTGTTCCATAGGCGTTGTGGTGGGTGTTCGCACACATTTTTTTTTAACTCTTTTTATTAAATCATTTTTTTTTTTTAAATATATTTTTATTGCAGGAATTAGTACAAATTTTACAAAGTGGACCAGCATTATAAATTCAATTGAAAATAGTAGAACACATCCCATCTCCCCTCTGCAAGACATTCTATTACACAGCCATTCAGCCCACAACCCGAAGGTCGGGCGGCGATCACCAGTGGGGACTCAATAGGAGGTCGGAGCCGGTCCAAATGATCCACAGTCCGTCATCTGCTTTTCTAAATCATCCTACAAAAGGCAAAAGAAACCCCCCCCCAATAAAAAACTATTAACTAGGCAGAACCCCCCCCAACCCCGCCATCAGTGTATGGAAATAGAAATAGAAGGATCCATGGGAGAAACCCCTGGAAATGCTACAGACATGTAGAGTACAATCGCCTATCGGGACTCGGGTCGAGCTGCATCTTCACTTTCGGAGTCGCTGGAAGCGCAATAATCCTTGAGGGCCTGCACTAATGTCTCCCATTCTAGCGCTGCCTCCTGCGCCTTCTCGTTGTGTTGTCTCCTAGCTAGCTGATATCGCAGCGTGCTTTCCCCCGCCGCCCACTTCAAGAGTTCGCTGCGCCATCGAACCCCCGTTGGACCAACCCTTGCCTTACAGTTCCTGGTGACCTCCCGCTTGGCAAGGAGAAGCCCTAGATCGATAAATTTACTAGAAATTATATTTTTGGGGGTATGCGGAAACCAATGTAGGAGCCCAACCGCCGCATCAACCGATAGGGACCGCCCCGTCACCTCCTTCAGGGTATCCCCCACTTCGAGCCAATAGGAGGACAACCCCGGACAAGACCACAGCATGTGGAGGTCTGCTCCAGGCGCACGGCACCTGGGGCAGTCCGCAGAGTCCGTGGCAAAGTATTGTTGGATCTTCGCCGGGGTCAAATACGCCCTATGGAGTACATAGTAGTGGACCAATTGAAAGCGGGCGTGGCGCGTGCCCTTCCAGGCCCGCCTCACGAGCTGTGACCAGGCCGTCTCCGGGATCTCCTTCCCTATGTCCGCCTCCCAGCTGGTCCTTAAGGTGGTGAGGGGGGTCAACCCCTCGTTGATCAGTCTGCCATACAGGCAAGTGACCGCCTTGACCGTTCCTGCGGACATCATAACATACTGGCACACCTGAGATGTAGGAGGTTCCTCCAGTCCGTTTTTCCAGTGCGCCTGAATCGCCCGGATCAAGGCCGTATGCAAAAGAAAGTCGCCACGAGGAACATCGAAGCGGTCAATGAGCTCCCGAAAGGGCAGCAGTGCCCCGTCTTCGTAGAGGTCACCCACCAGCTGCAGACCCGCATCCTCCCAGTCCGCTAGTCGTGACCAGTCACCGCCGTGAGGCAGGGCCGTCAGCATACCCAGAGGCAGTTCGGGTGCATATGGCAACCGCGACTGTCCCCGGGCGTGTGCACGGTTCCAGCACAATCGAATGGTCCTCTCTTCGAGCGTCAGGTCCTGCAGGGCCAGACGTTGTCGCAGCGTAATGAAGGAGAGAACATGCCTAGCCATCCCTGTGCTCCTCCTGGTTTTTGGGCCTCGGAACTCTCTGGCGACCTCCTGGGTGAAGGTCTGTAGTTGCGCTGCCAAGTAATATTTCTCGAAGTCTGGCACCGCAAGACCTCCCTCAGCTTTTGGCCTCGTCAGGGTCTTGAGGGCCACCCTCCGGCGGCCCGAACCCCAGAGGAATCCCACCACCATTGATCGTAACAGGCGAAGGGTGGCCGGCGGGATCCAAATCGGCAACGCACGGAAATAGTATAGCAGCCGGGGGAGCGCCACCATTTTAAGCAGGGCGATCCGCCCCGCCACCGAGAGCGGCAGAGTAGCCCAGAAGTTCATGCCACCACGCAGCGCACGAGTGCTGCGAGCAATGTTCCCATCCAGGAGGTCAGTCGGGTCGTGGTAGACGTACACCCCCAGGTACTTAAAGCAGTCAGGTTCCCACCTAATCTCCCTGCTGATGTCGGGGCTGGGCGTTCCCTTGCGAACCGGGAACAGACAGGTCTTGGCCCAATTCACTCAAAGGCCCGAGATCTCCCCAAATGCCGTGAGTGCCGATGCAGCCCCATTCAGGGCAGCAACCGGGTCCTCAAGGAAGAGCAACAGGTCATCAGCGTATAGCGAGACATACTGTGGTCCCAATGGTGTCCGTAAACCGTTAAAATGGGCCCCCGACCGGAGCAGCAGCGCCAGCGGCTCCACCGCTAGCGCGAAGAGAAGTGGGTATAGTGACCAACCCTGCCTCGTGCCTCTCTCCACCGGGTATTGCGAGGAGATCAGCGGACCTGCCCGCACTCTGGCCGACGCTGAGGCATACAGTACCGTAGTCCACCTAACGAAGCCCTCCCCTAGGCCGAACCGCAGCAGTACATTTCGCAGGTAGTCCCATTCCAGACTGTCAAAGACCTTCTCCAAATCCACTGAAAGGACCACCGGGCATGGGGCGTCCACGAATGGGTCTCCTAGCAAAAGGAACAGCCTGCGGATGTTCATGGTCGTGTTTCGCTTGGGAATGAATCCGGCCTGGTCCTCATGGACCAGAGAACGCATGTGACCAAGCAACCTTGATGCCAGTATGCTGCTCAGTATCTTATAATCGACCGTCAACATCGATAAAGGACGGTAGGACACCGGGTCGGACGAATCCCTTCCCGGTTTGAGGAGGGGAACCACCAAGGCCTCGCACATCGAGCCGGGGAGCCGACCCAGCCATTTTGCCTCTCTGTAAACTATCAGCAGCCTAGGCGCCAGGAGGTCAGCGTAGGCGGAATAAAATTCAATCGGAAGGCCGTCTAGGCCCGGGGTCTTATTCCTCGCCATCTTTTTAATGGCGCTGCAAATTTCCCCCAGTTCGATATCGGAGCCCAGAGCTTTCGCTACGTCCGGTTCCACCGTCGGGAGCTCTAGGGGTCGCAGGTAGTCTTCAATCAGGTCGGGGTCCCTGGCAGAGCGACTGCGATACAAGCGTTCATAGTAGCGCAGGTAACAACTCAAGATCTCAGGCTGAGTGTGTACTTCGGTCCCTTCCGCGTGCGTATGGACGTCGTTAAAGAGGTCTGGCGTGTGGGGTTAGCTAACCACGCCAGCAACGCGCCCGATCTGTCCCCCTCCGCAAGCGACCTAGCAGTATAGGCCTTGTAGTCGAAACAGCGCAACCGCTCGACCTCCGCCGCCACCGCCTCCTTCGCCGCTGCCGTGCGCTCCTGAAGATCAGGACGCCCGGGGCGGAGGAGTTCCAACTCACGGAGTTTCCGATCAGCCACAGCCAAGTCATCAAGGATGACTCGCCGCATTCCCACCTTTTTAGAAATGCAGTAGCCCCTGACCACCACCTTGAAGGCATCCCATTCCAGCGCCCTTGATCCCGCAGTACCCCCATTGGACGCGAAGTAGTCAGAGATTTTATCCTCTAGGTCCGCCCTAAAGACTGAGTCCTCTAGGATCTCCGGGCGCAATTTCCAGGTGGGCACAGCGGGAACCCTGGGAAACCAGCGAAGGTCCAGCAGGAGAGGGTTATGGTCTGAGATAGTCCTGGTCAGATATTCAGAACGGACCGCTGCGGAAGCCAACTCCGCCGAGCCCAGAAACCCATCCAGTCTTATTGCAACTCATGTAGGCCCGAGAAGTAGGAGTAGTCCCTAGTGTCGGGGTGCTGTGCCCGCCAGATGTCCGTAAGCCCCCAGTGCATCTGCCAGTCCCTCCTACCTTTAGCCACACGGCGAACCGGAGAGTCAGGGAGGGGGGGTGCGAGCGGTCGGCCTCTACATCCACTATTGAATTAAAATCCCCTCCGAGTAGGAGGGGCCCAGAGAAAAAATGGGCCAACGAGCCCGATAACCCGGAAATGAAGGCAAGCTGGTCCACATTAGGCGCATAAACACAGCAAACGTTCAGGTCCCTCCCCCCCAGTGTGCCTGAGATGGCCACATAGCGACTCTCCGGATTCACCACTGATTTCGTAACCTGAAAAGGAACCCCAGCTCTGATCCAAATCAGCGCCCCCCTGGCATACGCTGAGTACGAAGTGTAGAAGACCTGCCCTCTCCACCTACGCTGTAGCGCCGCCCCTTCCGCCTTGTTGAGATGGGTCTCCTGCAGCAGCGCCATTTGCACCCCTCTACGCACTAAATAAGCATGGACTTTGTGACGTCTAGACATAGTGTGAAGCTCCCGTACATTCCAAGTGATGCATTTCACATTAGCATTATCAGCCATTGTCCCATATCGTTCGTGCCGGGTCCCTCCACCTCGGTCCCAGCAAAGAGAGAGCAACAGTCAACCCAACACTGATGGCGGCCATTTTCCCCAACCAAAAAACAACAACTCCCGTCCGAACCAAACCCCTGCCCACCCTCCCCAGAACAGGACCCAAATAGTACCATCTAGTTCCCATCCAAACCATGCTCCCAACAATCCCACAGTCCCCAACTAATCCTGCAGTCGCCACCACAGGAAGGCCTTAAGGGCTAGGTGCGGGCTGGGCGCCGGCATTGGGCCCTCGACTCTCGGGCCACCGAGACTAGAGTGAGCCCAGAACAAAAAGCTATGTCATGAGCAGGGCACCCCACCCCCATTTCCACCGGAGTTCACGAGCAATCGTCTACCCCTGCCCCCCCCGCTGCGGACCCCCACCCAAATGGAAGTAGCTCACCCCATCATCCCTGTCCATCCAAAATGTCCTCAACCGAGTTTGGCGTGATCACCGGCGTGTGGACACTGTCGGTCACCGATTCCTCCGAGTCTGTTGGTGCCCCCTCGTCTCCAAGGTCCGTCTCCTCCATAATGGGGCCATCCCGTGAACCAGACAGCGTAGACAGCACCTCCAACACTCCCTTCCGCTCCGCCGACGTCTCCACAGTCGAAGGTCTGCCTGTCTGTCCACGGCGACTCCGAATCCTTTTGGACCGCCGTCGCTGTCCAGGTTCTACTGCCGACTGAGACGACGAGCTGAAACCATCTTTACCCGCCCTATAGAGTTCGAGCCAGCTACAGACGTCCTCTGGGGAATCGAAGAACTGAGTCTTGTCATCAACGATTATGCGGAGCCTTGCGGGAAACAGGAGAGAGTATTGGATGCCCTCGCTCCGGAGTTCGCGCTTGATCGCCAGGAAAGAGTACCGTCTGCGCTGGGTCTCATATGTGTAGTCCGGGAAAATGTTCACCTGGCTATTCTCCACCTTGTAAGGGCCATTATGTCTGGCGGCATTAAGGATGAGGTCTCTGTCCCGAAAATGCAGCAAACGAGCTACCACCGGTCGCGGGGCACAGCCCTGCTGCGGCGGCCTAGCTGGGACTCTGTGTGCTCGCTCCAGGGTGTAGAAGGAGGACAGGCCTTCCGGGGCCACTGTGTCTTGGAGCCAGGCTTCCAAGTAGGCCACCATATCTCCATCTTCAATCTTTTCCGGCAGGCCCACCACTCGAATGTTATTCCGCCTATTACGTCCCTCCGCATCCTCCGCTCGCCGCTCCAGGGCCTCAATCCGGGACAGGGCATCCTTCACCGTCGCGGCCAGGGTCTTCTGTGCTGGCTCCAAGGTCTTTACTGAGCCCTCCACTTCCTTGACTCTGTCCGAGAGCTTGCCATGGTCCGCTCTAAGGAGGTCCAGGCTCGTCGCAACCTGGGCAATGTCTTGCTGAAGGGCCGAGCGCGTGGTCGCGATCGCCTCTAGGACCCGGTCGAATTGTTGTTGCAAGTGAGGGCTACCAGAGCTCTCCGGGTCCCCACGATCATCCTTGTCCGGCGCCTCCGAATCCGAGGCAGCCGGGGTGTTCCCCTTGGGTCCTCTCGGCTTTCCCATGGCGCAGGAGTCCCACGGCGAGAAGTCAATCAAAGGCACCTCCGAATGCGGGCGTCGACTATGTCCCTCCCGGCACGTTGTCGTTGAGCCTAGGGTCGACGATCCCGGTCTCCAGGGCCTGTTGGTCTTCCGCAACTTCGGGCCGCGCCACCACTGCTTCGTCGGAGGGCACTGAGGAGGAGGCGGGGACAATCGGCGCCAGGTCGGGCAGGCCCGCTTGGCCGATGAGGATCTGGAACGAGAATCACCAACACCCCCGGCGACTCTGTGGCGCCAAGGCGCCGTGCTGCCCATGGAGTTCAGGCACTCTACGGGGTGCAGCCAGGTGCGGCACAGGGGGTCGGTTCCACACACAGGGCCGCCAGACGTCCGTGTTCCGAGGACCACGATAGTTCGGTCCCCCGGCCGACCAGGATCGGTCACCGTGTTCTAGTACTGATCAAAGCGTCACCCAGGCCATCACTTCATAGGGAGATAGGAGGTGGGGGGTGCGCCGTGCCCAACGATGCTCCACCAGATTGAGGGTCTCGGCCAAGAAGACAAGCAGGTCCGAGCGCCATCTTGGGTCCCACTCCGCGGGTCCCCAAACTTCGGTTTTTCGCCGGGACAGCTTGTGTACGAGTTGTATCGGGTGCCTCAGCAGGTCCCACTCGGTCCGATCATCGGTTTGCGGGGGCTAGGGTGCCCCGCGGACTCCGATCTGCAGGATCAACACGGGCTCAGTCCCGGAGCCGAGCTCTCAGGCGACCATCGCCATCGGCGTCCAAGCCACGCCCCCTCTTTTTATTAAATCATATATGATAATGAGATAGACATTGAGAAAGTATATCTGCACCACATTTTGTTCTACAATTTTACAATCTTGTCATTTTGTGGTACATTAAATCATGAAGACAGCTCTCTATCACTTCACAGTGTTGATATTACATTCCTCGGACCCCATGGATTTTGATGCTGCCCCAGATTGACAAAACCAGGTAAACCTGGTGCAGCGCCAACACCTTACACCTCCCCACACCAGGCGTAACGCGGAGAAATGTTTTAATTTCCCCACGTTCTTTCCTCTTTCCATGTGTGCTGCATTCTGCAGCTCACATAAAAAGAGGAAAAGCCCTTTCAGGAATATTTTTGTGCATGAAGGTGCCCCTTCCTGCACAAAAACTATCCCACCTATGTTGGCCCTAGGCAGCAATTTATGTGCAAACATAGGGGGAAAAGGACAATAATGCACCATATTTCATAAGTAAGATCCATTCCTGGCCTTTCACATTAGCGTAGGGCAGCACAGCAATAAGACTTGCGGTGCTGCCCTAAGCCAATGCCTCATAAATTATCCCCTTTGTTTTTAGAAGCACATTTGAGCATGCCCCCAACCACTGACCTTTGGTTTGCTAAACACTGTTTAATTTATTTCCCTAATGTATCAATGATTTGCTGTGGGAATTGGGGTCGTTAATGGTTGTCAATAGTTGGTAATGATGAGGAGGATAACGCCGAGGTGCTAAGAAATAGTACTGGAGAAAGGAATGCACAGAAGAAACAATACAACAACCAGATAAATCAAAAACTCATTTGACCATCAACATTTGCTGATTAAAGTCCTATCAGACCAACCAAACAAGGCGGGGCCTCATCATGTAGGACACTCAGGCCATGGTCAGTCTACAGATGCCCAGATGTAAATTGGCGATGTATGACTGAGTCACGGTCTGGACACCGCAAAAGTTAATATAGAAATGGTACTGATAGGTGCAGTGCAAACAAAGAATACATAAGTATAGTGCAGTGGCTAAAATGGCTGTCGAGGCAAACAAGGACCTTTATTAGTGCCTGCCTGGACGTCAGATTAAAAATAGTGTAATGACAGCGTAAAATAATCACTGTCCTGCTCGCTTGGTGGAAAACAAAAATAAGGCCAACATGTTTCTGCCGTATTGTGTCAGTACACCGGCATTCGTCAGGGCCAAGCTATCAAATGCTACTGCAGATCACACTACCTAATGTGTAGAGAAAATAAAAACGTGAATAAACTAAGAGTGGTCGGACACGACCATCCTACCGCATCTTCTAAATCTTGACAGTGGATGCGAATGGACTTCCCTATGGTGAAAGAGTGAGAAAAAAACGTCAATTGTATGAACACGTGGATTAATCACATAGGCTCTAAATACCACGTATCATTACAGTGCATCTCCAGCAATCATTCCAGCAACCTACGGCCGATCAAGCATAAACTTATGATGATCATTCTAGTGGCACGCGGAAAACATCACCACAAGCTACTACTGTGTAGAATTACATAATAAGTGAAGAAATTATTTAACACTTACCCATTAACTGTGGGAAGTACGCCTCACCTCACCCGGCAACTGCTCGGAAAGACAAGGCCCCGCTCTAGACGTGTAAACAAAGACAGTTCCTTGGTCAGATCACTGTCAATGTTGTAGTACACTGTACTGTCTACCTAACCCAATAATTTTCTGAATTGTCCAAACAAAGGATCCCGCCACGAGGGAGAAAGATGGTCACATTAAGATGAGTCATTTAGGCAAAAATCCCAATGAGTCAAGCCACAAATCTAGTGACTACAGACACAATCCCTAGTGAGACCCATCTACTTGCAGAGTGTATAAACTCTATGAATATAGATAAAGTTTTAGCTGTAGATATACTAATAACAATCAGGTATACCTCCACTAAGGGATGTGCAACCCATGAGGATATATAAGTTGTTTCAGTTGTAAAAAAACGAAAACCAGGGAAAAATGAGCAGTATAGCTCCACAACCCTATCAGTGTCTCTCAAGTCAAACCATACTCAAGCACACATAGCCCAAGTCAGCGGAGTGCGCTAGAAATACCTGTTAGGTCACACGCAATCACTCACTACTAACCTGTCCGTCGGTACCTCACGGCGGGTTCACGAGCCGAAGGGGAGGCACCGACGGATAGTTCAGGGCCGGTATATATACCGGCGCTAACCGGTGTAATGCAGGGCAGCTGGACCACGTCCCGCTGTAGACGCGCCTGTGTGTAAACAAGACACTACCCTGCGCATGCGCGTCTGTGAGGCCGGTGATGGCGCGCATGCGTGGAAGCTTCAGTAATGATCGCCTCCCGCGCCACTATCCCTGCCGCACTCCGTCTCAGGACCGCGTATGCGCACACCACAGAGACTCAGAAAGCTGTATCTGCCCCGAATTCACCGCGCATCAAAGGCTCACGAGAGCCAGTCAAGCAAGCGCGACCTGGCTGTTACAGTTCAGATCACAGTTTGGAAGGCCAAAGCTAAAGTGAGTCACTAAGTATACACAATCTACCTGTGTATAGATCAATGTACCTCATCTTTAATGGATACACCCCGATCAGTAAGTGTGAACCTATGTTAAGCAAGGTCACACCGGGCAGACCTCCTCCCCAGTAGACTCAAAGGGTAGCGAACGAGTCAAGAAGAGCCTACCTGGGAAAAATCTGATGGCCAGACTCAACAAAGAAGGGGAGGGGTGAGAGAAGGAGTCTATATGTGTTGGACAGGCCACGTGAAGGGCCGCTCTCCCCCGGCTCGACCAGGCCCGAGCCCGGGCACGCAAGTACCACACCCCACCATTTCACGTCCTCCGTCCCCTCAGGGACCCCTGCCTTCAAACATATCGACCTCATGGGCCCGATCCACTGCCGGCCCACGCGCCCAGCCTGGGCCGCCATCTTGGACACTTCATCACGAGGCCGCCTGGCCCCCGATCGACCTCAACCCTGGGCCTAGCCCGGCCTCAGACATTCCGGCACCACCCTCCACCCAGGAGGTGAGCGGGCTACTTGGCAAGTCAATGGGAGAAAGAGGTGCCGATGGCTCTCCCCCGCCAAGTGCCGCTCGCCCATCACCTCCCCGGGCGCTGGCTCCACCCCCCTGCTGGGTGTCTGGACTCCCTCATCCCGGACCTCCCGACCTCCAAGTGCGAGGGTCCGGACATCAAAGCACGCCAGCCCTATAACTGGGGCAGCTCCAGAACAGGAAGGCAGTTGTATCTTGGAGTCGAGAGACGTAAAGAGGAACTCATCCTGGACGGACTACTGGCGCTGCCGTAGCTCTGTCCTGTGTACCATCATCCTGCCTGTTGGCGCTGCCACAGCCGTCGTAACCTACAGTCTACATCGTCGTCGGGACCTGCTGGCGTGGCCGCGGACCGTTGTAACCGTCATCTTTCCTTCATCCATCTCGGGACCTGCTTGGCCCCTCCACGGCCCGATCATCTCAACGCCGAGCTCGAGGATTGAGAGCTATTTCGTACTCATTGGTAACTAAGACTGTCCCGCTACCCCTTTCCTCAGCCAAAGACTTGAATCGAGGGGACCCCTGAGTCCAGACCTCCTTGTATCATACCATCGTAACCTAAGAATTGCATATAAAGTCTCGTTAACCTTCAGTCTTGTGTGGTGTCCGTCTGTGGGGGGGAAGTTACTTGTCTGTACAGTCGTTGGAGGCGGCTCTCCCCGGAGACCTCTCCCCGTAATCTCGGCCGACCTTCCCGGTCCGTCTAACATTGGTGGCCAGCGACGGGATCCGAATCACCGCATAACGTACAGAGAGTAGCTCACCCCACAACGAACCACAATGACAACTAAAGAAAGCGGATCAACTGAGAAGTTCCAAAGGGAAAAACTAGAGGAATACAGTCATCGTGAACTAAAGCAGTTCTGCATCGAACTAGGTATCGCTACCACCGGACTAAGCACCAAGGACGATTTTAAGCATGCCCTAGAATCTTGGGCAGAGACCAGGGATGCCGAAACCCCTGAGCAAAGCACCGCGAACAAAACCAGCACGGCCCCTGAAGGGCAAAGAACCGGTCTCTCGCAAGACGAAATCCAAGAAAGAGAAAGAACCCGACTACACGAGCTAGAAATGGCCCGACTCAAGATGGACGTAGAACTCAAATTGGCCGAACAAAAAATCAACTTAGAGCACCTACGTCTCCGAGAAGAAAGAGAGGAGAAACAGAGACAAAGAGAGCTCGAGGAAAAGAAACTGGCGTACGAGCACGAACGGAACCTAGCCGAGATCAACCTGCGCAAACAGAATAAAGAGTTAGGGGTGCCCGAGAGACCGCACACCCCAGGGACCACGGAAAAAAAGGTACACATCCCCAAGGATGTGGTCCGAGAATATTTTCGAGAAGACGACATCCAGCAATGGTTTAAGGCCTATGAAATCGCTATGACTGCACACCGGATCGATAGAAACGATTGGGGAGCCGGCCTATGGGGCAGATTCCTCAATGAGGGCCGCGATACCCTGTTACAACTCCCAGACCACCAGATGACCTCCTACGACCATATGAAAGCGGCCCTCCTCACCCGCTATGGCCTCACGCCCGAGATGTACCGTCAGAGGTTCCGAGACTGCACACGCATCCCGGGTACAACTTGGGTAGACTATGTCACGTACTTTAGCCGAGCTTTCGAAGGCTGGATCAAAGGAAACAACGTCACGACCTACGAGCAGCTGTTCAATCTGATGGTATGGGAGCATCTGTCCAACAATTGCTTCATTGAACTACGCCAACACCTCCTCGACAGCAAGTTAACCGATCCCCGGCAGCTCGCAGCCGAAGCTGACCGGTGGGAGATCACCAGAGTGGGCCGGAATGGGTCCTACGAGCAGAGCAGGAACAACAATGGTCACTACCGACCCAGAGGAGGAGGAGGGGGCCAAGGACGAGGAAGAGACAACACTCCGGCCGCCCCCGCTACCAGCACCACCCCCCCGGCCAACCGGGGCAGCACCCCGGCGCGACCGGGGTACAGAGCCAATGTCACGTGCCACCGATGCCAACGAGTCGGCCACTATGCAAACGACCCAAGCTGCCCACAGTATCAGAGTCCAAAACCCCGCCAAGTGGCCGCCGCGGCACTAGGGGAAGAACAGATCTCCGAGGAACAAGAAACAGGCGAGCAAGAGTATCAGGAGTGGGAGCCAGCCGCCATGACTCTCGCGTGCTTAGGGGGAAGAGACATGGTCCCGCGGGTCCCCCTACCCGCTAACACCCGGAAGTACAGCCAATGGGTGAGCATCAATGGACAACGGGCCGAAGCCCTTCGGGACACCGGGGCCAGTGTGACAGCCGTCCGCTGTCACCTGGTGACCCCAGAACAATATCTACCGAACATTCTCTGCCCTGTGCGATCAGCCGACAACTCGGAAAGTCTGTGTCGGATGGCCTGCGTCCCCTTTGAGTGGGGAGGGGTCTCCGGCATGTTGAAGGTGACGGTCCGAGACGACGCCCCTGTGGACTGCCTCCTCGGAAATGACCTAGAGAGCTCCCCGTGGGCAGCCGTGGAGCGAAAAGAACACTTGGGGATGTTAGGCGTCCCGGACTGGGCGTGCGTCACCACCCGGTCCATGGCCGCCCGTGCCAACCATCACCCGGAAGAACCAGAATGGCCGGCGCCACCGCCTCCGGTCGCCCCAGCCGAGACCTCCGACCATGACACCCCCCTCGAACCTGCTCAACCCTCCGACCTCGCTAACCTTGACCAGTGGGCCCAAGAGGGGGGGCCCACCCAAGAACAATTCCGCCGGGAACAGAAGACCTGTCCCTCCCTAGAGGGACTTCGCCAACAAGCGCTCGCCCAAAGCGCAGGGGATACCTCCGGAACTCATTGGGTCTACTGGGACAGTGATCTGTTGTACAGCGAGCAAAGAATCGCCGAGCTGGGGGCCAACCGAGTACTAGTAGTGCCCCTCCGCTTTAGAGACTTTCTGCTAAACCTGGCCCACGATGTCCCCCTGGCAGGGCACCTGGGACAAGATAAGACCTACAGTCGCCTAGTGACCCACTTCTTCTGGCCAAAAATGAGAAACGATGTGCACCAGCATTGCCGATCTTGCCCCACGTGCCAAGCCAGTGGGAAGAGCGGCCGCAAACTAAAGGCCCCCTTGCAACCTTTTCCAGTAGTCACGACCCCATTTGAGAGGGTCGGAATAGACATTGTGGGACCCCTGGACCCGCGTACAAAACAAGGCCATCGCTTCATCCTGGTGCTAGTGGACCACGCCACCCGCTACCCCGAGGCTGTTCCTCTCCGGACCGTGACAGCCCCAGTGGTCGGCCGGGCCCTGATGGGGATCTTCTCCCGTGTAGGGTTCCCCCGAGAAGTCGTCAGCGACAGAGGCACGAACTTTATCTCTAAATACATGAAATCCCTCTGGCAACAGTGTGGGGTCACCTACCGATTCACGACCCCCTATCACCCCCAAGGGAACGGACTTGTTGAGCGGTTCAACCGCACGCTAAAAGGGATGATCGGGGGATTGGAAGAGCCCCTCCGTCGCCAGTGGGATGTGCTGCTACCGTGCCTCCTCTTCGCCTACCGAGAGGTCCCACAGAAATCCCTAGGCTTCAGCCCATTTGAACTGCTATACGGGCACCCAGTACGGGGGCCGCTCAGCCTGATCAAGGAAGGCTGGGAGATACCTCCGGCCAAGAACCCTCCAGATGTCTTCCGGTACCTCCTCACCCTCCGCAACCAGTCCCGGCGGTTCAGAGACCTAGCCAAAGCCAACCTAGAGGCCAGTCAAGAGGACATGAAAAAATGGTATGACCAGAACGCCTCATCCATTGAATTCGAACCGGGACAACAGGTATGGGTAATGTCCCCCACGGAGCCATGCGCTCTCCAAGACAAATGGACGGGGCCCTTCAAGGTAATCGAGCGCAAGGGCCCTGCCACCTATCTGATCGATATGGAGTCCTCCCGGAACCCACTCCGAGTTCTCCACACCAACAGACTGAAACCCCACTTTGCACGAACAGAGCTCAGCCTACTGATGGCCACAGACAATGGGGTTGAAGACGACTCCGAGCCTCTCCCCGACCTCCTGCGGACCCAGGAGCAAGACGGCTCCGTGAATGGGGTCCGACTCTCGGAGACCCTCACCAGAGAACAACGCCAAGAGTGCCAAGCCCTCCTGTCACAGTTCGCCAGTCTGTTCTCCCTCACCCCAGGGGTCACTTCCTGGTGTGTGCACGATGTGGACACCGGCGACAGCCCTCCTATCCGCCACCGGGCCTACCGCGTACCTGATCGGGTACGGGCCTGCATCCAGGCGGAAGTGGCCAAAATGCTCACGCTCGGGGTCATCGAGCCCTCCGACAGTCCATGGGCCAGCCCGGTCGTACTGGTCCCCAAAGCAGCCGCCCCCGGAGCCACACCAGAACTCCGGTTCTGCGTCGACTACCGGGGCCTGAATGAAGTCACCAAAACAGACGCACACCCCATCCCCCGGGCAGATGAACTGGTCGACCGAATGGGAGCTGCCCGCTTCCTCAGCATCTTCGACCTGACAGCAGGTTATTGGCAGATCGGCCTCACCCCCCGAGCACAAGAACGTTCTGCCTTCTCCACCCCCGATGGCCACTACCATTTTACGGTCATGCCCTTCGGCATGAAGAATGCCCCAGCGACTTTCCAACGGCTCGTCAATCAGGTCCTGGCGGGGCTCGAAGGGTTCAGCGCCGCCTACCTCGACGACATCGCTGTGTACAGCCACCATTGGACCGAGCACCTTCACCACCTCCGAGCAGTGCTGCAAGCCCTTCAGCGAGCTGGCCTCACGATCAAGGCCAGCAAGTGTCAAATTGGACAAGGGTCTGTGACCTACCTCGGACACCAGGTGGGAAGCGGCCTAGTGGCCCCTCTACAGCTGAAAATTGCCGCCATCCAGAACTGGCAGCCCCCTATCACCCAAACCGAGGTACGAGCCTTCCTGGGCCTCACGGGCTATTACCGAAGGTTCGTGAAAGACTATGGTACCATAGTGGGGCCTCTCACAGAACTCACGTCAAAGAATCAGCCCAAGAAAGTGAACTGGACCTCAGAGTGTCAAACGGCATTCGAACAGTTGAAGGCCGCCATGTGTTCCGCCCCTGTGCTCCAGGCCCCCGACTACAGCCGGGAGTTCATCGTCCAGACGGACGCTTCCGACCAGGGCATTGGGGCGGTCCTGTCTCAAGTGAACACCGAAGGCCTCGATCAACCGGTGGCCTTCATCAGCCGGAGACTCCTACCACGGGAGCAACGCTGGAGCACCATAGAGAGGGAAGCCTTCGCGGTGGTGTGGGCCCTCAAGAAGCTCCGGCCCTACCTTTTTGGCACCCACTTTCGGGTGCAGACCGACCACCGACCCCTGCAGTGGCTGATGCATATGCGGGGGGAAAACCCAAAGTTGCTACGCTGGTCCATCTCCCTACAAGGTATGGACTTCACAGTCGAACACCGGCCCGGGTCAGATCACGCCAACGCGGATGGCCTGTCCCGGTTTTTCCGCCTCGACGAGGAGAGTCCCCAAGAGGATGGGTAGCTCTCCCCGCCTTCAGCTGGGGGGGACGCATGTTGGACAGGCCACGTGAAGGGCCGCTCTCCCCCGGCTCGACCAGGCCCGAGCCCGGGCACGCAAGTACCACACCCCACCATTTCACGTCCTCCGTCCCCTCAGGGACCCCTGCCTTCAAACATATCGACCTCATGGGCCCGATCCACTGCCGGCCCACGCGCCCAGCCTGGGCCGCCATCTTGGACACTTCATCACGAGGCCGCCTGGCCCCCGATCGACCTCAACCCTGGGCCTAGCCCGGCCTCAGACATTCCGGCACCACCCTCCACCCAGGAGGTGAGCGGGCTACTTGGCAAGTCAATGGGAGAAAGAGGTGCCGATGGCTCTCCCCCGCCAAGTGCCGCTCGCCCATCACCTCCCCGGGCGCTGGCTCCACCCCCCTGCTGGGTGTCTGGACTCCCTCATCCCGGACCTCCCGACCTCCAAGTGCGAGGGTCCGGACATCAAAGCACGCCAGCCCTATAACTGGGGCAGCTCCAGAACAGGAAGGCAGTTGTATCTTGGAGTCGAGAGAAGTAAAGAGGAACTCATCCTGGACGGACTACTGGCGCTGCCGTAGCTCTGTCCTGTGTACCATCATCCTGCCTGTTGGCGCTGCCACAGCCGTCGTAACCTACAGTCTACATCGTCGTCGGGACCTGCTGGCGTGGCCGCGGACCGTTGTAACCGTCATCTTTCCTTCATCCATCTCGGGACCTGCTTGGCCCCTCCACGGCCCGATCATCTCAACGCCGAGCTCGAGGATTGAGAGCTATTTCGTACTCATTGGTAACTAAGACTGTCCCGCTACCCCTTTCCTCAGCCAAAGACTTGAATCGAGGGGACCCCTGAGTCCAGACCTCCTTGTATCATACCATCGTAACCTAAGAATTGCATATAAAGTCTCGTTAACCTTCAGTCTTGTGTGGTGTCCGTCTGTGGGGGGGAAGTTACTTGTCTGTACAGTCGTTGGAGGCGGCTCTCCCCGGAGACCTCTCCCCGTAATCTCGGCCGACCTTCCCGGTCCGTCTAACAATATGTATCTATTTGACCCTAGGGAAGTGCAATACGCTATACAACCCTATAGGTGCTGACAACTCAAACATGAGTGCACAGCACTAACGGGGACAGTCGCCAATTAGCAGGTTTACCATAGACACTTAGATCCTTAGATCCCGATGTTGGAGAATACCCGCTCAGTTCCCAAGGGGGGTAGTAAGGAGTATCGCAATGGCAAATAGTGCAAAACCAGGTCGTGGGTGCACAGGTGAGTGCTGTCAGATGGAAATCCACGGGATATTGTCATTCAAGCCACTCACGTCCGTTTTCAACTTGAAAATCCAGCGCTGCTCTTTAACAAATAAAAAGTGCGAGACATCGGTGATATGTGGTGGAATATACGGCTGTTCGAGAACTACCCAAAACAACTCCTCGGCCTTGTGTTGAGCCTCTAAGAAATGGTTAGTGAGGCCGGTAGACTGTTTCTTACAGCGGATCGTGCTTTTGTGCTCGCTGATTCGCGCCTTGATGGGTCTTGTTGTGTGGCCCACATACTGTTTCTTGCATGGACACGAGATTAAATAGATGAGTTTGTCCGAATTGCAGTTCGTATGTTTTGTGAGCCTCCACGGTCTCGTAGTCCCGATGTCAACTGTTAGGGTCTTGCGTGTCTGTGGACAGGCCGCACAGTTGCCGCATGGATAATGGCCTTGTACAGGTATGGTGTTCCACAATGTGTTCGTACTTTGTTGAAGTTCTCTCCGTGGTCGAGTGTGGACCAAACTATCTCGGATCGATGGTCCTCTCTTGAATGCAAACAGGGGTCGGGGTATGGTGTCACACCCTGTGTTCAAGATCTTCCAATGTCTGAGTATGGTTTTTTTGACTGCATTGGACGATGTAGTGAAGGTCTGTACCATGGTCATACAGTCTCTGGTACCCTCAGACCTCCTGTGTTGGAGCAGAGCCTCACGATTGTTGTTAAAAGCTCTCTTGTGAGCCCTGTGTACTAGATGGTTCGGGTAGTGCCGATCCCTTAGATTGGATGCTAATTCAGCAGCATGGTGTTCATAAAGAGGGTTCGAAGAACAATTCCTTCTAACCCTAAGGAATTGGCCAACAGGCATGTTCTCGCGCAAAGATTGCGGATGGAAGCTATGAAATGACAATAGCGAGTTCCGTGCCATGGGTTTTTTGTAGAGTTCACTTCGTAAACCTCCCTCGGCTGGAAAGATATGTAGGTCCAAGTAGGCCAATCTGTCTTTACTGCTCTCCATGGTGAAATTAAGGAACTGATTCCTTGTATTCAACCAGGCGTGAAAAGATCCCAAAACGGCAGCAGACCCCTTCCATATGACGAGAATATCGTCAATATAACGTTTCCACAGTCCTACCTGGTGGAAGAAGGGGTTGCTGTGGTTCAACACATGGTCCTGCTCAAATTGGTGCATGTATAGATTAGCCAGGCTCGGTGCGAAGACGCTCCCCATTGACGTGCCTGACACCTGGAGGTAGAGATCGTTCCGGTACTGGAAGAAATTCTCCATCATGGCGATCCTGGCACACTCCATGATGAAGGAAACCGGTGTTATCGTGTCCAGTTGTTTAGCATCCAGGATGGTTCTGATGCAGTCAAGAGTTTCCTGTTGGGGAATCGACGTATACAGCGACTCGACGTCAAAGCTGACCAGTAGGTCGGTCTCTGCGTCGAACTCTACGGCTGTGAGTAGTCTCAGGACGTCCCCAGTGTCCTGTAGGTAGGTAGGGGTCTCTTTCACTATCGGCTTCAAGAAGACATCTACAAAGGTGGAAAGTGGCTCGAGTAGTGAGCCTATCCCCGAGATGATGGGTCGTCCAGGCGGTGGTCTCTGGGTCTTGTGTATCTTTGGTAGACAGTAAAAGTAAGGAGTGACCGGATGTGCTGTTACTAGGTATCTCGCCTCCTGAGGAGTGATCCAACCCTCTGATACTCCTTCTTCTACAAGACTCTTGATGTCATTCGAGACTCTCTGCGTGGGGTCTTGTTGAAGGCGCCGATAGGCTCTGGTGTCACTCAGTTGTCTTTCGCATTCTGCCTGATAGGTGGTGGTGTCTTGTAGCACGATCGCTCCGCCCTTATCCGCGGGTTTGATGGTAAGGGACATATCATTAGCTAATGCAGATAGTGCTTGTTTCTCGATGGAAGGCAAATTGACAAAGTTCTTCCGTTGCTGAGTGCAATTCATGGCGTCATATGTTACCGCTTGCTCAAATGCTAAGACATTGGCTGGCACTTGGTGGTTCAAAGGTGTAAAAGTCGACTTGGGTTTGAGGCCAGTGTTCTGTTCACCCGATTCGGATGCGTTGCCCGCTACCAATGAAGGATCCGATTTTTTGAAGAAGAAATGCAACCGGATCTTCCTGAAGAAACGTTCCAATTCACACCTAGTGTTGAAACGATCGCCAGTGTAAGTGGGGACAAAGCTCAACTCTTTGTTCAATACCGCATTCTCAGTCGGAGTGATATCCCTAGAGCTAAAGTTTACTACGAGGTCGCAGCTCCTGATGTCGCTCCGGTCGTGTTGCTGGTCTGTGGAGCCCAGTTGACATTTTGTTGGCCTCTTCTTTTGCCCCGATTTCTGCCCTGGCCCTGCCATAAAAAAGGCTGGTCATAATAGAAAGACGGATTCGGAGGGTACATGGGCATGGGATGCCCCATTGGTGAGGGGCCCATAGGTCCTTGATGGTAATTCCATGGGCCTGGTGGCCACCATTGTCCTTGGTTAGGGTATTGTGGAGCCCCTCGGCCTCTGTTGGCTCTACGTTGGAAACCTCTGCCACGGGTACCAGAGTTGGGGCCTGCATTAGGATTTCCTTGATCACTGGAGCCAGAATCAGAGCCCGAGGACGAGTAGTTTGACCCATACCTCCTCCCTTTTGAGGTAGTGGATGGAGTTACATAAGAGTCACTCAGATAAGGATAGGCCGACTCCATTGAAAAACGTGCCAAATCTTTTTTAAACTTCTCTACTTTGTTCAGTAGGATGTTATCACGGTAGTCCTTGTTTGTCTTATTGGCCTCGTCCAAGTTCTTTTTGTAGATCACAGGTCTAATTGCTGCGTTGATTTGGCCCTCCAGGACCTGGATCTCGATCAGGAGTGCATCGGCCGTTTTTTTAGCTGTTTTAATTATTAAAATCAACCAGTCACGGGTGCACCGCCAAGCAATAAGCGCCCAATTCTTCACGAACTCTTTATCAGTGAGGAATAAACGTGGCGCCGTGGTCACAATCAAGCCCGATGGTGCACATTTGCCATGCAGATACTCATTCATGATAACCCCATGTAAAGAGATACGTGAGTGATTTTTCTTGAGGTTCAATAATTTAACCCAATCATCTTCCGTAGTGGGGTTTGAAGTAGAGGGTAAGTCATCTAAAATGCTAGGGTTGTCATTGAGGATGGTGTTGAGATCCTCTTCATCAAAAGCTAGACCACCAAACTCCTCCATAGTAGAAAACCGTCGTGGACAACAAAACTAAATATATTGGGTGAGCTAATGGGCACCACTACAATTGCTGTATGATGCTACAATAAGAAAACAGGGACCCGCAGCCGTAGCTGCTCAGTACAATACAACAAAAAGGTATAGGAGGGTCCGAGGGAAAGTTTAACGACCTCACAGGTAGTTACCCCCAGTACAACAGCCACAAGAACAAAAAAGTACCTGTCGGTCGGATAACGCCGAGGTGCTAAGAAATAGTACTGGAGAAAGGAATGCACAGAAGAAACAATACAACAACCAGATAAATCAAAAACTCATTTGACCATCAACATTTGCTGATTAAAGTCCTATCAGACCAACCAAACAAGGCGGGGCCTCATCATGTAGGACACTCAGGCCATGGTCAGTCTACAGATGCCCAGATGTAAATTGGCGATGTATGACTGAGTCACGGTCTGGACACCGCAAAAGTTAATATAGAAATGGTACTGATAGGTGCAGTGCAAACAAAGAATACATAAGTATAGTGCAGTGGCTAAAATGGCTGTCGAGGCAAACAAGGACCTTTATTAGTGCCTGCCTGGACGTCAGATTAAAAATAGTGTAATGACAGCGTAAAATAATCACTGTCCTGCTCGCTTGGTGGAAAACAAAAATAAGGCCAACATGTTTCTGCCGTATTGTGTCAGTACACCGGCATTCGTCAGGGCCAAGCTATCAAATGCTACTGCAGATCACACTACCTAATGTGTAGAGAAAATAAAAACGTGAATAAACTAAGAGTGGTCGGACACGACCATCCTACCGCATCTTCTAAATCTTGACAGTGGATGCGAATGGACTTCCCTATGGTGAAAGAGTGAGAAAAAAACGTCAATTGTATGAACACGTGGATTAATCACATAGGCTCTAAATACCACGTATCATTACAGTGCATCTCCAGCAATCATTCCAGCAACCTACGGCCGATCAAGCATAAACTTATGATGATCATTCTAGTGGCACGCGGAAAACATCACCACAAGCTACTACTGTGTAGAATTACATAATAAGTGAAGAAATTATTTAACACTTACCCATTAACTGTGGGAAGTACGCCTCACCTCACCCGGCAACTGCTCGGAAAGACAAGGCCCCGCTCTAGACGTGTAAACAAAGACAGTTCCTTGGTCAGATCACTGTCAATGTTGTAGTACACTGTACTGTCTACCTAACCCAATAATTTTCTGAATTGTCCAAACAAAGGATCCCGCCACGAGGGAGAAAGATGGTCACATTAAGATGAGTCATTTAGGCAAAAATCACAATGAGTCAAGCCACAAATCTAGTGACTACAGACACAATCCCTAGTGAGACCCATCTACTTGCAGAGTGTATAAACTCTATGAATATAGATAAAGTTTTAGCTGTAGATATACTAATAACAATCAGGTATACCTCCACTAAGGGATGTGCAACCCATGAGGATATATAAGTTGTTTCAGTTGTAAAAAAACGAAAACCAGGGAAAAATGAGCAGTATAGCTCCACAACCCTATCAGTGTCTCTCAAGTCAAACCATACTCAAGCACACATAGCCCAAGTCAGCGGAGTGCGCTAGAAATACCTGTTAGGTCACACGCAATCACTCACTACTAACCTGTCCGTCGGTACCTCACGGCGGGTTCACGAGCCGAAGGGGAGGCACCGACGGATAGTTCAGGGCCGGTATATATACCGGCGCTAACCGGTGTAATGCAGGGCAGCTGGACCACGTCCCGCTGTAGACGCGCCTGTGTGTAAACAAGACACTACCCTGCGCATGCGCGTCTGTGAGGCCGGTGATGGCGCGCATGCGTGGAAGCTTCAGTAATGATCGCCTCCCGCGCCACTATCCCTGCCGCACTCCGTCTCAGGACCGCGTATGCGCACACCACAGAGACTCAGAAAGCTGTATCTGCCCCGAATTCACCGCGCATCAAAGGCTCACGAGAGCCAGTCAAGCAAGCGCGACCTGGCTGTTACAGTTCAGATCACAGTTTGGAAGGCCAAAGCTAAAGTGAGTCACTAAGTATACACAATCTACCTGTGTATAGATCAATGTACCTCATCTTTAATGGATACACCCCGATCAGTAAGTGTGAACCTATGTTAAGCAAGGTCACACCGGGCAGACCTCCTCCCCAGTAGACTCAAAGGGTAGCGAACGAGTCAAGAAGAGCCTACCTGGGAAAAATCTGATGGCCAGACTCAACAAAGAAGGGGAGGGGTGAGAGAAGGAGTCTATATGTATCTATTTGACCCTAGGGAAGTGCAATACGCTATACAACCCTATAGGTGCTGACAACTCAAACATGAGTGCACAGCACTAACGGGGACAGTCGCCAATTAGCAGGTTTACCATAGACACTTAGATCCTTAGATCCCGATGTTGGAGAATACCCGCTCAGTTCCCAAGGGGGGTAGTAAGGAGTATCGCAATGGCAAATAGTGCAAAACCAGGTCGTGGGTGCACAGGTGAGTGCTGTCAGATGGAAATCCACGGGATATTGTCATTCAAGCCACTCACGTCCGTTTTCAACTTGAAAATCCAGCGCTGCTCTTTAACAAATAAAAAGTGCGAGACATCGGTGATATGTGGTGGAATATACGGCTGTTCGAGAACTACCCAAAACAACTCCTCGGCCTTGTGTTGAGCCTCTAAGAAATGGTTAGTGAGGCCGGTAGACTGTTTCTTACAGCGGATCGTGCTTTTGTGCTCGCTGATTCGCGCCTTGATGGGTCTTGTTGTGTGGCCCACATACTGTTTCTTGCATGGACACGAGATTAAATAGATGAGTTTGTCCGAATTGCAGTTCGTATGTTTTGTGAGCCTCCACGGTCTCGTAGTCCCGATGTCAACTGTTAGGGTCTTGCGTGTCTGTGGACAGGCCGCACAGTTGCCGCATGGATAATGGCCTTGTACAGGTATGGTGTTCCGCAATGTGTTCGTACTTTGTTGAAGTTCTCTCCGTGGTCGAGTGTGGACCAAACTATCTCGGATCGATGGTCCTCTCTTGAATGCAAACAGGGGTCGGGGTATGGTGTCACACCCTGTGTTCAAGATCTTCCAATGTCTGAGTATGGTTTTTTTGACTGCATTGGACGATGTAGTGAAGGTCTGTACCATGGTCATACAGTCTCTGGTACCCTCAGACCTCCTGTGTTGGAGCAGAGCCTCACGATTGTTGTTAAAAGCTCTCTTGTGAGCCCTGTGTACTAGATGGTTCGGGTAGTGCCGATCCCTTAGATTGGATGCTAATTCAGCAGCATGGTGTTCATAAAGAGGGTTCGAAGAACAATTCCTTCTAACCCTAAGGAATTGGCCAACAGGCATGTTCTCGCGCAAAGATTGCGGATGGAAGCTATGAAATGACAATAGCGAGTTCCGTGCCATGGGTTTTTTTGTAGAGTTCACTTCGTAAACCTCCCTCGGCTGGAAAGATATGTAGGTCCAAGTAGGCCAATCTGTCTTTACTGCTCTCCATGGTGAAATTAAGGAACTGATTCCTTGTATTCAACCAGGCGTGAAAAGATCCCAAAACGGCAGCAGACCCCTTCCATATGACGAGAATATCATCAATATAACGTTTCCACAGTCCTACCTGGTGGAAGAAGGGGTTGCTGTGGTTCAACACATGGTCCTGCTCAAATTGGTGCATGTATAGATTAGCCAGGCTCGGTGCGAAGACGCTCCCCATTGACGTGCCTGACACCTGGAGGTAGAGATCGTTCCGGTACTGGAAGAAATTCTCCATCATGGCGATCCTGGCACACTCCATGATGAAGGAAACCGGTGTTATCGTGTCCAGTTGTTTAGCATCCAGGATGGTTCTGATGCAGTCAAGAGTTTCCTGTTGGGGAATCGACGTATACAGCGACTCGACGTCAAAGCTGACCAGTAGGTCGTCTCTGCGTCGAACTCTACGGCTGTGAGTAGTCTCAGGACGTCCCCAGTGTCCTGTAGGTAGGTAGGGGTCTCTTTCACTATCGGCTTCAAGAAGACATCTACAAAGGTGGAAAGTGGCTCGAGTAGTGAGCCTATCCCCGAGATGATGGGTCGTCCAGGCGGTGGTCTCTGGGTCTTGTGTATCTTTGGTAGACAGTAAAAGTAAGGAGTGACCGGATGTGCTGTTACTAGGTATCTCGCCTCCTGAGGAGTGATCCAACCCTCTGATACTCCTTCTTCTACAAGACTCTTGATGTCATTCGAGACTCTCTGCGTGGGGTCTTGTTGAAGGCGCCGATAGGCTCTGGTGTCACTCAGTTGTCTTTCGCATTCTGCCTGATAGGTGGTGGTGTCTTGTAGCACGATCGCTCCGCCCTTATCCGCGGGTTTGATGGTAAGGGACATATCATTAGCTAATGCAGATAGTGCTTGTTTCTCGATGGAAGGCAAATTGACAAAGTTCTTCCGTTGCTGAGTGCAATTCATGGCGTCATATGTTACCGCTTGCTCAAATGCTAAGACATTGGCTGGCACTTGGTGGTTCAAAGGTGTAAAAGTCGACTTGGGTTTGAGGCCAGTGTTCTGTTCACCCGATTCGGATGCGTTGCCCGCTACCAATGAAGGATCCGATTTTTTGAAGAAGAAATGCAACCGGATCTTCCTGAAGAAACGTTCCAATTCACACCTAGTGTTGAAACGATCGCCAGTGTAAGTGGGGACAAAGCTCAACCCTTTGTTCAATACCGCATTCTCAGTCGGAGTGATATCCCTAGAGCTCAAGTTTACTACGAGGTCGCAGCTCCTGATGTCGCTCCGGTCGTGTTGCTGGTCTGTGGAGCCCAGTTGACATTTTGTTGGCCTCTTCTTTTGCCCCGATTTCTGCCCTGGCCCTGCCATAAAAAAGGCTGGTCATAATAGAAAGACGGATTCGGAGGGTACATGGGCATGGGATGCCCCATTGGTGAGGGGCCCATAGGTCCTTGATGGTAATTCCATGGGCCTGGTGGCCACCATTGTCCTTGGTTAGGGTATTGTGGAGCCCCTCGGCCTCTGTTGGCTCTACGTTGGAAACCTCTGCCACGGGTACCAGAGTTGGGGCCTGCATTAGGATTTCCTTGATCACTGGAGCCAGAATCAGAGCCCGAGGACGAGTAGTTTGACCCATACCTCCTCCCTTTTGAGGTAGTGGATGGAGTTACATAAGAGTCACTCAGATAAGGATAGGCCGACTCCATTGAAAAACGTGCCAAATCTTTTTTAAACTTCTCTACTTTGTTCAGTAGGATGTTATTACGGTAGTCCTTGTTTGTCTTATTGGCCTCGTCCAAGTTCTTTTTGTAGATCACAGGTCTAATTGCTGCGTTGATTTGGCCCTCCAGTACCTGGATCTCGATCAGGAGTGCATCGGCCGTTTTTTTAGCTGTTTTAATTATTAAAATCAACCAGTCACGGGTGCACCGCCAAGCAATAAGCGCCCAATTCTTCACGAACTCTTTATCAGTGAGGAATAAACGTGGCGCCGTGGTCACAATCAAGCCCGATGGTGCACATTTGCCATGCAGATACTCATTCATGATAACCCCATGTAAAGAGATACGTGAGTGATTTTTCTTGAGGTTCAATAATTTAACCCAATCATCTTCCGTAGTGGGGTTTGAAGTAGAGGGTAAGTCATCTAAAATGCTAGGGTTGTCATTGAGGATGGTGTTGAGATCCTCTTCATCAAAAGCTAGACCACCAAACTCCTCCATAGTAGAAAACCGTCGTGGACAACAAAACTAAATATATTGGGTGAGCTAATGGGCACCACTACAATTGCTGTATGATGCTACAATAAGAAAACAGGGACCCGCAGCCGTAGCTGCTCAGTACAATACAACAAAAAGGTATAGGAGGGTCCGAGGGAAAGTTTAACGACCTCACAGGTAGTTACCCCCAGTACAACAGCCACAAGAACAAAAAGTACCTGTCGGTCGGATAACGCCGAGGTGCTAAGAAATAGTACTGGAGAAAGGAATGCACAGAAGAAACAATACAACAACCAGATAAATCAAAAACTCATTTGACCATCAACATTTGCTGATTAAAGTCCTATCAGACCAACCAAACAAGGCGGGGCCTCATCATGTAGGACACTCAGGCCATGGTCAGTCTACAGATGCCCAGATGTAAATTGGCGATGTATGACTGAGTCACGGTCTGGACACCGCAAAAGTTAATATAGAAATGGTACTGATAGGTGCAGTGCAAACAAAGAATACATAAGTATAGTGCAGTGGCTAAAATGGCTGTCGAGGCAAACAAGGACCTTTATTAGTGCCTGCCTGGACGTCAGATTAAAAATAGTGTAATGACAGCGTAAAATAATCACTGTCCTGCTCGCTTGGTGGAAAACAAAAATAAGGCCAACATGTTTCTGCCGTATTGTGTCAGTACACCGGCATTCGTCAGGGCCAAGCTATCAAATGCTACTGCAGATCACACTACCTAATGTGTAGAGAAAATAAAAACGTGAATAAACTAAGAGTGGTCGGACACGACCATCCTACCGCATCTTCTAAATCTTGACAGTGGATGCGAATGGACTTCCCTATGGTGAAAGAGTGAGAAAAAAACGTCAATTGTATGAACACGTGGATTAATCACATAGGCTCTAAATACCACGTATCATTACAGTGCATCTCCAGCAATCATTCCAGCAACCTACGGCCGATCAAGCATAAACTTATGATGATCATTCTAGTGGCACGCGGAAAACATCACCACAAGCTACTACTGTGTAGAATTACATAATAAGTGAAGAAATTATTTAACACTTACCCATTAACTGTGGGAAGTACGCCTCACCTCACCCGGCAACTGCTCGGAAAGACAAGGCCCCGCTCTAGACGTGTAAACAAAGACAGTTCCTTGGTCAGATCACTGTCAATGTTGTAGTACACTGTACTGTCTACCTAACCCAATAATTTTCTGAATTGTCCAAACAAAGGATCCCGCCACGAGGGAGAAAGATGGTCACATTAAGATGAGTCATTTAGGCAAAAATCCCAATGAGTCAAGTCTCTACACATTAGGTAGTGTGATCTGCAGTAGCATTTGATAGCTTGGCCCTGACGAATGCCGGTGTACTGACACAATACGGCAGAAACATGTTGGCCTTATTTTTGTTTTCCACCAAGCGAGCAGGACAGTGATTATTTTACGCTGTCATTACACTATTTTTAATCTGACGTCCAGGCAGGCACTAATAAAGGTCCTTGTTTGCCTCGACAGCCATTTTAGCCACTGCACTATACTTATGTATTCTTTGTTTGCACTGCACCTATCAGTACCATTTCTATATTAACTTTTGCGGTGTCCAGACCGTGACTCAGTCATACATCGCCAATTTACATCTGGGCATCTGTAGACTGACCATGGCCTGAGTGTCCTACATGATGAGGCCCCGCCTTGTTTGGTTGGTCTGATAGGACTTTAATCAGCAAATGTTGATGGTCAAATGAGTTTTTGATTTATCTGGTTGTTGTATTGTTTCTTCTGTGCATTCCTTTCTCCAGTACTATTTCTTAGCACCTCGGCGTTATCCGACCGACAGGTACTTTTTGTTCTTGTGGCTGTTGTACTGGGGGTAACTACCTGTGAGGTCGTTAAACTTTCCCTCGGACCCTCCTATACCTTTTTGTTGTATTATAATGATGAGGAGGCCCAAGTTCTAGAAATTTTTGTCCAGAAGGGATCCTTACGCCTAAATGTTTTTGACAGGGGGGCATCAAAAAGATTGAAGACCCCTGCCATAGAGCAACATTCCTAGGTCCTGCCAAAGCCCAGAGAGGACCAGTGTCTTACCTTACATGTGTCCACTTACTTCTACAAGCTGGAAACAGTCTCCAGCAGTGGTAGAGCCAAAGGCTAACAAATGTCTATTTATGCCCTGCATGCTGTGCCTCTGCCACCCTCCCCGGTGTGCTGGATCAGACCAGTGCCATGAACAGACGCCTCATGCTGACAGGGCTCCCATGAGAAGGAAGGACAGGATGGGCAGAGCAAACAAATCCCACCCAAGAGGACTCCTCTGTATCCTCCTATCTACCCACCTGCCACCAATGACCACTTGTTTCCCCAAAGGCCTGACACCTATTTACTACTGGCCCACAATTGGTAAATGTAAGCAGACTTGTGATTGGTATACAAACTGTTAGGGAGAAAAACATGGATTTGGACCCGGTATTCCTGGGCCCACATCATAATCTCTATTGCAGAGGAATAGATCATGGGCACAGGACATAGATGCATGGATACTGGCCGAATTTAGAGAGTCTCACCCCCCTCCCCACACATCACTCTCCTCACAGCTGAAACCTTGCATTGCATAATGATGGCATGCATGCTCTTCTTTAATAAACCATCAGCACAATGTAAATTATAGCTTCCTTTGATACTATCTTCATCTGTTTTCCTTTGGGAGCCTTCCTCAGAGCCTTTGCTGCTAGCCCTTTGGCTTCCTCATTACAGCTTTTGGTCCACACTTGCTACCTGTTTTTAATTTGCATGTCATGTATCGGCATTACCTTATAGTATATAGAATATCATGGTCTGTATACTGTGGGCCTGATTCGCAATGGAAGACTTACACATCTTGGATAAGCTTATGCTTGTTTGGAATGCACAAGACTGCAATTCAATAATAAAAGAATACGTTTATAAGTGTGGAGACTCTGCCGTCAGGGTGGAGAACTCAGCTCCTGAAAAGATTGGCATATCTGATCTCTTTACATGAGGAGTTCTCCACCCTGACTCCGGAGTCTCAGCACTCATAACATTACGATAAAAAAGCACTTTTGTGAATTCCAAATAAACGTAAACTTACACAAGAGAGTCAGTTTGCCTTTGTGAATCAGGCCCTGCATTCTTTACAAAGCAAAGTAGTAGCTACATAAAATAGGTATTTGATAAGAGAAGTAGGAAGCAATGTGCTATGGTGAATGTCTTTCTCCACAGGTGTGTAGGTACCAATAGAGCAGCTTGTGCGGTTTAACCAGGCTCCCTAGATTAGATGGGCTCATGCCGCCCCAATTAATGATATGGGCCTCTCAATTTGTACTACAAAGCTAGGGGTCGAGGGGTGCAATTTCTTTGCTTGCAGTTCAGCCCCTGGAAACCTTTCCACTCCTTGCCTACATGTGAAGCAACCTGAAATGAATGGTCTTTAGAGGAAGCCAGTGTTTTGACTTCAAAGCTGGCAGACAAGTGCTCTGCCTGGGGCTATCGCAACCCAGCATAAACGGAGGGGTTCACGTGACACTGAGAAGCTCTGCCTGTTGGCCTTCGAAATACAGGAAAAATATGCAAACAGGAGCCTCAGAAAAGTATGAAAGCATGCAAACTAACCAGAGCAAACAATACTAAACAAAATATTCAAATACTGAACCATCACACAGCTATCAGCATTTGTGAAATTATTTAACTTGACACATTCTTTAAGAAACTTCCACTGAGAATATTTTGCATTTATCTCACTACATACACAAATGGAAACTGTTTTATTCCTACCTCAGAGAGGGAACCAGCTGGACTCCGGTTCTGGTAGCCATTCTGACCTCAGCACCAACTCATTGATGCCCCCATCTATTCTCATTCCAATGGCATCCCAGTGCAGTGTACCAGCATCACTTTGGGTGGCTTTGAATTCTGCTGTTTCTTATTGTGCAATCTGTTTCCTTTCTGACAACTGGCTTTAGGAGCCAAATAGAGAATGCCTGCTTCAGCAGCTCAGCAATGGAAACACGATATGTCACTTCACAAATTGCCAGAAAGAAAACCTGAAATTCCAGAATGTTTTTGAATTTCTCAAGCTCTGTTTTCTGTAAGAAAAGGGGGTGTATGCATGCCATGTAGGAATTGCAGGTTTACGATTGCATGTGTTTTTGTGTGTGTGTGTTTATGTGTATGTGTGTGTGAGAAATTTGAGGTGATAAAGAGCTACAGAGTGAGACAGCAGCTGGTCCTCTGTTATGGCCGAAGAGCATCACCCCACTCCTCCAAGTTGGCAGATAAAAATATAAAATGATAATGAAACAATTTATTTTCATGATATCTTTCCCTGACTGAGCTGAGTCCGCAAGTGGCCGCGTCTAAGGCGCGGTGGGCCAACCTCTGGGGACACCAGCAGGGAGAAGGAGAGTTGGGCACTGCAAGTGCGCATGTTGGTTTGGAAGGCTGTTTGTGGATGGCCAAACTGACAGGCGTATTTATATTCCTTTAACCAAGCTGTGTTGAATAGCGGGGTGGAGAAGGGGCACAGGATATATGTCACAGAGTGAGGGTCAAACTAACATGCTTAGACCAATCCTAGAGCTTCTCTCATCCTGGGTAATAGTATTAGAACAGCATCTGGATTGGGTGGGGAATCTGGGAGCCTGTGCAGTGGTGCTCATGGATTGCACTCGTGGAAGAAGCCAGACACCACAGGACTGGCGGCGGGGGTTGAATTCTACCCTTCTAGTGTGAGAAGACATGTACACACTGGTCTGACCGGTAATAGGTTAATAGAACCCCAGCTGCCACCGACACAGGCCTGACATCCTGCTGCAGGATGAAACTTCGGCAGGGGAGGCCTGGAAATTAGGTTTCCTGTCCAGGGAGGTGTAACCACCACCCCAGACAGGCTTTAGTGTATTGGGGCAGGGTGAGTGCACTCAGTGAATGCTTTTCAGACAGTGCCTGGGGCACACAAGGTGTCCCTGTGTCCCTGTGCACACCCCAGTTCAAACTGGTTGCTGGGGCACAAAACTGGACAAAGGGGAAGGGGTGTAACCACCCCCTCCCCAGGACCTCCCATAGGTGGGACCTTGGAGTTAGTCCAGTCCCTATACTTAGTATAAATATAGGAACCCAGTCCTTAGGACTTTAGATTACCCTGGATGAAACTCTGCAACATATATCCTGGACCTTTGACATTCTATTTCAACTAGAAGGCGGAAGGATCTCCCTTGGGGTGAAGGAGTGACTCCCCTGTTCAAACAGGCACAAAAGAAGCATCTTGCCGGTCTGCATTTCCGAGGCTCCCGCAAGAACCCGAAGGTTTTGTGACACAGGTCATGGACTTCCAGACATCTCCGAGGCTGACACTAGATCCCAGCAAAGCTGAGACCCGCAGCCATCATGAGAGATGTGGGACTGGAACTCCTGGACACTGTGCACATTTGCTAGTGCACCTACTTCCCGAGCTTTTCCGAAGTCCTCTTCTAAGTGTCCTTCCTTTGTAATTTTCCAGCCGCGACTTTCCCCATAGAAGTAAATGATGATTTGCGTCTGTGTTTAGACACTGCACGCATCCCCCGTGGGTCTCCTGTGTCACTACCTTGGGTGCTTCCTGGTGGCCCCAGTGGTTCTACAGGCTCTATGCCTTGTATCTATGTCAGTCGTGGTTCTTATACCACTTTCTTAGTATATGGTTTGTGAGGCCCCTAGGGCAAAACGTATACTGTGCTAATTTACTGTGTGCTAAAGAAGTTTACTTCATGTACTTTTGCCTCTAGCCTCATAAAGAGACTAGAGGAGTGTGTTTATAATAAATACATATATTTTATATATATACCTGGTGTGGTTCTCTTTTCATTTGGTCATTAATGAGATTATAGACTGGTAAAACAAGCTGCTTTACAATCCTCTAAGACTTATCCTGAAAGCTGCTCTCCACAGCTACCTCTAGGCGTCACGAAGACTCTCACCTGAATTCTGTTTGGTTTCCTTCTTGGTTTTGCTTGTTCCCTACTCCCCCGAGCATCAAATGAAACCAGCAAGATAGAATATAACTTACTGTTTCCAAATGACCCCCAAGGGAATGGGGAGTGGAAGAGAGAGAAAGAGAAGAAACAAACACCGTCTGCTGGCGTCGGGAATGCTTCTTGTGGACGTCTCTCAAGGAACTGGGAATGCGGTACGTGTCTCTACCAAGATTGTGTTTATCCTGAAGAAATAAATAAAATACTAAGTTCTCATAAGATTTTTTGGGGGTACGCAATTATTGTCAAATTCTAACATACTCATAATTAAAATACCATGCTAATTGACAGCAACACTTTGCACTTCTTTAAATGCATTCATTTAGTGGGTTTTCTCAGTATTCCTTGATCTGACTTTTCTGTATAAAAACACATATAAAGCTTACTTAATACACTTTCTCAATAATCTTGTATTTCACAATTGTCATATGCAAGATAAAGGCATGTGCCTTATTTGTACCTTTCCCAGGCTCCAAAAAGGGGTTCTGAAATGAAATAAAATAATCAAAAGAAGCCACAAGAAGAAACAGCAATATGACTTGCTTGTTCTCTAAACCATTTTAGCAAATACTAATTAGTAACATTGGCTCCTGTTTGCAATGCCCTTTAAATAAACTTGAACTTCTAAGTTGTCTTATGAAACTGTTCTGAAGTTATTTCAAACAAAATGTCACTTTTAAAAGTTAGCTTTCGTTCCAACACGTAATCTTCAAAGAAATACAGGGGCAGATTTACAATAAGTGGCGCATCCCTGCATATCAGCAGGGTTGTGCCACTTATTGTGCGCCATGCCTACGCCGCCATGGATGCGCCGCATTTACAATGCGGCTCACCATGGGGCAAAAACAGCACAGATGCGTGCCGTAAAAGCGGCGCATTGCTGGAGTTGCGTCGCAAGCGCAATGCAGCTCCAGCAAGGCTCTAGGGGGGCCCTATTCTTACAATGCTGCATCAATCTTTATGCCTGCTTCAAGCAGGCGCAGGGTTTTGACGCAGCATGGGCTCAAAAGGGACTGAGTGAAATCTTGTAGATTTTACTCAGCCACTCTTAGGAGGCGTTCCTGTGCCAGAACGCCCCTCCTGCACAGGAACGGATCCTTCTGGCACAGGGCTTTACAACGTGACGCATCTCCCAGATGTGTCACGTGTAAATACCCTGCACCATTGCGCCTCTTTTGCGCTGCCGCTGCCTCACAAAAGTGACGCAACGGCGGAGTAAAAGGGCCACAAGGGGCTTGTAAATCTGCCCCGAAGTCCTTGTAAAAACAACCAGTGTTGAAAATAAACATTAGTGGTGAAAGCAGTCTATCAGGAGAGATAACTGTTCTGAACAAAGCTGTCATACATTATTTATCGTCTCTTGAGAAACTCACTCGAGCATTGGATTTCTGTTCTGCAAAATGCACTCAAGTGTTAAATGTGCATTTCCGAGTGCAGAAATCTCTTTTATTAACTTGGTAATGTCTTTAACCCGTTCAGTGCTTCGAACGTCCAACGGTCGTCGCGTGCACTACCTCGCTAGTGCTGCGCACGACCGTTGGACGTCCGAATCCCGTTAGCGCAATCGAACGTCCTCACTGGGGCGGAATGTTTGCGCGCGCTTAACGGGTTAAATAAAAGAATAATCTGTTCGGCTCACCGTTGTCAAGCAGGAATGCAATAATAATGAAATACCAGCTGGCTCACTCGGAATTTCTCGGCAACGATCTGTTGATGCCTTGTTCTTCTTTTCACAGGAAGCTGGAGGGAGGTGTCTGAAGTCCAGCGCCGAAGGAGGACCGGTGGAGACAGCAGGAGAGCGCCTGGCGAGCAGAGAAGCCAGCCCGGTGCCAACCACTGCCACGGATCTGGACGGGGGGCCCGAGGAGACAGCGAGACAGGTGGGAGTCACTGGCGAGAAGCAAAGCTGGGAGACGGAGGGGTGGGGTTAATAGTCTCAGAGCAGGTTGAAGGCACGTGTTCAGCCGTGCATGTAAACTGACAGTTAGGGGCGGCTGAAAAACGTGAGCAAGCACGAACTTGAGCCAATGGTCCTCTACATTCTGCTGGAAAGCATAGAATCAGCAAGCATTGGCCAACACAAGAATAAATACATTCAAAGAGGCATTAAGCATTGACTACAACAAGGAATACATATTAAAAGAGGCATTAGGTATTAACATGTTTGCCTTTTACTAGAAACATTCCGTCTTTGCAAGGAATTTGGTTTTCATGATAGTTATTTCATAACACTAGGATAACTTTCTATAAGGTTGTCTTTAAACCTACCATCATAAGGGTCGTTTGGACTGGTGCAAGGTTCCCACTAGAATAGTGGACAGCATATGCCAGGCCAACTTCTCACAGATATGACCACAAAGAAATTGAGCTCTAGCAGATTGATATACACAAGAGCATGCAAAAAAAGTAGAGGCAATCCTTTAACCGCATCGCTGCGGCGGTTATTTTTCCGCTACGCGGCTTTTTTTATAAAAGCCGCATTAGATGACGAGCTCAGCTCGTCATCCGCACACAACGACCGTGGCTGATGGCGAGCTGAGCTCGTCATCAGCATCGAAGGGGTTAAGGAATAACACACTGCAGATAAACATCCTGAAGAGTTTTGATATCATTCCTTCCTTCCTTCCAAAAAAAGAAATAATCCTAAATTTAGTCGGGATGGCGACACAAAAAGATCGTGTAAAGGCTAAAGTAGTCCCTGGAAAATCATTCCCAGTAGTACCCTTTAAATTATATCCCAAAACTGGGGGAACCTGGTGTAGCAATCACCAATACCCGGAGTCTAGGGAATCTAGAGAGGCTTATTTATTTTTATTTAAAAGGTTTTATATAGCGCTGCTGGACCCGAGAGTATCAGAGTGCTTTACATAGTGATAACACAAGAACATATTAAGTTCAATGTACATTTGAAAAAGAACAGGAAAATAAAAGAAATAATTAAAAAAAAATAGTAGAGGGACAGGGAGAGTTGAGAGTAGCGCTATTGAAGAGGGTGAGGTGGGGGAGAGTGAAATGGAAGGGGGAGGGGGTAGCAGAGCGACCCAGAGTAGAAGTGTGTTGAGTAGGTCCACTCCCACTCCCTTATAAATGGAGTCTTCAAACTCAAAGGGTTATCTCCACTAGTGCCAGTGGGAGGACCCCTAATGGAAGATTTTACGGTCCCTGACATTAATCTAAATCAGTCCCCTAAAATGTCTCAAATATCTAATTTAGAGTCGTCCAGGATACATATTCCTGCTACTTCATCTTTCTTTAAGGATGGCCCTGATAAAATGCAACTGTTCAATTGTACAATCAGCGGTACAAGCCTATTGGATTCACGGAGCTCATCTACTCCTGATCTATCCCTGAATTTTCTTCCCCTCAAGTAATAATCCAAAGTGAAAAATACTGATGTTGGAATCATTACTTTTTCCTGGAGAAAGTGCTGTCTTCCATCCTAGCCTTAATGGAGAAATCAGTGAGTAATTCCGGCTTTATTCTGGATTCCCTTTTAACCTTGACAACGTTCATAGCCTCTGAACAAAAATGATCACCCGGTAAAGCCTGCCTACTCCCCTCCCGTAAGCCTGATCCAGGGAATGGGTCCTCCCCTCCTCTACTTCTGGAGGATAACTCCAATCAGCCCTATACTACCAAACAGACTCTCTTTTCCATGCTAAAAGGCAGGACTTTGTCATTCAGGTGGGTAAGCCTTTTTCTAGTAGTGTCATGTGCTTATCTAGGTTCCTGCTTGATACTGTGACCTTATGCCCCTATTCGGCTATAAAGCCCTTTATTCCCTATATTGGCATAACCGTTCAAGTGCGATTTTCTGAAAAGTCATCTCTGGCCTCACACGAGCAGAGCCACAGAGCCACATTCCAGTATGACTCTCTGCTACTTCCTTTGCGACCAATTAGTGCGATGACAGAGCAGCAGTCACTATCTGATATTCCTAGATAACACTCCGAGTTCTTCAACAAGATAAAAACTTAGCAAACCTGGAAATCCCCGCTTGCTATGTTTTGATTAGTAATGGAACTCTAATGAGCAACTGATAACTATCACTTCCTAGTGACATCTTTAATTGACGTCTTATGTCCAGCAAACTTGCGTCAAACCCGGCACCTGTCAGGTATAAATATTACCAACGTTGCCTTAAGCAATGAGCGTTGCCTGTTGCTGATGCCAGCTGCCTGCATGACCCGTGTTGGTAAAAACTAGCACTCTGTCGCTGCAGCCTGCTATCCTGTGGTGGTGAAGCTACTGATTACCATTATCGCCGCTACAGTGCGAACTGTGGTTCAGTACGCTTGAGGAGCCGTGCAGCCGTCCTCTGCGAAGACATCCAGCTCAGCTGCCCGCGGACGCTGTCACCCCTCCTTCCTCGACGCGCTGAGAGAAGCCGCTGCATTTCTCGTGCAGAGAAATCCAGTCCCGGCGCATCCGGTTTACCCTCGCAGGTGACTGGGATATCGAGAGAGACCCCTGAAGGAGATACCAATCCTCCATCATTCTATTCAGAAGTATGGTGTTGACTAAACCCTTAGACGAGAATTCTTGGAACCAACCTTGGCAAAACCAACTTAACTTAAGCTACTTACTTACTCCCCTTCTCACGTGTTAGGCTTAGGTCAGGCACACTGGGGTAGGCTTAGTTAGAAGCACCAGTTGAGTATGTTAGCCTAATGTATATATGACTGTATATATGTTTTATTACTTTTAAACCATTGTATGGCTAAGAAACCATATCAATGCTTTTACAGTTCTATTTCGCAATTCTTATCTTACTGTACGTACTTTTTATAATAACAGTTATTGAAATTGTGGCAATACATTTCTCTTGTATGAGAAGAAAGACTGTTCAATAAATGTTACCCTTTATTGATAAACGCCCGTCTCTCTATTCTCTACATATTGTGAAAGTAAACTGCACTAGACTGACTGAGTGAAATCTATGTCTATTGTTTCACACGACCCTAGAGATCGACTCTTGATCTGAGGAGCAAAGTTGTCATGTTGCACGGTTGTTGGAAAACTGAATCCCTTCTTGTCTGTGCCAAGGAAGCTGATCACTTCCTATGCAGAGAAGAAAGTTTCCAGTGACCTCTGAGCTAGTTGGTAACACAACCCAATTAAGTTTAGCATAGTCAGTGGAGGCCTGGAATATCCGCAGTTCCACGTCGATACTACTGTTTATGTTATTCCAATGCGCAGGGCCTAGTGGGAAACTAGGAACTACACTACAGTAGGAAGAAAAAAATCAAACTGAAAGAAAATGAAGATAAACTTGATAAAATACACTCCTCTGCTCTACAGCAACTCTTCGGTCCTGAGTCTTTGCCAACAGCGGCTGTACCTATGTCCCATCTGCGAGCTAAGAAGGAAAATACAAACTCAAATACAATTCGAAAGGTTTTTCCTATCTTCGTAAAAACAGGTGTGTAACCCCTGAGAATCCTATTGAGGAGGAACTAAAAGTTGGTTGCTCACCCATTAAGGAAAAGGACATTAAGAATAAAATTAACAGCGTTCGTAAGAAAAAGAAGAATGAAAAAAGGGAAAAACGTAGGAGGATAAATAAGTAAAGGATAAAATGGCTACACTTTGATCCTAATATAATTCACAATATACCAACAACCTCAGAATCAAAAGTTTAGAAGAAGGAAGATGGTCAAGCAGAGCTCAATCTATTGGAAGCTTATTCTTCTTTTTGAACCAAAGTGCACCAAATAAATCAACTCAAGATGCACTTGCATTAGATATACGTGTTCCTCCTACTGCTCAGAGTCTCTTGAACCCTAATGCTTCTTTATTTGCTTCCTCCCTAGGTAATAATGTCATTTATAATCCTTCTGAAAATATTCCAGAGAGATTCCACCTGGTTAATTCTTCACATTCTGCCCCTTTTACCCTGAACCATTTATGAAGAGGACTTTTCTGTTGGGTTGCTTTTCTGAAATCCCAGGCCTTCAAATGGTCGAAAGCAACAACATCGCTCTGGTTGAGGTAATAAAATATAATATTCTTAGGGGCGCAAGTGTAACATTTGCATCCAAAGCGATCTCCCACCTGATAATGTCACACAGTGATACATTGCGTTGTTGTAGCATTGATGTTCTAATACCTGAAGAGGAGCCAGCCTTAAACAAGCAGTCCAAAATAAACAGTCTAACATCGATCTAGTATCCACCTCAAGGGGCAAACCCTTCTTGGAGAGAGAGAGTATATTCCAGGTCTCCTTGGTAAAGAAGGCAGGACTGTCTTGCTTCTTAGAGAGAAAAATACCCAGCAAGTACTTTCTGCAGAGGAGGAAGACAAGAAATGGAGTTGGGTAGCAGGCTCTCTTAATACAAAGAGATACTTAGGTCTAAAATGTGGGAAATCTTCTCGCAAGGATATTTATGTGATATCTTGGAACGCAGCTGGCTGAAGAACTAATAAAAACAAACTCTTAATCTTGAGAGAGCAGAGGTCTGATATCATTTGTCTACAAGAAACTTGGATCACAAAGGACTGGTCCTCTGAAGATTATATATTGTTGAGTCGGCCTGTGCTCCCTGTGAAAAGAGGTCATGCAAAAAGAGTTATTTCAATTTTGCTAAGTACGTAAGTACGTGTTTTAGTTGGTCATATAAAGACATTTTTCATGCCTCAAACTTAATTCAGGCAATTAAGCTAGATCATAAGGATGCCCAGGATAATTTGAATTCCTTGTTGATTGTAAATGTATATCTACTTCCTGACGCAGCCTACTTTTACCTATTAAAAGATCTATTTGTCTTAATCTCCTCTACCATGGAAAGTGAAGACTGCAGGTTCCTAATGTTAGTAGGACATTTGAACTCTAAAGTCTCTTCTCATAGTATAAGGGTATTCTATAATATTTCAAAAAGTAAGCCCTAAACATCCCCAATGCCCTGTTTCTGAATAAAAGCAGGACAGACAAAAGAGGAGTCTCATTACTTGAAGGCCAGAGGAGTCTAGACCTTATAATTGCTAATGGGTGGTTAGAAAAGGATATTCCAGCAAATTATACTCATAAGGCACCAGCTGGGAGATCTACAAGATACTATTTAATTGTCTCTGCAGATTTCTTTTGTAAACTTATAAACATGGAAATTCTGGGAAATGTTTTTAGTGCCGATATGTTGATTTGTTCTTAATTTGAATTTACTTGTGATAAGGTAGACCCTTAGAGTTTTAAAGGCAGCACAGTAGGGTTCAATGCAACAAATGGTAGAATTAATTGGAATACTCAAGCGACCGCTAAATTAAAAATGAACTTAATGGCTCTGATAAGAGATCAGAATTTCTCCTGGGACTAATTTTACACTAAGCCGCGATCAACAATTGATCTTCACTCAGCCACATACATACACAGCAGCTCAAGTGTCGCCGGAAGCAACACCGGAATGAATCATCCAGGCCCACTATAGTCAGTTATGTATAACAATACTCAAAAACAACTGATATGCAAAAGTAAACACATTATCTACACTTAATGAAATGTATACAGTAGTTAAAACATCATCAAAAGACAATTTTGTCCAAACACAGTTTAAAAATTAAAAAACACCTATGTGTTAACAATATAAAAAAGTACTCTCAGAGAACAAAACAGTGTATAATCATAAGCACATCCTTAATTGGTTACTCCATATAGAATTCATTATAATCATATATTATGGGTGTCCACAAATTATCTCATCTATTCGCCACCCTATCAGATTCCTGGATGTAACACCATGTAGTATGTCAACGCGTTTCGATAGTCCTTTTGTGATTATAAGCCACCTTCTTCAGGACAAGGTATATAAACTGTTCTCTTTCGGTTAAACAAGTAACCAATATTCCTAATTAGAAAACATATATAGGCAATGTGTTATTATTTGTTTGCATCTTAGGACTTTGTGGAGAAAATTACTATGATTTTGAGCATTCTTAGCAAGTGGTAATTTCTCATACTTTACATTACTGTAGATGACTGTAATCCAATTAACTTCTCTGCTGAGGTGATATGCAATATGAGTACACCTTCCAGAAAAAACAAACCCCCAAGGTCCTGATTTTTACAGGGGCTGATGTTGATTGTATCCAAGAGATACAGAGGCTTTGACAACCAGAACTAATAATAATGTGCCATGGAGGGTAGAGGTAATGACAATAATATCTGCTCACATATGTTTGAAAGAACACAAAAAGTAGTAAAAGGGGAGAAAAAATGCAGAGGAACATCTTTGGCTGTGTGAGTACTAATGCTTTCGCTACCTAGATAACTTAAACTCTTCCACTTGCATGATGAAGAAAAATCTATCAAATCTTGTTGAAGACTGATAAAAAAAGATTTTCATGATGCATCCTTCCTGGGAAGTTTCACATGTAGGGAACATGCAGATGGCAGATAACATGATCAACTTGAATGTTGTAGATAACTGCAAGATGGACAGACTAACAAGGACTTTGAAATGACTAAAAAAGAGTGGCTGTCAATAATTTGGTACCTTAAAACAGTATCAAGGAATTCCAGATTCAATGAAATATTTTACACCTAACATATCAACCACAGTACTACAGACACAAAATATTTCACATATTATAATCAATCAGGTGAAAGACCTGAAGATTGAAAGGAACATCTGACTGGGATTAATATTATTGTTTCTAAAAAGCAACAGAAATGATATGGCATGCAGGTTTGCGGACCTATCTTTAATTCTTGATGAATAGTAAATAGCAATGGCATTGTAAAGCAACAATATATGTGATAAAAGATATAGATAACAAAATTATCATCTCAAAAATAATGCTTACCACAATATTGTGCTTATAAATATATTTTTTAATATTAATAAATATAAAAGTAGTAAATGTTAAAAAAGTATATATAAATTTGCAAATATACACACTATATATATATATATGTATATATTCACTGAAAAAACATTAGGTTTTACAGACGTTATAGTTAGGAATTAGCATTTAAAACACCTTTGAAATTCACTCAAAAACCATAGGTCTCAGGGAAGTTATATTTAGTTGGACATTTGACTCATATAAAACTAGACAAATTTGCCTGTTATAGTTAGTTGAGCTAACTATAACTCGCACGCCTGCAATGCACTGGTGATGACAACACATATTACATCACTCATGACATGGGCAGTGAAATCACTGATGACATCACTGATGACATCATCCAGTAAATGTGTGTTTCTGTAAACTTTAAATATGTTTCATATATATCTATGCCAAGGTGTATTGAAGAAGGAGTGGATTCACAAGTGCCTGAATGGAATATTTAGTAGGTGCGTGACTGACTTTTTAAGTGAGTGATTGAATGTGTCTTACTGAATGCATGGGTTAGTGACTAAACTATGTGAAAGTCTGTATTAGGCTCTCAGTTGGTGTGTAAGCGGCTGCATCGGTTGGTGAGTAGCTACATGAGTGTCTATATGGGTTATTGATTTGTTGTCTGAGTAGCTGTATGGGTGTCTGAGTGTCTGTGTGGGTGGGTGGGGAGTTGGTGACTCTGTGCATAGATGTCTGAGTGGGAGATTAACTGGTTGTATGGATTCAAAAGTACATCTGGGAAGGGCTGTATGGATGAGTTAGTGTGTTTATGGTTGTGTTGGTGAGTGAATTAATGTCTCAGTGGTATATGTGTGTGTAACTACATATGTTTTAGGGCAGTATACGTGAGTGTTGGAGTATATTAATGACTATACGTGAGAGTAAGTTATTTGAAGAGTGGGTGTATAAATGAGTGTCTGCTTGTATCAGTGATTGTATAAGACAGCAAGTATGTGTTAGTATCTGCATAACTAAAGGATGTGGTGTGTATAAATAACAGAGTTGGTGTCCATAACTGTATACATGAGTAAATGGGTATGTGATTGATTCTTTGCATGACTGAATGGGTGTGTGAGTAACTCTCTGGATGAGCGGCGGAGTGTGACTGTATGTATAGGTGTATGAGTGCATATTATAGTACTGTATTGATGAGTATGTATAAGTGACTGGATGTGTGTGTAGACCTAGGAAATAGTGGGTGGTATGTAGTATCGGGCATTGTTGTGTATGGTTCATAAATAGTAGTCTGTATTTTAGAGTGCATGTATTAAAGTTTATGTTAGGGCATCAGTATGTGCATCAGAATATCATGTGGATGATGTCATCAGTGATGTCATTTGAGATGTCATCAGTGATGTCACTGACCATGGCATGAGTGATATAATATGTGACGTCATCACCAGTGCATTGTTAGTGCACGAATTATAGTTGCTCACCTAACTATAACAGGCGAATTGCTCCGATTTTATATGAGTCAAATGTCTAACTCCCCCTGTTCCCTTCCGAAGTCCGTGACATCTCTGACCACCAGCACCCCCCCACCCACTCCCATTCCTGCCTTCTTCAGCGCCCGCATTTCTGTTTACAATGCAATAGGACTCGCATAAATATGAGCCCTATTGGATTTGCAAATGCTTTTTTCATAGGATTGGCTGCTTGCATTCGCACTTACTTTTGCCTGACATGTCTAGACTCTCGCATGCGCGCAATCCTTTTCATCATGCGCATGCGTGCCAAAAGTGTTACTCTGTAGTGCAGCTCCTGCCTCCGGCTCGGCACGCAGTAACTCAGACCACGCTCGGCTGGCTGGCTGCAGGATGTAGGCGTGTTTGCCTCACTTCTCTTCAGAACGGGTGCCGGAGCCCTGTGAAATGAGCCCCTGTATACCCAGCCATACTATGACACCAGACACTCGGTCCGACTGTGCAAACCAAGGTTCATGGAAAGGGGCGACCACTCGGTCCCCCCGAACGTATGGCGGAGTGCCTCGATCCCCCCGGGAAGCCATTTTGTGGCGGGAGGCGCGTCTCGGCTGGTATGCCCGAAGCGGCGTAGCCGGGGCGCGCTTGTTCCCGCCCTAGAGTGGGCTGGCCTAGACACCGACGTAGCCAGCCCCGCCTCCGGGACGGGCAGGGGCGGGTTTACGCCCGCCCTGAAGATGGATAAAAGGAGACGCAAGGCATGAAGACGTCCTCTTGTTCTTGTGCTCCGAAGCTGCACCTCCTCGCCACACGTGAGCTCGGGACAGAACGAAGAGCCAATTTTGAGCGTTTTGATCTTTTTCTTTGTCTTCTAGATACTTCGTCGGAGAGATGCCAAAGAAAGTCGCAAAGAAAATGTCGACCGACCAGATGGTGCGGGCCCTTTTCAAAGATATGGCAGACATAAAGAGACGGTTGGCAGAGCGAGACGGGGAGGAGGGTTCGGGCCCTGCGCCGGCTGGAGGGAGACCGAAGAGGCCGAGAAAGGTTCCAGCCGGTGGAGACATCCCGGTTCCCCCTGCACCGCTCGAGGCGCCGACCCCAGTTCCAATGGAGGGGAATCCAATCCCCGTTGTCGTCACCCCGACGTCCAAGGAAGACATGCCCCCCGAGCTGGCATCACAGCTAGCAGCTTGGTTGGGGGATAGTAGTGATGGCGCCACGGCTGCCGAGGCACAGGCGCTGATAAAAGGGCTTCGTGAGAAGAGAGAGGCAGCAAGAGTAGCTGCGCCATTGGCGGGGATAGACAAGCCGCAAGCGGCAGAAGCTGCGTCCAGTTCAGGTAAGCGGCCGTTGCCGATTGCAAGGGACGAGTCAGCACCCTCTCGTAGAGAGAGATTGGGACAACATGTGCCTTTAGCCATAAAGGAAAAGATCTGGGCAGGGGAATACGTGAATATTTTTTCCTTGCTTGTTGATCATTATGATGTGGAGCATGTGAAAAGTCAAAAGGACTTAATGCATCCGAGTGTTTGGCGCGCAAAAATGGCCGCCTTTAAGGTAAATGAGAACATTGGCAATTGGGGCAATGCATGGGGAATTTTTACATCGATTCTGGGGGAACGTAGGCCCGAGTTGCTTCCTGAGTTTCCCGTTTATCAATCACGGATTATGGGTTACTCAACAACATATCAAGGCAACCATTGGTTTTGTTACGACAATCTGTTCAGGAAGGAAAAGGAACATAACAAGAGTTTGACTTGGGATTGTTACGATTCTCTAACATGGGACAAAATGAAGGAATCGGGAATGTTAAGAATGCCATTGGTCGGGAGCAATGTTGTTGATTACTCCCGCCAGAATGTGGGGACGCCCTTTCGCCCAAGTACAAGCACCGACGACCAGTCGAGGCCCGCGGGCAATACAGGGAGAAAGGGTTTCTGTTTTAATTTCAACAAGGGGAAGTGTACTAGGCCACCGGGGTCGTGTAAATTCAAACACGAATGTAGTACGTGTGGATCATCCCATCCTGAGTCATCGTGCAGAGCCAGAACGAGTGAGAATGGGGGTAAGGGAGGCGCCAAACAGGTCTAAGCTAGACCGAGGGGCGCCTTTACCAACCCCGATTGATACCCTGGCAATGATTCCCTGGCTCAGCGACTACCCGGATCGGACTTCTGCCGGGGTGCTGCGGAACGGTTTTACAAATGGTTTCCGCATCCCGGTAGGGGACTTTCAGGGTGTAGGGATGTGCAAAAATCAACTTTCCGTTTTACAACATACATCTGTAGTACAAGAAAAAATCCACAAAGAGGTTAGCCGGGGCCGGGTCGCCGGCCCGTTTAGTGTACCCCCGGTACCAGATTTCGTTTGTTCTCCGTTAGGGGTGGTCCCCAAGAAGGACCCAGGTGAGTTTCGTTTGATCCATAATCTGTCTGCTCCCATTGGTCTTTCGGTGAACGACGCAATTGATCCGGAAGCTTGTTCGGTGCGATACGCATCGTTTGATGAGGCAGTAGCCATCTTGAATCGCCTGGGGCCCGGGACGCTGATGGCAAAATCAGACATCGAGTCAGCGTTCCGGTTGCTCCCGGTACACCCAGACGATCAGCGTCTGCTGGGATTCGGGTTCCAGGGGTCATTCTACATGGATAGGTGTATGCCAATGGGATGCTCTATATCATGTGCTTACTTTGAGCAATTCAGTACTTTTTTGCAATGGGTGTTCACTAAGAAAACGGGTTTCCGAAATGTAATGCATTACCTTGACGACTTTTTGTTCCTTGGCCCCGCCGGAAATCCCGCATGTGCACAGGCCTTAGCTGAATTCCGTGTGTTGATGGGCCAGTTTGGTGTACCATTGGCACCGGGTAAAACTATGGGTCCCACGACTTGCCTCGAGTTTTTGGGGATCGAGTTGGACTCAAGGGAGGGGTGTTTCCGTTTACCAGCCAGCAAAATCTGTAAATTCAGGGCAGCCCTCCAAGTGTGTTTACATGTATCCAAGGTTACACTACAGCAGTTACAACAATTAGTGGGAAAGTTGAACTTTGCCTTGAGGGTGATCCCAATGGCTCGCCCCTTTTCCCGCTCAATTGCCCAAGCGATGGTTGGCCTAAAGGAGGGTCATCATCGCACGAGGTTATCGGCCGAGGTCCGCCAGGACATGCGGATTTGGTTAGCATTTCTGGCGGACTTCAATGGTCGAGTTGTCTGGAACAAGCCAGCCATGTCCTCCGATGAGCTTGGGCTATGGACAGATTCAGCAGGAAGCGTAGGTTTTGGCGCCATCTTCGGCACAAAATGGTCGGCACAGAAGTGGCCCCTATGGTGGCACGAGAAGGGGCTGACAAGTAACATCGCTTTCCTCGAACTATTTCCCATTCTGGTGGCCCTTAGAACCTGGCCAGAAGGGTTCAGAGACCATTCTGTTGTGTTCTGGTCCGACAATATGACCGTGGTAGAATGCATCAATAGTCAGGCAGCCCGTTGTAAATTGATTTTGAGGCTGCTCAAAGAAATCGTCTTACGGTGTATGCAGCTGAACGTGGTATTCAGAGCAAAACATGTCCCTGGGGTGATGAATCAGGCCGCTGATGCACTGTCTCGTTTTCACATGCAGGCTTTCTCGGGTTTCCTTCCTTCAGCGGACCCGGAGCCGGCACCCTTCCCCGAAGCTCTCTGGTCTCTCGGTGCCCCGAACTTCGTCACCTCGTGGGAGAGAGTCTAGCACCCAGGACAAGGAAGGCATATGAAGGGGCGTTCCAGGCCTATTTAGCCTTTTTAGGGGCAGAGAGAGGGGGACTTTGGGGGCAGGAGGAGTGGGTAGTACTTTTCCTGATGTCTTTACGTAGGGCTGGGAAATCGGTGGCTACGGCCCAAAGGCATCGTGCCGCCATTTCCTTTGTTGCCAGGGCCCATGGCATCCTGGACCCAACAGCGTCTTTTACGGTACAGAAAGCGCTGCGTGGGTGGCAACGCCTAGAGGGTCGCAGAGTAGACGTAAGACGACCGATAGGTCTAGACAGGTTGTCCCAGTTGCTGACCACACTCCCTAACACATGCTCGTCCCCGTTCGAGACCTGTTTGTTCCGGACTGCATTTATGCTGGCATTTCACGGGGCTATGAGAGTTAGTGAGCTAGTGGCAAGGAACAAACGGGATGTGACGGGGGGCTTGTGCAGGGAGCAGGTTCAGATCAGGGGTGATGCGATGATTGTCTCCTTTCTCAGGTCCAAGACTGACCAAGATGGGAGGGGGGACTGCACGATCATTCGCAGGATCCCCGAGTCATCCATGTGTCCGGTTCAGTGCTTAGAAGATTACCTAGCACGAAGGGTGGCATCATGGGGGGGGACATTGTTGAGGCATGTAGACGCCACCCCGCTGACGAGGTTTCAGTTTCAGCGGGTGCTTGCAATGGCCATTGCCGCAGCGGGCTTGGACCCGGGTGAATTTGGGACCCATTCCTTTCGTATAGGGGCTGCCACAGAAGCTACAGCCAGGGGTCTTAATGTAGAACAAGTGAAACGTGTGGGGCGTTGGTCCTCCAATTGTTATAAGAGGTATGTGCGATTGCACATGTTGTGAAGCTGTAATCATGTACTCACGCTTCTTGTCTTTTGTTTGTTTTCAGTTGCGCAAGCCTACGCGGCAGGGCGGACTGTGCAGTTGACCCAACACCAGGCCAGCGGTCACACATCACCGGCTGAGAGAAAGGAGGTGTGGGTCGTAGGCCACTCATACGTGAGACGGGCCGCAGACGTATTCAAAGCAGGTGATATGATTCACGTACCTGGGGAATACGGGTACAGAGTGTCCTTCTACGGAAGGGGCGGTCTCTGTATTGACCAGTTTCAGGCATTCTTTGAGGGTTTGTTAGAGCGGATGAGGTCACCGCCGTCCATAGTCATAGTACATTTGGGGGGCAACGACTTAGTTACCACCGGTAGACGACTTCTCCTGGAGGCTATGCTTTCCACGGTAAGTTGGTTAGCAAGGAGAGTTCCGGGGTGTATAATTGCGTGGTCTCATATGATCCCACGAAAAGTGTGGCGGGGGGCTATCTCGATCCCTGCTTTGAATCATTCCGTTAAGAAATTAAATAACAAAGTGAGTAGGTTGTTCCGTTCCAAGACATTGCATTCGATCTCGCATAGTTGTATTAATGATGATAGTATGTATTTGGGGGATGGTGTGCATTTGTCGAGGGTGGGCAATGAGTTACTCATAGGTGACTTCCTAGCTTGGTTAAAATCGTTAAAACATGACCTTTAGGTAGGAGTTTGGTGGGGGGTCCGGATAGCCGGTCAACTATCCGGACCTGTGGCGGTAAGGTCATGATCGGTGAGCACTAATTGGTAGATCCCTATGAGTGGGCGTCACCCAACACGGATGGGAGCGCTCGGGGGAGGTGGCCATTGGCCCCTCAATGGGGAGGCGGTCCCGTCTAAGGGCGGGTCGCCGGAAGTTAAGGAAAGGCGGTCAAGGCCCCTTCCTGTGTAGGAGGGGTTACAGCCCCCTCCTGAGGAATTTCCCGGGGCCAGGGTCATCTGCGACGGCAGATGCGGTAAGTTTTGTGGGGTGGGGGGAGGTCCACGATACCTTCTAGATACCACACACAAGTATTCGAACGACCTTTAAATGGCGTCGAGTCTTAAGTGCCCCCGACAAGTCAAGGGAAATTGTTAGTAGTTGCACTTGAGGTAAGCCTCTGTGCTGTCGCCCTTCCCAAGTGGGAGGGGTAAGTCTGGTTAGGGATCTTGACACCGGTTATGACCTTGCCGTTGGCCCTTAAACGTTAGGATGTACAATTTCAGTGTTTATAGAGAATGTTTTTTGTAGGATGCTAGTTCGGCTAGGAGAACCTCTGTATTAGAAAATATGTTAAGATTAGCCAAACATCGCAATGTGATAATGAAATTGTACATAATATGAAACGTTTAATGTTTAATTTTTTGTTTTAATAAATACGGCCGCGGGAGGGTCACTCCCTCCCACATCCAAAAACTTAAAGAACTGTTTCCGGTTTCCCTCCTTGTGGGATTGTGTTGAGAGGGGGTGGCGGGTATCTCAGCCATATGGAAAGGGGCGACCACTCGGTCCCCCCGAACGTATGGCGGAGTGCCTCGATCCCCCCGGGAAGCCATTTTGTGGCGGGAGGCGCGTCTCGGCTGGTATGCCCGAAGCGGCGTAGCCGGGGCGCGCTTGTTCCCGCCCTAGAGTGGGCTGGCCTAGACACCGACGTAGCCAGCCCCGCCTCCGGGACGGGCAGGGGCGGGTTTACGCCCGCCCTGAAGATGGATAAAAGGAGACGCAAGGCATGAAGACGTCCTCTTGTTCTTGTGCTCCGAAGCTGCACCTCCTCGCCACACGTGAGCTCGGGACAGAACGAAGAGCCAATTTTGACCCACCCACCAGCCCCTGAGGACAGCAAGTTGTTGTGCATTAAAGTGAATTTTCTAAGTATGTTCTTTCTTTTCGTTTACAGGTTGTGAAAGTATCAGTTTTGTGGTTTATCATAATAAAGTATGGTGAATATCGTTAGGTTGTTACGATTAAAAGGACTTGATGTAGTGTTGCTTTTGAGCATGCTCTTTTCGGTCGTAGCGACCAATGTTTTCATAAGTTCGAATTGTCGTATTTATTTTTTGGTAGGCGGTAAGGTCATGATCGGTGAGCACTAATTGGTAGATCCCTATGAGTGGGCGTCACCCAACACGGATGGGAGCGCTCGGGGGAGGTGGCCATTGGCCCCTCAATGGGGAGGCGGTCCCGTCTAAGGGCGGGTCGCCGGAAGTTAAGGAAAGGCGGTCAAGGCCCCTTCCTGTGTAGGAGGGGTTACAGCCCCCTCCTGAGGAATTTCCCGGGGCCAGGGTCATCTGCGACGGCAGATGCGGTAAGTTGTGTGGGGTGGGGGGAGGTCCACGATACCTTCTAGATACCACACACAAGTATTCGAACGACCTTTAAATGGCGTCGAGTCTTAAGTGCCCCCGACAAGTCAAGGGAAATTGTTAGTAGTTGCACTTGAGGTAAGCCTCTGTGCTGTCGCCCTTCCCAAGTGGGAGGGGTAAGTCTGGTTAGGGATCTTGACACCGGTTATGACCTTGCCGTTGGCCCTTAAACGTTAGGATGTACAATTTCAGTGTTTATAGAGAATGTTTTTTGTAGGATGCTAGTTCGGCTAGGAGAACCTCTGTATTAGAAAATATGTTAAGATTAGCCAAACATCGCAATGTGATAATGAAATTGTACATAATATGAAACGTTTAATGTTTAATTTTTTGTTTTAATAAATACGGCCGCGGGAGGGTCACTCCCTCCCACATCCAAAAACTTAAAGAACTGTTTCCGGTTTCCCTCCTTGTGGGATTGTGTTGAGAGGGGGTGGCGGGTATCTCAGCCATAATGTCTCTCGCATGGATGGAGGCCGCTGGTGATGGATAAGAGATCTGAAAAGGTGGCTGGAGGGGTTAGTTTGGGGACAGCGGGGCCCAGCTCTTGTGTTAAGAGAGGTAAATAGGTCAGGTGAAAGGGGTCGGCTCTAAAACAAGTGTTAGCTGCCATCTCTTATTGGGTCTTCAGTTAAAGGACAGACCCCCTACCTCTGAACAGAATAACAAAGTTAACAGCTCCCTTATATTTATTTATGTAATATCTCATGTACGTACGCTGAGGTAGTAAAACAGCGGGACCATCATTAAAGCATAAGGACTCACATGGGAGTCAAAAACATCTAATAACTCCGTAAAGGCAATTACAGAGGTAAATGCTGGGGAAACAAACCATTTAGTTCCCCAAATGCAACTGTCTACTTGGTGTTGCAAATGCCTATGAGAGCAGTGAATCAATCCGCAATAAAACTACTCACTGGCTGCGCCATGTGAGAGGGTGCAGATCAGTTATCAGGGAAGATATAATTCATGCAAAAAGACTGTCCCTGTTTAGTTTGGTAACAGACTGTATCGAAATACAGCTTGATAATGTAGCAATTGCGGAGAATTTAATAGCCCTAGAGTATAGAACATGCCCCCCCAGGAACTCTAATATACAGATTAGACATGCTCCGTTATGGTCCAAAGCAAGGTCCAGGGACGACTCGGATCTTAATAAAATAGATTGACCACTAAAGGAAAATCCTTTGAATAATGCAGCACAAGTAAACACTATGTGTATGCTCGAGCATCAGATGAATTCCATCACAAGGCAGATAGATGGGGAGGAAATGGCACATAATGCTGAGGTGGCTCCGGTCGGTGGAGATAGGACTAATGATTTTATTAAAATTCAACTATCTCCAAGGTTAGTAGTAGAGACAACAGCTCCCGAAGCATCAACTAGAAGGATAGCCGTAAATACCAATGTGATCAAGCTTCTTTCATGGAATATAGCGGGTCGCCAAAAAAACATGGAAAATCCGGAATGGAATGAATTTATTGATACGTTTGAGATCTGTATGTTCCAGGAAACTTGGAGTATGATCCCCCTGTATAAAAGTGGGTATTCCACGCATTTTATCCCGGCAATCAGTGCAGGGAGAGGTCGCCCATTGGGAGGACTTCATGTATGGATTAGTGTGGCCCTGAATTGAGCACTCACTGTGCACAAACTACCCACTGATGATATATTACATATTTCCATTAAGGGCCCTAGTATTGGAAGCTCCATGGAGCTGTTTAATGTGTATGCTAGAGGTACCCCGGGAGGCCAAACCTCATCTATCATAGCATTACTCGAGGTGGCCTTAGTGGGAATACCCCCCTCGTCTAGTGTTATTGTGGGGGGAGATTTTAATTGTACATATGAACCCTTAAGCGAAGATTATCATTTGTGATGTAGCAAAGAGCACTCAAGACTTTCTATCCCGCCCCTGACCTTGGCGCCAATTAGGAAATGGACACCTAGAGCAATCCCATTAAATGCACTAACATTAGAGCATAAATGGCAGTACCACTTCAGATTTAAATGGTGTAATGACTTATAATAGACTTAGTTGCCCGTCCCGTATCGATTATATACTACTTGACACCCGATCTTGGGGCAGATTAGTGGATATGGAAGTTAGACAGTCGCAGGATTGTGACCATAATCCACTCTGCATCAAAATAAGATGGGGGAGCGGGAGGGTCGCACCAAATGGTCCTCTATTGTCTGCAAAAGAGGTGGTTCCATCTAATTGTAACCACAAATTAAAATGGAACATGGTGATGTGCCGAGAAGATAAATTAATCAATATTAAAGAATTCGTTGAAGCAGAGACTGGAGAACTTTTACCCCTTAATTCTGCTCAACTCACTGAACAAAGCTCTAAATTCACGGATTCTTATAAGAGCCTAATAAAGAAAATTGGCCTATTTTTTTACCATTGGGGACACTAGAGGGCAAAGGAAGAATCACCTAACTAAAACAGGTACCCCGTGGTATACGGGTGAATGCAGGAAAAAGAGAAAGGCCATATCGAATTCGATTAGGAGTAAGGATGCCTTAGCAGTTAGGGTTGCCAGAAAAGAATACAATAATTGCATCAGAAGGGCAAAGAAGGATTTGGAGGAAGTGCATTGGCAACAACTTATGATCGCTGCCTGCTCGAAGGACTCTACCCTGTTTTGGAACTTGATTAATAAACTAGATAGAAGAGGAGTAGAGCCCCTCCCTAACCATATAACCGATCAGCGATGGTATTCGCATTTCTCAAATCTGTATTGTGATGAGGAGGAAATAGGGCAAACTTTGGGGGCTTCAAATAATTTTACAATAGACAGGCATGTACCTGTAGAACCCTTTGCAACCTGGGAAGTTCATGATGCCATTATGAGTATAACCCCGTCCAAAGCAGCAGGTCCGGACAGATTACCGGGTGATTTATTTATATATGACCCCAAGTTATGGACTGACTTCATTGCCCTACTAATGAACTTAATTCTTCGTGGACATTCTGTCCCAGATTCATGGAAGGGCGCTGAAGTAATAACCATCTACAAGAAAGGCAATAGGGAGGACCCTGCCAACTACAGGCCGATTAGTCTAATCGATGCTGTTTAGAAAGTAGTTGGCAGGGTCATCGTTAATAGAATAGGAACTTGGCTTGAAGAAGAGAATATATTGGGTATGTAACACTTACAACGCAACTTTTACGTCGTAATGCTGTTACAATGCAGCTATTACAACGCAGGATCCATTACATCGGATGCCATTACAACGCATGGCATTACATAGCAGATGCTATTACAACGCATACCATTACATCGTAAGTATTGGTAAGTATATAATTTTTTTTATTTTATTTAATATTATATAATTGATTTAATTATTATTAATTATAAAAAAAATATTTATTTGTTTTTAAATATAAATTAAATATATTAATTTAAGTAATTTTTTAAATAAGTATGAGAATAGGAGTATATGTTTTGGGGTACTGAGGTATATGTTTTGGGGTGTTTGGGTATTTTTAGGTTTTAGGGCAGGGTTTGGGTTTTGGGGTACAGGGGTGTTTTTAGGTTTTAGGGCAGGGTTTGGGTTTTGGGGTACAGGGGTGTTTTTAGGTTTTAGGGCAGAGTTTGGGTTTTGGGGTACAGGGGTGTTTTTAGATTTTAGGGCAGGGTTTGGGTTTTGGGGTACAGGGGTGTTTTTAGGTTTTAGGGCAGGGTTTGGGTTTTGGGGTACAGGGGTGTTTTTAGGTTTTAGGGCAGGGTTTGGGTTTTGGGGTACAGGGGTGTTTTTAGGTTTTAGGGCAGGGTTTGGGTTTTGGGGTACAGGGGTGTTTTTAGGTTTTAGGGCAGGGTTTGGGTTTTGGGGTACAGGGGTGTTTTTAGGTTTTAGGGCAGGGTTTGGGTTTTGGGGTACAGGGGTGTTTTTAGGTTTTAGGGCAGGGTTTGGGTTATGGGGTACAGGGGTGTTTTTAGGTTTTAGGGCAGGGTTTGGGTTTTGGGGTACAGGGGTGTTTTTAGGTTTTAGGGCAGGGTTTGGGTTTTGGGGTACAGGGGTGTTTTTAGGTTTTAGGGCAGGGTTTGGGTTTTGGGGTACAGGGGTGTTTTTAGGTTTTAGGACAGGGTTTGGGTTTTGGGGTACAGGGGTGTTTTTAGGTTTTAGGGCAGGGTTTGGGTTTTGGGGTACAGGGGTGTTTTTAGGTTTTAGGGCAGGGTTTGGGTTTTGGGGTACAGGGGTGTTTTTAGGTTTTAGGGCAGGGTTTGGGTTTTGGGGTACAGGGGTGTTTTTAGGTTTCAGGGCAGAGTTTGTGTTTTGGGGTACAGGGGTGTTTTTAGGTTTTAGGGCAGGGTTTGGGTTTTGGGGTACAGGGGTGTTTTTAGGTTTTAGGGCAGGGTTTGAGTTTTGGGGTACAGGGGTGTTTTTAGGTTTTAGGGCAGGGTTTGGGTTTTGGGGTACAGGGGTGTTTTAGGGTTCAGGGGTAGGTTTGTGTTTAGGGATAATTAAATTATATTTACCATTTTTAAATTAATTAAAATATATTTAATAAAATAAATTAATTCTTTTACATTAATTACATTTTTAAATTAAATTAATTAAATTAAATAAATTAATAATATTAATTTAATTTAATTTCAATGTTAAAAATATGTACATTAAACTAATTTCATTATTTTAATTAAATTAAATTAATTACAATTTTTATTAAAATTACATTTATTAAATAGATATCATTTTATTAAATTAAATTAATGACTATTTTAAAATGTATTTTAATTAAATTGTTTAAATAAAATTAATTAAATTAACTTAATAACATTTTTAAAAAAAGGTATACTTACCTATACTTACGATGTAATGCCATGCGTTGTAATAGCATCTGCTATGTAATGCCATGCGTTGTAATGGCATCCGATGTAATGGATCCTGCGTTGTAAAATCTGCGTTGTAACGGAATGCGACGTAAAAGAACGCGTTGTACTGACACCAATCCATATATTGACTCACTTTCAAGCAGGCTTTCGACAAAATGTCGGAACGATGGACCAGGTCTTCAGGTTCTGCGCTATATATTGGAAATCTGTGACCATAATGAAGGGGAAATTATATTTGGCCTTCATAGATCTGAAGAGCGCATTCGATCTGGTGCCCCGTAGTAAACTGTGGAAGGTGCTGTTGGACATGGGATTCCCGCTGTACCTCCTGGAGCTTATTGTCAAACTTCATCAGGACAATTATGCCAGAATTAGATGGAGGAGTCAGGGACAACTAACAGAGAGGGTGCCTGTGAACAGGGTGGTGTGCCAGGGCTGTGTAATGGCCCCGACATTGTTATCCCTCTTCATTAATGGGGTGGTAGACCATTTGAGGGAGGACACTGCCGATGCCCCGGTCCTGGCGGGGGAGAAAACACCCACCTTCCTCTTTGAAGACGACACCCTCCTGATGTCCAAAACTCCCTCGGGTCTCCAGAAATTGTTGGACCAATGTAGCTGGTTTTGCGAAGAGCATGGACTGACCATCAATACCACTAAAACAAAGCTGATGGTACTGCCCCCATCAAAAAAAGCAAAGAGAATTTACATCACTCTTAATGGGTCGCCGTTAGAGGTTGTGGAGGCATTTGACTACCTGGGAGTCAGGATTAATAACAAAATGAAATGGGACTCCCACGTCGCCAAAATGCTTCTAAACCTGAAAAGAGTATCTGGAGTAATTCTGAGAAACCAGAGAATGTCCGTCAGTAGGCCCATAGCTCTGGCTCTTGCTGTCTATGAAGGGAAGGCGTTAGCCTCTGCAGTGTATGGTTCTGAATTATGGGGCAGTGAGAACACAGTTGAATTGGTTAGAACCGAGAACAAGTTTCTGAGGGACTTATAGCTTGATTCATCATTCTCCCGTTTTGCGAGCCCCTAATAGCGATTCATAGCGAATCGCTATTAAGGACTCGCAAAACGGGATTCATGTAGAAATTGCATGAAGAAATGCGATTCCTACATATTCCTTATTTGCGATTAGCAAATTGTTAATCGCAAATAAGGAATAACTCGCCATTCATTCCTATGGGCCAAAAGGCCCATAGGAATGAATGGGGAGTATTCCTTATTTGCGATTAGCAATTTGCTAATCGCAAATAAGATAGCGATTTAAAGGGTGCCAGGGGTGTCCAAAGGACACCCTGTAGCACCCCTCAAATGAAATTTTACACAGGTGTTGCACACACACATGTCCAAAGGACATGTGTGTGTGTAACATGCAACTCAGAAAAATGCATTTAAATGCATTTTTCTGAGAATTCGCAAAATAAAATTGGATGATGAATTGCATTTAAGGAATCTCAAATAGAGATTCCTTAAATGTAATTCCTCGCAAAATTGCGAGATCGCAATTAGCGATTTTTACATTTGGGATGCTGAATCCCAAATGCAAAAATCGCACTCGCAAAGGGCCAGATTCTCTGAATCTGGCCCTTTGCAAGCGCAATTTTGTTTGATGAATCGGGCGGCATGTTTCCCTCCCCATCTCAACTCCATTGAAGCCCCTTTTGCACGACATGGGCAAATGATCAATTTCAGATATAGTTCGCCTCCGCCCTTTGCTCTTCTGGGTGCGCCTGAGAAGGACACCAGAACTGGCAAATTATGCCTTGGTGCTGGACGAACTGATTGTCCTGAATAGTGCTAATAAGATACAGTGGCTCAACAAACTGAAGCAGCTGGTTATGAGTCTGGGATTGGCAGAATTTTGGATCTCTCAGTCCCCACCTCCAAAGCAAGCTGTTAAGAAAATCTATTGGGAGTGGGTTCAAGCCGAGGAACTGAAAAGCACAAAATGGGGAGCATTAACTACCCTAATTCTGGAATATAAGCCCATTAGGAAGCTTGAACCAGTCCTAGACTTCATTCAAGTTCCAAAAGATAGGTCACTTTTTCTGAAAATGAGGTATGGGACACTCCCTCTTCACAAGTTCATGGAGGGCTGGAAAGGAACTTGTGCATCACACTCTACCTGCCCAAGCTGTTCATGTGTGACTGAATCCTTACCCCACTTCCTGTTTGCCTGTAAAGCATACCAAAGACCAAGATCAAGATGGTTAAAACCAGTATGCAGGGAGTTGGGAGTTCGTGATTATAGGGTTGCCCTACGCATCCTCTCATCAGACACAACATCTCTGTTCATTGTATGTGGGGGCACAAAGTATCTATCAAGTGCCTGGTTGATACACATTAGGGAGATAAATACAAACAAAGCCGAGAATTTGCCTGTGTAGAAAGGCTATATATATATCATTGCCTTGCACTTTATTTCCTGTTATCAGGTTTCTTAAAATTGTACATAGAACTTTTTATTGCTTTTTATATTTGTGGATTAGATATACTATTTTTATAAGTGATGTTATGTCTGGAATGTATGTACTTTTTTGATATGCAATATATCGAATAAAATATTTTCAATTCAATATCTCATGTAGCATCGACTCCACCCGGCGGAGCTTCATAGCGCAGTATGACGCACTCTTAAAGACGGCCCGTCAACCATTTATTGACTACTGTAAAAACGCTCTTAATGCAGTTGAACTCAGTTTTTCTTTTCTTTTAAGAAATACGTACTAAACGCTGACAGTGTGCTAGTTTTTTTATGTCTCAAAACTATAACTAAATACCTTTAAAGAATATATAAAAACAAGCGATAATCTAAAATATTAAGCGATAATCTAAAATATTTTTAACATTTATATCTTTCTAACTGTAATAAACTTATATTATGGTAAATATATTTTCTCAAAATCGCGTTGGTTGCAATCTCCTTGTGCGCTGGGTACGCGATTGAATTGTGACCTTAAAAAAAAGCATTTGATTAGTTCATAACATTTCCCATTGCAGCAGTTGGAGAACGCCACCCATTTTAGCCCTTCTCTCTACAGCATTTGATGAGACACACCTCTTCTGCTTAGATAGCTTTTTTGAAAACATTTTGCTATGTACACATATCTTACACTACACACAACATGCAACCATCATCTTCATCAATATTCATGATCTATAAAGTAGCCTTCCACATGTGATAGCCATGCACCTAAAAGTTACATAACTGAAGTTTTCCCCACTGCCAGAGGTAACATGGCTGCATACGCTGTCCACAGCACAATGTATTGTGGTATGGCCCAGGGGCAGTATCATGCATAGATAATGAACACACGGACACAGATAGATAGTGGAAGTGGGTACGGGAACATGCGCTCAACTCCTTTTTATTAACAGGGTCACAAATCCAGTGACGTCTGTGCTGGATGAGTGTGGGGTGAGTGTCAACCACCCTCAGGGAATGGTTGCTGTTAGCTTCAACTACAACAGTAATCATTGGATTACACACAGAGATTCAATAATAAAAGGGTCAATACTTTGTGCTGCAGTAAGGTAGGGACAGTAGATGTGAAATAATGCACAAAATATTCTATCGTAAAAGAACCATAACTTGTAGTATACTGAGATACAGGCAGTAGATCTGAAATAATGCACAAAAAGATTGTATCATAAAGGATCCATCAGATTTAGTGCACTCAGATAGCCACATCAAAAGCATTCAGCATGTGCACAGCCAACGATTATGCGTGCTGCGGGCCAGGCCGTACTAGGAGATATGTTGGTTGCCTACAGGACTGTACCATCCTGAATAGCGACGCCATCTGAATTGTGAATACTGCTGTCTGCAGTGTAGGCCAGAGAGAGCGGTCAGCAAGGGCCCAAAGCCACGTGGCGTTGACTTGCGCTGTCCAGTTTGTAATACACGAACAACAAAAAGCGTGTGCGGAGCCTGCTATGATGCGTATCCGTGGTGTGGACAGAGCGCACTGGAGCAATGTCTTTTGCCTACAGGACTGCATCATCTACAATAGCGACTCAATCTGAATTGTGAACACTGCTGTCTGCAGTGTAAATTGAAGGCAGTAGTCACACAGACATCAATGAATACTTTTTCTCACTTCCTCTTCACAAAATACAACAACATAAATTACAAAAAACTCTGCAATAAATAAATCAAAACAATTTGAATTGCCATCTCTGCTGTCCACAGTGTAGACTGTTATTCAGTGTTCTTTTCCACTACCAAGAAGAATTTCATCATTGTAGTAAACCTATAACTCATCTGAAAAAAGTTCTTCAAGCAAATATACTAAAATGATATTGTGTATATTTCAATAGACGTTGTAGTTAGTTTCCTACTGGATTCTGTAATTGAACAAGCACCACTTGATCTGAATTGTGAGCCCTGGTGACTGCAGTGTAGGCCAGAGGCAATGGTCATTAAAGCCTCACAACCACGTGCCGTTGGATTGGGAAGCACGGATTTGGTTGCACCTGATCAGAGGGGGTACACAGAAATCATCACAGACTTTAACTTCTGACATCCTCAATCATAGAATCAAGACCCCGTTTCACTGTTTGGACCTGCTGTACCATGGTGCAGTCGACCAAGCCCAATAATAATGTGCAGCAGTTAGCTACAGTTAGCTACGGAAGCACAGAGTGTGATGCACAGCAACGGAGGGAGTTGTGTGAAAACCAAGCAGCAAGTAATATCGGACATCGTCTATTGTGGGATCATGACACCATTCCACTGTTGGGAGCTAGAGTTGGCTGCACCTGGTCGAAGGGAGTAGCTTCATCTCCACTCTCAGATGCAGTTCTAACATCGTCCATTGTGAGATCTAGACCCCATTCCACTGTTGGTACCTGTTGGACTACTGTGTTAGTTGTATACAGAGCACTCCACGGTGCTGATCCTCAGGTTGGGCATTGTGTTGCTGTGTTGGGGTAACCAGCGTTGATCTCAGGAGCCTTACGAGCTTGCAGACCTTGGCTCAGGAGCTTCCGCCGGCACGTGGTGGGTCCTCTTTCACATACGGCGGTGTCGAAAGGTGAAATGTGGGGCATATGTGCATCGCAGCCGCCATTATCGTTTCTGGGTACCAGCAGGCTGATAGCATCATTCACGCAGCCACCTTCTCTCATGGCGTCAGCCTTGTGGCGGTGTAAGCTGCGCAGACCTGGCAGACACGTTCGCCTTTCCGGAAGAGAACCACAACCAGAGAAAAGTGCCTTTTATTCATACCCTATGCTAGCCTTGCGTATGCCGAGCCAGCCCACTATGCTAAAGATTTGTGGCGGTAAGGGGGCATTTACGCCTTTTCGTAATCTTCCCTACCGAATGTACTGTCATGGTTTCGTCCACTTCACGCAATAGACCATCAGTGTATGTTGACATGTACATGTCTGTGCTCTGCTTACTCAAGTCTGTCCGGCACATCCCCTCAACACTTTGCATTGTATACTTTTAGAATCGAGAATCACTTGCCACCTTCGCACATACTTTATTCCCATGTCTCCCCGCATTATGCATTGTGTGGCAGAGGTGCCATGCCATGTTTGGTTTGTGTACATGGCTATCCATGGGTTCCACAGTATGTAGTGTCATTGTGTCTGCTAGGTGTACATGTTGTTTGTCATGTTGTATCTGATTATATAATGTAGTGCATTTATTCACGAGCAATGGTTTCTCCCTTTTACATATTGCTGTCTTAAAGAAGATACAGAAGTTTTTCTCACAGCTGAAAAGTGTGACCACAATTGCAGTCATTCATTACTATGCAAGAATGTCCAACTGCATGACGCGTCTAAGCTTACAGCCTCCAATCTTGCATGCTTTCTTAAAAGCACACCAACTCCCACAATCAGACCAACATTCACACAGCTTTCTAACGGCAGTTATCTGCTTCTTAATAACATGGACTGCTACGGAATGTGAGCTGGCGTTGTAGGAGAAGGGAAATCCTTTAAAGAGAGCCATTTTCTCTCAGGATATCCCTTCTCTTTTTGCAGCGCAGGAGCAACATCATCGTGGGGTGATTAGCAGAGAGACCACCAGGCGCGCAACGCCCATTGCCCTGGAGTCCCTGAGACAGCTTCCCAGGCGCACACACAGAGCCACACCCGAGTACTTCACAGGTCTTCAAAAGACCATTTGCTTGTAAATGAGGCTCTGTTCATTTTCACCCCTTTTTAGAGCCCCTACATCCCCACTGCCCATTGCTGAAGGAATTAGCCTCCCCCGAAATTTCACTCTGGTTGCGACTCTGGACACCACCACAGGCAGCCAACTCCAGCACGACCCTGCTCTGACTTTTCACAGTGTCTTGTTTTAGTGCTACGAAAACACACGCTTTGCCTGGCTCACTTAGTTCTCACACCCCCTCTTTAATATAAAGATAGTAGCTTTGGAATTACCTTTATATTCCTATACTGTGCTTCACATGGAAACATAGAGCTCAAGGTTCTCACCACCTCAAATTAGCTGCCTGGTATACTCTCTCAAATGTATGAACTACAGGTATCCAGTGTGAGAAGTTGGCCTGGTATATAATGCTCACTAATTCTTAGTGATCACTTTGTACCATGCCAAGCAACCCTTATGATGATGGTTGTAATTCAACCTTGTAGACCAGTTATCCTAGTGGTAACGTGTACAAAGCAGTCTTAGGCTAAACTCTGAAAGGCATGTGAAGCCAGCTGTTATACCATACACAACCCCCTTGAATACCAAATGAAAGGGACACCACACAGATATATATTGAAAATATATATTGATTTATTAACTATAAAATCCCCTGGACTCTTTATGAGCACAGAAGCACAAGCGTTAAATCACAAGACAGTTTAAAATACACAAAAGTTGCACAATATGGATGAGCCCTAGGGGCCACCTAAACCATATACTAAGAAAGTGGTATAAGAGATACCAATAGGAAAGGGAACAGGCCTAGGGCCTTGGGAATCGCTGGAGCTATTCGAGACTAGCAGTGACTAAGTCGGGAAAGGCCCGCTGGACTCGGGTGCAGTGTTCAAAGTGCACGCACTTTCCAATGCAAAGTCTATGGTGCGTAAAAAGTACAAAGTTAGAAAGTTAGGAACCTTCCGAGTGACCTACGGAGCTGAAACTTAAGACACAGGCCCTTGAGATGTGTACCAGTGCAGGAGCACCGGCGGAGCTGAGTTACCTCACCCACAGGAAGCGGGTGCACAGGGTCGAAGTAGTGTCGGGTTTCGTCACGCTGGTCGATGGTGCTTGGAGCTGAAGTTGCTGCAGGCGGCTCGATGTGAAGAGTTCCGGTGGATCCAAGGGTGGATCTGAAGATGTGAAGACCTGAAAGCAGAGGGGACAGTGTTCAAAGTCACTAGCCAGTGACTACCGTGGAACCAGATTGGAACTAGGCGATGTCGGGTGCAAACAGGCGTTGTCAGGTAGCTTCTTTCTGCAGCCACGTGGATACCCGGGGTCGAGGACGTCCAGGAGTCGGTCACGAGCTGTCCCACGTAGGCTTCTCGCTGTTGGCGGTGTCGGCGACCTGATCGGAGCAAACAGGCCTTGGCAAATGCAAGCCACGCAAAAGTTTAAAGATGCTTAACACTCGGACCAGCAAGGTCAGAGCGAGTGCTCCTTTTTACAGGAGCTTGGGTAGGTCTGGAGCAACCAGACCTGCTGTGTAAATTGTCGGTTTCGTTGCCAAGATGGCCGCTGACCACGTGGCTAGTGGCCGGGATGGCGCGTCGAGTGGCACAACGCAAAAGGGCCCCACGCAGATCGTGGAGATGCTGGAGGGCCGATCTTCGGTGCAAGGGCTGCTCGGTGGTGGGGGTTCTCAGTCCCCAAAGCACAACATCGAGGATGCCTCAGAAGCTGCGCAGTCAGCTTTTCGAGTGTCTTCCAAGAGGTCCGGTCCCACGTCACTCGGTGCCTCCACGGGTCCCTTTTTTGCAGGGACTGTGGATCGGGCTCTGAGAGGTCTGGGAGTCTGGTTCTTGTCAGGCTCTGGGCTCGGGCTCTGGCGGGAGGCGGCGGCAAAGCAGACGTCGAGTTGCTGGTTGGTGCCTGTGTTCATAGGGTGGCCACTCCTAGGCCACAAGGGAGATTCTCTTCAGTCTTCTGTGCAGCAGAATGTCGAAGTCCAGTCTTCTTCTTCGTGTAAAGTTGATTCAGGATGATCTGCTGTGCAATGGCAATGCTCCCACTCTTATTCCCAATCTGAGGGGTGGATCACCTACTAGGTCCCTCCTCTGGGAGGAACCAGGAAGGGGGGCGGTTACACCCCCTTTCCTTTGTCCAGTTCCGCGCCAAGCCTGGGTCTGGAAAGTCCCAGGACCGGTTTGGACTGGCCTATGCACGGGGACACCTTGTGTGCCCCGGGCATGTCTGATTCTATTCAGCCCTGTCCTACCCAATACACAAAACCCTGTCTGGGGTGGTGCTCGCACCTCCCAAGGCAGGAAACCCTTTGTCCAGGCCACCATCTGCCGAGTTTCGGTCAGCAGCAGGAGGCCAGACTCGTGTCTGTGGTGGCAGCATCCATTTTGTGATGCTGAGGCTCTGTTTAACTTTAACCGGGGTTAAGGCTACATACATGTCGTGTCCCTCTAGAAGGGTGGAATGCTATCCCCGTCGCCAGAATTGGCGAGGGGATAGTATTCCAATTCGTATGACACCTTACTCGACATGTTTTGATAAAGCCAAACCAAAGATAGCAAATAACCGCGAGGATTATAATGCACTTAAGAGTATATGGTATGGCAATATCCCGGAACAGCTTAGGGAGTGGTTCCCGACAGCTGCAGACAGGCTCAGCTCATGCTAGAGCACCATCTCACATATTTCCAAGCACTCTGCCTCCAGGATTGATGAGGCCTTCCATAGGAGTGGCTGATAGGAATATATGTGTCCAGTTTAGGGTTAGGCACAGACATACTGTACCTAAGTAAGAGGTGGTTACACCGACTTACCCCAGCTGAGTGATCAGCCAGTTGTGTCAAATATGGAGGCCAGGCCAGGGGTGGCATAATACATGCTGCAGCCCCTGGTAGGCCTTGGATACACCTATGCCCTGGGTACCTAGGGTACACTACTACAGGGGCTCATAAGGTAAACCAGTTCCAATTCGTAATGCACCTAAAGTGCATTGGCAGTAATATAGAGAGAGAACAGCAGGCTGTGGGTCTGATTAGCAGGCCCACAGCCACATTAAGTCAGAAACCAGTGAAGCAAAAAGCAAAAATTTGGGGTGACCATAGGATAGCAGACCCTACTCTCCTACATCCAGTATCTGTCAGTCCCGGCCAGTTTAAAGCAGTGTTCCTATATAGAAATGGACAAAACATTATGTTTCTAAATTAACGTCTTACACTAAAAAGCTGCTTTACATTTCATTCCGCTCTATAGGCCTTTGTTTAAAACACCACCACAGAAGGGTGGTGAACTATGGTACACAAGGAGCACCTCAAAGCTTTCTTGTTCTTTATCAGAAACATCTGCATGTCAATGCTTATCGCCAGCCTTTTCTGACCCTTAAGAGGCTGGGTGGATGAGTATAATAAGCGGGATTTAGGATCGGGGTGGAGGTTGCACGGAAATAGGAACGGATAGTAGAATAAAGGGCGAGATGGATGAATGGATGGATGAATGGATAGCTTGATGGATGGATGCATGGATGTATGGATGGATGGAAGGATGAATGGATGCATGGACCAGTACTTAGGATAGACGGGTGGGCTGATAGATGCTTAGGATTTGTCCTGGGACAGATGTATGTATGGATATATGGGCGCATGGCTGGATGGATGGCACAGTGCTTACCATAGGCGAGTGGGCTGATAGATGGTTAGGATAAGTTCAGGGACAGATGTATGTATGTATGTAGGTAGGAATGTATGGATGAATTGAAATATGGTTGGATGGCGCAGTGCTTAGGATGGATGGATGCAGGGCTTTAAGTGGGCCGGGTCTAATCACCTGCAGTTATGTTCAGGGGGCCTCTAAACAGGTCTCTATCGGGCTCTATTTTCGGCAATGGCAAAGGTAGTCAGTTTTCTTTTTTTTATTGGACTGCAGTGAGAGCATGCACATCGATGTGCGCATGCTCTTTTTACTCACTACTGAGAAGTGCAGACATCATGCTAGGTGAGCCATGTTGTAGGAGGAAGGGAAATCCTTTAAAGAAAGTGTTTTACGAAGGTAGGATAATTGGAGGGGATTTTCTTAAGCACACAATGCTAGTTATCTTGATTTAGACCCCATGCCCCTACTTGGATAGCCCACACACCTTTAAGAGGTTTGCCCCGCACCTTTTAGAGCACCCCCAGTTTTTTCCCACTTAAACCCCCGACTACACCTTAGTAACAAAGAAATGGTCCAAGCTTCCATTTAAATCTACAATGGCACCAAGTTTCATAATTTGCCATCAACGCTGGCAGCCTTCTACCACAGTGCAAGAGTGTCTATCAGCACGAAGATTTGTTATCCACAGAAATGTTGTGTGATTTGCGTAGCTCTCTGCTGGAACACTCATCACCAAAGGTATTAAAACATGCAAATTTGCGACGAAAACATATAACATACCATGCCATAAAGCGGTTCATAAATGGGCACAGTGCCACTACACCATCCTCATCCACATTCTTGCTTAACCTTACAAAATCAAAGAAAGAGCCCAGCACACCTGGTAGAGCCACTATAGCAATACAGGGACTTAATTTCAACAAGTGTCTGCCAGAACGCTCAGCAACAAAAGGTATTATAATATGCAAATTTCCTGGATAAAACATATACCATGCCATAGAGCGCTTTATAAATGGACCCAGTGGCACTACATCACCTTTACTAGCTACACATGTGCACGTTACAAATGTCTGTGTTATAATCAGCAACATACCCACCTCCCCCACCCCTGCCCTTGCTTAACCTTATGAAATCAAACAACGAGCCTCAGCACTCCTGTTAACGCCACTTTAGCCATACATAGACTTAATTTCAACAGGTGTCTGCCGGAACGCTCATCAGCAAAAGGGATTAAACCAGCAATTTTGCATGTAAAACATACCCCATACCATAAGGCGGTTTATAAGTGGTCCCAGTACCACTACACCCCCGCCACCCCCGCCCTTGCTTAACTTTACGCAATAAAACAAAAGAGCCCCAGCAAACCTGGAAGCGCAACAATAGCCATACAGAGGCTACATGTAAACAGATGTCTCCCGAAACGCTCAACAGCAAAACGTATTAAAACATGCAAATTTGCGGGTAAAACATATACCATGCCATAGGGCGCTTTATAAATGCTCCCAGTGGTACTACATCACCTTTAGTAACTAGACATCTACACAAGTCTGCGTTTTAATGACCAACATACCCGCCTCATCCACCTCCACCCCCGCCGTTGCTTAACCAAAATCAAACAAACACCCCCACCATTCCTAGTAGCGCCACTATACCCATACACAGGGTTAATTTTAACAGGTGTCTGCTGGAACGCTTATCAGCAAAATGTATTCAAATATGCAAATTGGCGGGTAAAACATAAACCATCCCGTAGCACGGTTTACAAATGGGCCAAGTGGCACTACACCACCTTTATTAGTAAGCATGGGCGAATTTTGCGAATTTGTGATTCGTAAATTTGCGGATTTGTGAATTCGCGATCAGCAAAATTAGTGAATTTGTGCAAATTTGCAGATTTTTTTATTTTTGCGTGTTCGCGGGGCGCCTTGTGTGTTCGCGGGGCATTTTGGCATGTTCGCTGGGCGCTTTGCGTGTTCGCGGGTTTTTTTTGGGGCGAGACCGTGATGCGCCCTCTGGTTCATCACTGCCACCCTCTCGTTTTTTATGCCCTTCTGCCCTCTGTAACACTCGTTACACAAGTGGTACAAAATCATTAATAACACCAAGTTTGGGGTGAAAATGATTGTATAACTGAATTTGAGCTTTAAATCAAGGAAAACCTGCTTTAGTTTATCTATTAGTGCTTCCTGTTGAAGCTGACTTTTGTAACTATTTTAGAATGGCTCTGGCAGCTTACTGGCAGTTTGCCGGCGCCATTCTAAAATAGTTACAAAAGTCAGCTTCAACTTTTGACCCAATCTGTTCCGCTCGCGGATTTTGTGGGAAATTCGTGAATCTCACGGATTGGGAATTTGCCGAAAATCCGCAAAATCCGCGAGCGGGACGGATATTCCGCCCATGCTAATTTATTAGCTAGACATCTGTATGTTACTAAAGTCTTTTAAACACTCTGTAGAATGTATAGCAGGGGATGGGGATAGTAATCAAAGTTGTAATTCCCAAACTTTTGATATACCATCCCTTTACTGTATGTATAATAAGGACATCTGCTTTTCCCGCCCCTTCTGCCACATATCAGGTGGCTTGTCAGTTTACTCACACAGTACTCTATGAGGAGAACATCACCCGTCTCTCCTGCTTCGAATCATAAGTTAAGCCCGTTCTCCCTCCCACTTCCATCGATCACAGGGGTGGCTTGCACCTTGACTATAAGTTGCTGGACCCGCACAAGTAGGCCTGTTTGTAATCTCGATCCTACTTCTACAGATCGCTTTCAAGACGGATGTACCTGCCCGCCTGATTTGCGCATTACAGAGGCACATTACTGATATTTTACCCGTTACCTATTTCCGCTAGTTAGGAATAATCACCGGCTTTTAGGTGAGTCCTACCCCCCTTTTTTTTACCTTCTCGGTGGTCGAGTTTGGACCAGTGTCTACGCTAGTTTCTAAACAAGTACTACTTCCTTTTCCCCTTAGACACACCACCTTATGACTTGAATACAGGTAAATTCGCGCTCAGTTCCGCTTCGGCGCTCCCCCGCTCACTACTATACTTTCTTATCTCTTATATCTCTGGCCTATGTTGTACATCGATCAGAGTTGCATGTAATCTGCTGCTTTAATTATTAGTACTGCTCCTTCCTAAAATTTGCAGTTATGATTCACAGAGGTTTCCTTCGCACCTGGATAAGATCCATTTGCTACAAATTTGAAGTCACCATGTACTGAGATTTAGTACATTTGTATGGCCATTTTGAACCACCTGCCTATTGCGGACCTACTGTAATCTGTCCATCCATTATTGGAGTTGGTAACACTTCTTTGTTTAGTCGTTTTGAGGTGTACTTAAGAGATTATAGTTAGCAGCTTCATTTATGATAACTACAGACTGCCATATGCACAATTGCTATGCACTTGTCCTGAATAATTGTCGTATTTCATTTTAACATGCCTATGTTTCTTCCACTCATGGACCACTGCAAATGTGTTTTTTCTGTTCGTTTGTATTTCTTCTACTCTTTTTACCACTAGGAACTCTGATCAGCATGTGTGCACCTATGCTATGCACTATTGTTTTGCTTATAGTGCGCTTCTGTTTCCCCCACTCACATGCGACTACTGAAGTATCATGTGTCTACTTAGGATTTAGCCATCATATTTACCCAATGGCTAATGCTTAACGAATTTCTATGATTTTCCGTTATCTTTAAACTAAATAGAATTTTGTTTCTACTTTTCACCCACTATGGTTTTTTGCCTATCATTTTTGTGGTGTCACTATTACAATGAGCATGTTCCCATTCAAGTCACATTTCTCTTTCATAGTGTTTCCACTTAAATGAGTTTTTTTTCTGCACTTTTCACTCCATGGTAGTTAAAAGCATTATGTATATTTTCTCCATACTGTACCATTTCTTTTACTTTACCCGCAGCCCTGAAGAGTCACGGGTTAACCACCCCCTTGACGAAACACGTGTCGGCTGGTTGTTTCTCTGTGATATCATCCTTCCAGAAAGGAAGGTTCAAATATATTTCTACGTTTAAAATCATTCAAGTGTGTCTACCTTGTCTCATTTAATACGAACTGTTCTTCACCTCTTGACTACATTTGTATATACCTTAATGTGTGCACAGGACTTTTGTTGCACTTAAACACCTACGTATATTCAGCACAGGGGCACAGCTGACAATTAGTATCACTTATAATCACATGTAGTTTACTAATGCCAAGAAAGTCATACAGAAAATGTACCGAACATTTTCATTTCTTTTTTATCTCTCACACATTTATAAAACATCTCTTCTAAAGAAACACTCCCCAACCACTTCAATTTCATAAGAACAAAGATTAATATGTTTACTACCATATTTTTTAGTTTATCTACCTTTTTATTATTCACTAGTCAGAAACTACTAAAATAACAAAACTATACACAAATGCAAACCAGAAACTATGTTCTATCTCAACCTATGATCAAATGATTCAAAGTATGCGTACATATAAAAGGAACGTATCACTTTTACCATCTCCATCTCCTTTCCATGTAATCTCTAAACACTGTAGACGGCCTCACAGTATAGCAACCTTCCTCGACTTATATTCAAATCTACCTCTCAGTGTCAAAAATGAGATCACAACCTGTCCACATAACATTTCTGGATTTGGTTTTATCGCTTTTAACTTAATAACACATACATCTCCTACCCACCCCCCTTCCCTACTATTTCCACAAAAAGTATAATTTGCAAACGTGGGAAATTTTGTTTATCTCGCCTGAATACATTAGCAAACCCAAGTTAACGCTGTACCTCATTTAAAAAACCATACAGTCCTTTAAGATGACAAACTACACTTCATCTTTGTGAAAAATTCCTAAACTTATATAAAGTACTTATTTAACGACAGGTCAAACTTTATGCATATTTTATAACCAATATGAAACACCACACTTTACCAACAGTATATTACTTTGAAATAAAAAATACTTTCAGACTTAAAAATATCACCTCAAATACTTAATCACTACTACAGAACACATAATACAACTTGTTCATTTTACCTCACCTTTGTAGTTGGTATGCAGATTTAAAATGTCACACACGCATGCAATTCTTTCTTTGTCACACAGTACATGTAATGCACTGCTTTCATCAAGAATGGAACCAGTAATGACTCAATTTATCTGTCGCTCCACATGTAAATACATGTAAAGAACAAATCAAAATACTTCATTCCTTCATCGCCATTCCAAAACTTGTCTCCATTGGTTATTTTTAAATTTTCCATATGAAAAGCTTCTTAATATTCTGCATCACATAAAGGTCAGAAGTTCAACCTATTTTATCACCACATTTTCTGGAACATTCTACGACACCTGCAGATAAATAATTCATCATTTTTGTAAACATACTTTTTTTTTTTAGCATATTGTCGAACATTTAACAGCACTTGCGGGTTAAAAGTTCACCATTGTTTTAAGTTCCAAATGTACCTTTTAAATGCAAGTAGCATGTCTAGTTGAGCTGAGCACATTTCATCCTATCGTATCTACTCCACGTTTAGACTGCTCTTTATTAACCAATGACAAACATGCATGTTAACGCAACTAATATGCACCCTAGTTTTTAGTACCCAATGCTTATTATCTTTCAATCAATTATCAATTTCTGTAAAAAAAAAGATTTTTCCCCATCTTTAAACATATCTCTTACTCTATGAAAGAACTGCATGAGGTACAGACATCTTTCCATACCTTCCAGCCATACCTTCAAAATTCTAGTGTGGATCCTAGGACATAGCTATGTTTTTGGTGCAAGAAGTATGCAGAACAGAGCCGTATTGACTTAGACCTAGGTTTATAAAATGTAGACATTAAATGGTTGCACAGAGAGGATTGAAGTAGCACCAATTGCTACTTTTGGTTAAAACCTCTTTGCATCTTCCACACCCTGACCTCATGATTGTGCATTGTGGTGGAAATGACCTAGACATATTGACTGGGGTAGGTTTGGTAATGCTCATGAAGGGCACCTTTGGACAATTGATGTTACTTTTGCCTCAAACTGTCTTTGTATATTCCAATATATGACAAAAAAAGAAGAGGAAATGGTCAAACCAATTTTGTCCTCAGATTGAAAAATCTAGGAAGAATGTCAACAAAGGTGTGTCTGCATATGTCAGAGACGATAGAATGGGGTTGAACTACATTCACAGTCCAGCCTGCAATGGTTAGAACAAATACATCTCCAGTTCAAAATACAGCAAGAAAAATAACTCCACAAATGTTATACGCACCTCAAAATAACCACAGTAGACACAACCTACCCTGAATGCGAGGCCCTCCTCTTTTCGATAGGCTTATCCAGCAAAGCCACATTCAAAGGTATGTTGATCTACCGCCCCCCAGGATCCAGAGCCAAATTCCTAGCACGCCTGGATCACATAATCGAGACATCAATTGGATCACCACAGTTTACCATCTTAGGTGATCTCAATTTTCATCTCGAAGTTTTAGAAGACCCAGACACCATAACGCTACTTGGAGATTTAGAGACAGCCGGACTGACACAAATTGTTAAAAAACCCACGCACAAAGCAGGACATACGTTGGATGGACTATTCACCAACAACCCTGAAATCTCCATCACCGAGGTCATTCCTTTAATCTGGACAGACCACTCAGCAATATGCTTCTCCATTCCCACAAAACCCACTTCCCCTTGCTAGCCTCTTCCCCCTCCTACCAAATTCAGAGATTGGAAAAATTTAAATCTCGAACGTCTCACTCAGATGTTACAGGACAGCCTATTGCCTAACGAGCATGATCCCATAGCAGCATCAGACACTTACATCGAGAGTCTGATCGAAGCCTGCAATAAATTAGCACCGTCCAAAACTTCCCATTGGAGTAGAAAACTTCCTTCAGCCCCTTGGTTCTCCGAGCCGCTTAGACTCCAGCGCCAGCACTGCAGAAACCTTGAACGGCAGTGGCGCCGTAACTTTAATACGCCTAATAAGATTATTTACAAAAGCGCCCTCTCTAACTATAAAAAAATCATAAAAACAGAGAAATCCACGTACTACACAAACCAAATTAATCATGCTAAAAACTCCTCAGGGAAACTATTCCAAGTAGTAACACACCTGTCTAACCCACCTGCTCCCCAGTCAGAAGGATCTCATTCTCAAGCCCTCTCTGACTCATTGGCAAATTTCTTCGAGGACAAGGTCAGAGCCATTTTTAACACATTCACACCCGACGTAGTGCGCTCTCCCCCTCACTCGATCGCTGATACTGGCCCCATATTCACAGCTTTCGAACCTACCACCTGCGAAATCACCCTACCCCTGATCGCTCAAACCAAATCCGGTTCACCTCTAGACCCTTGCCCTCCAAGCATCCTTAACCTCATCCCGGAAGTTATTGCTCCACCTCTTACCACCATCTGCAATGCAATGTTTGCATCTGGTGTCTACCCCTCGGTATGGAAAAAAGCAATAATTAAACCACTACTCAAAAAACCCAGCCTAGACCCTCTCCTGCCTGCTAGCTACAGGCCCATTGCCTGCCTCCCATTCCCTGCAAAAATCTTTGAAAAGATCATGAATACCCAGCTGTCAAATTACATTCACCACAACAATCTACTGGATGACACCCAATTCGGGTTTCGACAAGGCCACGGAACGGAGACGGCTCTGCTAAAAGCAGCAGATGAGATTGGGTCCACGATGGATAACGGAGGAGCCGCAGTACTGATACTCCTCGATCTATCTGCGGCCTTCGACACGGTCGACCATGCCACCTTGATCGACCGTGTCGAGGCCATAGGAATTACAGACAAAGCTAAAAACCTCCTGGCCTCATTTCTGTCAAACCGTCCGCAAACTGTAAAACTAGGCAATTTCACATCCCAGACCTTCTCCCTGCCATGTGGAGTACCGCAGGGATCCTCGCTAAGTCCGACACTATTCAACATCTATGTGTCGGACCTGGCAAGGGTCATAAAATCCTGCGGAATCTCCCTCACTACCTATGCCGATGACACCCAATTGGTGCTGTCGATATACAACGATGGAATCTCGGTGGCAGCCAATTTCCAAACGGGAATGAAGGCAATAAGCTCCTGGATGTCATCCAACTGTCTTAAACTCAATTCTGATAAGACAGAAGTGATGACATTCGGGAGGCTTCAACCTACCTGGTCCCCACAATGGTGGCCCCACCAGATGGGACAACCCCCAGAACCTGTAACGAAGGTACGCAACCTGGGCGTTATCTTCGATAACAAGCTGTCATTTCAGCAACACGCCAATGCAGTGGTTTCTTCTTCCTTCCACATACTAAAAAGGATAAAAAAATTAATTCCATACCTTCCTCCACATGCAGGCAAAACCCTAGTCAGTACTTTAGTATTCTCTAAAACTGACTACTGCAACACATTGCTTCTCAATGCACAACAAAAGGTCCTCAATAAACTGCAAACAGTGCAGAATGCAGCAGCCAGGACACTGCTATCCATCCCTAAGTTTGCATCGGTCTCCCCCTACATCCGACAGCTACACTGGCTACCGGTGAGGAGCCGTATCAAATTTAAAGCATTATGCATAGCATATAAGGCCATCCACGATCACGGACCCCTATTCCTAAGAAGAGCATTCCGACCGCTTGAACACACAAGAGCCCTGCGGTCATCCTCAGCACACCTACTCATGGTCCCCCGTACAAGAAGGGCCAACTGGGGCGACAAACGCTTCTCAGTGGTAACAGCCATACTATGGAACACACTTCCCCTACATATCAAGTGTGCTCCGACCCTTCTAAACTTCAGAAAAAAACTAAAGACATGGTTGTTCCCTGCCTAAACCTCCCTGACCCCCCCGAGAGTTCTGCAACTACAGCGCCGAGACACCCATGGGTATTTGCGCGCTCTAAAAAACGCCAAATAAATAAAAATAAAATAAAATAATGGGTAAAATGCCAGCAAAATGTTAAAAAAATGCAATTCTGGAAGCTCAGAAAATAACTCGGCTATAAGCAGTATTCCCAAATACTAGCCCTTATAAAAAACACAGAATGCTGATAATCTGCTTGCCCATGGGGATAACACCTCAGATAGTGGATTGTACCTCTTGGGGTACAGTTTTTGCTGCCATATATACCAGAACTCATTGTATCCCATCATTAGCAGTAATACCAGATGTATTAAAACAAATACAAAATGAGTACAGAGCAGAGCCTGCTCTGAACCTAGGGAAAAGTTACTAGGTAATCATGCCCAGGTATCAGCAATATTATTAGTCAATATCAAAGGGGAAGCAACAGAGGTGGCTATACTCCAACGCCTAAGGAAGTTCAGTCCTTTAGAAGAGCAGCACAAACTACCTAAAATAATTGAAACTGCATCTGCAGAATTAGGCAGGGACAGTTTGGGTGGAAAAGCATTGAAACCACAATTGATGGGTAGACTCAAAAAAGAAACCTGCTTCATCAAAAAAGAAGTGGGACAATAATAAAAAACTAAAAGTTAAAGACAACAGATCTCAATCTAGAGGTAGATCTCCTCTACAGGATCCCTCTGAAAGGAAGTGTAACCTTAGGAATAGGGACAATATTAGAAAACCTGACAGGTATCAGGATACTGATACACGTTCCTCTTGTTCCTTTCAGGGTTCAACGAAAAACTCCGAGAGGGAAGGACGGTCAGACAGACAAGAAGAGCGTACAAAGGCCAGAGACAATCAGCACGCTCAAGACAATACTTCCAAAAAAGAAGACAAACCAAAACAAAAGCCACAGTCCAAAAAGAAGAAGGTTGCAGGTCTGAAGATTAGTAAGAATAGTTCGCCAGAACCTGATGGAATTTCTGGTGACAGCAGACTTGAATAATTACATCACGGTGGAAACATTTGATACTAGGTTAAGTGTCCCACTTAATTTATATGAAACAACACTCAAATTGGTGGGGGTCAAGCCCAGGAAAGTTAGAGGTCTCTTTTGGGAAAACCTGACGTTTGGCTATGACATTTTGTTAGCTGAACAAGATTGTCCGCCAGCATTCATCATGGACTGGCCTAAGGGAGAAACAGTAATCTTACCATAATTTTCTAACCCTGTTCCCAAATATTTAAAATATACATATGCTCAAGAGTGGGCGGTAGCCCTTGCTCTAGAATTATATAAAAACCATGTTGGATGGGATGAGGATTCAACCCATCATATAATTCCATAAAAATATACTCTGACTGCATAAAGGCAGTTTCCAATAAAGCAAGAAGCAAAAAAGAGGTCAGGGAGATCTTAGATCAACTTGAAGACCAAGGGGTGATTGAAACTTGACCCGATCAAATTAATAACCCTTTGTTTCCTGTATCAAAACAGGAAAATTCATATTGTCTACTTTTAGATTACAGACACTAGTACAAAGACGTCTGTGGTATAAAAGGCACACAGTGCCACATTAGTGAATAACATTGTGCGAAAAAAATGCAAAAACACTAGATATCTCAAATGGATTTTTTTTGCCAGAATATAGCACCTGAAAGCGTGGGCGGGGAACTCCGCTACGGATGCGGAGTATGCAGAGATTTGCCTACTCTGCATTCTGCGGAGAACGCGAAGTAGGCACATTTCCGCACACTCCCTGGCGGAGCAGAGCTCACAAGCCCCCTAAGTAAGTTAATTAAATAAATATAAATGATAAGTAAAATAATAAACAGTCACCTTGCCTGCTGCGTCCCTGGCTGCTGTCCTCCTCTTTCTCTGTGTTTCACTGTGATCTGCGCATGCACAGGTGCCCGTGCATGCGCATCCTTGCGAGAAATGCGCATACGCGTTGAAGCGCGCATGCGCAGATCACCGTGAAATGCAGAGGAAGAGGAGACGAGCAGTTCGAAGTCGCCGCACGCAAGGTAAGTGTTTATTATTTTACTTATAATTCATATTTATTTAATTCTTACTAGGGGGGTGGAGGTGGGAGGTGAAGCAGAGCTCGGCGCAAAGTTAGTATTTATCCGCACTCTCCGCGTTAGGCTCCCATGGGCCATTTTGCAGACTCCTCCAGGGATATAAGAACAGCCCAGGATTATTTTCAGTCAGAGTAACTGAATTAATTCAAAATTTGGATGAAGAAGCATTGTCCTATGTGGGAGATATTTATCTAAAGGATGATGACCTGGAGGAACACTTGAACGGAGTAAATACCATAAATTAGCGATTTGCCTCCCAGGGTTACAAATCCAACTTAAAAAAATCAAAGATAGCCCACCTCAATGTCCTTTTTCTGGGATATAACCTTTCAAGTGAAGGGAAAAGCCTTTCAGTTACCTTTTTAGAAAAATGTGCACTGCTCCAACCTCTAAAATCATTAAAAACTTACAATCAATCCTGAGTTTCTTGAACTTTGGCAGAACATACATTTTGGATTAGGCAGAAAGAGTAAAGCCTTTCTACGATTAAATAAAACCTGACTTTTTAGTTAGACAATGGACACATGAACACACAGATATCCTTTGTTTCCTACAAGCTGATATGATAGCTTCATAACACTTTCAGACATGTGTATATGTGCGTAACATAGTGATCCGCATGATTGTGGGTCAATCAGGGTACACCTACCTAACATATAATGAAGTTGAAACAGTACCGATAGCATACAAATCACATTGGTACACAAATGCTGAGATGCGCTTTACATCAAAAGAAAGAATTCTGACAGCATTACACACTGCTGTAGTGAAAGAAAGAGCACTGGCTCAAGGGAATTGTCATTACCCCAGTTCCAGCCTTGGAGGCTGCTACAACGTCAAGCATTCCAAAAACTAAATACTTACATCCAAGATGGATACAATGGGCTAATTCTCTCACTGTAACAGATGTAGAATACAGGTATGACCCAAGTCTGAAAACAAAGCATTTCTGCAAATACGAACAAGAATATCCTCTACCAAATTAAATAATGCCGCTGGATCTGTACAAATATATAATTTACACTGACGGTTCTGCTCAGCCTGCCATGGGAGGTAAACAGCAATACTGCTCCGTGTGTGCTATCATTAAAGGGTGCACTCAGGATGGAAAGTTTCATCCGAGTTGTACAAAAACCCAGTCTCTAGGAGACGGCACAGCACAGCTGGCAGAGTTAAAAAAAGCACTGTACAGGGACTGGTAAATACAGATTGAGAAGTCCCCAAACTAATCGTGTGTGATTCCTTTAAATGTGAACAATCATACAAGCAATATTTACTCAATTGCTACACGCAATATTACGGAAGTACCGAAAACTCCACTCAAGTACTCCTACAAGTTAGATGAAAACAACACTCAATTTGCTCAGATTCCTGGAGAGTGGGAGAGAGTGATACCAAATATGGATAGCAGGCTAGGGTTAATTCTAGCATCACACGAGGGTATAGGTTCTTCACACGCAGGAGTTACAGCAATTGTTTCTCAACTGAAGCAGCGCTACTGGTGGCCAGGCTTAACAAAGCAAACTAAGGACTAAGGGCCAGATGCTGCCCAAAAAAAGGAGGCTGGCGTGACAGGAGGTGGTAGGAGCAAAGCACCAAAACTGACTGAGATGAAGGAGCTTGTTGAATCAACCTTGGAGCCAGAATGCATCCATGGGATTGGAGACCTGGATAGTACTGCAAGAGCAACTAAGAAACAAGGTAAGATGCATGGACCCTAATCCACAACCATTACCCTGAACCCGTACCCCACTGTGTATAATCATTACACTGCAGAACAGCTCATAATTGGGGCCAGCAATGCATCATGGTAGACATAGTCATGATTACATACATGCAATGCATACACCACAAGACTCAGCAAGGCATGCCACACACATCTCCAAACACACAATGTACACTGGGCAAAGGTGTGTAAATAATTTATTTACGAACTACACACAGGTGAACAACACCATTGACCCTATGTCCATATGTTTCCACAGGAGATTCCTCACGTAGTACAGCACCAGCAAGGGAGGAGAGGGCACCAGCAACTAACAGAAGAGAAAAAGAGAAACAAAGCACAGGTCACAGCGTGGTAGAAGGAGGCAACAACACAACCCAGTAAGCCTCAACACCAGAGCGAGCCTCAACACCTGTCCGGCTATCACCTCTATTGTTTGGATCACCTGAATTGGAAAGCACAGCGCTTACACCAAAACCAACGGCTAGGTCGTCCTTGCAGGGAAGGGCAAGTAGGCCTTATGTGTCCCCTCTGAGGATCCTGCAAACCTCAGATGAGGAGGATGAGGATGTAGAAAATCGAACAATTGCACCTGTGGCTGACAAGGCCAGAGCACAGATTTCAGCAGGCGCTGCGCGGACCAGTGTCCTTGGCTGGAGGGCACATGAGGGTGGGGATGGGCATGAAGGTGGGAGCGTCTTCTGTGGCCTGGAGGCCACAATGGTCAAAGTACAGCGAATGCAGGCCAAGGCACTGTTGGCCGTACATAGGCAGGTGCGCAACATGAACAATAAAATGTCACACATAGACAAGGAAATAGGCCACATTGCTTGTAGTTTGGAGGCAATTTCCAAAGGGATGTCAGGCATCTCTACATACATGGGTGTACTGTCTGATAAGTTGGACAGGGACCAACTAGAGCGTCGCAGGGAGCGGCAGTATATGCAGCAGCAGTCCAAGGCACTGAACAGATTTGCTACAGCTACATCACTACTGTGCCGCCGCTCAATATCCATGCAGGATGCAATTGTGCACTGCTGCACAGACTTGACACGGGGCATGGGAAGAGTGACCTCTGCGATGGAGCAGATGCTCACCACTCAAACAGGCATTGCTGGTGACACGGGTGGGGAGGAGACAGAGGGGTCCACCAGCAGGAGTGGCTCCAGCACACCTGTACCAGAGGTGCGCAGGAGCGTCAGGCGCAGCAATGCTCAGTCAGGCCCCTGCCAAGATATGGAAACCCAGGCACGTAAATCCCGCAATGTAGTGCGTGGGTGTAAGCATTGAACATTGCCTTAAATCCACAGGACTGCTCACAGTCACGGCAACTGAGCACACGCAGTCATGGACATGGACATTGATGGACGATGGCTTTTCCATTTTAATCATGATGTAGTGAATATTAAACTACACTCGTCAAACACTATACCTGTCTGTGTGTCATACATTACCTAGAAATATCGACGTGTAATCTCTGTCCATCTCAATCTTCCATCTGTTGCTGCTGCTCCTGTTGTTTGGGAGTCTGCATGTTCTTGGTCATCATCAATGTCCTCGTGATGTGTCACCTCCACCTCTGTGCCTTCTTTGGTGGCAAGATTGTGCAACATGGCACAGGTCACTATAATCTTGCAACACAGGATGGGGTGTACTGTCGTGCACCGCCACTCTTGTGGAGGCAGCGGAACCTGTTCTTGAGGAGTCCAAATGTGCGCTCCACTATGTTGCGAGTTAACCTGTGTGCCACATTATAACGCCTTTCGCCTCTATTAGTTGGATTGAGGTACGGTGTGAGCACCAAGGAACGCAGGGCATATGCACTATCGCCTAGGAGGGAATGAGAGGTCCATGAGTTACATACACATGACACATACATCTCCCGTTCATATCAGGGTGTGTTACACTTATTTACCTAGCAGATATCCATCACCAAAATCTCCAGCAACAAGCCGTGTGTATATTCCGCTGTTCTGGAAAATGTAGGAGTAGTGCGTGCTCCCAGGAAATTTGGCCACTATATCTGTGATGATGTTGCCAGCATTGCATGTCACCTGCACATTGATGGAGTGCGTCGACTTACGATTTCTGTAGATGTGTTCAGTGGCTGCAGGTGGGCTTAGTGGAATGTGGGTGCCATCTATGCAGCCTATCACATGCGGGAAGTGTGCCACTTCATAGAAGTCAGTTTTTGTCAGGGAACCAGATGTAATGTTCCATTCTCTGCGTCATGGCATCCAGGAACGTCCTGAAAAAACGGGACAGGCAGCTCTGGGACACACCACCTACTGCAGCAATCACACTCTGGTAGCTTCCAGAGGCAAGGAGGTGTAGGCTACACAGCACCTGCAAATGGGGTGGGATGGCGTGGGCCCTGGGTGTTGGGTTATCCAGGTATGGGTGGAGGTCCCTAATTAAGTCCAGGATGGTTCTGGGGCATAGCCTGTATCTCTGCAGTATCTCTGGCTCATCAGTTGGAATAGGGTGATCCTCTGCCTGTACACCTGCTCCTCCCTTCTCCATACCCTCTCTCCTGCTGCCTGTAGCCTTTGCCGCCTCGCAATCACATAGAATGCCGTCATGCTTGCAACATTGTTGCATTTTGGGCCCTTTTTTATAGCATGCACCTCGTTACCACCTGCTTTCAGGCCATGGTAAATACTGACTCTTACATTTTTGGCCTTTACTACATCTCGATGGACCTTTTTTCCACTTCTAATTTACCGATTCGGAAAATAAGATCTCAGTAAATAAGGAATCGGTAAATACCAAATCGGATTTTTACTGATTCATATTTGCCGATTCGATACATTTTTAACACCTACATCTCATTTTCCAAATACCGGTCGGTAACGGCCGAAATTACCGATTTTCGGCCGTTACCGACCGGTATTTGCCTACCTACATCGGGCCCTAAGTCTTGAAATGCAACTTCAGGTGAAAGGCTGCACCATAACTCATCCAGTGCAGACACCATTGCTAATATCAGACAAACCAGCTGTGTGTGTTTATTTTGACCATTGTGGCCCCTTACAAACAGATGGGGCTTACAAGTATATCATGGTTGCAGTGGATTCCTGCTCTAGATTCCTCTGGGTGTGGCCCCAGCGCTTGGCTGATGCTCAACCTGTTATCAAAGATTGCGGGTCTTTATAGGGACATACACAACAGGCACATTACATTCTGACTGTGGCCCCACATTGAGCTCTAGGGCTTACAAGGAAAGCATGGGAGTTTTGGGTGTAGCATTGCGGTACTCCTCTCTGTACCATCCTAAGGAAATTTGGTTGTGGAGAGGAAACAACGGGACTTAAAGCAGTCTTTAACAGCTAGAGTATTAGGCTTAGAAGTAAATTGGGTAAAACATCTGTATGGGGAACAAAGAGCTTTAAATAACATGCTACAAAGTTATCTAGAGACTGTTACTCCTTATGAGGACCTATTTGGGACGAGAATGTGGGTACCTGATCTTAATTGTGAAGGCACAGTGGCGGATGAAAAATCTTTTGACATCCATAAACATTTGGCTGTTGAGAAGGAGCTAAATGAATCCAGTGCACTACAAAGTAATGTCCAGGTGAGTTGGACTGCCACTGGGGAAGTCAAATCTGTCAAGGCAAGACCTGTCTGGGTCCCTAAAGTCAGGGACTTGGTCAGAGAAGAAATAGCAGACAAAAAATAACGTGAGCCATCATGCAGAAAGCCTGTACCTGTACTGGCAGTTGAAGGCACAAGAACAGTACTTCTGCCGCCTCTTGCCGAGAAAAAGGAGAAAAGATTTGTCTCAATAAAACGAATCAAACCACACTATGTGGCCGATAGTGAATAATAGGCTGCCTGGATTCCGGAGTAACAGACTCCCTCCTCTTGCAACTATACAAGAAGTTCAAACAGAAAGACTCATCACGTTTGAGGAGTCACCTGCACAAAATGATGGACTATGCAACAATGCCATGGAACTCATTCATCTTGAAACAGAAATTCAAGTTCAAAACCAGAATGAAAGTCAGATTTCAATTCAACTAAACACAGATATCTACATCAACATGCCTCAACAAGAGCAAGCTACAGTTTCCACAAAACCAGCGGAAATACTGAAAATGTATCAAACTGCATATGGCTATTTCATTGACTTTGATACTTTTTCATTGGATCCAAGTGAACCTGAAACGATGCCAGCCCAAAAAACGTGTCCACATCGAATTAAAGATTTTCTGAACTTTCTTAAAAATACTTACCTGGTATCACCTTGGTGGTACTCTGGGTAATTACTGGGATACTATTCTATTCTGGAAAGGCTTAGTAACTGTCTTTAGTATGCTTATAAATGGAACTTATGTTTGAGAAAGCTCTGCAGCACAAAAAGTGAATGTGATTCTGAAACCGCATATATCATCAAATTGAGAACAAAAGAAGCCTATCATCAGTGAAAATAAAGCAGTTCCTATACCTGACGGTATAGTGTGGGACAAGGTTGATTACGATATATTTGGCCTGACCGAACTTTTAAAAAGTCCACATTTATTTAAAATGTCATTAAGTGATATCATTAACTGTGTGATAAAATGAGAGAGACCCCTTGCACACCAGGGGGATAGGGTACTAGTAAGTAGTGGAGAAAAAGATATCCCTTGGTGAAATTAAATGCCCCAGACAAATGGAAAGAATGAGTGAATGACTACGCTTTAGCCTATATATTAGAAGTGAATGTCAATAACAAAATAAAAGTATTTTTTAAAAATCTGCTTTTATTTTTAATTTTTAAAAAAGAAAGGGTTTTTTTGTACAAAAAGTTACTTTAAAAACAATACATTATCATTACATTCTAGTATACAACAAAATACATCTCAAAATTAAAATATTTTTAGATAAGACAAAGACAGTTGATCCTAAAGATGGGAAGGACATAGGAGAGAACAGAAAAACAGACAGTCCTATTTGTCATAACAGTACATATTCGGGAATTCAAATAAAAATAGACCAATCCAGGACATGCTTTACTTATGATGTCAACGGAAATAGCTCTGTCCCTTGATTATGTAATTTCTTGCGTCGACGCGTTTCGATGGTTAAATGGAATTTTTGACCATCTTTTTCAAGACAGAAATGATATGTCTCTCCTAACACAATGGCACTGGGTGGTTGCCAAATTCATGAAGATCCTGCAGATAAACATACTTATATAAGTATTATAAGTGACAGTTATTCCACCTTCATTATACCACTTAACTTCTTTACAAGATGTATTGGATTATATGACCTTAGATTTTAAATGGCCCATACAGTTCTATACAATATTTGTGTGACATCATTCCACATACAGTTATGCATCCACTTTTCGATTTCCTAGATTGCTATTTCTTGATCATATTACACATTATTCGATTCAACCTATTGTCTGTAAGTATGTTTATCTGCAGGATCTTCATGAATTTGGCAACCACCCAGCAAATCATGTTCTTGAATGAAATGGTGTAACAAACGTCCTGTCTTGGACTACCCAAAAACAAAGACTTGAATACACCTTGGATGCCCACACCATCACACATCGTGGGCAACATAACATCACAAGAAGATGGGATTACGCTAAATGAGATCATGCAATACAACATATCAGACCCCGATTGGAAGGAATGGTTGCTATGGTCCAAAAACACCGATAGCTGTCAGTAAATATTCATGGGTAAAACCAACGGGTTTAGTAATAACAGGCCATATCCACGCAATGTACAGAGAGAACATGCAGGAGTAGTGACATCATACAGTGTTGGGAAGTTATGCTTCGATTGGGTAAGGACCTCAACACTTACACTTGTGAAACAACACTTATCCTTACTTACAGAGGATGTGGACCCACAGGATTTTTTATTAGGGTCTAGGAAGCCACGTCATGAACGTTTATATTATGCTGCCTATAATGGCATTTAGAAAATATCCCACGAGGCCGCTGAGGGATTACAAGAAATAGATATTATAAACCTAGAGAAAGCTCTATCATTGGTTGACAATGGGCTAACTACACTTACATCCAGGATGTATTCACTGGGCAACTTTGTATTTTCTGGTATTGATGTACTAGAACAGGATTTGTCCATATTACAACACATGCAATCACAATTGCGCTCTATTATGTTATTAAGCTGTACGCTGCATTCTTTGAGCGCACGCTATGTGCCTTGGCGTTTCATAAACAGCACTTCTCTGTTTTATTCATACAATCTAACAGAAAAACAGATAGAAATGGCATAGAGGGGAGCAAAGTATACAATGCTGCATATTGAAAAACTGAACAGATTAGCCTTTACAGTGTCATAGTCACCGTCCACAGAATGGTTACTCCATGGCCACATACTCTTCCGGTCATTACCTTTCAATTGAAATATTGGCTTGAACAAAAGAAGGCCGGCAGATAAGGAGAAATGGGTAGGGAATTCATCACATGATCTTGGGAATAACCATACAGATTTAGATGCTGGAGTGGGGAAAGAGAAGTGTTTTAAGTGGTACGAACTGCAAGAATACTTTAAGTGTATCCCTCATATGCCAGGATATAATGCTTTATGGGGCTTGTAACGGTTCAGTAGCACACTTATATTGTCACTTGAGAGGTGGACCAGCTACTGTGATCACTCCAGTGTTCTGGCTGCTTTCGAATGGCAGTAACTTGATGCTGAATGATTAAGGCTGCTGTGGGATGCTCCCGGGCATCGCATATCTGGTTACCGTGAGCTCCAGGGTTATTTGCTGTATGCAAGTATTGTTTCCACCAACACATACCATCAGGGACGCACTGTTATGGCCTTCACTAAATGTTTCATTAATACGGTTTGATGCTTTGAGCAGAATGAAAGCCATGCTTTTACAGAAATCTTTGCCCTTAATCTCCGCTCAAGAGACTTTTGATCTCCAGATCATAAGGTCTTCAGCAGAGATACTGACACTCATACGTAAGAATTGCCCCCTCCATTTTGTAAAAATGGTAAATCGTATCGTTAACATGTCTGATACAACAGGCTGCATCCACCTATTTAAGACCATAGGTTCAGGACCATTAAGCACCTTTTCGACGGTCCTCGGAGTTATACCAAACTTTATACACTCTGTTTTAGGAAGCATTTTTGGAGGGCTGTAACTGTTCCTGTTTCTAATTGCAGGTATCCTGATTGATATTTTTCTGCTACGCAATGGACGTCCCAGTCATCATGGAGATGGAAACAGTACTTCTGGAGCAAAAATACAGTTATCGACTGGTACAAATCTAGCACACCTCGCCTAAGAGAACTAAGTTCATCTTGGTTCTTGTCATTTAGACCAGTCTGGAAGGATTCCATCTTACCTGTCCTCCGATGCCTGTTTAGCAGAGAAAAGTGCGTGTTGGATCTCTGTCTGACACTCCCATCATGTGCGCAATCGGACTTTGATGCTTTACTGGACCCGATAATGGCCCATGTTCTGCAGTGTCCGCAACATATTCCAATGTTGATGGCGGCATTTCTAGAGCCACCACAGGTAGTATCGACTTCTGTTGGTATGGACATCAGCACCTCCAATGACACCCAGGCATTGCATGGTACACAGACTAACCCAGCATCGTGGACAGTACAAAAGATCATCTGTGCTCAACTGACATAATGTGCAAGGTGTTACAGGGACCATCGTCTGCCGAGGCAGGCAACGAGAATGTTGTGTCTACCAGACAGGACACATAAACATTTGACTAATTTGGCCCTTCGTGTCCTGGAAGAAAATTCAACATTTTTAAAAAAACAAACTGAAAATTGGAGCTCCATAACAAAATTGACATTCTTTTCAGCATGCATAGCTTTTAAATGTGTATAGTAGTTTGAATTATACCTATGGAGACATTAGGTCTATGGCTTGAGTAACACTTTCCTTTTAAAGTTTTTTACAGCTTTTTAAATAATTTTCTTAACATTGTTTTAGCACAACAAAAAACTATAATACATATGATTTGACTCAATGAATCGTAGAATTGTATATGCTGTCTCCAGGGGTACAAGTAGGTGAATCATCAGCGAGGCGTGCTCCGCCCTAAGTGTGACTATGAGCCCCTCGACCCCTCCAGACCATGGGGCAATTCTGAACTTCACATGAAATATGACGATCCATTGAGTCAAATTGTATGTTTTATAGTGCACGCACAGTAGGTGTGGTGCATCAATTATCACTAACTATTTATTTACCTCACTTTTAGGTCACTTAGGAGTGGAACACACAGGGCTGGCCCCAGTGTGGTCCTGAGGAAGAGCCCCGGGGAGGCTCAAAACATGTTGATAAATACTAGGGGCTTTTAACTCATTATGGTTACATTGTTCTTTGGGGAACATCCTTTACGATGAAACTTTATCAACGCGGTACTGTTACCACGCTACTTTTACAACGCAAGTCAGTACAACGACTTCCACTGGGGGGCGCTCCAGGATAGTAAATAGTTTAATTTACTATCCAACTCCTTCCCTAGAGTCCACGGGGACTGGAGTTGGAATAGTAAATAAAACTATTTACTATCCAGCGCCCCCCAACGCAAGTCGTTGTAACGACTTGCGTTGTAAAAGTAGCGTTGTAACGGTACGCGTTGTCAAAGTACGCGTCGTAACGTCATACATCCTTGTTCTTTACTACCCCTGCTTTTAATATACAGACTAGGAGCTAGAATAAAATTATTGCACCCACTAGCCAGGCATTTTTGATTTCCTTTCCATCCATTCCACAACACTGCACGACACATATTCTCACATGAGTGCTCCTATGTAATTGCGCAAGTCGAAGCACGCCTCAATCCTCAGCGGATTGAGTGGACCCCAATGATGAAACATGTCACCAGTGGGAAACCATGGTGAGTGAGGGGACTCAAGAAAGAAACTGTTCTTTCTTGTCTGAAACAAGTCTGCCCAACTCAACTTGAATTGGGGTCCTACACCACCCTAGTTAGGTTCCATATCCGGTATTCCGTTTTTTCTGCGTACATGACTGAAAGGATGGTGGACCTAGCTTAATACCCTCTACGTGTCTCCCTTTTTTGAAGTGTACAATTTAACTATGTCATCCATTCGGAGGAGGAGTGGGAGTTATATTCCATATGGGTACCATAATATAGGACCCAGTAACTTCATTACTCTTCACCTTTGTTCTTCCCTACATTGCACTTTTAACGGTTTACAGGGACTGATCTTTTACCTACATACAACACTGCATTCAGAATGCAGGTTTTCCCTAGTTCAAAATCTCATACATTGTGCAGGATTATTCTTGGAGCGAAGAAGAACAGGAGTGAAACCCATAAACCAAACTGGGACTGGGTATAAGATATATATAGAGCACAATGTCCCAATAGGTACCAATAGATAAGGCAATTTCAAGTATGCATGCATCCCTACCTTCATCATGTTGACCTCTGGCGACGTTATATTGACGATATTCTCCTCCTTTGGCATGGCACCACTGATAATTTGAATCCTTTTATTGAATGGCTCAATAACACCCAAGAAGATCTTAGATTTACTAGTGAGTGCAAAACGAATGACTTGCCTTTCCTTGATGTGACCATTCATGCGGATGATGGCACCTTGGACACGATACTCTATGGGAAGCCCACAGAACGCAACACCCTTCTACATTACTCAAGTCACCATCCAAGGGGCTTAAGAGATGGATTACCATATGGACAATTTTTACGTATCAGACGTAATTGTAAGTGGAGAAAGGACTATTTCCGCGAAGCTGATATTCTTGTGAACAAATTAATACACAGAGGCTACCCCTGAAGATTGGTTACCAGAGCCAAAAAGCGCGCCTGGTACAACTACCGGGAAAATCTACTGGTTCCCAACACCAAGAAGACGACGACGAGGATCCCGTTCGTCTCAACCTTTGGTCCAGACAGTAACAAAATAAGTGCAATCATTAAAAAGAACTGGGGAGTGCCACGATCTGATAAGCAATTCCAGGATCCCCCCCTTTTCTCATATCAGCGTGGGAATAACATTGCCAATCATTTGGTGCATGCGATCACATGGCCAGATACCTCCAAAGATAAACACACCATCACATCAGCTTGGGGCCTTGCACCGATTCGAGGACATTACAAATGCCAGAGTTGTAGTGTATGTGAACTTACCTTCAACACCAAAGAGTTTCTATACAATGGAATAAGTCACAAACTAAATTGCCATACTAACTGTAAAACTACAAATGTGATCTACGCCATTCGCTGCCCCTGCAATCTGCTATACATTTGTCAAACCACCCAAATGGGGAAACAGCGCATTATTCAACATAAAAGTAGAATAAATTGCCAGGTTCTTTCAGCACCCCTTGTACCTCATTTCATTGAGAACAGACATCGAGACATTGAACTGCGGTGGCAGGTGATTGAACATCCCAGACTCCCAATTAGAGGTGGTAGCATAACAATACTTCTGAACCGAGCCGAGTGTAAATGGATTTCATTGGCAGACTCTATAAACCGGGGCTTAAATACTCTGGATGAGTGGAATAGTACTGTGACTTCGTGAATGTGTATTCCGGTACTCTCACTCTCTTCTGACCACTTTGAGCCTGATTAATGGCTATATCTATACATCATGTTATATGAGCCTTTTGCTATACTATGTTTTTAATCATAATTGCTATACCAACATCTGTGTTTTCCAAAACCCTTTAATGTTGCAATTATTATACTATTGTTATACCATACATGGTTGTTCTCATGCACTGTCTCGAGTTATGCTTCATTTACGTGCAGTCACCCCCTCACTTTCCATGTCCCTTCCCTCCCTCGACGCCCCTTTCCAACACGTCATCCGCCCCCTTCACCAGTTACTTCCTGGTTAGATCCAGCAGTCCCGGGCCGCTACGAACTTCCGTGCAAGTCGGAACTCGCACTACTGATTCAGTCTCCCACAGCGCAAGATTTACTCAGGTAATTCCTCGCCTGCAATACACTATATCCGCCCTAGTGCCCCAAGGCCCGTATTACTTGTAGCACACGCGGATTTTCCGCTCGTTCTGAATCAGGTTTCTCCTTACAGGCGCTGCACCGGCATCAATTAAAGAAAACTGGAATTTCCCCAGGATGGATCACGATTCATCCCTCTGTAAGTTGTGCCTCCTACTTCCCTTTTCCCCGCTGACCCCCCGCCTCCCTTCCCCTGCCTCTCGCTTCCACCTCCCCCGGTCTCCTGAAAATTGCTTTTCATTTCTGCAGGATCGCCTGCATCTAAGGCCACCTCACGACTGGCAACTACCCAGTACCAGCGTTTTTCTTCACCTCAGGTATGCCAGCTTCACATGCCTGCATCTTAACCACGTAACTTCCCCATACCTCCACCTTAGGCCCCCTGTCCGTAACTCACGCGCTGTGCAATTGCATGAGACCAATCACTACCTTCACGATTGCTACATAGGTCTGCTCCTTAAATAAGTTGGCTCTTACGCATGTGATTGATAGTTTTTTCCACCCGGCTCACACATCAGCCCTTAGAGTAAGTCCTTCCTATCCCATTGCCCGATCTCTTAAATTAAACTTTGTCCCCTTGCAGCACTCCATCAATTGTCAACCCTGTCCTGAAGAGGATTCCAAACCACTGAGGATCGAAACGCCGTCGACACTGCAGCGCAATTCTCTAGCGCATTACTTTTGGCTCATAACTGTGTTCTACTTGCAATCTGAAATAATTAGAATTTATTTTTGAGCCCACACTGTATATTTTTTGTCACTTTGCGCCGACCACGCTGTTCACCACGTTCATTTGCGTCGTCAAGTGCCATTTGGGTTGTCACATGAATGTTTTCATGTACAGTGCTGCTTTACAACTGTATTCCCATTTGAAAAAACGGTGATTAATAAGCCTTTCACTAATGAATTGAGATTCCTTGTTGTCCTTTGCCTGTAATGTTTGATGCATGCATACTTGAAATTGTCTTATCTATTGGTACCTATTGGGACATTGTTCTCTATATATGATTATTCTTGGAAGCACAGCAGGACAACCATCTCCTGTATAACATCTATGTACAAAGTTCATGCCAGACATCATCCTTAGGCCAACACAGTAAAACAGCGAGGCAGGACACCTAGGGAGACCAATGGGTATATATTCATCACATCTTGCTAAGATAGGACAGAGGAGACCTAGAGTTCCCGGCCGATAAACTGACCAGAGATGCTAGAGTTCCTGTATGGAGAAACTACAGCTTTCAGTGGTCTAAATATCCCTTGCGGTGTTCAACCGGAGACCAAGATTGGGTCCCACATTCTCTCACTTCAAGTAATGGGGTTGACTTTATCCTAGAGGGATTCTTGGCTTAACACCTACACACATGCTAGATACACTTAGGTACATCTAGTTAGGGATGCATCGTAGGAGTACGCCCATTCATTTCATCATGTATTTTATATACTCGTATGTATTCATGATTTTTGCAAGATGATAGAACTCTATCATCCTTTATAGCACTTCTAATCATATATATCTTAAACTATCTAACGGTTGTTGCAGCTCATCTATTCTACATCAGAATAACAAATGTTCAACAAATGCTTATTGCAAAATGTTTAGTCCGTTTATTCTGTGTATCTCTGAGTCTAAGTAAGCATGAGTGACTAAGCGAAAAGTAGTGTATTGTTTCCACTGTCCTGAGCGATCAGGGTTGTCATGGTCGATGGATGCCAATAACTATTCTCTCCTTGGTAAGAGGAGATTCTAGTGGCACTGTGAGCTACTTGGTACAAAAGGCCAACATACCCGTGGGGGTTTCAGAATCAGTCTGACACCAATACCATAGTGTATGCTGTCTAAACGTGCAGATCCTGTACACTTTTATAGGAACTTTATGACAGTGCGAGTGCCACCTTGTTTCCTTATCTAGAACATAGCAGATAGGTCCCTAAGAAAGATGCTGTCATCATAGATATTTGCCCTTGCAACTCAAGCGGAATATAAATCAGAACCCAGATGAGAAGAATCAGGTACACTTGGTTACAAAGATTCATAAATTGTCTAGCGCGCTAAAACATATCAGACAAGTCTTGGTGAATGGGAGCATTCTTGCTTTGCGGATTTAACTTTATTGGTCGCAGATCATCATACCAGAGAATAGAGAGACGTATCTGAATGGGTCCCATCTGATTCCTCAATCTACAGAAATGCATGTGACAATAAGGGGCAGAAGCCCCTAGATCTATTACAGCATTGTTAATAGGTGGGAACACAAGTGCCCTTTCAGGAATATGTTTAGGGAAAACTGCCTAAAAAGTAGTTAGTGGATTATTAAACTAATTAGTAAGATTTCAGTTGATATCCTGGTCATGGTCAATTTTTCTTACATCCGTATCATTCAGAACCTTCTACAGATTAAATCTTGAGAAAGGTTCATAAGCGTTCTGACAGTTTCAGACTTAGATCCTTATTTAGAGGCAGATTTACTACATTTCTACACATTACAGAGCAGCAACCAAAGCTTCTGAGCTGTGTTGCGGCAATAGGAAAGGCAAAAACTGCACCAGATCTTTCCAACACCATAGTGCAAAGATGCGGGTGTTCCTTCAAGCATTTGTTTTGAACTTGAAGGGGATGGCTCCAGAAGAACATCATGCTTTGATACTTTTCCCCCTTGATTTGTGCTGTACAGTGCAGCCACAAGCAAAGTTTGAAAAGTACTGAGAAAAGAAAAACGTTCTCATGCCTTACACCTGCCTTTAAGAGACAGGCATTTCCAGCACAAAACATGGTCTACAACTGGAAGTAGATAGGGATTTGTGTCAACACTCATAGGTGGCTGAAAGGAAATGCACAGGTACCGCCCATGGAAGACTCTCTTGACGGAAAGTAGCCTAAAGTAGCTTTATAGTGCACTTGGTTGTTACTTTAGCCCCCTTTCAAACACACATTATGATTTCATGGTGGTCTTGGGCATGAAAAACTAGGAGCAAACCCAACATACAGGAAGTAAAATCTGTGCTCATCAGAGAAACTTCTTTTATCGCTTCCAGAAGCAAAAAATGCTTTTGGTAGCTGTTTCTGAAATTAAAAAAAGACATGCAAAGAGAGTTATTGAAACATGAAGGCCCATGTGGGATGTATTTAGAATAAAAGGTAACAATAATGTTGCAAACTAAAGTTATTGAACAGAAGAGCTGTTTCATATGGTGTTTGGAAAATTCTTCTTACCACTTTGTTTCTTTAATTCTTTTGTAGCCGGACACTACCCACACAAAATTATCGGAAATGGCCAGAGAACTTGGTGCGGCATTTAAGGAGAAAGTAAGATTGATTATTATTTACTTCTATTTACTTACAGTCTATAACCTGACTTGAAATGGTACTTCAGATCATAGTGATTCGCGATCTAGCATATGAGGGATAGTGAAATTCATGAATGGCATCTACACATATTGTAGCATTCTAATCTAGGATCCTGATCGATACTGTGACCTTATGCCCCTATTCGGCTATAAATCCATTTATTCCCTATATTGGCATAACCGTTCAAGTGCAATATTCAGAAACTCATCTATGGCCTCACACGAACAGAGCCACATTTCAGAATAGTTTTCTCTGCCACTTCCTTTGCAACCAATTAGTGCAATGACATAGCAGAAGTCACTATCTGAGATTCCTAGATTAACACTCCGAGTTCTTCAACAAGATAAAAACTCAGCAAACCTGGAAATCCCCCTTGCTGTGTTTTGATTAGTAATAGAACTCTAATGAGCAACTGATAAGCGATCACTTCCTAAGTGACATCTTTATTGACGTCTTATGTCCAGCAAACTTACGTCAAACATGGCACCTTTCAGGTATAAATACTACCAACGTTGCCTTAAGCAATTGCTGCTGTCTGCCCGTTGTATGCTGTTGTTCGCTGCAAGCTGCTGATACCGTTATCGCTGCTAAAGCGCGAACGATGGTGTGGTGAACCTAGGAGCTGAACAGCCTTCCCTCTGCAAGAGCCCAGCCAATGCCAGCTGCCCGCGGACGCTGTCCCCCCTCCTCCTCCTCGACGCGCTAAAGAGAGACGCTGCCTTTCTCCTGCCGAGAAATCCAGCTCCAGCGTTTCTGGTCTACCCTTGCGGGTGACTGGGATACCGAGTTTCCCTGAAGGAGATACCAGACCTCCATCATTCTATTCAGAGGTATGGTGTTGACTAAACCCTTAGTGAGAATTCTTGAAGCAAACCTTGGCAAAACCAACTTAACTTAAAGCTACTTACTTACTCCCCTCCCACGTATTAGGCTTAGGTCAGGTACACTGGGGTAGGCGTAGTTAGAAGCACCAGTTGAGTATTTTAGCTTAATGTATATATGACTGTATATATGTTTTATTACTTTTAAACCATTGTATGGCTAAGAAACCATATTAATGCTTTTACAGTATTATCTCGCAATACTTATCTTACTGTACGTACTTTTTATAATAACAAGTCTTGCAATTGTGGCAATTCATTTCTCTTGTACGAGAAGAAAGACTGTTCAATAAATGTTAACCCTTTATTGACAAACGCCCGTCTCTCTATTCTCCACATATTGTGAAAGTAATCTGCACTAACTTGACTGAGTAAAATAACTGTCTATTGTTTCACACGACCCTAGAGATCGACTCTTGATCTGAGGAGCAAAGTTGTCATGTTGCACAGTTGTTGGAAAACTGAATCCCTTCTTGTCTGTGCCAGGGAAGCTGATCACTTCCTATTTCTTAACTAGAGTTAATGAATAATAAAACAAGAAACCAGGATAGTTTTTTTGTCTGAGGAGTTATTATTTTTGGATTCAAGACAAAGAATAATTCTGTACAAAAAATCAACAGTAACATAAATCAGGGTACATACAAAGATATATAATGGATATTTAAGGTATTGGTTACTTTTCCTATAGTATATCCAAGAAAAACTGTCCAGACTGCTAAAAAAGGTGACAACTTGATTTCTAGTATCAATCAGGAGAAAATCAAAAGTCGGTACAAATCATACAGTGCAGAATTGTACTGTATGATTTGTACCGACTTTTGATTTTCTCCTGATTGATACTAGAAATCAAGTTGTCACCTTTTTTAAATATCCATTATATATCTTTGTATGTACCCTGATTTATGTTACTGTTGATTTTTTGTACAGAATTATTCTTTGTCTTGAATCCAAAAATAATAACTCCTCAGACAAAAAAACTATCCTGGTTTCTTGTTTTATTATTCATTAACTCTAGTTATGATGTTAGTGTGGTAACATCCTGTGTTTTCTCACTGTTAGAAACTTTTAAATGTATTCGAACAGCCGCTGATTGAATTCAAATTTAGGTACTCTGTTTGCTTTTCAACAAGTCCTAAACTAGTGCTGAAAACTCATATAAATGAAATCCCTTGCTGGCCAATTCATATTTTACTAAACTCTGCCCGAGCCCGCAAGGGTATATTGGGTTACTCACCTTCCTAAATATTCACTTCCTATTTCAGTCAAGAAAGTTTCCAGTGACCTCTGAGCAAGTTGGTAACAAACCCAATTAAGTTTAGCATAGTCAGTAGAGGCCTGGAAGATCCGCACTTCTACGTCGATACTACTGTTTATGTTATTCCAATGCGCAGGGCCTATTGGGAAAATAGGAACTACACTACATGGCGCCCAACCGTTTGGTAAGGCGATAAACTAACGCAAGACGTTAGAGTAACTCAGTCGTGCATATTTCACAGACCCCTTTCTCCCATAAATACTCCAATAGACGTCTGGAGTGGGTGAAAGGTTAAAATCCGCCCGACCTTAGTAGGAAGAGATTCCTATGTAAAGCTCTAGTTTATTCAACGTTGAAGGATACAGTGTTCCAAAATATTGTGCACCTAATCTTTGTCTCCTTGGAGACCAACTCTGCAAACCTTGCATCTTAACAATGCCAGGAGAGAACGGAACCACTGGGGCCGCAGCAGATGCGACTCAGCAGGATCCCGACGATATGGTACCGGGTGCGATAATCATCCCGGTCCACTTAAGAAAATCTATAACTTTAAAACTTATAGAAAACGGACTGACACCACAAGGTGGTACAGTAATTTTCGTGATAGAGGCACACGAATATCGGCAGACAGAGGTATTCTATTCATGGATAAACTTTCCAGCGGCAAACGCTAGAACAAAAGAGTTTCACTATTACAAGATAGAGGAACCTCCGGAAGAGTACGCTATTTTCGAGGAGACTGAAATTCCACAAAAAATTCCAAGAGCACCTGCTCTGGTTTAATGGCGCCCTAAAACATAATGATCACATAACCAGGCTCGGTCCACTAGGTAGACCAGGAGCAACGTGGCCGGTTCTAGCCGGCTACACACCACATCCAGACATTGGAAAAATGTCAAGGGAAGACCTCTTAGTTAACATAAGAGAATTAACGGAGGCGTATAGAGAGTTAGTAAAATTATTTATTAAAAATAATTTAAACACTCCTAAAAAGAGCTGGGATGGAAATAAACAATCCACTCCCAAGGAAAAAGTTTTCCAGTCCAGAGGAAGGTCTCCTCGACGGAGGGAAAGTACTCCGACTCGATAGCACCAGGCTCCCCAGAGGGAGCCCTCTGATAAAAGATATAACTTTAGAAATAAGGATAATTTGAAAAAACCTGATAGATATCAACGTATTGATACACGTCCCTCTCGATCTTTTTCGCAGAAATCGGAAAGAAGAGGACGGTCAGACCCAGGAGAGCACACCAAGTCCAAAGACAAGGAACCTGCTCAGAGTAAAAAATCTCAATTTCCAAAAAAGAAGGTAGCCAGTATTAGAGCAATCGAACATGCCGAGAATACTGAGGACACAGTTGAAAAACGGGGACAATGTTAGACAGTGCAGCAGAAATCAGTATAGCCCGCAAGATCTTGATGAGTCATCTGGAGACAGTGGACACGAATGAATACATTCAGGTTGAAACTGCCGACACCAGACTTAGCGAGCCCCATAAGATATACGAAATAACATTGCGTATAGAGGGTGATAAGACTAGGAAAATAAAGTGTCTAAAAAGGCTATGATATTCTGTTAGCTGAAAAAGATTGGCCCCCAGAGTTTGTCGGGGAGTGCCCTCATGGCGAAGAAGTGATTCTGCCTGCCTTCTCGAATCACATTCCGATTCACAAAAGATATACATATGAAAGGAAATGGGCAGTGGCCCAGGCACCGGCATTATATAAAAATCATGTAGGGTGGGATGAGGACTCACCTCCTCACAAAATCCAATTAAAAAGTGAAACAACTGCCCAACTGCAGTATCCCATTAAGCAAGAAGCTAAAAAACAAGTCAGGGAGATCTTAGATCAACTTGAATACCAGGGGGTGATTGAAACATGCACCTCTCAAATGAACAATCCTTTGTTTCCTGTCTCCAAGCCAGACAATTCATATCGTCTAGTTTTGGACTACAGACACCTTAATGCATGTTGCAAAACTTTTGCAGTACAAAACTCGCATAGTGCAGCCCTAATGAATAACATAGTTAGGAAAAAATATAAAACGACATTAGACATATCTAATGGTTTCTTTTGTCAAAACATTGCACCAGAAAGCAGATATTTGACTGCTTTTTCAGCATTTGGGTCGCAGAAAAAATTCTGTCAACTCCCACAGGGGTTCAAGAACAGCCCAGGACTATTCTCAGGTAGAGTAACAGAGTAACTACAAATATATGATGATGAGGCATTATCTTACGTAGATGATATCTATCTCACAGACGACGACTTGGATACTCACTTAAAAAGAGTGAACACCATTATACTTGGGTTCGCAGCAGAGGGTTACAAATTCAACTTTAAAAAGTCTTGCATTGCCCATTTGACAGTACTATTCTTAGGGTACGAATTATCAAGTGAAGGAAAAAGCCTAGCGGACAACTTCTTAGAGAAGTGCGCTGTACGCCAAGCTCCAAAAACGCTGAAGAATTTACAATCCATACTAGGTTTTCTAAATTTCGGAAGAACTTACATTCTAAATTACGCAGAGAGGGTTAAACCTCTCTACGAACTAATTAAACCAGATTTTAAACAAATCAATTGGACTTAAAAACACACAGAAATTTTGAGATCACTGCAAACAGACATGTTAGCAAAAACTAAATTAGATACACGTGACAACACACGCGGTCTTGTAATCCGAGTCATCCCAGGAAGATGCGGACTCACATACCTGACCTCTAATGAGGGAGAAAAAGTACCAATTTCAATTAAAACTCACTTGTACACACAAGCAGAAAAAGCATTCAGTCCCACAGAAAGAACAGTGAAAGCAGTGCAAATCGCATTAGCAAATGAACGAGAACTAGCACACGGCAAACGGATTAATATCCTCACAGTGGAATCCGCCTTCGAGGCGCTATTCAGCCCAGTAAACCTGCCTACAGTGCCACTGGATCCGAAATGGATACAGTGTGTAGATTCTCTAGGAGCGGAAGATGTGAAATACTATTTTGCCCCGCAATTCGAGGAACTGAATGATTTAGAATATGAAGAAGAATATCCTCTGCCAATCGAACTTCTGCCTCTCCCACAATACGCCTGTATAATCTATACAGATAGTTTTGTACAGCATTTCAACGTAGAGAGCAAATCCTACAATGCAGCATGTGCGATTATTAAAGGTCGTTGGCTGTGCGGTGAATTCAGACCGAAAGTAACAAAAACTGAATCTGTAAGAAACTGTTCGGTTCAGAGAACTGAAATCAGATCTTTAAAGATGGCACTTGAAAATTCAGAACGTGAATTCCCGACACTAATCGTGTGCGATTCTCATTTTTGCGTCAACTCTTACAATAATAAACTGCAGAGCTGGATTGAAAACGATTACAAAGATGACACAGGTGCCACAATAAAGCATAAATTGCTCTGGAACCAAGTAGCTCTTTTACACAAAGAACTACAAAAGACTCACGTGATACACGCACAGTCTTCAACGTGATGGCGTTCACGTTGCAGGGAATTCATTGGCTAATACAGCCACAGCGGAAGCAACTAAACCGGCTTCCGTAGCCACAAAAAAACGTGCAAGAAAATACATTGACAGGGAAACCATGCTGGCAGTAAAAACAACAATAAAAGGCGACTGTGCAGCACTGCCCGTGAACTATCCACTCAATTATGCATACATAATCAATGCAAACTCCGTTCCTTTTGCTCGAATCCCTGGAGTGGGGGACAGAGTAATTCCAAACAGGAGCAGGAGGGGCTTCCTCTTACTGGAAGCACACATGGGGTTGGGTCTGAGACATCAAACAATTAAGGATTCTCTGAAAGAATTACAATCAGAGTACTGGTGGCCTGGAATGAGCATAGATATTCAATGTTTTGCTCAAAATTGTGAAGACTGCAACAGAGATCGCAGTAATGAACAGGCCAGTGTAGTTTCAGGAACCCTGATAGACAGCATAAGGCGATCTATCTGCGCAATCAAAGAAGAGAAGCGCGTCCCATTGTACATCCTTAAGGCCAAACACACTTTAAAGGATGTGGCCCCAGCGCTCGGCTGACGCCAGAACGGTTATAAAAGATCTGCGAGTCTTTATCGGCACATACGCAATTACCACGTTCCATTCTGACCAGGGTCCTGCTTTTAGCTCTCGAGCTTATAGGGAGGCCATGGCCAGCATGGGAATTGGGTTGCGGTATTCTTGTCCGTCGCACCCCGAAGGGAATAGTGTGGTTGAAAGAAAAAACCGAGACATAAAGCGATCTATAACAGCGAAGGTATTAGGTTCAGGCGCTGGGTGGGTCAAACATCTAATAAGTGTCCAGACCAGTCTTAATAACTTGCCAAGAAATTCTCTAAAAGGTTTCAGCCCATACGAACTATTGTTCAAATTAGAATGAACATTCAGGACCTCGATAGTCAGATGTCAGTGGTACAAGAAAAAACAACAGACTTTGATGTAAAAGATTGTTTGGCTGTTTTACAGGAACTGAATGAAACAAGAAAATCCTTAAGCAACATAAAGTTAAAGCAACAGCCATCTACCACTGACGAGGCACCACAAGCAACAGCCCCAGCAAGGCCTGTCTGGATTCCAAAGATTGGGGATCTAGTCAGAGAAAAAATCGCGGTGAAGAAGGAATTTGGGCCTTCTTACAGAAAAGCAGTACCTGTCTTGGCAGTCACCGGAACAAGATCAGTTGTACTACCGCCCCTTGCTGGTAAAAAGGAGAACAGAGTCGTGTCTATCGACCTGGTAAAACCACAACCATGTGGCCTATAACCAACAGTAGGCCCAGTGGACTCCCGAGAAACAACAGAATACCCAAACTTGCAACAATCCAAGAGGTTCAAAATGAAAGACTAATCACATTCGATCAGCCTGCAGTGCACAGTGAAGGACTATGCAATAATGCCATGGAACTCGTGCCTCTTGAGACACAGATTGAAACAGTTCATCAAGAAACACCAGTCTACAATAATGTGGCATCAGAAAATGCCACTGAGAGACAAATTGAAAGAACAATCCCAACAATTGACAGAAATGCCTCTAGTTATTTCATCAACTTCGACAACTTCTCTGAAGATCAAAATGACCCCGAAGTGATGCCAGAAACAAAAAAGACTTTTAAAGAAAAAGCAACGGAACTCTTTAATCAACTGAAGAAAATCTACCTTGTTTCCCCTTGGTTAGAGTTCTGGTTCGGTCTAGGTGTATTTTTCCTCCTGCTTTGGCTCATCATGGTACTTTGTTTGGGAAAATTCATTGAGGGAAAATATAGTACAATGGACACAGCAAGTCAGAACATCAACTTAATCCTCAAACCACACAGATCATCCCACGTGAAGAAAAGAGAACTGTCAACAGTAAATGTCACAGCCATTCCAATACCTGGTGGGGTAGTATGGGAGAAAACTGATTACGAGATCTATGGTCCGGTCGAGATCCTGAAGTATCCTCATCAACTGAAGGTTTCCTTAAGTGACTTTGTAAAACCTAGTACATTCTCTGATGATTGGGACTTTAACAGTATTAATGACATGATGTCTGATTTAGTAATGTCAGCTAGATTCACAGAACATGATTATTTACAAGGTTCATCTAGTTATGAGCAATTATTCTGCTATACACATTATGGTGATCATTATTTGCATAAATCTGCACAGCCTAGAAATGTTGTTAAGTATAATCAATGGGAACATTGTGCAACACCACCTAAAAGCAGTTCTAAGACATTCTTTGAGAAATTCAAGTACTTCTCAGGGTTTAACACCAGTGATGCAGAAACGTTTTATTATAAACTGTTAGATAAAACAGGAATGAAAACAATGCTGACAAATTCTAAATTGATATATTCAAAAGCATTTTATGAAAAAATGATGACATTTGGTTTTGATTATTGGAAAAATAACATTGAAACAAAAACCATTTGGGGTACAAAAGATTGGCAGGTACAAGGCCTTGAAGCACTATTCAGAACCTGCATGATACCAGAACAAATGATGTTTTTAAATGACACAATTCATCAAACATCCTGTCTTGGCCTAGCTAAGATCAAAGACCTTAACACACCGTCTATTCCAAAGCCAATACCTGAAAATACAACCACAGATATTGAGTTAGACGTATCACAAATTTTACATTTTAACAGAACACATCCTGATTGGAAAAAGTGGTTAATCTGGCCTACTGACACAAACAACTGTCAAGATAGATTCCTGAACAAAACACAGGGGTTGAAAATGACCAGACAAGACCCTAGATACTCCCAGAGACAACATCCAGGGATAGTAACAACATACAGTGTAGGGAATCTCTGCCTCGAATGGCTAACATCATCCACACTGGCTGAAATTAAGCAACACTTGTCTTTACTAAAAGATGGTGCTGATTTGCACGATTTCATTCTTGGACCACGCAAACAGCGTCAAAAGCGTTTCATAGCGACCAGTATCTATGCTGCGTACAACGAGGCTTGGAAAGTCACACAAATTGAAACAGCAGAAAAAATACGAGAAATTGATCGTATTAATTTGGAAAAATCACTTTCTGTAGTGGACAATGGGTTAATGACTCTGTCCTCCAGAATATATTCGTTGAACAATATTGTATCTTCTGCCTTTGACATAATAGACAGAGACTTGCTAATGTTACAACATGGCCAATCTCAATTACGTTCTATTGTACAATTAGGCTGGACGCTGCAAAATCTTCGTTCAGGCTATGTGCCTTGGTGTTTAATCAACACAACGTCGTTGTTTTCCATTTTTAACCTTACTGATAAACAAATCAGTTTGGCACAGAAAGGAGCAGACTATACAATCCTGAGCATCGAAAAACTTGAGAGATTACCATTGACAATGTCAGAGAGTCCTGTCATTGAATGGATAATACACGGAATTATCACTATTCCGATAACAACTTTCCGATTTAAAAAGTGCCTTGAATACATACCTACTGGCCAGTATGAACGATTGGGTAAAGGTTATGTTAAATCAGAATGGAAATTACCATACGCACATTCTTGCTATAGTGACAGCGACAAAAATGTATTTCTTAGTGGTGAAAACTGTAAACAGTCACTAAGCGGTATACTTTTGTGCCAGGGTATTAATTTACACGGAGCTTGTGATGGAAATTCCAACAACCTTTCATGCCACCAGCTTGTCACACCTGCAACTCAGATAGAGCTCTTCTTTATGCAACTTGCAAACGGGAGTTAGATTCTTAGAACGGATCACAGATGTTGTGGCCTTGTTCCAGGGAAAAGTTATCTTGTAAGAGTGACATCCATGGTCAAATGCTGTATGCAGGCATTGTTCCCGAGCGGGCCTGTAGACACAGAGACTCCCATCTGGCCTCGTCTGAATCTCTATTCTATACAAATTGATACTTTAAGCAAAATGAAGTCTGTGCTTTTGCAGACAACAGTGCCTATAACGTCATCAAAAGAGACGTATGATCTCCTAGTTGCAAGGACAGCTACGGAAGTTCATGACCTTTTATCAACAAATTGCCCCGTGCATTTCGTAGAAATGTTGAGCCAACTCCTTAACATGTCTAGTGCCACAGGCATCCCAGGCATATTTAAGACGATTTTTACGGGACTGCTAACACCATTTCAAGCAATTCTGGGAATCGTTCCAAATTTTGTCCACTCTGTTTTTGGCGGCATACCCTTATTTTTGGGACTCGTAGCAGGGATTTTATTTTTGACCCTCCTGCTTCGTTATGGCAAGCCACAGCTCAGACATGACTCCTATGGGAATGGAAGAGACAATCCTAGCAATGCGCTACCGGGACAGGATAACTAACGTCCTTGGATTGGCCAGGCTGAGAGATCTAAACATGACCTGGTTCCTTTCATTCAGACCTATATGGCAAAATTGCATCTTACCTGTGCTACGATGTATGCTGTGCGGTGATGAATGCGTGTTGGACACCTGTCTTGCACTTCCATCAGCAGTACCAATGGATGTCGATACTTTGCTCAGTCCGATAAAGGCTCACGCATTGTGTTGTTCCCAGCAGCTACCAATCCTGATGACGGCATTCGTGGAGACTCCTGTACTACGACCAAGTGGTAACAGTGGAGCGAGTGACAAAAGCAACATCATCCAGGTACAACGATTTGTGAGCATTGCTGATCCTGCCTTTGATGACAGCAATCATTCTCACACCTGCCAAGTTACAGCACTATCGGATTTGGTCGAACTGTCACCTGATTTTGTAGACCAATTCTTTGAGAGCCTGTCTGATATGATGTTCTCACCCGAACAGAAACAATAACTTTATAGAAGCATTCCGATACACGGCGTTCCCATGAACTCTGAATTCGGCCTTCAGTTTTGAACAACAAAAACTGCTAAAAGCGTTGGAACTCTATTTCCCCGTTCAAGCATTAATTCTTTTGAACTCCAGAAGAGACTCCAGCGGATCCAGAACGCCCCAGCACGACTCATCCTGGACATCCCCCCTCGCAGCCACATCTCCGGACACCTGAGAGATCTGCACTGGCTCCCGGTCAAAAAAAGAATCACCTTCCGTATTCTCACCCACGCACACAAAGCCCTACACAGCCAAGGCCCAGGATACCTCAACAGCCGCCTCAACTTCTACGCTCCCAAACGCCAGCTTCGCTCGACCAGCCACGCCCTCGCCGCCATCCCCCGCATCCGTAGAACCACCACAGGGGGACGGTCCTTCTCCTACCTCGCCGCCAAGACTTGGAACTCCCTCCCCACCCACCTTCGCCTGACCCAGGACCACCTCGCCTTCAGGAAGCAACTCAAGACCTGGCTGTTCGAGCAGTAACAGACCCCCCCCCCCAGCGCCTTGAGACCCTCTGGGTAAGTAGTGCGCTATATAAATTCGATGATTGATTGATTGAACACTTTTTAATATTGACCCTTTTTTGGCACGAACAATTCTTTGCTTAAAGTAAAATCTATTCTTAGAGAACAGAAGCTTCAACTTCTATTTCTAAACACATCTAGAGACATAATAACTTTACACCAGCCTCTAGCACATTTATTGCAATGCATTTATATGTGATGATTTATTTCGCCCTTCTTCTGTTTCAGAGATATTTCATGTGTATATCTTTTTGCATAATCGTTCATTGATTTCATATGCTATAATTTTTGAATGATTTCTATGCTTCAAAAACGTACAGAACCTAAATTTTCACGTATTTACAAGTACGCCTATTTCAAATGCATATATGTATTTTGGGGTGGGCAATGTTACACATGCATCCTATTGCTCTAGTTTTAGTAATTTGATGGACATGAATTTGTGGAGTGGGTGTAGCGTTCTAATCTAGGATCCTGATCGATACTGTGACCTTATGCCCCTATTCGGCTATAAATCCATTTATTCCCTATATTGGCATAACCGTTCAAGTGCAATATTCAGAAACTCATCTCTGGCCTCACACGAACAGAGCCACATTTCAGAATAGTTTTCTCTGCCACTTCCTTTGCAACCAATTAGTGCAATGACATAGTAGAAGTCACTATCTGAGATTCCTAGATTAACACTCCGAGTTCTTCAACAAGATAAAAACTCAGCAAACCTGGAAATCCCCGTTGCTGTGATTTGATTAGTAAAAGAACTCTAATGAGCAACTGATAAGCGATCACTTCCTAAGTGACATCTTTATTGACGTCTTATGTCCAGCAAACTTACGTCAAACATGGCACCTTTCAGGTATAAATACTACCAACGTTGCCTTAAGCAATTGCTGCTGTCTGCCCGTTGTATGCTGTTGTTGGCTGCAAGCTGCTGATACCGTTATCGCTGCTAAAGCGCGAACGATGGTGTGGTGAACCTAGGAGCTGAACAGCCGTCCCTCTGCAAGAGCCCAGCCGATGCCAGCTGCCCGCGGACGCTGTCCCCCCATCTCCTCCTCGACGCGCTGAAGAGAGACGCTGCCTTTCTCCTGCCGAGAAATCCAGCTCCAGCGTTTCTGGTCTACCCTTGCGGGTGACTGGGATACCGAGTTTCCCTGAAGGAGATACCAGACCTCCATCATTCTATTCAGAGGTATGGTGTTGACTAAACCCTTAGTGAGAATTCTTGAAGCAAACCTTGGCAAAACCAACTTAACTTAAAGCTACTTACTTACTCCCCTCCCACGTATTAGGCTTAGGTCAGGTACACTGGGGTAGGCGTAGTTAGAAGCACCAGTTGAGTATTTTAGCCTAATGTTTATATGACTGTATATATGTTTTATTACTTTTAAACCATTGTATGTCTAAGAAACCATATTAATGCTTTTACAGTATTATCTCGCAATACTTATCTTACTGTACGTACTTTTTATAATAACAAGTCTTGCAATTGTGGCAATTCATTTCTCTTGTACGAGAAGAATGACTGTTCAATAAATGTTAACCCTTCATTGACAAACGCCCGTCTCTCTATTCTCTACATATTGTGAAAGTAATCTGCACTAACTTGACTGAGTAAAATAACTGTCTATTGTTTCACACGACCCTAGAGATCGACTCTTGATCTGAGGAGCAAAGTTGTCATGTTGCACGGTTGTTGGAAAACTGAATCCCTTCTTGTCTGTGCCAGGGAAGCTGATCACTTCCTATTTCATTTAAGAAAGTTTCCAGTGACCTCTGAGCTAGTTGGTAACAAACCCAATTAAGTTTAGCATAGTCAGTAGAGGCCTGGAAGATCCGCACTTCTATGTCGATACTACTGTTTATGTTATTCCAATGCGCAGGGCCTATTGGGAAAATAGGAACTACACTACAATATGTGGGTATTATTGTATTCTGTCAGCAAAAGAAGGGGTTGATTTTGAATTGTACGGGTTGCTCATCCTCCCCCCACCCTAGTAGAGGACTGACCTCCATATCTAGAGGTGTCGCCATGTTGATGGGGGTCTATTGAAATTAATTGCTTCTGCTAGTGTGCCTGAAGCATTTTTTGAAAGCCTGAATCTGGATGGCTGCCAAATATTGGCATATTCCCAGCCTTTGAATCTGCAGAAATAAATCCAACATGAGTGTTTCTTTCTGCAAAAGAACAAAACACTGAGCCTGATCTACAAAGGATTTTGTCCCTATTGAATTATTGTTGATTTCTGTGCCTATGTCAACTTCGCCAATTCATAGCAGTCAACCAGATTCATGCTAGTGGCAGGGTTTGTACTGTTAAATCAAAAGCAGCTCCTTGTCCAGCAACTTGTTGCTCAGACATTGTGCTTGAGGTGTTAAGTACCCTTTGACTTCCCCTGCTTTTCCCCACTGTCTGTTCTTACGTCAATACAATGGTGTATGCAGGATAGTGGGGTAGGGAGAAAGGCTTCTGCCATTCCACACAGAGTTCCCAGTGACTACCACTTACAGGATTCACACAACCTTAGCTCCTACCCCTCAATCTGTTGGGGATTGGCCCTTTAAACCTAAAGCAGGCCCACATTCACCTACTTAGAGCTTTGACTTTCTGCGCCACGAGCTATGGAGCCTTTAACTTCATTGCTCTCCTCACATTTACCCTTATACAACTACTGCATTCTATGGGTATGTGGGGTTTAGAGATGGGCTGTTGTGGCTCTGTAAGGCTTCTCTAGAGACTCCCAAGATGATAATCCACTCAGCCATTGCCGTCCTCAATGTTTTGTGTAAGAGGCAGGGCTGGTCCATCCCAGGTACTGTGCATGTGACTGAAAGATAATTTTTACGGCATCTTTTGGATTTTCAGTAAATAGGGTGGTATTTTTATTACTTCTCTGAAAAAGGACTTTTCTAACTTGGCTGTTCAGGTATTTCTTGGGTTTTATGTTATGGGTAAACCAGATGAAATCAAAGCTGCCTTTAACCCTTGCTCTCCTTCTAACCTCACACCTAATCAAAATCCATCTGTGAGCTCACGAAATTAAATGATTTCTAAGAGAATTATAGGGTCTATTGTGAGAATGTAAGCATAATGATTGATCATCTGTAAAGTCTTGCCTGTTGAGGGGGATGCAAAGGCATGTCAGAGCAAAACTAATAACTGCCCAAAGTAAATTTGATCTTGCAACTTTTCATAAAAAATAAAGATGAAAGTAAAAAATATGTAAGTAAATGGAGGCATAAGAAGGATAACTACTGAACCTAAGAGATAAGGTGCCTAATAATGTTTTCAATCACTATTTTAAACTTAAAAGTCCAAGCATCAGACGGAGCACAGCTTTTAACTATCATTTAACTAGATAATGTTATTTTAATTTGCATGAAGCAGTGCAAATGTTATTGATGTCATTTGAGATGTCATCAGTGATGTCACTGAACATGTCATGAGTGATGTAATATGTGAGGTCATAAGCAGTGCAAAGCGGGGAAGCGATGTATAGTTAGCTCAGCTAACTATAACTGATGAATTTCTCAGGTTTTGGACAAGTGAAATGTCAGCTTAAAGATAATGTTACTCTAAACTTTGTTTTTTCAGTGAATATATATATGTATATATATATATGTATATATATATATATATATATATATATATATATATATATATATATATATATAAATTCACTGAAATAAATAGGTTTTAGGGACGTTATAGTTAGTTGGAAATTCCACTCGTACAAAACCATAGAAATTCCCCTGTTATAGTTAGTTCAGCAAACTATAACTTGCGCCCCGTAATGCACTACTGATGATGTCACATATGACACATCATTCATGACATGGTCAGTGACATCACAGATGACATCACTGATGACATCATCATGTCACTGTGTGTTTCGGTAAAGTTTAAATATGTTTTATATATATGCCATGGTGTATTGAAGAATGAGTGGGTGTATAAGTGTCTCGATGAAGAATTTAGTAGATGCATGACTGTATAAGTGAGTGATTAAATGTGTCTTACTGAATGCATGGGTTAGTGACTAAACTGTCTGAATTTGTGCATTAGTATGTCTGTTGTTGTGTAGGATGTTGCATGTGTTGGTGAGTAGCTACATGAGTGTCTGTATGGGTTATTGATTGATTGCCTGAGTATTTGTATGGGAGACTGAGTGTATGTGTGGGTGGCTGGGAGGTGTGTGACTCTGTGCATAGATGGTTGAGTGGTTGAACCACTGGGTGTATGGGTTCAAGAGTGCATGTTTAAACAGCTGTATGGGTGGTTGAGTGTGTATATGGATGTGTTGGTGAGAGATTGGATGTCTCAGCGTACATGTCCAAGAAACTACATATGTAAAAGGCAATGTATGTCAGAGTTGGAGTATATAAATGACCATACGTGAGAGTCAGTGATTGTGAGAGTGGCTGTATGGATGAGTGTGTACTTGTATCAGTGATTGTATAAGAGAGCAAGTATGTGTTAGTATATGTTCGAATAAGTGAGGTGGTGGTGTGTGTATGACTGTATAGATGAGGAAATGGCAGTGTGATTGATTCTTTGCATGACTCACTAGGTGTGTGAGTAACTCCATGGATGAGTGGCGGTGTGGGAGTGTCTGTATACGTGTATGAGTGTATATGATACTGTTGTATTGATGAGTGATTGTATGGGTGAATGAGTGGATGTATGTGTAGACGTAGGAATCAGTGAGTGCGTATGTAGTAACTGGTATTGGTGTGTCAATGGTTTTGAGAATGGTAGTCTGTATTTTACAGTGGGTGTATCAAATTTTATATTAGAGTGTAACGAGGTGCATCGCATTATCACGTGGATGATGTCATCAGTGATGTCATTTGAGATGTCATCAGTGATGTCACCGACCATGTCATGAATGATGTAATATGTGATGTCATCAGCAGTGCATTGCGGGGGCGCGAGTTGTAGTTAGCTGAACTAACTATAACGGGGGAATTTCTATGGTTTTGTACGAGCCAATAGTCCAACTAACTATAACGTCCCTGAAACCTATGGTTTTTCAGTGAATTTCTAAGGTTTTTTAAATGATAATTTCTAACTATAATGTGCCTAAAACCTATGTTTTTTTCTGTGAATTTCAGTGGATTTTTAAATGCTAATTACTAACTATGCCTACAAAGTTATAACGTGAAGAAAGAGGAAGAAAAGTGCAGCAAGAAGCAAGACAAACGCATAAAGAGGCAATAGAAGTCCAGAAAGACAAAGAAAGATGCAGGAAGAAGCAGGAGATATGCAGAAAGAACCAACAGAGGAGCAGAAAGTCCTCCAGTGGCCCAAACTTTTTAGTGACGGGTACTGGTGGTAACTGACTCCGACTAACCAGGACCGGAGCAAGTGCTATGCTAAAAGATACTTAGAATACAGTGAAAACACCTACATACACTAGGGAACACTATGCATTGGGGTACCCTGTAATTAGCATGACCTCTTCAGTATTTGCCATGTGTTAGTGCCTGGGTCATTGCATGAGTACATGGGTAGTGACTGGATGATTAGAGTGCTGCAAGGACAGTGCCTGGTGATTTTTATAACTTCTTGGGTTTTGGTGGAGTGATTGGATAAGTACATAGTATTGGATGGGTGATTGGAGGAGTGCATGGGTAGTGACAGAAGGATTTCTGGAGTGCATGGGTACAACCTCGGCAATTGGAGGAGTGAATCAGTACTGTGTAGGTAGTTAGAGGTCTGCATGGGTAGTGCACAGGGGATTGTAGCATTGCATGTGTTAGTACCTGGGTCACTCCATGAATACATGGGTACTGACTGGAAGATTATGGTACTGCAAAGAGAGTCTATAGTGAATTTATAAGTGCCTGGGTTTTGGCAGAGTGATTGGATAAGTAAATGGTGCTCGCTGGGTGATTGGATGAGTGCACAGGTAGTGACAGGGCAATGGCTGAGGATATTGTAGCAGTGCATGAGTTAGTGCATGGGACTTTGCATGAGTGCATGGGTAGTGACTGGATGATTAGAGTGCTGCAAAGAGAGTGCATGGGTCTTTGTATGAGTGCTTGGGTTTTGGTGAAATGATTGCATAAGTACACTCATATCCCATCAGGCCCTGCCCCCTCTCTTCACCACTGTGCAAACGTGCCCCCTGCCAGGTTTTAATTTGCAGGATTAATTCCCCTTTGACTCTTGAGGGTCCCTGGGCGCCAACTAGCCCACCTTGTACCTCCATTAAGCACCAAAGAGCTGTGTTGCAGAGAGGTGGTCCGAGTCCATGCCCCTTTTTACATCTCTCTGCAACACAACTCTGTGGCGCTTACTGGAGGTAGCTGGTGGGCTAGTTGGCCCCCAGGGACCTTCAGGATTCAAGGGGACTTAACTCCTCAACTTAAAAAACATTTGTCACATTAGGCCACGCCCCCTCCCTGCATCACTGTGCAAGCGCACGCCCAGGTGCATTGTAAATTGGGGGATTAAGTGCCCTTGAGTGCCCTTGAGTCCTGAGGGTCTCTGGGGGCCAACTAGCCCACCAGATACCTCCAGTAAGCAACACAGAGCTGCATTGCAGAGTGGTGCAAAAATGGGGCGTGACCTTAGACCACCTCTATGCAAGGCAGCTCCCTGGCGCTTACTAGAGGTACCTGGTGGGCTAGTTGGCCCCCAGGGACCCTTACTATTCAAGGGAACTTAATCCCCCGACTTGAAACAGGCCACAGGCGCGATTGCACAGTGGTGCAGGGAGGGTGTGCAAATGCGCCCTGTGGCACATTTTAAGTTAGGGGATTAAGTCCCCTTGAATCCTGAAGGTCTCTGTGGGCCAAATAGCCCACCAGGTACCTCCAGTATGCGCCAGGGAGCTCCTCCTCTGGCCAAATATGGCTCAGAAACCCCATTCCCCAGAGCCTGGCCTCACTGTTTAAAAAAAATGTATATATACAAACGGGGCCACGTGGCCCGGGGATGGTGTCCATGGGTCCTGACCCCTTTCTTTGGGGACCATGGGGGCCCCAATGCCCCCACGGTCCCTGCCGGCTCACCGAATCCTGCGGGAACCTGCATTGGTTTTCCACATGGGGAACTGCTGACATGCAGCTCCCCTTGTGGAAAATTAATATGGTTTGAATTTTGTAAGCGAGAGCAGCAAACCTGCTCTACCTTACAAAATCCAAACCACAGTTTCCTATGACAGGGCAGGAGCTGCACGGCTCCCGCCCTGCCATAGCAAACAGCAGTGTCCCGGGGGGGCACCCTAGAACACTGCAGGAGCCTGCCCTGGGGGGTGGCGGTCCCCAGGGCCATGAAGGGCTCTGGAAGGAGGCCGCACAGCCCCCTCCCAATGTTTGCAAAGCCCTGGTCGGTGGTGGTCCCTGGGGCTCGGTGATCCGACCGGACCCCCACATTTGCATCTTAGTGCCCTGGGGAGGTGGCGGTCCCTGGGGCGTGTGGGGGGTTTTGCACCCCACACAGGTTTAATTATTATTTTATAAAAAAGCCCTGGGGATGGTGGTCACCTGGGCAGCAGGGGGCGTGTCCCTCCGCAAATATTTAATAAAAAACCCCAGGGTGACGGTCTCCAGGGTTCGTGGGGCCTTGAAGGCCCCCACACATTTAAAAATTAGCCCCAGGGGTGGCGGTCCCCAGGGCTCGGGTCCGTAACAGATCCCCACATTTGCATCTTAATGCCTGGGGGAGGTGGCAGTCCCCGGGGCATGTGGGGGGGTTGAGCCCCCCACACAGGTTTATTTATTATTGTATAAAAAAGCTCTTGGGGTGGCAGTACCTGGGGCAGCGTAGGGCGTGTGCCCCCGCAAATAATTAATAAAAGCCCTCTGGGTGGCGGTCCCAGGAGGTTGTGGGAGCCTTGGAGGCCCCCCCACACATTTAAAAATTAGCCCCATTGGGTGGCAGTCCCCGGGGCTGCGGGAGAGCTGCATGTCCCCCCGCAACTCTTAAATCAGGTTGAGCCACCCCACAAAGGTTTAGTTATTATTTTATAAAAAAGCCCAGGGAGGTGGCAGTCCCAGGGACCTGGCCCACTCAGGGGGCTTCAATACAACAAAGCGCGCTTCGTTTATTTTTATTTTCTCGGCTGGATTCGCCCAGTGTGAATTCAGCCGATATTTATTTTTAAATGCTTTTTTTGGGCCCTGGGGGTCCTTGTGGGACCCCCTAAGCAGGCCTTACTGGTTTGGAGTGTTGACAGTCAATTAGATTAAAGTTTGTGGTCGGAAGGGTCCGCAGATCCACCGTGCCTCTAGATATCGAAACTTTTATTTTTTGATTTTCTCAGCAACTACTGAACAGATTTACACCATTTAAAAAAAGAATGCTTTCTGAACAAAGCACTACCTTTTTGCCAAATTTGGTGTAATTCCAGTTAGCAATTCAGGCTGTAGCCGTGTCTAAAGTTTCTTATGTAAAATAGCATGGAGAAAACACATATTGGGACCCCCATTTTTTCTCACCCCCCACTTGGCAAATCACCCCGAAACTTTAAAGACAGGAGCTGACTAGCTGACTGGAGTGCCCCACTAGTTTTGAAAATGTCACGAAGATTGGTCAACCGGCGCAAAAGTTATTGGGAAAATATAATGTGGAATATATATAATATAAGTAGGTATATATAGTCAAGACCTAGTTTCCATAGGAAATCTGCAACATTCTATTTGGAATAACTTTGGCGTCCATTGAGGAATTTGAGTGCAATTTTCCAAAATTTTGGCCAGCTCAGTTCTGCTCCTTCCCTGAAAGTTTTGGGGGGATTCGTCAAGTGGTCTACCCATCTAGTGGGCACCGATTTGGTTGAAAAATCATAAACAGACTGTCAAGCCATTTCAAACGTTTAGGGCATGAATGTCGGGTTCTCCTCAGGACGTAGAACTGCAAGCTAAAATACAAAAAACAAACATTCTACTATCAGTAACATTCACACATTCTACATCATACTTCCTCTTCTGAAAAAGCTATCCCGCTCACTTTACCTCAATTTTCTGATAAACGGACTTGAATCTCCTTATTTACCAGCCAGTGATATGTCATAGAAAGAAACCTTCAAAAAAGCAACATGTCGAAAGCTATGTTATTATCAACAATTATGTTCTCGTAACTCTCTATTTGTTGGTAATCAATTCCAATACTGGATATTGCTTACTTGTATGACTTGAAAAGGAAGCACTTTTTTGCATGCAATTATTTGTTTCTGGTCATGGTATTCGAAATTTTCAGTTTAAATTTTTTAAATATTTTATTCTACTGACTTTCAAAACTAATGGAATACGCATGTATCCAAGCAGTTCATCTTCAAACGGTCATTTTAATAGAGGAGCCCGTTTTCGCTGACTTATAAATTCCCCACGAGAAAAGTGCATTGTACTTTCACAGAGTACATCAATGTCAAAACCGTGTATGCAAAAAAAGTCCTATCGGCAACCTCAGCCAGTCCCACCAGTCGGAATCGCAGTGGGCATGCTGGTCCGTTCGTCCAATAAGTCAAATAACCTCTACTTTCCGCATTACAAAGTAACTTCGGTTTGCGTGCTTTTTTTAGCGGTACTAGCCGGAATTCTGTCTAAAACATTCCACAGTCCAGTGACCTTTCACACGAACTTGTTTGCTTCTTCACACAATCCTCGGCTTACCGAATGCATCCGCGCCTTCACCCGTAGAATCACTTTCGGGGCATTCGATGTGACGTTCACTCGAAGGTCGCATTTGTGCGCATTTGAATTGAATATGAAAAACTTTATTAGTTTTGAACCAGTCCACAAAAAGAAAATGTCATCTATAAAGCGAACCCACCGCGAAATATGCTGAAAAATGGGTTGTTGTTAAACACAATTTTTCTTCATATTTGGCCATATGGAGTACAGCAAATTGAAGAGCGAAGGGACAACCCATCGCAATATCTTTCACTTGACAAAAGGATCAGCCACCACTGTGACTACAGCAGAAGGAATTATGGATGACTATACTTTAGGTCAGTACTTCATATTCATTCTTCCTTAGAGTTCTCAGTACACCTCAGGAAAGATGGACATCTTGTCTCAGAGGCTCCCCCAGTGGTGTGACCACTGCCAATGTAGACACCACCGGAGGGATGGCATACACTAAGTTTGAGTCACTAAAAGGAAGCACAAGTCTACACGAATCAAGAGTAAGAGAATAGTCAGGCCCAGTGGAGTGGAGGGTGACCATGTGCAGCAGGTGGGGAGAAACTAGCTGCAAAGAGTTCACCTTCTCCAAGCAGTCATCCACATACTGTAAAATGGCTATTCACAGTCTGCAAAGATGTTCCGTGAACAACACCAGGACCTTAGTAATAACTTGAGAAACCAAAGTGAGGCCAGTAGGAAGAACTACAAACTGGTAGGAGTTATACCTGCAACTAATCTCAAGGACTGCAATATGAAACTAGGCATCCTGTGGTCCCTAGGACAGCATTGTGCTGAAGGTCCAGCACCTGAAGAAGTCTCAGGCTCTACTCTTCCTTGGAGACCAAGAAGTAGCAGAAGCTGCACCCAGACCCCCTCTGGGCATTTCATTATTCCTAACAACACCGCTGGCAAGAAAGTTTAGGATTCTATATTTAGTCATGAATGGCAGAAGAAGAAGAAAAGTTGGAGGGGAGGACTTTGGGTGGAAATATCTTGAAGGGGAGAGCATATCCTTTGTTAATGAATTGGAAGAGGCCCAGCTCTGAAGTTACAGTGTGCTAGTGGTCCCTAAACTTGGAGCTCTGTCCACCTGTCTGGTGATTGTGTTCAGCAGAAACAAAAGTAAAGTGTTTTTGAGTACTGAGGGTGGGAAAGGATGATGAAGAAGACTGCTCTTGTGCTGGCATCTTCTTTTGAACCCACGTTTAACCTCTGTAGCCACAAATAAAATTGGGGTGGGTCCTGAGGAAGATATGATGGTTGAACCACAAAAAACTGTTACGACCTAGAAAAACTGCAACAGTTCTGCTAGTGCCGCTGTGTCTTTTGTGCTTGGTGAGCAAAGTCTCATTTGATGCTCTAATGATGAGATTCATAAGTCAGACCCTGCTTGGCTCATTAAGGGACCCAGAAGGATGGTTAGTATTTATCACCTGAAATATTCTCTCACTGTCTCTCTCTCTCTCTCTGTATCGTTCTATGTCTCTCTCTGTCTCTGATAGAGAAACCTCTCTCCCTCTCCTGCCAGTTCTGCTTTCTCATTGTGTATCTGGTAGAAGGGATAGGGGGCATGAGGAACAATTTGGAGGTGAACATAACAGAATAAACGTAGGTACCTTTTTCATGGGAGTGTTTAAGGCAGCACAACATATGGGCAATTTGGTGGGAATTATAATAACATTTGCCCAAGGAATGCAAGAAATAGCATTCCCATTCTGGCCTGTCATGTTCTGCCTGAGCGATCATGCTAATGTGTAACAATGAAAAGCCTTTAATTATGCCATGTGGCATAATATTGTAATTTCAGGAATTTCATGTAAAACATGTGAAATGAAATACCAGAAATGACACCAATTTACATTTAGCTTGGGCCTGGTGGGAATGACAGCTGCACATACCAGTGTCCCTTGAAGGTGGGGCAGACCAGAAGAAAGAAGTATGCAGGCATTTTCTCAGAAGAAAAGGTGTTTGTTGCAATTGCAGAACTTATCAATGGCAAGGCCCCCTGGCCCTAATATGAAAGATTAAAACAGCTACCCAGTTTGTGGGCGCACATTTATTCCCTGTTGTTCACAGAGATCTCAGTTGTGAAAATATAGCCGCCCCCCCCCCTCCATGGACCAGTAACCTTTTAGTTGTAAAGGGGTGCTAATCGAGGTGGCACAGAATCTTATAGACCTATAATCCTCATTGATTGTACCCTATAGACAACATTCATTCTGAAGGCAATCAAAGAATGGATCGAGGTGATGGGGACATTGAATGCACCTCAAGGGGTATTTAGACAAGAACTATCTACCACTTAGCAGGCCTTTATCTTCCTTCGCATTGTGAATAAATTCAGCATGATATAACAGATGCCTTTATATGTAGCATTTTTGGATTTCACCTCAACGTTCAATATGATCCTGAGGGCTATAATGTGGGAAGAACTGGGGAACTTAGACATAAAGGTAGCACTGCTATCTATAGTGAAAATACTCTACCCAGGAGCTACTGTCTCTGAAAGAGTGGTCCTAAAACAGAGCTTGAGCAGGCAATTTCCAACTTCAGGTGGAGTGAAACAGGAGCTGTATCATGATGGTATTTTCTGTTTAATTGCAGAGCTGAGCATCAGTCTTCATGTGCTTGCAGTGTGTAAAGGTAACTCATGTAACAGTGGTTTACATGCTCTGTGAAAATGGTTCAACAACAAGCACATTTGACCGCTATGTAAAACGCCCCTGTTAAGCCAAACCCATACTATGGGGATACACATTTAACTACAATTACAACTGTAGTACTTAGCCATGTTTAAAAATCTCAGAACTTTAGTTTATATCATGAACCACAGATGAAGGCAGTTTTACAAAATGCATATATGAATCGTCACCAAAGTACCCCTCTCTTTGCATTGCTCTCAGGAGCATTTTTAGGAAATCAAAACAAACAGTTACAGAGAGATCTAAAGTTCCATAACAGGAAGGTGAGGAATATGCACAAAGAACTGAGCATTTTCCATATTTCTATCTTTCCGTACAGAAGGCCAGTCTACACCAAGTGTGAGGACTCTTACAGATTGGGGCTCTGAGCCACTGCAATGGCGGGATCAGTTTTCAATGTCAGTTGAGATAGAAATCTATGCACTCAAGCACTTTGGCAGCTGCAGTCTTCAGCGGTTGAAACACAAAGCAGTTTTGTTGCACAACAAGGGATGCCCAAGCGAAGGGTGAACTTGCGATGGTTGTGGCCAGCCCCTTGGGACATCCACTGGCAGTGTCATCATTAAGAGGCCTATGAGTGTCTCTCAGAGGCAGGATAGATCCCTAAAGCGAGCTGCACACTTCAACAGATGAGGGCCAGAGATAAAACTGCCTTAGGCTGTGCACTTACCTCTACAGCCACTCAATTGTTACATACAATGTCATTGTGCAGTATGCTAGGCCTGTCAGAATTTACGAAAGGTTTTCATGAGGGTGAATTCATCTGTACCAGCCCTGATAGTGTATTACTGAGAAGACTGGAGTTTGAATGAAGAGGTCACTTTGTCTTATCAGCCAATTTACAAGGTGCCACTCTGTGCCACAATCCACCACCCCTCTTCACATAGTCATCATCTGAAGAGCTAATATTAAAAGGCAAGGTGAACTGGAAACCCCTTTCCAGAGGTGGATTCTGGCATGTGTCTCGAGGCTCTGCACAGCTGATCCATCCCACGTTTTGCAACATCCCTGAGGCTTACGTGCTAGTGCCAAATGCTTTTGCTTTTACTTTTGTGAAGTAGGGCAGGAGTAGCTCTCAGGAGGTGGCAGCAAAACACCAAGCCCCTGCCCATTGCTTTACTCTCCACATTGATGTATCCTGTTCCCTTTCCAGACACCACCTCCTCTAAATGACCTCATCCTCTCTTACTTTGCACAAAAAATAAAAAATTGGAAGATTTGCTTCGTGCCAGTGAAAAAGCGCAGACCCGATGTCAGTGAGAAGACCATCCCAAGGACAGGTATACATGTCAATAAGGCCACAGGTCCAGTATCTCAGATCCAACTGTGTTGGTTTGAAGGACTGTTCAGGATTGTAAAGGTTGCTCATGATGACCCAGAGCATTGCATAAAGTGTCCCTAATGTGAATGCCCAGAATCAGAGTGTCTGTAAACCACAAATGTTACTGATGTTATATGTGGCTCTCACTGAGTACTACTATTGTGAATATCTGAATGTATATAAATGGTTGTTCACTGCTATGACTTAGAAAAAGTAGGAAACAAAAGTTATCTCTATGCCATGAAGAAATTTTAATGCAAAAAAACAATTGATGGGCAGAATGCTGAACAATACCATGCATTCATCCCCAGTACAGAGATCTGGGCCTAAATCTATAGAGTTTGTGCTCCCCATGCCATTCCAGGCTAGACCCAGCCAGCTTGACTGATTTATTTCCATAAAAAACGTAAGGACTAAACGTAAACGATCTGCCCCCTGGTTTAACGAGAATTTAAAAGTTCTCAGAAACAACTGCAAATTGGCAGAAAGGAAATGGAGGAAAGGCTATGCTACTGATAAAGAAGTGTTGAAGGTTACCTTGAATAACTATAAACATGAAATCTCCAAAGCTAAGGCTAGCCAAAGAATTATCCAAACCTGACTGCCTAAAAAATCAAACTGTCGCAACTCAAGAACTATGCGACAGCTTAGCTATTTTTTTTTAGGAGAAAATCTCTAAGATAATAACTGGGCTGTCAGTAAATCAGGATAATCCTAGCGATACGGCCTCTAAGACTTACGATCAGCCATCAGCAGGTCAAATATATGAAGGGGCGCGTGAGTACAGACCAACAACTTTAAACCAGTTTGTTGCACCTACGGAAGATGAGTTCTACAAACTTGCTATGAGCACTTAATCTGGATCCCCATGGGACCCTCTCACCCCCAAGGTCTGGAAGGAGTATGGCAGACAGTTAATACCACAGCTTCATCGGATTTGCAGTCAATCCTTGAGCAGCAGGATAGTTTCTTCCTGCTGGAAACAGGCTTTAGTGACACCCCTGCTGAAGAAACCTACCCTTGACCCTCAGTGCCCAAACAATTGCCGTCCTATATCACTTCTCCCTTACCCTGTAAAAATTCTTGAATGACTGGTCAGCAGAACTCTGTCTACCTTTTGGGAAACCAACTTGAGATTTGAAGACGAGCAATTTGGTTTTCGACCAGGACACGGGAAAGAGACAGCTTTGGTAGTGGTCTTGGACAAACTTAGAATGCGGGCAGACAGAGTTCAATCAACCGTGTTGATTTTACTCGACATGTCTTCTGCATTCGACACGGTCAACCACAAAATTCTTTTGAGGCGTCTGGCAGAACTTGGGCTGGAGGACCTTGCTTTTAATTAGCTCATGTCCTATCTGGAAAACAGGCAACAAGCTGTACGACTCCACCCCTTTTCATCCAAATTTAGAACGGTTCAGCATGGGGTCCCTCAAGGAATTTCCATTAGCCCGATCCTTTTTAATATTTATTTAAGACCTCTGATTCCCATCATTAAATCTTATAACATCAAGCTGATGAATTAGGCTGACAACACGCAGCTCATTCTGTCTCTGGAAGGTATGGAGTCTACGTCACTCAGTGACTTCCACGAATGTATGCAGAAGACTTTTACTTGGCTTATGGTTAATTCTCTGTAGTTGAATGGTGGGAACACAGAAATACTGCACTGCTGTAGTGTAGTTCCTATATTGCCAATAGGCTCTGCGCATTGGAATAGTATATCCTATAGATATGACGTAGGACTGAGGTTGACCAGGTCTCTATCGAATATATATTAACTTAATAGTGAGTGCAAGCTAGCTCAGAGGTCACTAGAAACTTTCTCGAATGAACAAGAAGGGATTAGTTTCTGACAACCGCATAAACATGACAACTTTGTTTCCCAAGAATAAGAAATATATCTCTAGAGTCGCGGAAACAATAGATAAGTATTTCACTCAGTCAATCGTGCATGCTTTGTTTCTACAGAGTTGCAGAAAAATAGAGAGATGGGCATTTTCAATAAAAAGGGTTCATTGAACAGTCTTCTTTTTCATGCAAGAGAAGTGAACTGCTACAATCATTATGCAGGCTGCAAAGTATAACGCGTAAAGCGAGAACAATATTATAAAATATTACTGTAAGAGCATTGTATGGTTTCTATATAAAATAACATACATAAATAACAATGACTAAAAATACTCAACTGGTGCTTCTAAAATACGCCTACCCCAGTGTACCTAACCTGAGTCTAGTACGAGGGAAGAAGTAAGTATTGTGTAGCATAGGTTTCGTTTTCTTTGCCAAGAATCTATCCAAGATTTCTCTTAGGTTCTAATCAGCCCCATACCTTAGTTAAGATGAAGGAGGTCTGGTATCTCTTTCTTGGGACTCGATTTCCCAACACCCCGCAAGGGGAGCTTGGAAACACTGGAGCTGTATTCTCAGCAGGAAAAGGGACAGCTTCTCGATCAGTGCGTCAGCTGGAGGGTCGGCTTCCTTCAGCACTTACTGTAGTGAGCTGCGTCAGGCAAGTAAATAGTCGAACTGCTCCACACCACTGTGTCAGGAAAGAACCTCTAGGGAATAGTTGTTCTTTGCAAAGTACATGAGTTCTTGGAGAAATCAATATTCAAGCAAGGGGAGGTCCCTGACTGCTTAAGCCAATTTTCCAAGAAATCGTTGTGACATTTTGTACCGGTGGAAGTAGCCATGCCTGTATTTGAGTTGCATGGGCTATGCCTAAATAAAGGAATGATTTTCATGCCTATATAATTGAAACGCGAATCGTACCTATGTAAGGGCATGAATCAGGAAAATTCACTCGGAGCCTAAAACGCCATACAACACCCAGTCCACTTTATTATGTATGACATTACTACGTTCTAAACATATTTAACATATCTAAACATGAATGCATTGGTATCGGTTGTACAAGAAAAGAGCATGTGTGCTCTACGCATTTAAAGCAATGTTTCATTCAAAGCATAAAGTTTGAAATTTGAAATGCTATCCAAATGAATCACAAATATACATTTATGAAATGGCTCTTAAATACCGAAGAAAAAGTTGAGACCATTTCATGGCATATTAATAAACTGTTTGAATGTGGACAAGTTCAAATATTGTTTCTTGGAAGTTTTTCAAAGAGTTCTAGTTCTCTATGAATAGTTCTACTTTAAGCAGAATACTTTGTGCCAAAAAAATGAAGAATACAATTTTGTAAAACAAAAATTAATCATAGGAAAAAGAGTTCCAAAGTTAGGACTTTGTTTTGAAAAAATGAAGGTGGAATTCAGAGTCTCTCAGCACACTGTGACCCAACTTCAAAAGTCAGTGTTATTGTTTGGAGAAAACATCAAAGTTGGTAAAGAATTTGTCTACTACTGTAGGTGAAAGTTGGACTACCTCGTTAAGTAGATCAACCGCACATAGATGTGAAGCATCGCCGTCAGCCGCATTAGCAATGTTCGAAGTAGATGGTATCTGTGCGCCTGTTGCATCACGTATCTCACAGTCAGCAGGTTGCGTCTGTGAGATCTCAACGAATGTCATCATCAGGATTGGTTGCCACTGGGGACAACACAGTGCATGAGCTGTTACCTGTCCAAGCAAAGTATCAACATTCCTTGGCAGGACTGATGGGAGTGTAAGGCAGATGTCTAACACGCATTCTTCTCCACATAGTAGGCATCGCAGAACAGGTAAGATGCAATTTTGCCAGATTGGTCTAAACAATAGAAACTAAGTGGTATTCAAATCTCTCAAGCGAGTTCCTCCAAGTATTAGCATCATGCGCTCACGACACTTCATTGCCAGTAGGGTGTTCTCCAAGGTGAACTGGGTGTCGAAATTGAGTTGGCTTGCCATATCGGATCAGAAGGAACAAAAATATAATCCCTGCTGCGAGTCCCAAAATGAGAGGCAGTCCGCCGAACACAGAGTGCACGAAGTTTGGAAATATGCCTAGGACTGCTTCAAAGGGTGCTAACAGTTCCGAAAAAATTGTCTTAAATACTTGTACAATACCACTTGTATCAGACATGTTTAAGATACGACCTAACATTTCTTAGAAATGTATAGGGCAGTTTGTGGATAAAAGGGCATGAATCTCTGCGGAAGTCCTTGCAACCTGCAGATCATACTTTTCTTTGGCCGAGGTCGGTGGCACAGCTTTTTGTAAAAGCATGGCTTTCATTCTGCTTAAAGTATCAATTTGTACAGAAGAGCTGTTCAGTGAAGACCATAACAGCGACTCCCGGTCAGTCTTCGTTTTTGGAAACAATACTTGCATACAGCAAGTGTCCCTGGCTGACACAGTTACGAGATAGGCTATTCCTGGCAACATCCCACAGCAGCTGTGATCATTCAACATTAAATAACTTCCATTAAAAAGCTGCCCAAAAATTGGATCAATAACTGCAGCTGGGGTACCTTGCAGGTGGCAGGATAAGTTGTTCGAAGAACCTTCTCAGGCCCATGTAAATTAATACCCTCACATAGGAGAGAACCGCTTAGTGCATTTTCGCAATGTGTACCACTAAGAAACACTTATTTCCCCCCACTCCAACATCTGTGTGTGTACGGTAATTCCCAGGATGTCTTGATGTATTCTTTACCCAACCTTTCATATAGATCTGCTGGTATATATTTTAAGCAATACTGAAAATGGAAAATTGTAACTGGCAGAGTGATTGTACCGTGTATTATCCATTCTGTTGCTTTCCTACACTTTATGTTGTTACTATCCCTGGGTGTTGTCTCTGGACATATCTTGGATCTGGCCTAGTGAATGTGAACCCTCGTGTTTTATTCAGGAATCTATATTGACAGTTGTTTGTGTCTGTGGGGCAGATTAACCATTTCTTCCAATTAGGATTAGTTCTGTTTTGAAGAAAAATAGTATTTACGTCGACCACCCCCTCTGAAGTGTTGTTACTATCAGGTGTAGGTTTAGGTATGGATGGTTTGTTGAAATATTTTATCTTGGCTAACCCAAGACAAGATGTCTGTTGAACAGTGTCATTTAAAAACATTGTTTGCTCTGGGATGATGCAGGCTCTAAACAAGGCTTCTAATCCTTGTACCGGCCAGTCCTTTGTGTGCCAGACAGTTTTTGTCTCAATGCTGTCTTTCCGGAAGTCAAATCCTAATGTAGACAGCTGAGCATAAAAGGCCGCAGAATAAATTTGTTTAGTATTTGTCAACATACTTTTCATTCCTGTGCTATTAACACTTTTGACGAAAAATGATTCAGGGTTTGAAACATTAAAACCTGAAAAGTACAGAAATTTGTTATAAAATGTTTTCGAGCTACCCTTTGGTGGCGTTGGAAAATGTTCCCATTGGTTATATGTTAAAATATTTCTAGGATTTACAGATTTGTGCAAAAAAATGATGACCATAATGATTATAACAATACATTTGTTCGTAATCTGACAAACCTTCTAAATATTCATGATTTGTACATTTTGCTGAAATTTCTAAGTCTGACATTACATTATTATTATTCTTGAAGTCCCAATCATCAGAAAAGGTACTAGTTGAAACAAAGTCACTCAAGGAAACCTTGAATTGGTCTGGAAATTTCCACAGCTGTGCCGGACCAAAGATGTTGTAATGAGTTCTGTCCCATGCTATACCACCAGGTATAGGAACCGCTGTGATATTCACTGAGGACAAGTCTCTTTGTTCTCGATGGGATGATATGTGTGGCGTTAGGATCAAGTTGATGTTCTTACTTGCTTTGTCCTTTTTACTATATCTTCCACTTATCAGCATTCCCAAGGTAATTACCATAGTCAAACAAAGTAGAAGAAAAAGCACCCCCAACACAATCCAAAGTTCAACCCATGGTGAAACCAGAAAAGTCATTTCCAGGTGATGAAAAAGGTCTGCTGCTTGTTCTTTAAAAGTTCTTTTTACTGGCGTTGTTTCAGGTTCACTGGGATCCTCGGAATACGTATCAAAGTTGATGAAATAGCCAGAGGCAGTTCGGTCAATTGTAGGGATTGCATCAGGATTTGTTGAAATTGCTGGAACCACTTGATTACTTGTCATTTTTGTATAGTCACTTGCTTTGTAGACAGGCGTTTCTTGATGAACTGTTATTTGGGTCTCAAGAGGTACAAGTTCCATGGCTTTGTTGCATAGTCCTTCTTTTCGCACTGCAGATTCTTCAAAGGTGATGAGTCTTCAGTTTGAACCTCATGGATAGTAGCCAGATTTGGGCGTCTGCTACATCTTTGGAGTCCACTTGGCCTACTACTTATGATTGGCCACATGATGTGGTTTGACCAGGTCGATAGACACAAACCTGCTGGAGGGTCGGTTTCCTTTGGCACTTGCTGTAGCGAGCTGCGTCGATCAAGTAGATAGTCGAACTGCTCCGCACCACTGTGCATCTTGCTAGAGCAAGTGAAGGTATATTTATACCTTGAAAGTGTCTAGGAATGCCATAGTTTGATGTAAAGTTGGGCATAATAACGTCAGGAAACAACCTCTAGGGAATAGTCTTTCTTTGCAAAGTACATGAGTTCTTTGAGAAATCAATATTCAAGCAAGGGGAGATCTCTCACTGCTTAAGCTGATTTTCCAAGAAATCTTTGTGACGTTTTGTGCGGGTGGAAGTAGCCATGCCTGTATTTGGGTTGCATGGGCTATGCCTAAATAAGGGAATGATTTATTTGCCTATATAAGGGCAACGCAAATTGTACCTATACGAGGGCATGAATTGGGAAAATTCACTCGGAGCCTAAAACGCCACACAACACTGCACAGTGAAAAAAGTCCCTCGCCAACTTCCAGATGAATTCTGGCCTATCCAGACAGACACACCTCCCACACCAGTGGCTGATGTGCGCAATCTGGGGGTAGTCTTCAACAACACGCTGAGTATGGGGCAACATGTAAATAAAACAATTGGCACCTATTTCTCCCTTATCAAAGGCTTGCGGAAAATTCTTCCCATGTTGCCTTTGTCAGCCAGGGCTCTAGTAGTCAGAAGTGTCATCCTGAGCCGGCTGGACTATTGTAACGCCCTGCTTCTTGGTGCAACTAATTTTCTTATTAAGAGACTACAAAGAATACAAACAATAGCCGCCAAGTTAGCCTTAAAGAGGAGATGGGATGACTCTGCATCTGTGGCTTCTATTGATCTCCACTGGCTTCCTCTGGCCCAGAGAATCCAGTTCAACGCTACAAGCATTGTGTTGAAGGCCCTTCATGGACTTGGACCTCTGCCTCTGCAGAAAAAATGTGTTTGGCACTCCCCGTAACAAACTTGTCGCTCATCTACTGCTCACCTGGCCCGCACCACCAGAGCACAAACTTCCAGATTTGGAGGCAGAGCATTCATTTGTGCAGCGGCACAGCTGTGGAACCACCTCCCATTTAAGATCAGAGAATTAGAGGAGTTCGTACAATTTAGAAAAAAACTTAAAACCGACATTTTCCCCAGGGTGTTGTGCTGTATAACCTGCAGTAGGTAAACTCTGTGTGAGTAGTGGAACCTCTGTCCTTTTAGCACCAGGATACCTGTGGGGTGATAGAGCACTTTATAAATGTTGGATACATTACATATACAAATCAGTCTTGACCCTGTCCTCCCTGGACTGGTAACAAGCATACTAGGACCGGTTTTGAGGTATCACCCCTCAACAGCCAGGTCAGCATGACTCCAGTGGCATGGAGAGCATGGGACCCATGTCTGGGAATACTTAGTGGATAGATGTTGGCCCAGACCTCTGTACTGGGGTGAATGTTTGACATTCTTCAACATTATGTCCATCAATTGTTCTTTGTGCATTTGTCACCCCGAGTGGGACGGGTATGCCCAGACATGGGCCCTGTGCTCTTCATTCCACTGGAGTCAAGCTAGCCTGGCTTATGAGGGGTGTTACCATGAAACCGTTCCTAAGATGCAAAGGCCAAGGCCAATTTGAATGGGAAATCTTGGCAACAGTGCTGAAGGTGACTAATTTGCTCACTAACACAACAGCATGTGTATTTGTAAAGTGAACGTTCGCCACTACGGATATCTTGGCCTTGAATAACAGATGTTTGTTGTTACCCAACTCAATGGTTCTCATTTTATCGACCTCAGGTGGATGAAAGGCTGAGTGGACCCACTGGGATTTGAACCTGTGACCATGAGGTCGAACACAGACCCCTGCAGTAGAAGCATTGGTCCACTGAACCACCAGACCCGGTTGCTACAGTATGAATCAGATGATTCTCACCCTCTCTGTGGCCCAGGCCTAAAAGAAACGCAGTGGGGTATAATATTATATAGACTCCGGTCCAATATGTAATAGTTCTGGAAACATGTTAATTTTTGTGTCTGGTTATAGACGTTTTAATTCTGCTTCATTTTAGAGTAGATGTATTGTTCCTATTTCATTTAGATAACTGTACATTTTAATCATAATTATCAATGGGCGAAGTCTCTCAGGAGCCTTCAAGGAACCCACAACATTAAGGCACCCAGACCACGGTGTTCTCTACCATAAACACGACAGTTGCACAGGACAGATCCATCTTCACCTGGACCTCTGAAGAGAGTGAATGAAGGTGTAATAGCAATGATAAGTTAGCATGATACATGTGACGGAAGGAAGCAAAGAAAGTTTTTTTGTTGGGGATAATTCTGATAGGAGTCCTAGGGCCCCATGCATCAACTTAAGAACCGGCTGCAAACTGGAAGATTTGAGAAATCTGCCCCTTCCTTTGCGACCGGTATTTTTGCATTTGGGATGCATCATCCCAAATGCAAAAATCACGATTTAATTTGCGATTCCTTAAATGTAATGCATTAAACAAAATTGTTTTGCGATTTCACTAATATGAATCACAAATTACTATCAATCTGAAGTTGATGGTAATTTTCGATTTCTTTGAAAAATGCACTAAAGTGCATTTTTCAAAGTCACATGTTACAGACACACATGCCCTTGGTGCATGTGTGTGCGCAACATGTGGTTAAATTGTAATGTATGGGGTGCTAGAGGGTATCCTTTTGGAACTCTTGCGCCCTTGAAATTGCATGCACAATTTGCGATTACCTATTGGGTATTGCGCATGCAATTCCCATTCATTCCTTTGGGCCTCTGGGCAATAGTGATTCTTTAATTGGGATTCCTTAATAATCGCAAATAAATAACCACTATTGTTTATGTTGATGCATGTGCCCCTTACTTACATAACAGAAAGTCACACATGAAAAGTAGGCGACATCATAGCAATATGAAGTAAATGGCTTAGTGCAGGGCAGCTGCAATATTGCTCTTGCAAAGACATGGATGTGCAGGAAAAATAGCTCAACTGAAAACATTTTAAAAAGGTGAAAAAACATCATAACCCCTCCAATGAAATTCAGCACAGCTCGTTTTTCAAAAATGAGGCAAAATGCTAAAGACAATACTTGCACATTGATTATAAAGCCTAGTAACGGCTGACAATATGGGGCATATCCCTCAAACTTTCACGCAGTGCAATGAGGCAAGCTACCTTGCTGTGCTACGCTGCATGAAAGGGCAGGAATGCACTGTATTTAACATCATATGGTGCATTCCTGTCCTTTCCTTGCGCTGGCATACTTTTGGCTGCATACCACCAATGCAGGCACACTTGCACCAAGGTGCCCAATGCAGGCACACTTGCACCAAGGTGCCCAATGCAGGCACACTTGCACCAAGGTGCCCAATTCAGGCACACTTGCACCAAGGTGCCCAATGCAGGCTCACTTGCACCAAGATGCCCAATGCAGGCACACTTGCACCAAGGTACCCAATGCAGGCACACTTGCACCAAGGTGCGCAATGCAGGCTCACTTGCACCAAGATGCCCAATCCAGGCACACTTACACCAAGGTGCCCAATGCAGGCACACTTGCACCAAGGTGCCCAATGCAGGCACACTTGCACTAAGGTGCCCAATGCAGGCACACTTGCACCAAGGTGCCCAATGCAGGCACACTTGCACCAAGGTGCCCAATGCAGGCACACTTGCACCAAGGTGCCCAATGCAGGCTCACTTGCACCAAGGTGCCCAATGCAGGCACACTTGCACCAAGGTGCCCAAAGCAGGCACACTTGCACCAAGGTGCCCAATGCAGGCACACTTGCACCAAGGTACCCGATGCAGGCTCACTTGCACCAAGATGCCCAATGCAGGCACACTTGCACCAAGGTGCCCGATGCAGGCACACTTGCACCAAGGTGCCCAATGCAGGCACACTTGCACCAAGGTGCCCAATGCAGGCACACTTGCACCAAGGTGCCCAATGCAGGCACACTTGCACCAAGGTGCCCAATGCAGGCACACTTGCACCAAGATTGTTTTGTACAGGAAGGGGCACCTTCAGGTACAAACAATGCAAATTACAAGGAGAAATATTTTTATTTCCCTTGGGGCGGCATTGTATTTGGACGCATTCTTAAGTCAACCAATAATGGCAAATCTGAGAATGCGCCGAAGTCTACGGGTGGATGCGTGTTAACACCCAAGCTTCACCCATGGAACGCCTCCCTGGGGCAGAGTAAAGCAAGGCAGTGATTTGGAATGCGTTACTTCAGATTTATCAAGCCGTGCAGGACCGCACAGGGTAGCCTTGCATGGCTTGATAAATCTGACTTTAGTGTTGCGTCATCCTTGCGCCCCCCTGCGCGGCACAAGGGGAACATGGCACTATGAAAAATATGGGCCTAGGCATTTGGGGAAGATTTGTTTTTGGTCACATAGCTTCCGGGCATTGGGGCTCTCCCCAAGGTCCCCAAAGAAGTGGCCAGGCCCCGGGGGATGGGTACTAGGGACCAGAAGTGGCTTGGGAAGGAGCTACGCAGCCTCCCTCCCCTTTAAAACAAACAAATAATAAAAGGTAGGCAGGCCTGGGGGATGGGGTCCCCAGAGCCATAATTTGCCCGTGGAAGGGGGCCACACACAACCACTCCCAAAAGAAATAAAGGATGGCCAAGACCTAGGGGATGGGGTAATCGGGGCCAATAGTGGCCTTGGGAAGGGGGGCCCTTTCCCTATAATAAAAAAAAAATTAATATGAGAAGGCCAGCCCCGGGGGATAGGGTCCCCAGGGCTAAAATTGGCATGAGAGGGGGGCCACGAGGCCCCCCTCGAAATATAAATTAAAAAAATGTTGGCCAGGCACTGGGGGATGTGATCCCTGATGCCAAAATTGTCCTCGAGATGGGGGTCATGCGGCCCCCTTCCCGTTTCTTTAAAAAAAAAAATTAAAGAAAATGCTCAGGCCCCGGGGATGGGGTCCCTATGCCAAACGTAGCCCAGGGAAGGGTGGCCACGCAGCTCCCCTCTCAGAAAACAAATTGAAAAACCACCAACTTGCCGGAGGCCCCGCCCTCTCCCTGCAGCACTCTGAAAATGCGCCCCCTGGTGCGTGTTAAGTTGGGGAATGAATTGCCCTTGAATAATGAGGGTCTCTGGGGGCCAACTAGCCCACCAGGTACCTCCAGTAAATGCCAGGGAGCTGCGTTGCAGAGAGGGGGTCCAATGCCACACCCTCTTTTTATACCACTTTGCAACGCAGCTCTGTGGTGCTTACTGGAGGTAGCTGGTGGGCTAGTTGGCCCCTAGGGACCCTCAGGATTCAAGGGGATTTATCCCCTTGATTTACAAAGCACAAAGTGGCGTATTTACACAGTGGTGCAGGGAGGGGGCGTGGCCTGATGTGACAAGTGTGCAAACGTGTCCTGCAGCGTGTTTTAAATTGGGGGATTAGGTCACCTTGAATCCTGAGGGTCCATCAGGGCCAACTAGCCAACTAGGTATCTCGGGTAAGTGCCAGGTAGCTGTGTTGCAGAGAGGTGGTCCAAGGCCAAGCCCCCTCTGGGTATTGTAGCACTATGTCTGTTAGTGCCTTGGTCATTCCATGTTTAGTGACTGGATTATTAGAGTACTGCCAAGAGAGTACATGGCGAATTTATAAGTGCTAGGGTATTGGAGCAGTGATTGGATACGTACACAGTGCTGACAAGGTGATTGGAAGAGTGCTCAGGGAGTGACATAGAGAATGCTGAAGTGAAATGAATGAATGAAATGAAAGAAAATTTATAATGCGCAAACTAAGCCCCAAAGGGCATCAAGGCTCCTGGCTCAATATTGATAGAATATCTGTCCCAGGAGCTGATTACTGGTAGGCTTTCTTAAAACACCATGTTTTCAGGGCCTTTTTGAAGAGGGAAAGTGAAGATAGAGACTTAAGTTCCAGAGGGAGTGCATTCCAAAGACGGGGGGCGACTGTAGAAAAGGCTCTACCTCCCCATCTGGTCTTCTTAGTCCTAGGGATAGCCAGCAGATTTTGTTGCCGTGAGCGCAGACATCTGCTGGGGACATAGCTGGATAAAAGTGCACCCAGCCCAACTGATGTTTCAGTTTTAAGAGCGCTGTGTACCAGACAAATGATTTTGAAAGAAATACGATGCTCTATAGGAAGCCAGTGTAAATTCTTTCTGGCTAGTGTTGCCGAGGAGGATCGGGGAGTGTCCAGGACAAATATTGCAGCCGCATTTTGAACAGTTTGTAGTCGCTGTATTAGTCCCTTGTTAATCCCTGCATACAGTGAGTTGCAGTAGTCCAATCTTGAACCAACAAGTGCAACCACTGTCTGTTTCCTGGCTTGCGGGGAGAGATAATGTACTATTCGGCGGAGAATTTTTAGAATTCCCCAACACGTAGCCACTGTTCTATTAACCTGAAGGGTCATTGCCAGCGAGGTGTCGAACATAACCCCAAGGTTCCTAGCTGAATGGGAGGGGACCGGGCAGGTTCCCAGGGATTGCGGCCACCAATCACTTGACCACACATCCTGGTCCTTTCCAAAGATCAGCACCTCAGTTTTATCGCCATTCAGCTTCAGGGAGTTGACTATCATCCAGTCAGAGACTGTTTGCATGCAACTCCTGAAGCTGGAGGCGGAGGTACTGACCGGTTGGGCTAGTGACACCATAATCTGAGTGTCGTCTGCGTATGACGTTACTTCCATACCCTGGGCTTTTACCAATCTCGCTAGGGGGGCCACATAAATGTTAAATAGGGTCGGGCTTAGAGCCGACCCTTGTGGTACCCCACATTACAGAGATGTAGCAGGGGAGAGGTACTCTCCTAATTTAATCCTCTGTTCTCTAAGATCTAAAAAAGAGGACAGAAGGTCCAGGGCTGACCCCTCCACTCCCATCTCCCTCAAACGAGATGTTAAAATTGAGGGAGATAGGGTGTCAAATGCTGCGGTCAGGTCGAGTAAGACCAGAAGTGTTGTCTGACCCTGATCTACCTTCATTCTGATGTTATCAGTAACCATAGTGAGTGCAGATTTTGTACTATGGAGTTTCCTGAACCCATGCTGGGTATGATCTAAAAACCCAGAGGAGTCCAGTAATGCCGACAGATGCAGATTCAGGTGCGACTCAAGCATTTTAGCGGGGGCAGGAAGTAAAGATATGGGCCTGAAGTTTTTCAGGATTGTGGGGTCAAGTGAAGGTTTTTTAAGTAATGGCCTAACAATGGCTTTCTTCCAGACTGACGGGAAGATCCCATGTAACAGGGCACTATTCATTACTTCCAGCAGTGGGGGAAGTAGTGTGTTCCTACACTCCTTCAGCACATTAAGAGGACATGGATCCAAAGGAGAGCAGGATTTAGTCCTATTCAGCAGTGTGATGAGATTATCGAGTGTGAGTGAAGGGAAATTGGAGAGGGTCTTGGAGGGGTCTTTATTCCAGGCCTCTATGATTGGTAATGCCTGGATAGCATTGGTCTCAAGGGACTTTTTCTGCGCTTCTAGGTTAATAGCTATCTCATCGATTTTGTTATAGAAAAAAGATGAGATCTTATCACAAAGCTCCTGGGAACCCTTCACAGGGTCTGGAACTTGTAGTGTAGAAAGAGAGTCCACTATCTTGAACAACTCCTTCGGTGAGGTAAGAGAGGTAGTGAGTTTAGAGAAATATTCTTGCTTGGTTTTAATGACTGCGGCTTTATATTCACCCAGCAACTGCTTATGGGCCTCTCTATCAGTGCAGTCCCATGATTTCCTCCATTTTCTCTCCTGTCTCCTGCAACCTTGTCTCAGTAGCCTAAGAGGTTCAGTGAACCAGGGAGCCGAAGGCCTACATCTCGCTGAGTAGCGTCGAATGACAGGGGCTAGTGAATCTACTGCCGCAGAGATGGAATTGGCGAGATTTTGTGCTGCCTTCTCAGGGTCTGGTGGCAAATAGACAGAGCCAATGATGGGGGCCAGTGAATCATTTGTGATATTTTTATAATTCCTTTTACCCTTTCCTTGAATAAGTTCTTTGCTGGGGGGGGGCTAAGTGGGGGAAGGTCAGGACTAACGGTACTGCCAAATGGTCTGTCCAGACCAGAGGTTCTGGGGTCCCAGTTTTAACTCTAGGATCATTGGAGAAAACTCCATCCAGAGTGTGTCCTGCTCGATGTGTTGGTCCTTTAACCAATTGAAGAAAGCCACACTCCTTAAGGGGATCAACTAGGGAATAAGTGTCTTTAGAGATGAGATCATCTAAATGAAAATTTAAATCTCCTAGGATAGTAAAATGGGGCTTGCCAACATATGGCTCTAGAATTTTAAACAGGTCACTGCAAAAATTGGGTCTAGGTCCTGGGGGCCTGTAAACCAGAAGGCCCACAAAGGATGTTGAAGGAGATGAGGAAATAACAAAATGCAGGACCTGGAGAGGCTCAGATGGTGACGTCAGGGCATTAATACGGCAAGACAGATGCGACTGATAAATAATTGCTAATCCTCCACCTCTTCGCTTAGCTCTGTCGAATCTCTGCAGAGCATAGCCCTCTGGGATTGCCATTAAGAGGTCGTGGCCTGAAGTATTCGAGGCCCAGGTTTCGGTTACAAAAACCCATGTAGGCTTTCTAGCTGACACAAAATCATGGAAAGCTATGTTATTTTTAATTATAGATCGAGCATTAATGAGATATCCTTGGTACTGCACTTCCCATGCAGTCCAACAATCTCCCTGTCACTCCCTGAGCACTCTTCCAATCACCCTGCCAGCACCATGTCCTTATCCAACCACTCCGCCAAAAACCAAGCATTTATACATTCACCATGCACTCTCCTTGCAGTATTGTAATCATCCAGTCACTACCCATGTAGTCATGCAATGACCCAGGCACTAACACATGCACTGTTACAATCCTCTAAGCACTTCCCCTGCAGACCTCTAAAAATAACCATGTAAATCCATTATTTGTAAAGCGCACAGCTACCCGGAGGCATACCAGTGTTTGGGGCCGTCGGGAAGATTAAGCAAGCTATTGGCCAGAGTCGCATGGTGCTGGTCTGACCTGCCGCCAGTGACGGGGATCCCCAGCGACCAGTGTCAGTCGCCCTGGCCGCAGTGCCACACCTCTTCCCTAACCACCTACCAACTACTGATTCACTCCTCCAATTACCCAGGTAGTAACCATGCACTCCAGAAATCCCTCCGAAACTACCCATGCACTCCTCCAATCACCCAGCCAGCACTATGTACTCATCCAATCAGTCCGCCAAAACTCAAGCAGTTATAAAATCACCATGCACTGTTCTTGCAGCACTCTAATCATCCAGTCACTACCCATGTACTCATGCAACGACCCAGGCACTAACACATGAACTGCAGCAATCCTCTGAGCACTACTGATGCAGTCCAGCCATCTCTTTGTCACTACCATGCACTCCCGCAATCACCCACCCTGCACTATGTACTTATCCAATCAGTCCGCCAAAACCCAACAGTTAAAAAATCACCATGCACTGTTCTTGCAGCACTCTAATCGTCCAGTCAATACCCATGTACTCATGTAATGACCCAGGCACTAACACATGCAGTAGAACTATCACCTGTGCACTGCCCATGCAGCCTTCCAATCACCAAGCCAGCACCATGTACTTATCCAATCACTCCACCAAAATCCAAGCACTTATACATTCACCATGCACTCTCCTTGCAGTACTCTCTTCATCCAGTCAGTACACATGTACTTTTGCAATGACCCAGGCACTAACACATGCACTGCTACCATTCCTGTGCACTACCCAAGCAGACCTCTAACCACCTACACAGTATTGATTCCCTCCTGAAATTACTCAGGTAGTATCAATGCAATCCAACCATCACCCTGTCACTACCCATGCACTCCTCAAATCACCCAGCCAGCACCATGTACTTATTCAATCACTCTGCCAAAATCCAAGCACTTATACAATCGCCATGCATTCTCCTTGTAGTACTCTAATCATCCAGTCACTACTCATGTACTAATACAATGACCCAGCCATTAACTCATGGCAAATACAGAGGAGGTCATGCTAATCACAGGGGTACCCCAATGCATACTGTTCCCTAGTGTATGTAGGTGTTTTTACTGTATTCTAAGTGTCTTTTAGCATAGCACTGGCTCTAGGCCTGGTTAGTCAGAGTCCGTTACCACAAGTACCCGTCAGCAAAAAGTTGGGGGCACAGGAGTACGTTCCTCTCCTCTTTTGGGTCTTTCTGAATTTTTCTTGCTTCTTTCTGCACTTTTCTTTCTCTTTGTTCACATTTCCTACCTTTGTATGCATCATTAGAAATTAGCATTAAAAAACCTTTGAAATTCACTTAAAAAACCATAGGTTTCGGGGACGTTATTGTTAGAAATTAGCATTTAAAAAACCTTTGAAATTCACTGAAAAATACACAGGTTTCTGGGACGTTAGAGTTAGTTGGACATTTCACTTGTATAAAACCTGAGAAATGTGGCTGTTATAGTTAGTTCAGCTAACTATAATTTGCACCCCTGCAATGCATTGCTGATGACGTCACATATTACATCATTCAGTATGTGCCTGGGCTGCCATGATTGTTTACATAGCCATTCTCAGTGCAATTAAAATAGGATTACATTGAGAGACAGTACAAGACTGCGCCTAGATGGCGGTGCAATTTATGACAATTTAGCAGTGAAAATAGTTATTTGTGACACATGATGGTGTCTAAGATTTGTGTACAGAACCAAAATTAACATCAAAATTAGGGCTAGGCGTAGTTTGCGAAGTAGCGCTACGCGTAGCTACGCGAGCTACACGTAGCACTACGCGAACTGCATAGTAGCATGTTTGCACTGTGCATGATGCCGTTTTCAATGACTGCACAGTGCGGACAAGGATCCGGCACTGTGCAATCATTGAAAACGGCATCTTGCACAGTGCGAGCTGTAGTTTTCTGCAGCTCGAGTAGATTTTTACTCAAGCGGCAGCTTTCTCAACGTGGACTGGTAGTTTCTCATAGAGAGCGGGCCCAAGCATACGCGACAGCTCGCAATGAGGAACCTGACCTCCCTGCGTTGAGAATCTCACTGCGAGGTTTATTTTCCACGTTCGCGATCGGCAACTTGATGTTGCTGATCGCGAACGAGAAAAAAGTCTCACCAGGATGTAAATTTGCTTGCTCGCGGTCGCTAATTTAACAGCGAGGACCGCGAGCAAGCAAAAAACGACCGCTGCACTTCGCTACACATGTTCGCACTGTGCTACGTGTAGTTCGCGTAGTGCAAAGTTGCACAAACTTTGCAAACTACGTGAGCGTAGCGTAGTGCTTCGCCAAGGCCTGATCAAAATCATATTTCATATTTTCGCATTGCACAATTCATGTTTAGATGTTAGTCTGAATATATCACGTGTGCCAGTTGCACATGTATGCATTTTATAGTTCAAATGTCCCGTATGCTGTGGTCCATTACACTGGTAGTAGACTTTCTGTATGTCAATATTTGTGTAACACCAAATGCTTTCATAAATACATATTTGTATGCAAATGTGAGCGAAAGAGAAAGAGCTGGTTGCCCATGTGGGTTGAGTATATCATTAATATTAATATCACTAAATGGCATAACCAATACAAAAACAATTCATTATTCAATCACAGTCTTGGTCCAAAATGGATAATATAACAACATTTTCCTTCACTCAACCACGAAAAACTACTCTTCCTACTAATGAGACTGCAGATACACGATTCTCCCCTAGTATAGGCCATTTTGGTGTCCGGCCAAGGATACCATCATAAAAACATGAAATCTTCATAAAAACACAGGTTACTGGGACATTATATTTCGGAAATAGGATTCAATACACTTTAGAAATTCACTTACAAAAACAGAGGTTACAAGGTCGTTATAGTTATTTTCACATTTTACACACACAACCATAGAAATTCAGCAGTTATAGTTATCTCAAGTAACTTTAACGCATGCCCTAAGCCAACAATAACTTGCGCGCCTGCGATGCACATTTGTCTCATCAATAATTTTACAGCAAATGTTACAGAGATATATTCAATGATGTAATAAGCAATGTTATGAGTGTTGTAGTAATATGAGAGGCAATTAGCAGTTCATGACGAGGGCATGAGTTATAGTTGCCTACAGCCGTGCATTGAGGGAGTTTGGCTGATATCTTTTATAACATACTTTAAAATCCAGGTTGATTTGAGTGAGAATAGTTCTTTTTATTTACCACATTATTATGTCCATTTCACTCGTTTTTAATTGTTCACAAAGTAACTTGAAAATGCACAGACTAATCGCTGATACCATGATGTTGGAATGTAATGACTATCCTTGAGAAAGCCCTGGCTCTATCTGCCACATAGGGCGAAACACGTGTCGGCTCACTCTCCCTGACAATTTACTTTGCGGGAAAAAAAAAATAGGTAAATGGACATAATAATGTGGTAAATAAAAAGAACTATTCTCACTCAAATTAACCAGGATTATTATGTTATATTTAAGCAAGGAATTACCCTTTTGACCAGAATATACCTTTAGAAAGGAGGAACACCTGCTCACAACCTCTGACTTCACTGGCGTTCTGTATGCTAATTTCATTTACAAAAATGATAAACCACGATCCTTTTGGAGTGCCTCCTTGGAGCTGGTTACCCCAGGAGAAGGCATCAGCAAATTTGGCTGTGTGCTGCTGCGTAAAATTAGCCACATGGCAACATATTCCTATGTATATATGTACTCTGAAAATAGAAAAGAGAACAGTAGGTCTGCTAAGTTTCACGAACATTCATCGAACGGGTGCAAAGTCATTAAGGGAAAAAAAAATCCCAAAATCCCTATTTTTGGTGATTCTTACTATAACTACAGAGATATCCCGGTACCATTGCTCTCATTATGGAACCTACTGGCATTCACACCTACAAAATCATCTACCCTTCCAAACTCAACAATAGATCGGCCAAACGCTTTGAACACAACTTTCTTAAATCTCACCCAGAAACGCCCTTTGCTGACCCTTACTTCACACCACATAATGGAATCACGACCACTGATATAATTTTCTTCACTAGACACAGAGCCCAATGGAGGAAAGCTAGACAGGGTTGACAAAACAGGAGGTGGACTTGCATGTATTCACCGTAGCAATCTCGCAATCAGTAGAGCCAGCTCACCCTTATTCTCCTCCTGTGAACACCTGTACCTTGATATCATCAGCAAAGCTACCCCTGTTTGCTCCCTACATATTATCTACCACCCTCCAGGAGACAACCTCACCTTTACTGAACACCTCATGGATCTGATCACAACGAACACTGGACGTCAACATACACAAATTTTCCTGGGGGATTTCAACCTTCATGACTGGAATGACCACAATGACTCTGTGGTCAAGGGTCTCAAAAACTTCCTCATCGACCTAGACCTCACACAAATGTGCAACAGCCCCACACACGACAAAAGCTCCATCTTGGATCTTATCATCTCCAAAGATGACTCTATCCAACTCGACTCAATCCAACCCTGTGATTGGTCTGACCACTTCATTATCACTTTCTTCATTATCGAAAAAACGAAACTCATGCCGACTCAATCCACCAGACCTAAGGTTTGGAAGAGAGACCTGAAGAAACTCAACCCCAACTCACTACCCTCCCTCAACCACAATCTACTCTTACACCCCTTTGGCGTCGTTGACATACAGGCTCTTACAGACCACTACCTCAAGTCTATGTCCTCAATTATCAACGCAGCTGCCCCCCTTCAATTAAAGAATGTTTCCTCAAAAATCTCTAAACCATGGTATGACGGGATCCTTAATGATGATAGACGAGCAATGAGACTGGCAGAACGTAACTGGAGATCTGTCCCATCAGCTTTACACCTCAAAACGCTTTAGAAAAAGAGAAACGCTTACTTCAGAAAAATCAAACGCTCGAAAACTGCTTTCTTTAGCCTCCAGCTTGATCAAGCAAAAACCGACCTAATAAACTGTTCGAATTAATAAAAACTCAATCCAGAGGTGTCCCTCAAACTCTCTCAAACACCTCTAATGCACTGCCATCCTGTGAAGAATTCTCTTCCTTCTTTAACTTAAAGTCAGACAAAATCAGGAATGACCTCCTCACTGATCTAAATCTCTACTCCAACCCTGACAGTAAAACGCCCATTGAGTTAAAAAACAATGCTTTGTGGTCATCTTTTGAAATATACTCGGAAGAAAAAATTGCCAAGATTCTTAGCACAAGCACACTGAAGCCTTCCAATCACCTCACTGACTCTCTACCCACTAACGCCGTAAAGCACTTGATCCCATTACTTCTCCCCCTATGGACCAAAATCATTAATAGCTCACTCCAACAAGGATACATCCCGGATTCCCTCAAAGTGGGACAGGTTTCGCCCATTTTAAAGAAACCCACAGCGGACCCTTCCGAACTTAATGACTATCGCCCTATCACCAATATCCCTACCCTTGCCAAACTACTAGAAAATGTGTGCACTTTCAACTGACTAAACACATCGAGCACTTTCACCTCCTCAACCCATATCAATCAGGTTTCCGAGCAGGCCACAGTACTGAATCTGCTATGACCCACATCATTGATGATGCACTTCAAATACTTGATCAGAATGGTTCTTGCCTCCTCATATTACTCGATCTCTCCTCAGCCTTCGATACGGTCAAACATGAGAATTTACTTGATCTGCTGAATCTCAGAATGGGTATTTCAGGGACAGTTCTCAAGTGGTTCATCTCCTTTCTGCACAACAGGACCCAAAAATTCAAGATCAACAATACTTTGTCCACTCCAGTCCCTGTAACACTTGGTGTCCCTCAAGGATCCTCCCTCTCACCTACTCTGTTTAACCTAGTAATGGAAACACTTACTGTACTACTCCAAGCATCTAATGTTCAATTCCACATGTACGCTGATGACACCCAACTCTACCTTAAAATACACACCCTCGGTGATATCAAAATACTCAACTCAAACACACAGACCTGGCTAGCAGAGAATCATCTCAAACTTAACGCGCTAAAAACAGAATTCCTCTTAATAGCTCGTCCCTCCAAAATACCCATCACTCAGGCCTGGCTTAACCAGCTCAATGCTCTCAATATTCAACCTACTATTGTGGACTCTGCTAAATTCTTAGGCATAACCCTTGACGGCAATCTCAACATACATCATCACATCAGCAATGCAACAAAGGGAGCTAATTTCCACATCAATACATTGCATAAATTGAAATCTTTACTCCCTCCCAAGGATTTCAAAACTGCACTCCAAGCCTTGGTCATCCCACGGGTGGAATATGGAAGTGCTGTCCTATGTGGTGTCCCCCTATCAACTAACACACCATTAAAAGCCCTATTAATACTGCAGCCAGACTTATCACAGGCTCGAAAAAAAGATCACACATCACTCCCGATCTAAAAACTCTAAACTGGCTGCCCTACGAAGCCAGAATACATCTGAAAATCGCCTGTATGACCCACAAAGCTTTACACCATAATTCCCCCAGCTATCTGGCGCAGAAACTGACAATTTCTGGTGGATCAAGAGCAACAAGAACTGCAGACACTCTTTCTTTTGCAACCCAGGAGATTCCACAAGAAAAAAAACTATAAACGCTCTTTCTCAGGAATGGCGCCCAGGATATGGAATGCCCTCCCTCCAGAAATCTGACTTATCTCTTCCACGGAATCCTTCAAAAAAGTAGTAAAAGCTCTCCTTTTAGACAAATTTACCTGAACTTTTTGAGTATGGTAATATTATAACTCAATACCTCTCCTCCAAACATTATTTATATTGTTCTTTCTATGTTTATTGACCGCCTTGCATCGTCGCCACCTATATTGCTACTCTCTATTTTGGAACCATTTACACCTTTCTTTTCTCAAATGTTTTTGTTTAATTATTATTATTTTGCATGTTTATTTCTCACTATGATTGCAAAGCGCTCTGATATCCGTAACGATCTTGTTCACGCTCTATAAAACTTTCAAAATAAATAAATAAATAAATACCTACCACTACTCGACACACTACATTAACTATAACTCCCTCTCTACCATGCACTGTGTTCTGGCTAAAAATATCAATTCTCTTGTCTTAAGAGTTTTCATTACTGCAATAAATTCACAATTCACCGCCTATAACTTAGGTAATATCCTAAGGGTGTCGATAGTGCATGGAGAAGGGGCGAGTTATAGTTGATGTAGTGTAACAAGTGACGTGGTAAGGCTGTGTATGGAAATAAGTGAGTTATATTACTTGAAAGATGGTAAGTAAAAATGTGAGTGAAACGCATGTCTTACAGTAATATAAAAGCAGTACCTAAATGATAATTTCAACAGATAAGTCTAAGTTATGAATTTGTTATCAAAGTGCATTGTAAGATGTGTCGACAGAACGTGGTGCATAAATAATCCAATTAGGAGGTAAGTATAAGTAATGAATTTCTAATGTTTGTGTAGCCTAATTTAAAGAAATACAAGATATTCATAATTAAATTAGAAAGACAAAGAGTAGCTTCCACTCTTTCTAATGCGCACTGTACATGACAAATCTGAATTTACTCATACATCAGTTATCAAACCCTGCTGAAGTAGGCCTGCAAGAGTAAATAGCACAATCCTGCAAGAAAGCATTACAATGGTCCCAAAATATATAAATGAAGGTGCAAATGCGTAACTCACCAATACTCTCCCCGAGCTTGAGTATCTCATAACATTATTTCTTTCGTGGTATCTCTTTCTTTATAATATTATATGTGTATGTCTATACATTGCTGATGTGATTTTTTTCTTTATTTTTGGTTTAATCAACTCTTATTTTTCTCTTTAAGGACACAGTAAAAGCACAGAAAAATGTAATCTCGATTTTGAAAGAAATACAGAACGCGCTTGTAAGTCATCAATATTTTATTACCCTTTCTTAAAGATTCGCTGTGCCTGAATGTCAATTGATGGAATGAATCTAAGTCAGGATTCTCACACTTTCTTCTGACTGTGACCTCATTGAAATCTCTGAATTCTCAATGTTAGCCTTATTAAAAGGAAAAGTGCAATATTGTGCTTTGTCCATATGTATGCATTTTGATGGCATCACACACAAGAATTCCCACTGGATGACATTATTGAAGCGTATGTCTTTCTACTTTCATGATGTTCTGTGTGTCCATGTATTGCAGCAATGTACCCAAACACAAGCAAGCACAGCCACACATATTCAACATGCACTTTCACATTTGAATACATGTATTCACAGCATGACAGCCCAAAGTATTATTTCTGATCAACATATTCCAATGAATCTTGAAACTGGTCAAAATCACTCTTTTCCACAAATGATAAAGACACTGCCATTAACTTTCACACATAATCATATACACAAAACATGGAATTTGATGCCTGAAAATAAATGTTTTTCTTGCTGTAAATGTTTAGAAAAGTGCAGGAGTATTGTGGTGTAAATGTATATGAAAATGTGCATTGCAAGGCCTGAGGGTATACAAGAGGTGATATAAATATCTGCAAAAGTTTTGAGGCAAATGAAACACGCTAGGAGAAAGCTTGGAGATCTGGCTTTCCAAAAGTGAAAGTAATGCTTCCTTAATTTCTGAGTCTGTGGTTGCAGTACTAGGTAGATATGAGTCAATGGTCGGATGCTGGGTGAAACGGTGAGTTACTAAATACATAGTTTGATAAATTGATGAGTGCATTGATGGGTGGGTGAGTTGCGTATGACTGAAGTAATTTACAGAAAACACGAAGCACATGGATGTCATAACTCCTTTCAGAGGGCCAGGTGGCAAGCAGGAGCTATTGGGCCCAACCATAGGGGTTAAGGCATTTTACTTCTGATGTCTTGGAGCTCGATTGATCATGATAAGCTAAGCCTAGTATTCCTTCATCACTTGACTCTCAGTAATAGCGTAGGTCGAGAAGTCTAAGGCGTCTAAGGGGGAAGGTAGATGCTGGGAATTAACACAGTCTTACAACTCATGATATGTTCAATAGCAACAGTAAACGATTGTTAGGTCAAATCCTTGCTTTTATGAAAAAAGGAGTATTTATATAAAAGGACAAAGTATAACATGGCATACAAAAACATTATACACAGTCCCATGAGCCTGAGGAACGTCACTTTTTGTGATGTTCCGTGGAGCAGAAGCTTGGGTTCAGATCCTATGTTTGAGCTCAGGAATGCACTGGTCACCCCAGCACCCTCTCCCCTTTGCAATGGCTGAACCTGACAGCATCTCTTGCTACTCACGGTGGCTCCAATTGGCATGTGTGGTCAATGGCCCTTTCTCTCCTACTCCTCTTTAATCTCTTTAAATGCATGTTCTTTTCTACTCTAGGGGGCGCTGGAGGGTGCCAAGCAAGATGGCCGCACTTGTGTGAGGCTCTTGCAGTTCGGGGACAGATCCGGCAAATATCCTGGTCATCTCAGATCCTGAGAGTGCAAAAAAACAACGATCTAAACTTCGGAGCGATGCAGCTTTACCTTTCGCCTGAAAACATCGAAATTCCGACTAGCTAAGCCCCAGAATTGGCCTCCTGATCTCCGAGACCACCCAAAGATGGCGGCGATGCGGGCTGACTCGACTAAACACTACTGAGGAGGCTGGCAGGTGCTGCTTATCTATAATCGCTTCCCTGCTATGACTGCTGTGGGTGAGGCCTCGCTGGACCCAGTGCATGGACACTTGTGCGGTGCCCTCCCCCTTGGCTCTTTGCCCACGCTTCTGAGGCCTATTTGCTGTGGCCCAGTGGGCATCCAAGACAAAAATACGGGCTGACTGCAGGCTGAGGGGGGGTGGGGGTGAGGTGGTGAGAGCCTGAATCTCCACTGGGCCGGCTGGACTTGCTGTGCGGCGGCACCCGGGATGGGTGCCTGGCGCTGCTCTGCTTGAATTTAGCCGGGGCCTGATTGATGACCCTGCGGTCTTGCGGGGTGCGACGGAGCCCCATCCCCCTGCTGTCTTCAGCAAAACAACCCGGATGCAGTAATCATCCCGGTAAATGAAAGAAAGAGTGTAACTTACAAACTAATAAATAATGAAGTATCATCAAGAGGTGGTACAGTCATATTTGTGGTAAAGGCACATGAATATCGTCAGACAAAGGTATTCTATTCATGGATAACTTTTCCAGCTGCAAATGCTGTGACATGTGAGTTCCACTACTAGAAAGCAGAGGAACCTCCAGCGGAATACGTTCCTTTCGAGGACGTTGAATTTCCACTAACATACCAGGAGCATCATCTCTGGTTTAATGGCACACTAAAACATCAAAATCACATTACCAGGCTCGGTCCACTAGGTAGACCAGGAGCCACATGGCCGGTTCTAGCCAGCTTTACACCACATCCTGACATTGAAGGAATGTCAGACAGTGAACTGTTAGTTCAACTAAAACAATTAACAAAAGCATATAGACAATTAGTTCAATTGACAATTGACAGTACAACCTGCCGCCAAAAATGAAAAGAAACAGATATAGCAGAACAACCTTTTAAACTTGCCAGAATAATTGAAAAATCCTATGAAGAATTAGGTAGAGATAGTTTGGGTGGGAAACCACTAAAACCACAACTAACAAAAAAAACTTTCATTAAAAATAGTTTAATTACTCCAAAAAAAGAAGTGGGAGGGTAATAAACAGACCACTCCCAGAGAAAAACAGTTTCAGTCCAGAGGAAGGTCTCCCCAAAGGAGAGAAAGATCTCCAGAACGGGGGGGTGGGGGTAGGTCTCCACAACGGGAGCCCTCTGAGAAAAGATATAACCTTAGAAATAGGGATAATTTGAGAAAACCTGACAGATATCAAGATAATGATACACGTCCCTCTCAATCTTTTCAGAATTCCTCACAGAAATTGAAAAGAAGAGGACAGTCAGAACATAAAGAAGAGCGCGTCAAGTCCAAAGACAAGGAACCTGCTCACCAAAGTAAAAAATTACAATTTCCTAAAAAGAAGTTAGCTAGCATAAAGATAAAACATGCTGAGGATCCTGAGGACACAACTCAAGAACGGAGAGTGGGCCCAAACAATGCTAGACAGCGCAGCAGAAGTGACCATAGCTCGCAAGATCCTGATGAATGTTCTGGAGACAGTGGACACGAATGAATACATTAAGGTGGAAACTGCAGACACCAGAAAAAGTGTACCCCACAAATTATATGAAATAACATTGCGTATAGAAGGGGACATAACTAGGAAAATAAGAACTCTCTTTTGGGAGAAGCTATCTAAAGGCTATGATATTCTTCTAGCTGAGAAAGACTGGCCACCAGAATTTGTTAGGGAGTGCCCACATGGTGAAGAAATGATTATGCCTGCCTTCTCATATTTCAATTCATAAAAAATACACATCTGCAAGAAAATGGGCAGTGGCCCAAGCCCCTGCATTATATAAAAATCATGTAGGATGGAATGAGGAATCCCTTCACCATAAAATCCAGTTAAAAAATCAACCTACTGCACAAAGGCAGTATCCTGTTAAGCAAGAAGCTAAAAAACAAGTCAGCGAGATCTTAGATCAACTGCAATACCAGGGGGTGATTGAAACATGCACCTCTCAAATGAACAATCCTTTGTTTCCTGTCTCCAAACCAGACGATTCATATCGTCTAGTATTGGACTACAGACACCTAAACTCTTGTTGCAAAACATTTGCAGTACAAAATTCACACAGTGCGGCACTAATGAATAACATTGTGCGCAAAAAATATAAAACAACATTAGATATTTCAAATGGTTTCTTCTGTCAAAACATTGCACCAGAAAGTAGGTATTTGACCGCTCTCTCAAGTATGGGGGCCCAGAGGCAATTTTGCCGTCTCCCCAGGGATTCAAGAATAGCCCCGGATTATTTTGAGCCAGAGTAACAGAGTTACTACAAATGTACGATGATGAGGCATTATCTTATGTCGATGACATCTATCTAACAGACGATGATTTGGACAGGCACTTGAAAAGAGTGAACACCATTATACTTGGGTTCGCATTTGAAGGGTACAAATTCAACTTTAAAAAATCGCGGATTGCCCATCTCACTGTCCTATTTCTAGGATATGAATTATCAAGTGAAGGGAAAAGCCTGGCAGCCAATTTCTTAGAGAAATGTGCGCTGCTCCAAGCTCCAAAAACGCTGAAAAACTTAAATCAATTCTAGGTTTCCTCAATTTTGGAAGAACTTACGTTCTGAATTACGCAGAGAGGGTTAAACCTCTCTACAAATTAATAAAACCTGATTTCAAACTAACTAATTGGACTCAAACACACACAGAAATGTTACGTTCAGTACAAACAGACATTTTAGCAAAAACAAAACTGCAAACACGCGTAAACGTACGCAACCTTTTAATCCGAGTCATCCCAGGAAGATGCGGATTCACGTACCTGACCTATAACGAAGGTGAAACGGTACCAATAGCTTACAAATCACACTTGTACACACAAGCTGAAATAAAATTCAATTGAACTGGGAAAATTCTGACAGTGGTTCAAACTGCTATAGCAAAAGAAAGAGCCCTGGCACAGGGAAAACGCATATCAGTCGTTACCCCTATACCTGCCTTGGAGGCAGTAACAAGAGCGAGCATTCCAAATTCTAAAGCTTTACATCCAATATGGATACAATGGGTTAATTATCTTGCTGCAACAGACGTTGAACAAGCTTTTGATCCCAATATGAAAAAACGAGAATATCTAGAATATGAACACGAATTTCCTCTGCCGACTGAAATTCTGCCTCTTGAACAGTACGTCTGTGTAATCTACACAGATGGATCTGCGCAAAATTGGATTGTGGAAAAACAAGTATACAATGCGGCATGTGCGATTGTAAAAGGTCCCTGGCGCGTAGGTAAATTCAGACCAATGGTCACTAAATCTCAATCGCTCAGAAACTGTACAGCTCAGCGAGCTGAACTACAGGCTTTAAAGATGGCGCTTGAAAATGCTGATCGCGAATTCCCCACACTAATAGTGTGCGATTCGTATTACTGCATCCAGTCTTACAATGAATACTTGCAGAACTGGGTTCAAAACGGTTTCAAAGATGTGAAAGGTGGCACAATCAAGCATAAAAAGCTATGGGAACAAGTAGTTGTTTTACAGAAAGAACTACAAAAGACTCACGTGATACATACACTGAGTCATGAATGTGATGGCGTTCACGTTACAGGGAATTCATTGGCTGATGAAGCCGAAAAGGCAGCTGTCCACACGGCTTCCGTAGCTACAATTAAGCGTTCTAAAAAAATAAAAGGCGGTGAAACGCTACTAGCAGTAAAAGCCTCGATGGAAGGCAAATATGCGGCGTGACCTCTAAACTATCCACTCGGAAATAGATACATAATTCATGCGAACTCCGTTCCTTTTGCTCAAATCCCTGGAGTGGGGGACAGAGTAATCCCAAACAGGAAACGGAGGGCTTACTTGGTTCAAGAAGGACATATGGGAGAGGGTCTGACGCATCAAGGAATCTTGAAATCTCTAATAGAATTACAAATGAAGTACTGGTGGCCGGGAATGAGCGTGCAAACAGAGATCGCAGTTATGAATCGGACCAGGTAACTGACAATAGCACAGTCAGTCCAGCCCAGACACCTCTGTTAGATAGCATTAGACTGTCTACACGCAGGCGTCCCTACGGACGAATGCGGCCCCACAACTTCTAAGGCATAATTCATTTGGATGTGACCCCAGCGCTCGGCTGACGCCAGAACTGTTATAAAAGATTTGCGAGTCTTTATCGGCACATACGCAATTGGCACGCTACATTCTGACCAGGGTCCTGCGTTTAGCTCTCGAGCTTACAAGGAGGCCATGGGCAGCTTGGGCATTGCATTGCGGTACTCTGGTCCCTTCCATCCTGAGGGTAATGCGGTAGTGGAAAGAAAAATCCATGACATAAAGCAATCTATAACAGCGAGGGTACTAGGTTCGGGTGATGGGTGGTCAAATATCTAATAGGTGTCCAACGTAGTCTAAATATTCTGCCAAGAAATTCTCTGTATGGAATCACTCCATATGAACTTTTGTTTGGTACTAGAATGATTATCGAACACCTCGATAGTCAGACTTTAGTGGTGGAACAAAAAACCTTTGATATCAAAGATCGTTTGGCTGTTTTACAGGACTTAAATGAAACAAGAAGAAGTCTAAGTAACACAAAGCAAAAGCCAACAGCCACTGAAGAAAAACCACCTGTCCCAGCAACACCTGTCGGGATTCCAAAGATTGGGGATCTGGTCAGAGAAAAGATCGCGGTGAAGAAGGAATTTTGGCCTTCTTACAGAAAAGCAATAACGAAATGAAATGAAATGAAATGAATGAAATGAAATGAAATTGGGTTTATAAAGCGCATGGCTGCCCTGAAGCATCCCTGCGCTGGTAAACTAATAACAGAAAACTCAAGAAGGGAAGGTTTTAAGAAGTATTAGGGAAGAGAAAGGTTTTAAGTGCTTTTCTAAATTTCAGGTAGGCGGATTCCATCCGGAGATCCCTGGGAAGTGCGTTCCACTTTTTTGCCGCATTCAAGAACCGTCGGCCTCCGGTGCGAGCTTTCCTCACTCTCGGTGTGAAGGCCAGATTTTCTCTGTCTGACCGAAGGGCCCGAGCCGATTTGTAGGGGCGAATCAAACCTCTCAAGGCCGGTGGGCCTTTATCATGCAGTGTTTTGTGAGCGATGCAGAGTGACTTAAAGGTAATTCGCTCCTGAATTGGGAGCCAGTGAAGGGCTTTTAACAGTGGTTTGGCTGACGCCCGTCTAGGCGCCCCCATGAGCAACCTGGCTGCAGCGTTCTGTACTCGCTGCAGGATATTAATAGAGGCCTGAGGCGCGGCCAGGAGGAGAGCGTTGCCATAATCCAGTCTGGACAAAATTAGGCCCTGGATTAGTAGCTTTCTCGATTGAAAAGGCAGGAGGGGGAGGACCTTCCGTACTGCCCGTAGCAAGCCAAAACAACCTCCTGCGACTTTCTGCGCATGGGTCTTGAATGTTAATTGGGGTTCAAACCAGACCCCGAGGCTTTTAATTTGCTCCTTGGGTGGGGGTAATTCACCCATGCAAGGAGGCCAAGGCTCAGAGGGCAGGGATGTAAATTGGTGGCCCAGGAACATGATCTCAGTCTTAGCTCCATTCAGTTTGAGCTTTGAGTCGGTCATCCAGGAGGAAATTGCAGTTAGGCATCTCGGAGGTCATCTGGGCATCCCCCTTGTTGAGACAGCGAGACGACAAGTTGGGTGTCGTCTGCGTAGCTAATGGATTTGATCCCAAAGGGGGCTACTACCTCCTCTAACGGGACCTTATAAACATTAAACAATGTGGGGCTCAGGGAGGAGCCCTGAGGGACCCCACACTGAAGGGGAGTGGATTTGGACATAGATCCATTTTCCCATATCCTAAAGGATCGTTTGTCCAGGAAAGATTCCAGCCATCTGAGGGCTGACCCTGTGATGCCTAATTTGGCAAGACGTTGGACCAAAGTTGCGTGGTCAACGGTGTCGAATGCAGCGCTTAGATCCAGGAGGATCAGGGCCGCTGATCCCCCTGAATCTAAGATGCATCTTGCCTCTTCCGCGACCGCAATGAGGGCGGTGTCAGTGCCCTGACCTGGGCGAAAACCCGTTTGGGAGTCGCTCAAAAGGCCATTAGTCTCCAAGAACTCTGAGAGCTGCCTATTCACTACCTTTTCGGCCACTTTGCCCAGTCCCGGTAGCAGGGAGATTGGGCGAAAATTGGCCAAATCGGAGGTGTCTAATCCCGGCTTCTTTAGAAGCGTTTTGACTTTGGCCTGTTTCCAGCTCGGGGGAACTGTGCCTGTGGTAAATGAGGTGTTTAGCAACTCTGTGGCCATAGGGGCGATGGTACTCATATTTTGTTTAAGGATATGCATCGGGACTGGGTCAGAAGGAGAACCACTTTTTATCTATACTACTATTATAAAGAGAGAACAGACACCTTTTGGCAAGGTAAACTCGGGAACCACAGCGCCAATCCACAAACCCAATATATTGTTGTAATCCTCAGGGTGTGTAGATGGACATAGGCTGTATAAAATAAAAAAAAACGTAAATTAAAAAATGTGTTTTAAAACAAAGTAGTCCCCTAAAACAAGCGCCAGCCGCGACGTAGCGCTGTCCGTGACCTACACCTGCGTGCTGACGTCAGGAGCGGCGTCCAGGAACGTGAGTGACCTGCAGTTGGGTTTCCAGAAGCCCGGCTCGCTGGTGAACCACTCGTTCGTGCCCCTGCCAGCATGTCCACATTTCCTCCAGCTGCTGCCTAAAAGCCACCTCATGCTTTCATTAACCTGGTAGTCTGCCTGAGCTGCGAGCGCGTCCATCTCCTCGCCGCGCGCTCCATCCCCGAGTGCCGCCTCCCCTTCCCCACACATTGCTCTCAGCCCTGATCCCAGCTGGGATGCTCGCAGCTAATGATCCCTGATATGACTTCCCTCTAGAGCTGTAGTTCCCAAACTGTGCACCATCAGAAGTCACCAGGGGCGCTGCACACTTCTTGGGAACGTGGGAAAGGTTTTGTACTGTAGCTTTAACTGACACGTGATGCCGACTGCCTTGCATTTGTTTACTCTGTGATTCTTTAATTTCATACTACGGCTCCGCTACAAAGACATGCACTTATCTTTTGTGTAATGTGAATTTGCAGGCCCCGTGTACCCCATATGGGAATGCCATGTGGGGGAGTTACAGAAGCCACACCGGTCGGCGTCTGGAATGGTTTGAACCAGAGCATGACGTGTTACAAATAAAGTGCGTGTGGGCTTAGGTGTGGCCAGGCACAATCAGGACAGAGCGAGTGTTTTTGCTAACGTCAGCCACTCTTATAATGATCATTTTAAGCGAAGGGGTCAAATTACGATCAGCTGAAGTGTTTCTGGAGTTGTGGGGGGGTGTTTGAGATTTCTGGCAAACTGTGCTATGCACATTGTAATCTTTCCTGCCACTGAAAATACCATGTTCTCAGCTTGCTTGCCATATTTTCCAAAGTTAAGGATCCAAACTGCTCATGCTCCATTCTTTCAAAACGTTCACCACTCTGTATGTACTGTAAAAGAAAGCATTGAAATGCAGTGGCACACGCATTTTTGAAAACACCCACACTTTTACTGAAATGGGCTTATCTATGATTTTTAAATGTATTTTCAGAGTAGTTGAAAAACTATTGAATGGTGGGCTGCAGCTTTAAAACTTGAATCTTGTTCATTTCAGCCCAGTGCCACTGTTATACATATACAGTGCTTTATTTTAATCGAACGCCAGGTGGATACAGTGATGTCTTGAGCGTCGCATGCAACTGGCTGCATGTTAAGTGAGAATGCAGACATCTCCCACTGCAGTCCAATTTACCCACTGAGCTACCTGCAGACGAAATGATTAGGAAAGTTCAAAGTAGCAATTATTATTATGAAATATGATGCCTATCTAACCACACACAGTTCTAACGTGCAGCACCAAATTACTGCAGCTCATGGTAGTGAAGGTTTTTATAGGTCAGTCAGGAGGTTTGCAGGGCTTCGTGAATGAGGACACGATAGGTAGGAGAACATATGAATTTACCCAACTGTGATGGTGCAGGCAAAATCTTTTGTAGCATTTACAGGAAGAGCCACCAGTGAAGACTAACCAAAATTGATGACATTTGCAATGTTTCAATTATTTGTGCTATATTCAGTAAAAAGCTGCAGCCCTGTGCAGTACACTACATAGGATCTGAACTGCTTAGTAAAGGATACATAATTAGACGGCTTGCTTAGCAAGGAGCAGAATGAAATACAATAAATATTGATATTATGATTATATTTTGTTCATGCTGCTATACCGGTGTATTCCGATGTCTGACACACTAATCTGCAGGAGTCAGTACGAAGGTGAGCGCAAAGCACTGGTGATTTCACTGTCCCACTTTGGGAATGTTTGATATAAACAAGAAATGTCCTGCCAAAATTACTTCAATCGTTAAACGGGACTGATTTCTTACATAGCACAGGCACAAATTCACAGCGACACATCTATCTTCCAAGAATGAGCCTTTTCAGGACAATAACAAAGCGCTCTCTTTGCACACGGTAACATAGGAAAGGTGGTTTCTTTGATCATGAGATATTGATCTTGGTAGTAGTCACAGTGGGTTTACCATTTCAGTGCATTCAGTGTTTAAATAAAATGAGCGCAAAATATGCAGGGTGAAAGGGGGTACTCCTTGCCATCAGGTGGCACTACTACGCTTTTTAAACCTGTATTGACAACATATACAGGAAATGTCCCAAAAACAAATGTCAGGTTTTACCCAGTGACGTTTGTATAGATTCCTTGCTGCCGGTAATGAAACAGAAGCCACAGGTTCAAATAAATAATTTTGCAAATCTAGACACCACATTCCCTTGTTTGGACAGAACTGTGCTGTCTGAACGTAAATAGATTGCCATCTTGTAGTGGCAGAGCCTTGTGCTTTATTTAAAAAATTAACATTAAAAAAAAAAAGTAGTCCCTTCGAAGTAGCGCCTGCCGCGACCTGCGTGCTGACATCAGGAGCGCGGGGAGGAGCGGCGTGCAGGAACGCAAGAAGGAGCGGCGGACATGGTGCGGGGGAGGAGCGGTGACGAACGGCGGAATGGTGGTGAGGACCGGCGGACAGGCGGGAGGAGCGGTAAGCGGCGAGGAGCAGCGGAGCGGTGAAATGAGCACGGGGGAGGAGCAGCGGCTGAGGTAAGGCTCTGGGCAGACGGGGGTCAGGCAGGCGGGGGTCAGGGCAGGCGGGGGTCGGGACGGGCGGGGGCCCGGGCTGCTTGACAATGTCGGGGCGGGCGGGGGGGCGGGCTGCTGCACAATGTGCGGTGAAATGAGGAGCACGGGGGAGGTGCGGCTGGTGAGTTAAGGCTCCGGGCAGGCGGGGGTCGGGGCAGGCGGGGGACGGGGCGGGCGGGGGCCCGGGCTGCTTGACAATGTCGGGGCGGGCGGGGGGCCGGGCTGCTGCACAATGTCGGGGCGGGCGGGGGTCGGGGAAGCCTGATTGCTCCCGGACAAGGTCGGGACGGGCTGCTAGTATTAGATAAAGTGTTGCAAAAGTCTTCCCTGGTAATACAGCTGAACGCCTCAAGTTGGGGGCTAGTAGAAACAGGGAGAGGGGCTTCAGTGGATAGTGTAGCAGGCGATTGAGGGAGGCTATCGAGGATTTTCTGTATTTTTCCGTCAAAGAACTCTGCTAGCTGGTCGCATCTTAGTTCGGGGTCATTATGTGCGGTTGTTGGGGCTGGGATTTTGAGAAGCTGATTGACGATTTTGAACGTTTCCCTGGAGGAGTTGGCTGACAGTCTAATTTTCTCCTCAAAGAAGTCTGCCTTGGATTTCTGCCGTGCGGCTTTATAGAGTCTCAGGGCCGCCTGGTAGGAGGTTTTACTATTGAGTGCCCAATCTTTCCGCCACATACGCTCCGCTTTTTTACAAGCTTTTCTGAGATCTCTTAGTTCGTTCGTGAACCAGGGGGATTTAAAAGTACTGCTCTTTTTTGTAGTCAATTTAAGGGGCAGAACCGTGTCCAGGGAATTAGTAAGCCAATTGTGGAAGTTTATATCTGCTTGCAAGACATCGGATTCTGCAGAGGGAATCGATTGTTCAAGGGCAGTTTTCAGGCTTTCCACCGATAGCCTCGGCCAGGGTCTTTGAAGTATACGGGGACGAGAGGCCCTGATCTTTTCAGGATGGATTTCCCAGGAGAAAGGCACTACAAAATGGTCCGACCATGGTAGGGGCAGAGGGGGTTTGACAACAAGCTGGGGGTTGTTCGAAAAGATAGGGTCCAACAAGTGGCCTTTGTTATGGGTAGCTTCCATGTTTACAAGATCAAGTTCAAAGGTTTTTAGATCGGCAGCTAATTTATCATTGAGATCGTCAAAATGCAGGTTCAGATTGCTAAGACAGTACCTGTCTTAGCAATCAGCGGAACAAGATCAGTAGTACTAAAGCCTCTTGCTGGTAAAAAGGAGAACAGAGTTGTATCAATCGACCTGGTAAAACCACAATTATGTGGCCAATAATAAGTAGTAGGCCCAGTGGACTCCCAAGATGTAGCAGAAGACCAAACCTTGCTACAATTCAAGAGGTTCAAACTGAAAGACTAATCACATTTGATAAACCTGCAGTGAATAAAAAAGGACTATGCAACAAAGCCATGGAACTTGTGCCTCTTGAAACCCAAATAACAACAGTTCGTCAAGAAACACCTGTCTACAATGATGTAGCCTCAGACTATACTAATATGATAAAGGAAGAAGCAACTACAAAGATTAATGAAAATCCAGAAGCAATTCCAACAATTGATTGAACTGCATCTGGCTACTTTATCAATTTCGATGACTTTTTTGAAGATCCTAGTGAACATGAAGAAAAGCCAGCAAACAAAACTTTCAAAGAAAAAATAACAGAACTCTTTCTTCAACTTGGAGAAACTTATCTGATTTCACCATGGATTGAATTGTGGATTGTGTTAGGTGTACTTTTCCTCCTGCTCTGGCTCATTTTGGTTTTAAGCTTGGGAAGAATGATTGATGGAAAATACAGTACAATGGACACAGCAAGTCAGAATATCAACTTGGTCCCAAAACCTCACAAGTCATCTCATGTTGAAAAAAGAGACCTGTCATCAGTAAACATCAGAGCCATTCCTATACCTGGTGGTGTAGCATGAGACGCTACTGATTACGACATCTATGGCCCGGTTGAACTATTGAAATATCCACATCAGTTCAAGGTTTCTTTAAGTGACTTTGTCTCACTGAGCACTTTCTCTGATTATTAGGACTTTGAGTCTATTAATAATATGATGTCTGATTTAGAAATGTCAACCAAAATTTACAGATCATGATTATTTAGGAGGTTCATCTGATTATGAAGAAATGTATTGCTTTAATCATTATGGGCACCACTATTTGCATAAATCTGCAAAACCTAGAAATGTTTTTACTTATAATCAATGGGAACATTGTCCAACACCGCCAAAAGGCAGCTCGAAAACATTTTATGAGAAATTTCCATACTTCTCAGGGTTTAATGTCACAGATCCAGAAACGTTTTATTTAAAAAATGTGAATAAGACAGGAATGAAAAATATGTTGACCAATACAAAACAGATATATTCTGCAAAATGTTATGAACAATTATCTACATTTGGTTTTGAATTCTGGAAAGATAACATTGAAACAAAAACAATCTGTGGTTCAAAAGATTGGCAAATACATGGATTAGAATCATTATTCAGAGCCTGCATGATCCCAGAACAAATAATGTTTCTGAATGACACCATTCAACAAACAACCTGTCTTGGTCTAGCCAAGATAAAAGATTTAAACAACCCGTCTATACCAAAGCCTATGCCTGATAGAAATAACACTACAGATGAGGGGTTAGACGTGTCCCATATTTTACATCAAAACAGAACTAATCCTGATTGGAAAAAATGGTTAATCTGACCCACAGACACTAACAACTGTCAAGATAGATTCCTGGACAAAACACAGGTGTTCAAACAGAACAAGCCAGACCCAAGATATTCCCAGAGACAACATCCAGGGATAATAACAACATACAGTGTAGGAAAACAATGCCTCAAATGGCTACAGAAATCCACACTACCTGAAATTAAGCAACACTTGACCTTACTTAAAGAAGGTGCTGACTTGTGGGATTTCTTATTGGGACCTCGCAAACAGCGTCAAAAATGTTTCATATACGCCGGTATATATGCTGCTTACAACGAAGCTTAAAAAGTAACGCAAATTGAAACTGCTGAAAAAATACGAGAAATTGATTGTATTAATTTGGAAAAAACACTGTCTGTAGTGGACAATGGGTTAACGACTCTGTCCTCCAGAATTTATTCTTTGGACAGCATTGTATCATCTGCTATTGATATAATAGAACAGGATATGCTATTGTTACAACATGGCCAGTCCCAATTACGTTCTATTGTACAGTTAGGCTGGACATTACAAAATCTCCGTTCAGGCTACGTGCCTTGGCGTCTAATCAACACAACGTCATTACTTTCTATCTTTAACCTTACAGATAAACAAATCTCTTTGGCACAAAAAGGAGCAGACTATACGGTGCTGAGCATTGAAAAACTAGAAAGATTACCATTAACAGTTTCCGAGAAACCTGTCATTGAATGGATAATACATGGTACCATAACAATACCAATAACAACATTCCAGTTTCAATACTGCCTACAGCATATACCAGTGGGCCTGTATGAAAGGTTGGGTAAAGGATACATTAAGTCGACCTGGAATTTACCTTACACACATAGATGTTGGAGTGGGCATAACAAAGAAGTATTTCTTAGTGGGAAAAATTGTATAAACTCGCTAAGTGGTACACTTCTGTGTCAAGAAATTAATTTACATGGAGCCTGTGAGGGTTCATCTAATGACCTTTCTTGCCACTTGCACGGCACCCCAGCCACACAAATAGAACCTGTTTTCAGGCAGCTTTCCAACGGCAGCTACGTTATGTTGAGTGACCACAGCTGTTGTGGCATGTTGCCAGGAACGGCCTATCTCGTCAGTGTTACATACAGGGTCACTTGTTGTATGCAAGTATTGTATCCAAACAGCAAGCCAGACAAGGAGGCAACGATTTGGCCTTCATTGAATATCTCTTCTATTCGAATTGATACATTAAGCAGAATGAAAGCCATTCTTTTACAAAAAACTGTGCCTTTGACCTCGTCTAGAGAAACGTATGATCTGCAAGTTACAAGGACCTCAGCAGAGATACATACATTATTATCAACAAACTGCCCCGTACATTTCGTAGAAATGTTAGGTCAAATTTTAAACATGTCAGATACCAGTGGCATTGCACATGTGTTTAAGACACTTTTTTCTGGACTGTTAACACCCTTTGAAGCAGTCCTGAGCATTTTCCCGAATTACGTGCACTCTGTGTTCGGCGGCCTGCCTCTCATTTTGGGACTCGTAGCAGGAATTCTATTTTTGTTCCTTCTGCTCCGATATGGCAAGTCCAGTCACCAGCGATTCCCAGGTTACCATGGAACAAGCGATCCAGGCACTGCGGTACCAAAATAGGATAACACAGGTTCTCGGCTTGGCTCGTCTAAGAGATCTGAATACCACATGGTTTTTATCATTCAGACCAATCTGGCAAGATTGCATCTTACCTGTTCTACGATGCCTGCTCTGCGGAAAAGAATGCGTGTTAGATATCTGTCTCTCACTCCCATCAGCAGTACCTATGGATGTCGATACTTTGCTTGGTTCGGTAACGGCTCATGCAACGTGTTGTCCCCAGCGGCTACCAATTCTGATGACTATAAAAGTTATCACCCTCAAAATTTAAAAGCAAATCTCCCCTATAGCCAAATGCTTAGGATCAGGAGAAATTGTTCCAGAAAGGAGGACTTTGAAGCTCATGCTGAAATTCTTAGTAACCAGTTAAAAACAAGAGGTTATCCAAGCAAAATGCTTAAACACTCCACCAAAAGAGCATGGCACACGCCAAGGGAAGAATTGCTGATCAAGAAACAAAAAGCACCCTTGGACAAGTTAGTGTGTGTGATGACATACGGACCACACACTAACAAATTCAAAGCCATTATTCAAAAAAATTGGCACTTAGTGTCTGGGCTAGACATACCATTCTAAAAACCACTTTTTGCTCTCAAAAAGAACAAAAGTATAGGGCAACAGTTGGTTCGGGCAGACCTGGGAACGAGTCAGGCTAAATCTGATTTACGCGCCTTATGGAGATTAAAACCAATAGAAGGGCACCATAAATGTGGCACATGTGTGTCCTGCGCCAACACAGTAGAAGGTATTGAATTACAGCACAATACCATCAAGTGGATACACAAGGAATTTACAAATTGCAAAAGTCGCAATTTGGCCTACGCAATCACCTGCCCCTGCCCGAAACTGTACATTGGCAAAACGACACAACAAATTAATCAAAGAATAGCACAACACCGATCACGAATAAAACAAAACATAATGACAGCTCCAATGGTGCACCATTTCCAACAATGTGGGCACACAGAAAAAGAATTCAAGTGGACAGTGTTGTCCGCAATCAAAACTCCTATACGTGGAGGTGACGTCGAGGCATTACTATTGCAGAGAGAAGCATATCTGATACTAAAGTTCAACTGCGTGATTGATGGAATGAACGAATTGTCAGAACTTCATAGAAACATACACTGACCCCCGTGCACACCACCGCCATATCTGTATTAACCTGAGAGTTTGATATCCAAAACCATATTCGCAAGGACAAAAAACATAAGTAACCATTTTTTGACTAAATGACAGCCCGTTTCAATATGAACTACAAATCCCAGAAGTCATAGCTAAATATATAACCATGTGACTAAGACGAAGACCTTCGTGATTAATCACAGCGCATTGGAGTAGCACGCCAAGCAGCAGCAGAAGCGAGTGTGGCAGAACTCAACTAAGAGTAAGAAGGTGAGCCGATGGAAACCCCAAACGCTTAAACTCGAGGTTGTGCCACAATGAGTTTACCTAAACTTAGTCCCATGATTTATTTGCAGCAGGACACAGTTCCCGCGGTTGCCAAATCATTAACGGAGATGCACCACCAGTGAAAGAGTGCCGTCTCAAGTAAGCAGTTTTTGATTCATTAAAACAGTATGTTTATACAAACTAAGACCCACAGATAAATAAAACTAGCATATCTTTTAAATAGACAGTGTAAATTTCAGAAACACGGTTCAGCACAATCGGGCTGCAGCACAAGCCATTTCCCAAGTAAGTGGTGAATAATACACATTTAAGACCACTAGAAATGCCTTCCGTTCTGAAAACAGGGACAATCAGTGTCTCTTTTCACAAACACAGGTCAGAAAAGTTCTTTTCCCGAATACAGAAGACATCGCAGCGCTCGAACATTAAGGTGCACCCATGTTCTACAAAGCACCATGTTGAGTTTAAACAAATAGGAGAAGGTACTAAAAGAAGTTTATTTTTTATTTTCAACACCAATAGGTACCCAGGTTGCCCTGAGGAAAAACCCGAACACTTAGGACCGGGTTTGGAAACGCGTCGGCATTTCCAAGTGATTCATCCTTTCTTTCACCAAAGGCAAAAAATAATGGACTTAATTTGGATAAAAAAAGCCTATGGTGAACTTCAGTCCTAAACAGTTAAAGAAATAGGCAGACAGGACTGATACAACTGTTTCTGGCGAACCTTATAAAGAGGAACTCATACTAATTTGATGTTCATACTTTGCATAAGAAATTTGCATTTAATTCACTTGTATAAAATATCTTGCACAATATGTTTATAATGTTTTCACCAAATGTGTATAAGTTTTGTTAAATGTGTATAAGTTTTGTTAAGGTTGTGTTCAAACCTCGCACCTCTAAAAAATGTTACAAAAAATGGAAAATATGCGAAAATACACGGGAGCTTTCTAATTAATTTGAAGCTTTATGACCGCTGATAATTAAAAAACAGCACTTAAACTCGAGACCAGGCACCCTTGTCTTTTTCAAAGTTTATAGTGTCCAGCCTGGCCAACGTAGGACAAAACCCCTGTATTTATATAACCAATTCTGATGACGGCATTCGTTGAGACCTCACCATTACGACTAGGTGGCAGTGAGGTACGAGATGAAAGCGGCACACAGGTACAACCTTCTGTGAACATTGCTGATCCAGATAACGCTGACAGTAATGCATCTCACATATGCAATATTTCTACTTTTTCGGAGATGGCGCAACTTTCACATATTTGTGGTAGACGAATTCTTTGCCAGCCTATCTGAGTTAATATTTTCTCCTAACAACGAGAATAACTCTTGAGAAACAAGCACACAGCGTTTCCTGAACTTGTAGTTTTGATAAACAGAACTCCAAAAATTTGGAACTATTTTTTACTACAATGAAATTATGTTTTCTCATTTACAAAAATATTTTCCTTTTATTTGCCAGAGATTAATCTGCTTAATGTAGAACTATTCTTAGAGAACAAGATTTCTATTTTTGAAACCTAGAGACAATATTTTAACTTAGCCTCTAGCACATGTACAGTTTTATATAAACCTGTGATGAAATAGTCTCTACCTTCTCTTCTGTATTAAGAGCCATTTCATAAATGTAATTTCGTAAATCGTTCAGCCAGCATTTCAAATGTAAAACTATATGCATTGTTTGAGTGATATCACTGCTTAGAAACGTACAGTACAATACTCCTTTTTCGTGTACAAACCATTTCAAATGCATTTTATGTATTTTTGGGGTGGGATTATAAACACATGCTTAGAAATGTTATAACTGCTTAGTATTTAGTAAAGATGGACATTCTACGTGGAGTGGGTGTTGTAAACGTATCTAGGGCTCTAGTGTAATTTTCCCGATTCATGCCCTTATATAGGTATAACTTATCATATCCTTATATAGGCATAAGAATCATAACAATATTTAGACAGAGCCAATGCAGTCCAAATATGGCATGGCTACTTCCACTAAGCTCCTAGAGTACAACGAGTTCTTAAAGACAACCAGCCCTCAGCAGCACGGGACTTCCCCCTGCTTCAGTATTGATTTGTCCCAGAACTCCTGAAGCGTGTAAAGAACTTAGAGTTCTTGGTGACGTCTTATGTCCAACCTTACGTCAAACTCGGCACCTTCCAGGTATAAATATACCCACATCTGCCCGAGCAAACACACAGTGGTTTTGGAGCAGAACGACTAACTATTTGCCTGACGCCCTGCTGTAGCGAGTGCCGAAGGAAGCCGACCCTCCCGCTGATGCACTGAGAGAGACGCTGTCTGTTCTCCAGCCGAGAAATCCAGCTCCAGTGTTTCCCTGATACCCTTGCGGGTTACTGGGAGTTCGAGTCCTGGGAGAGATTCAAGACCTCCTTCATTCTATAACCAAGGTACGGAGCTGATTAGACCCTTAGAGAATTCTTGGATAGATTCTTGGCAGAAACTATTTAACTCAAGCTACACCTCACTTACTTCTTCCCTTGTACTAGACTTAGGTTAGGTACACCAGGGTAGGTGTATATCAGATGCATCAGTTGAGTACTTTTAGTCATTATTTATCATTGTATGTATTTTATCTATTTTATGTATCTTATGGCTTAGAAACCATATCATACTTTTACAGTATTATTTCATAATACTCTTTTTACTGTACACACTTTACTTCATAGCAAGTATTACGATTGTAGCAATTAACTTCTCTTGCATGAGAAAGAAGACTGCTCAATAAATAACCTTTTTATTGAAAATGCCCGTCTCTCTATTTCTCTGCAAAAACCCTGGTAAAACGAAGCATGCACGATTGACTGAGTGAAATAGCCATCTATTGTTTCAGCGACTCTGAAGATATATTTCTTATTCTTTGGGAACAAAGTTGTCATGTTATATGGTCGTCAGAAACTAATCCCTTCTTGTTTATTCGAGAAAGTTTCTAGTGACCTCTGAGCTAGCTGGCATTCACAATTAAATCTAACATATTCAATAGAGACCTAGTCGACCTAAGTCCTACGTCTAAACTATCGTTTATGTTATTCCAATGCGCAGAGCCTATTGGGAATATAGGAACTACACTACAAACATTCTTGTGACTCTCCCTCCAATACCGCTTTTGTCTTCACTTAACCTCTTCTCATTTTCTTCTTTTTCTTTTCTCCTCCTTCCACTTGATTCATCTCTTTCCTCTCATCCCTTTTACCTTACTTTTTTCCTGTTTCTTTTCTTCTGTGTTCTCCTCTATGCTCCTCTTCCTTTACTGCTGTCTTCCAATTTTTTTTCTCTTTCTCTTCATCCCATATTCTCTTTCCTTCTCTGCCCTCCAGCTATTTTCTCTCCTCTATCTTTTAGTTTTTATCTTCACTTATTTCTTCTCTCTTCATTCTCTTTTCCCCTCTACAATTAACATCCCATCCGTGCTCTAATTTCCCCTAACTGCTCCTCTCCTGAACTCTTCCTCTTTTGCACTATATGTTTCCATCTGATTACTATACTTCTTTCTTACCTTCTGTCAACTTCCCATGTGTAATTACCATTCACCCCCAACTTCCTGATCTGTATTCATGTTCTTGCTCCCCTCTTCACTGCCTCATTACTTGCCCATTCACCACCCTTTCTATACTCACCTCAAACCTTTCAGTTCTTGTTTCTACTGATCTAAGAACCAAATTCATCCTTCCTCCTTGACACTCTCAAAAAGACGACATCCCTTTAATACCATTGTTATTAAAATCGACATTTTAGTAGGGATATTATCACTCGTGGAAAATCACAATTCCCTCACCTCTCACATCAGTCTTTATACATTACCCTCATACCCCTCAACCTTATCTTGCAGTGTATTCTAACTTTGTAAACCATTCACCACAATAAATGCAATAAGATTCCCATGCACAATCCTTTACCCCATCACAAAAAAAATCACTCACAATTTCTTAACACCTACTTCAGTCTTTCAGAGTGAAGCCCATTCAGTAACCACAGGTAATCAAAGCAGTTTCTTGCCTAGCCATCTCACCACTTTTCTAGTAACTCTAATACCTATCCTACCCCTCCTTGAACAAAAAGAAGAACCAGCCTCAAATTAAACCTCTGTCTCCCCTTCAAAGCTCCCACATGTAAAGTTGTTCAGCAAGAGAGCTATAGACTATCACCCTGCCCAACATCACCTTGACAAAACAATTCCCCTGTAGAACTTTAAGCACACGTTGCCTTAAATTCCATGAACACACTAAGCAAGAATGACTCCTTCCTGATAAACCACTAACTCTTCCACTTCACCCAAACAATCCACCTTATCCCAGTTTGCTTCAACTGTCCCTTTAAAGAATCCTCTATCAAAACTGGGTAAATCACAATATTCTGACTCAGACCCCCATCCCTGACAAGAGATCTCACCAGATGCAATGCAGTCAGATAATGCATGATGCTATGCCTGACACATACACTGGTACTCCAGAGAGGACAGAAAAATATCTCATTAAGCTCATCTCTGAGTTCCACAAACAAAAGCTCCAATCAACAGTATTAGTTCACCTCATTAGCCGGCAACACACTAGCCAAGTGATTCATAAACAAAATTTAAGAAATCCAGCAAGATCACCTCACCAATCCAGCACTATGGTGGGTGTTACTTCCAGCTGGAAGCCTCATCTGCCACATGTCAGCAGGGACGCGCAGCAGACATGCAGCAAACATGCGCAGCAGGCATGCCGCTGGTACGCCGAAGGCAAGCCCGTCTGCGCCCATCTGCGCCCGAACGGGACCAAGGACAAGAACCCCTGCCCGCAACACCCAGACATAATACCTTACTCCATTAGCCTCTCATTGGCCCCACTCAGTGAGGATTCCCAAAGCCCCCCACTGTACCTTTAGGCTTCCTCCTCACATGCAGCGTATCCCAGAGACCAAGGACCCTTTAACACTAGAAATATTTGTTTTAAATTGCTGGTCTCTAGCTAAACACTCAACTGAGCTGAAAGTACTCAATGAAGACATAATGTTCTTAATTGGGCTAAAGAACGGTGATGGATTAAACCCAGATCTTTTGACTGGGTGTGAGTGTTTGATTTGTTCAGATGCTCTGTCCATTACCACCCCCTTTTGTACCGCTTTTGGCCCCCATAAGTGTGGCAGGGTATGCTCAGACGTGAGTCCCTGGCTCACTTTGCCACTGGATTCAAGCAAGCCGGGCTGAAGATGGCTGGAATGCCGTGGGCTAAAGAACGGTGATGGATTAAACCCAGATCTTGTGACTGGGTGTGAGTGTTTGATTGGTTCAGATGCTCCGTCCATCACCACCCCCTTTTGTACCGCTTAATGGAAACTTGGCTCCACAAGGAGTCTGAACCTGATTTATTGCAGATGCTCCCAGCTGGATACAGCATTCAGCGGAAAGACAGGGAGAAAAAGAAAGGAGGAGGCTTGGCAATAATACATAAAGAATCCTTTAAATATCGGATGGAGCCCAAATTGTCGAAGACTGTGAAAGTCTTTTTTTAACATCGCACTATCTATGGTATAGTCCTTCCCAGGAGTACTTATTTACCGCCCCCCCCCAGGTGGACGAAGTGTGCTGCTTCCCCAATCTCTTCTGGAGGTGGCAGCCTCACTTGTAGGTACAACTCCAAATACTACTCTTTTGGGGGACTTTCATCTTCATTTTGATAATCCTGACATGGTAGACGCAGCAGAATAGACCAAAGACCTATTAGCAATCCAGCTTCTGCACAAGGTCTCATGCCCCACCCATAAACTATGCCACACTTTGGATCCTATCTAGATCAATAATAACAATTTATCTGTGGGCAACCCCATCACTCTGCATTGTACCGACCACCACCTGCTGCTCTTCTATGTCAATCTTTTGCATCCTCCTCCAGTTGTTATACCCACCACTGAGAAAGTTAGACCTTGGGCCAAACTTGTAGAAGATACTTGGACCACAGCCCTAGTAATATTAAAGCCAGAACTTAACCCCGACCTCACTGTAGCGGCAGATACGTTTTCTACCTGGGTCAAGTCATCACTAGACATGGTCATCTCACTTGAAGCAGGCAATAAAGCAAGGGAGAAATTCGTGCCCTGATACTCCCCCACACTTCGAACATATAAACAGGAGTGCAAAAGACTGGAAAGAATATGGAGGAAGGACTAGACTGTTACCAGCAAACAGATATATAGGGAAGCCATAAAACGATACAAATCTGAATAAAAAAAGCTCAGGGAGCACACTATGAGGAACGCATTAACCTAGCAGCAAATACCCCCAGAGAAATGTTATGCATCTCAAAAGACCTGCTAGAACTACCTAGATCAGAAACCCATCTTGTGACATAATCTGAGCGATATAAGGAATTAACCTACTTTTTCTCAAAAAAACTTAAAACATCTACTCGCCTTTTCCTAGATCCCCTTGCCCCAGTGATATTGTTGCAAGCGACAGCCCCTGGCCCTACACCAATCATATACTCAGCTCACTCCCCCCTCTCACTTTAATCCAGCTCTCAGAAATTCTCCACCAGATAAAATCCGGATCCTCCCTAGATACAGCACCACCCATGTAGTACTGGAATAGTGATTCTTCCCCACATGCTTGAAATAATTATTCAATCCTTGGTTAGTGGACTTGTTCCAGCCCCTTGGAAGCATGCCGTGGTGAAGTCTCTATTAATAAAAACTAACTTGGAACCGGTTGATTTGGGGGACTACCGGCCAATATCTCTGCTTCCAGTGATCATTAAAGCTTTAGAAAAGCATGTTAATTCATTAATCTTGGAATTGCTGGAAACTAATGGTCTACTGCACGCCACACAAACAGGCTTCCAGCCACTACACAGCACAGAAACTGTACTGCTGGCTGTGGTGGAGGAATCCAAACGTATCCTCGATCAAGGGGATGCAGTGGCCATCATCCTCCTAGACTTTCAAGTTCAGTGTTTGATATGGTGAACCTTGTCATACAAGGGGAGAGACTCAGGAGGAGAGGCATCTCAGGGGAGGCTCTCATGTGGATTCAGTCATACATAGAGAATAGGACCTTCCAGGTTATCTCAGGGGAAGCTACTTCTAAAGCTTTGGGACTCAGCTGTGGAGTCCCCCAGGGATCCTCCCTGAGCCCCACATTATACAATATGTATATGCAGCCACTGGCGGACATCATCTTGCCTTATGGAAAATAAATCGTCACCTACGTAGATGATACCCAACTGGTAATGATCCCTTAACCCCTTCGAGGCTATTGACGAGCTGGGCTCGTCATCGCGCTTACCTGTCCTGCGCGGATGACAAGGCCAGCTCGTCACGTAACGCGGTAATTTTGAATTTGCCGCGCACAGCGGGAAAAGCCGCCGCAGCGATGCGGTTAATGGCCCACACAACCACTCATTTGACCTGTTTGGAAGAAGTGGCTTCATGGATGGAACTCTCCTGCCTTAGGCTAAATGGAGGAAAGAACAAACTAGTGCTGCTGGGCAACACCTCTGGCCTGGATCTTAAACAGATTTGGCCAAACTGCCTGTGACCAGCCCCCTCTCCAAAATCCAAGTTAAACAGCTTGGGTGTCTGGTTGGACAGCTCCCTTAAATTTTAAGACAAAGTGGTAAGAGTAACATAAGTTTGCTTTGACTCCTGCCCAAGATTATTCCCCTCCTTCCATCAAGTGCCAGGAGGACCCTGATTCAGGCCCTGGTCCTATCATGCCTGGACAATGGGAACTTCTTATACCTTGGAGACCCCGTCACAATGCTAAGGAAACTCCAAATGGCCCAGAACTGTGCAGCCAGATTATTGCTGGGGGTACCGAAAAATAAATCAGCCAAACCAGCCCTTAGGAAGATAAACTGGCTACCTGTTTCCAATAGAGTAAAATTTAAGGTCCTGTGCATAGCCCATAGGACTTTTTGGAGTAGAGGCCCTGCTAGTAACAAAACTTTGATCAACCCTTATCTCCCTCAAAAATACCTCCGCTCTACCCATCTTCACCTAGCAGTGACCCCGAAAATAAATAGGGCAATAAGAGGAGATAGGTCTTTTGTACCATACAACGTGGCCAGTCTGTGGAATACAATGCCCCCTCCCTTCCGAAGACTTCTTAAGACCTGGCTCTTCCAGCAACCTGGTGCATAGTCTGCTGTAAACCCCTGTCTAGACTCAAGCGCTGGAACGCCTGCGGGTAGGTATGAGCTATATAAAATCTAATAATAATAATAATACTAATATTAATAATGATGATACCTCCCTTTCACCCTAAAAAAGAACTTACCTATCCTCAATCACTTCTATCCCATGCTACTTGTCACGCTGAATACATTTGTATAATCTAATATACCTGCAAGATCTCCATTATGCAGTCATCCTACAGCTTTCTTCAAAGACCTGATGGTACTCCTGTGTGCTGCAGAGACTTTCTTTCTTCAGAAATTATTTTGCCTATCTATCTATTTAGAATTTCCTAGCTCCATATAAACCAGCTTAAGTGAAACTGATACTGAAATACCCTTCCCCTAGATCAGTCCAATCCTTTATTTACAGACTCATCTCCATTTTTCCCTTCCCGCCAAATTTACTGGAGAGGTGTTATATCCCTTGGACATATGTTTTCTCTAATTCTTGTTAATACTGTGTTTCTCCTTTAAGCCTCTGTTATCTCTTGTCATTGTTGCTTAGCAATACTAGAATGTTTAGGCTCCTGCTGTGACTTGAGACTGGAGCTTGACAGAGAGAGACACTCTGGCAGTTTGAAAGCTGTACTTGTCTTTAAGAATAAATCTTCTTAACTTATTGGACTGGATCTCCCTTCTTTGGATGCAACATAAATTTGGCGACGAGGTGGTCAAGTCAGCCCTCTTTGAACCCACATCCAACTAAAAAGCCTCAATTTTCTTCAACTTCAACTTCACCTTCAACTGCCAGACTACAGTGCCTTCTCTGAATCTCTTCATTTGATTTGATCAAAATGAGACTTCAATCAACATATTCAAATTCAAGACTCAACCTACACAATTTCTCAAGATAAGTTATTGCTTTCTTTCTTTTTATGAACCTTTTCTGCAATTTCTGCCTTGATATTTCCATTTTTCAAATTTATAAACTCATAGACTCACCCATTTTTTGAACTGTCTTTGAATTCTGACTTGATTTCACAGTTCTACTTTCACTCGAAAGCCTCATTTTTACTACATCAGTAAATTACTTAATTTCAGCTCAAGCACTACTGAGACAATTATTTACTGCCCTGCTTGATTATTATACAAGCACTCGTTTTCCACTTTGCTTGTCTACTACTGATGCACTCGTTTTGCTGCTTTCCTACTTTAACGTTTTATTATGATTCCTGAATGAAACCCCAAGACAAGTACTTTCTTTAAAAGCCACTTCACAATATTCTACAATTCAACTGTTTTTTTCAACGTATTGCTGTCATACTTTCCAAAATCTGTTTATTTTGTTTTCACCATTGGCGTGCTGTCTGGTTGCTCGTGCTCGCCTCTCTTCAAACTAGCGACATTTAAATTACAACTCCAACGCTTACCGGCCTCAGAACTCTCACGTCCTTGCTGGAGTCCTCGGAGCTTCAAGGCGCGACCATTCTCACCGCTTCGGAACTCTGACGTCCTGCCGGCATCTTCGAAGCTTCACAGCGCGACCATCATCTTCGTCTTCACGCACACGTCATCGCGCAACGTGGTTACGTTACGCAACGTGTCCGCCATTTTGACAAAGTTACCTAGCAACCACCATCAACTTATCATTGACTCTTCAACGCGCTGATGTGCACAGCTGTTTTTCAATTAATTTCAACGCGCTACTACAACAGTGCACTTACTGATGTGCACAGCTCCCTAACTCTAACACTATCAACGTGCTACTACAACGCTGCACTCACTGATGTGCACAGCTGCTTTTCAATTAATATCAATGCGTTACTACAACAGTGCACTCGCTGATGTGCACAGCTCCTTTACTTAACTACTTTTAACTATTTCTCTCACTGCTGCCTTCACGCTGATAATCACAGCTGCCTTCACGTTATTAGGTCCAGCTTCCTCCTCGCTGACAGGCACAGCTGTCTTCATACTGATGAACTCTACTGCCTTCACGCTGATAGGCACAGCTAAGTTATAATTCTTGTTACATTACATAATTTTTTGTGAATTTTACATCAGTTTTCTCATTTCATTTTATATTTTTCACAATTATTTTACTTATCTTTCTTACCTTTTCTATTCCTTTTCATGGCTATGCAAACTGCTATTCTTCCCCCTCCTTTTCTTCCTGAACCAGGTTGCCCCAAAATAAAATGGCCCCAATGGTTTAAGTCTTTCAATAGTTATGTTATAGCTATTGATGGCATCAAATTTCCTCCTGTTCGCAAAAATGCTATGCTATACAATGCGTTAGGTGCAGAGGGTCAGAGAATTTTTGATCATCAACCCAAAATTATTCGCCCACCCTCTGATGATTGGAATGAATACACTGAAGCAGTTCTTAGATTAGAAAAACATTTTATTGATGAACCAAGCATTATTGTTGAAAGACACAAATTTTATACTCGTAAATAAAGGGAACATGAGAGTATTGATACGTTTCTTGCAGAATTGAGAGTTTTGGCAGCTTCATGTGAATTTGAAGGTCCCATTGACCAATACTTGAGAGATCAACTAGTGGTCAATTGTCATTCTAATGAAGTTCAAAAAAGAATCCTCTGTTGTAGAAATCCTTCTCTTACTGAGACTTTAGAGATTGCAAGAGGTATAGAAAGATCAGTTTCTGCTTCTAAAGAACTTGGCAATAACAAACCCTCAACTTCAGAAACAGTTAATAAGATTTCTCAACAAGCTTCACAATCCACTTCTCAACGTGAAAAAGATAAGGTTCCTAATAAAACTGAATGGAGAAAATCTGATAAATCACTTCAATGTTTTAGATGTGGTTCGAAATCTCATCTTGCCAATTCTCCAACTTGCCCAGCCTTAAAAAACAATGCACCAATTGTAAGAAAATTGGTCACTTTAATTCAGTTTGTAAGTTTAAAGCTAAGACTATGTGTGTTATAACTGACAATCCCACCACTGAAGAAAATCTTATAACTGAAAATAACTCTGTAAACAAAATTTTACTATCTGTAGACTTGATTAATTCTCAAGAAGATTCAGATTCAGATCCTGTGTGTGATATCATTATAGGAAAAGTGTCTCTTACAGTTACAGTTGATACTGGTTCTCCAGTTACTATTATTCCTGATGTGTTTTTCTTTAAAGAATGGGTGGGGATTGATTTAATTCCAACTGACATACATACTGTTGCCTTCAACGATATTGAAATTGAAATGATGGGATATTTTTTAGATAACATTACTTTTGAAGATAGGACTATTGATACTAAAATTTATGTTTCTAAAAAAGGTTATGAAATCCTGGGCTGGAAAGACCAGGGAAAATTTAAAATGGTTTTGAGACCAGGTACTGATAATCCCATTTCCCTGGATCGTCCGGAAAAGATCAATTCCATTAATATTGATCATTCATCATTAGACACTATAATTAATAAACATCAGGGTGTCTTTTCTGATAAGTTGGGTTCAGTCATTGGCTATGAACACAAGATAATCCTAAAACCAGATGCTATTCCTGTTGTTCATAAGGTCAGACATGTTCCTTTGAGTATCAGGGATAGACTCAAAACCCATCTTGATCAATTGTGTAATGAAGGTGTGATTGAGCAGATTGATTCTTCATTATGGATTTCTCCAATTGTCGTTGCTCTTAAAAAGAATTGTGATGAGATTAGGCTCTGCATTGACCTTAGGTCTTTAAATAAGAATATCCAGGTTGATTGCTATCCTTTGCCTCGCATTCAGGACATGCTTGCTCAACTCAAAGGTACTAAAATATTCTCTACGATTGATGTAAGAGCGGCATATCACCAGATTCAACTGAATGTTGAGTCTAAAGATCTCACTGCTTTTAACACTCCATTTGGTCCTTTTAGATTTCTAAGACTGCCCTTTGGTCTAGCCTCAGCGGCTTCAGTCTTTCAGAAATTAATGTCACAACTTTTTGGTAATGTAAAGGACGTCTTGGCATATCAAGATGATATACTTATTTCTACCAATACGGTTCAAGAACATCTGGTCAAGCTAGACCAAGTTTTAGGTATATTGAACAAACATGGTATGACTCTAAAAAAACAGAAATGTAAATTTTTACTTGATAAGGTAGAGTATTTAGGGCATGCCATTTCTCATGAAGGCATTAGTCCTAAACAAGATCTACTTAAGGCCATTCGAGAATGTGCTCAGCCATCCAATAAGGACCAATTGAGGTCATTTTTAGGATTGAGTGAATTTTACTCAAGGTTTGTACAAAACTTTGCCTTGATCAGTGAACCTCTAAGATTATTGACCAAGAACAAAGTTAAATTTGTCTGGTGTGATGAGCAAAATTCTGCTTTTGAGAAATTAAAGGATTTGATCATTTCTGCTCCAGCATTGAAACCTTTTAATGAAACTCTTACATCTTACATTACTGTTGATGCCAGTAACTTGGGTCTAGGTGCCATACTTAGTCAGTTAGACAATGGGAGTGAAAATATAATTGCCTTTGCTTCTAGACAACTTTCGTCCTCAGAGAAAAACTACAGCACTATTGAAAAGGAAGCTCTTGCTTGTGTCTGGGGTGTTAAACATTTTCCCACTTATGTGTGGGGTAAAGAGTTTGTACTTGTCTCTGACCACAAACCCCTCATTTTCATGTGGAACGATAAAGGGTTGAGAAATGCAAGTCCGAGATTAGTCTGTCTATTTTCCAAATTATATGACTTCAATTTTTCAATGAGGCACATCCCTGGAGGAAAGAATGTTAAGGCAGATTTCTTATCAAGATGTCCTGTGAATTCTTCAGAGGTAGAATCCATCCTTGATGATAAGGAAGTGGTAATTAGTTTAGTTGATGGCTTAAAATTAACTGAAGGGGTCATCTCCAAATCGGATTGGCTACAAGCTTCAAATAATGACAATTCCCAGATTCTCTTGAAGAAATGGATATCTGATGGTTGGCCGAGAGAAAGTCAGATTGACAAGAACATGGTTCCTTTTATTAAGATTAAAGACGATTTGAGTCTGGAAGAGGATTTGGTTATGAGAGGATCGTAACTTGTTCCCCCTATATCTATCAGAGACAAAATAATTGCTCTAGCTCATAAGGGACATGGTGGAATTACTAGTACCAAGAAAAGACTTAGATTGCATTATTGGTGGCCGGGTATGGATGTTTCTGTTGAGACATTACTGAACAACTGTTGTGAATGCTCTCATGCTGAAAAATCCTTGCGCACAGTCAATTCTCCTTTGTCTCCGGTAAAGTTTCCTGAAAATCCTAGGGTGAAATTAGGTATAGATTTTTTGGGACCAATTGGTGGTCTAAACCAAGGTTTTAGATTTATTTTAACTGTGGTGGACTATCACTCTAAATGGGTGTCTTTTAAATTTATGAAAGACCCCAATACAGAAAGCGTAATTCGTTTTTTGTCTAAACTATTTAGGTCAGAAGGAATTCCTGGTTTTATAGTCTCAGACAATGGTGTGCAATTTGTTTCACACAACATGAGAGATTTCTTAAATACTTATGGAGTTAAACATCTAACTACTGCCTTGTACAGCCCACAGGGCAATGGTTTAGTGGAAAGGGTTAACCGCATTTTAAAAGATTCTGTTCAGCTTGCCATTGCTTCTGGACAAATTGTACAAGATGTTGTCAGTGACAGAGTGTGGTCATATAACAACACTCCCCATTCTACCACGGGCATCACTCCATTTGCTATGCTACGTGGTAGCGAATCCTTCAATGAGTTGTCTCCTCAATGGGTGGTTACTAAGACTAATTCGAGCAGAATTTCCCCTGACATGAATGTGGTAAAAAACAGGGTTGAGAATTCTCAAATTCGTTCTAAGATCAGATATGATGATAGTAAACACGTTAAGATTCAAGGTTTTTCTGTTGGGGATAAAGTCAGAATAAGGAGACCAAATAAAGTCAGAGGGTCAAGATTTTATCCTGAAACTACTATTATCAAAGTGGGCAAACATTCTGTTATGGTTTCAGGTGGTAAGTGGTGGAGCAATAGACGTATTGCTAGGGTTGGAGGTGACAAGTCTCCTATCTCTCCCACTTCCGTTGAAGATCCTTACTATACTGTTTCATCTGTTCCTGCTTTTTCTTCTGTCACTGAACCTTCTGTAAATAATGATTTAGCTATTCCGGATGTTGTCTTGGACGGTCCTGAGTTTGTTCCTGATTCTTCCATTAGAGTCAGCTCCAGGCTCAGGGCCACTCCAAGGTATCTTGATGATTATGTCACTTACTACTTACTACTTACTTTTACAGGTGAGGAGGTGTGTTATATCCCTTGTACATATGTTTTCTCTAATTATTGTTAATACTGTGTTTCTCCTTTAAGCCTCTGTTATCTCTTGTCATTGTTGCTTAGCAATACTAGAATGTTTAGGCTCCTGCTGTGACTTGAGACTGGAGCTTGAAAGAGAGAGACACTCTGGCAGTTTGAGAGCTGTACTTGTCTTTAAGAATAAATCTTCTTAACTTATTGGACTGGATCTCCCTTCTTTGGATGCAACAAGAGGCTTGTCCATGCTGAGATGTGGCAGGATTCAGGCCATAAAGTAATGTAATCAGCAGTGGTCTCCATTTGACTGACCTGAAAGAAATAACAAACTTGACTTGACAATAACAGAGGAAATGTCATCATCCTGGAACTCTCAGCAGCATTCGTCACAGTAAGCCATCCAATTCTGCTCAACAAATTGAGCGGCCTGGGGATTAAAGTCTCTTCTCAATCCTGGTCACATCTTTTCTCAAAAACAGACTCATACCATATGCAAGACCCTTTTTCATTCAGAGATTAGCTCAGTGACCTTTAGAGTACCCGAAGCATAGACTTTATAAGCACTTCTTTTGAAATCATACAAAAAAGTGTTCATTTCACTCATTTATTGTGAAATCCAAAATCTGTGCCAATAACATACAGATCATCTCGAAAGGAGAAAAGCCACCAGAATCAAACCCCCAAAACATTTTCAGCTGTCTGCATGAGATCGATTTTGGAATGATCAAGAGTCATCATAAACTCAGCCCAGACAAAACTCACAAACTGATCTGCCTGGTATGATCAGAGTGGTGACAACCTTGATTGGTCACTCAACTTGGGCCCTGGTACCTCCTTTTCTCTACAAAACAGTAAAAAACCGTGGAGTAATTGTGGATTCAGAGCTCTCCCTAAAGTCCTTTATCATCAAAGCACTACAAACATCTTTCTATAATTTCCAAACTTTCACATATCCCCTTACTTGCCATACCATTACAATCTTTAAACAGTTATTTCATACATCCTCTCTCAATTGAATGACATAAATGTTCTCTTCCTGGGCCTCCCAACATATCTTACTCAAAGACTCCAACGATTTCAAAATACAGCGTTCTGGCTCTTTCTTAACCTCAACCCCAGAGAACGTACCCCACCACCTTCAAACATTTACATCATCTCTCTATCATGCAAGCAGTCAAATTTAAAACCCTGTGTATCATTCATAAAGCCATGTATGGTAAAGGACCTGAATTCCTTTAGTCCAATCTCCCCAGATATAAACAATCGTACACTCTCAGATCCACCAGTTTCTTTGTTATAAAAAACACAGCATTTAAGGACAAACTAAAGGGAGGCTCCCGCTTCCATGTCCTCACCGCTGACATAGGGAACTCTCTCTTTACACCGTTAGGTTCAACTTCAGGTCAGCTGCTCATCAGAAAATCACATACAAAACCTTTCTTCACTCACTCAATTAAACTAGACACAGGCTCCTTACAAAATAAATCAATCAATCACCTCACCCCGACTATGGGCTCCATTACGATGTCGGGCGGATCGCCACCGCCATGGTGGCGGTGGCGATCCGCCCGACAGAAATGCCCGCCCGCCACCCTTTCCCCCCCTGCCACATTACAATGGCGGGGGGGACCACAACAGAGGCAAACACCGGCTGCCACTTTTCCGCCCCGGTCGCCTTGCGGCCGGGGCGGAAAACGAGTAACATGCAGGCGGTGTCTGTCAGACACCGCCCGCAATATTACAATGGGCATTTTTCAATGCCTTTCCGTGGCGGCAATGCCGCCACGGAAAGGCATGCGGTGTTCACTTTGGGGGCCCCCCGCAGGCCCCCAGAGTGAAGTACAGGTGGGGGGTGCACGTGGGGGGTACCTGTGGTACCCCCCTTCATTGTCATTTGCAAAGGGGCAGGCACTGCGCGGTGCCTGCCGCTTTGCATATGACAATGTTAAAGTGCATTTTCAGCATTGTGTCGGGCGGTGCAGAGAGCACCGCCTGCCACAATGCTGAAAATACAGGATGTGCCCGCCACTGTGGCGGGCACATCCTAATGGCACCCCCGGGACCCCCGCCCTTATGGCGGGCGGTCCCGATTTACGATGGGATGACGGGCGGGCAAAGTCCGCCCGTCATCCTAATGGGGCCCAAAGTCTTGTATTTATGATACCTGTGTTTCCATTATATAGTCTTCTCTCTTTCTCAGTACATACCCTCCAATTCTTGAGTCCAAGTATCTACAGAGGAACATACATCTGCACTAAATCTAGAAACATCACCTTACACACACTAAACATGATCTCTATATTTGCCTTTCTAGCTCTAAACCAATCTCCCTAAATGCAAATAAATATACACCTAACATTCTTCTGACCAATGTCAGTCAGTCAGTCAAATCACTTTATTCGATTAATTAAAATCATAAAACTACACATATGAATCACATTCAATAAATACAATATTAAAACAGTGAAAGAGTGATAGAGAAGTCCTTATAGTAATTATTTACAAATTTCATATATATACAAGTCCGGAAATATACAGTAAAATTCATGGTTCGCTTGTACTCAGGCCTCTTAATTTCTTAGATCTTACAGCTGCTACAAGATAACTTTTGTACTGCTTTTGGCCGCCATAAGTGTGGCAGGTTATGCTCAGACGTGAGTCCCTTGCTCACTTTGCCACTGGATTCAAGCAAGCCGGACTGAAGACGGCTGGAATGCCAGAAACCGGTCCTCTGAAGCTTGTTTCCGGTCCAGGGAAGACATGGCTTGGCAGTTCAGGCTGGACTGTTCCCATGAGGCACAGGGTCAGACTGATTTGCATATAGCCATGTCTCAACTGGGGTGGCAGAGTGGGCTAAAGAACAGCGATGGATTAAACCCAGATCTTTTGACTGGGTGTGAGTGTTTGATTGATTCAGATGCTCCGTCCATCATCACCCCCTTTTGTACTGCTTTTGGCCGCCATAAGTGTGGCAGGTTATGCTCAGACGTGAGTCCCTTGCTCACTTTGCCACTGGATTCAAGCAAGCCGGGCTGAAGACGGCTGGAATGCCAGAAACCGGTCCTCGGAAGCTTGTTTCCGGTCCAGGGAAGACATGGCTTGGCAGTTCGGGCTGGACTGTTCCCATGAGGCACAGGGTCAGACTGATTTGCATAGAGCCATGTCTCAACTGGGGTGGCAGAGTGGGCTAAAGAACGGTGATGGATTAAACCCAGATCTTTTGACTGGGTGTGAGTGTTTGATTGATTCAGATGATCCGTCCATCACCACCCCCTTTTGTACTGCTACAAGATAACTAGCAATATTAAAAATATTCCATGTGTTGTGCAACAATTGCAAATTAATTAAAGCAGGTTTAACCTGATGAAACCCCAGACCTCTTAAAAGTGGGATAATAAACTTTTTCCTGATTGTGGAATAATGTTTGCAAAAGAACATAAAGTGCGTAGTATCTTGAGTTGAACAGTTATCACAGTCACAAAATGCTGCCTTTTCAGGTACAGTCCATCCCTGATATGTTCCCAATGAAAGGTGTATCTGATTGAACCGATATCTAGTTAATCGAAACAATGGTATGGTCTTGTTACTACCTTTGAATATGGTTCTATAGATGGGGAGGTAACTAATAGGAAATGAGCTCTCACAGTGGGCTTTAATAGTTCCTCAGCCTCTCCTTCCTGGATTCTTAGGGACAGAAAGTGCTTTTTAACCCACATTATGTCTACTTTAACGATGGATTTGGGACTTTCATGGATTTCTGGTCGTCCTAGTTTCGAAAACATTACCTTTACATAAGAGAGCTACTGTATTTCGTTTCCCCTATCTAAACTAATACGACGGTTTAATGTTAACTCAGGATTAAGCCACGTTTTTAACCAGCAAATAAGGGGGGCCATGCTAATCAAATCACCAACAAACCCCATTCCTAGCTCCTGTTGTACAGCGAATGTTGGGGTGGATTGAGGGATAGATAAAAGACAACAAAACAATTTATTTTCGGCCCTTTGCACATCTACCATCGGTGTATATCCCCAGATTTCAGCACCGTATAGTGTTAATGCAAGACATTTTGCTTTATAAATTCCATGAATTGCCTCAAATGGTCTTTCCCCTAAACGCTGTGTCAAATTTAGCAGGGCTGATCCCGCTCGCACTAAGGCATTATTTTTTGCTAACCTCTGGGGCGTCCATGTACAACTGTTATCAAACAGGACCCCTAGGTATGTAGAGGCCCTCACTCCTTGGATCTCAACCCCTGTACAATAAAAGGTTTTCACTTTATTCTTTCGGGGGCCCATGGCCATAACATGGGAGTTGGTAGTATTAACCACCAGATCCAATGAGGTCATTAATTCCCCAAAAGAGTGCAGTAGCCTCTGTAAACCTATCGGGGTACGTGCTAGTAGAACAGCATCGTCCGCGTATAGGAGAACTGGGATGGTACTACTTCCTATACGCGGGACGTCCAAAGTAGCAGTTTCCAGGGATTTCTCTAAAGCATTAATGTATAATGTAAAGAGTAGAGGGGCCAGGATGCACCCTTGCCTTACCCCTCTCCCTGATTTAAAGTGCCTTGTGCAAGTCCCTTCTTGTGTCTAAGCATGGGCGAAATTTGAGAATTCGCGTTCCGTGAATTCGCGGATTTCCCAGTGAAATCGCAAAACAAATCTGTGAATTCGCAAATTTTCCCGCGAAATCGCGGATTTGTTGCGATTTGCCCTGGAGTACTTTCTACTGGCTAATCCAGTAAGTGCTCCCTCTTTGGGAAAATGTATAGTGCTTTTACTACACTGCAGCTGCGTAAAGGGCCAGAAGACGTGTCTCCAGTGACCATGTGTGCCTGTAACACAGGCACAGGCACACATGGTCACTGGAGACACATCTTCTGGCCCTTTACACAGCTACAGTGTAGTAAAAGCACAATGGGGCAGATTTACAAGCCGGTTGCGCCTCTTTTGTGCCGCAGTTGCGTCACTTTTGTGACGCAGTGGCAGCACAAAAGATGCGCCATGGTGCTGGGTATTAACAACGTGACGCATCTGAGAGATGCGTCACGCTGTAAAGCCCCGCGCCATCAGAAGCCGTTCCGGCGCAGGGGTGGGCGTTCCTGCGCAGGAACGCCTCCTAAAAGTGGCTGAGTGAAATCTACAAGATTTAACTCAGTCATTTTTAGGCCAATGCTGCGTCAAAACCCTGCACCTGCTTGAAGCAGGCGCAAGGCTTGACGCAGCATTGGGGAGATAGGGCCCCCCAGAGCATTGCTGGAGCTGCGTCCAGCAATGCTGAGAGATGCATCACGTTGTAAAACCCTGCGCCATCAGGAGGCGTTCCAGCGCAGAGGAGGGCGTTCCTGCACAGGAACGCCTCCTAAAAGTGGCTGAGGGAATTCTACAAGATTTAACTCAGTCACTTTTAGGCCAATGCTGCGTCAAAACCCTGCGCCTGCTTGAAGCAGGCGCAAGGCTTGACGCAGCATTGGAGAGATAGGGCCCCCCAGAGCATCTCTGGAGCTGCGTCGCGCTTGCGACGCAGCTCCAGCAATGCGCTGCTTTTGCCACATGCGCCAGTTATTGTAAATCTGCCCCTATATATTTAGCCAACGAGGGAGCACTTACTGATTAGACAGTAGAAAGTACTCCAGTTGAGTAGAGGTATTGCACAAAACAGTGGCATCTTCGTGGACAAACACGCAGGGCGGGATTCATTCTGCCCCCAGTTAGACTCGTTTTTTGTGCCCTTCTGCCCTCTGTTAGACTCGTTTTTCCCTTGTTTTTCTACACCCTTCTGCCCCCTGTTAGACTCGTTTTTTGTGCCCTTCTGCCCTCTGTTATTCCCTTGTTTTTCTGCCCTTCTGCCCTCTGTTAGACTCGTTTTTTGTGCCCTTCTGCCCTCGGTTAGACTCGTTTTTGTGCCTTTCTGCCCCCTGTTAGACTCGTTTTTTGTGCCCTTCTGCCCTCTGTTAGACTCGTTTTTCCCTTGTTTTTCTGCCCTTCTGTCCTCTGTTAGACTGGTTTTTTGTGCCCTTCTGCCCTCTGTTAGACTCGTTTTTCCCTTGTTTTCTGCCCTTCTGCCCTTTGTTAGATTGCTTTTTGTGCCTTTCTGCCATCTGCATCACCACATCATCACTCAGCTCTACCCCAGCATCACTCAGCACCTCCACATTATCAATCAGCACCACCACATTATCACTCAGCACCGCCACAGCACCACTCAGCACCACCACTGCATCACTCAGCACCACCACATTATCACTCAGCATCACCACAGCACCACTCAGCACCACCACATCATCACTCAGCACCACCACAGCATCACTCAGCACCACCACAGCACCACTCAGCACCACCACAGCATCACTCAGCACCACCACAGCACCACTCAGCACCACCATAGCACCACTCAGCGCCACCACAGCATCACTCAGCGCCACCACAGCATCACTCAGCCCCACCACATTATCACTCAGCACCACCACAGCACCACTCAGCACCACCACAGCATCACTCAGCACCACCACAGCATCACTCAGCACCACCACAGCACCACTTAGCACCACCACAGCACCACTCAGCGCCACCACAGCATCACTCAGCACTACCACAGCATCACTCAGCACCACCACATTATCACTCAGCACCACCACAGCACCACTCAGCACCACCTCAGCATCACTCAGCACCACCACAGCATCACTCAGCACCACCACAGCACCACTCAGCACCACGCCAGCATCACTCAGCACCATCTCATTATCACTCAGCACCACCACAGCACCACTCAGCATCACCAAAGCACCACTCAGCACCACCACAGCACCACTCAGCGCCACCCCAGCATCAATATGCGCAACCATTCAACAACAACTGGTTCAAATATGTTCTCTCAATGTTTCAAGCTTTATTACAAATGTCACAAAAAGATGTTAATATTTCACTTCTGTTCCTGGATTTTCTTCACAATAAAATACACTGAACATAATCTTCACAAAAGTTACTTCCAAAAAGTTTAAGCTTTTGCCATTATAAATTAAAATCACTTTTATTTAAGTATTAATTATTTAAAAAAAATAAAAAGCCATTGTAATTTGTAATATCAATACATCTAAGTCACGTAAATACAAAACATGTTGCATTACAAATGCTATAGGTGTCACATTTGTGAAAGTTATAACTATTGGCATTGTAAATGACAAAGCTATTAATTTAGCTATTTTCAAAACAAACACATAAATAAAAAAAATTGTCATTTACAAGACCAATAGCTCAAACTTTCCTAATGCAAGACCTATTGCATTGCAAATGCTTGTTTTTATATCTGTCAGTGCTTCCTGTTGAGGTTTAATTTTCGTGACAGGCGCCTCATTGCCTACTTGTAACTATTCTCTGACCCTGCTTCAAGGGTCAGAGCAGGGTCAGAGAATAGTTGCAAGTAGGCAACGAGGCGCCAGGAAGCACTGACAGGCTTACAGCAGCAGGTGCCCAAGTTGAAGTTAATTTCTTTGTAACCCTTTTGTAAAAGTTTACAAAAAATTAGCTTCAGCTTTTGCACCTGCTGCTGTAACCCTGTAAGTGCTTGGCTGAAAATTCGTCCCCGCTGATTCGCGGATTTTACCGCGATTTCGCGAGATTCGCGGATCATGAAATCGCGGAAAATCCGCAAATTCCGCGAGCGGAACGAATTTTCAGCCCATGCTTACTTGTGTCATCCTGACAGTCGCATATAGATATCGGTGAAGATCTGCCATAAAAAATACCAGGCTGGGGTCAATCCCCTTGTCCAATAAAATTGTCCACAGCTTCGATCTGTTAACTAGATCGAAAGCTGTGGACAGGTCAATGAAACCCAAATAAATAGACCCCTTACTAGCTACTGTATATTTATTAATTAAGCGAGAAAACCAAATTGCACAAGCACCCTCTTAACAGTCCATTAATCTATGAACATGAATGTGGTCATTTCCGAGGTTATTGCACCAACATTATTAAATGGTTCGATGTCAATGTAAAATGTGGATCCAAAACCGAATCTTGTTCTTAAAGTTCTTTATTATTCAAATAGGTTAAAAGATTCCCAGCTTATCTTTGCCGACACGTGTTTCGCCCTCTCCAGGGCTTTTTCAAGGCTGGAAATATAAAAGTTGCAATAAGTATCTCATAAAATATATATACACTAAATATATACAAAATCCCTAGATAGATACATTTGGCCTATTTACATGGTCTCATACATATAATCCCGTATATATACATTCATATTAACATCCCTAGAAAACCACTAAAAAACAGGGACATTACTATGTTGCCTGTGGGCTGATCACAGAGAGATAGAAATATGTCAGATACTGTCTGTAAAGACATCACAAACATATCAGGACAGGCTAAAGAAATATATACATATAGTTTCACGCTACGAGACTGTAGTATCATAACACTGCATGTGTAAACTTAGTATGTTAAAGGCTTCTTGGCCCTAATCGTGTCCCGGTATAATATAGGTATCGAAAGGGTGCCCGTGATATATTCGGCTGACGTGGACAAAATAAGAATGAAAAAACGGGCAGACGACTAACTGTCCGAGTCAAAAAAAATATAAAGAATGATGCATGTCTGGCTGAGTGCCACACATACAAAAGCTCTATCATTTACCTTGTTCACGTTGTTTCCGGGCGCCGAGTCTCCACTGCAAGGCACTGAAATTGACGCGACCCCGCGTTCAAAATTTAAAGGGACGCCGGGAAGGAGTTACCGCGGGAAAAGTAGAAGTAAACAACCATCCTATCAGATGCGATTAGTTTAATGGAAATGCGGCGGCCATCTTAAAAAGGTACTTGGACCATAGTATTGCATGCCGGTCCACCAAAAACGGACCTTTGGTATTTGGACTCGAGTATGTCCCTGTTTTTTAGTGGTTTTCTAGGGATGTTAATATGAATGTATATATACGGGATTATATGTATGAGACCATGTAAATAGGCCAAATGTATCTATCTAGGGATTTTGTATATATTTAGTGTATATATATTTTATGAGATACTTATTGCAACTTTTATATTTCCAGCCTTGAAAAAGCCCTGGAGAGGGCGAAACACGTGTCGGCAAAGATAAGCTGGGAATCTTTTAACCTATTTGAATAATAAAGAACTTTAAGAACAAGATTCGGTTTTGGATCCATATTTTACATTGACATCGAACCATTTAATAATGTTGGTGCAATAACCTCGGAAATGACCACATTCATGTTCATAGATTAATGGACTGTTAAGAGGGTGCTTGTGCAATTTGGTTTTCTCGCTTGATTCATGGTTTTTGCATTCAGTTGCATTGCTCAAACACCCCTGGTGGTGGGTGTCTTATCAAGTTCTCAGTGCACCTCTATATCTTCTCTATACCTCACGTATTACGTACCCAGGGAGAATAACTAACAACAGTAGGTGCGGACGTTTTCTCTGTTGAGAAACACTACCACCATTTTGTTTGTATTAATTTATTAATTAATAAATGCAGGTTAAGACACTGATCCACAGTGCTTCTGCCCGGCCTAAATCCATATTGGGTTTCTGCTAGGATACTTTTTTCTGTGACCCACTCAGACACTTTAAATAATATGACTTTTCCAAGGATTTTGACAGAGGAATCTATAAGGGAAATAGGTTTGTAGCATCTTGGGTCCCCTCGCTGTCCTTTTTTAAAAACGGGGATGATAATGGAATGGGCCCATGAGGCGGGGAAACCATGAGAAACAGTAGAGTTAAAAACATTCGTAAAAAAAGGAGACCAAAGTTTGACATTTCCCTTGTATAAATCGGCAGGGACACCGTCTGGGCCTGGGGCCTTGTTAGTAGCGGTGTCATTTATTGCTCTTTCCACATCTGACTCTATAAACACTAAATTAGATGTGGATGGAGTGCCAACAGGTGGTATAAAAATATCAAATACTTCATTGCCTGTGTATATTATTTCAAAATCTTTCACCCAATCTTCCTCTGGGATATTGGTTCAAGCTTTTCGTTATCCTCGCCTGTTAACAATGGGCTATTAACGATGGCCCAAAACTTAGAGCTATCCTTTAAAACTGCATCAGACATTAGACTGTCCCATGCTTCTGATTTGATTTGATTTTTACGTATTTGTATACTTGATTTGTATTCCTTTCTGTATTTAGCTATAAGGACTTTATCTCTAGGTAAAACCTTCAGTGATATCATTAAGTTACGATGTGCCCTAGAACATTTTGCGTCAAACCATCTTTTCACTTTTTTTCTTATAGGTCTAGCAGGGGCAGTTAAATCAATAGCAACTTGCTTACAGATTGCTTCAAAAGCTAAGATGGTCTCCCCTACCGGGGTGGCACCATCTACACATTTCCCAAAATCTTTGCTCATCTTTAGGCAAAGGCTGTCTAAAAACTGCTCTGGTACTATTTTCACCCATTTCAGCCTCCTGCCTTGGTCACTAGTAGTCACACTTATTTGGCCCCTTGTGCTATTTGAATTAACAAAACGGGAAAATCTTGCGTTCAACACCAGGTTGATCGAATTATGGTCACTGAATGGTGAACTAACTGCATTGTAAAAAATTACATGTCCCAGTAAGGCAGGACTTACAAATATATAGCCGATAATCAACTCGCTTTCCCTGGATTTAAAAGTTACTACCCTCTCGCTTCTATCAAAGAAGCATGGCTCATAAAGATCAGCACATGATAAAAGGTCCTCAAGAGCCACTCCCCTCTGGGTATGTTCAAAATGTGGAGGTGATGCAAAAGAAAGGCTATACACTTCATTGATTTGGCAGTTAAAATTACAAAGATGAATGTTAAAATCTCCGTAGCCTGAAGTTGGAGTCTGCCATTAAGATGGTATCTGGTTCATAGGGGTGTTGTGGTGGGATTGTGTTAGATGTCCATAGTCAATCGTTCTCATTTAAGCGGGATAATGGGGAAAACCTATTTGCTAAGACAAGGGTATCCTCCATCCTAGTAACCTGGATGTTGTGGGGTTTATTTAAAGGGGTAGCTCCTGAATTGCACCCCATCACTAGGGGAACCCTTTTGGAGGTGCTGCATGGCTGCCATCCTAGACCTCCCTTGGAATATTGCGGGCAGGATTTGTTTCTTTTGATTGCCATCCTGGACTAGGATAGAAAAATCCCAAGGGGACTGCCCTAATGTTACCATCCTCTTTCTTCATGTCCGACCCATCCTATAACATTGCGGGGCAAGAAGAGGATTATTGAAATTGACAATAAAAGCAATCCAACACGCCTTAACATTATACTATTCGGTGAAATATTACTGTTACCTGAGCAATTAAGATCACACCATTTCTTTGTGATGGCCGTAAGGGCCTCAGGGGATTCCTCCTCTCCCTCTTTTAGAGGTGGAACCCCAACCAGTACAATGACCAACGGGGCTGCTTCTGGTGGAAGGGTGATATTAGGTTGGGGTATAGTTTTGCCTCCGGGTTGAACTCCAGTTACTATACCCCTTTGACCCTAGAGGGCCGAGGAATTTGGGGTCTCAGGATAACTTACTAAACTAGAGTATGGTTCCCTACCCTCGTTAGCATTTCCCCGCTCCCTAGATATACCAGACTTAAGAAGTGTGGCTTTGACTCATTGGGGAACTTCTAGCAATATCCTATTATCTTGTACTACATTTTCTTTTGTACACACTATGGGAAGCTTAGTTAATTGATTAGATAATTGGGCTTGTCTAGCGGTACACTCTTGCTGACTTAAAAACATGTTAATTCGCTCACATTTCCCTAGCAAATCAGAAACACAGGTATTCAAAGTGTCAATAATGTCCTTGGCAATATTGGATAGCGCCTGCTCCAGTCGAGTAGAGAATATTTCTTCTACCATGTCCCGTACATTATGCTCTGTTATATTAGGTGAGTTAAGCCCAGCATTAGATGCAATATTTTTAGTATCCTTGTCCAGTTTATGTGTTTTCTTAAGGGGTTTCTTTGGTACAGAGCTTGGTTTGTTGGGCAGCCCTTTAACGTTCGGGGACGAACTTGGGGGTTTACTTGTAGTTTGCTGTGCGTTATCCTCTTGTCTAACAGGTATTTATAACTGTGCCACATTTGGGCGGTTAATGATTACACTAGGTTCCAGGGGAATGTGATTTTTCTGAACAGCATCTGGGCATTCCTGGTCAACACCACGCTCAATGTTTGGTGCCAGCCCAAGTTCTCTCTCAGCGGATTCAATTTCTGAAGATAATACCCCCACCGCTGAAGTCAGGTAAGAAATAATAGAAGCGGACTTTCTTAGGACTTTCGCCTCACCTCCCCCCTGCTCTTGGGAAGTATGTAGTTTCTGCTTACCCATGGCTCAGGATCAAGTTGTTAAGGGGTGGCCCGACCCGGCCTCTTCTGGCCCCTGATGGCCACAGATGGCCTGCCCTTTGCCCGGGCTTAGCCCGGCACCTGCCCGCGTGCGTCCCGCGGGGCGGGAGATGTTCCGCGGTCTTATGGCGCCAGCAGGCACAGCGGGAGCATCACAGGTGTGCCGGGGCAGCTGGGGGATGTAGTCCCTGATGTAGTCCCTGAGCCCGGTCAGACGTTTCCCTCAAGACAGGATTCGCCCACTGGAATGGCCGTTTCCCTCAGGGCGCGATGCAGGTAGGTGCAAGGGCAGTAGCAGTGGACTTGCTTTGGCTCCCCACTGTCCTGCCCGATGCTCCGCAGGCTTATGGCACCAGCAGGTGCAGCGGGAGCAACACGGGTGTGCCAGGGCAGCTGGGGGATGTAGTCCCTGATGTAGTCCCTGAGCCCAGTCAGCCGTTTCCCTCCCTGCAGGATTTGCCCGCTGGAATAGCCGCTTCCCTCACAGCCCGATGCAGGTACGTGCAAGGGCAGTAGCAGTGGACTTGATTTGGCTCCCCACTGTTTCGCTCGTTGACCAATGTAACATATCCTCCTATTTCCTTTCCATCTCAATATAACAGCTTCCATATTTTATAATTTCCATCTTGTTACCTCACAACTCCATCATCATCACCAGAAAACCCCATAGTACATCACATGACAATACAATCTACAAAATATTGTGCGAACATAATATATACCTCATCATACAGATACCACACATCTCTGGCAATTCCACACTTACCCCAATACCAGGGGGCATATTGACTAATGTTTCATGCAATGGATCACTGACCGAACATCAGAAATGAAAACATCATTTGGACACAATATGGTGTCAAAAATATCGAGGGCCAAAATATCAATAAGGTAAGTGCAAATAGGTAAGTATAGATTTCCTATTCTGAACTCCACATCCCCGTACCTTGAAGACATATATCATCAAGGTACATATTTGTGGAGGTAACTGCTTACCTATAAAAATGTAACTTCACAATATCTTTGTCCTCGATATTCTTGACACAATACTTTGTTCCACGATATTGGTGTTTCTGATATTCTCACCAAAACACTCATATAACCAGTGGCAGCCTGAAAAGTTGCTGTGCTGTGTTCCATGAAAGGCAGACAGGAAAAATGTGACATGATATTTCTAATGTATACAGTCTCTTACCATAGGTGCACTGTGTGCTGCCTAGCGCCAATACGACACTCTTGCAACATGGTGCAGGGCTGTCTGTGTTAAAGGCAGAATTGTTTCCTTAGTGTTTCCTTAGTGATTTCTGCTTTCTTCTTTTATTTTTATTACATTTTTGTTGTAATCGGATGTGGTGCAAAATACATTAAAATACATTAAAGGACAATAAGTTTCAAAAGAACAGAAAAGAATATCACAGTATCATAATATTATAAAGGCTGAGAAAATTCATATTTCCCATACCTAGTTGCATATTATTGCTACATACATAATGCAGTGCGCAGATTTGTAACAGGGGGGAATGAGCACAAGCCCAATCAATTCTTTACATCAGGAGAGAGTAACCCAGAAAGCCCTTTTGCCCCAAAGACAAAGAATAGCAACATCTGCCTCTTTTATCTGCCCTAATAGTGTCCACTATTAATCAACTGTGGGGGTACAGCTGCCTTCCATTCACTGGCAATACAAAAGCGAGCTCTGAATATTGCCACAGAGATTGCTACAGATGTATGTAGATGTATATTTTTTTGTCTGTCCAGCATAATATCTCTAACAGTTAGATGTACCTCAACCTGAGAGAGCTGAGACAAATGTGAAGCTATGTCGCTTCAAAATTGTGGTAAAAGAAAGGTGCCAAAAACATATGAACTATTATCTGCAGCACATAGTCCCCACCTTGGCCAATTTCATTTATTGTGCATCTTGAGGCCCATATATCATCCATTTCCAGCATACAGAGGGTTCTAAATTGTTGCAACTTCAAGTTGACCACATCCACAGACAAGTAGATAGTTTTAAAGGAGTCCTAGATATTAAAAACTTGGATGGGCAAATCAATCATGGAACTCCACTTTTTCACAAGGTTATGAAGGTCATCCTCCTTATCTAAAGTCAATAGATGATAAAGTAAGCAGACAGTTTATTATCATTGAAACATATACATGACATAAGCTCCAAATCATTATTATTGATCTTCCTTACATAATTATGTTTGAAATAATCTCAAACCTAGAGATTGTTAGGGAAATCATTATGAGGACTGTCATATTCATGCTAAAGGGAAGCAAAAGTCTTAAAGCCCTGATGGTCAACTATCTGCCCTGTGATTTCGATCCCATGGGCATCCCAAGATCAAGCAAAATAATCCTAAAAGATGGACAGTAGATATGGCTTTCCCAAAACAGATGTAAAGAAATGTAAAGGAGTGATTTGAAAAGAAGAACAGATATCTCCCCATATCCTATGGCTATCAGTATTCACCTTAAACCGTACTAGTTTAAAATAATGTGGGTTCAAGTGTAGACATAGTAAACATTTCCAATGAGACCCAGCTCCTATTTCATATACAAAGACGTTGTGGTCTGATTGACAATTGGTAAGCAGTAAGAAGAGATCTAATACGAGAGAGGATGCCCAAAGATAAATCTTAAGATCCGCTAATGGCCACCCCCCTCAATTGGGGGGGGGGGGGGCGGCAGTTTCAAGAGTTGGAGAGATTGCCTGGCCCAATTATACCCCAATAAGAAACTACTTATTTATCCTTTGAGCCAACTAAAACTTGTATTACATATACAAAGCAGAATGGTAAGGAAGAGATGGAAGAATTTAGGAAGGATTTTCATTTTGATAATGTTGCATCGGCCTATAATGCTGATGGCTTGTTAATGTCATAAGTGCATCTTGATTATTGACTGTGAAAGTAACTGTTTATAATTTAATTTAAATATCCTTGTAACAGTGAAGGGATCGTGACTCCTAAATAGGTAGCAACAAACACAAGCCTTGGCTCTTTCAGGACAGAAGTAAGGTTAAGAATAGTTTTGAGTTTTTTGATGATTCAAATGGTACCCAGAAAATTCCCCATATCTCTGACTCTCCTTAACAATACATTGAATGGCCTGACCTGGTTCTGAACAATACACCGCTATATCGCCTGCATAGGAACTAATCTTGATCTCAGGATGTGGAGCAGTGACCAGAGCTGCCTACTCTGGAGCTCGGGATCCAGGCTCGAGCCTCAGCATTGGCGCAGCATCCTGTGATTCTGGGAAAATGACTTAATCTTCCCTGTGCCTATGAACGGCGCCTGAATATCCTCACGGGTGATAAGATGCGCTATATAAATACAATGTCCAGCCAGAACTACAAAAGTGGCTGAGTATCAATATAAGCACTGGACATGATCTCTAAATCTATCTGCAAAGCCTATAACTGGAGGTGTTGCCCATACAAAAGATCAAGGGACCCTGTTGTATGCCTGCTCAGCATCTAATATTATAATTCCAATATGACTACAAAGGGTGTTAGCGGCATCAAATAATGCTATAACAGCATTGATGAGATTGGTAGTGTCCCTTCCTGGGATAAATCCATGTCTTTGTGGACATACCAAACCATGACTACACGAGGCAAGCCTTTTAGCCAATAATTGTACATAAATCTTGCCATCTGCTTTCATGAATAAAATAGGGCTATATGACATGGGGTGGGTGATAAATTCTGCTCCACGAGCAGCGTTTGAGGAGTTTTGCCATTGTGTGTTACGCTTGTTGTAACACAGCGCTTCAGTAAAACTCCACCAACCGCCAGGTGACAGATGTTTTCCTCCTGCGTGGTTCAACAACTTTGCGTTGCCAAGCACACGCGAGAACCGGCCTCCTCTAGAGAAAGCTGCAGCTGGAGTAGAAAATATACTTGACAGCAGCAAAGAGGCAGCCCCTTCTGGAGCGCCACGTGGTGCCAAACGCGCTTATATTGAAGATCACAGCACTAAAAATCACTCTGACCAGCGCAATATACTGATTACTGCCCACTATTTTGGGGCACACCTTACCCAACCCCTGTTTGGAGATACTCCTATGTACTCCACAGTACCTTTGACATATAGTACTCGTCTGTCTTCTTTTAAATATGCTAAGATTATTTTTGTAGAAGTACTTCTCTTGCCATAATAAACTTGACGTGAAACGTCTATGTGGGATACTTAAATATACAAAAGCCTTGAAGAAGTCCCATTGGGAAGAAACTCTCTGCGCGGCTATCAATTTTGTGCTACGGTTTTGAAAAGAATCATGAACAAAGGAATACAAGAATAAAGGAAGAATATGTGTCCAGTAACCTGATGGCTAATTTCATTCATTTGGGAGGTGCCATGTTAATGTTCAATTGTTGACCTTTTTGTGCTATTGTGACTTTTGGAAACAAAATTCCCTTTAATGACTAAGTATGATAATATTTGAGTGCTGAGCCAGCTCGGTGTCTTCCCCTAAATATGACCCTTTAGCTTCAACTGGCTTATTCATTTTAAGAAAAATAACTATATTAGTATAATTCCAGGAATCTGGTATATTTCCTTGGAGATCAAAATGGGGAAAAACATAAGTACCACAGGTGCAAATATATCCACAAATATCTTATCAATTTCCAGTGGCAAGGGGACCTCTTCCTCTGCCTTACTGGATGGGAGTGATCCAATGGCACCCTTTACCTCTGCTGTGAATGCAGCATCAAGTCCCCCAGCCTGTGAGAGACTTAGCCTAAGGAAATTAGAAAATACGAGAATATAATAAATAATCATACAAAGCATCTCACTTTGAATCCTGGGTCTCAATATATAAATCCTGGTAAGTGCTCTTAAATTGTTTGGGAATAGCCTGCGGTTTCAAATGCTTCAGCACCATCTCATCTGTCATGCATTTGATCATGCTCTGGTTCCTTTTTCTGCTATTTTTTATGCTTGTACCTTCACCTTCTTTTTCTTATAATCTAAAATGGACACCTGACCCACCAGCTAAGCCGCTGTACCATCTTACATCTGTATACGATTGACATTGCACCAACACTTCATCATACTGATTGTTATCCTTGGCTCATTAGGATCTTTCTCCATGATAGACTGAGCATGTTTCTACTTCCACAGAAGTAATATTTATAACAATTGTGCCTGACCCGAATGGAATATAAAGTATATAATACTGAGATACAAACTGTGCAGTCATCCCCCGCCCCCAGGATAGGGTTTCAGAATGCCTTAGACAGTGCTAGGAGAAGAGGAACAAAGAATAATCAAGATACATTTAGCAAGCTGTATACGCAGTTATCTATATAAGCAATATTTGATAATAATTATCCAGGGAATGTGCATTTGCAAAGTCCTTTAGAACAATCAGAGGCCTGAAGCTTTAAAAACAGGGTAATGATTGGAAGTAATCTCTGGACACAGTTCAATACCTGAATTACCTATTAGACCTTGTGGGATTACTATCACATCAATTCTAGAATAATGCCCTTGAGGCACTGACTAATGTGTATATCCAGGGGCACAGGGGACAGAGTCCACTAAAGATCAGCTAGGCTATGTAACCTGGCCTGCCAGGTTTTAGTCACACACAGAGCGGCAGAATTGAATCCAACTTGTACAAATAATACAATTAAAATCGCCAAGCACAAGTTCATCACCAGACCATTGCGCTAACTCAAGATTTAACATACCGAACAGTTCCGAGTCATCTTTGTTGGGTCCATAGACCACACAGACAATACTTGGGCAGCTTCCTCATTCTAGGTAATACCCCACCTACCCTCTGGATCAGATGCTGTCCGTAATATCTTACACTCAAAAGAGCAAAGGCTTAGAAAGGCTGCCCACAAATTGAAACGTACTTAGTTGTGCAAGAAAGGATATATTATTCCTAAATTGACCAAAAAGCATCCTATCTTTAAATGCCGAGTATGTCTCTGTAAAACATTGGTGCCATGGTCTGTAAGTAAATATCTCTTTTTTTTAACTAACCGTCATTTGAAGGGACGCTTTAGGCCAGCATCATTCCATCACACAACCTTAAAGTAATCATGAGTAATGTGGAAGAAAATTCCTCTCCTTTTTTAGGTTGAGCATTCAAGGCCTCTTGTATATCCTTTAGTATATACTTATATGTGTATGTTTTTTGTGGGCTCTGGAGATCAGCCCTAGGACTTGTCTGCGTCCGCTTAGGGACTTTTTTTCTGTTCAATTACCTCCATTTAACTTTCTTGATTGAAAACGACCAGTAGAGGTCAGTAAAATAACAGAATTGCTTTCTGCTTCTTCAACTGCCTCTATTCAACTGTCTTGATAGAAAACGAGCTGTAGAAGTCAATAAAATACCAGAATTGCTGTCTGCTGAGGGACTTTATTTATTTTATTTTTCTGGCAACTGCCTCTATTTACCTTTCTTGATAGAAAACGAACAGCAGAGGTCAGTAAAATACCAGAATCACTTTAGCATTCTCTAGATTCCAGTCCATAGAAATTGTCTTCCGCGAGCACCTGTAGACAATATTCTTTTCAAGTCTTATATTTTCAGTGATATGACCACCAAAGGCCCTGATTTTATATTAAAAAGAGAGCTTTGGACTATACCATTTCCCACTGAAAGGCAATATTTCTATCCATGTATACCCATACCTGGCGTGTCACGCACTTTGGTGCTTACTTTCCCTCCATGTTAAAGAGCAGTAGATGTTTCAGCCCCCAGGCTAATGTGCTGCATAGCGAGATACATATAAGGTCCCAAAAGCAAGACCGATTGCATTGCAAATGCTTGTTCTTCTGTCCTGTTGCATGCCATCAGATCCACCCTTCCCCCAAATAGTGACTTGCCATGTAACATAGTATAAACCCATCATGCAACATAAACAGATGTCTACACCAATTCCTTTTCTTTCTTGCAATTCAAGCCCCCAGCCTTGTACACATCATATTTCATTCACTGCCATAAAGAAAATACCCACCCATAATCTCACCCACCAAACAACCCCCACCCAAAGAGTAACTTAGAAAAAAGCACACAAATACCTTGGCTGTCAAAGAAAAAAAGAGATACGGCCCCTGCGCACTCCCAGCTCTCTCCCGCCACTTGCCTACACAGAAAATCTATTTCCACATTTTACGATTGGTATTTTCATGAAACTGAACTGCTATAAATCCTTATATAAATATCGGCGCTTTTAGCAATTGGAACATAGTCACTGGGGCTTTTTCCGGACATTGGGGTAATAACTATCATGAAAGCATAACTGTTTGTTAATTCTATTGAATTCAGTCAGCAGTAATGAGTTATACTACACCGACCAGGAAGTGTTGCTCTGACTGCCATCGGAGGGTTAGTGGTCCACCGTTCATGCATACAAACTAGGCACTGCATGTGCGCATACCAAAGGCAAGCCAGTCTGCACCTGTCTGTGCCAGGCCAATGCCAGATGCCAGCATCCATGCTACAACACTGTCCTTTCCTCTCCACCACGAATCAATGGATGGCATGATCACATCTACCCCTCACAATATTGAACCATCCAGGAAGGTTGTAATAGGTGCACTTTGAAACCATGTTGGTGTCTATGAAATCAACAGACTATTGGGCACATGCATCAAAGGAAATTGCATTTGCAAACGGTGCGAATCGCAAAATGTGTCCGTTTGCGAATGCAATTCCCATTTTTGGGATACAGTAACATTTTTGCACTTTTCACAATTTAAGAAATCGCAAAAATGTGATTTCTTAAATTGCGATTGCATTTAAGGAATCTCAAATTGAGATTCCTTAAATGCAATGCATCAAACTTAAAAAATTTGCGAGTTTGCAAATAAGGGGAGCAAATTACCATGAAGTTGACCTTCAAGGTAAATTGCGAAAACTTTGAAAAATGCACTAAGGTGCATTTTTCAAAGTTCCATTTTACACACACACACATGCCCGTGGGGCATGTGAGTGTGCAAAATGTACTTCTAAGCAGATTTCAGGGGTGCAACAGGGTGTCCTTTGGACAGCCCTGTACCCTTGAAATTGCATTCTTAATTTGTGAATTACTAATGGTGAATTGAAAAGTAAGAATGTCTTTCCATTCGTTCGTATGGGCCTCTAGGCCCATAGGAATGAATGGGGAGGTATTCCTTAATTGCGATTCTCAATTATAGAATTGCAATTAAGGAATTTTTAAGAAATCGCTATTTTTATAGCGATTTCTTGATGCATTGCAGTTTGTGATGCCTTAATTGCGATTCCTTATTTTTCATAATTAAGGAATCGCAGAATGCAATATTGATGCATGTGTCCGTTTGTCTTGACTACTGAGCAACCTAACACCCTTTACTTTTAACCATTTGTTGATTTTCCTCGCAAATCACTACAACTCACAACACATAAGATTTATTGGAGATTAATGCCAAACGCCCTTAACCACTGTAGGAGAGTCTGCTATCCTATGGTCACCCCAAATTTATGGTTTTTGCTTCACTGGTTTATGACTTAATGTGGCTGTGGGCCTGCTAATCAGACCCACAGCCTGCTGTTCTCTCTCTAAATTACTGCCAATGCACTATGGTGCATTACGAATTGGAACTGGTTCACCCTATTGGCCCCTGTAACAGTGTACCCTAGGTACCCAAGGGCATAGGTGCATCCAAGGCCTACTAGGGGCTGCAGCATGTATTGTGCCACCCCTGGCCTGGCCTCAATATTTGACACAACTGGCTGATCACTCAGCTGGGGCAAGTTGGTGTAATCACCTCTTGCTTAGGTGTAGTATTCCTATACCTAACCTAAACTGGACACATATGTTCCTATCAGCCACTCCTATGGAAGGCCTCATCAATCCTGGAGGCAGAGTGGTTGGAAATATGTGAGATGGTGCTCTAGCATGAGCTGAGCCTGTCTGCAGCTGTCGGGAACCACTCCCTTAGCTGTTCCGGGATATTGCCATACCATATACTCTTAAGTGCATTATAATCCTTGCGGTTATATGCTAACTTTAGTTTGGCTTTATCAAAACATGTCGAGTAAGGTGTCATACGATTTGGAATGCTATCACCTCGACAGTTCTGTCAACGGGGATAGCATTCCACCCTTCTAGAGGGACACGACATGTGTGTAACCTTAACCCGGTTAAAGTTAACCAGAGCCTCAGCATCACAAAATGGATGCTGCCACCACAGACACAAGTCTGATCTCCCGCTGCTGGGAGTCCTTCCAGCGAGGGAGGCTTGGACAAAGGGTGTCCTGCCTTGGGAGGTGCGAGCACCACCCCAGACAGGATTTTGTGTATTGGGTAGGTCAGGGCTGAATAGATTGAGACATGGCCGGGGCACACAAGGTGTCCCCGTGGATAAGCCAGTCCAAACCGGTCCTGGGACTTTCCAGACCCAGGCCTGGCAAGGAGCTGAACAAAGGAAAGGGGGTGTAACCGCCTCCCTTCCTGGTCCCACCCAGAGGAGGGACCTAGCAGGTGATCCACCCCTCAGATTGGGAATAAGAGTGGGAGCAGTGCCATTGCACCTCAGATCATCCTGAATCATTTTTAAACGAAGAAGACGACTGGACTTCGACATTCTGCTGCACAGAAGACTGAAGAGAATATCCCTTGTGGCATAGGAGTGGCCACCCTGTGAACACAGGCACCAACCAGCAACTCGACATCTGATTTGCCGCCACCTCCCGCCGGAGCCCAGCCCAGAGCCTGACAAGACTCAGACTCCCAGACTTCTCACAGCCCGATACACAGTCCCTGCAAAGAAGGGACCCGTGGAGGCACCAAGAGACGTGGGACCGGACCTCTTGAAAGACCCCAGAGAAGCTGACTGCGCAGCATCAGAGGCATCCTAGACATTGTGCTTTGGGGACTAAGAACCCCCACCACCGAGCAGCCCTTGCACTGAAGATCAGCCCCCCAGCATCTTCACAATCTGCATGGGGCCCTTTTGCATCGTGCCACTTGATGCGCCATCCCGGCCACTAGCCACGTGGTCAGCGGCCATCTTGGCAATGAAACCGACAAACTACACTGCGGGTCTGGTTGCTCCAGACTTGCCCTCGCTCCTGTAAAAGGGAGCACCCGCTCTGACCTTGCTGGTCCGAGTGATAAGCCTTTTTTGATTCCTGTGTGGTTTGCATTAGCCAAGGCCTGTTTGCTCCAATCAAGTTGCCGACACAGCCAACAGCGAGAAACCTGCGTGAGACAGCTCGTGATCGACTCCTGGACGTCCTTGACCCCTCGTGTCCACGTGGCTGCAGAGAGAAGCTACACCTCAATGCCTGTTTGCACCCGACATCGCCTGGTTCCAATCTGGTTCCACGGTAGTCACTGGCTAGTGACTTTGAACATTATCCCCTCAGCTTTCAGGTCTTCACATCTTCAGGTCCACCCTTGGATCCACCGGAACTCTTCACATCGAGCCGCCTGCAGCATCTTCAGCTCCAAGCACCATCGACCAGCGTGACGAAACCCGACACTACTTCGACCCTATGCACCCGCGTCCTTTGGGTGAGGTAACTCAGCAACACCGGTGTTCCCACACTGGTACACACCTCTAGGGCCTGTGTCTTAAGTTTCAGCTTTCTAGGTCACTTGGAAGGGTCCTAACTAACTAACTTTGTAACTTTTATGCACCATAGACTTAACATTGGTGAGTGCGTGCACTTTAAACACTGCACCCGAGTCCCGCGGGCCTTTCCCGACTTAGTCACTGCTAGTCCCGATCAGCTCCAGCGATTCCCAAGGCTCTAGGCCTGTTTCCTTTTCGATTGGTATCTCTTATACCACTTTCTTAGTATATGGTTTAGGTGGCCCCTTGGGCTCATCCATATTGTGCAACTTTTGTGTATTTTAAACTGTGTTTTGTTTAACGCTTGTGCTTCTGTGCTCATAAAGAGTTCAGGGGATATTTGTAGTTAATAAATATATATATATTGTCAATATATATATGTGTGGTGTCCTTTCATTTGGTATTCAAGGGGGTTGTGTATGGTAATACAGCTGGCTTCACATGCCTTTCAGAGTTTAGCCTAAGACTGCTTTATCCACGCTACCACTAGGATAGCTGGTCTAAAGGTTGACTTACAACCGATCATCATAAGGGTTGCTTGGCATGGTACAGGGTGATCACTATAACTAGTGAGCATCATATACCAGGCCAACTTCTCACAACCACCATTGAGAAAAAATATGCAGACAAACCACGACCACTCCTGCATTGGAAGGTTGCAAGACCATATCCAATTATGAAACACTGCAAACATGACATCGCTCATCCTGCAAACAAGGCACACAAACCAAAGGTGACTTCAGGAAAAATGTTGGAAACCTGTGGTGCATGGATCCTAAATGCATGCCATAGCCTGTATATGTGCTATGATTCAAATTAACTAGTTAAGGCTCTGTTATAAATATAGAAAAAAACACAATACAACCTAGCACATTTGCTGTGTGGCATTTAATTGTGATGGTGATGTATTCTGTTGTATTTTGTGCTGTGTTTTAAGCTCTATTACTGTCATTTAATGTTCTGTTACATTATGGTCGTGTGGCGCACTCTTTTGGGGTTTGATCTGTTATGTTTTAATTGTGTTATGTTGTTTTGTGTATCTTATAATGTTGAGTACTTTATGAATATTACTAAATGCTGCTACATGTCCAGGTAAAAATCATCAAATGCCTTTATGTTACTTGTGACAAGCAACCATTTACCACTGTTTCAAGGTGCTACAACAGCTCTTCCACTCTTTAAGCCCCAACTGTGGCAGAGCCTGTTTCCTAAATTAGTAGCCCCAGTGTTCACATTGTGTGAGAGATGGCCCATAGAGTTATTCTTGAGCACCCCTGCTAGGAGCTGCATGAAGACAGTGAAGAGAGTTACCCAGAGCATCAGCAGCCATGTCTGGGGGTTTCAAAGGTAAGGTCTCAATGAACCAGCTTCATTCATCCTTGCAAAAAAATCTATTTTTAGCAGTTTAATTAAAACAAGGCACTCCTTTCTGACTGTCCCGCAGCAGAGCGGTAAACAGAATTTACAACGATTCTTTTTCTCCGTGGGTAATCACAACGCGGTCGTTATCACTACCGCGTTGTGATTCCGCATACCATTACTCCGCAAATCGTAACAACGACTTGTGAAGGGGGAGGAGGTGTTGGATTTAAAATCCCTAGTGTCCGCACTGACTGGAGTTGGAATAGTAAATTATGCTATTCAACCTTCCAGCGCCCCCCCCTCCGCAAGTCGTTGTTACGAATTATGGAGTAATGGTATGCGGATCATACAACAGCGACCATGTAGAGCTGTGGGGCAAGGGAAGCAATTTACTGGAAGACGTCAGTAAGACCACTCCTTCACTGTGCAGGGGCCACCAGTAAGTAGTGTTTGCAGACAGCTGGACAGCCAGGAGGCGGGAAGTGAGAAAACAGCACAGAGGGAGACGCCAGGGGGGACGAGCAGCAACAAAAACACAAAAAGGAAAAAAGGTGCAAAAAAGAGGAGACATTAGGGAAAGGGAAATAAGCAATAATAGATAAAGAAAGGTTAAAAAAGAGCAGAGGAGCAAAAAGGTAGAAAGCAGAAAAACGGAGGGCAGAAACCAACAGCAGAGCAGAGAAATCTTTGCCTTATTATCTAAACAAGTATTATCTATACTTTGTGCACTGTGATCACTCAGACCATTTAGATGTTTCCTACAAATCATAATTAAGAAGCTAAAAGCACAAGTGAATAAGATAAAATTAATTGTCGAACTCCAGTCTCTACTCATTAAACCTGTGGGTGAGAGATCTCATTGGCAGAAGTCAATTCACAATTTATAAAATGCACTATTTAGTTGCTCGCCATACACATCATGACCTACTTGAGATAGACCTTGATGATGTACATAGTCACATATCTGCCTGGAAGGGAGGGATAGAGCTCATGTTCAAACTCCCAAAGCCACCAGAATCGGTACCTTTCACAGAGCAAAGGGTTTTCAATTCTTTTACAATACTATCAGTCACAACAGATTTCTCTAAAGTAAAAGTGTTATTATATTAATAAAAAAATACAAAAGTATGGCACTGACAATTTTAAGACAGACAACCTGATAGCAAGATGGCTCAAGCTTTTTATAAAATAAAATCCTGACAGCAAAGTTGTAATATAAGTTATGAGACCCTCCTTTGATCTCCCTGACAGTGGTGTAAAAAAGTGGTATAGCCATTATTGTGGTAACCATCAGTGGCCTATGTTTCCTGAAAACACAGGATTCCAAAATCCTTAAGGAAGGAAATCCCATCATGGTTCTGAATTTGGTTCTTAAAACTAGCTACATTCCTAAAATACAGGTCTTAAATATGTATCATGGTAAGAAATTGGTTCGGTGGTGCTGGAAGGAAACTGATTCAAATTGTTTAGATCACATATAACAGTGTTCTGGCAGATACATTTTTGTGATTCTATAGGACTTGATGTGTCCTAATTGGACCTAAGGAGTTTCTAACAGTTTTCAATTGTGTTTTGCACTGTAGCTATGCGCTGTTCAGTGCTACTAATTTCTCTTTCAATCACACCAATAAGATTAGTTAGGTCGTAATAGAGTTTGATGCTTTACCTGGGTGCACATCCATTTTCTTTTTGTCAATTTTGAAGTTTTTGGGGGACAGCAGATGAAGCTGGATGCCATGAGGGGTAGCCCAGCCCAGCATCTTCCGAGCTCCGTCAGTCTCAGACGTGTCCTGGACTGCGGGTATCACAGAGCGCTTCAGAGTGCAAAGGTTAGCTGGTGCTCCTCCTCCTGTCTGTGGGTGGCTAGGGGGTGTAGTCCCCCCACAGTAACAAACAATGTGGCCAAGAACACTTCCCATGTCACGGGTGTCCCAGGGTTCTTTAGAGCACGACCGTTAGCTGGCACCCCTCCTCCTCTCTGTGGGCTGCTGGGGTATGTAGTTCCACACCAGCAGCAAAAATGCTGCCAGGAATACATCCCCTGAATTTCTGTCAATTTGTTTGTGCCCTTCCATTACTCACTTTCAAGGACCTACTTTTGAATAGGCGACCAAGGGAGAGCACATTGAGTACTTTAGTATATTTAACATCCTCCTACATACTGCATGTTAGTCTTACTCGCCAATGTGTTTGTCCCCTTCATTACCTCCATGATGTGCTCATCCATATGTGGTTCTCCCCACATTACTTACTTTCCCTGGTCCTTTTCCCCCTGCTTTACACATTGCTCTCCAGTGGAGGCCGGCATGGCTCGATGGTGGCTGGCGGGGGAGGGTTAGGCGTGTGGGGCTCATGCAGCAGGGGCAGGAGGGTGCGCCTAATAGAAAAAAATTAGAAATAAATTAATGTACCACGTCTCTGCTCGAGGAATAGGAAGCACAATCAGGCCCCACTGACTACTCACAACGCTGCAATACAGCATTATGATTGGTAGTCAGCCGGGCTCCCCTGACCAATCACAACGCTGCAGTGCTTTGTGAATTTGTTTTGAGAGCCCTGATTTGACGCTCAACAAGGAAATGGGGTCCTGGGTATGCACTCTACGCAGGCTGTAATGCAGCCTGCATGGAGAAAGGGGAAAGAGCGCATGACTGGTTTGGGCTGCCTGAGAGGGCCGACCAAACTGTCATTGCGCACTGAGGAGTGTGCAAACCACTCCTCCCCTGCCCTGCTCCAAGAGCAGAGCAGCCGCGCTCACCCACCATTAAAGCGGCACAAACGTAAAATGAAAATCATTTATAACTGACTATCATTTTCTGTTTCTATTTCACTGTGTTAGAAAGCAGTGGGGCTACACTCCTATGAAAATGGAGAAGCTGCCACTGTTTCTCTCTCTCTCTCACCCTCTCTCTCTCTCTCACACATTTGCTTTGCTCTGCCCCCACCCATGGCCTTTGTGTTGCTTCCTCCCAATACACTCTATGTACCTTCCCACACCCACTTTAAAAGCAAACATACAATCACATATTTCGTTTTTTAGGCATCTAACTTGGATCGGTAAATTAAAAAAAACAAGGCTAGTATCATTTTGTAGGCACACACCAAAGCTTGTTGTTATATGATGTACATGCCAATTATTTATCATAAAATGTTGCATGTGCCCTTTCGGTTAGAGGTAAGAGGTATCCATCTAAAAAAATTACATTCAAAGGAGATATGGAGAATATCACCGGCAAGATTGCTTTAATCAGAGGAGGAAAAGTTAAGGATATAGTATAGACAGACACCTATGCCAATATTTACCTAAGTGAGAATGAGGACTAACCCTGGCCACGGGTCAGTTGGGAGAGAACGGGACAAGGACCCTCAAGGATTCAGGAAATACCAGAAGGTGAGCAGGTACAGCTCATGGACAGTCAGGACAGGATACCCCTCAGGTCTGGGTCAGGACTGGGTTCACCAAGGCACGACCAACCCCTCACAGCTTCGGATGCAACGCCAGCGTTACCCCCTCTTCTGCACGGAATCCGCCAATAACCCCGATTGGGTTTTCGAATCTCCCAGCAAAGTGCTTCGCTTTAGCACTTAGGACTAATTTCCACCCCTTGGAGTTTGTGGAAAGTTTCAGGCAGAATGCTCCACAGCACTCTGTATCAGGCACCTATAGAGTTCGTAGGGTCAGTGACAGGTCTGCTACTCGGACAAGTCGGACAATTTCTCTAAGCTAAGCTAGGCTATTTATACAGTTTTAAGTCCCCAAGACCACCCATAAATGTTGCAAAATGACAAAGCCCCATCTTCTGATTGGTCAAGGGAGGTGGTTTAAGACATTTGTCACCACCTATATTTCTATTACGTATTTCACGTGACATTACCCTCCCCCTAGCATCTGGGTTCCCAGGCATACGTGTGGGAAAGTACAATAGTAAAGTAAAGGTTTGCAACATTGTTGCACATTCAGAGTAAAAATAGCAAGTCTTCAAGGGCGAAGGTGCGTCTGGAAAGGATAGTCCCCTTTTCAATGGCCAACTGGCCAGGTTCCATTGCTGCACGTCCCAGATCTTAGGTCACGTGATGTGTGATACGTCAGCTTCAAAATGGTTCCCGTCCCTACTTCAAGGCCCTCATTTACGCGGTACATGAAAAGTACGCGAAAACAAATTAATAACACAGAATAAAATGAATACACTGTACACCATGACCAACTACTCTTAATCCCTTATTTTATAATACTTATTGCATTAAGAGTTAGTGCAGAAAAGATGCATATACAAAAGCGGCTTAAGATAGCATGAAGCATGATTAGAGACAAGCGGCCATTTTAGCAACAATGCGCATGAGCGAACTTTTCCCTCCAGATTGCGAGTGCGTCACATCACAAGGGTATGACCGACGCATGCGCAGACTGGATTTCTGCAAAGCGGCCATTTTATTAATGTGCAAGCGTGATTATGATGAAAAACACATAGGCAAGCCTCCTAGGGACACCCGTGTGTTGGGGAAATACAAATAAAATGACAAACAATCGGAGTTAGTACAGTTATGATTTAGGCGAGGTTCATGAAAGAGAGCAAGTCGCGTTACGTGCGAATCCTTGCTCCATCAATCCCCTCTTTGATGATATTTACTATCATCACTACACATGAAAACAGATGCCAACTTCATTCATCCAATTCATCCATCTCAATCTCAGTGAACTTATTGTTGAGCTTTCTCTCCGCTTCTCTGTGTGTATGATTGTTCTTTATTTTCTTATATATCTGGTTTCTTAATTCTTCTAATTCTAATTCTTCAGCCTTTCGTTTTCCTCTTTTATTCACTATATATTTTCTGCATTTCTGGCATTTGCAACAGATGAATATGATCAGAACAATCACACCTATTCCAGCTATTGGCATCAATATTTTCCACAGTAGACCTTTACCTAAATTAGAAAACCAACTACCTACAGAGGAGAGACCATCAGTCAGTCTCTTCCAGGCACTGTCAACCTCTAATGGTTTAAGTTCTTTTTCCAAATTAGTTATGTTTCTTACATACTTCTTAATTTCGACACTTTTATCAGGAATGTAAGTGCAACAATGTTGTGCCCTCAGCATCCTGCAGACTCCGCCCTCTTTTGCCAATAAGGTATCAAGAGCAAGGCGATTCTGTAAAACCATTGATCTGATCGCAACCATTTCGGTATTGATCATCAGAAATCCAGCAGCAGTGTCAGTTGATAACCGATCCACTACTGTAGATAATTTGCAGATTCTATGAGTATTCAGAACTACCCCATTCCAGGTATCAGTGCACTAAAAATATCACCTATAATTTCTCCTACACTTTCACGTTTTCTACGCACTAAGCCATTAGTAATTTCATTGCTTCCAGCTGCATTGTTCACATGGTATATTTTCGGGAAGACAATGCCAAAGTAGCAGCTTCCATACCAGTGATCCGGCAATTTGAAATAAGCCTTGTTTCCACATATATAATAAATTCCTGGAAACACAGGTTCTGACCCATTTTTGAAACCCCAACCTCCAATTACCTTATAATTATGTTCACACTCGCTGGAACCTATGAATACATTGTTATAATACTCAGTCTTTTCCCTATGAAGACAGAGTTTCCCTTTCCGTTCAGAATCCAGCAACAGAGCAGAAGCAACTTCGCTTTGAGAGGTGTTATCCATGTTTTCTGCCCATCTAGGGATTCGGTCCTTCTCGTCATTTGCCTTTTTCTGAAACTTTTCCCTTCTCTTCTCTGCCATTTTCAAGAACATTTTCTCTTGTGCATGTAAGGAACAAGTCAGGTTAGCTTTTCTAGCTTCATCTAAGTCTATGTCACCTATAGTCAGGAAATATTCCCCCATGTAGCGAGTCACTCCACCAAGGGTATGTACAAGATTCAGATTCCCTCTAATAGGAAGTTCTGAAAAGATAACGTCAGTGTTTGAGAAATAATACTGTAAAGTGCTTCTATAGAATAAGCTTGCTAATATACTACAGGAAATTCCATAGGTCAGGGGTAAATGGTGGTATGTCACGCCTTCAGCTACAGAAGTAGGTAGCATCATGCAGACATAGCAATCTTCTATTTCCATAGCTTCTACATAGTGCACTAAAAGATTAGCGAAAACATTTAAGTGTGTCCTGTTCTTCATTTGGTGATAATGTAGTTCTCCCTCATCTGATGTTTCTAAGTCAGGTCGTGTATGTCTCAGCCTCATTGAATTGTCACGTCTTTCTACTCTTCGTGGTGTTTCTTCGGTATGTACAACTTCTGCATCTTGTGTCGTCAAGTCTGTAGGATATATGTTAGGGTCTTTGCTTATCATAAAAGGTATAAACACTGTTAATCCTATCCATATCATTACCACTAGTACTACACTACAGATGCATATTTTACAGCATGTTTTGCAACAGCTAAATCTGGATCTTCCAGTGACATTTGAATCAGACATTTTATCTTACAGGTGGCTTTCTCAACCCCTCTTCGTTTCTTCTCAGCAGAAGTTTTACTTCGCTTCACCTCAAGGAGGGTCTTCGTCAGAACTCCGATTAGCAATTTGCTCTTCGTCACTTTTGCCACAGGCTTCGGGCTCATCAATTTCTTCCAACACCAAATAGGTCCACTCAGGGCTCCGATACAGTCTGTTCTGTTTCTTTACTCTGCTGCCCTTTCGGATGGACTTTCCTCGGGCTTCTTTTCCTTCACTTTCATCCCTTTTTCGGTCCTTCAGTTTCTCTTCGACTGTTTTTATTCTTATTCTTAGTCTTTTTACATATCGGGGTTCATCCTTCTTTTCGACCCTATTTGTAGTCGAGGAAACTTGCTCTTCCTCGTGAACTCTTTTGCTTTTTCCTCTTTGTCGCACTATTGCTTCAGCAGTGTCTTTTTCCCTTCCTGTCTGACTAGTTCCAGGTCTTTCACCTATTTCATCGGCCTGGTCCTTAAGCTGACCTAGTTCAGGTTTAGACTGTATTTGATCTTCGTTTGTGAGTGATTTACTGGACTCTTCTTCCTGAACACGTTCATCTATTACTAACTGATCCTGTTCATGCTCTTCAATCTCTTGATCTTCTTCCGCATGAACTTCTGCTTTGACTACTATCTGTCCCTTTCCAGTCTCCTCTGTCTCGAAAGGAGTGTCGATGTCTTGATCTGTCCCTACTTGGCCTATTCCCTGATCAGATTTGATGATGGCTTTGATGATCTGACCTTCTCCTTCTTGTTCTGACTCACCTGCACTGTCCCACTCACTACCTAGGTAAGAGTATTTTCTGGTTCTTATTGGATCAAGAACCTGGTCATCAGCAGGAAACCATTCAACTTCTTGACTTGTGCCTGGTAGTTCGATGTCAGCGGGATCCGGACCCTCTTCTGGAGTCTCCTCAGCTGGACTACCTTCGGCTTCAGTCGCGTTTTCTCCAGTCACCTTCTTCGTGTGACTTGCATGGATCCACTTTGGCACACCAGCACACTTCACAGCAGTTGTGGTGACAAGGATCACTTGTCGAGGCTTGCCCCACTTCGGTCCAAGGCAACTCTTCCGGGTATGTTTCTTTAACACTACCCAATCACCTGGTTTCAGTTTGTGTGCTGGAGTTGTAGGCCATTCGACAGCAGTCTCTCCAATCTGGTGAGATATAGAACGCACTTGGTCACCCAACTGCCTGCAGTATTCTAGCACCATATCATCAGAAATACTTAGCAGTTTGTGTCCAGGTACCCATGCCTGTCGCATCATTCTTCCCATCAGCACTTCATGGGGGCTCAGGCCTGTCTTTCTGTTTGGAATACTTCTCAAGCTCATCAGCACCATGGGCAAAGCTTCTATCCAATTCATTTTTGTGGAGTCACACAGTTTTCCCAGCCTGGACTTGAGAGTGCTGTTTATCTGCTCGACTATTCCAGAAGCCTCTGGATGATAGGCACAGTGCAGCCTTTGCTCCATTTTGAATGCTTTGCAGAGTTCTCTTAGGACCTCGTTTGAAAAATGTCCACCTTGGTCTGTTTCAATTGTCTCAGGAATTCCAAAGCGGGGGATCAGTTCCCTAAGTAACAATTTAGCTACCGTCAGGGCATCATTCTTCTTTGCTGGATAAGCCTCCACCCACCGGGAAAACAAGCAAACTATGACCAGGACATATCGATATCCCTTGCACAGGGGCATTGTTATGAAGTCTGCCTACATCCTAATGAAGGGACCTTCTGCTCTCCCAATGGTACTTTGTTCCACTACTGTCTTCTTTCCTGCAATGAACTGTTGACACACTAAACACCTCTGACAAAGTTTGTCTGCTGTGCTCCTGAATTTTGGACTGTAGAACACCTTTTCAAACATTCGGCACATGGCATCCCTCCCAATATGTGTTGGTTCATGTATTATCCGTGCCATTGCGGTAACCAGTCGTTCAGGTAGTACAGGCATACCAGTCACGTGGACCACAACACCATCCTCTTTCCTAGGTCGACATCCATCCTGTCTCCACATGTTCCTTTCTTCCCTGTCTGTTGTCTGTTGTAGTTCTCTCAATTCATCCCATGTTCCCAATCTTTCAAACAACATCAGTTGGCAGCTGCTTTCCCCTCCCCATAGTTTAATTAGGAGGGACATTTTGTGTCGGGCGCAGTACTGGGCAATTTGGTCAGCATATCTGTTTCCGGCTGTCACCTCGTCATTTCCAGATCGGTGAGCCGCACACTTGACCACAGCCAATTCTTTGGGCAATTGGATGGCTTCCAGTAGGTTTTGTACTGGTTTCCCATTTCGGATGGGAGAACCTGAGGAAGTCATGAATTCTCTTTGCAACCAGAGCTGGCCGAAGTCATGAACAACCCCATAACAGTACTGACTGTCAGTATAAACAGTTACTCTTTTGTTTTTCCCTATTTTACACGCTCTTGTTAGAGCAATGAGCTCCGCTACTTGAGCAGATTTAACTTCGCAAAGATAGGAAGCTTCCAGGGTTCTTTCCAAAGTGACTACAGCATAGGCAGCACTCAAACCTCCATTCTCATGTCTCAAGCATGAACCATCCACAAACATTTTGAGGTCTTCATCAACCAAGGCCACTTCTCGGATATCAGGACGGGGTTTTGGTGCTAAATTCAGTCAAGTCTATGCAGCTATGCTCAATTTCATCTCCTGCCTCTACATCAATGGGAAGGGGCAATAGAGTGGCAGGGTTTAGAATATTACATCGGGAGATTATTACATTTTCTGCACCAATGAGAATCCTCTCATACTTAGTCAGCCGACTAGGGGTGAGATACTGTGTCTTGGTTCGGGTGAGCAAGATCACAACTGAATGTGGAACAAATACAGTGACAGGATGTCCCATCACAATGTTCTCACTCTGCTCTAGACTAGTACAGGTAGCAGCTACTGCTTTCAGGCATCCAGGTAATCCAGCAGCCACTGGATCTAGGGTGGCTGAAAAGTAGGCCACGGGACGTCTAATCAGACCATGTTCCTGGGTTAAGACCGAGAGCGCACAATTGTCTCTCGTGTCACAGAACAGTTCAAAGTTCTTGGAATAGTCAGGCATTCCTAAGGCTGGAGCTGTGCACAGACAATTCCGCAATGTAATCCAAGCAGTCATGCATTCATCATTCCAACAAACTGGGTCTTCCGCTCCTTTCTTTGTCATGTTAATCAAGGGTTTAGCTATAGCCGCGAAACCCACTATCCACTGTCTGCAGTACCCAACAACTCCTAGGAACATTCTTACTTCTTTCTGGGTTACTGGTAGTGTCATTTCTCGAATTATTTTAATTCTTTCTGTATTGACTTTCCGGATCCCTTTCTCTATCTGGTGCCCCAGATATTTTACTGAGTTCTTACAGAACTGCAGCTTGTCTGGTGAAACCTTATGTCCTCCCTTTCCTAGGTGATTCAGCAAGGCAATGGTATCAGTGACACAGTGTCTTGACTTCTAGATGCTACCAGCAGGTCATCTATGTACTGTACCAGGACAGACTCTTTAGGCAGTACCAAAGATTCAAGGCATTTCTTTAGAATCTGGTTGAAAATCGATGGACTTTCGGTGTACCCCTGGGGGACACGATTCCAGACATAGACCTGGCTGTTGAATTCAAAACTGAAAAGGAATTTGCTTTCTGGATGCAATGGGATGGAAAAGAATGCATGGCACAGGTCAATGACAGTGAACCATTCCGCATTCCATGGAATCTGGTACAGTATCACTGCGGGATTAGGCACTATTGGACAGCAAGGTACTACAATTTGGTTTACCTTGCGCAGGTCCTGCACTACCCTATATTTTCCGCTAGGCTTCTTAATTCCAAGTATGGGTGAATTACAGGGACTGCTCATCACTTCCTGAATGATGTTTGCTTTGAGCAATCTGTTTAATTCCTTTGCAACTCCTTCTTTCACTTCTGCACTCATTTTATACTGTTTGGTATTTGGGTATACAGCATTTGCTTTTATAGCTATTTTTACTGGGTCTACATTCGCCATTAAGCCTACATCTTTTCCAGTAAAATCCCAAACTTCAGGTATTACGCTCGATTGCAGTTCTTCAGGTAGACTTTCAATGGACATGGGCTTAATTTCTGTGTCGGGCCTCAGTAACATCAATTTATACAGGCCATCTTCATCTGGGGTCTGAATTTCAACACCATTTGGTGAGCAAAAGATGGTGCAACGCATTTTGCACAGCAAATCTCGTCCTAATAGGTTCACGGGACTAGAATCACAGACCACAAATCTGTGCATTTCCTTGAAATTTCCTATGGAAATTTCCATAGGCTCAGTTACCGGAGTACTGATTATCTGATTTGAAACTCCCACTACTTGGATAGCATCTCCCGAGAGGGGTAGGTTAGGAACGTCCACTGTTCTCACAGTGGAACGGGTAGCACCAGTGTCCAACAGAAAGGTGACATCTGTCCCTTCAACCTTTCCTTCAATGTATGGTCCAGTCTGGTCTACCGGTAAGGAGGCGCCAAGCACGCACTCCTTGTCCCCCCCCCTCAGGCCCCGTCAGTATTGATCATCACAGAGAAAAGTATCATTTAGCAGGTACTGTGGTATGGGTGACTTTCTCTCATTCTCTCTTTCCCACACTTCGACCCTTTCATTCTGTTGACCCTGATTCCTATAATTTTGTCTAGGAGCGCGAGGCAACGGAGGCTGATTTACCTGCTGTGGGTTCTTTCGGATCCCCTCTTTCTGCACCTGTGGATTTAAACCATTTACGGGGGCATTATCAGCCTGCAAGTGCGGACATTTATCTCTCCAATGCCCCATCTGACCACATCCGTGACAGGGGAATTTTTCCATAGCCTCTTCCCTACTCATTTTTACCCGGGGCCTGCCTCCACCCCCAGTATTCGGATTTGGAGCATTATTACTATTAGTCATTTTACTTAACTGTTTTTCTTGTTGTTCAGCTAATTTCACCTGAGCCCACATCACCTTCTCCTTTAGGGCTTTCTTTTTGTTCTCGATCTCATCTTCGCAGTATTTGGCATATTTGAGAACATCATCAATGGGTTTCCCTTGCCAACTGATTTTGTTATCTCTAATCCACTGGGATATTTCAGGTCTCAATCCTAACACGAATCGATAACTGAAATGGGTCATATCCTTCATGTCCACATTATCGATTCCACTGTAAGTTTTGAACACCTGTAGTAACCTTTCATAAAAGGAGTGGACTGATTCATCACGCTCTTGGGTAGTTCTATCTATACGGGTCCAATCAGTTTCCTTTGCAGGTACCTTTTTCTTTAGGTATTGTATGACTTGGTTATATTTTCTCATTACTTCAGATGAGGGAGCTCCAGTTACAGAGTCTCTCTCGTACTCCTCATTGGGCCAATCGATTTCGATTTTGCACTCGGTCCATAGGTCCACAGGTACTACAATGTCGAAAAACCCATCCAGGTCTTTCAGGAGACATTTCTGAACCTTTATGAAGCGTTCAACCTGTCGGTACCACTCAACCGGCTTCTCCCTCAATTTAGGGAAGTCATTGGTAAATGATACTATATCTTGTCTGGACCAAGGGACATGGACATATTTTCCCCCTGGGACTTCTCTCATGGGACATAATTTTTCTGGTTTGTCCACCTCTTGTAGGACGTACTCAGCAGTCCGTGGTCGCTCCTTGCTATCCTCCTTTTTCTTTGCCCACCTGGCTTTCCACTTGTCTAGATGTCCCCATTTCTGTGCTAAGTTTATCAGTTCTTTAATCTGCGTCTTCTTCCCTGCGGTATTTAGGTTTTCTAGATCTTTGTCTGAAAATTCTACCCTGTAGGATTTCTGTAGTACCTTAGATCTGCTGATATCTATTCCCATACATACTGCCGTGTCCATTAATTTGTCATAGTATATTTTTGCGTTCCGAGTAAGGTGTTTGCACATGAACAACAACTCATCTTCCTCCCGGACATTCAATCGTTCTAAACCCACATTCCCTGCGCTCAGTTCCTCTAGCTCTATTCTTAGCTTATAAATATCTAGTGGTTTCGGATGAGGGATTCCCTTTTCTAATTCTCGGGTCCACCTTTCTATTTCCTCGGGAGTTACCACTGTCGCTCTTTGAGTTCCTGATGAAGATTCTATTAGTACGTCTTTGTTCCCAGTCTGAGTTCCAGTTCGAGACATACTAGGTCCCTGTTCCCTATTAGGTAGATCCATCAAGGAAGCCATGGACTCACATTCACTTGCTTGGTCATCAATAATGAGTGGTTCCCTTCTGGGCGGGGGCATCATCGGGGTTATGACTGGAGTTTTTGGAGTATTCATTCTGTCCCCATATAGAGGAAAAACTGGACCAATGGTTACTGGAATCGTCAAGGCTTCAGGATTTGGATTAATCTGAGCTATGGCATGTATGAGATCGTTTCGCTGTCCTCTCAGGGCATCCCTTTCCTGCTCGTGTAATATTCGATTCATGGGGGGATCCTGTATCATTTGGTGTACCAGAGAAGGATATATATTCGGAGCAGATGGAGTGGATAAAACTGGTCTTTCTTCGCCAAAGGGGTTGTAATTCGGGACCACGGGGTCGGGTCTACCAAATCCCTCTCCTCCCGCTCTTCTCTGTTCTATCCCTGTGGAATCGGCTTCACTAGTACTTCCTCTTCCTGAAGGCCTTAATGGAGTAGTTAAGCTTTGAGATCTGGTTTCTTCATTATAAGGCGGGGGACCTTTCATAAATAAGTCCTCTAAAAATTCATCTTCCGATTCACCCAGGGGCATCATGTGTCGTGTTTTTTCAGTACATTTCTTCCCTCCCATCATTTCATTGGCTCCGAACATGGGGAATAACCCTTCTACCATCATATTTTGTCTCCACTGTTTCAATTTCTGCTCCTTGGTTTCCTTTACCATTTTTGGATACCATCGGGTCACTCCCTTGTCCATCCGGGGTCTGTCTCGCTCTAGAGCCTCAATTTCCCATTCCTCTAAGGCTTCATACTGAGTTAATCTAGGTCTGGGATGTAATTCATTCATTCGGGTCCTCAGGTTAAATAGGATTCTCCCGTTAAAAGTACCATCAATGGGAAAGGCTAAAACTCCATCCTCCGCAGTGTACTTTACCCAGTTCTCTAACCATACACAGGTATGATACCCTTTTTCTAACATCATGAAAGAGGCTGGAGTATCTGGCGGAGGAATGATCACGCCCTCCCTAGTTCGTACGGGTTTGTCAGTTTTGAAGAAATTCTTTATTTTGCTGGCAAATGACATTTTTCTCTTTCCTCCGTACATGTTGTGAGGTCTACCTCTACTCATCAACTCCTTATGACACCCTAGATTTCGTGGATCAGGCAGAAAATCAGGGTACCACATACACCGCTCGTAACAATCTATAAGCTCGGTGCGGAAAATTTTGACTACCTCGTTTGAGCTTCCAATGCTAGCGCGACTCCAATTTCGCAACAACCAATCAGTGCAGAGGTTGCAAAAGTTCTTGACCAATGGGTGTGCGGCCTTTTCGCGAGACGCGTTCTCACGCTCAGGCGCTCACCCCTCCCTTACAATTTCGGCTTCACTACACACCCGCTGGTTTAACCAATCCCAGCGCGGCACGGAGTGACGTCAGAGCAGCCCTTCGACTGACTCCCTCCTTTACAAGGTGACGGAAACTTGGTATTTTCTCTAAGGTGCTAATGCTAACTTTAGTCAACAACGTGTAACATTCGCCATTGTGTAGGAGTGTCCTAAAGAGATAGAAGATTCTTCTTTTACTGCAAGTAAACCACTTCTCTCTACTTTTCATGCACTTCGGATAGACTTCTCTTGCCTACCCTCACGCAAGCATTAGAAAACCTGCTATTACCCAGACTCATCCACTTCTTTCCGGGATATATACTAAGCCTGGGGTTCGTCAGCGTTTCCCTTTGCTATCATACAAGCTCCGATGACTCTATTACTCCCTTAGTGTGACCCTTACTAGGTGATATCAGACCAAGGTTTCTATCAGCAGTCCCGTTACTGTCATTCACTCAGTTTTTTTGAAAAGACCTAATTAGCGCTTCCAGTTCCACTTGAACCATGCACTAACCTTTCCTCCCTACAAATGACCTCTGAACGCGATGGATTCTACTCACCATCCGTTATACAATTCCCCGGGGATTTCAGACAACATTCAACAATCACACACAATTGGTTAATAAAACATATAATATTTAGCAGCAATACATATATAAATCATTTAAAACAATTTTGAAATCGATTTCTTTTGCAATAAAATATTAAGTAACACAATCAATAAAAAAAAATGTTAGCAGCACATTTATTTTGCACGGTTTATTTTCTAACTATCTTATCTACCTATCTTACTAGTCCTAACCATTCCTCTGCTACCAGAAATTACTGATAGAGCGCCCGGGTCACCCGGCTCACCACGCACCGGGCCCTGTCGTGCTTTTTCTCATAACGATAATGTTTTATGCGTGAACCAGGTGATTGCATACACGCTCCTATGAGTAATCGATTGGGTGACTCTTACACCACTTACTATTCATGTACCTGACTTACCACAGGCACATTACTCCTGACGGATCAGGAGCTAGCAGTGGACAGGTGATAAGGGTTTTCCTAAAAGGGAGAAAATTCTACTTTACTCATTTAATACCTTTAATATCACTTTAATGTATAATGACCACAGACACCTTGATGGTTTTAAGGGTTTTATATAGTATAAGTTTAAAACGAAAATGCCATTACAAGTAGGCAAATGCAAAGCAATACATCAATGATTAGAATCAGAACCAGGATGTAACTATGGATGAGTGTGAGTATCATAGAGTAAAAGGGAACACTATAGGGCATGAATCACAATAAACATATTTAACTAATATGGTTTAAACTAGGGCAAGGACGTGAGGAGGACCTAATGTGTGGCCTAATACCTTTATACTAATTCCTAAACCTTATGCTATCTTTACTAACTTCACGGCAACCATACTAAGGGAAAGGGAATAAGTGGAACAATCTAGATACACAGTCGGGTTTAACAATGTCCTATAGGAAGGGTAAAAGTGGAACATTTACTAATAATCAATTGCATAAAATTACATTCAAAGGAGATATGGAGAATATCACCGGCAAGATTGCTTTAATTGGAAAAGGAAAAGTTAAGGATATAGTATAGACAGACACCTATGCCAATATTTACCTAAGTGAGAATGAGGACTAACCCTGGCCACGGGTCAGTTGGGAGAGAACGGGACAAGGACCCTCAAGGATTCAGGAAATACCAGATGGTGAGCAGGTACAGCTCATGGACAGTCAGGACAGGATACCCCTCAGGTCTGGGTCAGGACTGGGTTCACCAAGGCACGACCAACCCCTCACAGCTTCGGATGCAACGCCAGCGTTACCCCCTCTTCTGCACGGAATCCGCCAATAACCCCGATTGGGTTTTCGAATCTCCCAGCAAAGTGCTTCGCTTTAGCACTTAGGACTAATTTCCACCCCTTGGAGTTTGTAGAAAGTTTCAGGCAGAATGCTCCGCAGCACTCTGTATCAGGCACCTATAGAGTTCGTAGGGTCAGTGACAGGTCTGCTACTCGGACAAGTCGGACAATTTCTCTAAGCTAAGCTAGGCTATTTATACAGTTTTAAGTCCCCAAGACCACCCATAAATGTTGCAAAATGACAAAGCCCCATCTTCTGATTGGTCAAGGGAGGTGGTTTAAGACATTTGTCACCACCTATATTTCTATTACGTATTTCACGTGACATTACCCTCCCCCTATCATCTGGGTTCCCAGGCATACGTGTGGGAAAGTACAATAGTAAAGTAAAGGTTTGCAACATTGTTGCACATTCAGAGTAAAAATAGCAAGTCTTCAAGGGCGAAGGTGCGTCTGGAAAGGATAGTCCCCTTTTCAATGGCCAACTGGCCAGGTTCCATTGCTGCACGTCCCAGATCTTAGGTCACGTGATGTGTGATACGTCAGCTTCAAAATGGTTCCCGTCCCTACTTCAAGGCCCTCATTTACGCGGTACATGAAAAGTAAGCGAAAACAAATTAATAACACAGAATAAAATGAATACACTGTACACCATGACCAACTACTCTTAATCCCTTATTTTATAATACTTATTGCATTAAGAGTTAGTGCAGAAAAGATGCATATACAAAAGCGGCTTAAGATAGCATGAAGCATGATTAGAGACAAGCGGCCATTTTAGCAACAATGCGCATGAGCGAACTTTTCCCTCCAGATTGCGAGTGCGTCACATCACATGGGTATGACCGACGCATGCGCAGACTGGATTTCTGCAAAGCGGCCATTTTATTAATGTGCAAGCGTGATTATGATGAAAAACACATAGGCAAGCCTCCTAGGGACACCCGTGTGTTGGGGAAATACAAATAAAATGACAAACAATCGGAGTTAGTACAGTTATGATTTAGGCGAGGTTCATGAAAGAGAGCAAGTCGCGTTACGTGCGAATCCTTGCTCCATCAAGAGGTATCCATCTAAAAAAAAATAACACATTAGATTTTAAAAGCTGAAAGTGTATCTCACGCAAATAAAGTTACCGTTTTTGTTCTTTCTTGTAACAATTTATTTTACTTTGTCTTTTAGAAAGATGCGGGATGTCTTATTGATGATCTTGAATAAGTAACTACTACTTAGGTAAGTGTAAGTGCAGCCCTTCCTCTCTATTTTATCTAAGACCCTGGTCTGTTTAATACACATGTTATTTTTCCTGATAAATAGTGTAGTGTGTGTAGGAACTGCTTGACCTGCGGAAGCAACTGCCAGAACAGGGAGCTGGTGTGTTCTATCCTGGCTTTGCATTTGTGCATAATCTACTCCACCCTCTCTCTCTGGGTCTTCCCAGATCAGAGAGAATCCTTGCAAGTGCTGCTATAAAAGTGGCCTCCCCTGTTACCCATTTCCCACTTAGAAAACCCCATAGATGGCTAACTGTTGTGTACTGTTGAGTCAATACCTTGAGCTGGAAAACATGACACTCTTTATAACCTTCAAAGTAAATTACACTATTAGATGCACATTCAAGGTGATGTTTAATCTTCCGATATTTTGTAAGTCTCTCTGCGGTCTCCAAGGACTTAAGGGAAGTGGTAGAAGGTAGAAAGCTTCAAGTCACCCTTTATAGTTTTCAACTAGTTTCCACAGCCTTGTTGGATGCCCTGGAAGCATGAATATCTGCCACCCTCTGTTTCTGCTCCTTGAAGGATTAGGCTTCATGGGAGCATAAAGAAGGAACATAATGTTGTGAACGTATCTAGGGCTCTAGTGTAATTTTCCCAATTCATGCCCTTATATAGGTACTAGCAGCCCATCCCGACGTTGTCCGGGGGCAATACAGCTACCAGGAAGTCCCTTACCAGGCGTCATCCTCGGGGGCCGGCTCAGCCCCACGGCCCCACTGTCGCCGCCGCTCTCTTTAGCATTGCGGAGATTTACTATATTTCATTGTTTGATTAATTATGGGGGGGTAATGCTTCAATTACTTAATTGCATTACTCCAAGTACGTTTTCACCATAATTAATAAATTCCCCTATTCCGGCCTGATATGACCAGGCCAACAGCATTAGAAGGAGGCCTGTGTCAACTAAATCAGGAGGTGGTAGAGGCTTTTCTAAATTTTAAATTTAGGGCGTGACTGTGAGGCACGGCTGCCTCATTACGTAATTAATTATAGTGAAAACGTATTCGTAGTAATGCAAGTAACTGAACATTTTCGTCTCCTCCACAGCCCAGTGGCTTGGCAGAAATCCTTTGCATGCTCTATGGCAAATCACTTTCAGTTGCTGTATTTTGGTTACTGTTAAATGGTTATGGTTGTACTATTCAGCAGAACTGCAACATCTTGATTATTGATTTGAGATCACAGAGGGATAACAATGAAAAAAATAATTCCTATGGACTTTCCTTTCCCCACAGCTAGTGAGCTCGAAATACAGAGCAAACGTGTGTTACCCTACTGCGCGGGTCCATTACTGGTCTGAAGCGTGATATGTAATAGACGATGCAAGTCTGCTTGAAAATGGGGCAGGTTTTCAAGGTCAGCTTGTGAGGCGGAGTGTAAATGACCGCATGGACCTGAGCGCTGCAGCTGTCACCTTCAGTTCTTGGTCTGGAATTTCTCAAGGTCTGGATTTTCACAAAGTCTACTCTTATAATGGTAAGAGAAACAGGCTGCATGCCAGGCATTCTGGTCTGCACTGGAGCAGGGTCCCAAAAGCACATGCCTGATCATTAATATGTCCTTGGGAGGAAGCTATCCGTCTCCATGTTCCTTCATTCATGACCTTGGTCTGCACAACGCCGCACCTTGCAAAGGTCAAATGAGCAACGGTATGCATCATTTTATCAGGTGTCTGGGGGTTTCTTTACGATTCTGTGCACCCTAGTGCACAGAACACGTCTATCTGCTTTCAACAGCTGTGCAGCAAGTGCACCCGTACTGTCAGAGGCTCGCCAGTAATCGGCTGCAGAAATAGGATCATATTATATGCTTAATTTCGCATACGATATATTTGGCACCGTGATCACGTACCCGTGACTTGGTTCACCGAGGAGTGAACTATGGAAACATTAGCAAGGGATGCGTTTGCAATTAATCTTCTCACTTGGCTGGAGGGAGCGCTTTTTTACCTCTCTTCTCTCACAGGCTCTGACACGAGAGCAGCATGAAACGGGTTATTTATTCTTGCCACATGAAATATACAAGTGGTGGTGTAGTTCTGGAGTTTACCCGCCTCAAAGGTTCCCAGTTCTCGCTTTATAATAGTAGTATAGGTAACTTAGCATACCCTTATATAGGCATAAGAATCATAACCATATTTAGACACAGCAAATGCAGTCCAAACACGGCATGGCTACTTCCACTAAGCTCCTAGAGTACCACGAGTTCTTGAAGACAACCAGCTTTCAGCAGTACGGGAATTTCCCCTGCTTTAGTATTGATTTGTCCCAAAACTCCTGGAGCGTGTAAAGAACTTCGAGTTCTTAGTGACGTTATTATGTCCACCCTTACGTCAAACTCGGCACCTTCCAGGTATAAATATACCCACATCTGCCCTAGCAAACACACAGTGGTTTTGGAGCAGATCGACTAACTACTTGCCCGACGCCCTGCTGCAGCGAGTGCCGAAGGAAGCCGACCCTCCAGCTGACGCACTAAGAGAGACGCTGTGTTTTCTCCTGCCGAGAAATCCAGCTCCAGTGTTTCCCTGCTACCCTTGCGGGTTACTGGGAGATCGAGTCCTGAGAGAGAGATACAAGACCTCCTTCATTCTATAACTAAGGTACGGAGCAGATTAGACCCTTAGAGAATTCTTGGATAGATTCTTGGCAGAACCTATTTAACTCAAGCTACACCTCACTTACTTCTTCCCTTGTACTAGACTTAGGTTAGGTACACCGGGGTAGGCGTATTTTTGATGCACCAGTTCAGTACTTTTAGTCATTATTTATCATTGTATGTATTTTATCTATTTTAAGTATTTTATGGCTTAGAAACCATATCATGCTTTTACAGTATTATTTCATAATACTCTTTTTACTGTACACACTTTACTTCATAACAAGTATTACGATTGCTGCAATCAACTTCTTTGCATGAGAAAGAAGACTGCTCAATAAATAACCTTTTTATTGAAAACGCCCGTCTCTCTATTTCTCCGCAAAAACCCTGGTGAAACGAAGCATGCACGATTGACTGAGAGAAATAGCCATCTATTGTTTCCGCGACTCTGAAGATATATTTCTTATTCTTGGGGAACAAAGTTGTCATGTTATATGGTTGTCAGAAACTAATCCCTTCTTGTTTATTCAAGAAAGTTTCTAGTGACCTCTGAGCTAGCTGGCATTCCCAATTAAGTCTAACATATTCAATAGAGACCTAGTTGACCTAAGTCCTACATCTAAACTATCGTTTATGTTATTCCAATGCGCAGAGCCTATTGGGAATATAGGAACTACACTACAATAATTTTATTAATTTTCTAATATTCTACTTTAATTCAGGTAGGACAGAGATCACAATAACAAACAGCCCAGGCCTTTTGGCATGGAAGAGAATACAATCAGCAAGTAAAGTAATACATATGCATTTCAATATCTCCCTCCACTCCTCGAACAAATAAATATTTCTCTTTTGGTTTGAAAGCTGTCCCATTACATTTAGGAGTAAGCCTGCTCTGCCCATGTTAAGCGAAGAACCCCTTTCTTCACTCTATATTCTCCGATTCCTGTGGTTTTTGTTTCCTGGACTTTCTGATCATGCAAACATTGGACCAGTGCTGCAACCTGTGATCCCAGTATCTTTTTATTAGAAGGAGCAATGTCTAAGTTTTAGAAAAACTTTAAAAAAGCACACTTTTACTTCTTTTTGCAGCACCATTCACACCCAGAAAGCTCTCCTCAGGCTGTGTTCTTTCAGCCCAACTACAGGCTCTTTCCTCTTCTTTTGAATGTTCACACAGTAAACCAGTATCTCCATCACTATGAAGGGCAAATTAAATGTATCTTTTCGAAACACATCACTTTAAAACATGTTTGCACTAGCCAATTTGTTGTCACTGACCAGAACACACACTCTCTGCATCTCCTTTCTTGCCATCATGATAACCCATGACTTCTCAGTCCCACTCCATACTAATCCCATTATTAGCTGTATCAAGATCATTGGTACTCCTATCCAACAAGTTCTTTATCTGAAATGGCCCTTATTTAATCTCATAAATCAGTTTCAGTCCTGCCTACTGTATCCATTCATTTTAATCCAGATGGAGAGCTAACAAAAACAACTCTATTGACTCTTTCTCATTAGATTTCCACATCTTTAAGGTACCATGTGGTATCGTTTTTCAGCAAGGCCTAGTTACGCCGCTAACAACTCTTAAACCCATAGAATAGAAGTTGGCACGGAAACTGGAATAGAAAAGACAAGTTTATTAAGACCTCATGAGGTGGAACTACATTCAGACAATACCCTTCGGCAATGCATTATGTAGCACACCGAACGGAAGGCACATGGTCCTTTTATACCTGCACAGGGGCTCAGAAAATAGGCGGCATATTCACAAGACGAATTTATGTACATATAAGGGCATTTTCAGTGCACATTCAACAAGTGGGAGTAGTTAACAGTTTGACCAGTTTGGGGTAAACACATCTTGACCGTGATTTATCAGAAACAGATGTGGCTCTACAGCGCATGCGCGTATTTGATAGAAAGCTAAAAATAGCTTACTACTAGGCAGAATATATGAGCAGCAAGCAGAGAGGTAGGACAAAGCTCATGGCGAGCACGAGGTATTGTAAGGCATACAAAAATGGTCAATAGTATTACAAAATTTCTGCCGAAAACGGGCAGGATAACTTTGAAAAACAGATTGGCTTTAGCAAATGCTAACCTAATCGCTGCTAATTTACGACAGACAACCCTTTTATCATTTAGCTGAAGACAATCCCTCATTCAGGATAATCTGGATATGCATCGCATACATTTATTGGCATTATTTCGGCTACCACTTCATTTAATATTTGTTAAGCTTTTGTCTCAACAATACTTCTCTTAGAAGGAATACAAGCAGAAATGCAAATAGAACAAAGCATAGGACCACATTGTAAACATATATTTAGGGATATTTAGGGATCCAGATTTGTTATTCCTCGTATGATATTATAGACGACAAGCTGGGTAAGGCGATCGCCAGTGCTAGGGCCACACTTCCATTCTGGACCAATCCTACACTATCCCCGGGGGCCGGATAGTCATCTCCAATATGCTTCTCCTCCCTAGGCGATACGTGTTGCCCATCCGTCATCTGCCACCATAAGCTCCGGATCTCCCTCTCGAGACAATGCCAGGGACATACACTCGCCTAATGTGCCCAGAATTGGCTGAATGGCAGACAGCCAGTCTGGCAACGTGGGGAGACTTTTTCACAGACTCAACCCTATGTGACTTTGATACCCTGAGGGACAGCTATGGTGTGTCGGCAGGAACTTTCCTTCTATATGCGACACTTTCACAGCAGGCATCACGAATGTGGGGGGACATAAGTACTGTACCCACAAACTCAGGAGCCCGTCCCTACCCATACTATATGTCATTACTGACACCTGGGACGGGCAGGAAAGCTATCGCAGCCTTCTACAACTCCCTTAGAACAGACACAGCGCCCTCGCTCACTCAACTGCATGAATACTGGAATGCAGCACTATCCATCGAAATCGCCGACAAACAGTGGGTGCAATGTGTGGGAATTCCTAAGATTATATCCACAAATGCCAGATTAAAATTAACTTAATTCATTTATCTACATCATGTATATTTAACCCCGCAAAAATTGGAACATGTGTACCCATCATCTGCGGACCCTTGTCCTAGCTGCCAGAACTCAAACGCCAAGGAGCAGATTTACAAGCCCCTTGCACCACTTTTGTGCCACTTTTACCATGGGAAAAGTGAAGCAAAAGTGGCACAAGGGACTTGTAAATCTGCCCCCACGTTTTTACGCATAGTGTGATGATGCCCTCAAATCACGTCATTCTGGGGAAGAGTCTCAGAAATAATAACAGCAGCAACGGGAACTCCAATTCCAGCACAGGGCGTACACTACTTGCTCGGCATCATGAAACGTAATGCACGCCACAAGAATCCTAAGAAGTTACTAGACTTAGCGTTGGTCTTTTCTAAACGCACACTAGCTATGGCCTGGAAATAACCTGCGGGCTCCTCCATCCAAGGTTGGTTAGTGGCCCTCCGCCGGGCCTTGGTGGACAAACACAAAATACAGGCCTCCCATGCACTACAGCCAACATCTGGGACGCAACCTGTAGATTGGCAACACTATTTATCCTCCATAGAATCCAATTATAGCATGACATGCACTAATCCATAATATACCAGAGGTATTACCATCACAACTCAATAGACCACCTGGAACAGTACAGTAATATTTATATGCTTTATAAAGGGAAGCCTTTCTCTGGGTACGCGCACACTCTGCACACCGACTCAGATGTCTATCACTTTGTTCAGGCCCAGACGCACAGAGGGGCAGATTTATATTAAGTGGCGCATCCCTGCATATCAGCAGGGATGCGCCAGTTATTGTGCGCCCCGGCTCCGCCACCATTGATGCTCCGCAGTTACAATGTCGCACACAATGGGGCAAAAACAGCACAGATGCATGATGCATCTGTGCCGTAAAGGCTGGGCATTGCTGGAATTGCATCGCAAGCGTGACGCAGCTCCAGGAAGGCTCAGGGTGCCCTATACCCAGCATGCTGCGTCAATCCTTATGCCTGCTTCAAGCAGGCGCAGGGTTTTGATGTAGCATGGGCTCAAAAGCGACTGAGTGAAATCTTGTAGATTTCACTTAGTCACTTTTGGAAGGCGTTCCTGCGCCGGAACGCCCCCCCTGCGCTGGAACGCCTACTTCTGGCGCAGGGCTTTACAACGTGACGCATTTCCCAGATGCATCACGTTGTAAATTCCCTGCAGCATGGCACATCTTTTGCGCCACCGCTGCATCACAAAAGTGACGCAACAGCGGCATAAAAGAGGCGCAAGGGGCTTGTAAATCTGCCCCCTAGTCTATTGAGTGAAAACTAAACTGTGCCACCTCCCCGCACCATCAAAATTAACACCAGCTCATATACCTCACAGTAAATGTAAATGTAAATGTATTGGCATTTATATAGCACACTACTTACCCGTAGGGTCCCAAGGCGCTTCGACCGCTACGAAACCCTTCCTGGCTTCCCTGAGAGATGGTCTCTTAATGGGTATCTCCAGGGTGAGACCAGGCATCCCCGGCGGTCTGGTGGGGCCGTTAGTGAAGATGAGGCAAGCTAATGCCCAGAGTTGCCGAGTGTGATCGCTGATCAGAGTGGGCACCGAGGCGAGAGAATTATCGAGTCCGCTGACCCTGGTCCAGAAACCTGCCGTGCCGGGAATCGAACCCTGGTCCCGGGCCGTCCTCTGCTCTCGGGTCTGCCGCCTCTAACCAGTGAGCCACACTACTTCACAGTGTGCGCTATGAACACGCTACACAGGCAATGGTTTCAAATGAACAGTAATCATCGGACAGGCACTCTAGTGTATTTAAGTTTGATAACATTTGCTATTATGATTTGGTACAGCTCTTTAGTTTCAAAATATTGTGAAAAATATTGAGAAGGATTAATGTTGCTGATACTCGATTATTGTAATGTACATCATGTCATCTCCACCATATGGCACGAAAATGCAAATCTAAATGAACTAATTATGTACCCTACTATGGTTTATATATTGCTGTAAGTTGGAGTGAAAATTCAAAAAATATATTTTTTTTTAAAAAGAGGGAGCATGAGACAAAGAAGTATTCCCAGAGAAACCTTCAGTATAAAAACATGAGAACCACACCCTTATGTTAAAACCTAAGGTGAACCTGTGAGAAAAAGTAATATTTACCCAAGTATAACACAAGAGAAACTAATGATAAATACACAAAAAATTAATGAGGAAACAGTACACTCCAAAGTGCAACTGGTACCAAGCAGGCAGTTTACTCAAAATTGTCTCGGTGTCCTGAGGACAAAAAAACAATAAGTACTAGACACTTTTTCGGAAGTCAGCCAAAGCATTTGGGCAAAAGAGTTCAATATAATCGAAACCCTTCCTGGCTTCCCTGAGAGATGGTCCCTTAATGGGTATCTCCAGGGTGAGACCAGGCATCCCCGGCGGTCTGGTGGGGCCGTTAGTGAAGATGAGGCAAGCTAATGCCCAGAGTTGCCGAGTGTGATCGCTGATCAGAGTGGGCACCGAGGCGAGAGAATTATCGAGTCCGCTGACCCTGGTCCAGAAACCTGCCGTGCCGGGAATCGAACCCTGGTCCCGGGCCGTCCTCTGCTCTCGGGTCTGCCGCCTCTAACCAGTGAGCCACACTACTTCACAGTGTGCGCTATGAACACGCTACACAGGCAATGGTTTCAAATGGAAAGGGGCGACCAATCGGTCCCCCCTGAACGTATGGCAGAGTACCACGATCCCCCCGGGAAGCCATCTTGGGCGGGAGGCGAGTCTCGGCTGGTATGCCCGAAGCGGCGTAGCCGGGGCTCGCCTTTTCCCGCCCTCGAGTGGGTTGGCCTAGACACTAACGCGGCTGGCCACGCCCTTGGGCAGGCAGGGGCGGGTTTACGCCCGCCCTGAAGACGGATAAAAGGAGAAACAAGACCGGAAGGCATCCTCTTGTTCCTGTGCTCTGAAGCTGCACCTCCTCGCTGCACGTGAGCTCGAGACGGAACGAAGAGCCAATTTTGAGCGTTGTAATCGTTCTTGTTTGTTTTTCAGGTACTCTGTTGGAGAATGCCGAGGAAGGCGGGAAAGCGAATGACTATCACTCTGTAAGAAAAATTAATAACAAAGTGAGTAGGTTGTTCCTGTCCAATGCATTGCATTCTATTTCACATGGGTGTATTAATAATGACAGTATGTATTTGGGGGACGGTGTTCATTTGTCTCGGGTGGGGAATGAGTTACTCATAGGAGACTTCATAGCTTGGCTAAAGACGTTAAAACATGACCTTTAGATAGGAGTGGTGGGGGGTCCGGATAGCCGGTCAACTATCCGGACCTGTGGCGGTAAGGTCATGATCGGTGAGCACTAATTTGAAGATCCCTATGAGTGGGCGTTACCCATTACGGATGGGGGCGCTCGGGGGAGGTGGCCATTGGCCCCTCAACGGGGAGGCGGTCCCTTCTAAGGATGGGTCGCCGAAAGGAAAGGGAAGGCGGTCAAGGCCCCTTCATGGGTAGGAGGGGTTACAGCCCCCTCCTGGTGAATTTCCCGGGGCCAGGACGTCTGCGACGGCAGATGTGGTAAGTTGTGTGGGGTGTGGGGGGGGGTCTACGCTACCTTCTAGATACCTCACACGAGCCTCGTACGACCTTTAAGTGGCGTCGAGTTTTACTGGGGCCCCCGTCAAGTCAAGGGAAATTGGTAGTTGCACTTGAGGTATGCCTCCGTGCCGCCCCTCACAAGGGAGGGGGATATGTCTGGGTTAGGGATCTTGACACCGGTTACGACCTTGCCGTTGGCCCTTAAACGTTAGGATGTACAATTTCAAAAGTTCAAGTTAATGTTTTGTAGGATGTTAGTTCGGCTAGGAGAACCTTTGTATTAGAGGATATGTTAAGGTTAGCCAAACATCGCAATGTGGTAATGAAATTGTACATAATATGAAACTGTTCATTTTAATGTTTTAATTTTGTTTCATATTTTAATAAATACGGCCGGGAAGGGTAACTCCCTTCCCGACTTCCAAAAGTTCAAGAACTGTTTCCGGTTTCCCATCCTTGGGGAGTGTGTTGAGAGGGGGTGGCGGGTATCTCAGCCATATGGAAAGGGGCGACCAATCGGTCCCCCCGAACGTATGGCAGAGTACCACGATCCCCCCGGGAAGCCATCTTGGGCGGGAGGCGAGTCTCGGCTGGTATGCCCGAAGCGGCGTAGCCGGGGCGCGCCTTTTCCCGCCCTCGAGTGGGTTGGCCTAGACACTAACGCGGCTGGCCACACCCTTGGGCAGGCAGGGGCGGGTTTACGCCCGCCCTGAAGACGGATAAAAGGAGAAACAAGACCGGAAGGCATCCTCTTGTTCCTGTGCTCTGAAGCTGCACCTCCTCGCTGCACGTGAGCTCGAGACGGAACGAAGAGCCAATTTTGACCCACCCACCAGCCCCTGAAGACAGCGAGTGGTTTTAATAAAGTTTGATGGATAACTGTGATTTTCGTTTACAGGTTGTGGTATTATCGTGAAGATTTTGAGTATGCAATAAAGAATGGTCGATTTGTGTTATGTTTTGCAAATAAAGTAATTCTGCTTTAGTGTTCATCAGTACGCATGCGTTTGAATAAAGTTGTTGTTGCTACTGTTGGTTAGATGTAGTCATTTAGTATTTAGTTAGCATTGTCGTATTTATTTTGGTCGGGCGGTAAGGTCATGATCGGTGAGCACTAATTGGAAGATCCCTATGAGTGGGCGTTACCCATTACGGATGGGGGCGCTCGGGGGAGGTGGCCATTGGCCCCTCAACGGGGAGGCGGTCCCTTCTAAGGATGGGTCGCCGAAAGGAAAGGGAAGGCGGTCAAGGCCCCTTCATGGGTAGGAGGGGTTACAGCCCCCTCCTGGTGAATTTCCCGGGGCCAGGACGTCTGCGACGGCAGATGTGGTAAGTTGTGTGGGGTGTGGGGGGGGGGGTCTACGCTACCTTCTAGATACCTCACACGAGCCTCGTACGACCTTTAAGTGGCGTCGAGTTTTACTGGGGCCCCCGTCAAGTCAAGGGAAATTGGTAGTTGCACTTGAGGTATGCCTCCGTGCCGCCCCTCACAAGGGAGGGGGATATGTCTGGGTTAGGGATCTTGACACCGGTTACGACCTTGCCGTTGGCCCTTAAACGTTAGGATGTACAATTTCAAAAGTTCAAGTTAATGTTTTGTAGGATGTTAGTTCGGCTAGGAGAACCTTTGTATTAGAGGATATGTTAAGGTTAGCCAAACATCGCAATGTGGTAATGAAATTGTACATAATATGAAACTGTTAATTTTTATGTTTTAATTTTGTTTCATATTTTAATAAATACGGCCGGGAAGGGTAACTCCCTTCCCGACTTCCAAAAGTTCAAGAACTGTTTCCGGTTTCCCATCCTTGGGGAGTGTGTTGAGAGGGGGTGGCGGGTATCTCAGCCATATGAACAGTAATCATCGGACAGGCACTCTAGTGTATTTAAGTTTGATAACATTTGCTATTATGATTTGGTACAGCTCTTTAGTTTCAAAATATTGTGAAAAATATTGAGAAGGATTAATGTTGCTGATACTCGATTATTGTAATGTACATCATGTCATCTCCACCATATGGCACGAAAATGCAAATCTAAATGAACTAATTATGTACCCTACTATCTATACTACTATTATAAAGAGAGAGCTGTGTTCTTTGAGCCAGGTAAACTCAAAAAGTACACCACCAATTCAAACACCCAATACATCTTTGAAAACGTCAGGGCAAGCAGAAGGACATAGGCTATATAAAAACAAAATATATATGTTAGAAGGGAAACGTAATTTTTAACGGAAAGTAGTCCCTTAGAAGTAGCGCCAGCTAACGACGTGCGTGCTGATGCGTGCTGACATCACGGGGGAGCGCCGAAGTCGAAAGCAACACGCTGCGAGGAGGGGACAGGTGAATGGAAGTAACACCCTCCAAGGTCCGGAGCGCGCAGAGAAGCGTTGACATGCCCAGGGGAGCGCAGAGTAAGAGTGGACAGGAGAGTCAGCAGAAGCGTCCAGGAGCAAGAAAACCAGCGCGGAGAAACAGCAGAAGCGACACCCTCAACCGTCCAAGGTCCGGAGCGAGTAGAGGAGCGTCGACATGCCCAGGGGAGCACGGAATAAGAGCGGACAGGAGAGTTGGGAGAAGCGGCCAGGACCAAGAAAACGAGCGCGGAAAACCAGCGGACACGAGCGTGGGCAGAAGCGGCCAGGACCAACAGAACGGGAGCAAGGAAACACTGTAAGTACGCTCTGCTGCTCCCGGCCGCTCTGCTGCGCCTCTCCTGCTGCGATGCTGCCCCCAGCCCCCTTCTGCCCCGGGCAACGCCGGGGCGGGCTGCTAGTGGTTTATATATTGCTGTAAGTTGGAGTGAAAATTCAAAAAATATATTTTTTTTTAAAAAGAGGGAGCATGAGACAAAGAAGTATTCTCAGAGAAACCTTCAGTATAAAAACATGAGAACCACACCCTTATGTTAAAACCTAAGGTGAACCTGTGAGAAAAAGTAATATTTACCCAAGTATAACACAAGAGAAACTAATGATAAATACACAAAAAATTAATGAGGAAACAGTACACTCCAAAGTGCAACTCGTACCAAGCAGGCAGTTTACTCAAAATTGTCTCGGTGTCCTGAGGACAAAAAAACAATAAGTACTAGACACTTTTTCGGAAGTCAGCCAAAGCATTTGGGCAAAAGAGTTCAATATAATCGAAAAGAGTAATTAATCTGGGAAAAAGAAAGACAACCATACGTACTCACAAACGCAAAAACATCTAAAAATATTTTCTTCAGTAAAAATATCAAACTAAGAAGATAATCGCTAACGTCTAAGACTCAAATGTATCATATCGAGAGCATGTCTTTCTGTAAATATTTCATATGTGAAAAAGTACTGGCTAAAGAAGCAGAAAAGAGCTCAAAAGAAAGGGGGCATTGAGTCAAATGTGCCAAGCGATCAATGTTAAGACCCTAGTTAGTGATTTTAATAACATTCTGTTAGCCAAGTAAATTGTAAGTCCCACGTGCTTAGCAATATACATTTTTCAGAATGTATATACTGCATAACTTGACAACTTTGGGATGAATACAGTGCCAGTAGATAATATGGATCTGGTGAATCCCATATACAATTTAGAGGTATGCTTTAAGAAATATTTTCAAAAATGAGTGTACTCGTCATGTAGACTCAAGCCACGATTAAATAGAATACTATAAACTGTTAGTTTCAGCATGCAATGTTAACCACATGAAAATGGAATTGATGTTCTGTTTGAAGTCTTCACCCTTCCAACGGCTGCGGGACGCTAAGATCCATGTAAAGGCGGCGCCCGCAGGTTGATGTTACCGTCTATTAGCAGATATTCTCGTCTGAAGACTTTTCAAAGGGGAGACAAGCGGCTATCATTTCTGCAACTCCCGAGTTCCCACTAAGACTATCAAGCTAGCGAAGGAATCGTACCAATACCTATAAAGCAGACGCTCAGAGATAATTGATCCTCAGCGTTCTATTGTGTATACATGCAGCGATTCTTTTACATTTTTACCGTACAAAAAGCATCACCAGAGGAATTGGCCTTTTATCCAGGGTGCAACCACATATACTGATTCAACAATTGCGCCAAAATCGCTACGACTCGCTGGCATAAATTAACTGAGGAAACATGTGTCTAAATCAGCAATTACTTGATATACATCAATCAATTTAGATTTAGACTTGATTGAAGTAGAAAGTGACTGAACCTACTTGACAAGCAAGAAATATATCCTTGTCTTATCCGTGACTCTTCTCCATAAGAAGACAGTGAACATTTTCACCCATGTGCCCTTTGGTCAGATTTTAATGTGGCTCCTGAGGAAGGCGTTCTTGTTTAAACGCCGAAACGCGCGTCGATGATTATTTCTGCCACCCTTTTACCAATTTTTGCGTAATTGTGTTATAAAGATAATCTCTCTATATTAGATTTACTGCTTTTTTAATTTGTTGTTATCTTTTTGTAATTTTTGGAATTTCAAATGTTTTTACCTTAAATATGTACATGTATAAATAAATTTAATTTTGTACTTTTTAATTGGTTTCTGTGCTTCCTACATGAGTTTTCTCCCTGGCTTTATTATCTACTTGCTTGCTGTTTGAAGTCTTCTCCAGTATTGTAACAATATTACGTATGTGTTTTTTTGCTTTAAAAATATTTTTTTGATTTGTCTAACTTATATGTACATACTTTAAAATGTTGATTTATGTGTTTTCTGTAGCCCTGAAGAAGTCCGTTGTGGATGACACGCGTCGACTACTGGATTTTATTATTCATTTCATTGTTTTAACTTTGCATGAGAGGATATTCAATAAAGAATAAATCAAGAAAGTGAATGTCAAAATCGGAAGTCCTTACTTGTTCACACATGAACTGTGATCGCTGTTGTTGGTGATAAAAAGACTCCTGCTAAATGTTTGCATTCTATACAATACGTTACGATTTGTGGTTGCCGAACCACTGTTTGCATTTTGTGTTTTGTAAATCTTCCATTTTGGAGTAGAGAGGTGTTGCACGACTAGGTTCTCTGCACCACTAAGAATATCTTATTTATATACCACAATATTTTTTTTTCAAGTGCGGTTCTTCCTTTGCCTCTACCCCTCAGTTTCTTGTTGTATTACCAATATAAATATGACTACAATTCTAAATTTGAAAAGGGAAATGTGCCCCAAATGGCTGACACCATCTTACCTGAGGTAAGACGGAAAAACAGAATCCTGGTAGAGACGTTGTGAGGCCAACGGCTTATGATAAGCCGGTAGTAGTAAAGTGTTACAATTGCTGAAAAGGTAAAAAGTAAAAAAATATTGAAAAAAGGAACCCCCCCTCAAACATCCCCAATCCATAGACATGCTATGCATGTCCAAATCAGTGCAGCATGTCTGAAGATAGAAACCTGCGTGGGAGGTGATGCTTTCAAGCTAGCACCCTATCAGAATATAGGGTGGAATGGGGTGAAGAAAAGTCAGCCCCATTCCTATCCTGAATTCTGGGTGGGCTTTCAACAGACCCATTTTCAGTTGGAGGTTTTGCACAGTGCCCTCTCAGACTCCTGCAGTGAATATCCGTGGAGTTCACGTTCAGCAGTAAAGGTAAACAGTATGATTCACTTGTTGACTATCCAAAAAAACCTACAGTGAGAGATGTTTTGGAATGGCAATCAAATTATCACTACTGTGGGTAAGGTGATGTAATGATTCTTCTCTCTGTGTTTGCTTACTGTCCAACCTTCATTCCAATTAAAGTTGTTATCTGATGTCACCTCCTTACACAGGCAGGAGGCCGGAGCTCCGCTTCCAAAACAGTTAGCGAATGCTGGAACAAAAGTCTACAATACTGATTCCATCTGTTTCCAAACAAAATATGCGCAGCTGAAGCAACCTACTCTGTACAACAGCTTTGTGTTCAACTGTGGATGTCTGTTTGTGTGTGTGTATCTATACTACTATTATAAAGAGAGAACTGTGTCCTTTGAGCCAGGTAAACTCAAAAAGTACACCACCAATTCAAACACCCAAGACATCTTTGAAAACGTCATGGCAAGCAGAAGGACATAGGCTATATAAAATTTAAAAAAAAAACGTTCTTTAAAAAATTTACAATAAAAAAAAAGTAGTCCCTTGGAAGTAGCGCCGGCCGGGACGTGCGTGATGACATCGGGAGCACGGGAAGGGGCGGCGTGGGCTCTCCCTCTCTGCCGTGCGCTGCCTCTGGTCCGGTTCGTCACTGCCCGAATGTGGCTCACAGACAAGAGGGTCCAAGGTGGTCCCGGAGCCGAGATTAGACTATCAGCTGTGCCCAGCCACGGCTGCTCCCCCGCCAAACACTGCCCACTTGCAACGCAGCTAGAGGGGCCTGGGATAGTCCTCCACAACTCTTCCTCCCACCCTCTCCCCCTCCTCCTGTTGCTCTAACTTTCCACGCCTCCCCCCCTCCAACCCCCCATTCGTGTTTCTTGCTGTCTACACTCGGTCCTCCTGTCAGGTCCCCATTCCTCTCGCTCACCCGCTCTGACTGACACTACACCCTCCCTCCCTCCGCCCTGTGTTTCAAAAGATCCCACTTCGTGAGGACACTTCTGTCGGCGCTATTGTATTTTCAGTCCGAATTTATTCAAGCATGCTGGGGCTTTTAGCCCCATATCAAAAAGGTAACAGCTGTATGTCGTGAGAAGATTTGGGTCCAGAATCCAAAGGGCAGTGAAACATTTTTCAGTATGGAGAGAAGGAAAGATTTGATCTGTTCTGATTTTTTCATAGTGCCCTCTTTGCAGTGCCAGTGTAGTCTGTAATCCACCACAATGGTGCCCCTGTGTTAAATGATTTTTACCATGTTCACCCTGTAAAAGGCAGCTCAGCACACATCGGCAGGTTTTGTGAGGGTGAAAAACCAAAACGTAATGTTCTAAAATGACATCGGGACACCTCTTGGAACACGAAAAAGCACCATTAAAGAGGCGTCGACAATATATCAGCGCTTTATCACTGCATGAGCGGTGCAAAACAATGAGGTCACCACCGTCTGCCCGTGTGAATATGTGAGCATTCGCAGTGTTTGCAGGGGGGGGGGGGCGCTCTCAATCAGGACAGGTCTCACAGTCCTGAACAGCTGCACGCCCTCGCATGGGGCACCTTATTCGTAATATGCTGGTACCTCCAGCACAGATCAAAGATCAGACTGGATTGCACAGCAGTTGTTGTGCAGACGCAGCATCTGCAGTGTGACCCAGCTAGCACCACGTCAGCCCTTTGTTAGTTAGAAGGAATAGATTGACTGAGCTTTTTAAAGCCATATGCACACTGTCTGATGTGAAATGCACTTGTACTGCTTGAGCACAGATTCCCTTGCATAATATCAAGCAGGCATGGTCTTACTGTGGACGTATCTTTATCTATTTAAACAGATATTTTCTTAAAGCGAATTTAAAATAGAACGTGTTGGGTTATTTAATTTTGAATTTCCAAAAGTATAACTCATTTATAACCCAGTACTGATGAACTATTGACACAGTTGTTTAGTGCTTGCAACAGGTGGTGCAATGCTGTAATATCAAATAGCTTGCCTGGGCACTTGATTTAGTGTCAGCTTAATTTCTTTGGGTCGTGCCAGAAGAAGTGTGTTAACATCTATGATAAATTCGTATTTTTGTTTGATATGTTGTATTAGTTACTCCATTGGCACAATTGCTTCAGTACTTCTCCAGAGATTTATTATAGGAAGAATGTACGTTACCTTTGTAGTTCATACCCACATACTTTAGATGGTTGTTACATGTCAAGCGTGAATTTCTTATGCACTATGAAACCTGTAGAAGTACAAGTCGATTCTTTTTGAAAAAGCCAACATTAAAATGTGCTCAGTACACAGAACGGCCCAATAGAACTGTCAGTTTATTTCGTTTGTTACTGTTACCAGTGTACTTTTATACTTTTGTGATTCTTGAGCGGCATTGGTAACCACGTGAATGTGGAAGAAATGAAAGCCTAAGAATCAACACTTTTATTGGAGGATTACTTATGGTCTTTTAAAATTAAGGGCTTCTGCTGCGCAAAATCACTCGTGCAGGACTGAATAATAAACCTTTGCTCGGTCCTGGAAACGAAAATGTAAATCCTTTGTTTACTCCGAGGGATAAACACAAGCAAATCTATATCTATACTACTATTATAAAGAGAGAACTGTGTCCTTTGAGCCAGGTGAACTCGAAAAGTACACCACCAATTCAAACACCCAAGACATCTTTGAAAACGTCATGGCAAGCAGAAGGACATAGGCTATATAAAAATAAAAAATATACGTTCTTTAAAAAATTTACGAATAAAAAAAAAAAGTAGTCCCTTGGAAGTAGCGCTGGCCTCGACGTGCGTAATGACATCGGGAGCGCGGGGAGGAGCGGCGTTCAGGAGCAAGAGGAAGAGCGGCCGACATGAGCGCGGGGAGGAGCTGCGGACAGGTGGGGAGGAGCAGCGAGCGGACAAGCGGTGAGGAGCGGCAAGAAGCGGAGGAGCAGTGGAGCGGTAAACTCAGCAGCGCGGGGAGGAGAGGCGGATGAGGTAAGTGAAGCAGCCGCGGGTGCGCACCAAGGGACGGACGGGGGCCATGAACACTGAGTGCTCAAAAAGCATTTTCCTCAAAGTCGGGACGTCGGGGGAAACAAAGCGTGGGCAGAAGCGGCCAGGACCTACGACGGGCGGGGGCCATAAACACTGAGTGCTCAGAAAGCCTTTTCCACAAAGTCGGGACGTCGGGGGAAACAAAGCGTGGGCAGAGGCGGCCAGGACCTACGACGGGCGGGGGCCATGAACACTGAGTGCTCAGAAAGCCTTTTCCACAAAGTCGGGACGTCGGGGAAAACAAAGCGTGGGCAGAAGCGGACAGGACCAACAAAACGGCCGCTCTGCTGCGTCTCTCCTGCTGTGATGCTGCCCCAAGCCCCTTCTGCCCCGGGCAACGCCGGGGCGGGCTGCTAGTGTATATATATATATATATATATATATATATATATATATATATATATACAGACCATTAACAGCGGTGCATGTTTTATTTTGTTATTATATAAAAAAATATATACAGTTTTCAGTTTAAATACTTTATTCGACAACATTTGTCATAAAAGCTTTCGTCCCTATCTAAACATAATAAATACTAATCTAATAATAAAAAACATATTAAATAGCGTGCAATAGTGCTTTGTTGGCGAATAAGAATTTTAAAAATGTACACATTAAAAAGTAACATCACAGACCAGAGGGAATTCATGTAGTTCATGGGAGTTTTAAAGTGCGCGTGCGTATTATCCAGGCCCATCCCAGGTACTTGGCCATTGCAATTGCAAGTTGAGGGGCACAGTTAGATTTCAGGATCCTGAAGGCCTCGAGACATCTCCTTGTACCCAGATTTTTAAAAAATATATACACATATAAACATATATCTACCAACATAAAAACAAGAAAACAAAAAAAACGGGTAACAATCTTGCTAATGAATAGGTCTTGAAAAAGAGCCCTCATTTCCCAAACGTTCCCCTGCTAGAAAATATTGTAGAAATTGAACTTCAGGCTTGAATTGTACTTAGAAATGGGTATTTAGATTTTGTCATTTAAACTTGTAAATGATATGAGGAAAATACCCCAGTTGTATGTTTTGTTCCTATTGGTGGTGGAGAAGGGTTGCTCCTTTACATTGATGCTCTATACCATGAACTCTATGACCCAGTGAAAGGCTAGGGCCGCAATGCGTAGGTCAATTGTCTTTTGCACCGTATGGAACACATGAGTAAATAAAAGATTGTTAGAGACTTACCAACCTCTGCCGCATGCTTTTCTGTCCTGCTGGAGTCACATTGATGGACCAACATATGTGAGGTTTTGAGCAGTGGCGTAGCTAGGGAGGGGCGGGGGGGTGGTCCGCCCCAGGTGGCACAATTCTGGGTGCAGCGGCATTTACAAAGTGAGGTGCACTTGCTCTTCACACGGAGGTGTGCAGCACTGGCGGCGGCCTTTATAATTTATTAGAGGACACGCAAATTCTATATTAAAATAAATTATAAAGGCCGCTGCCAGTGCCGCGCGGCCCCGTGTGAAGAGCAAGTGCACCTTGTAAATGCTGCCAGCAGTGCAGCATGCGCGTCTTACCCCGTTTGTGGTGGTTGTCAGTGGATCAGATCCCGTCCCAGGGCCGTCAATCTTGTATCGCGCGAAAGCGCTACCAATGACAGCCCTGGGCACAACGTTTGGCCAGCCCTCGCGCGAGTCACACGCTCCACCACCACGCATGCGCTCACCTCTCGTGAGCAGCCGCCAGCACACCTATCACTGGAGGCGGGCCAGACCCGGGTGGCAAACTCAAATTGCCGCAGCCGGGCCCCTTTGTTACTCACGGGCCCCAAACAACTGCCCCAGCAATTGATTTACGCCGATGAGGCGAGCAATCTTCAGTACTTTTCCCAGTAGACCTATCGACCACGACAGGTCAGAGTTTGCCGCTTTATCTTGGTGCTTAACAGAATCTGCTCTTTGACTCCCTGGTGAAGAAAGAATGAAGCAAATGAGAAAAAACAAGGACCCCCTGAACAATGGATAGTTCAATTCCTAGGACAGGGAATTAAATGGTAGTGACAAAAACTCCTAGGCAATGTTAATAAAGCAAATATACACAGCATCCATAACATTAGGAAAACCAAGGAAGGCAGAAAAAATATATTCAAAGTTGTTACCATTTCCTCTCCTTATCTAAACAAATGATATTTATATAAAACATTTAAAAAATGAAACACAATATGTAACACATCACATTTAATCAATATGTATAAATAAAGGGTTAAAAAGTGGCAATATCTTTATTAACTCGACGCGCGTTTTGGCGTATATAACACCTTCTTCAGGAAAGCCACACAATTATAGATCCTGTTTCAATGTGATTAGTTCCTAATGATTAAAACTTGCAACTCCATAGTTGGTGGATGTTCTTGATTCTAATAAATGGCTGGTTATCAAACAAGCCTTGTGTAGGTACATTTGAAAAGTGACCTGGTCCCGCTAAATGTTAAAATCAGTAAATGATATGCTGGTAAATTCATTCATTGCATCTCAGACTGCGCCACTACGGCAGCAAAGGGTTCATCAGAGTTGTTTATCCGCACCGCTGGGGTCCACAGTCTCAGCTTTGTCGAGGCTTTCAGAAGTTCCGCACTACAGTCCCCCGTGCAGGTGCGAGGCTGGCCATTTAAAGCATGCAGCTTCACTGGTAAACAGGGCTGTGCTTCCTGCAGACTGTACATGACAAAGCATGCTCCATTGCCCCCGCCTCCTTGAACACCCTAAGCCCACCCACCCCCTGGTGCCAGCACAGCCTGGCAGGCCTCGGACCCTGCACATCAGAGCCCTCCCCTGGTGCAAGCACAACCTGGCAGGCATCTGACCCTGCCCACACCAAATACAGGAGGCCCACCGGCAGGACCCAGCCAGAGCCATGGCGGGCCATTGCTGCTGCTGCCCCGGGCCCTGCATGGCCTCACCTGCTCCTCCACCTGAGGACCCCCTCTGCTGTCCTGCAGCGCCCCCATGTAACCCCTGCTGCTTTGCAAGCATGGGTGTAGCACTTCGTACCAACTGAGCTGCTTCAGAGCACTTGAGGGTGAGGGTGAGTTGGCAGTAGATGAGACGATAAGCGAATGGCAGAAGAGAGAAAAGTTTGTGTGTAAAGTAGGCATGCCCCCTTCCCTCTCCAATACCTAGCAAGCCCTCCTGACCAAGGCTTTTCAGTACTCTCTGCAAAACCAGAGGCACAACTAATTCAAATTGGCACACACGTGCCCCTGCCTTGCACAAACCTGCATGCACATACGTGATCCCACCCATGAACCCCTACCTTCATATACCCACGTGCCCAACCCATGAAACCCTACCTGCATGCACCCATGTGTCCCACTCGTGCACCTACCTGCATGCACCCATGTGTAGCATCCGTGCATGCACCCACCCATGAACCCCTAACTGTGACTGCAGCCCCCAGGCCACCCCCTGTGGTTCAAATTTATGGAGTATTGCCTGCCTACAGGGAGCAGGAGATACACTGTGCGCCCCAGGCATAGCTCCACCCTCACTCGCGGGTGAGAGAGGTGCTACCTATGCAGGGCCTTATCAGTAACTAGGAAGTTCCTTTAACGAAAACAGAAGACGACCAATCAACAGTACCGGACCAGGCACCAGCTGATAGGGCTCCGAGCCGCTCACTCCTCATCATCCTCACGGTTTAATAATCCTATGACCTTCCTGTTACTGGGTCAAAAAAGTTGTTCAGAAGACAGCCGTCCAATCGTTGGCCTCTCTGTAGACTGCACAGAGCAATTGGTCACTATTCTAGTTGCCAATTTGTGTAATTTTTGCACTGGAGATACACAGCTGTATAAAGGCTGATGAGGCAAAATGAAATACAGTGTTTATAGGTGAGTGATTGCGTTGTGTGTGTGAGTGATTAAAACACTCTGAAGATCACTACAGCTTCTACAGGTCTCACAAGTTCAGAATTTAAAAAAATCAATAGTAATTATTTACAGAAAAATAATCGCTGTTACTTATTTATCTTGAAGAGCAAACGATTATTGATAAAGCCAATAGTCCTGGTTGATTTTAGGTTGTCAGTTGTGTCATATATCTGGATACAAGTACAGAAAGCTCAAAGAGGAACCAAAATCACAGAAATGTAGTTTACTTCTTTAACTCACACCCTTAATTACATAGGCCACCCCCGTTTCAGAGAACACCGCTTTTTTGCATGCCACGTAAAGCCCTTTTCAGTGGCGTCAAGAAGGCTCCGTAAGGGACTGGCGGCATCGTTCTGTATTAGGGCGGTCACTACACATTCTTCTGCTGTATCTCGATTCTTGTACGTGAAGTCTTTTATAGCGCTTCCCAACCCACTTAATCGGCTCTAGTTAGGGCGACCAACTGGCAAGGGTGCAAATTCAGGACAGTGAGTGTAAAATTACTGGAAAAAGGGTCCAAATTCAGGACAAAAATTCAGGACAGGAAGTCGAAATTCAGGACAGAAGGTACGTTTTACAGACACATCAGAGGAGGCTGCGCAAAAGTATATCAGTAAGTAAATTGACAACCACGTAAGTACAAGTGAAAATAAGTTCATATTAGGTTGAGCCAATTGTGCACTTCATGGATTTTCAGTATGCGCAGCTTCGAGCAAATGTGCAGGTCTTTTTGTGGTAAGAAAACCGCCCCCACCCCACCTTTCCAGACTCCCAGGGAAACGCATGATGCCCGGCCCAGCCAGGCCGGCATTGCAACCACCCTCCAATGGTGCCCCTAGTCTCCACAAAGACCCTCTCTCATGTGTATTTAATTTCTTTTATAGTGCTACTCATCCCAAGAAAGTAGGACAGGGTGTTGGGTGCATTACATCACACACATAATATCTAGAGAAAATGTCTCATATAAATGTGAAAGTCAATGTATAGGAAATGTTATTTAAGATAATGGGGGTTACAAGGTGTAATCATTCTTTCATCCATCATTCCATCTTTCACCATTCATTCAGCCCTTCCATCTGTGTGCCCATCCATGTCCATATTTAACCATTTGCAAACCTATCCATCATCTAGCCTTCCATCTATCCATCATTCCACTCATCTATCCCTCCATCCAGACTTTCACTCGTCCAATCCTCCATTCATCCTTTCACCCTATCCATTTGTGCACTCATCCATCCACTCTTCCACTCATCCATCCATTCACTCATCCATCTAGCCATTTAACCTTTCACCCATCCAGATATACTTTCACTTACCCTTTCATCCACCCAGTCACTCATCCTTCCACCCATCCACCCTTTGTCATCCATCCATCGTCCCTCGCTGTTCCCTTAGTCATCAATCCTTCCATCCAACCATCCATCTACTCATCCACTCATGAATCCATCCATTGACCCTATCACTCATCCACCCTTTCACTCAACCATCCATCTTTTCTCTCATCCTTCCACCCTTTTACTCCTTCACTCATCTATCCACCCTTTTGTCCATTTACCCTCCCTTGCACTCACTCATCCAGCCTTACATACATCCTTTGGCTCATCCAGCCATCCTTTCATCCTTTCACTTATCAATTCATCAATCCTTCCATCAGTTCACGCATCCATCCACCCTTTCACTCATCCATCCATCCACTCATCCATCCATTTACCAGTCCATCTACCCTTCCACCCTTACATCCATGTATTTACCTTTTCTCATCCATCTGTCCACTCACTCATCCGTCCATCCTTTCTCTCATTATCTATTCAGTCACCCTTTCATTCATCCATTCGCCCTTTCACTAATCCATGCAGCCATCCACCCATTCCTTCACTTACTCACTTTTTCACATTAACTATGAGCTGAGCCTCTGTCTGCAGAGTTGCAGACACAAGAGGCCCATCAAGTGCTTCACCCCTGCTCTATTTACTAAAGCAAGGGGTGGTCACTCTACCCCTGTACATAGCTAATCCAAAAAAGTGGAAGTCATGAGTCATGCATGAAGCACAGTGCCACTGTGACATGGTGTTGTTTTCAGGGCTTTAAGTGGGTTTAAGAAACTGGGGGGTCTCTCCAAAGGGGGTGTTCGATGTAACAAAGGGCATGGCCTAAAACAACTAAGCTAAAAATCTGTACTTAGCATAGTGTGCCGCCCGACTGGTAATTTCCTGCTTATTTCATTGCATCCAGATATATAACACAACAAATAGAGCTACACCTACAAGCCAGAACTATTGGCTTTGTCAGTGGTTTTCAGTTACATAAAATAAAAAAGCTGCAACCATGGCTTTGTTGAATATAGCACTGAAAATGCGTTCGTTTTAAAATGATGAGACAGAGAAGACCCATAACCCTTTTTTTTTAACTTGTTTCACTGCCTTCTTTTCGTGAACCTGATTCTCGTGTAGCAGCATTGGCGTTTTTGTGCATTTCTACCACCCGACTGAATGCCCTGCCCTAGACCAAGGCTGCAGGAGGCTCACCACATGCATTAAGACTACAGACTGTCCCTTTGTCATTCTGTATGTGGCAATCAGCCCCACACAGAATGACGATGGGTGGGTGGGGCTTACCTTGCGCTCAGTGCGCTCAGAGGATGAGTGCATGGCGGCCCCATCAGGGAGGTGAGGCTTCTGGCAGGGGAACAGTGATGTTCCCCAATGCCCAAAACTATGGACAAAAGGCATCCGTAAAAGAGATCGTCACAGACAACAGACGTGAGATCCAAATTACGGACAGTCCGTGAAATTTATGGACGGTGGTCACCCTAGTTCTAGTTGAGTCAAGCAGATCACTTTTCTCTGAAAGAAGTATATGCATTCTCTTTTTTACAGAGCACAAAACGCAAGGCCAACCTGTTTAATGTAAATAGATTTAGTAATTTTTCTGTAAAACTCAAGCACACAGCTGGTCTGCTTTTAGTTATTGAGGCGCCGGTCTGCTTTTAGTTAGTTAGGCTCTCTCAATACAAAGAAGGGTGTTTGATGTATTTCTTCTCTAGCTCTGATATATTGTGCCATTTTGATTATATTCCTAATTAATTTTGTAACTGCACTAGATTGTACCGACTCTGTTTAGGGAAATGAATAACATCTCCAAAAATGCAACATGCGATTGGCTCGAAGGTCAGGACTGCAAAGGTTGGCTCTGTTCTCAATATCTGTCAGATATACAATCTCCTCTTCCTCAGGCCCTTAGGCTGGTTTAATGTATAGTAAGTTTACCAGATAGGCCATGTCACCAGGGGCTCCCTGTTCAGGGCCATCTATTCCTTTTACAAAGCATTGTCATTTGGAATCAATCTATCTGGCCAGAATAGAGAAATAAGGCTTTACATTTTAAGGATCGTGTATTGTATTAATCTTTGCAATCAAGGCAACCGAGGAAAGTTTTTCAGAGCCTACCTTGCCAGGATGAATATATTTATTTCACAAAACAGAAACCGGTTGACACAAGAAATTTCTGAAAGTAAACAGTTATTACCGGTATCCTGTTTGCCTTCTGCTCTTCATTTCGATCTACCTGCCATGGGTCACAAGCGGAGTGCCATGGGTCACAAGGGGAGTGCCATTGGTAGCAAGGTGTTGCATGTGCGATCCCTGGTGACTTCTAAATGATAGTCCATGGCTGCACCCTTCCTCTTGATACTTTTCCTTGGCTCCTGCCTCAGATGCAGTGCCTCACTAGGAGCCCCTGCTTTCGACAATTGTAGCACATGTCCTGGTTTTCAGAGAGGGTCGAATAAATACATAGGGAGGTGTTTCATGGGCATTATGGCGGGTAGCTCACTTGAGAGCTCTTGACTGGCACGGAGAATGGGGGGCCCCCTCCATGTACTTTGCAGGGGGCCCCTCAAGATTCGTTACGCCACTGTATCAACACCTCCCTCACATCTGGCATCTTCCCTGATGCCTGGAAGTGGGCGGAAGTTAAACCCCTCCTCAAGAAGCCCACAGCCGACCCAACGGACCTGAAGAACTACCAGCCTATCTCTCTCCTCCCGTTCACAGCCAAAGTCACCGAAAGACTCGTGAATGCCCAACTGACCACCTTTGTCAAAGAGAACTCCATCCTAGACCCCTCCCAGTCTGGATTCCGCAGTAACCGCAGCATTGAGACCGCTCTCCTCACCGCCACAGACGACATCCGCATGCTACTCGACCAGGGACCCACCGCAGCCTTTATCCTTCTGGACCTCTCTGCAGCCTTCAACACTGTCTCTCACCACACCCTCGCAGCCAGACTTCACAACGCTGGGATACAAGGAACCGCCCTCGACTGGATCCGATCCTTTATCTCCGGCAGAACCCAGAGGATCAGACTCCCTCCCTTCCTCTCCAAACCCACAGACATCAACTGCGGAATGCCCCAGGGCTCCTCACTCGGCCCCACGCTCTTCAACATCTTCATGGTCCGCCTCGCCACCACCATCAGACAGCATGGGCCCAGCATCGTTTCCTATGCAGACAACACCCAGCACATCCTCCCACTCACAAAGAATCCTGGCGACACCAGACTCTGCTTATATGAGGGAATGAAGAACGTGGCAACCTGGATGAATGACAGCTGCCTCAAGCTTAACTCAGAGAATACCGAGGTCCTCATCCTCGACCCTGCCACTCAGCCTGGGACATCTCCTGGTGGCCCTCTGCCCTCGGAAGCCCACCCACTCCCATGAACCATGCACCACGCATGCAACCTCTGCATCATCCTTGACTCTTCCCTTTCCATGAACCGCCAGGTCAATACCGTCACTTCCACAAGCTTCAACAGACTACGCATCCTCCGTAAGACCTCCAAATGGATCCCCCCCGACTACGAAAAGACCATCACCCACACGCTCATAACCAGCAGATGGACTACGGCAATGCCCTATAAGCTGTTCTCAACTGATCCCTCCCTCACAGACTCCAGACCATCCAGAATGCCGCCACCATACTCGTCCTCAGGATCCCATGCCATGAACACATGACTCAACACCTACAAGATCCTCATTGGCTCCCGGTCAAGAAGAGGGTCACCTTCAAGCTCCTAACCCACTCCTACAAATCCCTCTACAACATCGGACCCAAATACCTCAACAAGAGACTATCATTCCACCCAAGAGGAACCTCAGCTCTGCCGACCTCTCACTGGCTGAGGTCCCCCGGATCCGCAAGAACAGAACTGGCAGGAGAGCTTTCTCCCACATCGCAGCTAAGACCTGGAACGAGCTCCCTGTGAACATCAGATGCTCCCCGACCCTGCACACGTTCAGGAAGGATCTCAAGACCTGGCTTTTTGACTGATCCAGAGCTCTCCCTCCCCTTAGCGCCTTGAGACCCTCAAGGGTGAATAGTGTGCTTTAAAAACCTCTGATTGATTGATTGATTGTCCATCCCACTTTCTGTCGTTCAGCAACGCCTCCCAAGCCCTGGCTCTCCCCTCCCTGCCTAGCCGTTGCTGTGCATTCCTCAGAAGGATCCTGCTCTCATGGTCCACCCATTTTACTAGCTCCCGCTTCCACCACTGTACATTGTTGATAATCTATCAGGTTATGGCCTTTTTCAAATAGTGGCGGGACCTACTCACTCTCCTTGTCAATCAATTGACGGCATTTTTACTAACAATACTGATGTCACAATAATTAAGACGTCTCCTCTGCCTTGGACTGACCAGAAGGCAATTTATTTTAACATCAAGGTTACGCAACCACACCTGCCTGTTTCAAACAAATCAGCCAGTCAAAAATTAGATGATGGAACAAAATATAAGGGACAGAACTAGAGCAGGCCCTACATATTGGTCCCCCCTACAGGTCCCCGATAATAATGATGCAACCTTCCAGTTTGGAAACTGGATAGCTACCGCAGTAAACAAGGTGATGCCTGGGAAAGTCATCAGAGTAAGAAGTTTCCAGGTGACATCGCCTTGGTATGGTCCAGATGCTTTGTCCATCACCACCTCCTTTTGTACCGCTTTGTTCGCCATAAGTTGGCAGGGTATGCTCAGATGTGAGTCCCTTGCTCACATTACCACTGGATTCAAGCAAGCCTGGCTGAAGACGGTTGAAATGCCAGAAACCGGTCCTAGAAAGCTTGTTTCCAGTCCAGGGAAGGCATGGCTTGGCAGTTCAGGCTGGACTGTTCCCATGAGGCACAGGGTCAGACTGATTTGCATATAGCCATGTCTGAACTGGAATGAAAAACGTGGCAACCTGGATGAATGACAGCTGTCTAAAGCTTAACAGAGAATACTGAGGTCCTCATCCTCGGACCCTGCCACTCAGCCTGGGACATCTCCTGGTGGCCCTCTGCCCTCGGAAGCCCACCCACTCCCACAAACCACGCACCACGCATGCAACCTCGACATCATCCTCAATTCTTCCCTCTCCATGAACCGCCAGGTCAACGCCGTCGCTTCCACAAGCTTCAACAGACTACGCATCCTCCGTAAGACCTCCAAATGGATCCGCCGACTACAAAAAGACCATAACCCACACGCTCATAACCAGCAGATGGACTACGGCAATGCCCTATACACTGTAATCAACTGATCCCTCCCTCACAGACTCCAGACCATCCAGAATGCCGCCGCCAGACTCGTCCTCAGGATCCCATGCCATGAACACATGACTCAACACCTACGAGATCTTCATTGGCTCCCGGTCAAGAAGAGGGTCACCTTCAAGCTCCTAACCCACTCCTACAAATCCCTCTACAACATCGGACCCAAATACTTCAACAAGAGACTATCATTCCACCCAAGAGGAACCTCAGCTCTGCCGACCTCTCACTGGCTGATGTCCCCCGGATCCGCAAGAACAGAACTGGCAGGAGAGCTTTCTCCCACATCGCAGCTAAGACCTGGAACGAGCTTCCTGTGAACATCAGATGCTCCCCGACCCTCTACACTTTCAGGAGGGATCTCAAGACCTGGCTTTTTGACTGATCCAGAGCTCTCCCTCCCCTTAGCGCCTTGAGACCCTCAAGGGTGAGTAGTGTGCTTTAAAAACCTCTGATTGATTGATTGATTGTCCATCCCGCTTTTTGTCATTCAGCAAGGCCTCCCAAGCCCTGGCTCTCTCCCCTCCCTGCCTAGCCGTTGCTGTGCATTCCTCAGAAGGATCCTGCTCTCATGGTCCACCCATTTTACTAGCTCCCGCTTCCAGCACTTTCCCCAAAATTGCCCACACACCTCCATATGGAAATCGACCAAAAGTAATTCCGCAGGTCCCACAAAACCTTGCTATTCTAAGTCCCTTACCCCACACCACTTCTCCCTCTCCTCGTTCCCCCGGTTCCTGAGTACAAGGTAGAGCTATGAGACCTAAGGGTGATCAATGCGCTTAACAAATACCAATACAATGCAGCCAAGGTCTGGAACGACCCCCACCCTCCACCTACAGCAAGCCCCACACTGTCCCAGTTCAGGAAGAACCTCAAGACCTGGCTCTTTGATTGACCCCAGCACTCAATGGAGCCGCCCCCCCAGCGCCTTGAGACCCTCACGAGTGAGGTGTTGTGCTTTTCCGACCCGGATTGTTTGGTTTATAGTTCACAATAGATTGTGCCATACCTCTAATAGTCTTGAAGGTCAGCCAGAGAATCTTAAATTTTATCAACCATTATTGTTCCAGGTATTCCCAGGAAGGTCCAGCTTATCTCTTGGAATGTGCCGGGCCGGGGATCTAAAATAGTATGTATGAACGTGTGTGAGTTTATCGAACAGTATGTCTTGTGCCTCGAGGATGGAGCCCCAGGCATGTTGTTTTCATTTGTTTATTAAAACTTTTTTTTTTAAATAATCACTATTATTAAACATTGCATTGTGTAAAATATTGAACTATATATTTAATTTAAAATAGTGGTAATTTTGGGAGAAACATGATAGATCTGATTTATATATATTGATGTGCTCAGTCCTTGATAAAGCCAATAGGCCAACTCTTTTATATTTGATGTGGTGACACTTTAACCTTTTCCATGCTCATGACGAGCTGAGCTCGTCATGAGGCATGGTACTCCGGTGCTCATGACGAACTCAGCTCGTCATGAGCCATGGAACGCTCGCACGCAGGGATAATTCCCTGCTGTGCTGAGCATTCCACGGAAACGGGTGTGGAGCGCACGAGCACTGTGCCTCATAACGAGCTGAGCTCGTCATGAGCACCGGGGCGCTGTGCGCGCCCCCCGCCCCCCAGCACAGCAGGGGAATTACCCCCGCACGGAAGGGGTTAACAAAGTCAGTAAGTCTGTTTGAGTGTTGCCAGGGCATTTTGAGACTAAGTAAATAGTGTGGTGTTGCATGCCTGACCACTTAAACTAAGGCGCTAAAGTAGGAGTTAGCTGGCGAAATCCATAGGGCAGCAATACATTGCAGCTGGTCATTATAAGTCATAGAACGATTACTAAAATAACTCAGAGTTCTGATTACCCTGGATCTACTAACAGAAGGCACTTCATTACTCTAGAATGAAACTATGAACTCCGTATGTTCTCACATGTTTGGACCACAACTGTCATCTGAGTGGTCAACAAGCCTGTATTACTACACTGAGTGCACACATGCATTCATAATCTTGACTTACTATTTGGCCCTAGCATCATGCTAGCCTTGAGTGTGGGTAGAGCTGTTCTTAGTAATGTGGGGTCCCAAACCTTATTTTTGACTTGGAAGTGGGCACCGAGTGTGCCCTCAAAGCAGGTAGTGGATTTATGTCCATGCCCCGGGCACATCACATAAAGCGATGATGACAGCTTGTGATTTCTATTAATCATTGTAGTGCCAGTGCTTTTTCTTTCTGTCAAGGTCAGAGTGGTGTAGTAACCAATTTTGTATAAAGGTCTCAGTTATTTCATCTCCAGAACTTTGCTCTGACATTATGTGTACGTTGAGTGCATAGATGTGTAGTGAGAGCATGGCACATGTATGATAGTAGGACTCAATGTTTGCTCAGAGTCTGAGCACTGGACCAGTGCTATCTATTTTAGATGGCTCCTGCTTTAGCATGGCAGAAGAGGGAATGTGGATACAACTTCCTCAGGCAGTGGATGTGCATTGGCCGCCTTCCTGTGATGCGAGGATGGAAACCCAGGCATTTTAAGATGGATAAGAGACTGTGCTCAGATGTTCAAAGTGAGGAAGCTTTTTCTATGCCCTTGAATAATGCTTCAAGAAGGCTGATGATAGCCAGTGCAAGATCTCACAGTTCAGAGGGCCCCTATTGTGTCTACTCCTGCTTGGAGCCTGCATCGCTGTTACCTGTTGTGCATGTTAGATCCTTGCACAAAGGATGTCCCTGAGGAACAGCCAGATAAATGAGGTAATTGAAATTTTTATGGTCAGGTATGTCCCCTAACGTGTACCCCAACGTCTCCATGTACGAGTTTAAAGTGCATGTAACTTCCCTCCGCAACCGAATCTGAAGACGCAAATACATTTGCGTCCAACGTCAACATGTCCTCTATCAGGTCCACCATGAATGGATTGATAATTCAGTTCCTAACCATGCCATGCCAACGTCTTTACATGGTGCACTTTCACGTTTTTCCTGGCTCTGCAGAGCTAGGCCCTGATTTCTGCCCTCGAACCACTTCTGTCTCTGCCTCTGAAAGCTGCAGCATGGAGATGCATCCCTGACCTCTGCCTTACTTCCTGCCTAGCGAAGCGGTGCCTGGCTCGGCCTGGCCTGCCTGCCAAAACAGTATTTTGCCTTCAAGTTATCAGCATAGTCAGTTCAGCCTCCTCGAAAACACATTCCTGTCTAGTGAAATAGGTAAACAACTTCCTGGCTGCAGAGCAAAGGGCCAAGCCTTCCTGTCTCCCTCATGTAATTCATTGCTCCCGTTACCATGGTAGGCCCATGGCCCCGCGCATTGCACTTAGACACATATGCATTCAGTATAGAATAGCCTCTCCCCAAGAGACCTTTACTTCAGATTAAACATTCCCCAAACTCAAGATATCAGACATGTTATAGGAACAGGTCGATCTGACATGCCAGACTTCTGTCTCCCCTACTAGTGCTAAAGTCAAAGCCCTCAGTTTTCCTTAGTTCCACGTCATACTAGTTGCGTGCGCATCCAGGTGAAATGTTTCAGCTGACTCTACAGAATCCTCTATGCACCCACCCACTTATGACACGTTTCTGTGACGTTTCCAGCACACACCTCCTTGCACACCCCTGTACACGCCTTTTTGCTACGCACATGTGTTCTTATCATATTCTTTTCACTTGTCACGCCTACTGTATCCATCGCCATTGTACAGTTTTACTATATATGTCATGTACTGTTAATAAATCGTTGACATCTTTTTGCCATCATTGCATATTCCCCGAACCCTTGTATTGATGGAATTTCCATGGCTCGAGCCATCCCGATTAAAGCCCGTATGACTCAGACTCCACGGACTCTGCCTCTCATTTGATTGAGCTATTCTTTTACTTGTCAGTGATTATATGGAAAAATTGTTAGGTAAATTATATTTACCACATAATTTGGCGCCCGAATAGGGACCCCTCCCCCACCCCACGCGCCTGCGATGCGTCGCAGGCCTTGCCCCCTACCACAGCCGTGACGGACTCCTATGCGCATCTGCAGGTTTTCCTGTATCTCCCTCAGGCCTACGGTGGAGACGGAGACTGCGGGACAGCATCCAGACGAGGCGGTGAGGAGTGCGGAGGATCCCGACCAGAGCCCAGCCGAGAGAGCAGTGTCCGAGGTGTCCAGAGGCCCACCTGTCCGAAGCGTCGAGGCGCATGCATAGTGCGCAGCAGCAGTGACGTCGTAGCAGTCCAGTCCAGTCCAGTCGAGTTTCCGAGGCCTTCCTTTCCGTGCTTCCCGGTGAGTACCGTTGCTGGTGACGCATCAAGACGGGTGCATTAATTTGTATCCGGTCAAGACGGGTTTGGGTACACAGATCCGGTCTGTACTGTTTTAGCAGTGCATCTAGTAATACAGTGATTCAGTGTTTCAGTATTCTTTGTCCTAGAATGTATTAGACAGTGTTTGGTCGAAATGTTTCAATGTGTTTAATGTCGTGGTATGAGTGATTGTTTGCATTTCATTACTGTGTTCATTGTGTTCGCGTTCAGAGTAAGGTAACCATGCCGTTATTCTCAAAGTTACGACAGATAGGAACTAGGAAAGGGATACTCGAAGAAGCAGTTCCCGTCCCACCTAGGGACACTCCAGGTCATTTTATGTACCACAAGCATGGCTTAGATGCCATACTGTACTTAGACTTATGGGCGGACTATACGAAGGACTTGGAAGAGAATCAGAGATGGCCCGTTACAGGGACATGGGATGCCGAGTGCATCATGAGAGTAGAAGAAGCGTTATGGAAAAAGAAAGCAAGACAATCACAGAAAGATGCCATAGAATTGTGGCGCAAAGAATCGCATAGACGGACAGAGAAAGAACTCAGAAAAGCAGAGAAAAGTAGAGAGGATTCCGAAAAAGCTAGAGAAAAGGAACTACTAGAAGAAGGAGAACGAGTCAGAATAGAACAACAAGACCGACAGAGAAATGCCCTTATTACAGGACTGTATCCAGTTCTAGCCGAGGGCCTGCCCAAGGCGACCCCGGAAACGCCAAGTAATCTGCCACCTCCATTGGTTCCGACTAAAGTACGTCACAATAAGACCGCAGCAGATATTTTCCTTTCTTCCTATTTAGATGATGTAGCTCCAGCTTATACTAATGTGCCTGTACTACCCATTAACAATGCACAGCAGCTTGCTCCGGTTGCACAAGTCACGACCCCTCCACGTCAACACTTTCCCGCACCTGTTGTCACTTCCCCTACTGGTCCCCCTACTACTGGTCCTCTCAATCCTTTTTCGACAGATGCAACTCAGGGTTCAATCCCATTACATATACCCGCCACACAGTCAGGTTATGCTCATGCTTCCGTCTCAGGAGGTGCCGTAGGTGGCAACGCCCACACTCCGCCACAATTACATCGAGTGACAATGAGAGAATTAGCAATGCAGTGTACACCTAAAGCAAGCACAGCTGAAAAGCTCAAAAAAACAATTGGAGATTGTAGATATGATCCCGTACCTGGCAAGCAAGGGGACCTGATGTTAGCATCATTACGTTTAAGACGTGTTACAGATTATCTGATGACATTACCAGAAATGCCAGAACATCTAGACAAAATATATCACTTTATTCGATCGGGGGAGGGTCCAGAATGTGTTCGTGAAGCCATGGCATATCAGAAAGTCGAGACTCAAGGGTTGATATTGCGATTTTTGATTAATTGTTTGATAAGGGAACAAGATCAGCCAGGTTATTCTCAAAAAGAAATGGAAGGATTGACAAAATGGAGTCAGAATATTGCAGAATGTAAACATGATAAGCAGAATTGTATAGATGTCATGTCCAGAAAGATCCGTAAAGAAATAGTAGCCATACATGCCCGACGCAAAGCCGACAGGACAACCGAATCAGGGGACGAAAAGGACTCCTCAGAGGAGGAAGAACCAGAGAATCCAGCAGCAACTCAAGACACGATAGCTTACGTAGGTAGGGCGAAACTCCCTAAACAGTACTCTTCTGATAGACCTTTCGACAGACCTATACGTCTAGAAAATAAAAGACGTTTTCTTCCCCCCATACCAGAAAAATGTTCTCTTGAACAGTTATTCCAAGCTACTGATAAAATCCTGAAAGATAGAATAGGTTACAATGAACTTAGTACAATGCGTGAACAAGAACTAGCACGGTCCGCAGTACAGTGGGCCGATAATGACAGCGTGTATAGAGACGATTCAGTAGCGCAAACATTTTTGAGTCTTACTCCGACTGAACAACGTTTAGTTGGTATGTACATGATCCAGCATATTATTATGCTATATGAAAGTCAGCATTCTGATCCAGGTCCCCTACACAATGTATTAGACGAATTACTTCTGAACAGATGGAGAGGCCTAGGTACTGATTTGATTAATGTTATTCTCGAACAACGTCATAGATATAGAACATTTTTGACTCCACATTTCGTTCCGGTTCCACCCCCAGTAAGCTATCCTTTTCACCTAGATAGACAGAACCCTTTACGAGAAGTACATCCAATCCGGAAACCAGATGATACACTGGAACGCGTATTTGTATACACGCCCATAACTAAAATGGAATTATTGGAAATGAAGAAAATAGTGCCTAGTCATGATAAAGATCCAGCAGGGTTTCACCGTGAAATAAAAGACATGTTACTCATGGGAGATTATACATATCCCGATATTATGAAAATTTTGAAAGTGTTATGGCCTGCCGGTATTTACGAGAAACTCAAAGAAAAGGAATGGGAGGTGGGAGATAAAAAGATTAATTGGACTGCATTGGAAAACGAAGAAACCGTACGAACCCCAGGTCTAGGTCTTGGGGAGAAAACTAAAGCATTACCAGGATTATTAGTACAGGTTTTGCCAAGATTGTTGACAACTAAAAATGAGGACTGGGATGCAATCTCAGCCTGCAAACAGAAACACGATGAAGACACTAGCGATTTTTACTCTAGATTCGAGAAATGTTTTATTATTAATAGTGGCCTGAAAACAAGTAGCGAGTCTTACCCACACCTATTTGTGACCAAATTAGTCAAGAATTCCTTACCCCAGGTTAAGAACCGTGTATTGAAAGTCGAGAGCACATGGCAAGCAAATACGCCTTCCCAAATGTTACAAATGTTACAGTACCACCAGAACAGAATTAGGGAGGAACATGATCACGAACAGAGACGTATGAAAGACACGAAAATGAAAGTGCTAGTTGCTCAGTCAGTTCCAGCTGATGGTCAGAAAAGGGGTACGACACAGTCCAATAATTCGGCGGCTCCTGTTAAAGGGACATGCAATTATTGTAAACAGCCAGGTCACTATGTAAACGATTGTGCAGTTCTGAAACACAATATAGCAACAGGTAAAACTAAAGAGAGACCACGTCCACCTAGACAGGACCAGGTCCAACAACATATTCCGCAGAATGTGCAGCCTATGCAGGTTCCACAACAGACCGTAGCGGTACCACAGCCCCAGCCCATTGCCGCGACACAACATGTCACACAGCAGATGTACCAGTATGCACAGTCCAATTACCCTGATTACCAGCAGTACACATGAAACAGCCTAGAGAGGGAGGTTGGCTTGCCTCTTATTGAGGTTCCTGTAGATCAAGAGGGTCCTTATGTACACAGTCAGGTATTAGGAAAGGATAGAAAGTTTTTGATTGACACAGGGGCAAGCAGAACTACCATTAGTCATGACGAGGTTCCAGGGGCACCCCTCTCAGGCACACATAATGTTTCCCTTGGATTTTCAGGAAAGCCTATTGTTAATGAAGTATCGAAACCAGTTCCTCTTGCAGTTGGTCCATTATCCCGTACTACAGATTTATTGCTCACGAAATCATGTCCAGAAAACTTGCTTGGTATCAAAACACTGAAAGCTCTAGGAGCTGTAATTTGTTGTTCTCCGGAAGGAGTAAGGCTGTTCCTTCGCGACTTTAAGGGTCATTATGTGTTGAGAGATTTTGATCCCAGGTTACGGAATGTTCCTGCACATTTATGGGCACAAGGCCCAACTGATGTAGGTTGTATGCACATTACACCATACCGTGTTACACTCAAGCCAGGAGTTGTACTGCCCCGAATCCGACAATACAAGTTACCACCTGATGCTGTAGTGGCTTTACTGAAAATCATTGACAAGCTCATTGCACAAGGAGTGGTTGTAGAAACCGATTCCAATGTTTGTAATTCCCCTATCATTCCGATTCTTAAACGCACTGATCCGAATGCACCTCCAGTTTATCGTTTGGTGATCGATTTACGAGAATTGAATAAATGTATTGTACCACAGTATCCAGTGGTCCCAGACATCTCTTCATTATTGACAGCTATTGATTCAGAGGCGACGTTCTTTACTGTAATCGATCTCAAGAACGCCTTCTTTAGTGTCCCCATTGATCTGGAAAGCCAGTACCTTTTCGGATTCTGTTTAAATGGCCGTAGCTTCAAATTTGCACGCGCCCCTCAAGGATTCACAGAAAGCCCCAGCATCTACAGCCAAGCATTGAAACGACAACTTGACAGTATTCACATGCCTGATAACACTGCCCTACTCCAGTACGTCGATGATCTATTGATCACCGCCCAAAGTGAACAAGAATGTGAACATGCATCACTGACAGTTTTGTATTTCCTGGCGGACAAGGGACACAAGGTGTCTCCTTCGAAGTTACAATTCTGTGCCCAGCAAGTGGTGTACCTTGGGCACTTGCTGTCCAAGTGGGGTAGACAGCTGACGCCTGATCGTATCCAGTTAATTGCACATCTTCCGCAACCCACGACACAGAAGGAAGTACGAGCTTTTATTGGACTCACTTCTTATTGCAGACAATGGATTCCCCAATATGCATTTCTAGCTAAACCACTCGTACAGTTGACAACACAGGAGGCAGCGTCTTCAGCTGTCCTCCCTTGGACTCAGGAACATACACAAGCTTTTGGCGAATTAAAGAAAGCCTTATGTCAAGCACCTGTTCTAGCGACACCGTGTTACAGCAAACCTTTTACACTCTTTGTCACAGAACGCGATGGCACAGTGTTATCGGTTCTCACTCAGGTTCAAGCAGACAAACACAGACCGTGTGCTTATTTTTCGAGTACATTGGATCCAGTAGCCCAGGCCTTGCCTGCGTGCTTAAAATCAGTTGCAGCAACAGCTCTAGCAATCAGACAAAGTGACTCCATTGTATTGGGACATCAATTAACTGTACAGGTTCCACACTCTGTGGAAGTTCTCCTAAACAGAACACAGACCCAACACTTGACTATAGCACGACTGACAGGTTATGAATTGACATTATTCCAACCACACATAGAAATCAAACGCTGCAATACACTAAATCCTGCTACACTTTTACCATCGAGCACAACAGATCCTACTCCACATGACTGCGTGGATGTCATTAACACCATCACGAAGCCCAGACAAGACTTGACAGATGTTGCACTACCCGATCCAGACCTGACACTTTATGTGGATGGTTCATGTATGAGAACAAGTACAGGAGAGTTAGTGGCCGCATATGCAGTGACCACTGAAACTGAATTCTTAGAAACACATCGCATTGACACCCTGTCAGCTCAAGCAGCAGAGCTCATTGCTCTGACTCAAGCCTGTATACGAGCTAAGAACTTTAAAGTAAACATATACACAGATTCACGTTATGCATTTGGAGTCGTACACGACTTCGGTATCCTCTGGCAAGAGAGGGGTTTCCTGACCTCTCACGGAGCCAAAATCCAGCATGGTCCCCTCATCCAAGCTCTGTTAGAAGCAATACATTTGCCTACAGTGATAGCCATCATGAAGTGCAAAGCACGTACAAAAGTCACAGATACTATTTCCCAGGGTAACGACCTGGCAGATCGAACAGCGAAACATACAGCACAGACTCATACTCATACGACTGATATGACAAAGACTGATGTATCTTCACTGACACATTGCATGACAGTTAGGGACTTCACACAAGATGTCATTGACATACAGACGCATGCTACTCCAGACGAAATAAAGAAATGGACTGAACAAGGAGGGGTCCAGACTGAACAGGGATGGATGACGAAGGGAAAGACCACATGGTTTCTCCCCGACTCTATGGTTCAAGTTATTATCAACACAGCACACAGTCCAGCACATTTGGGAGAGAAAGCCATGTTAGACAGTTTACAGAACCTCTGGTTTAACAAGCATTGACGAGCAGCAGCAAAACAGAAAGTGCGTACCTGCATGATCTGTTGTCAGTTCAATCCAGGAAAAGGTATTCCCGTGGAACGAGGTGGATTTCATCCTCCCGACCATCCTTTTGAAGTCCTCCAGATGGATTATATCCAGATGGACAGATGCCGAGGATTCAAGTATGTCCTCGTAGTTGTATGTGCCCTATCCCGATGGACAGAAGCATATCCCGTCCCAGATTACACTGCCCCGACCACTGCCAAGCAGTTGGTTCGTGAACTTTTCCCACGGTACGGGTTGCCCCGTGTCGTGTATTCAGATAATGGTCAGCCATTCTCGTCCGAACTCATGAAGCAGGTTTCACTTTTGTTAGGTTATCAATGGAAGTTCCACTGTGTTCGACATCCCGAGGCAACAGGTCTGGTGGAGAGACACAATCAGACTCTGAAAACCCGTCTTGCCAAAGTGTGTAAAGAGAAAGGCGTAGATTGGATAGTAGCTTTACCAGTTGCCCTCTTTTATATGCGAATGGTAGCTCATTCTAGGACAGGGCTATCCCCGTATGAGGTGGTCTTCGGTAGGCCTCCTAATATGTGGGGGACGCCTATGCCACGTAAAATAACCGATGTTGACAGTACTATGCTGACAGATTACCTTGCTTCCTTGATGTCTGCACTACTATCATGACTATAAACTGAATGAGGTTTATACATGGGCTGATATCTATGCCCGCCGTAAGTTTGTACCTACAAAAAGAACACCACCGGCCCAACATTCCTCTGAAGAAAGTTTGGTCACTGACAAAGAAACATCTATACAAAGAGGACCAGTTAGAGCAACACAAGAAGGAGTTATATTATCAACTGAAAGCAGTCAACATGCCACAACAAGCAGACAAACAGCTTTTTTGTCACAGGACCAGGATCAAGGTCAACCGCCTACGATGCAAACCACATTATTAACAACAAGCGCAAAACAAGGAGAGGAAGTGGCAGGCAAAGCACTACGAAGTGGACGGACAGTAGTCTAATAATAAATATTTCATCCACAACGTTGTCTAAACAACAAATAACAACACTAAATAAAGGTCTAACATTTGTGCCTACCACTCCAGCGAATGAATTGGAAACAGAAGGAGCTTTTTTCAGGTTCATGAGATCACTGAAACTAAAACATTATTTTGGGAATATAGTTGAATCAAGTGATGTCCGGATGGAACACACAGGCAAACAATTCAAGCCGAAAAGTACATTTGAAGCACCAATTTCGCATAAAATGCTGGACACCTTCGAAATCATGGTGAAAAATGATTTAAAGACATTGGATTACAAGAGGAGAAGACATAATAACTTGACTAAAGAAGAACAACACATCATCAACAATTTGGCCAACGACGCAAAATTAACCATACAACCTGCTGACAAGGGGGGCGCATTAGTATTAATGGACACCCAGTATTATGAGTACAAAGTCAATGAACATGTCTTAGACCAAGACACATATCTACAGTTGACTGCTGATCCAACACCAGCTCTCCAAAGGATGTTACAAGGCATATTGCAAACAGCCAGAACTAATGAAATAGTGGATGAAGACACAATAGCGTTTCTAACAGCTAACAACCCGAGAAGACCACGGATATATATGATCCCAAAGATTCACAAGCACCCGACTAACCCACCCTTCAGACCAATAGTGTCAGGATGTGGATCTATATTTGATCCCATTGGCCAATATATTGATCACTATTTACAAAAATTTGTTCAACAATGGGGCTCATATATCCGAGATACAACAGACTTCTTGAACAAATTAGCTTGGATAGAGGAAGGTTACCAAGAACATTGGATACTGTGCACAATAGATGTGGTCGCACTCTACACATCGATACCACATGCAGCAGGACTTGAAGCAGTTGAGTGGGCATTGTTAAAACTGGAAGACATATCAACAGACAAAAAGATGCTATTGATGCAACTAGTGAAATTTTGCCTTCACAATAGTTACTTTATTTGGAAAGATACATTTTTTGCCCAATTGACTGGAACATCCATGGGCTTTGCTGGGGCCCCAGCATACGCTAACACCTTCATGGCTCAATTTGAGTCACAAACCATGATGAGTTGGAGTGAATGGTCACATGTAAAGTTCTATTGTCGTTTCATAGATGACATTTTTCTAATTTGGGACGACACACAGGCAAAACTAGAACAAGTAATAAGAACGCTTAACCAGGTGGAGACCAGGATACAATTCACTCATAAAATAAGCAATGAATCAATAGATTTTCTTGACGTCAGAATCACCAAAAGGGACAATGGATTCAATACTGAACTGTACACAAAACCCACGGATCGAAATAGTGCCCTCAATTACACGAGCTTCCACCCGAGGAGCTTGATCAAAAATTTACCACTATCCCAATTCATCCGCATCAAGCGAATATGTTCAAACTTGCAGACATATGAGACTACAGTGCAAAGACAAGTTCAGAGATATGAGGAAAGAGGATATCCTAAAGATATACTACAAGAGCAGATAGCAAAAGTATCCACAATGGACAGAATGACATTGTTACAACCGAGACCAAGGAAACAACAGGATAGGATGGTATTTGTAACAAAATATACTACCCAATCAAACAGAATCAAAAACATTATCAACAAAAGATGGGAGTTACTATCCTTGGAACCGGATTTCAAAGGATTGTTCAAGGAATTGCCACTGCATGCATACACTCGAGGAATGAATTTAAAAGAGAAATTGAAACTTAAACATCAATCTGAGGAAACCTCCACCCACAGAGGGACAATTCGATGTCATAACTGCATTAATTGCAACAATGCAATAATAGGAGACACATGTGTTCACCCAACAACAGGTAAACACATACGTTTGAGACACACAAGTGATTGCAACACGCAAAACGTGGTTTACGGAATCAAGTGCCCATGTGGAAGAATGTACATAGGCAAGACTGAGAGAAAAATAAAAGTGCGAATAACGGAACATAAAAGCCGAATCCGGAATAACACCTTGACTTCGCCACTGGTACAACATTGGATTTCAGAGAAACACAGCATATCCCAATTAAGATTTCAAATTTTAGAACAAGTACCACTGAAACAAGGTGTGAACAACCATCAGAAATTATTACAACGTGAACTCTTTTGGATAAGATATCTAAACACCATGATACCCACTGGTCTCAATGACAAATACGACTTAGCGTGTTATCTGTAGGTACAATCGCAACAGAATAACCACAGAGAGACATTTTGTCATAATACACCAGAGTAACTCACATACTCATAAAGAACAATTATGTTTTGTGATCAGGGAAATGTAATTGTTAAATGAAACCAGTGATATCACTACAGAGAAATTCATAAGCAACTAGATGTAAGGTTTGCATGATGTTCTTATGTACTGCATAACCTGATGTATATTGATTCACACACAAAGTCCCTTTACAGATTCCAAATGAAGAACCAATTCAACACAATTAATATGTTCTATAAGTGAGAACACTCTAGAGTTACAAACAGCCCCTAGAGGTTCAAAGGACACACATTATGAGCTAGTGGACAATAGTCCCAGTATTACCTAAATAAGTCACAGAATCATTTAAAATGAGCTATTATTCACTTTAACCTAATAGATTCCGTAACACCAGTTCGATTCAACACACGGGGTAAATATGGTAGAATAACCATATAATCTCGGCACTGTCAGAATATCGATAGTACCCATTAGCCAAACGTATGAGATAGGAGCTTACCGCTCATCTAAATAAAGTTACTAGGAATTCGATCCACCCACGGACTCGAAAACCCTTTCAAACATGGCCGCCACAAATTTTGAGTATCCCAGACACACGGGCGAATAGTCCGTCGTCTAATGTGAACTCCGCGAAACTGACGCGGAGTTTAGCGGAATCAGTAGATAAACAGGGACCGAAGCACACAGACGCTAGTGCGGAGTGCGGGAATCGTTCAGAGCAGAAGCTACGTTAACTACAGGTATGACAGGAACATTTATATTAAAACCAAATAATAGACTTGGAGATAACCGATGAGGATACTCATGCTGTTACATTTCGGTTTTTTATAGATCGGGATAACGAAGAACTAAGAACAGGTAAAAACGGCAAGCTACCGCAAGCCGGTTCTCTTAGAAATGTTTTTGCCTTCATTTAAAATTAAAACGAAAAATGATTTGTATATTTCAGAAACCTGAGGCACATTTGAATCAGGTATGTGGAAAACTAATCACGCAGTAAGATGGTCTAATCAAACAAACATATATACTGAAGACCTTATTGCCCATTATTTTTTCAGAGACTTGAGATACCGTCTTTTAAGGTATGTAAGACTACTTTAGGCAAGTGGACAGTTATCACATAAGTGGATATGGCATCATTATATAGTGGCTTGCACTTATGTTTTATACACAGGTACAAGGGCCATACGAAGGGACAGGACTAAGGTCATACACTACCACAAGGACCAGGTACGCAAGCATTATGGTCATAGATGTACAGAACCCCCCGCCATAAATTGACACTTACACCATGTTTTTCAATTTTCTTTTATAGATACTGCCCCTGATGAAGGCACACACGAGTGCCGAAATGCATTGGGCTCATTCGTAAAATGTTGAATAAATGTATAATATTACATGTGCCAAGTATAAACTGTTGAACATGGAATGTATAAACCCTGTGAATACATGTCAGTAATGAAATAGAATTGTGTATGTTTTAAAAAAAGTAACTATGATTCATATGAAAAACAATACGAATTAGAGAAAAAATAAATGCGTGGAATATAACACAAGAGTGGTTTAAAATACATTTTGATTTAATAAGATTAGATAAAGCGCCACGGCGCCACGTGAACAGTGCGCGATTGGGTGGTAACTCAACACCACCATAACGAACTTTCATAACCAGGACTGACAACCCTTAACAATCGCAGCACCAGTGTAAAAAACTGAAAAATTCAGATAAATTCGGAGTGCTCCTACAACCCTCCTATTGTTCACAGGTTGCGGCAGCCTTCCCAGACAACACCGAGGTGAAACTGCATGAGCTGGTCCCAGGAGATGTCGTCGTAGTCCGTAACTTCGATAGGTTAAGCCCTCTGGAGCCCCCGCTGGAAAGAGCCGAAGATCGTTTTGTTGACTACAAGGACTGCAGTCAAGATCGAGGGAAGGAAAGGCTGGCTCCACTCGAGCCATGTGAAAAATTTTTATGGACTTCCGCCAAAGACTGATTCCCAGGACTATCGCATTCCAGATACTGATACTAAACTCCCCCTGGTAGAGAAAACTCCTCAGCAGGAGTACCGATTGAAATTGAGGTCTAGTAAGTCAGACAGTTTAATTGTTTAAGTCCCCCTCGGGTGAAGCGGTTAGACAGTTTCTTGACATGTATAAGATAGACCCCAATAGAGAGAGAGATAGACAGGAGATCAAGAAACGAAATTATTGTAAAAATCTCCGAAGCCGTTGTATCTGCACGCTGCTTATTATGTTTTTTCTGAGTCTTACGTTAATCTGCATCAGTTGGATGTTATATATGTACTTTCCTATTGCACATTCCTTTTCTAATGTCACTGCAGAGCACACGTTTAGTGAACTACCCCCACATGAATTGTCTTATCGCCTTGCGCTGCGAAACAATACATTCATCCGTATGTTACACCATTCTCACCAGATCAACAATGCTACTAATTGTTGGATATGTGGCCGACTCCCTCCCTATCAGAACTATAAGGGAGCTCTGCCCCTCTTTCCTTACCCGTTTACACATAATGGTTCCTGTGGTGCATGGTTTAGTTTAATATCCTCTTTAAACACTGAATCCCGTGTTTCCCAAGGCAAATGGATATGGGGAAACCTGAACACAAAGAAAATATGGCGAGACCCTGTGTGTTGAATGGTCAATATAATTTGACCAATGAATTTAATGTGTTTAGACAGTATGGTATTGAGATTTCAGGGTGAACTCTCAGGGAAGCTGGGGTTTCTATTCAGCTTAACCAAAGATGAACACTCTGTATTAGAAAAAGGATTAGGATATGCCTTAACAACCAAAATTGACAAAAGTTTTTTTCGGAAAATCAGACTGAATGACTTTTTTAAGGACAAAGATCCGAAAGATAGGTCCTCTAATAAATCAGGACTTAGACCTAAATCTGATTGGACACCACCTATCAATATGGTCCACAAAAAAGTTGATCTTTTTGAACAGGTAGTTGAAAAAAACATAGCTGACCTACTAAAACACCCTCATAAAGGTTCTCATAATCTCAGCAAAGTAGAAAGCGAAGCCCTGAAAGGTTTAGAAAACAACTATGAATTGACAGTAAAGCCAGGAGATAAAGGGGGCAGTATTGTCCTTATGGACACAGATGATTATGAAAAGAGCATAATGACCTTACTAAACAATCAAGCACATTATTGCAAATCTAGCAAGGAAGAATGGAACTCTTTGATCTTAAGGGTAGGAACACTACTAGATCAAGCTAAGGAAGACGAAATCATCTGTCAAGATGAGTATAGATTTTTACAAAATGAGACCCCAATCATCCCCGCATTATATGGACTCCCTAACGTCCACAAAGACCTTAGGGACCCCCCAATGCGACCTATTGTTTCCTGTATCAATTCCACCATAGAACCATTGAGTAAATATGTAGATAGATTTCTACAACCTTTAGTTGTCTCACAGAAAGCATACATCAAAGACACTACGAGTATGATAGAAAGGGTAGAAGGTCACCCTTTCAATCCCCAAGACCAATGGTTAGTGACACTAGATATAGAGGCCCTCTACACCAACATCCCGCAAGATGACTCTATCAAAATGTTAGAGGGCCTCTTAAACACAGGAACTGGAGACTTAGATGCCCATGCAAGATTCATAATAGAATGTACTGATATCATCCTTAAAAATAACATCTTTCTATTTAAAAAAGACTTATACAAGCAGATCAAGGGCACCAGCATGGGAGCCACCTGTGCTCCCAGCCTGGCATGCTTGTATGTGGCCAACTTTGAAGACAAACACATTTACAACAGTGCAGCACCTTTTTTTGAAAATTTAATTTCTTGGTCACGGTTCATTGACGATATTTTTTTCATTTGGACAGGAACCGAAGAAACCCTGATTGATTTTATCACATGGTTGAACCTGGGCGATCCAAACCTTCGGTTCACGAGTAAATATAGTAAGGAGACAATCGAGTTCTTAGATATTAATATCAGAAACAACAACGGCACATTAGAGGTAACACTATATACAAAACCCACGGACCGCAATACTCTTTTGCACTACAGCAGTAACCACCCCAAAAGCCAGAAAGATAACATCCCTTTTGGGCAATATTTACGTATCAGGCGTAACTGCACCAACTTGCATGACTTTAACAAGCATGCCGATGAATTGTCAAAAAAGCTGAGAGACAGAGGGTACCCAAACCATATAATAAAAAAAGCATTCCAGAGAGCCAGGTACTATAATAGAGATTCCCTCTTTAACAAAAACAACGAGAGATCCAAGAAAACAAATGAGAAATTGATATTTGTCACCAAATATACAGTTGTGAGCAATAAAGTCAAGAATATAATTAATAGGAACTGGTCATTGTTAGAAGAAAAGGATGGTACAAAACTGGAAAAACCGATGTTCAGTTTTAGGAGAAACAAAACAGTAAGGAATTGCTTAGTGCACACATACAAGGAAGATAGAAGCAAAACCCAAACCACTATAGATAGAAAACCATTACCCACGGGTAATTTTCCCTGTAACATGTGTACAAACTGTGATACTCTGATACAGGTCAACAAAATATCCCACAATAATGTAACACACAACATAAGGAGCTTCATTAATTGCAAAACCAAAAATTTAATTTATCTGATTTCATGCCCATGTCAAAAGGTGTATATAGGCGAAACCTCAAGAGAATTAAAAACTTGAATCACAGAACATAAATCGGCAATTAGGACAAAGAAAAAAACAGCACCCCTTGTAGAACATTGGCTGACCCATAACCACAGCTTAGACGATCTAAAGTGGTGCGGGATAGAAGTAGTACAACAAAGCCTGAGAGGTGGGAATATCCAAATAAAAAGAAAGAAGAGAGAACAGTTTTTTATGTCCCTGTTTAATAGCTTTAGAACAGGCCTGAACAACAAAGAGGACTGGGAAAGACTACTATAAGAGAGAATGTTAAATTTATTGCATGTAATGTAGATACTCCGTACACTGTCCCGAATTACAATAACTAGATGTGCTTATATATCAATGTGAAAAGATTATTATCTATAGAACATGTGAAGTAGACTGCATGCAAGTTAGATACTGTGCATACTGTCATGAAATATATTAACTGGACATACTCCTACACTTATGCGGATTAACTTTAAAGTGTAAAGCTTCTATTTAAGCTCAAAATAATGTAATGACTATAATACACAATGTGTAAAGACCAAGCAGCTAGAATAGTGAAATATGCTCTATACTGTTTTAGTATCATTGGTCTGTGATCTCTTTTCCGCAAGTTATACTAAATATACACTGTTCTAGAACACGTTGATATGCAATGATCATATATGTACCATGACTTATGGAGAGGGATCCTCATGTATAAGTCTCTTCGTAGCATAGAAAATACGAGTGCATGCATAAATTAAAGAAATGTTTTTTGAATTTCTGATGGGATCCAGCAATTGCCTAAATGAATAATTTTGCGACAAAAACAAGCAATGCCCATAAGAATAAGTATTAACACAGAAAAAGATTACATCTTCACGATATAGAATGTATGTTGCCACCATACACTATTATCTAAATGATATACCGTCATCCCAATTCAAAATGGCGGTCAAATTTCACAAAAACGGTGGTTCCGTAAAAATAGAATATTCGGTACATAACGCTTGGCCCTTAGGCAACTAAAATTCATCAGTTATTTAAAAAAAAAACATACCCCTTTTTATTTAATTCAAACGGTCACCAAACATTTTGGCAAAATTCACGAGCCGAATTTTTTCAGTATCGCAATATAAAGAAAAGCGATCCAACTTATAGTGGAATAATATATCTCCAATTAAGGTCACCATTGACAAAATATAACATTTATAACGTCAATAGTGAACAAAATGCGCCCCTAATGTGCTTCCGGGTGAACGCGAACAGAGACAGCATAAAACTGGAAGAGGAGGGTATTCCGATCATTATCGATGGAAACCCGGGTACAGAGGAGCAGGGAGGCCGTATCAACCAGCCCAGGTATGTAAATCAACCAAAAGTCGCCCTGTTTGTCTTTGTCAAAACCGAAGGCTTTAAGAAGCCGTTTAACAAGCGGGAGCCGCGTAATCTTAGAGAAAAACCTTGAAATCGGTATTTAAATGGCGGGTAATTGCATAACCCTGGGCAATACTTGCAAAGTCTGCATAAACAAAGCCTTGTACCTTCGTTTTGGCTAGCAACAAAACCTAAGGTTCTAGAGAGTCGTTTTTAAGAAGCGGGAGCCTCATATTTTAGAATGAGCCTAGCAAAATAATAACGGAACCAGGGGTGGGTTTAAGATAATTATTTTTGCCCGTATAGAACACTCATGATCCATTTATCACTCCATAACAGACAGATACATAACAGTTTAAACAAGGTGTTAATCAATGGCTAAACAATCCTTGATATAATGATGGGTCCCTATACGAGACTAACGCTTCATATATTCACCTGACAGAGAGATAAAATCTCCAAACAAGTCACCCTTCGAGCATCTCACCGAAGAGTGAATAGAATGGAGGAATAAATCGCTTCCTTTCTGGTGAGTGAAATCAATGTAAAGGCGCAAAACCAAGATAGAAATATCAATCGTAGACACATTGCCTCAATCATATTTTTTTCCCTTAGAGATTCCAATTGAAAAAAGGAATCCCAATAAATCTTAACAGAGAACAACCTATTATATCAAGTATCGGTGGCTCCTCTGTACCAGTATAAAAGGCAAAGGCAACCAAAATAAGGTAACAGCCAAAGAGACTGATGATTCCCATCAGCAATAGTAAACCTTTAGAATAATTGCATTAAATACAATTACTAGTATTTTTGTCCTTTAATTTTCCCAAAAGGTCTTGCTTCATTTTAACGGATATTTACCATAATGAGACACTACTGCTAAAGAGGGTCTTGGCAACAATGAAGTCTTCAATTTTAAGGTATTCAAAGAACCTGTAAATTAAGTGAAGGTTTTTAATTCTATAGGAATAGGCTGCATGAAAACATGTAGAGCCTTGGTTTGATAAAGTTATGGGGTGGAGACAGTATTATGTAGTGGGTAGATAATGTATTTGTAATCTGTATTAATGTACAGGAACAGGTATCTAAAATATGTCGTTCTGTTTCCAGATTTTGATGTAACTCTAGTCAAAAAACGTCCTGAAGAAGGTGAAACTATTGTAGCAACCACCGAAACGCCGCGTCGACTCTTGTCTTTTGACTTTTTGTGACTAACAGCCTGATTCATGAATCTCCCGTTTTGCGAGCCCCTAATAGCGATTCATAAGGAATCGCTATTAAGGACTTGCAAAACGGGATTCATGTAGGAATTGCTAAATAAATAGCGATTCCTACACAATCCTTATTTGCGAGTAGCAAATTGCTACTCGCAAATAAGGAATAACTCCCCATTCATTCCTATGGGCCAAAAGGCCCATAGGAATGAATGGGGAGTATTCCTTATTTGCGATTAGCAATTTGCTACTCGCAAATAAGATAGCGATTTAAAGGGTGCCAGGGGTGTCCAAAGGACACCCTGTAGCACCCCTTAAATGCAAATTGTAACAGGTGTTGCGCACACACATGTCCAAAGGACATGTGTGTGTGCAACATGCAACTTAGAAAAATGCTTTGAAAAGCATTTTTCTAAGTTTTTGCTATTTACCGAGAGGTCTGACCTCTCGGTAAATAGCGGCCCGAAATTGCGAATTAGCAATTTAAAAATGGTTGATGAATTGCATTTAAGGAATCTCAAATAGAGATTCCTTAAATGTAATTCCTCGCAATTTAGCGAATTAGCAATTACCGTTTTTTGCATTTGGGATGATGAATCCCAAATGCAAAAATAGCGCTCGAAAAGGGCCAGATTCTCAGATTATGACCCTTTGCGAGCCGATTTCGGCTTGATGAATCAGGCTGCTAGTACATTGTGTCATTTGCAAATTATAAAAAGCATCGTTTTTATTGTTTTTAAAGTTTTTAATTTTAGAATGTAACCCTGTTGAAGGGAGGTACCTAATAAATTGCTCTATTTTTTCATATATATTTTAGTTTTATTGGTTTCTTCCTGTGCTACCCACTACCATGAAGGTTAAATATACTGCATAGAAACCCCAGCTTCCCTGAGAGTTCACCCCGAAATCTCGATACCATACTGTCTAAACACATTAAATTCATTGGTCAAATTATATTGACCATTCAACACACAGGGCCTCGCCATATTTTCTTTGTATTTGCTCCCCTCCCTGTTACTGAACCAGGGGAACCTTCCAATTTACTTTTTTGATGAAACCTGAACACAGTCATGAACAAAGCATGTTTCCCAGACGAAGAAGGTCTTCCACAAATGACAGGGACCGATCTAGAAAATGAAGTGTATGGATTAGGTAATTTTACACTTAACCTCATGATTCTAAATGTTCAGTCAGAAACTAGTTCAGACTTGCCCTCTATATCAGTTTTACCAGCAAAAGGTGTATTATGCGTCAGAAAGAATGGTTCAGTACATCTAGGCCATAGTGACTGTACTACTGTGGTCGAATTCAGTGATGAAGGCAAGTCTACATTCAAAGCTTCCCGACATTCCTATTTCATTTGTGGTCAAACAGCTTATGTACGATTACCTCTAGATTGGGATGGTACTTGTTTCATTGCATTCCTATTGCCACCAGTTTTTCTAGCCCCATCTGATTATCACAGGAATTCCCGCCTCACTCACGTTAGACAAAAGAGAGATCTCCCAATCGTTGATCAGACTGAAACTACATGGGAACAATATACAGATTTCAATAAAGGATTCTTTCCTTATCTAGGCACTGTCTCAAATAGTAAACTGATACGCAAATTAACCAGAATCCGCGAAGCAGTAGTGAATGAGACTACTTCTGCTTTGGGCAACTTAACAGAGGAGCAGTCTGCTATGAGACTTGTTGTTCTTCAGAACCGCCTTGTCCTTGACGTCATCCTGGCCGATAGGGGCGGAGCTTGTAGAGTCATCGGATCCAGTTGTTGCGTGTTTATTCCTAATAACGCGCCATCAGTCTATAAGGCCATCACCAGACTTCACGAAATTGCCCATCAGATACATCAGAACCCAGGCTCCTGGACTTGGTCCGGTTGGCTCTGGAGTGTAATAACAGCCTGGGGATAGAAGCTACTGTCATTCCTAGGGATTATATTGGCCATAGTATTCAGTTGTTGTCTATGTCTTCAATGTGGGCCAGCGATTTGCGGCTTGTGCGCCACAGCTTGTATTCCCCGCTCAAGTTTACGTTCCCATTCCCGAATAAAGAAAGAAGAACAGATGATGTTATATGAACAAATAGATGGTCTCATGAAAATAGATATATCCTGATGGGTCCGTAGGGGACAAGGAGGGAATGAGGTAATTGAAATTTTTATGGTCAGGTATGTCCCCTAACGTGTACCCCAACGTCTCCATGTACGAGTTTAAAGTGCATGTAACTTCCCTCCGCAACCGAATCTGAAGACGCAAATACATTTGCGTCCAACGTCAACATGTCCTCTATCAGGTCCACCATGAATGGATTGATAATTCAGTTCCTAACCATGCCATGCCAACGTCTTTACATGGTGCACTTTCACGTTTTTCCTGGCTCTGCAGAGCTAGGCCCTGATTTCTGCCCTCGAACCACTTCTGTCTCTGCCTCTGAAAGCTGCAGCATGGAGATGCATCCCTGACCTCTGCCTTACTTCCTGCCTAGCGATGCGGTGCCTGGCTCGGCCTGGCCTGCCTGCCAAAACAGTATTTTGCCTTCAAGTTATCAGCATACTCAGTTCAGCCTCCTCGAAAACACATTCCTGTCTAGTGAAATAGGTAAACAACTTCCTGGCTGCAGAGCAAAGGGCCAAGCCTTCCTGTCTCCCTCATGTAATTCATTGCTCCCGTTACCATGGTAGGCCCATGGCCCCGCGCATTGCACTTAGTCACATATGCATTCAGTATAGAATAGCCTCTGCCCAAGAGACCTTTACTTCAGATTAAACATTCCCCAAACACAAGATATCAGACATGTTATAGGAACAGGTCGATCTGACATGCCAGACTTCTGTCTCCCCTACTAGTGCTAAAGTCAAAGCCCTCAGTTTTCCTTAGTTCCACGTCATACTAGTTGCGTGCGCATCCAGGTGAAATATTTCAGCTGACTCTACAGAATCCTCTATGCACCCACCCACTTATGACACGTTTCTGTGACGTTTCCAGCACACACCTAATTGCACACCCCTGTACACGCCTTTTTGCTACGCACATGTGTTCTTATCATATTCTTTTCACTTGTCACGCCTACTGTATCCATCGCCATTGTACAGTTTTACTATATATGTCATGTACTGTTAATAAATCGTTGACATCTTTTTGCCATCATTGCACATTCCCCGAACCTTTGTATTGATGGAATTGATTTCCATGGCTCGAGCCATCCCGATTAAAGCCCGTATGCCTCAGACTCCACGGACTCTGCCTCTCATTTGATTGAGCTATTCTTTTACTTGTCAGTGATTATATGGAAAAATTGTTAGGTAAATTATATTTACCACATAAGGACACCTGAAAAAGAGCCGACCCAAACCGGTTCTGAAACCTTAGACAGTGGATCCCAACTTCCTTCCATTTCCAGGTGTGTAAGTACATGCGACCTACTAGCTCTCAAGGAAGCACTGATACTAAAACGTTGCTTATATTTGACCCTGTCCTGTAAATCAGACAATGACACTCTGTGACTTCCAAAAAGTAGAATACAAAAGGTCCTACAGGTCACAGAGGAGATTCAAAATCAAGGTTGTGGGAACTTCTGAATCACTTCCATTGACGTTTTGTGCTATTCAATTTTAATTACATGTAACTACCTATGGGCTAACATTTAATCAGGCTCTTTTACCCTTTTATTATGGCTCTCTTATCTCCATCCCTCACTTACAGTAGGCTTAGTCTGCAGGGATCACTTCTATTGCCTTGCACATTTTACAGTAGAGTATTACTATTCCTCTGTCAGTAGCATCATTGCACTATTATAGCCCATCTATTCCAGAGTTCTGTGCAAACTACTTTTCTTTTTTAAATTCTGAGAATATTCCAGTGATGAAGCTACAAGTCTGTAGCTCTCACAAGTACTCACTTGATAAAGGTATCTGCACATGTGGCAAAGCATGTGTGTACTTTCAGTCAGTGGAAATGGGGCAGCAAATGCTATTACAAGTGTTTCTTTCTAAATTTGAGCAATATTTTCCACAAGGAGAAAGTTTCCATTTGTCCCCATTTCAATTTGAGGTGCTCCCTTCAAACCGCAAAACAAAATGAATAATTCCCTTGACTGGGCTGAATATGCACATGTGTTCTGGGCGGGGAACTGTTTGCCAATTATTGGTGAAACAAACGATTTTCAAACATAGGGGCGTCGAACTGGTTTTGCTGCTGAACCAACTCAGAAATGCCCACAAATCAGCACAACTTAGCAAATGCATTAACACAGACATTCCACCAAATCTGCTATATTATTGTGTTAGCAGTCTCCATTTAGAAAGGCATAAACCCAACACCATTTATTTTACTAGTTGGTGGTGGGTTTTGCACTACCAATGATTATTATTCTGCACCTTGTGTTTGGGGCATGATGCCTTTGAGAATGAACCAATGGTGCTACAGGAAGCTTGAACCTGCATTCTGGTGCATTGAACAATTATTTTACTGTCATTTGATATTCTGAGGACTTTATTCCATTATTTTGCCTTCTCCCCTCCACAAGTCTCTCTTCTCCCGCTCATTCCTTCATATCTCCTTCTACCCTTTGCTTATTACAGCTAGTCACTCAGGAAGCTTCCAAGTGCAGGTGGGGAACTATTTAACAAGTAACTGAGCTCTCTTGCGAGCTTTTTGATGTGGTGAAAATCACATCTGGTATTTCTGTCATCTATTTCAAATATCTCCTCTGATATTTTCAATTTAGTACCTGCAAGTGTGGTAAGAAGGGTGCAGTTCAGTGAGACAGATTGCATCTTTTCCTCTCAGCAGTCTTTGGCCCCCTTAGATGGAGACACCTGCGCTTTTGATCTTTTAAATGTAGGTTACAGAACAGAATGAACTCCACCTCCAATAAAAATGTTTTAACATTTACAAGTTCTTTTAAAAGACAAACAATGGAATCCAAAAGAATGAAAAAGTAAATATTTGCACAGGATGTGATAAACCAGCAAGAGAAATTATGTTTACTGGAAAATGTCCCAGAAGATGAACAGGATTTCAGTTTTGTGACGCGGATGTTGAACCTGTCACTGGAGAAAACAGAAACATTGTTTTCAGGCTTAATAATGTCATTCATGGATTTTTATTGAAGCTTAAAACACCCACCCACATGTGTGATTAGCCCAAGTAATAACAACACAAAAAGGGGAAAACTCTTACAGAATCTTTGGTGTAAATGATAGAATGTGGAAAAAGATGAATACATTTTTGGTGGTTTTCAGCAGGTGTCTGCTTGAACGATATTGGGGACTATAGTATCTACCAGATCATTCATTTTAGATTGTCTCGGGAGGTTGACATAGAACTGAAGCTCATCAAAAGCTTTATTGGGAATACCAAAGCTGGTAAAAGACAAAACAGAAAACAAGGCATGTCACGTCACACTCTCACACTTTGCAGCTCTTTACTGGAGATTATAAAGCTGCCACATCACTGTTTTGAGAAAAGACAAAAAATTGCATCTGTTACAAACCATTTCTTCTAAAGCATAAATGGAAAATGTGAAGGGGCATTATCCAGAGATTCACCAACTACCCAAGTTAAGTGTGCTACTCGCAAATAAGATAGCGATTTAAAGGGTGCCAGGGGTGTCCAAAGGACACCCTGTAGCACCCCTTAAATGCAAATTGTAACAGGTGTTGCGCACACACATGTCCAAAGGACATGTGTTTGTGCAACATGCAACTTAGAAAAATGCTTTGAAAAGCATTTTTCTAAGTTTTTGCTATTTACCGAGAGGTCTGACCTCTCGGTAAATAGCGGCCCGAAATTGCGAATTAGCAATTTAAAAATGGTTGATGAATTGCATTTAAGGAATCTCAAATAGAGATTCCTTAAATGTAATTCCTCGCAATTTAGCGAATTAGCAATTACCGTTTTTTGCATTTGGGATGATGAATCCCAAATGCAAAAATAGCGCTCGAAAAGGGCCAGATTCTCAGATTATGACCCTTTGCGAGCCGATTTCGGCTTGATGAATCAGGCTGCTAGTACATTGTGTCATTTGCAAATTATAAAAAGCATCGTTTTTATTGTTTTTAAAGTTTTTAATTTTAGAATGTAACCCTGTTGAAGGGAGGTACCTAATAAATTGCTCTATTTTTTCATATATATTTTAGTTTTATTGGTTTCTTCCTGTGCTACCCACTACCATGAAGGTTAAATATACTGCATAGAAACCCCAGCTTCCCTGAGAGTTCACCCCGAAATCTCGATACCATACTGTCTAAACACATTAAATTCATTGGTCAAATTATATTGACCATTCAACACACAGGGCCTCGCCATATTTTCTTTGTATTTGCTCCCCTCCCTGTTACTGAACCAGGGGAACCTTCCAATTTACTTTTTTGATGAAACCTGAACACAGTCATGAACAAAGCATGTTTCCCAGACGAAGAAGGTCTTCCACAAATGACAGGGACCGATCTAGAAAATGAAGTGTATGGATTAGGTAATTTTACACTTAACCTCATGATTCTAAATGTTCAGTCAGAAACTAGTTCAGACTTGCCCTCTATATCAGTTTTACCAGCAAAAGGTGTATTATGCGTCAGAAAGAATGGTTCAGTACATCTAGGCCATAGTGACTGTACTACTGTGGTCGAATTCAGTGATGAAGGCAAGTCTACATTCAAAGCTTCCCGACATTCCTATTTCATTTGTGGTCAAACAGCTTATGTACGATTACCTCTAGATTGGGATGGTACTTGTTTCATTGCATTCCTATTGCCACCAGTTTTTCTAGCCCCATCTGATTATCACAGGAATTCCCGCCTCACTCACGTTAGACAAAAGAGAGATCTCCCAATCGTTGATCAGACTGAAACTACATGGGAACAATATACAGATTTCAATAAAGGATTCTTTCCTTATCTAGGCACTGTCTCAAATAGTAAACTGATACGCAAATTAACCAGAATCCTCGAAGCAGTAGTGAATGAGACTACTTCTGCTTTGGGCAACTTAACAGAGGAGCAGTCTGCTATGAGACTTGTTGTTCTTCAGAACCGCCTTGTCCTTGACGTCATCCTGGCCGATAGGGGCGGAGCTTGTAGAGTCATCGGATCCAGTTGTTGCGTGTTTATTCCTAATAACGCGCCATCAGTCTATAAGGCCATCACCAGACTTCACGAAATTGCCCATCAGATACATCAGAACCCAGGCTCCTGGACTTGGTCCGGTTGGCTCTGGAGTGTAATAACAGCCTGGGGATAGAAGCTACTGTCATTCCTAGGGATTATATTGGCCATAGTATTCAGTTGTTGTCTATGTCTTCAATGTGGGCCAGCGATTTGCGGCTTGTGCGCCACAGCTTGTATTCCCCGCTCAAGTTTACGTTCCCATTCCCGAATAAAGAAAGAAGAACAGATGATGTTATATGAACAAATAGATGGTCTCATGAAAATAGATATATCCTGATGGGTCCGTAGGGGACAAGGAGGGAATGAGGTAATTGAAATTTTTATGGTCAGGTATGTCCCCTAACGTGTACCCCAACGTCTCCATGTACGAGTTTAAAGTGCATGTAACTTCCCTCCGCAACCGAATCTGAAGACGCAAATACATTTGCGTCCAACGTCAACATGTCCTCTATCAGGTCCACCATGAATGGATTGATAATTCAGTTCCTAACCATGCCATGCCAACGTCTTTACATGGTGCACTTTCACGTTTTTCCTGGCTCTGCAGAGCTAGGCCCTGATTTCTGCCCTCGAACCACTTCTGTCTCTGCCTCTGAAAGCTGCAGCATGGAGATGCATCCCTGACCTCTGCCTTACTTCCTGCCTAGCGATGCGGTGCCTGGCTCGGCCTGGCCTGCCTGCCAAAACAGTATTTTGCCTTCAAGTTATCAGCATACTCAGTTCAGCCTCCTCGAAAACACATTCCTGTCTAGTGAAATAGGTAAACAACTTCCTGGCTGCAGAGCAAAGGGCCAAGCCTTCCTGTCTCCCTCATGTAATTCATTGCTCCCGTTACCATGGTAGGCCCATGGCCCCGCGCATTGCACTTAGTCACATATGCATTCAGTATAGAATAGCCTCTGCCCAAGAGACCTTTACTTCAGATTAAACATTCCCCAAACACAAGATATCAGACATGTTATAGGAACAGGTCGATCTGACATGCCAGACTTCTGTCTCCCCTACTAGTGCTAAAGTCAAAGCCCTCAGTTTTCCTTAGTTCCACGTCATACTAGTTGCGTGCGCATCCAGGTGAAATATTTCAGCTGACTCTACAGAATCCTCTATGCACCCACCCACTTATGACACGTTTCTGTGACGTTTCCAGCACACACCTAATTGCACACCCCTGTACACGCCTTTTTGCTACGCACATGTGTTCTTATCATATTCTTTTCACTTGTCACGCCTACTGTATCCATCGCCATTGTACAGTTTTACTATATATGTCATGTACTGTTAATAAATCGTTGACATCTTTTTGCCATCATTGCACATTCCCCGAACCTTTGTATTGATGGAATTGATTTCCATGGCTCGAGCCATCCCGATTAAAGCCCGTATGCCTCAGACTCCACGGACTCTGCCTCTCATTTGATTGAGCTATTCTTTTACTTGTCAGTGATTATATGGAAAAATTGTTAGGTAAATTATATTTACCACATAAGGACACCTGAAAAAGAGCCGACCCAAACCGGTTCTGAAACCTTAGACAGTGGATCCCAACTTCCTTCCATTTCCAGGTGTGTAAGTACATGCGACCTACTAGCTCTCAAGGAAGCACTGATACTAAAACGTTGCTTATATTTGACCCTGTCCTGTAAATCAGACAATGACACTCTGTGACTTCCAAAAAGTAGAATACAAAAGGTCCTACAGGTCACAGAGGAGATTCAAAATCAAGGTTGTGGGAACTTCTGAATCACTTCCATTGACGTTTTGTGCTATTCAATTTTAATTACATGTAACTACCTATGGGCTAACATTTAATCAGGCTCTTTTACCCTTTTATTATGGCTCTCTTATCTCCATCCCTCACTTACAGTAGGCTTAGTCTGCAGGGATCACTTCTATTGCCTTGCACATTTTACAGTAGAGTATTACTATTCCTCTGTCAGTAGCATCATTGCACTATTATAGCCCATCTATTCCAGAGTTCTGTGCAAACTACTTTTCTTTTTTAAATTCTGAGAATATTCCAGTGATGAAGCTACAAGTCTGTAGCTCTCACAAGTACTCACTTGATAAAGGTATCTGCACATGTGGCAAAGCATGTGTGTACTTTCAGTCAGTGGAAATGGGGCAGCAAATGCTATTACAAGTGTTTCTTTCTAAATTTGAGCAATATTTTCCACAAGGAGAAAGTTTCCATTTGTCCCCATTTCAATTTGAGGTGCTCCCTTCAAACCGCAAAACAAAATGAATAATTCCCTTGACTGGGCTGAATATGCACATGTGTTCTGGGCGGGGAACTGTTTGCCAATTATTGGTGAAACAAACGATTTTCAAACATAGGGGCGTCGAACTGGTTTTGCTGCTGAACCAACTCAGAAATGCCCACAAATCAGCACAACTTAGCAAATGCATTAACACAGACATTCCACCAAATCTGCTATATTATTGTGTTAGCAGTCTCCATTTAGAAAGGCATAAACCCAACACCATTTATTTTACTAGTTGGTGGTGGGTTTTGCACTACCAATGATTATTATTCTGCACCTTGTGTTTGGGGCATGATGCCTTTGAGAATGAACCAATGGTGCTACAGGAAGCTTGAACCTGCATTCTGGTGCATTGAACAATTATTTTACTGTCATTTGATATTCTGAGGACTTTATTCCATTATTTTGCCTTCTCCCCTCCACAAGTCTCTCTTCTCCCGCTCATTCCTTCATATCTCCTTCTACCCTTTGCTTATTACAGCTAGTCACTCAGGAAGCTTCCAAGTGCAGGTGGGGAACTATTTAACAAGTAACTGAGCTCTCTTGCGAGCTTTTTGATGTGGTGAAAATCACATCTGGTATTTCTGTCATCTATTTCAAATATCTCCTCTGATATTTTCAATTTAGTACCTGCAAGTGTGGTAAGAAGGGTGCAGTTCAGTGAGACAGATTGCATCTTTTCCTCTCAGCAGTCTTTGGCCCCCTTAGATGGAGACACCTGCGCTTTTGATCTTTTAAATGTAGGTTACAGAACAGAATGAACTCCACCTCCAATAAAAATGTTTTAACATTTACAAGTTCTTTTAAAAGACAAACAATGGAATCCAAAAGAATGAAAAAGTAAATATTTGCACAGGATGTGATAAACCAGCAAGAGAAATTATGTTTACTGGAAAATGTCCCAGAAGATGAACAGGATTTCAGTTTTGTGACGCGGATGTTGAACCTGTCACTGGAGAAAACAGAAACATTGTTTTCAGGCTTAATAATGTCATTCATGGATTTTTATTGAAGCTTAAAACACCCACCCACATGTGTGATTAGCCCAAGTAATAACAACACAAAAAGGGGAAAACTCTTACAGAATCTTTGGTGTAAATGATAGAATGTGGAAAAAGATGAATACATTTTTGGTGGTTTTCAGCAGGTGTCTGCTTGAACGATATTGGGGACTATAGTATCTACCAGATCATTCATTTTAGATTGTCTCGGGAGGTTGACATAGAACTGAAGCTCATCAAAAGCTTTATTGGGAATACCAAAGCTGGTAAAAGACAAAACAGAAAACAAGGCATGTCACGTCACACTCTCACACTTTGCAGCTCTTTACTGGAGATTATAAAGCTGCCACATCACTGTTTTGAGAAAAGACAAAAAATTGCATCTGTTACAAACCATTTCTTCTAAAGCATAAATGGAAAATGTGAAGGGGCATTATCCAGAGATTCACCAACTACCCAAGTTAAGTGTGCTACTCGCAAATAAGATAGCGATTTAAAGGGTGCCAGGGGTGTCCAAAGGACACCCTGTAGCACCCCTTAAATGCAAATTGTAACAGGTGTTGCGCACACACATGTCCAAAGGACATGTGTTTGTGCAACATGCAACTTAGAAAAATGCTTTGAAAAGCATTTTTCTAAGTTTTTGCTATTTACCGAGAGGTCTGACCTCTCGGTAAATAGCGGCCCGAAATTGCGAATTAGCAATTTAAAAATGGTTGATGAATTGCATTTAAGGAATCTCAAATAGAGATTCCTTAAATGTAATTCCTCGCAATTTAGCGAATTAGCAATTACCGTTTTTTGCATTTGGGATGATGAATCCCAAATGCAAAAATAGCGCTCGAAAAGGGCCAGATTCTCAGATTATGACCCTTTGCGAGCCGATTTCGGCTTGATGAATCAGGCTGCTAGTACATTGTGTCATTTGCAAATTATAAAAAGCATCGTTTTTATTGTTTTTAAAGTTTTTAATTTTAGAATGTAACCCTGTTGAAGGGAGGTACCTAATAAATTGCTCTATTTTTTCATATATATTTTAGTTTTATTGGTTTCTTCCTGTGCTACCCACTACCATGAAGGTTAAATATACTGCATAGAAACCCCAGCTTCCCTGAGAGTTCACCCCGAAATCTCGATACCATACTGTCTAAACACATTAAATTCATTGGTCAAATTATATTGACCATTCAACACACAGGGCCTCGCCATATTTTCTTTGTATTTGCTCCCCTCCCTGTTACTGAACCAGGGGAACCTTCCAATTTACTTTTTTGATGAAACCTGAACACAGTCATGAACAAAGCATGTTTCCCAGACGAAGAAGGTCTTCCACAAATGACAGGGACCGATCTAGAAAATGAAGTGTATGGATTAGGTAATTTTACACTTAACCTCATGATTCTAAATGTTCAGTCAGAAACTAGTTCAGACTTGCCCTCTATATCAGTTTTACCAGCAAAAGGTGTATTATGCGTCAGAAAGAATGGTTCAGTACATCTAGGCCATAGTGACTGTACTACTGTGGTCGAATTCAGTGATGAAGGCAAGTCTACATTCAAAGCTTCCCGACATTCCTATTTCATTTGTGGTCAAACAGCTTATGTACGATTACCTCTAGATTGGGATGGTACTTGTTTCATTGCATTCCTATTGCCACCAGTTTTTCTAGCCCCATCTGATTATCACAGGAATTCCCGCCTCACTCACGTTAGACAAAAGAGAGATCTCCCAATCGTTGATCAGACTGAAACTACATGGGAACAATATACAGATTTCAATAAAGGATTCTTTCCTTATCTAGGCACTGTCTCAAATAGTAAACTGATACGCAAATTAACCAGAATCCTCGAAGCAGTAGTGAATGAGACTACTTCTGCTTTGGGCAACTTAACAGAGGAGCAGTCTGCTATGAGACTTGTTGTTCTTCAGAACCGCCTTGTCCTTGACGTCATCCTGGCCGATAGGGGCGGAGCTTGTAGAGTCATCGGATCCAGTTGTTGCGTGTTTATTCCTAATAACGCGCCATCAGTCTATAAGGCCATCACCAGACTTCACGAAATTGCCCATCAGATACATCAGAACCCAGGCTCCTGGACTTGGTCCGGTTGGCTCTGGAGTGTAATAACAGCCTGGGGATAGAAGCTACTGTCATTCCTAGGGATTATATTGGCCATAGTATTCAGTTGTTGTCTATGTCTTCAATGTGGGCCAGCGATTTGCGGCTTGTGCGCCACAGCTTGTATTCCCCGCTCAAGTTTACGTTCCCATTCCCGAATAAAGAAAGAAGAACAGATGATGTTATATGAACAAATAGATGGTCTCATGAAAATAGATATATCCTGATGGGTCCGTAGGGGACAAGGAGGGAATGAGGTAATTGAAATTTTTATGGTCAGGTATGTCCCCTAACGTGTACCCCAACGTCTCCATGTACGAGTTTAAAGTGCATGTAACTTCCCTCCGCAACCGAATCTGAAGACGCAAATACATTTGCGTCCAACGTCAACATGTCCTCTATCAGGTCCACCATGAATGGATTGATAATTCAGTTCCTAACCATGCCATGCCAACGTCTTTACATGGTGCACTTTCACGTTTTTCCTGGCTCTGCAGAGCTAGGCCCTGATTTCTGCCCTCGAACCACTTCTGTCTCTGCCTCTGAAAGCTGCAGCATGGAGATGCATCCCTGACCTCTGCCTTACTTCCTGCCTAGCGATGCGGTGCCTGGCTCGGCCTGGCCTGCCTGCCAAAACAGTATTTTGCCTTCAAGTTATCAGCATACTCAGTTCAGCCTCCTCGAAAACACATTCCTGTCTAGTGAAATAGGTAAACAACTTCCTGGCTGCAGAGCAAAGGGCCAAGCCTTCCTGTCTCCCTCATGTAATTCATTGCTCCCGTTACCATGGTAGGCCCATGGCCCCGCGCATTGCACTTAGTCACATATGCATTCAGTATAGAATAGCCTCTGCCCAAGAGACCTTTACTTCAGATTAAACATTCCCCAAACACAAGATATCAGACATGTTATAGGAACAGGTCGATCTGACATGCCAGACTTCTGTCTCCCCTACTAGTGCTAAAGTCAAAGCCCTCAGTTTTCCTTAGTTCCACGTCATACTAGTTGCGTGCGCATCCAGGTGAAATATTTCAGCTGACTCTACAGAATCCTCTATGCACCCACCCACTTATGACACGTTTCTGTGACGTTTCCAGCACACACCTAATTGCACACCCCTGTACACGCCTTTTTGCTACGCACATGTGTTCTTATCATATTCTTTTCACTTGTCACGCCTACTGTATCCATCGCCATTGTACAGTTTTACTATATATGTCATGTACTGTTAATAAATCGTTGACATCTTTTTGCCATCATTGCACATTCCCCGAACCTTTGTATTGATGGAATTGATTTCCATGGCTCGAGCCATCCCGATTAAAGCCCGTATGCCTCAGACTCCACGGACTCTGCCTCTCATTTGATTGAGCTATTCTTTTACTTGTCAGTGATTATATGGAAAAATTGTTAGGTAAATTATATTTACCACATAAGGACACCTGAAAAAGAGCCGACCCAAACCGGTTCTGAAACCTTAGACAGTGGATCCCAACTTCCTTCCATTTCCAGGTGTGTAAGTACATGCGACCTACTAGCTCTCAAGGAAGCACTGATACTAAAACGTTGCTTATATTTGACCCTGTCCTGTAAATCAGACAATGACACTCTGTGACTTCCAAAAAGTAGAATACAAAAGGTCCTACAGGTCACAGAGGAGATTCAAAATCAAGGTTGTGGGAACTTCTGAATCACTTCCATTGACGTTTTGTGCTATTCAATTTTAATTACATGTAACTACCTATGGGCTAACATTTAATCAGGCTCTTTTACCCTTTTATTATGGCTCTCTTATCTCCATCCCTCACTTACAGTAGGCTTAGTCTGCAGGGATCACTTCTATTGCCTTGCACATTTTACAGTAGAGTATTACTATTCCTCTGTCAGTAGCATCATTGCACTATTATAGCCCATCTATTCCAGAGTTCTGTGCAAACTACTTTTCTTTTTTAAATTCTGAGAATATTCCAGTGATGAAGCTACAAGTCTGTAGCTCTCACAAGTACTCACTTGATAAAGGTATCTGCACATGTGGCAAAGCATGTGTGTACTTTCAGTCAGTGGAAATGGGGCAGCAAATGCTATTACAAGTGTTTCTTTCTAAATTTGAGCAATATTTTCCACAAGGAGAAAGTTTCCATTTGTCCCCATTTCAATTTGAGGTGCTCCCTTCAAACCGCAAAACAAAATGAATAATTCCCTTGACTGGGCTGAATATGCACATGTGTTCTGGGCGGGGAACTGTTTGCCAATTATTGGTGAAACAAACGATTTTCAAACATAGGGGCGTCGAACTGGTTTTGCTGCTGAACCAACTCAGAAATGCCCACAAATCAGCACAACTTAGCAAATGCATTAACACAGACATTCCACCAAATCTGCTATATTATTGTGTTAGCAGTCTCCATTTAGAAAGGCATAAACCCAACACCATTTATTTTACTAGTTGGTGGTGGGTTTTGCACTACCAATGATTATTATTCTGCACCTTGTGTTTGGGGCATGATGCCTTTGAGAATGAACCAATGGAGCCACAGGAAGCTTGAACCTGCATTCTGGTGCATTGAACAATTATTTTACTGTCATTTGATATTCTGAGGACTTTATTCCATTATTTTGCCTTCTCCCCTCCACAAGTCTCTCTTCTCCCGCTCATTCCTTCATATCTCCTTCTACCCTTTGCTTATTACAGCTAGTCACTCAGGAAGCTTCCAAGTGCAGGTGGGGAACTATTTAACAAGTAACTGAGCTCTCTTGCGAGCTTTTTGATGTGGTGAAAATCACATCTGGTATTTCTGTCATCTATTTCAAATATCTCCTCTGATATTTTCAATTTAGTACCTGCAAGTGTGGTAAGAAGGGTGCAGTTCAGTGAGACAGATTGCATCTTTTCCTCTCAGCAGTCTTTGGCCCCCTTAGATGGAGACACCTGCGCTTTTGATCTTTTAAATGTAGGTTACAGAACAGAATGAACTCCACCTCCAATAAAAATGTTTTAACATTTACAAGTTCTTTTAAAAGACAAACAATGGAATCCAAAAGAATGAAAAAGTAAATATTTGCACAGGATGTGATAAACCAGCAAGAGAAATTATGTTTACTGGAAAATGTCCCAGAAGATGAACAGGATTTCAGTTTTGTGACGCGGATGTTGAACCTGTCACTGGAGAAAACAGAAACATTGTTTTCAGGCTTAATAATGTCATTCATGGATTTTTATTGAAGCTTAAAACACCCACCCACATGTGTGATTAGCCCAAGTAATAACAACACAAAAAGGGGAAAACTCTTACAGAATCTTTGGTGTAAATGATAGAATGTGGAAAAAGATGAATACATTTTTGGTGGTTTTCAGCAGGTGTCTGCTTGAACGATATTGGGGACTATAGTATCTACCAGATCATTCATTTTAGATTGTCTCGGGAGGTTGACATAGAACTGAAGCTCATCAAAAGCTTTATTGGGAATACCAAAGCTGGTAAAAGACAAAACAGAAAACAAGGCATGTCACGTCACACTCTCACACTTTGCAGCTCTTTACTGGAGATTATAAAGCTGCCACATCACTGTTTTGAGAAAAGACAAAAAATTGCATCTGTTTCAAACCATTTCTTCTAAAGCATAAATGGAAAATGTGAAGGGGCATTATCCAGAGATTCACCAACTACCCAAGTTAAGTGTGTTGGGTCGAGGGAGAGGATGTTTAGAGGAACAAAGGCAGGTTTGGATTTTCCTTTTTTTAAACAATTTCATTGATTTTAAGAGTGAATTGTAGAAAATGCTGATAATTCAGTATGACAATGTGTACAGACAGAGATCACATGTTCACAATGGGTCGGAGTAGTATATACAGCAAGGACAGTTGTGACAGGAGATGTTAGTTCCTTCTTATGTACAATAAGCATCATATGCAACACAGGTAAACAGCAGGACACTAACAGTGTTTCCATCAAGAGCTGTGTGTCCAGAAGAGCAGAGGTCCATGGCACAGGCTGGGCAGCATCCACCGCAGCACTCTGCTTGCAGAGAGCATACCAGGCCACAGCGCGTCAGCATTAAGGCACGTGAGGGAACGCTACAGTATAAGAGAGATCCTAGACCCAGGGCCTTGATAACATCATGGGGAGAAGAGAAAGACACGAGTAGAAGGGGGAGAGGAAGAGAAAGTGGCTGGGGGTCACTATGGGTACATGTGTTGGTTCACGGTGAGCAATCAAACTCCTCCTTCATCTCCTCTCCCTCCGGCCCTTCGAGAGGCCCTGCAGGTCTTGAGTGAGTTCATCACCTTCCAATGCCATGGGAACGCTGTGCAACCCTCTGACATCCTCCCTGCGGAGTGCCACAGATACTGCACAGCTCACCTTCAACTTTGCCACATACCAATAGGGCATGCCCAGAAGGGACACCGCCTTCCAGTTCATGGCTGAAGTTCTCTTGGTCATAATCAGAGCTAAGTTAATAAATCTATCAGTGGATCCCCCCCTTTATCCTGTGCCCGTACAGCCCCATCAGGGCTGCATCTACAGTGTAGAGGTCACCCTTTCCCATGACTGCCAGCAAGGTGTCCATAACTGGCCCTCACAGTAACCTCACCTCCGGTAAGTTCCAAAACATATGCCCCATATCTGCGGCAATGTGCCACATCTAGGGCATGTGAACTCACTTCCATATATCCTCTGTATTCGCGCTGGCGTTAGGTATGCTCTGTGTACAATGCAATGTTGAACAGTGACGGCTGGCAGTATTTTAAACTGGTGTGGAGTATGCTTAAGGAATCAACTAATGCAAGCGAGCAAGATAGCAACCAAGACTGAAGGCAATAACGGGAGTTACACGGGGGTTCTCTACTCCGAGATTTCTTTTTAAAATTGGTGTCTTTTTGGTGCAATTTTCAGCACTATTTCCATGATAAATGGACTGCAAATTCAGTTCTTATAGGCATTCATAAAAGAAAACTCATAAATTATTTCAGAGAATTTCTGGGTTGCCAAATCTGACTTCTGAAGCAGGCTAAGGTACTAATCAAGAGTGCTCTGGCTCTACCCAATAGAAAACACATAACTAAGGCGCATAAACGTCCATAAAGGAAAATACTTGTAATTTTGTTCCTTCTGATAATGCAGGCTGGCAGGTTCCTTTTCTTCATCAGCTATTTAATGTTGATTGCCCAGTAATCTCTATGTAATATTAAAAAGTTGAAAGTATAAGAAATATCCATTCCAAAAACCAAAAAAAAAATTACATTTTTAGGATGTCAGCAAAAGCGTTGTATTAATGAGCAAGGCAATTTTGCTAAAAAAAAAAATGTCATTAAAATAGTTTATACATCCGGGAACAGCTAGTGGAATTTGAAACCGGTATGCTATAGGCATAATGAATCAATGAATGCTAGTGAATAAATGAAACAAGCAAGCCTAACTAAAGTAAGGAGAGTTTGGGGGTTCTCCCCTGAGAATGTTTAGGGGAAAATTGATGTATTTTGGAACACTTTTCAGCACAACCTCGGTGATAAATGGGCTAAAAATACAGTTCTTATGGGCATTCATAAAGTAAAATATATAATTGATTTTCTGGGTTGACAAGCAAGTCTGACTAGCGAAGGGAGCTAGGTAAGTTGCTAGGCAAGACTCCTGTGGTCTACCCTTTCCAATGTAAAACACATAACATAGGTGAATAAATGTCTACAAAGAAACACATTCAGAATTTTGTTCTTACCGGAAATGCAGGCTGGCCACTTCCTTTTCTGCATCAGCTATTCAACGTTGATTGCCCAGTAATCTTCATGACATATTAAATAGCTCCAAGTATTAGAAATATCCATTTGACGCAAGCATTAAATTTTTAGGAAGTCAGCAAAAGCTCTGCATTTTTGAGCAAGGCAATTTTGTACTTAAAATAGTTTGCATATAGCTCTGAAGCCCTCGAGTCCATTAGTGTATTAGAAAACCACTAAATAAAAATAAATTATGAAATGAGTCTAATACGCATTTCTTAAAATATAAGAAATATCCATTAAAAATATTTCATTTATTTTAGAAAGAAACAAGAAAAACTTTATATGTATATGCAGTCTAAGTAAAATTGTTCAATAATAAACCTTTTTACTTGAAGTGCAGTAGAAAATTGTTACATAATTATGAAAATAAATAAATGTACTTTTTAAGAAATATCCCTTCAAAACCATTATAATATTTGTAAACCAAAAGAATAAAATGATTGCAAATCATACAATGTAAATACATTGAATGCCACTCTCAGGCCCGTGCGCCTGTCGGTCAGGACAGCAGAAAACAGTTAAATAAAAATGAATTAGGAAATTGAAAAATTTCATTTGATAAAATATCAAAACCAATATGATATTTTTAAACACAACTTGTTTAAATAATAATATTTAAGAAACTTTTCATGCCAATCTCAGATTATTGTGTCTGTCTGTACAGTAAAATAACTAAATGTTGTATATTTAAAGATATATACCCTCAAAACCAACTTATTTTTAAACACTAACAACAGCAATATTTTAAATAATAATAAAGTATGAAAACAAATATATATACATTCACAGATACATAAATACACATATATAAATACTAAACAACTGTGCAGGAGTTGTATGAATATTAAATGGAATGAGTAGGTTGCAACAGTACTGCCTAATGTTATCAAAAAGAAATACCTAGATATAAACACCTGAAACTGTGATCACACATCAGATTCATATTTTCTATTTATATAGAAAGTTTGCTCGTCCATGTTTAATATGAACAGACTTTTCGGTTGTTCTTTTGTTGAATTCAGGTATTTCCTTTTTTAGCACTTTTTCCACTGATGGAGAGGTGTGGTGCAGTGGCCAGGGCAGCTGACTTCGGAGCACAGTGTTCAGGGTTCAATCCCTGGCTCCGGCGCCAGCTCAGCTCAGCACCATGTCACTCTGGGCAATAGCTCACTTCATTACCACGATGGCCCTTGGCCTTGAAATCCGTAAGAGTGAGTAGTATGTGCTTTATAAATACGGATTTACATTTACATTGATATCATAGCAAATGCAATAGTTCTAGCTTTGAGCATAGTGTTTCGTAAAAATATTTTTACCTTCTTTGGTGGGGAAAAACATATCTCAGAATCTGTTGTTATTATGGGTGTAGTAATGACAACTCTTAAAATCTTCATGGTATCAGAAAAAAACTTTTCTAAGTTGTTTTCACATCAAAGCTAAATAAAGCCATGTCACTACCAGTAGCCTGACGGAAGTCACGTCTTCCATACAGGACTTAAAGTTCTGTACGCAATCTGGCTTTGTCTAGCAAAGGATAGGCGTCTATCAGTTCGGTTAGTTCCTTGGCTGGAAAAGATTTGCCATGTCTTTCAAAAAGGTCACTTCGCAATAGTGTTGCCCTTACAAGACGCTCATGAATTCTAAGTACTCTCTGGCATTGACCACAGTAATGTCAAATACTTATTTTTCTTCTTGGGTAAAAGTATTTATTTGTAGTCTCTGGTTTACAAATGTAGATTCTTGTGACAGTGTAGATGCCAAACTCTCAATGGATTCCCGTACCTTGGTGATGCTTGTTACAAACACTGTAGTAGCTTTCTGGAAAAGCACAGTGTCTATGTGTCGCTTTTGCAATTGATTATATAAAATATCACATAAACAACAACAACTGAAATGAGGGTCTGAGGGCAAGTTTAACGACTAACCAGGTACACGCCCCAAACCAAATATCAAAACACAAAATTGTACCTAGGAGTCAAGGGAATGAGTTAAAATTCCCATCAGAAGCCACACTGTACTGACCTCTGCAAAAGAGGGCAGTACAGTGTGGCTTCTGATGGGAATTTTTTCCATACGTCCTTGAGCCCTAACTCGGCCAGTATTACATAAAAGTTTGCATGGTGTGTTCCCACGGGTGTTATCTGTATGGTATTTGTCTTGTGGTCCATGGAGAATAACTCATTCCCTTGACTCCTAGGTACAATTTGGTGTTTTTATATAAAATATCTACATGGAGCATTATACTATGAAAAAGAAACAGAAAGAATATACACTCCCTATCTTCTAATGTTCTAGTAAATCCCTTAGCTTCACATATAGCACTGGACTCGAAATCATCAATGTTAGCAACGTTGTCATGCATTCAAGAAGATCATTTCTGTAGTCATAAATTATGTTTATCTCATGAATATTGAAGTTCCAGCGAGTTGCAGACCCTCTTGGAAGTCTTCTTGAAACTATTTGTTCAAGAATATAAGGGGCATATCATCAAGGAGAATTCAGCCACTTTAGCGGCCCATTTCGTCCAAAAAGAAGCGATTTTTCTAACGCCCAATCATCCAGGACACGCTAACGCATGTTTTCTTGAGTAAGCAGCCCTAATTGCCACTTTGCATGTCAGTGATGAACATCTCTAATGACATGCAAAGTAGGCGTTCCCCGATATTTCTCCGTGGAAATCCACGCTGACACAGCAGCGCACTATTAAGAAGCCTAGAGCAAACCCACGATGCCATTAAAAAATACGCGCTAACCGCGGTTATCGCAGGTTGGTTATGCCTGGTTGTAAACTGACTTTGCCATACTTATAATGGCAGGTGGATTGTACGGCTGAGGCAACGGGGCATACTATCAATGAAGCACGATAAATATCGTATTTTCCACTTTGCGCAATTCTGTTTGACGCCGCTATCGCATGATTTTTTCGCCGCGGAGATATGCGCTGATGATAACGCGAGATCTCAGCGATTAAATCCTGCAATACGCGCCATTACATAGAATCGCCCAAAGCAGGGAATGCAATATTTATCGCATTTCATTGATAATATGCCCCTAAGTCTTTTTTGGGGAACGTGCACAAAATGCTGTTATATTTCACCAACCTCTGAAATTAAAATGTTAACTCTAGATATTTTGGAGGGAGTATGTTCCATGATTAGGTTAATTTGGCGGGCATAGCAATGAATATAATGTGCATTTGGGTACACATCCCTGATTTTCTTTTGCACCCCACCAGTTGCACCATGCATGACCCTGGCACGGTCGTAGCTTTGAGCAATTACTTTTCATTTAGCTCATTGCTCTGGGAAAACAATGTTTAATTCATTAAAACTGGCTGAGGCAATTGTTTCTGCAGATGAGTCTTTTAGATGTGTCAAACAAAACAATCTTTCAGCTACCTTGCAATTTCCATCAATGTAGTGAAGACCAGAACTGACTGAGTCTTAGTAGAGACACCAGTTTGTATTGTCAGCTTGGATAGCTTCATAATCAGTACTTCTCAACTGCTGTGTACTATATTCTCATATTACGTCCATCATACAGCTCAGCAATTCATTCTGAAAAGTTTTAGTACCTTTAAACACTGTGGCAGTTTTTAAATGTGTTTCCATAGCACTGTCAATGCTGGAAACAAAATCAACTAAGCCCCTGAACACGCCGGGATTTAGAGACTATTCAGTTTCATCATGGCCTTGTAATACCAACTCAAAGACACCACAAAACGAATACAGTCAATCAAATTTGATAAAATGTATTGGTTTTTATCCACTTCTGCATTATGTTTTCTTACTCCCCCACGGTATGCTTCGTTCCATTGTTGTACAATGTCCAGTTTTCCAAAAAGAGATAATTTCATGTTTTTTTTATTTTTCATAAAAGATGTATTAGGTCAGTAACTATTGTTTTTGTCCAGGTAACATCACCTCCAAAGAGTAAGCAAGGGAAACAGAATAAGCATTATTTTAAGCGTAACCAATAAGTCATTCTATCCTATCATACCATGTTCTGGTAAATCAATGTGTGTTACCCTTTCCCCTATCTTTTGCGGACTGCTCAATTTTAATTTCAGATTGATCAGCTCCTAATGTTTTCATTTGTAGTTTATCTGCATGTGCCAAGCCCAAACATTGGTTTATGAGTAAACTGTCAACTGTGTTCATTGTGTCCAGCACTAGATCAGACTGGACAACCTGTCCAGTTTTTAAATATTCCCTTGGGTGAATACACAAAAACTATATTACGCAAAATTCTAAATAAACACTAATGAATTTTCATGCATGCACAATTAACAACAATTATTTATCCATCCTTATTCTGACAGGAATGCAACTGCAGCAGCATGTATAGCTGTGCCCCAAATGGTATGGCCCTCTAACTACTTGCAAAATTACTTCTGGGATCCTGTTAATACTTAAAATATTGTGTAAGCTTTGAGGCTTGGTGCCAGCACCAGTGGTGGTTGAAAAGCTTGAGCATGTCAATCCAGTGATCAGCCTAGAATTTATGGGGTGTATTCAAATGATGTTGTCCTTGAATTACTTATATAAGAATAAAAATAACTATATGTTAGGAGTAAACCTAAAACAAAGTGCTTCTAAATTTGGACTTTACTTTAGATGGCAGATTATACAAATCATATTGACAATTTTCTTAAAAAGCAGAAGACTCATTGAGCAATACCCTTTAAAAGAGTTCTAGGCAGATCTCTTATATATCCAGTACTCATATGTGCCAAGCAATGTAAAATAAATGTATATTCTTCCAATTAAGAGTTTAACATTGCAGTTAGACCATTTTGAAATTCTACAAATGTTTGAACAGAGCTATTTTACACACAAAACAGACTAATATTACAGCCTACAGAAAGTGATCCTATTACTAAATGGACAACAGTCACACTGCATTAGATAGATTTTATATATCTTACTCACTGTGCATACGTTGTGTGCAGTAAAAATAATGTGGGAAAAAAGTAGACTGAAAAACATTGGTGTAAAAAATAGTGTCAACTGAAAAAATAGAATGAAAATAAACAGTGGCTTGAAACATGGTAAAACGTCATGCATTATAGAGCATCCGTAGGTGTACTGGGAGCAGGGGTAAGGGGCATCCTCCGAAAGTAGGTAGGAGCATTTAAAATGATGTGGGGTAAAGGGGTGGGAGACTAGCAATGCATTTTAATAATTCAGGTAAACTTAGCGTTAATGGATAGTTAGGGGATTTTAGGGTAGCACTAAGGAGTAGTAGAGGGCTATTTTGAATCAGGGAGTATTAAAGAGTATTAGAACATTGGAATGTTGGGAGCTCCATTGCAGACAATGGAGTGCTCCCTGCTTCTACGGGCCGGTAAAGGCCCGCAGAGCAACATTCCAATGTTCTAGAAAGGCTTCTTGAAGCTCGAGGGGATTTATATCCCCTCGAACGTCGAGAACCCTTTGTTTAATTTGTTAGAACATTCTGCCCTCTAGTGGCAGAATGTTCTAATAGCCTTATAGCCCTTCGAAGCAGGGCTATTCCGGCTATTAAAGTCCCGCTGTCTCGTTAAAGTCCCTCGCTTTCGGCTCGGGCCTTTAACGATTCAGCGGGCCTTTAATAGCCGGTATAGCCCGCTACGGCAGGCTATAAGGCTATAGTAACATTTTTAAGCATCAAGAAAGGATATAATTTATGGGCAGTTTGGGGTTTAAAGGCTTTAGGGATGGGAAGCATTTAGGAATAGTAAGGGATTATTAGGATACAGTTAGATACATGAAAGAATGCATACAATTAAAAAAGATTTAAAAATCTATATTTTGGGAACTATCCTAGGTAATAACAAAAAACACAAAATTATTCCCTTGAACTTTTAACTCGCCACAACCTCATACTCTGCACTGTTCTGCTATGATAAACCGACCGGCCTTCACACCTTAAGGCCACACAGTTGGCACCCATATACAGCTGAATGTGGACCTTTGCCATAATTAGAGAAGCATGTCCTACCTTGTGGCTTGAGATCAAGGACCAGGAGGCTGAGTTTTAATCAAAGTCCTATTGCAGCAGAGCTAGAGCCACCACTTGTCCTCTTTCAATATCTCTCAGTACTTGAATGTGATTATATTACGACGAGTCTTAACTCCAATTTCTCAGGTGCTAAAAGAATTAAACAAGAATTATTACCAACAAATACATTGCATTAAAGCAATGTTTCTAGCAAATATGATTCCTGTACACAAAACACATAGAAACAAACATTTAAAATGATACATTCATTTGTTTTTTAATGGAATATGCATGAGTGCAAGTGAGCTCCTGGGTCTCTGAAAGCACAGTGATGTGTGCAATTTTGTGAAGAGTTGCAGGTTTCTGCAAAGAAGTGCAAGCCCCTTTTTAAACATAAATCAATTTGAACGCATGTGTGTGCATGTTTGTGTATGTGTGCAATGCAGTGAGTGCCTGTGGCACAGATCCAAGCTCTAGAATTCTGTTGGTGTAGTGAGCAGAGTATGGGAACACCTGATGTGACTAGAGGAGGGATGGTGAGTTTAGGTTTTATAACAGCTACATTCAGGGAGCTGGAGAGTCAGGAGGCAGGTAAGTCAGTGATAATGTCCAACCACCGGACCCCAAGGTTGAAAACGTTCAGCACCAAGGCCACTGCCCCCTCAAAGCAGCCTAAAGTCCATTGCCATTCCAGAAAACAACAGTTGGTAAAATGCCAACCCTTGGTTCTACTTGGGGGACTGTCTGGCAGATGGGTCTGGAATTATTTTTGTTTATGACTTGTACTAACTGAAGAAAGTGTTTTACACTCATGAAAGCAGCCAGTTTGGCAAGAGAATGGTGATTATATTTTTCCAGGCAGAGCTGAAATTTTAGTGAGCGAAGAAAATAAGTGGGACTGACTGCATACTTTCCATGATGCACTTACCGGCAGCATGCTTGCAGCTTAAATGCAGCTACTCATACAGCACGCAGGGTGGTTATGCCCCAGGGGTGTTATAGCTTGAATGAATAAAGCATTCTGTTGTGGTGATGCGGACACCAGCACAAGTCTTACCACTCATGAGGGCTACTTGGCAGGACTACAAATGTGAAAAGTGAACACTCTTAAAAATCAAAAAAGTGTATCTTTTTAACATTTGAAAACGTTGACATTATCAAGTCAAATTATAGCACTGCACTGAGAAGATTTCATTAAATGTGATAGGAGGGAGGGGCTGACACCTACACCTGAATAGGGCTATTCCTGTCCCCACACACAAACAGCTGCATAACCACATGTAGTGTTCCTGAAGACAGGGAGGGAAGGGCGGGGACCTTTTGAGGATCAAAGGTAGCCCTCTTTTGTTGGCTGCCCTAATTCAAAGACACATTTTGGTATTAGTACTGGACATGTGACTCCCCCAAGTTAGCTCACTTTGGGGACTGGAGGAGACTCTGCAACTAAGAGGTACTATGCTGCTAGGCGGGACTGCCCCTTTGTCACTTACTTTGCTGTGCTGGCCTTCTGCCTGCTGATTGTTGTACTGCCAGGAGTGACTGACTTCCTGGCACTGTGCTCTGCTGTGTTGACCTGCTCCCTGCTACCTCTGCAGTGAGGGACAACTACCCTCTGTATCCTATAATTTCCCAAGTACTTGTTGGCTTGACTCATGTAATGGAAGAATCAGGGCCTTAAATGACTTTCTTGTATCCAGACCAAGCACTGCATGCAAAATATCATCTGCTGTGGGGTATTTGTATGTTTTATTGGGCCACCAGACGCACTCACACTGTCTAGCGCCTGAGGTGCTGTATCCTGATCGCCTTTTACTAGTAGTCATACTCGAGATTGCTATTTTGAAAATACCCCTGAGGGCAAATTACCATATTTAGCGCGGGAGACCCCGTTTCAATTTTTTTTATCGGCAGGATGCCCGTATCCTGCGTGAATCCTCCTGGTTTAAAAAATATAATAATTGGGGGCTCTTGGGGGGTCCTTATGGTACCCCCTGAGCAGGCCTAGGGGGTCAGGGTGTTTCTACCCTGCCCCCTTTACAAGTTTTGCAACTTTTTTGGGGGGTTTCTTGTGCCTCGGTTCTACCGAGGCACAAGATGGCTGCCAACACTTCCTGATTTGGAGTGTTGACAGCCAATTAAAATACAGATTGCGCACGACAGGGTGCGCGTAGGCTGCGCTTAGGGTACTCGGACCTAAGTGCGGACCCCCGCGCCCATAGATATATAAATGCTTTTAACTGTCATTTTCAGGAACTACTGAATGGATTTACACCATTTAAGGAAAAGGCACAAGTCTGAACTAAGGACTACCTCTTTGCCAAATTTGGTGTAATTCCGTTCAGCAGTTCGGGCTGTAGCTGCAACTAAAGGTCCTATGGGAAATTGCATGGGGAAAACGCGTTTTGGGACCCCCCTTTTTCTCTGCCCCCGCTTGATGAATCACTGTGAAACTTTCAGAATAGGAGCAGACCGGAGCTGGCCAAAAGTTTTGAATTTTCCGCGAAGATTCGTCAACCGGCGCCAAAGTTATTCTGAATAGAACATTGCGGATTTCCTATGGATAATAGGTCCTAACTATAACTATCTACTGGCGACCGCCAGTAGGTAATATATACATATACATATATATGTATATACATATATGCTCTTTCAAGCATAGAGTGACAAATACATTATGTAAAAAAGAAGCAGAGAACTCTTGGTAGTTCTCAAGTTTAGGTGGAAAGCAGCTCCTGTATGGAGCACTCTCAACACCAGCGACACTCTAGACCTGCTCACCTCAAATATCTGCTTTTCTATCAAAGTCTTTAAGCGTAGGATTGGCACAGTGCTATCCATGCCGAGATAGAAATAGACAACGTTTTTGCCATTTCCACAGCAAAGTTTTTAAGCCTAGGACTAGCACAGTGCTGTCCTTGCCGAGCTGTAAAATGACAAAAGCCATTTATCACTCCAGGCACAATATTACAGCTTTGAATTGGTAAAATACCAACCAAGCCAACCTGAAATGAATAACACAACGGTGTTTCGCTCTAATTAGAGCTCTTCAGAGAGGTATAGCTATGTCCAGATACAAGGGAGCACCCAGTATAAGTCGAAAAAATACCCTTTCAGGCATAAAGTGACAAATACATTATGCAAAAAAGAAGCAGAGAACTCTGGGTAGTTCTCAAGTTTAGGTGGAAAGCAGCTCCTGAAATCTTTTTTCAATTATTTATTCATCACAATATAGAACTTAATTAATGTTTTTATAAATGTATATATATATATTTAGGTACATTAATTTAGACAAGCAATAAATTACAAAGGACACACTTATACATATAATAAATAATCACAAGATATTTTGAACAATTCAGGAAAAAAGAGCCCTAGGTAAGTGTTGAACAGACAATGACTATATAACTGTACAGATGACCACCTTATTAAACATGTGCAATAAGACAATACAAAAATACAGAAACATCAACAACTTCTAGGAAGAAAAAATACAAGAGACAAAAGTCCATGAAAGAAGAAAATACAATAAATATGCACCACATGCAACAAATAGAAGGAGAAAGTCAAAGCGCTGATGCCTTTTTCGGAATTGCCAATATCTGTAAATTCCTTAATCAGGGAGCAGAATTCATAAATCTAAATAGTGGTCACACAGGGCCATCAATATTCATGTTGCAAGTTCAATAATGAAGGAACAGGGCTCTAATAAAAGAAGAGTATGATAATCAGACTTGTACTGCATCAAGGCAAGACTAGATGTCAGTGGTGAACAGGAAACATAGGACGAACAAGGAGCATAAGTTCATAAAAGATGTAGGTGTGCCTACGTAGGACAAGATAGGTTCATCTGGACCTAGATTATCCAGACGCCTGATTCCAGGACCCGATGTAAAACAGGGAAATAAGGCAGAATGCTGGTCCAGCCAAACGCACTTGATTTCAATAGAGTTAAGATATAAATCTCTGAAAAGTTTTAGCCATACTGAATTTAATGGATACGGAGTAGTGGCCCAACTGAACATGTGGGCAGGGATAACAATTATGGCCATAGGGTCCTTTCCAACATTCTACTTCGAAAATGTGTCGGGTGGAGATAAAAATGATGTCCCATAGGATCCGGTGCCCTGCGTGCGGTGGGGTGCCGCTCACAAACCCGGATTCTGACATACCTGAGGATTAGCTCCTGAACCTTGGCTTGCAGCGGACTCCCTGAGGCAGAGTCGGCTGGTGGGAGCGCTACCGCATTCGGCGGTGAGATCATCCGCTCTCAGCGCGACCGCGCCCAGGTTGTAGTGTTTTGAAAGGCTGTCTCTCGGAAGAGCCTACCGGGGGACTGCGAGGCCCAGAAACCACCACACCTTGCAGCTGGCGCCTCTTCCCCCGGCGGCCACGCCCACCTAATTGGCCTCACGTTATTACTTTTCGCGACACCCGCTGCGCGGGTGCCGCTCACAAACCCGGATTCTGACATACCTGAGGATTAGCTCCTGAACCTTGGTTTGCAGCGCACTCCCTGAGGCAGAGTCGGCTGGTGGAAGCGCTACCGCATTCGGCGGTGAGATCATCCGCTCTCAGCGCGACCGCGTCCAGGTTGTAGTGTTTTGAAAGGCTGTCTCTCGGAAGAGCCTACTGGGGGACTGCGAGGCCCAGAAACCACCACACCTTGCAGCTGGCGCCTCTTCCCCCGGCGGCCACGCCCACCTAATTGGCCTCACGTTATTACTTTTCGCAACACCCGCTGCGCGGGTGCCGCTCACAAACCCGGATTCTGACATACCTGAGGATTAGCTCCTGAACCTTGGTTTGCAGCGCACTCCCTGAGGCAGAGTCGGCTGGTGGAAGCGCTACCGCATTCGGCGGTGAGATCATCCGCTCTCAGCGCGACCGCGTCCAGGTTGTAGTGTTTTGAAAGGCTGTCTCTCGGAAGAGCCTACCGGGGGACTGCGAGGCCCAGAAACCACCACACCTTGCAGCTGGCGCCTCTTCCCCCGGCGGCCACGCCCACCTAATTGGCCTCACGTTATTACTTTTCGCGACACCCGCTGCGCGGGTGCCGCTCACAAACCCGGATTCTGACATACCTGAGGATTAGCTCCTGAACCTTGGCTTGCAGCGCACTCCCTGAGGCAGAGTCGGCTGGTGGGAGCGCTACCGCATTCGGCGGTGAGTACATCCGCTCTCAGCGCGACCGCGCCCAGGTTGTAGTGTTTTGAAAGGCTGTCTCTCGGAAGAGCCTACCGGGGGACTGCGAGGCCCAGAAACCACCACACCTTGCAGCTGGCGCCTCTTCCCCCGGCGGCCACGCCCCAAGAACCATCCCATTTAAGCAAAATATTCTCCTCCGCGACGCGGGACGCGTGCGGGTCGGAGCCCGGGGCGAAGACCGGGCAAAGAGCAGGCCGTTTGAGGCAGTTCGAGGACGTAAGAGACTGGACTGGGCCACTATTCTGTCATCTCCATCTGGATACACCCCATTCCTTCCCTAGCATTATCACCTAAATCATAGCTTAACAAAAATGGTTCTTACCAGAGGATCCAAAACCAAAACCAAAGCCCCGAGCTCTGTGGGTAAATTGCTTGGCCCTATGGACGACTTTCTCACGAAGGCTAATACGTTCATAGACCAAAGCAATGATGGAAGAAAGGGTCTCCTTGGACCTGGCATTTGCCAAAAGATCCTCATTAGGGATCCTGGCGAACGCTAGATCCCCAGCCACGGGAGTTCCAAACGCTGAGGTAATTCCAACACGAGAGAGACGCAGTTTACCTAATATAGTGGATTTATCAGTGTCCCAACTTGCCGACTCACAGCTTAGTTTCGATTTAGAAAAAACACCGAACCTAGTCCCGCAAACCTCTCCACAAATCTCTTCCATAGATAAAATGATAGAAAGGGGTAGGAGGGAGGGAGCCATAAGTAAGAAAAGGGTGTCCCCCAATCTTAAAACACTAAAAAACCCGATGCAGCCACCTAGCGCTCCACAAGACCGACAGGATAGAGTAGAACAAATAGAAGTCTCAGTGTTAGTCCATCAGCCAGAGAAGGAAACACTCATCCCGAGAATTCCGGACCCTCCTACTTCCACACAAACCCATGAGGGCTCGAGTGATATGGAGGTTCCCGAATTAACACTGACCAAGATAGCCAATATATTCAAACAAGCACTACAACCCCTAGAACAGCGATTAGCACACTTGGAGTCACAAATCTCTAAATTTATAACAACTCAACAGCCGAACCACCTGTCAGGACCACAAAAAGCAGGGGGAAACAACATTAAAAAATCACTTATTACAAAAACTGCTAATGCAAATCCACCCTCGCTTAATCTCCAACAAAAGACACTTCAGATAATAACGCCCAGTGCCCCCATAACCAACAATACACCAAATTTAGTTAGGACATCATAAAAAACTACTGCCCCGAGTATCCCTAACAATTCAAAACACACCATCACATTGACCTCCCCAGGAGCGCCAACTACACCAGCCCCAAACCTCGAGGCATCTAACAAAACCGCGAACAAAACTCTTGGTAAAAATACAAATAAACCACCCACAAAAACGCCGGTCCCTCAGGTCCCAGCTTCAAAAACCCCCTCGGACAGGCCCAAGAGAAATACTGCTAAGAATTTAGGCCCTCCAAGACTCCCAGCAGAGTTTCCTCCTGAGGCTTCACCGTATGTGGTGGTTATGGCCGGAGTTCCTGAGTTAACTGACCTTAGCTCGGAACCTGGCTGGTCCCTAAAAAATAAGGCACAGCATTGGCTGCAGATCAACCGCCCGATTCCATCTACCTGGCGTGGAAGGATTAGATCTGTTGCCAGGGTTCCATGGGTGGGTAATACCAGAAAAACGATCCCCGGGGACTGTATAGTGATTACTTTTGAGGACCCACGCATAGCAGATTACATCTGCGCTTGGGAAGATATTGCCTCAAATGGAGGTATTAAGATCAAGTCACTTTCCTTTTTCTATCCTTTCAGGCAACTAGATGGATTCATCCCGGAACAAGAGCCTCCCTGGACCGTTCCATTTCCCAGACAGGAGGACTTACTGAACCCCAGATATCATGGCCCCCCTAGCGCACATGATCCAGATTTTTCCTGGCATACAGTGAGACCACGCCATCAGGGGGGACGCTGGGAAGATAGAAGACCCTACACACAATGGCCGATAATTAGGGACCAATCCCGGTGGGATCCATGGCATAAGATCCCGTTGTACAATAGGTATAGTGGCCTTGAAATGGTCGACTGACCACTAACAGAAAGCCTACCCAATGACCTGCATGTATCCCTCTCTCCGCAGACCTCGAATATTCCCTCCGGACCCATGAATGTTGAAGCTATAGCTTTAACAGAACAACTAAAAGATGAGCCCTCGCCAATCTCCATACTCTATTGGAACATTGCAGGCCTTCGATCTAAAATCGAGGACGGGTCTGCGCAAAACTTCTTAAAACCTTACCAAAAATTCAGTCTCCAAGAGACCTGGTCAACAGAAGAACCACACTTACAAGGCTATAAAACCTATTTTGTACCAGCATTAAGTAGCATAATGGGAAGACCCAAAGGTGGGCTAGTAACTTATATAGCGAACACCCTAACCCTCATTAAAGTGGTCACAGTTTCCCAGGATTCCAATCATCAAATTCTCTCATTAACCTTTTCTAATAAAGAAACTATTTTTCTGACCAACTTATATAATAACCTCCCGGAAGAAAATTTCATAACTCTCCTCATAAGTATACATGAGAAATTAAAACAATTCTACCAATGGAGAACTGGCAAAGGGGCAACCCACTTAATCTGGGGAGGAGATTTCAACCTCCATCCTTGTCCAATGACTAACCCACTTTGTTGTGGGATGGCGGATGAATTTGGTGCCCCGTTAGCGCACTTCGCACATAACAAAGTGGGGAATATTCTAAATGCTGTCCTTTCGGACCTGGATCTGCATATCGTTAATCACCAGGATGCAGACCCTAACTCATTCAGCCCGACCTACGTGGGTAGAGGCCACCAAACAACAGTTGATTTTATATTTCTTTCCCCTGGCCTGACAAATACAGCCAAGGATTTCGGGGTCATTGATAACCCGCTCAGCGATCATTCAGCCTTAAGGATTAAGCTCTACATGTCTGTACCCACCACTCATAATTCGGACATAGCAACCACCCTCGCACAGAATAAACTAGAGGTTGGTAAACACAATGGATTCACAATCAAATGGGCAAAAATTAATCCCACTGAAACCACAAAAAAACTAATAATTCTGGCATATCCAAATATCCTAAAATGCCTGGACCTCTCATCAAGTCATAAGGAAGTCCTAATGAACTTTAAACAAATTCTGGATTTCATTAAGGACTTACTTACGTCAAAACCTAAAGCAAATCATACTATAAAACAGAAATGGTTTAATCATAACTGCACAGCTGCACTAACTAAACTAAAATTAGCACTTCATAATAAACCGCGAGACGCAGCCCAAATTCAACTCCTAAGGCGCCAATACATAGGGGAACGAAAATTGAGAACCGCCCAACTCAAGCAGAAACTTTGGGACGACCTCCACAAGGGTGCCGTCTCAAAAAACAGTGAGATTTTTTGGCGCACAGTCAGTACTGCATACCTCTCGGAAACTGGCATCCCTAAAATAGAAGTCGCCATTGATGAGAACACCTGGGTTACACATTTCTCGGAGATTTTTAAAAACACCCCATCCACAGACCCATTGCCCTTAAAAGTCCAGTACCCCATCCCGCTTCTTTTTGACATTCCGGACCTCTTGGAGGCATTGCAGAAAAGCAAACCATGGTAAAGCTCCAGGCCCCGATGGGGTCCCAGTGGACTTTTTAAAAAATAACCTAGATCTCTGGGCCCCCATTCTAACGAGAGTCTGTACAGCGGCTGCGAATGAGGGAGTCCTAAGCTCTTGGACTAAATCAATAATGGTCCCCATTTTTAAAAAAGGGGACCGCCAAGACGTGAAATGTTATCGGCCAATCTCACTGCTGGACTCGCTAGGGAAAGTAGTGGGGAGAGTCATCCTAGAGCGTCTCCAGCAGTTGAGTGAGGACCGAGGCATTATCTCTGATATTCAATTTGGTTTCCGTGAGGGCTTCGGTACACTAGAGCAGGTCCTCAATCTTACCCTAATAATGAGAAAATATACGCAGGCCAACCCAACCAAGATCTATATGGTCTTTGTCGACCTATCCGCAGCGTTTGACTGCGTCTCGCACGCAAAGCTGTGGACAGTCCTAGGCCAAATGGGAGTAGACCTCCCACTTCTGGACTTTCTAAGAGAGCTCTATACCGGGGCATCGGCCAGAGTGCGTTTTGGCCTAAACGGAGAGCTGACGTCTCCGTTCAGCGTAGGGCGTGGAGTCAGGCAGGGATGTGTCCTGGCCCCCTTCCTCTTCTCACTCTACACAAATGGTCTGGAGGGGGAGATGTTGAGGGGGGCTCAGGACCTCCCACGCATAAATCGACGCCTGATTCCCGCCCTGCTCTATGCGGATGACGCCGTTATCCTCGCACGAACTCCCCGGGAGCTCCAGCAATCATTGAATAGGTATACGACCTTTATGGGCAACCTTGATTTAAGGGTGAACGTGAAGAAAACGTTCGTAATGACGGCAGGTAGAGGGCAAAAAAGAATAAAACCCATTCACCTCGATAATCAAAAGCTTGAGGCCACCCCTCAATACCCATATCTGGGTGTCATGATAGATGATCAACTGACCTGGAAGCCAGCAGTGAACACAAGGGCACACCTATTCAAGAGATCAATAGCCGCTCTAACGAGCTTTTCTCAGAGACTAGGAAAAAGGCCCCCAGTGGAGTTACTAAAAATCTACAATGCCAAATGCCAGGCTATCGCATTATACGGCGCGGGAGTCTGGGGTTACACTGACACTAGCTCCATTCAGAAGGCGGAAAACGTCTTTCTGAGATTTTTATTAGCTACTCCGAAAGGTACCTCAACATATGCAATGCATCTAGAATTAGGAACACCCTATATAGAGGACCTAATCAAAATAGAACCAGTGATGTTGTGGCGCCGTATCTGGTCTTCCGATAAAAACACGCTGACTCAGTCCATTATTGCTGATTCAATGAATCTGGACAAATCTTCGAAAATAAAGTGGCTCCTCTACGTAAGAATTTTTTTTAAATATCTAGGGTTTGAGAACTTCTATTTGGATCCAGAATCTATAACAGACATCTCAAAAAGAGATCTTAAACAATCAGCACTAAGACATTTGGAATCTTTAAGACTTGCATCTAATTCAACAAAAACGGCAGTAGTACATGCTAACATGATCCAAATAGTCTATGGCATTCATCTGTATCTGACACTACAAATATCAAGTTACGAGAGAATGTTAATAACAAGATTTAGGCTAAATACTTTCTTTAGATTGGTCACGTTCCCATTGAAAAACTGTTGGAATGCTACCCTTCCGCCCTGCCCGTGTGATGGCTCATCAACACAATCCAACTTGCATGTGATCATGCTCTGTAAATTCCATCAAGCCCACAGAAAGATTTGGTTACTACCAATACTAAGGACTTGGGGGTTGAGACAATGCAGACCCGCCCTCTTAAGACTTCAAATGTTGGAAACTGAAAATGTCTGTTATTTTGTTAGCAATTTTTTAAAATGCATTATGAAACACAGAAAAAACCTGTAAAACGCTCTCATTAAGGTCACTTCGAGCGGTTTCCTATATTTTAACTAATTCTCTTTTAACTTATCAGTTATCCTCATATGAAATGTCATGAAATGTGTGTTCTTTTTTAATATGCAAAAATGCAATGTATGATATTATCTGTCTCTTTTATGGTTTTTCCATTGTGAATAAGCCGAATAAAGATCTTTATTATTATTATTATTATAAAGGTCCTATGGGGAATTGCATGGGGAAAACGCGTTTTGGGACCCCCCTTTTTCTCTGCCCCCGCTTGATGAATCACTGTGAAACTTTCAGAATAGGAGCAGACCGGAGCTGGCCAAAAGTTTTGAAATTTCCGCGAAGATTCGTCAACCGGCGCCAAAGTTATTCTGAATAGAACGTTGCGGATTTCCTATGGATAATAGGTCCTAACTATAACTATCTACTGGCGACCGCCAGTAGGTAATATATACATATACATATATATGTATATACATATATGCTCTTTCAAGCATAGAGTGACAAATACATTATGTAAAAAAGAAGCAGAGAACTCTTGGTAGTTCTCAAGTTTAGGTGGAAAGCAGCTCCTGTATGGAGCACTCTCAACACCAGCGACACTCTAGACCTGCTCACCTCAAATATCTGCTTTTCTATCAAAGTCTTTAAGCGTAGGATTGGCATAGTGCTATCCATGCCGAGATAGAAATAGACAAAGTCTTTTGCCATTTCCACAGCAAAGTTTTTAAGCCTAGGACTAGCACAGTGCTGTCCTTGCCGAGCTGTAAAATGACAAAAGCCATTTATCACTCCAGGCACAATATTACAGCTTTGAATTGGTAAAATACCAACCAAGCCAACCTGAAATGAATAACACAACAGTGTTTCGCTCTAATTAGAGCTCTTCAGAGAGGTATAGCTATGTCCAGATACAAGGGAGCACCCAGTATAAGTCGAAAAAATACCCTTTCAGGCATAAAGTGACAAATACATTATGCAAAAAAGAAGCAGAGAACTCTGGGTAGTTCTCAAGTTTAGGTGGAAAGCAGCTCCTGAAATCTTTTTTCAATTATTTATTCATCACAATATAGAACTTAATTAATGTTTTTATAAATGTATATATATATATTTAGGTACATTAATTTAGACAAGCAATAAATTACAAAGGACACACTTATACATATAATAAATAATCACAAGATATTTTGAACAATTCAGGAAAAAAGAGCCCTAGGTAAGTGTTGAACAGACAATGACTATATAACTGTACAGATGACCACCTTATTAAACATGTGCAATAAGACAATACAAAAATACAGAAACATCAACAACTTCTAGGAAGAAAAAATACAAGAGACAAAAGTCCATGAAAGAAGAAAATACAATAAATATGCACCACATGCAACAAATAGAAGGAGAAAGTGAAAGCGCTGATGCCTTTTTCGGAATTGCCAATATCTGTAAATTCCTTAATCAGGGAGCAGAATTCATAAATCTAAATAGTGGTCACACAGGGCCATCAATATTCATGTTGCATGTTCAATAATGAAGGAACAGGGCTCTAATAAAAGAAGAGTATGATAATCAGACTTGTACTGCATCAAGGCAAGACTAGATGTCAGTGGTGAACAGGAAACATAGGACGAACAAGGAGCATAAGTTCATAAAAGATGTAGGTGTGCCTACGTAGGACAAGATAGGTTCATCTGGACCTAGATTATCCAGACGCCTGATTCCAGGACCCGATGTAAAACAGGGAAATAAGGCAGAATGCTGGTCCAGCCAAACGCACTTGATTTCAATAGAGTTAAGATATAAATCTCTGAAAAGTTTTAGCCATACTGAATTTAATGGATACGGAGTAGTGGCCCAACTGAACATGTGGGCAGGGATAACAATTATGGCGATAGGGTCCTTTCCAACATTCTACTTCGAAAATGTGTCGGTGGAGATAAAAATGATGTCCCATAGGATCCGGTGCCCTGCGTGCGGTCCGTATGGCTGCTCCTCCAAGAATCTTACCTTTTGAGACTAACTAAATAGTGTGGGGTTGCATGCCTGACCACTTAAAGATGTGTTATCTTTTGGCAAAGAGAACATATGTCTGAAATTATTACAGTGCCCAGGTCACCAGTAATACCAAACTAAGGCGCTAAAAAATAGAGGTTAGCTAGAAAAATTCATAGGGCAGAAATACATTACAGCTGGTCATTATAAGTCATGGAATGATTACTAAAATAACCCTGGATCTACTAACAGAATGCATATTATTATTCTAGTATGAAAATATGAACTATGAGCCGGTGGTACTACACTGAGTGCACACATGCATTCATAATCCTGACTTACTATTTGGCCCTAGCATCATGCTAGCCTTGTGTGTGGGTAGAGCTGTTCTTAGTAATGCAAGGTCCCAAACCTTATTCGTGACTTGGAAGCGGGCACTGAGTGTACCCTCAAAGCTTGTCGTGGATTTATGTCCGTGCCCCGGGCAAATCACATAAAGCAATGATGACAGCTTGTGATTTCTATTAATCATTGTAGTGCCAGTGCTTGTTCTTTCTGTCAAGGTCAGAGTGGTGTAGTAACCAATTGTGTATAAAGGTCTCAGTTATTTCATCTCCTTGACTTTGCACTGACATTATGTGCACGCTGAGTGCATAGATGTGTAGTGAGAGCATGGCATATGTATGATAGTAGGACTCAATGTTTGGTCAGAGTCTGAGCACTGGGCCAGTGCGGTCTATTTTAGATGGCTCCTGGTTTAGTGTGGCAGAAGAGGGAATGTAGATACAACTTCCTCAGACAGTGGATGTGCATTGGCCGCCTTCCTGTGATGCGAGGATGGAGACCCAGGCACTTTAAGATGGATAAGACACTGTGTTCAGATGTTCAAAGTGAGGAAGCTTTTTCTATGCCCTTGAATAATGCTTCAAGAAGGATGATGATAGCCAGTGCAAGATCTCACACATCAGTGGGTCCTTATTTTGTCTACTCCTGCTTGGAGCCTGCATCGCTGTTACCTGTATTGCGTGCTAGAACTTTGCACCAAGGATGTCCCTGAGGACCAGCCAGAAAAGAACACCTGAAATCGAGCCAATCCAAACCGGTTATGAAACCTTAGACAGTGGATCCCCATCCTCAGTCTGAAAAGAAGTGGAAGCCAATGGACTCAACTTTGTTCAAGTTCCAGGTGTGTAAGTATGTGCGACCTACCAGCTCTCATGGTAGCACTGATGCTAAAACGTTGCTTATATTTGACCCTGTCCTGTAAATAAGACAATGGCACTCTGTGACTTCAAAAAAGTAAAATGCAAAATGTCCTATAGGTCACAGAGGAGATTCAAAATCAAGTTTTTGGGAACTTCTGAATCACTTCCATTGACGTTTTGTGCTATTCGATGTTAATTACATATAACTGCCTATGAGCTAACATTTAATCAGGCTCTTTTACCCTTTTATTATGGCTCTCTTATCTCCATCCCTCACTTACAGTAGGCTTAGTCTGCAGGGATCACTTCTATTGCCTTGCACATTTTACAGTAGAGTATTACTATACCTGTGGCAGTAGCATCATTGCACTATTATAGCCCATCTATTAAGGAGTTTTGTGCAAATTACTGTTCTTTTTTTAAAGTCTGAGATTATTCCAGTAATGAAGCTACTAGTCTGTAGCTCTCTCAAGTACTCACTTGATAAAGGTATCTGCACATGTGATAAAGTATGTGGGTACATTCAGTCTGTAGAAATGGGGCAGCAAATGCTATTACAAGTGTTTCTTTCTAAATAAAGGCAAGGTTTTCCACAAAGACGAAGTTTCCCTTTGTCCCCATTTCAAGTTGAGGTGCTCCCTTCATACTGCAAAACAAAATGAATAATTCCCTTGACTGGGCTGAATATGCACTTGTTTTCTGGGTAGGAAACTGCCAATTATTGGTAAAGAACAAAAGATTTTCAAACGTAGGGGCGTCAAACAGGTTTTGCTGGTAAACAAACTCAGAAATGCCCACAATTCAGTCCAACTTAGCAAATGTATTCACACAGACATTCACCACATCTGCTATATTATTGTGTTAGCAGACTCCATTTAGAAGGGCATAAACCCAACACCATTTATTTTATGAGTTAGGGGTGGGATTTGCACTGCCAATGATTATTTTTCTGCAACTATTTTGTGTCTGGGGCACAATACCTTTGAGAATGAACTAATGGTGCTACAGGAAGCTTGATCCTTCTTTCTGGTGCAGTGAACAATTATTTTAATGTCATTTGATACTCTGGGGACTTTATCCCATTATTTTGCCTTCTACCCTCCATATGTCTTCCTTCTCCCGCTCATTCAATCATAGATTCTTCTGCCCTATGCCTATTACAGCTAGTCTCTTTTATTATACAGTTAATTAAAACCATAACATACAAACATCGTATTGATACTTAATAAAATGTAAGGATTAGAAAACTGTATACACATTTATAAAATCTGGCAATATGAAATAAAGGCATCTGCATTTCAAGTTGATGGCTATATATCACATGTAGCCGTTTAGTCCAAAAGGGAAGTGTATAGTATGGAGAAAAAAAAAGCAAAAATGTCACAATGCTTATTACTAATGGTTAACTTTCTTCAAGTTCATTTGTGCATTAAGAATAACACTTGTCATTTTCTTAGCTCTGGACATTATGCAGTGCAGTTAAAATAATGTTAACAAACTTCCCAGCCCTTGCTAGAACTTGGGCTGAATTGTTACTGAAGCACAAATCAGATGCTTCCCTGCAATGCCTCAGTAACCTTTCCCGATAGACTGGGACCAGTAGACGTTGGCGATCATTGGCATAATGAGGGCAACAACATAGCAGTTAAATAATATTTCATGAGCACCAACTCATAGTTCATAGTAGAAGCTGTGCAGTTGAAGTGTATTTTGGTAGAAAAGTGTGCACCATTTTGCCTCATTTATGAGGCTCTTGTCAGTAAAGTCCAAAGACCACCTTGGGGTACATTGTGTCCACGCGTTTGCTCACTGGCTTCAATACAGGGAAGGTATTTCTACTCAGGTTATTTTAATGTTCATCAGTAACTACTTGCCTAAAGATTACTTTATGGTATGTTGAGATGAATATTTTACAGAGCTTGCATTACTTGCTGCCAGGGACTTTCTCACAAACTAAATGACCAATCCGCAGTCTCTTCCGGTGAGATGCGGAAGCATGTCAGTCTATTTGAGTTCTTTAGTGCTTATGTATTTATCCATTAGGATCATCAAAACTAAAATGTACACAGGTGTTGCGTTTACTAAAGTGAAAGACATTCTCAGTAAATGAGGTCACATTTTTGATCCACTGTTTACAAGTCGCTGAAAACTTTTACATTATAGATAAAAATTACAAATAGTCCATGACAATGTTTTAGAAGGAAATACAGTCACAAGACCTCTGCAGCCTGCTCAGTGCTGGCCCATGTGCCCAAATCCAAATACCAATTCTAAATATGTTTACTGCACGCAAGAGCTGTACCTTGGCATCAACAAGGGTTTCTTTCCCTTACAGAAACGATGAGGTGCACACGCTCTATTAGAAGAGCAATCCAAAGAACATCATTACACAGGAAGGAATGGACTCCTAAGTAAATGTCAGGAATGATTATACTTAAAAACAAATATAACAGTGAAACTTCTTCTGACTTACTGAGCTCAAAGAGTTTCCATGACATCATTCATCTTCTAAGAGAGCAACTACACTCAGGGAATCTGTTCCAGCTACTCTTATCAATGTTTCTTATCCACATTCACTAACTTCTCATTTTTTTTACCAACATGATACAAACATGAAAAAATATTGGTTGAACATTTTTCCTTTAGGGATAATAGCTCCACTCCTAAAAAAGGCTGTTGCCTTATAAAAAGGGTAATCCACTGTGACCTTGAGCCATTGAATAAAGTTAAAGAAACAAGGGGTGAGGTTCCTATTTACAACTGGTGGAGAACTTTTGTCAAGTCATAAAAACCTTTATTTGGTTATTCCTAACCATAATGTGCATTCCATTTTTTTCTTTTGCTTCAATCTGTTTTATTGTTTCTCTTGTTTTAACATCAAACACAACAGTTGTACTTTTTATGGTACAGTGCATTACATCATTTGTTACAATCATTGCATGCATGTTACAAAACAAATATTGCTAGTACACCGACGATATAGGCTGCTGTGTGCTGTGTGCATTAATCAGTGAGTTATCCTGTTTTTCGTGCTTACAATCAATAAGAGAGCGCTTTGCCTGTCGGCTGGCCCTGTGTGTACCATTACTGAGGCTGTTAACTAAGGGGGCAGGAAATAATATCGGAGACAACTAAAGTATAACTGGTGCAGGGTTTAACTTGGAGTGGCACCTCTAGTTCATTGGAGTAGTGTTTTGATATCGTGTCCGTGAGAGGACCATTAAGCGTTTACGTTGGATCTATGTTAGGGCATGTCTGTCGTGTTCTCAGGTGCGGTCTCCGGGGCCTTATCCCTTTCCAGCATTTCTTGTAAGATTGTCTCCCAGTGTGCTGCAATTAGTATTTTGCACAATCCCAGTGTGTCCTCTCTACTCAGCGCAACACTTTCTGCCTTGGTCCACACTTGTAATGAGCGCTTCCAGGCACGCGCAGCTTGGGGTTCAGAGGAGTGCCATTGTTAGATTTGGGGGTCTCTAGTTGGCACACGTAGGTACTTGTGACAAATAGGAACCCTCTCCTCTAGTCAGGGAAAGGGGATTACACACTTAAAATAACCCCTGCTCACCCTCTAGGCTGCGTGGCGCGAGCAGCCAAGGCTTATTTCAGAGGCGTTGTAAGTTAAGCAGTTGTGACCGCATACAGTAACCCAGTGACAACATTACAAATGGACACCACACAGGTTTTATATAAAAAATAAGTAGACTTTATATAGAGTTAATACACACTATGATTACTTTAAGATGGTAGATTTAAGCTTAGTTCAGTTTGGTTCTTAGATGCGATGCCCTGCGTCAATGTACCTTAAGTTGTGTTGCGCTTTATTAGGTTAAACCTCATATTATGCGGGACATTATTTGGCCCCTACTGTACCTTGCTCCATTCCGCATCCATGAAGGGTCGCTGTAGATCCACCTCTCAACTCGTTCGTAAGGAGAGTAATATAGTCGCTGTATGATGCCTGAGGGAGGCAGTGAATCACTCAATCAGGTGGTGTCCCTGCCCCAGGACATGCAAATATTGGATCGTCAAGTGGATTGGGGATTCTCGTGACATGTCACCCCACTCTTTATGTAATGTGGCTATTACCGTTCGGTGTATGAGGAATTGCCCTGGTTGGATCCCATTACTCTCTGCCAAAAGGGCAAAAGACGTCAGGTTGCCCTCATGATATAAAATCCCAGTGTCGAGCATCAGATGTTGTGTGTTCAGGATCCAGCCCCAGGACCTCCAGCCTGTCCCAGGCCTATGCAATGTGTGGTGCCTTTAGCCACCACCTGAAGCTGTGCTGGAAACTGAAGGGAGAAGCGCATCTCCAGATCGCATAGGTGTCTTTTCACTGGCTGAAAGGATCTTCTACACTTCTGCACTTGGGCAGTGTAATCCGGGAACAGCATGATGCGTGTGTTTAGTACCAATATTTCCAGTGATTTTTGTGTTTCTTTCAGTACAGCATCTCTGTACCTGTAGTTCAGCAGTCTGATTAGGAAGGGCCTGGGCCTCACACCCGGGGGAGGCCTGCGGGATGGCACCCTGTGTGCCGGCTTCACCATAAATTGAGGAGATGGTGTATTTTCCTGTAGCAATTCTTGTATCCAGCGCTCTGTGTAGGACACTGGGTCCTGGCCCTTGACATCCTCAGGAAACCCCTCTTTGTGGACATTGTTGCACATTGATTGGTTCTCAGCCATTTCTAGTCACTCCGGCAGAGCATGTACCTTGGCCATAAGGCTGAGCAGGGTGGCCGTATTAGAGCTGATGGCAGGGTGGAGTTTTCAAGAGTGGTTTCATGGGCTTGCCCATTGTCTGCTATCTTACGGTGATCTGTGTGCAGTAATGTAAAGTCTGTGTCAACCTTGTTTATTGTTGCTTCTAGGGAAGAGCGAATTTGTTCAATTGTTGTGCCAAGCTTCACCACTGTGCTCAAAACCGTGGCTAATGTCTGGTTCAGTGAGTCTGCATTCTGGGCCATATGTGTCTGAGTGGTCCTTCTGAGTCTGAGCGGGTCACCGCCTGCAGATTGTTGGCTCATAGATGGCCCATTGCCTGCTATTGAGCTGTAGGCACAGGTCAGCCCAGTCTTGGGTCACGGATTAGGAAAGGGTGGGGCGGGATCCAACGGGACTGGGGTGGCACGGGAGTGAGCCTCCTGTGCCCATCTCTCCTATCTTAAGGGGAAGCCTTGAGGTGCGAGCATGTCCCCTAGGGGATATGGGGGAGAAACCAGTCCCAGCCCTTGGTCTCCTCCGTTCTATTTTTATTGTCCTTTTCTTGCTCTCTTCCACACTAGAAGCAGAGTTTTATTTGGGGGATACAGTTTGTGGCTGCATCAGGTGAGAGTGCTGCACCTCCGGCAGCAGTAGCGATTCCTCTGATAGCCATGTCATAGGAGGCCAGCCGCTGGCGCAGAAGCACACTGTCACCAAGGGGAACACAGGAGGGTTCAGCCATCTAAGTAGTATTATGCAGACTTGTGGGCCCTGCAAGGGTGGAGGCAACTGGTGTAGAGGTTAAAGGAGCATGGAAGGCCTCATGTGCACGTGCATGTGGACCGCCAGGTCTGGGCCCGATGTGACCCCCATACTGCCTTCAGCGTGTCCCTCCCACTCCCCTGCTCATCATCACATGGCTGAGCAGCTGTGAGAGCTTCTCCGCTGACCCTCCGATCTCAGCTCAGTCACCAAAGATGCCTCAGAGAGGGGGGGTCATGTTGCGTTCTCTTTGGGATAGGCCTTCTACCATTCCGGGTCATTCCCACCTTCGCCTATTATGCTGTGCTTCATCTCTCCAGCCCCCCTTCTCCTTTTGTTTTTATTGTCCTTCTCTCATTCTCATATTCCCCAGTAGCAGAGTTTTGGTTGGGGGATTCAGATTGTGCCTGTGTCAGTCAGGAGAGCCACATCTCCAGCGGCAGAAGCGATTCCCTCATGGGACGTGTTGTAGAAAGCAAGCCAGCAGCACAAATGCCCACCATCACCAAGGGAAACACCGGTGGGTTTGGCTGTCTTGATAGTATTGTGCGAGCTTGTAGGCCCAGTAAGGGTGAAGGCAACTGATGCAGAGGTTAATGCAGCGGGGCAGGACTCATGCACGTGCATTCATACCTCCAGGACTAGGCCCGACAGGGCCCCCGGGCCACATTCAGGGGCATATTATCAACAACTAGCGATATTTATCGCTAAATGAGCTTAGCGATATTTTTTTTATCGCCGCCCATCGCCGGATTTTATCGAAGAGATAACGTGCTATTAGCAACGTTAATCTCAAATGCGATAAAATATCAGGCGATAGCGGCTCAATGCATGAATATCGCTGGAAATCCAGCGATATTCAGTCATCAACGCCAATAGAGTCTTAACCTGAATATCCAACTCCCATTGGATATACAGGTTAAGAAGTGGTCTGAGCAGGCGTTCGGTTTTGGCGATATTCGCGCTTACCACAAAAATTTTCATCCCTACGCCTGCATTGCTAATAGGCGATAGCTGTGTTAGCGACTGCTTAAAAGTTGCTAACTGGTTGGGTACGCCAACTTTGCATGTCATTAGCGATAAATATCAGCGACAGATTGCTAATAGGGCGATGAAATTATCGCCTCTTTAGCTGGAAAAAACCCAGCTAAAGGGGCGATAAGGCCCTTAATCTTATGCCCCTCAGTGCGTATCTCCCGCCACCCCTCTCCCTATTTCAGGTCCGAGCAGCTGTGAGAGCATCTCCCCCATGCCTCCGACCCTGGTTTTGTAAAAAAAGATGTCTCGGAGGGCGGGTCGAATTATGATCTCTTCAGAGTGGGCCTTCTACCTCTCCGGGCCGCTCCCACCTCAAGCTATTGTGGGGTGCACCCACAGTGCCCCAAACCGCTCTGAGTCCAACTTGGGAGCTTCCTCATGGCAACAAGAGGCACCACAGTGCCAGCCTCTCGCTGCCTGTATATACTCAGCTCTGCCGGCTCGATCTGTGGTTATGGGAGTCCTGCGGGCCTCAAGTCAGCAGCCACCAGTGATCCGGGGCCTCCGACTCGACTCTGCCCGCAACTCTTTCGGATTCCTGTGTCCACCGCTCTCTCACTCAGCTTTCTGTCTCCAACTGGGTTCAAAGCAGGGTGCGACAATCGCCAGCTGCGTGCGGTTGGTTCCCCTGTATAAGAGATTTTTCAGGATACTAAGAGCAGGCAGCAGAGCTGTGCTAGATTGCAACCACCATAATGGCCCCTTGGCCACACCCCCCACCATAAAGTGCATTCCTTAAATGTTAAAATGTACATTTGTTCACTATATAAAATTTTCACTTTCCAAAAGTTACAAAAAATATGTGGCTTGTCCTTACCCTAAAATGCTTTCCATTATATTCACATTTGCATTCTTGCCTTATATAAAATCACTCATCCCCAATTTGGTAAATAATTCACTACAGTTCATTAGAATTCTTTAAAAACTATCCATTCCCCAGGTTTAAGTGCCTCAGTTATTTAGTCTGCACTTAAAAAAGGGTTACTGTTGTAGGTCCGCTTTTTGGAGGAGGTTACTTATCCGTGAGAATGATTTTACCCCGGGCATACTGATTTAATGAATGCACCCCCGATCCAGCTGCTGGCGGCTCACCTGCAGGTACAGATGTTTATTTCCCGGAAAACTGGTTTCAGAAATGTCTTCCTTAGGTACAAGACTGTGGGGCAGGTACACATCAGGTGACCTATAGATTCTGTTCTGTAGCCGCATAAACTGCAGTTTGTGTCTTGCTTCCTGCCCTTCCCTGTTGGAAAAGGATCTTTTGAATCATGAGATCCGACAATACAATGTACAACTCCTCTTTGTGGCTGATGGATACGCGCTGAGGCGCATCCGTGCTGCTTGAAGTAGGTTTGTGAAGTTATCAGTCCAAGCACGTTGCCGTTTAACCAGGAGGTCGTTATCTTCCAAAAGCGGCTGTTTCTTTGCTGTGTCGTTGCTTAGCCTTGAGAAAGCTGCTCTGTCCATCTTGCCGTTCCATGCTTCTTGGATTCCTAATTCAACTAATGCTTTCCCCAAATGGGTGAATTAGATTGCTTTTGCTCCATCTGTGCCTGGATCTCTACCCAGCATAGGCTATTCATTGATCCACTTTCTGATGCGTGGAGTTTCCAGCACAGTTTTATAAAGGTATTGATTGTTTTGAATTTCTGCTTCGGGGGCCCAAATTCCTGCAAACCTGTGGTGGAGAGGCTGCTTTGGGGAGACAGTACATTGTTTTATACACCTTCATTAGTAGCTCATTTAAGATGTTATTTCCTTGCCATGTGATATTTCCAGGCCATGTATCAGGGTGGGTAGGAGCTGTGCTACCAATACTGGCAACAAGTGGCTATGTGAAGGACAACTCAGTTTCTTTTTTAGATGTTTGAAAGTAAATATTAATGATTGAGTTTTAACTTTCATTGACATTATTAGGTTGGTTAGAGACATTTGACTCCCCAGTTTATTTCCAAATGCTTGTATGAGGGGGCTGATTCTACCTGTTCACCTTTTATGTGCCACTTATATGTTCTGAACTGAGTATCCACTAAGTGTACCATTTTGGTTTCCCTCAGGTTATGCGTCAACCCCTACAACTCAATGAAGCTCGCCAAGGCTTTAATTCCTCTTAGCAGGCCGATCGGGCTTTGGCTCACAACCACAAGGTCATCTGCGTATTGCAGACAGGTGACTGACTCATTTGGCAATTTGGGTGGAAGGTTATCAAATACCCATTCACAATGGACTGCCATATTTCCGTTTGTGTTGCCAATGACACAGTGGAGGTGACAAACAGTTGTTGGTAGTGTTCTATCACCTCCTTGACGATGATTCGGTTTTCCTGCTGACTGAACCCCGTCTTCCTCTTCCTCTTCTCCTTGCTGACGATATGCTGTTGTATGTGCGAGACGGGAAAGACAATCTGAACCCATTATTGCGCGAATACGTCAAATTTGAATACCAATCAGGGCTCAGTATAAATTGGGCTAAATCGACTATCATCCCGCTCACCGACAACACTCTTCCATTCGAAACGGAATACCCCCTGGACTGGCAAACAGACCCAATTAGGTACTTAGGGGTGTGGTTTCATAGGGATCCTGAAGTGGTGATACGCACGAATTACAGTAGAGTGATTACAGGGCTAGAACAAAAAATTGACAGATGGATACAACTACCGCTGTCACTGGCGGATATAATACCGATCCTGAAGATGGTGGTACTCCCAAAACGACTCTACCTATTTAATAATATACCGATAAAGCCCCCAAAGGCAGTGTTTTGAAAAATTACATCCATGACGCTAAAACTAATACTAATATGGGCGGGTAAAACTGCTAGAATTGACCTCCAAACGCTGACTTTACCATTTGCACATGGGGGGTTCAAAGTCCCTGATTCCCTACTCTATCTGTGCGCCCAGGCCCAATATGCTCATTTCTGGTTCCACAGGGTCCCTTTCCTTACTCATGGGACGCCCATCCCATCCCCTTGGATGCAATACTGAAACATGATAGACCATCATTACTCAAGCAGGATATAAACACAATAGACGCTACGAATGAGGCTTGGAGACTGATAGCTAAAAAGGTGAAAAAGCAGCCAATTTATGCACCGGAACTACCATTACTTCATCATCCCAATATTTCGGTTACACAGGAAAAGGTGGGGAGGGAACTCCTTAAACAGGTGGGCATAGATACCATGGGGGACGTATACCAGGAAGGAGTGATCAAAAAGTTAGAAGACCTTGCATACATCCAGAACCAATCGATGCTCTTCAAATTCACGTTCTATAGACTACAAAAAGCACTTAAAGCACTATACCCGACTTACCCATCAGAATCATGCGTACTACTGACCCTACAATTGCTACTCACAACTCCTGACCCCAGACACCTGGTGTCCAAGCTCTATGTATCACTACAGGCCGAAATGGGTATCACAGCGCACAAGGCGATCCAGAAATGGGATAGTTGTTTGGACAACCCATCACAGAAGAAGAATGGGCCATGACAGGCATGATCACGGAACTTCTGACACCAAATGGGAATCTACGGCTGATACACGTTAAATATTTATATCACACGTACCACACACCTAAGAGGTTACACAAATATGGCCTAAGAGCAGACTCTCGATGTCAAAGGTGCGGAACCGAAAATGCTGATTTTATACATATGGCATGGTATTGTGGGGGGGTGGCGAAGTTTTCGTTTTCAGTAACTGATATACTGGGAAAGATGGTGGACATCCAGATTGATTGTAGTATTCGCACATGCTTGCTGGGCCTGTTGCCGGGTGTTAGAGCACGCAGATGTAAGTTTTGCGTAATAGCCCTACTAATGGCCAAACGAAGAGTAGCGATCTGCTGGGGAGGTAAAATGGCACCGCAAATTAAGCACTTGATCCGAGATATGGTTTATTGCAAAGACAATTTGAAACTGTTTGAGGAAGAATTACCACTAGGATCACGACCAAAAGACTACTGGCATTATTTAATTGACTATTTACCTGGACTCGATGAACAGCTGTAATGTACACATAATGTAATGGTTACTGATTTGGCGTGTAATGTACATGATCATACTCGGTTGGAGGTGGAGTGTTGTAATGCAGTGATATTGTGAGAGGGGTGACTACCTCATGTTCGGACGTAAGACGTCCTGTACTTTGTTTGAAATGCCAATAAAAAAAAATGCCTTTGAAAATCACTGAAAAAACCATAGATTTCAGGGACGTTGTACCTAGGAATTAACATTCAAAAAAACCTCTGCAAATCACTGAAAAAACGATAGGTTTCAGGGACATTGTAGTTATAAGAAACCTTAGAAATTCACTGAATAAACATAGGATTTAGGGACATTATATTTAGAAATTAGCATTTAAAAAACCTTAGAAATTCACTGAAAAAACTATTGGTTTCAGGGACGTTATAGTTAGAAATTAGCATTAAAAAACCTTTGAAATTCACAAAAAAAAACATAGGATTCAGGGACTTTATAGTTAGAAATTAGCATTTAAAAAAACTTTGAAAATACCTGTAAAACCATAGGTTTCAGGGACGTTATAGTTAGAAAGTAGCATGCAAAAAAACTTAAAAATGCACTGAAAAAAACATTGGTTTCAGGGACATTATAATTAGAAATTAGCATAAAAAAACCCTTTGAAATTCACTGGAAAAACCAAAGATTTCAGGGACGTTATAGTAAGAAATTAATATTAAAAAATAAATCTTAAGAAGAATAAAAAATTGGAAGCCCACACAGCACAGCAGAACAATTGCAAAGCCCACCTTCACTGTCCTGGCTGAGTACTCCCGCCGCCGTGCTTCACCCCAGCCGGCCGCCGAGAGGAGGACTCGGCTACCCAGACCACCCTGCGGCGGCGCAGACCTTGCCAGTCATCATCGGCACCTGGAGGCGCGATAAAGGTCAGCGTCCCCCGGCCAGGTGGTGTAAATCTTTTTTGCACCCATTGGAAGCCCACGCAGCACAGCAGAACAATTGCAAAGCCCACCTTCACTGTCCTGGCTGAGTACTCCCGCCGCCGTGCTTCACCCCAGCCGGCCGCCGAGAGGAGGACTCGGCTACCCAGACCACCCTGCGGCGGCGCAGACCTTGCCAGTCATCATCGGCGCCTGGAGGCGCGATAAAGGTCAGCGTCCCCCGGCCAGGCGGTGTAAATCTTTTTTGCACCCATTGGAAGCCCACGCAGCACAGCAGAACAATTGCAAAGCCCACCTTCACTGTCCTGGCTGAGTACTCCCGCCGCCGTGCTTCACCCCAGCCGGCCGCCGAGAGGAGGACTCGGCTACCCAGACCACCCTGCGGCGGCGCAGACCTTGCCAGTCATCATCGGCGCCTGGAGGCGCGATAAAGGTCAGCGTCCCCCGGCCAGGCGGTGTAAATCTTTTTTGCACCCATTGGAAGCCCACGCAACACAGCAGAACAATTGCAAAGCCCACCTTCACTGTCCTGGCTGAGTACTCCCGCCGCCGTGCTTCACCCCAGCCGGCCGCCGAGAGGAGGACTCGGCTACCCAGACCACCCTGCGGCGGCGCAGACCTTGCCAGTCATCATCGGCGCCTGGAGGCGCGATAAAGGTCAGCGTCCCCCGGCCAGGCGGTGTAAATCTTTTTTGCACCCATTGGAAGCCCATGCAGCACAGCAGAACAATTGCAAAGCCCACCTTCACTGTCCTGGCTGAGTACTCCCGCCGCCGTGCTTCACCCCAGCCGGCCGCCGAGAGGAGGACTCGGCTACCCAGACCACCCTGCGGCGGCGCAGACCTTGCCAGTCATCATCGGCGCCTGGAGGCGCGATAAAGGTCAGCGTCCCCCGGCCAGGCGGTGTAAATCTTTTTTGCACCCATTGGAAGCCCACGCAGCACAGCAGAACAATTGCAAAGCCCACCTTCACTGTCCTGGCTGAGTACTCCCGCCGCCGTGCTTCACCCCAGCCGGCCGCCGAGAGGAGGATTCGGCTACCCAGACCACCCTGCGGCGGCGCAGACCTTGCCAGTCATCATCGGCGCCTGGAGGCGCGATAAAGGTCAGCGTCCCCCGCAACGCGGGACGCGAGCGGGACGCCGGGTGAAGCCCGGGCCAAGGGCGGGCCCGTTTAAGCCCGTTCAAGACTGAGCAGGACTGGACTGGGCCACGGTATTTACATTCACTTTTTCACCCCGCTATCTGTGACCCCCTGTTGGATTTTGACTTTGTATTTGACCTGCACTTATCAATAACTCTGTCGTACTTGGCGCAACAATGAATAAGCGCACCAGAAGTAAAAAGACCCCTAATCTAACTGATATCACTGGCCCTATAGACTTATTCATTACTAAGACCCACGAGGTCATAGACAAAAGTATACACATCTTAGAACGTAGGGTATCTCATGAACTGGAGGTTGCAAGAAGATCGTCTATGGGGCCTCTGGCTTCCGCACAAACCCCTATTCAACAGGGTCCAATTATTCCACTGTTTAAGCAAGCTGACAACACTAACGCATTAATACACACGGTTCCAAATATTGTCGATCTATCCGCTACCCAACTCTCACTGGGGTCCAACTCCAGTGAGGACTTGGAAAAAACACCAGATCTACAACTTTCCCATAATCAGATGGATATCTTAGACCCCAATTCTGCGGGCAAGCGGGAGGGTGCCATAGCTAAGAGGCAAAATACAGAGTTGACCCCACACGAGACCACTTTAGCTCTGCATAACATCACGACCTCCCTTAACCCAAATACTGATACAATTCTGTCAGATCAACCGATCCCTACCAATAGCAGTGCTGATTGTATACTGACCTCCCAGGACGCTGGTCTCCGAGAGCTGACAGAGAACCAAGCCTGCGGGGGTGGCATACAGAGACCATGCACCGCATGTGTAACACTACATGATTTCATCACAAAAAGCATGGGGCTGTTGCTAAAACGCCATCTGCAACCCATGGAAAAGAGCATCATGATTATTGAGAAGCAATTAGCTAAACTAAATACCCCAGCTTTCAAGCAGAAAATATTGGGTACACCTGCCATGGGCCTGGGGATTTCGAAAGACACAAATAACCCGGCTCAACCCCCGTCTTTACCAGTTACCCGTCCCAAGCCTCTGCCACTCGAAAGAGTTGCAAACACCGAAGCTCTAAAAAATGACAGGCAAAACAAACAAATTATTTCTAAACCTGCCCCAACAGTAGGAATTGGAAAACAAAAAGGCCCCATTGATAACCCTCAAAAAACTCCAGCCCCCGTGGAGTCAAATAGCCAAGCAGCGAAGCAGAAGGATACCCCACAGACAACTCAAAAAGCCCTACCACCCCAGCCACAGGCCAATGAGAGGAAAGGTCCCAGGTATAGGCGTCCGATACATCTGCCGCCCGAGGCGACCCCATACACTGTCATACTTACTGGGGTCACCGAGCTGGCAGATGGCACAGACGAACCCCCTTGGTCTTTGCGTAACAAGGTACTGCAGTGGTTGAGCCAAAACAGACCTCTCCATCCATCCAATCATAGTAGAATTATTTCAATGAGAAGAGTGTTCTGGATAGGCGATACCAAAAAAAGTTTGCAGGGCGATTGCATTGTACTCAATTGTGAGGACCCTGCTACAGCTGATTATATTTCCTCATGGCCAGCTCTGGAGAAAAGGGGGGGGTCGACGTACAGCGTCTCTCCTTCTTCTATCCACCTCTAAATACTTTTAATTATGGCGACCCTAATAGTTGGGAGGAAGTCCAGGACTGGCCTTGGACACAGGTGGGGCATTACAACAGAAATAGAAATAGGAATAGCAACAACCACTGGAATAGAGGGTGGGATAATCGTCCCTGGCCACCGAGAAGAGAAAACTTAAATCATGACTACTGGAGGGGGGCCCCCACAAGGAATAGGTACGACTGTTTAGATATGGTCGATTGACCAACAATGGTAACAAAAGGGAAAGGAAATAATTTAGGCACCCCAGATGAGACCCGTAAAAATGACCACCAGATTTCCAACGCTAATATCCTGCCATTAGGGAACACACCTGATTCCCCAATAGGGGAAGCATTGTTATCACCTCAGCAACCATCAGACCAACTAATTAAGGTCCTAACAGGGGAAGGTCCCGTAGCCCAAGTGAAATTCAATGTTGGGGCTATACCCATAATCCCGCGGGACATCACACAAACTCAAAGGGAGGTAGAACATAGTGTAGAGGGTGCTGTGAGGTTAACTCCTCAGACACTGGCACCAGAAGCCAGTCTACATAAATCCAACCTAAAAATAACTTCCTGGAATATCGCAGGGCTAAACAACAAATCAAGGGCCCAGTTATTCCTATCCTTTATGGAAAAACAGGACATAATATGTTTACAGGAATGTTGGGATCAGGAGGAGACCCACATTGAGGGCTTTAGTACTTTCTATATCCCGTCGATACAGGGTAATCGAGGTAGAGGGTCGGGGGGTTTGTGTATCTTCGCCTCCAATCTGTGTAACACAAAACTGTCCACATATGTGTTAAGTGGACCCAAAGTAGGTGTGGCTAGATCAATGCAAGGACTTATGGTCAAAGCAAAGGGGCGGTCCCTTTTCCTGATTAACATATACATCAACGTGCCAAAAGTAGATCCTAAAGCTTTATTAGCTGAGCTCACCACAATGCTTACGAGAGCTGGGCAGGATGCAGATTGTACCCTAATAGTAGCTGATTATAATTGTCATCTATGTCCTTACAGTGCCACAAAAAACGGTGGCATTTATAACTTAAGAGGGGACCCCGCCACACATTTTGAACACTCTATCATGGGTAATATGTTAAACCAACTAATGCACGATTGGGACCTGGGGTTTGCTAATGAATTATGTGAGCCTTCTGTAGCTTTTCAGACAACCTTTTTTGGTCGAGTGTCAGGCACTGTAATTGACTACATCCTAGTGTCAAACAGGAATCAGGGCTGTCTGGAGGAGTTTAACACGGAAGACCTGGCACTAAGCGATCATTTTCCGATTAGCACCACTATTTCTGTTGGGAAGTCCGAATGCCCTGTAACAAGCATACCTAGTAGTCTTCATGGTCACTCAGTGTCACTGGCAAGAAAGAATGGATACGCCATAAAATGGGCAAAAATCAATTCTACAAATTTCTTGAAGGATTTAGTCCAGAAAGAATTGAAACAATTCTCGACCTGCCTAGAATTTAATAGTAACCCTCAGTTAATTATAGAGGCTTATGGAAGGATAACTGCCACTATAAATGATAAGTTAACCAAAAAACAAAAGATAGGGGCAGAAAAGAGAGTACACGGCTGGTTTAACTCCGCCTGTTCCAAAGCCCATAAAGACCTGTTACAGGCATTAAAGACAGTTCCTAAAGACACTAGTTTGATTAAGGATGCCAGGCGAGTCTATAAACAGACCCTCCGCGATAGACAGGACGAACTGAAAAATCAGGCCTGGGAAGCCCTATTAAAGGCAAGCGCCTTAAGGGATAACATTTCTTTCTGGAAAGAAATCAATGCCCCCTTCTTCTCCACGGACAGCAAGGCTGATTCGATGGAGATAGCCATAACGGAAGATGTCTGGGTTGATTACTTTACCTCACTATATAAAAAAGATCTAATAACTATGACCCCACAATATGATCTTAATAACAGGCAGGTGGAACAGGCAGTGTTGCAAGATAGTTTCCCTTTAAATGTAGTTATTACCCCCTAGAGGTCGAGCTAGCAATTTCCCAGAGTGCTAATTTAAAGGCCCCCGGCCCAGACGGAGTTCCCATTGATTTATTTAAAGAAAATGTAGATCTTTGGGCTCCTCTATTAGCAAATGTAATAAACGCGTATAGCAAAATGGGTTTTCCTGATACATGGCACGAAGCCATAGTAATTCCAATATTTAAAAAAGGGGATAGACAGGACCCAAAATACTATCGCCCTATCTCCTTGCTAGACACCCTGATGAAAGTTGCAGGCAGAGTATTGCTAACTAAATTACAAACCTGGTCTAAGAGCAAAGGGATTCTTTCGAAACTACAGTATGGCTTTAAAACCGGCGTAGGCACTGTAGAGCAGGGTTTAAACCTGGCCTTAATAACAAATAAATATATTGGAGGGAAAAATGGGAATCTGTTCCTAACATTCGTCGACCTAACCTAGGCTTTTGATTGTTTAGACCATAGTGTGCTATGGAAAACTTTGGTTAAATTGGGGATAGACAAAAACATTCTATATTTTATACAGGAACTGTATAGAGACGCAGGTGCCACGGTCAGATACGGTAAAAATGGTGAGCGAACTAGAAAATTCCCTCTAGCAAAGGGTGTTCGACAGGGCTGCATCCTTGCGCCATTCCTTTTTAATTTATATATTAACGAGATAGCAGACTTTTTAAAAGATCTTGAAGTGGATTACCCTAAAATAAATGGCATCTCAGTACCACTACTATTATATGCTGACGATGCCGTGATCATGGCTCGCACACAGCTGGGCCTTCAGAAAGCGTTAACAGGATTCTCAACCTTTATGACCACGAGAGGTTTAAAAATAAATGAGGGCAAAACATTCACAATGTCATGCACATTGAGGAAAAATATACCAGATTGTAAAACCTTCGTTAACAACACTAAGATAGCTATGACAAAAACCTTTTCTTATCTAGGCATCATATTCAACAACAGGGGCACATGGTCAACAGCAATAACTTCCCGGAACCTGGCCTTCTCTCGCACGATAGGTGCTCTTAAACAATTTGCCAAAAGACTGGGCAGGAAACCAGTAGACATATTACTTAAGATCTACGCAGCTAAATGTGTGTCCACCGCTGTATACGGGGCCGGCATTTGGGGATTGGCAGATTGCACACAAATTCAAACAGTGGAAAATGCTTTCCTGAGGCACCTACTATCAGTACCCCGCTCCACGTCTACTACCATATGCCACAACGAACTGAATAGAGTCCACATCACCGATCTGATAAAGATAGAGCCAGTGATGTTGTGGTTTAAGATCTGGACATGTGATGACACAGGTTTTAACAGGGAAGTAATCCAAGACTGTTTAAATCATTCTGCTTCTAGTAAGCAACCATGGTTAGCCTATGTGAAAAAAGTTTTTGTTCTCCATTGGTAAATTAGATCTTTACCTAAATCCCACTTCATGCTCACAAATAGCAAAAAAAGCTCTAAAAGTGGCATGCCTTGACTTATTGGAGGAAAGGAGATGGTATTTAGACGGGCACAAGTCTACCATAGTAGCCCATCGTAACATTCTACATGGTACGGGCCTTCACGCTTATTTAGCGCCAATCTATTCGTGTTATCACAGAATGCTTCTGACTCAAATGAGGACGGAGTCATTTTACAGGTTAATATCATTTCCTGCACCCAATGATTGGTCTGCTAATTTGGAAAAATGCCCGTGTGATGACCTATCCAAACAGTCAAACTTACATTGCATTCTCTTTTGCAAGTATTATCAGTGGGGGAGAAAAAGATACCTGCTACCATTGTTAAAGACATGGGGTTTGAGAACCTGTAAAACTGCACTGGTCAGACTGTACATGATGCAAGATGAACTCACCATAGTGACAGCGATAAAATGTTTGACCTTTATTGTAAAGTGTAGAGGGACCATGGGTAATGATTAGGACCTCATGGACAAACAAAAAATTGTAAATTCGTATTATATTGTACCTTATCACATCAAATAATACGTAACACAGGAGACTGTATGAATTCCATGAGTCTTTTAATGAATTTTAGAAACTTTTTATGCATTTTAATGAACTTCATCTGTTCTGTCTTTATGATATGTATTTTTGTAAGAAGTTTTTTAATGAGAAAAGCTATTTTGTCTGCCTACGTTTGTATTTTGTATTTTTGTATGCTTTTATGGTTTTTTGTCAAAATACCGAATAAAGCTATTTTTGAATTTGAATTTGAATTTGAATATTAAAAAATATTTGAAATTCAATAAAAAACACTATAGGTTTCAGGGATGTTATAGTTAGAAATTAACATTAAACAAACCTTTGATAATCACTGAAAAAACCATAGGTTTCAGGGATGTTGTAGTTAGGAATTAACATTAACAAAACCTTTGAAAATCAATGAAAAAACCATAGGTTTCAGGGACATTGTAGTTAGAATAAACCTTAGAAAGTCCCTGAAAAACATAGGATTCAGAGACGTTATATTAAGAAATTAGCATTTAAAAAACCTTAAAATATCACTTTAAAAACCAATAGGCATTTTAGTTAGAAATTTGCATTAAAAAAACCTTTCCAATTTACTGGAAAAAACATGCTATTCAGGGCCTATATAGTTAGAAAGTAGCATTCAAAAAACCTTAGAAATGCACTGAAAAAAACATTGGTTTCAGGGACATTATGGTTAGAACTTAGCATTAAAAAACTCTTTGAAATTCACTGGAAAAACCAAAGGTTTCAGGGACGTTATAGTAAGAAATTAATATTCAAAAAATCTTTGAAATTCAATAAAAAATACCATAGGTTTCAAGGACATTGTTGTTAGAAATTAATATTCAAAAAACCTTTGAAATTCACTTAAAAAACACCATAGTTTTCAGGGACATTATAGTTCGAAATTAACAATAACAAAACATTTGAAAATCACTGAAAAAACCATAGGTTTCAGGGACGTTGTAGTTAGAAAAAAACCTTAGAAATTCACTGAAAAGCATAGGTATCAGGTATGTTATAGTTAGTAATTAGCATTTTAAACACATCTTCAAAATTCACTGAAACAAATGTAGGATTCAGGGACATTATAGTTAGAAATTAGCATCTAAAAAACCTTAAAAAATCAATGTAAAAACCAAAGGTTTCAGGGACATTATAGTTAGAAATTAGCATTCAAAAAATCTTTGAAATTCACTGAAAAATCTATAGGTTTCAGGGATGTTGTAGTTAGGAATTAACATTAACAAAACCTTTGAAAATCAATGAAAAAACCATAGGTTCCAGGGACATTGTAGTTAGAATAAACCTTAGAAATTCACTGAAAAACATAGGATTCAGAGACGTTATATTAAGAAATTAGCATTTAAAAAACCTTAAAATATCACTTTAAAAACCAATAGGCATTTTAGTTAGAAATTTGCATTAAAAAAACCTTTCCAATTTACTGGAAAAAACATACTATTCAGGGACATTATAGTTAGAAAGTAGCATTCAAAAAACCTTAGAAATGCACTGAAAAAAACATTGGTTTCAGGGACATTATGGTTAGAACTTAGCATTAAAAAACTCTTTGAAATTCACTGGAAAAACCAAAGGTTTTAGGGACGTTATAGTAAGAAATTAATATTCAAAAAATCTTTGAAATTCAATAAAAAATACCATAGGTTTCAAGGACATTGTTGTTAGAAATTAATATTCAAAAAACCTTTGAAATTCACTTAAAAAACACCATAGTTTTCAGGGACATTATAGTTCGAAATTAACAATAACAAAACATTTGAAAATCACTGAAAAAACCATAGGTTTCAGGGACGTTGTAGTTAGAAAAAAACCTTAGAAATTCACTGAAAAACATAGGTATCAGGTATGTTATAGTTAGTAATTAGCATTTTAAACACATCTTCAAAATTCACTGAAACAAATGTAGGATTCAGGGACATTATAGTTAGAAATTAGCATCTAAATAACCTTAAAAAATCAATGTAAAAACCAAAGGTTTCAGGGACATTATAGTTAGAAATTAGCATTCAAAAAATCTTTGAAATTCACTGAAAAAACTATAGGTTACAGGGACATTGTAGTTAGAAATTAGCATTCAAAAAACCTTTGAAATTCACTGAAAAAAAAGCTTTCAGAGAAGTTGTAGTTAGAAATTAGATTTCCCAAAAACCTTTGAAATTTACTGAAACAACCATAGGTTTAAGGGACTTTGTTGTTAGAAATTGGCATTCAAAAAACCTTTGACATTCACTGAAGAACCATAGGTTTCAGGGACATTATAGTTAGCAATTAGCATTTAAAAAAACCTTTGAAATTCACTGAAAAAAACATAAGTTTCAAGGACCTTGTAGTTAGAAATTAACGTTCATAAAAACTTTGAAAATCAGTGAAAAACACATAGGTTTCAGGGACGTTCTAGTCAGAAATTAGCATAAAAAAACCTTTGAAATTCAATAAAAATCATAGTTTCCAGGAACGATGTAGTACAAAATGACCTTTCAAAAAAGCTTTGAAATTCATTGAAAAAAACGTGGGTTTTAAGGACGTTGTAGTTAATAATTGGCATTCAAAAAACTTTTGACATTTACTGAAAAACCATAGGTTTCAGGGACATTATAGTTATCAATTAACATTTAAAAAACCTTTGAAATTCACTGAAAAAACATAGGTTTCAGTGTCATTATAGTTCGAAATTAGCTGTTGAAAATCCTTTGAAATTCACTAAAAAAAAACATTTGTTTTAGGGACCTAATAGTTAGAAATAAGCATTTAAGAAACCTTTAAAATTCACTGAAAAAGACACAGGTTTCAGGGATGTTATAGTTAGAAAGAAGCATTTAAGAAACCTTTGAAATTCACTGTAAAATCTATAGGATTTAGAGAAGTTATATTAGCAGTTGAAAAACCTTTGAAATTCACTGAAAAAACATAGGGTTCAAGGACTTTATTGTTAGAAATTTGCATTAAAGAAACCTTTATGATTCACTGAAAAAACATATGTTTTAGGGATATTATAGTTAGAAATTAGCATTTAAAAAACCTTTGACATTCACTGAAAAACCATAGGTTTCAGGGACGTTATAGTTCGAAATTAGCATTTTAAAAACCTTTGAAATACACTGAAAAAAACATAGATTTCAGGGACATTGTAGTTAGAAGAACCCTTAGAAATTAACTGATAAAACATAGGATTCAGGGACGTTATATTTAGAAATTAGCATTTAAAAAACCTTAAAAAAATGTATGTAAAAGCCAAAGGTTTCAGGGAAATTATAGTTGGAAATTAGCATTCGAAAAACCTTTGAAACCCACTGAAAAAACTAAAGGTTTCAGGGACCTTTTAGTTAGAACTTAGCATTCAAAAAACCTTTGAAATTCACTGAAAAAAATATCTTTCAAAGAAGTTGTAGTTAGAAATTAGATTTCCAAAAACCTTTGAAATTTACTGAAACAACCATAGGTTTCAGGGACTTTGTTGTTAGAAATTGGCATTCAAAAAACTTTTTACATTCACTGAAAAACCATAGGCTTCAGGGACATTATAGTTAGCAATTAGCATTTAAAAAACTTTTGATTTCACTGAAAAAACTAAGGTTTCAAGGACGTTGTAGTTACAAATGAACATTCAAAAAAACTTTGAAAATCAGTGAAAAACACATAGATTTCAGGGACTTTCTAAAATTCACAAAAAATCATAGTTTCCAGGGATGATGTAGTAAGAAATGAGCATTCAAAAAAGCTTTGAAATTCACTAAAAAAAACATAGGTTTCAAGGATGTTGTAGTTAGAATTTGGCATTCAAAAAACCTTTAACATTCACTGAAAAACCATAGGATTCAGGGACATTATAGTTATCAATTAATACATAAAAAAACTTTGAAATTCACTGGAAAAAAAACATAGGTTTCAGTGACATTATAGTTAGATATTAGCAGTTGAAAAACTTTTGAAATTCACTGAAAAAAACATAAGTTTCAAGGACTTTATAGGTAGAAATTAGCATTTATAAAACCTTTATAATTCATTGAGAAAAACATATGTTTTAGGGATGTTACAGTTAGAAATTAGCATTTAAAAAACCTTTGACATTCACTGAAAAACCATAGGTTTAAGGGATGTTATAGTTAGAAATTAGCATTTAAAAAACCTTTGAAATTCACTGAAAAAGCATAGATTTCAAGGACCTTATAGTTAGAAATTAGCATTTAAGAACCCTTTGAAATTCATTGTAAAATCCATATGTTTCAGGGACGTTATAGTTAGAAATGAGCTTTTAAAAAACCTTTGTAATTCACTGAAAAAAAACACGGGTTTCAGGGACGTGATAGTTAGTTGGACATTTCACTCGTACAAAATGAGAAATTACGCTGTTATAGTAAGTTGAGCTAACTATAACACATGCACCCCAATGTACTGCTGAGGATGTCACATATTACATCATTCATGACATGGTCAGTGACATCACTGATGACATCTCAAATATTTTAAACTCAATATTTTGTCTAGACTCCAATGATTAAGGTGGGCTCTGGTGATAGGGAAACAGTTCTGCAGGTAAGTACTGGATCAGGGAAGATGGACAAGGAGGTAATGTGGGTTCCAGTGTGAAAAATACAATGAAGAGTGTTGATGAATTGTGTACATGGTTAATACAATGACACAGTGTATCTCGATATGTGTCCTGTGTTAGAAGATATGCCTGCGGAGCATATGTATGTGAAACTCAAAAATTTGTGTTTATTGTACATATGGTCAGATTTGTAGAGCGTTTTGGAGTCCTAGTTGCTTTTTGGGACTAGGCCACTTTTTGAGTACCAGTGTGAGAACCACAAGGACTTGTGTCATTTTAAAGGTTGTGTGTAGTTTAGACATGTTTAGTAGGGGGATGGTGGGCTAGGAGTTGCCTAGTGAAGACAGGCTGGTTAGAACCTTGTATTAGGCCAGCTGATGAGGTAGATTGTGTGGCTCAGCCACAAGGGTATGTAATGATTGTGCAGCTGTGGCTCCACCGCTAAGGCAGCGGAACATCTCCCCACTGCTCTGCAAGCAGCTTAAAAGGGAAAAATGCATTAGTATAATTCTATTTGTTAGCTCCTGCTTTGATGCGGGTGAGGTTGGGTAGGGTGGTCTGGAACTGGGCTGGCCAGAGCATGGGCAAGGGGGACAAGTGGTGGGCACACTCTAAGTGTGCATGATGGTTAAGCCAGCTGTCTTGGGCTTACCAAACAGTAATACTCACTTTGCATGATCATCAACTGAAGAGGACTGGGGGGCAGTGACTGGTCTACAGTCTAGTGGATTTTTCTAATCCCCCTGCCACCACCAATTTTATGCAACTACCGCCACTCTGATTGTGGTGAAAAGTCCATGGTTTCAGCTGGAGGTCAATCACTGGAAGCAATCTATATTTTTTTCTTGGAAATAAGCCTCTACTTCAGATGAATGAATTACCACAAAATGCAGAACACTTATTCTGTTTTTCTGAAAGTTCTTTTGCCTACCAGTGACAATATGCAAAAAGAACAATGTATGGACAGAATGCAGAACAATGTCATACATTCACACCAGTACAGAGATCTGGGCATAAATCCATTGTCTTTTTGCTTACCACACCACCCCAGTTTGTACCCAGCCATATGCAAATCAGTTTTGACCCTGCGACCAATGGGAACAGTCCAGACCGAACTGCCAGGCCAGGTCCTCCCTGGACCGGAAACAAACATCCTGGGACCAGTTTCAGGGTATGTCACCCTTCTTCAGCCAGTCTAGCTTGAATCCAATTCAGCTCCACCCAGAGCAAGAGAGGCCTCATCATATTGCATATCATTATTGTATGGGCCTTGAGTTGATTCCCAAAGCTTTAAACAAAAACCCAACTTCGTTCACTGTGGGGGAGCAATTTGGCTGCAGGGTCAAGTCCATTCCCGCTCAGTTATTGAATATTTCATGAGCACCGACTCAGAGTTCATAGTAAAAGCTGCATTGTTGAAGTATATTTTGGTAGAAAAGTATGCACCATTTTGCCTCATTTATAAGGCTCTTGTCAGTAAAGTCCAAAGACCACCTTGGGGTACATTGTGTCTACTCGCTTGCTCACTGGCTTCAATACTGGGAAGGTATTTCTACTCAGGGTATTTAAAAGTTCATCAGCAACTACTTGCCTAAAGATTACTTTGTGGTATGTTGACATGAATATTTTATAGAGCTTGCATTACCTGCTGCCAGGGACTTTCTCATGAACTAATTGGCCAATCCGCAGTCTCTTCCTGTGAGATGCGCGAGCATGTCAGCCTGTTTGAGGTCTTCTACTGCTTATGTACTTTTCCATTAGGATCACCAAAACTAAAATGTACACAGGAGTTACGTTTACTAAAGTGAAAGACATTCTCAGTAAGTGAGTTCACATTTTTGATCCACTGTTTACAAGTCGCTGAAAACTTTTACATTATACATAAAAATTCAAATAGTCCATGCCAACATTTTAAAAGGAAATACAGTCACGAGAGGTCTGCAGCCTGTTCATTGCTGGCCCGTATGCCCAAATCCAAATACCAATTTTAAATATGTTTACCGCACGCAAGAGCTGTACCTTGGCATCAACAAGGGTTTCTTTCCCTTCCAGAAATGATGAGGTGCACACGCTCTATTAGAAGAGCAATCCAAAGAATATAAAACACAGGAAGGAATGGACTCCTAAGTAAATGTCAGGAATGATTATACTTAAAAATATAACAGTGAAACTTCTTCTGACTTACTGAGCTCAAAGAGTTTCCATGACATCATTCATCTTCTAAGAGATCAACTACACTCAGTGAATCTGTTCCAGCTACTCTCATCTATCTTTCTTATCCACATTCACTAATTTCTAATTTTTTTACCAACATGACAAAAACATGACATAATATTGGTTGAACATTGTTCCTTTAGGGTTAATAGCTCAACAGCTAAAAAAGGCTGTTGCATTATAAAAAGGGTGACCTTGATCCATTGAATAAAGTTAAAGAAACAAGGGGTGAGGTTCCTATTGACAACTGGCGGGAGAACTTTTGTCAAGTCAAAAAAACCTTTATATGGTAATTCCTAACCATAATGTATATTATTTTTTCTTTTGCTTCAATCTGTTTTATTTTTTTCTTGTTTTAAAAACAATTGTACTTTGTATGGTACAGTGCATCACATCATTTGCGTGCATGTTACAAAACATATATTGCTACTACATCGAGGATGTAGGCTGCTGTGTGCATTTATCAGTGAGTTGTTCAGTTTTTCATGCTTACAATCACTAAGAGTGCGCTTTGCCTGTCGGCTGGCCCTGTGTGTACCATTACTGAGGTTGTTAACTAAGGGGGCGTGAAATAATATCGGAGACAACTAAAGTATAACTGGGGTAGGGTTTACCTTGGAGTGGCACCTCTATTTCTTTGGAGTAGTGTTTTGATATCGTGTCCGTGAGAGGACCATTAAGCGTTCACGTTGGATCTATGTTAGGGCATGTCTGTTGTGTTCTCAGGTGCGGTCTCAGGGGTCTTATCCCTGTCCAGCAATTCTTGTAAGATTGTGTCCCAGTGTGCTGCAATTGGTATTTTGCACAATCCTAGTGTGTCCTCACTGCACAGTGCAACACTTTCTGCCTTGGCCCACACTTGTAATGAGTACTTTCAAGTAAGCGCAGCTCGGGGTTCAGAAGGGAGGCAACTTTTAGTGATCAATCATTTTGCTATGAGTAATCCCAAGGCAATAAACTGGGAGGTTACTCTTAGACTTTTGGTGTTAGCGTAGAGGTGCAGTATACAGGTTTCCCAATTCAGAGGTATCGTGCAGCCTGTGCAATGATTGGAGGACACCACTGAGTCCCAAAACTCTCCCAGATAAGGGTAACTGCAAATCATGTGTAACATATCCCCATCTGCTGCATGACATTGCGGGCAGACAACATTTGCGTTATAATAGTATTTTTAGAGTTTCACTGGAGTAGGTTATGCCCTTTGGGTTATGTAATATTGGATTAGGTGAAATCTCATATTATGCGGGACAATATTTGGCCCCTCCTGTACCTTGCTCCGCTTCGCATCCATGAAGGGTCACTGTAGATCCACCTCCCAACTCGTTTGTAAGGGGAATAAAATAGTCGCTGTATGACGCCTGAGGGAGGCGGTGAACCACTCAATCAGGTGGTGTCCCTGCCCCATGACATGCAAATATTAGATCATCAAGTGGATTGGGGGTTCTTCTTACATGCCAGTTCACTGTGTATGTAATACGGCGATGACCAGTCGGTGTATGAGATATTGCCCTGGTTGGATCTTGTTACTCTCTGCCAAAAGGGCAAATGACGTCAGGTTGCCCTCATGATATAAATTCCCAGTGTTGTGAATTCTACCTTCCTTCAGGTGTCATAATTCACATGTATTGATACACGTATGGCCCCAGGGAGTGCCTAACAGTGGAAATGTGGGGCGTATGGCTTTATGAGACGAGTGATGAACAGGCTTCTGTGGTAACATCTGTATGATGCGCTATGTAGTAACTGAGGTGGGCTTTCTGCTTATTGCATGGATGGAATATTGAGAGAAGAGTCTGATGGGTCAGGGGCAGTAAATATGTTTCTGTGTCTGACAATTGACACTCAGCAAGCCACCAGGCTACTCATTGCAGTTGCACTGCTAAGTGGTATTGTTCTAAGTTAGGAAGAACAAGCCCGCTTTGGTTTGTCGGTAAATAAAGTTTCCGGAGGGCAACTCTATTACGGGATGCCCCTCAGATGAGTCCCCTCATCAATCCCTCCAAGGTTCTAAAGTAAGCTGGTGGAATGTAAAGAGGAAGGTTGGCAAAGAAGTATAAAAGCTGTGGTAAGACTATCATTTTAACCAGAGCTACGCGACCCATAGTTGCCAGGGGGAGTGTGCTCCAGAAGGAGATTTGAGAGCTGATTGAAGTCATCGCCCTTCCCTGGTTACCTTCGAGCAGGTCATCTTGTTGATGATGTATATGACTCACTAAATAGCTGAAAGTGTTTGTCTGCCACTCATACTGATGTTATTAGCAAGTAATACGGATTAGGACATGTGTCGCCAAGACAGGACTTGGCAGTGTTTATCTTTATCCCAGATAGGGAAGCAAACTCTTCTAGGATCTGTTCCACTTCTCCTGGGATTGAATGCATGTCTTTAAAGTATAGGAGGAGATCGTCAGGATATAGAGAGATGGTGTGCATACCATCTCTAGTGGGATTCCCCACCCTGCACCGCTCATTCGGAATATTGCTGGCAGAGATTCCACAGCTAGCGAGAACAGCAATGGGGATAGTGGACACCCGTGTCTGGTTCCCCTCTGCAGCTCTATCAGTGCAGAGATATTTGGACCTGTCTGTACCTTCATCAGTGTTTCATGATACAGAAGCCGGATCATTTTAATGAATGTTTCCCCGAGTCCATAAAGTAGCAGCACTGCGAAAAGGATGTCCCCCTCCACGGTTCCGAAGGCCTTCTCCAGGTCTAGGATCAGACAGCCTGAGGAGGGCCATTGGACCGGTGCATATTTAGCAACTCTGAAAAAACATTGAGGTACAGTGAAGCATTGGGGTTGAGACAAATCCATTCTGGTCATCATGAACCAGAGATTGAACCAGTGGTGCTAACAGATCAGCCAGGAGCTTCGCTAGGATTTTGTAATCAGTATTCAATGAAGCCAAAGGTCTGTATGAGCCCAGCTCCATAGGGACCCTGTTGGGTTTAGGTAGCAAAACCAGCCGCGCTTCATTCATTCATTTTGGAAGGGTGGCATCTACCAAAGCAGCAGAATAGATCACCTGGAGGTGTGGTAATAATGTTGCTGCGTATGTTTTGTAAATTTCTGTTGGGAGCCCCTCCAGGTCAGGGTTTTTTTCTGTTGTCAGCATCGCTATGAGCTCTTTGATCAGTATTCTACCTTTACTACGCGGTCATTACTTCGTATTACCATTACTACGAATATTTTAGTTCGCAGATGCCATTACTTAGCATGCATTTACTTAGCATGCATTTACTACGAATGTTCCATTACTTAGCATTCACTTTCTACGTATAATTGGTTACTGTGCAAATTAAGTTGCATTGAGGTTTTGGGGTTCTGAGGTAATTTTAGGGGTCAGGGAGGGTTAGGGTTTTGGGGCATTGGGGGTAATTTTAGGATTCAGGGTACATTTAGGTTTTGGGGTACTGGGGTATTTTGGGAGTTCAAGGTGCGTTTAGGTTTTGGGATACTGAGGTATTTTTTTGGGGCCAGGGTGTGTTAGGATTTTGGGGTATGGTGGGTATTTTGGGGGTTCAGGGTGTTTAGGTTTTGGGGTGCTGCAGTATTTTGGGAGTATAGGGTACATTTAGGTTTTGGGGTACAGAGGTATTTTTAGGGGTCAGGGTGGGTTAGGGTGTCGGGGTATAGGGGTATATTTAGGGTTCAGGGTGTGTTTAAGGCTTTGGGGTGCTGGGGTATTTTTAGGGATCAGGGTGTGTTTAGGTTTTGGAGTGCTGGGATATTTTTAGGAGTCAGGGTGAGATAGGGTTTGGGATGTAGGGGGTATTTTTAAGGTTCAGGGTGCGTGCCAGGAGATAGGTTACTATTATGATAATGTTTTGTTTTAAAGTACCAATAATGTGTTGTAACGGTATGCATAATAATTAACTGCGAAGTAAAAGCATGCGCACTAAAATCATGGTAGTAATGGTATTTGCGAAGTAAAAACTTTGAAGTAAATACCTGCAGAGTAACTTAGTGCTTCACTCTCTTCTGGTGTTATGGTGGGCAGGCGTATCATGGACAAGAAGGCACTCATTCTTTCCTGGTTATGTGGGGTGGTGGATTTGTATAGAGCTGTTTAGTGTTTTGTCAGCTCGGCATGTAGATCATGCTGAGTGTACACTATGAGACCTGCTGTGGTACGTATACCATGTATGGGGTGTTGTGGCTACTCTTGACATATTAGCCACACCAGCAATCTTCCAGGCCTGTCAGATGTTGTGTGTGCACGTGCTGAGTAGGCTGTGCAACTAAAGCATCGCAGTCTCTCCAACAGTCTCATGTATTCAGTGTGTTTCTTATGTAGACATTGCGGGTCTCCTGTGCCTAATGCCACTTGTGTTTCACAGGGTAATATCTCCTCTTCTGTCTGCCCTATCTCTAGGGTTAGCTTTCTGTATATGTTCTTGGTGAAACCCATGCTGTGCCCTCTAACAACCACTTTACATGTCTCCCATTCAATAGACGTGCTACTTGTGGTGCCTGTGTTGGTATCAAAATAGTCTGTTGTTGCTATCCCATGCGAGGTCCAAAATACTGAGTCTTCCAGAGTCGCTAGCTGGAGATGCCAATTGGGGACCGGAGGTGGGCCTGTGTTTCAGCCTAGTTGCAATAGTTGGGGGTTGTGGTCAATGTGTGTGCGACCTAGGTATTCCATGTGTCTAATAACCGGTAAAAGTGAGTTAGAGCTTCCAATCCGATCCAATCTCGCATGGAGATCATGTACATGGGAGTAAAATGAGTATATGCGGGTATCTGGATTAAGGTCCTACCATACATCTGTCAAAGACCAGTGTGCAAGCCAACTGTTCAGGGATGGTGTGTTGGAGGAGGCCGCTGTGCACGGCAAGGGAGGGATGAAATGGTTTAGGGCAGTGTCAAGTACAAAATTGAAGTGAGGCGGTGTAAGAAGGCGGTTTTGTCCACATTTGGACCCCATCAATATGAACTGACCATTTAACCATCCTTTCAGGAGTACATACCGGCCATCTGGGTCATCCCTCTCCTTCTCATACGCAAAAGAGGCCCAGCCCTGACTTATAGCAGTGACTCCCTAGCTTTAGTGGAAAAATTGGTGCTGAACACTTGCCCTTGCCAGGGTCGATGAAGTTTGGTGGCTTCCAACTGTGTTATACGTGTTTCTTGTAATAATGCTATGTTGGAGGCCCTGCAGGTATGAGTATATAGAGAATCGCCTGGCTGGAGTATGAATGCCTCTTACATTCCAGGCAAATACGGTAACTTGTGCAATGTGGTTGGATTATGCATCTGTGCTTTGCATCCAATATGCAGATAGCCTACCGGACTACAAGGGATGTGCCTGCCTGAGTGTGTAAGTTCCAAGTGATCTATGCTGTCAAGTAGGGTGCGTAAACAAACATAGGAGGGATAAAACAGTAAAAACTGTGTAACAGTATTATGGCAGGTCCCAAACAAGGACTCTCCAAAACCTTGTTGCAGTCGCATACTGCTTCCAACAATGTCAGTTTGGGTCAGGACTGGCTCGTGCAGTGATAACAGTCTCTGTGTGCCCTTGTGATGAGACAACCGTAGTACCAGATAACACACAGTGTTCTCCTGGTACTGCAGTGTGATGATGTAGTATGGCCGCCTCCAGGTGTACTCTAGGACACCCTGCTCAGATTGCAGGTAGTTCTAGCCTTGATAAAATCATCTATTTGCATTGGGGTGGGGGATGGTGTGAGGGTTGAATAGCGACCTGTAAGGGACTAGATGATGTGGTCAGAGGATTGTGGCATCACCTCGGGGAGGTTTGGTGATTCAAGCCCTTCGGGCCATGAGTGAGTGAGTTCATCTTCGTACATGGATTGGATGTGTCCTGTGTCTGGATATGAGCTACGCAGTCGGTCACTGCCATTTATAGTGCCTTTTGGCATTCCATGATTATTTGTTCCAAGTTAGGGAGTGTGATCGGTGTGGTTGGCTGGTTCGTATCTCTGAGTTTATAACGTTTCTGATTGTTCCTGTCCCGTCCGAGCAACAGATGTTGTGTATTCAGGGTCCAGCCCCAGGCCTCTGCAGGAGAGTCATAGAAATGCATGGTTCCTTTAGTCACCACCCGAAGTTGTGCTGGAAACAGAAGGGAGTAGCGCAACTCCAGATAGCGTAGGTGTCTCTTCATCGGTGAAAGGATCTCCTACGCTTCTGCACTTTGGTAGTGTAATCCAGTGAATTCTGTGTTTCTTTCAGTGTAGCGTCTCTGTCCTTGAAGTTCAGCAGTCTGATCAGGAAGGGCCTGGGCCTCGCTCCGGGGGAAGGCCTGCGGGATGGCACTGTGTGTGCCCGCTTCACCACAAATTGAGGAGATAGTGTAATCTGCTGCAGCAATTCTTGTATTCAGCGCTCTGTGTAGGACACTGGGTCTTGGCCCTCAATATCCTCGGGAAACCCCTCTCTGCAGACATTGGTGTGCATTGATCATCTCTCAGCATCCTCTAGCCTCCCCTCCAGAGCGCGGACATTGGCTATAAGGCTAAGCAGGGTGGCCGCATTGGAGCTGATGGCGTTTCGCAAGAGTGGTTTTGAGGGCGTGCCCCCTGTCTGCTAACTTATGGTGATCCACGTGAAGTAATGTAACGTCTGTGGTGACCTTGTCTATTTTCGCTTCTAGTAAAGAGCAAGTTTCTTCAATTGTTGTGCCAAGCTTCTCCACTGCTCTCAAAACTGTGTCCATTTTTGTGGCTAATGCCTAGTGCAATGAGTCTGCATTTTGGGCCATATATGTCTGAGGTGGTCCACCTGGGTCTGAGCAGATCTCCGCCTGCAGAGTGTTGTATCATAGATGGCCCATTGCCAGCTATTGAGCTTTGGGTACAGGTCTGCCCAGCCTTGGGACACCGATTAGGAAAGGGTGGGGCGGGATCAAACGTGACTGGGGCGGCACAGGACTATGGCCCCAGTGCCCATCTCTCCTATCGTAAGGGGAAGCCTTAATGTGCGAGCGTGTCTCCTGGGGGATCTGGGGGGAGAAACCAGTCCCAGCCCTCAGTCTCTTCCATTCTATTTTTATTGTCCTTGTTTTGCTCTGAGCCACACTAGTAGCAGAGTTTGATTTCGGGGACACAGTTTGTGGCTGCATCAGGTGAGAGTGCTGCACCTCTGTCGGCCGAAGCGATTCCTCTGATAACCATGTCATAGGAGGCTAGCCACTGGTGTAGAAACCCGCTGTCACCCTGGGGAACACAGGTGGGTTCAGCCATCTAAGTAGTATTATGCAGACCTTTGGGCACAGTAAGGGCGGAAGTAACTGGTGTAGAGATTAAAGGAGCAGTGCAGGCTTCCTGTATGGGCATGCATACCTCCTGGCCTGGGCCCGCCATTGCCCCCGGTCCGCCTTCAGTGCGTCTCTCCTGCCACCCCTCTCTTGGTCACCAAAGATGTCTTGGAGGGCAGGGGTCCAAATGTGGTCTCATCAGAGTAGACCTTCTACCTCTCCGGGCTGCTCTCACCTCCAGATATTGCGCTGCGCCGCCGCAGTAGTGCTGGCTGTTCCGGACCACTCTGCATCCAACTTGGAAGCTTTCTCACTGTAATAAGAGGCGCCACAGTACCAGTTACTCTCCCTGCCTGTATATACTCATTTCTGCCGGCTCGATCTGCAGTTATGGGAGTCCTGTGAGGCCTCACGTCAGCAGCGTACCACTAGGTATCCGGGGCCTCCGACTTGACTCTGCCCACAACTCTTTTGTATTTGTATGACCTCAGCTCTCTCACTACACTTTCTCGGACCAACTGACTTCATAGCAGTTAGGGGTTGCTACAGTCGCCGGCTGCATTCGGTTGGTTCCCCTGTATAAGGGATTTTTCAGGATACTAAGAGCAGGCAGCAGAGCTGTGCTAGATTGCAACCACCATCTTGGCCACTTGGCCACACCCCCCACCATAAAGTGCATTTCATGAATATTAAAATGTACATTTGTTCACTATATAACATTTTCACTTTCCAAAAGTTACAAAAAATATGTGGTTTGTCCTTACCCTAAAATGCTTTCCATTCTAGTCACATCTGCATTCTTGCCTTATATAAGATCACTCATCCCGAATGTGCTAAATAATTCACTACAGCTCATTAGAATTCTTTAAAAACTATCAATTTCCCAGGTTTAAGTGCCTTAGTTATTTAGTCTGCACTTAAAAAAGGGTTGCTGTTGTAGGTCCGCTTTTTGGAGGTGGTTGATTATCTGTGAGAAAAATTTCACCCCAGGCATACTAATTTGATGAATGCACCTCTGATCCAGCTGATAGCAGCTCACCTTCAGGTACAGATGTTTAGTTTCTGGAAAACTGGTTTAAGAAGTGTCTTCCTTAGGTACAAGACTGTTCGGCATGTACACATCGGGTGACTTATAGATTCTGTTCTGTAGCCGCATAAACTGCAGTTTGTGTCTTGCTTCCTGCCCTTCCATGTTGGAAAAAGATCTTTTGAATCATGAGATCTGACAATACAATGTACAACTCCTTTTTATGGCTGATGGAGACGCGCTGAGGCGTATCCTTGCTGCTTGAAGTGGGTGCATGAATTTATTACAGTCCAAGCATGTTGCCGTTTAACCAGGAAGTCTTTATCTTCCAAAAGCAGTTGTTTCTTTGCTGTGACATTGCTTAGCCTTGTGAATGCTGCTCTGTCCATCTTGCTGTCCCATGTTTCTTGGATTCCTAATTAAACTAATGCTTTCCCCAAATGGGTGAATAAGATTGCTTTTGCTCCATCTGTGGCTTGATCTCTACCCAGCATGGGTTATTCATTGATCCACTTTCTGATGCTTGGAGTTTCAAGCACAGTTTTACAAAGGTATGGATCCTGAAGTTCAAATTCTAGACAAACCTGTGGTGGAGAGGCTGCTTTGGGGAGACAGTACATTGTTGTATACACTTTAATTTGTAGCTCATTCAAGATGTCTATTTCCTTGCCATGTGATATTTCCAGGCCATGTATCAGGGTGGGTAGGAGCTGTGCTACCAAAACTGTCAACAAGTGGCTATGTGAAGGCCAACTCAGTTTCTTTTTTAGATGTTTGAAAGTAAATATTAATGATTGAGTTTTAACTTTCATTGACATTATTAGGTTGGTTATAGACATTTGACCTCTTGATCCGGCAAACTAGGAGAAGGACACGCCGGCACGTATCTACTTTCTGAGGCCAGGACACTGGGAGGTATCGGTAGGCATCTACTTACGTACAATTGGAAAAGGAGCTGTATATAAAAGATATTATGGAAATACTAGCCAACCTACAGAGTTGAAGAGAATGCAATGATACGACATGAAGAAGTTTAACGTGACCTTTTGAACTTTCTCCATAGGGAATATCATACTGGAAGACGTACAAATAAGGAATCCTAAAATAAATACAGGATATTATTACAGAAATCTCCCCTGAGCCTTTAAAATGTAGTCCTTTCATGTCCCCTGGATACCTGGGTTGTTTTTATTGGAAGAGGTCCTGAAGAAGGTGGCCGTGAGCCGCCAAAACGCATGTCGACCAAGTGCGGGGTCTCACATTTAATCTTGAGAACTGTATTCACGATTTTACTTCCTTGTTTCAGATGGTGTGGTGATGCATGTAGATAGGGTGAGAATGTTGAGAATGCTGTGAATGTGTGAGAATGTTGTGAAGGATTGTTTATTACCAGGGGCACTAATGATTAGTGTGTAAATGTTAAAGAAATTGGTTTTGTATATAGCAATAGATTGTATGTTTTTTACTATGTTTTCTTTTTTCACTTTTTTCTGTATTCTATTTAAAAAAGTCTATGTATAAAAAAAAGCTTCTTTTAAAAAATGGTAATTTTCTATATGTGAAAAATTGGTAAAGAGATTTCTATACATAAAAAGCAATGATAATTAAAATAAATAATGAAATACAATCTATATTTTTGAAAGAATGAAATAGATTATTGTGCCTTTGTCACAAATATCTCATTATTAATTAGAGACATATTTGCATTAGATTTGTGTGGCCTATAAGGAAAATCTGCTCTCCTCCCAGTTTATTTCCTAATGCTTGTATGAAGGGGCTGATTCTACCTGTTCACCTTTTATGTGCCATTTATATGTTCTGAACTGAGTATCCATTAATTGTACCATTTTGGTTTCCCTCAGGTTATGCTTCAACCCCTACAACTCAATGAAGCTCGCCAATGCTTTAATTACTCTTTGCAGGCCGATCGGGCTTTGGCTCAGAACCACAATGTCATTTGCGTATTGCAGACAGGTGATTGACTTGTTTGGCAATTTGGGTGGAAGGCTATCAACATTTATCAAGTAGCTGTTCATATCTGCCACGTACAAATTAAATAAATTCAGTGCCAACACGCAACCTTGTTTCAAGCCATTATTGATATTAATTTTAGCTCTCACTCTGCTGCTGTCACCAAGTTTCACCTGCACCCACGTTTAAATGTATAATGCTATTATTACATTAAGCAATTATTATGGTATTCCCCATGCTTTCAATTTTGACCAGAGACGGTCTTGTGGTACTCTTTCGAATTTTACATCTATGAAACAGGCGCACAGCTGGGATTCCCTTCCTATAGCTTTTTCAGTTAACATTGCCAAGAGTGTTAGGTTTGTTATTTTTCCCATGCTTGGTCTAAATTCTCAATGGGTTTTTGGAACCACACATTTCCCCTCTACCCACGCTTGGAGTTAGATGTGATCAAGGAGTCATCAACATCAATCAAGGCTCTCAGCCTGTAATGTTTCGGGTCGGGTAACTTCCTTTTTTATATTGGGTGAAAGATGTTTCCTTTCCAAGAATTTGGTATCACATTCTGGCTATAGATGTGAATATAGAGAGGTGTTAAATATACCCTGCCCAGAAGCTTGAAGCTTGCCTAAGTCATGCATTGGGGACAACATTCGTGCCAGCTGCTCCCGCGGTCTTTAGTTTTTCTGTAATCCCTGTTACGATTTTTGTCGCAGTTACTCCTGTTGGTCCGTGTATCGTTGAGTTAGGTGTTTCCCTTGCTGCTTCCGCACCATCCTGAATTTGAATGCTTGGTTTTACTACCCTGTTCAGTCCCTCTTGTGTTTCCACACTTGGTCTTTCGGTGTGGTAAAGAGTTCCCGGACACAGCCTGATGCCTTGCCCCATTGTGGTTGTTCCTCTAGTAGAGGCTGACCCCCCCAATCAATGACCCAATGTCTTACAATAGCCTCCTCCTAGGAGTGCATGTGGTCACCCCAGAGATCAGTGAACCACTGACCACAAAATGGTGGTTTTCCATTTGTATATCTTTTTAAAAGGTTTAATACAAATTACAACAAAATACCCATTGAAACCTCCTTTTAACATAAACAACTTTATAACTAAACGGTTCTTTTAGTAAAATTGTTTTGTATTGTGTTTTTGACTTTCTTCAATCCATGTGTCCATCTCCTAGGTAAGGGATACAGATGTAATAAGGCATTTACTGCAAATTCATGTGTTGCTGTTTTTTTAAATCTTTTTCATTGTGATTTCTGCAATGCAAGTTGAAAACTAAAGAAAAAGAAAAAGACAGTTTATATTTCATTTTAAAAAAATGAAAATGTTATCAAATAAATCGCATATAAGAGGTGGGTAGGTAAAGTATTTATGGTAAAGGTGTGAATGGTGAAGCGTGCTGCAATGTTATTCAATGAAAATGCTTGGTAAAGGCATGTTCGGTAAAGACATATGTGTGGCAATGGCATGTGTGGGAAAGGCTGTGCGGTAACGTTCCGGTTCCGGTTACAGGGTCATATCTCCATGATGCATTCCCGAGTCCGCAGTGGACGCCTGCTGAAGTAAGGCACGCATTTCACCCTACCTGATACTATTTATGTAGCACTGTTGTAACTTGTATTTACTCTTACACATTTTTTTATTGTTTTTAGCCTCATTTAACTTTTCAACTCCATGGGAGTGTTTAAACAAGCAATCCCAGCTCCCTCCTTCCTTTCTTGAGCTCTTCGGTCCACCTCGAGGTTCTCCTCGATTGTGCGGAAAGAGCTCCAGTTCTGAGGGGCAGATTTACAATAACTGGCGCCTCCCTGCATATCAGCAGGGATGCTCCAGTTATTGTGCGTCACGGCTCCTCCACCCTGGATGCGCCCCATTTACAACCCATGGCTTGGCAGTTCGGGCTGGACTGTTCCCATGAGGCACAGGGTCAGACGGATTTGCATATAGCCGTGTCTGAACTGGGGTGGCAGAGTGGGCTAAAGAAGGGTGATGGATTAAACCCAGATCTTTTGACTGGGGGTAAGTGTTTGATTGGTTCAGATGCTCCGTCCATCATCACCCCCTTTTGTGCCGCATTTACAATGTGGCACACCATGGGGCAAAAACGGCACTGATGCGCCGCAGCTCCAGCAATGCTCTGGGGGGCCCTATCTCCACAATGCTGCATCAATCCTTACGCCTGCTTCAAGGGTTTTGACGCAGTATGGGCCCAAAAGTGACTGAGTGAAATCTTGTAGATTTCACTCAGCCACTTTTGGGGGGCGTTCCTGCGCCGGAAACCCCCCCTGCACAGGAATGCCTCCTTCTGGCGCAGGGCTTTACAACGTGACGCATCTGGGAGATGCATCACGTTGTAAATACCCCGCAACATGGCGCATCTTTTGCGCCGCCGCTCTGTCACAAAAGTGACGCAACGGCGGCGTAAAAGAGGCGCAGGGGACTTGTAAATCTGCTCCAAGATCTCTTTCTTTCCTTCCTCTAAGCCGGTCGCCATCGCAGCAGTTGACGGTCCCTCTTTTTACCACACTCCCAGCTCCGCATTTCTGGTTCGGGTTACAGGGGCATATCTTCACGATGCATTCCAGAGCGCGCAGCGGACAGGGCCTCTGCGTCGTCGGAACAGTATTGGGTAAGGGCACTACCAGTGGGCTACTCGCTTGCCTGTCAGCCTAGATCTGGGCAAGAGGGTGCTGGGATTGCCATTACCTATTGGTCAGAGTTTAAAATTACCTTTCAGTCTGTTCTGATACCAGGAGCAGAAGCCATGAGGTTCAACATCAAAATCAGGAATGTGTCAGCTTTTCCTGCTATGCTCATCTACAGACAGCCCGGACCTAAATCCCCATTTTCTCAGGCTTTACACTCCTTGCTGGAATCGGGCCTCGACTCCCCCACATCACTATACTAGGGGACTTCAATTTTCACCTTGAATGTAGGGATGATGCTTATACATATGTCTGCTGATAGCCACTTTCAAAGCCTCTGGCTTTACTCAGATAGCCCTACAGGCAACTCATAAGGCACTTCATACGCTGGATGGGATTCTCTATGAGTATTAATAGAATTCAGCCACTTACTTGGACCGACTATATGGCATTTTTTTTCAATTTACTGAATGGACAAAACTAAAGACCCTCCGTTACCACCTCTGCCTCTGACTAAAATATGATCAGGCCTGAGATGCTAAATGACCTTCTGGATAACACTATGCCCACTTTAGCTGCAGATTCTAACATAGAGGCCAAAGACTGTGAGAATTGGATCAGGTCAGCCATTAATCAAGTGGTCCCAGAAAGAATCTTCATACATCGTAGGAAAAAACCCACCTCCCCATGGTACAACCTCGACCTGAAAACATTTAAATCCACATGCAGGTGCCTAGAACACGTTTGGAGGGTGCACGAAAGCACAACGGCGAAAAAGAACTATAAAAAGGCCCTAAATGATTACAAAGTAGCTATCATCAGCTCCAAAAAGAACTTCTACACTAGCAAAATAGAGGGGGCCAAAAAATCTGCTAGAGACCTCTTTAAGACTGTAAATTCCAACATAGCAATGTATTTGCCCCGGACCAATCACTGTGTGACAAAATGACCACTTTCATTTCATTTCATTTCAATATCTTTATTCGGATACTGATAGATATCCATAAAAGTACAGACAGACAACAACATATACAATAAGAATTAATCACTAGGAGAGGGGATATTAAAACATTCCAATTGAAAACAGGTCTTCTAGTGATACAATGTACATAAAAGAAAACATCGTAAAAAAGAAATGGCCACTTTCTTCCAATCTAAGGTTCAAGTCATATATATGGAATTAGATAGTCAGTGCTCTGACCCCCCTCCCCTCAGGGCACACTTACAGAAGACATGACATTCAACACCTGCCTTCTGACCAGTTTCTCCTCCTTGACAACCAACAGCATAAACAACCTATTACTCGATATCAAGTCTGGATCTCCTACTGACCCCTGCCCACTGGACATCATTCATAGTGTCTCAAACAAAGTCAGAGTCCTACTTGGCCCCCTCTTGAACAATGGTATTAATACTGGTGTCTTCCCGGCCTCCTGGAAAAAAGCTTGCATCCGTCCTATCATGGAGGTAACAAATTACCACCCCATCTACTGTTTGCCACCAACAGCCAAAGTCTTGGAAAAGGCCATTAACTCAGCTCACGGACTACCTGATTTCCAACAACCTTCTAGACTCTACACAACATGGCTTCCCTTCAGGCCACTCGATGGAGTCTGCATTAATCATGGCTACGGGGGAAATGTGATTGCAAATTGACAAAGGTGTCACGGCCATCCTGACCCTACTTGACCTATCAGCTGCGTTTGATACAGTTATTCACACTGTACTAACGCAACGGCTCGAGGCAGTAGGAGTCAGAGAACTGGCGCTCACCATTCTCACCTCCTTCCTCTCTGCTAGAGTAGAGAGGGTATGCTGGGACACCCTAGACTCAGGAAAATGTTATCTCCCTAGGGAGTGCCACAAGGATCAGCACTCTCTCCAACGCTGTTCAACATTTACTAGACCCCGTTGGCCAAACTAATTAGAGACCATGGCTTCTCGCTGGTATTGTATGCTGACGACACCCAAATCATTATCTCCATTTCATCAACAGCAGACTCAGTGGCTGGCGGATACAATAGCTGTCTTGGCCACATCATGAAATGGATGCATGAGAACTACTTAAAGTTAAACTCGGACAAGACCAAAGTCATGGAGTTTGGAAATGATCGTCCTTTTTGGACAGCAGTAGCTGGGGCCTGTCCTGTCCCTGCTACCAAAGTGAAAAACCGTGGCTTTTTATGTGACATTCAGCTCAATATCTCAGGGCAGATCAATCAGCTGACATCAGCCTGTTACCTTCTCTTAAAAATGCTTCGTAAAATCCTACCTTTTCTACCGACGGAATTAAGGAAAACGGTTGTGGTAGCTCCTATTCTTTCCCGTCTAGACTATTGTAACGCCTTGTATTTAAGCATTGACAAACCCCAGCTGATGAAGCTCCAATCCCTACAGAATGCAGCTGCCCGTACTCTGCTACACATCCCAAAATATAGTCATATCATGGGCGCAATCAGAACCCTGCACTGGATCCCAGTCAAGCAGAGAACTACATTTAAGGTGCTATGCTCCCCCCTTTATGGGGGGCAGTGACTACCACAAACTATTCCAATGGCATGCCCCTTGCAGGATGCTAAGATCTGCCAATAAAGCCCTGGTTCACATCTCCAGAGTCAGGAAGACCAGGATGGGGAGGCAGATGTCTCTCCTTCTTTGCATATAATCTCTGGAATTAACTGCCACTTATATCAGGCTGTTATCGTCCAGATCTCAGTTCAGGAGTCTGGTTATAACCTTGCTTTTGATCTAACCTTGCTTGGATCTAACCCCTTCTACCTTCTCCACCGTCCTGCTCTGACCAGCACCAAGACACCACTCTTTACTCTATTTCTTTACTTTATAAGTCTTTACTTACTTGCTTGCTTACTTACTTTACCTAAGATCATTTGTACGTACATGATCAGGGTGTGAAAAAAAACAAAGAGACGTTAGGGTTGGCGGTGGAGTGGCGATTATTGTTCGGTCGGAACTAAATTTTCAACCCATCCCCTCTCCCCCCATCCCCTCCACTGAATTCCTCACTGTTCGTTCCCTCGCCCTCTCCCCTCCTATCACCTGTCTCCTAATGTACCGTCCTCCCCAGTCTCTGCCTCTATTCTTGCCGGCTTTTCAAGATCTTTTGGCCAACATGGCGGTCAACTATGCCTCGGTCTTGGTATTAGGGGATTTCAACTACTGGCCCTCGGACCCTTCTGAGTGTAGAGCCTCGAAAGAATTCACAGAGACCCTCACATCTTTAATTTTCATACCACACTTTCTCTGTCCCCACTCATTCCCATGGTCACACTCTTGACCAGGTTTGGTCTCTTAATCTTCCAGTTTCCCCGGTGATGGTCTCCCCCTGTCCCTGGTCTGACCATGCCCTTATCTCTTTCTCTGTCTCTCTCAACCCGACACCCAAAGTCCCCCACGCTAAAAACACCTGGGCGCGGAATTGGAATAGAGTTGACTTTCCCACTCTTATGTCTCACCTTCAGAATTCTACCCCGCCTCTCTCTGGTCTCCCGTCCGACTCACAAGCCAACACTATTAACACCTGGTTGGCTAGAGGCTGTGACTCAGTGGCCCCCCTACGTCGCATCTCTGTTCGGCGACCAAAGGAGTCCAACAGGTGGTTTAACGACCACCTAAAAGAACTTAAGCTGTCCGCTCGGCAGGCAGAAAGGCACTGGAGGAAAAATTACTGTCCCACACTCAAATCCCTTCATCTGAAATCACTCGCCGACTATAAGATCGCAATCATTGCCACTAAAACCTCTTATTTCTCAACAAAAATAATGTCTGCCGAAAACAAACCTAGGGAGATCTTCAGCATAGTGCAGGACTTGGCTTACTCCGACAGGGCTTCACCTCAAATCCCCCCATCCCAGCCTCTCTGTAATCAACTAAATACTTACTTCCTCGATAAGATCGCTACCATTAAAGCCAACATCCCCCCCCCCTCATCAGCCTATGTTGACCCTTCTCCTCCTTCTGTTCAAAACCTTCTCACCTCCATCCCCCCTATCACTGAAGAGGTATTCCTAGACTTACTCCCCAAAGTAAAGTCAGGCTCTCCGGCAGACATCTGCCCGGCGCGAATTCTCCAACGAATCTACTCCTCTTGTCCTGAACCCCCCATTACCTTTCTTAACAGCTCCCTAGCACAGGGAGTAGTGACCCCTACGCTTAAATCAGCCACCATAGTGCCCATCCTAAAAAAACCTGGCGCTGACCCATCTATCTCAGCCAACTACCACCCCATCTCCCTGCTGCCCTACTTGGGGAAGGTGCTGGAACGCTATGTCACCACGGTTCTCAGCACCCATGTAGAGGCCAATGGGGGATTGGCTTCCCGCCAGGCTGGCTTTCGACCTAGGCACTCAACTGAATCAGTCGTGGTATCGGTCCTGGACAACCTCAGGAAGGGCATGGATCATAACAAACACCAGGCCCTGGTACTCCTCGATCTCTCGGCCGCATTTGACACGGTAGACCATACCATCTTACTGTCCCGTGTCAAGGCGGCTGGAATTGAGGGAGCAGCCCTGGTGTGGCTTTCCTCCTTCCTGAGGGACCGCACTCAGACGGTCCGGCTCGGAGATTTTACAACCATCCCACTCCCCGTCACGTGTGGTGTCCCCCAGGGTTCTTCCTTGTCCCCCCTACTATTCAATCTTTACATCTTCCCCCTCATTTTCGCTCTTCAACAGCTGGAGGTCACCGTGTTCAACTACGCGGATGACCTCCAGCTCATATTTGATCTATCCTCTTCTCCCCTCTCTGTTTCCAGCTTTCAGCACACCATGACATTCATCAGGGACTGGATGAACCATAACCATCTCAAACTGAATCCGGACAAAACCGAGTTGGTTCTTACCGGAGGTCCTTCCAGTCCCTGGAACTCTCTCTTCTGGCCCCCCACCCTTGGTCCCGCCCCCACTCCTTCTACCACAGTCAAAACTCTGGGGGTTAAAATGAATAATCAGCTCACCCTCCACTCTCAAATCAGCTCCGTAGTCTCCTCCTGCTTCCTCACCCTCCGAACTATCCGCACTGTTGCTCGCTTCTTCTCCCCCCAGGCACTCAAAATGATCATGGCCGCTTTAGTCATATCACGACTGGATTACGCCAACGCCCTCTACAACGGCATACCAGCATACAGTCTAAGGAGGCTACAGGTGGTCCAAAACCAAGCCGCCCGGCTGGTTTTTGGTCTCCCACCCTACCACCACTCCACACCCCTCCTCAGGGAGCTTCATTGGCTCCCGATCAAGGAACGTTCTCTGTTCAAAACCGCCTGCATGGTTTTCCAGGCTCGTCAAGGCACCGCACCTGCTTTCATCTCCTCACTGATAAAAGAATACGTACCCTCTCGACAACTTCGTTCCTCTTCCAAGTCCCTCCTCCAAATCCCACGCTTCAGACGCAAAAAGTGGGGTGGGTCCAACTTTTCCACCTTGGCCCCCACTTTCTGGAATTCCCTTCCAATCAATCAATCAATCAATCAGTGACACTTATAAAGCGCGCTACATACCCGTAGGGTCTCAAGGCGCTGGGGAGGGGGGGTGCCGCTACTGCTCGAACAGCCAGGTCTTCAGCTTCTTCCTGAAGGAGAGGTGGTCTTGGGTCAGGCGCAGGTCGGACGGGAGGGAGTTCCAGGTCTTGGCGGCCAGGTAGGAGAAGGACCTTCCTCCTGTAGTCGCTCTTCGGATGCGGGGGACGGCGGCGAGGGCGTGGTTGGCTGATCGGAGGTGGCGTTTGGGAGCGTAGAAGTTGACTCGGCTGTTGAGGTAGCTCGGGCCTTGGTCGTGTAGGGCTTTGTGTGCGTGGGTGAGGAGGCGGAAGGTGATTCTCTTGTTGATGGGGAGCCAGTGAAGGTCTCTCAGATGACCGGAGATGTGGCTGGATCGTGGGATGTCGAGGATGAGTCTGGCTGAGGCGTTTTGGATCCGCTGGAGTCTCTTCTGGAGCTTGGCGGTGGTCCCGGCGTAGAGGGCGTTGCCGTAGTCCAGTCGGCTGGTGACGAGGGCCTGGGTGACGGTCTTCCTGGTCTCTGAGGGGATCCACCAAAAGATCTTTCGTAGCATGCGTAGGATGTTGAAGCACGCCGAGGAGACGCTGTTGACTTGCCTGGTCATGGAGAGGGAGGAGTCCAGGATGAAGCCCAGGTTTCGTGCATGGTCTGTCGGTTTGGGCGCGGTGCCCAGGGCGGGAGGCCACCAGGAGTCGTCCCAGGCGGAGGGTGAAGAGCCCAGGATGAGGACCTCCGTCTTGTCCGAGTTCAGTTTCAGGCGGCTGGTCGTCATCCACTCGGCTACCTCTTTCATCCCTTTGTGCAGGTTGGCTCTGGCGGCGGCGGGGTTGTTGGTCAGGGAGAGGATCAGCTGGGTGTCGTCGGCGTAGGAGATGATGCTGAGGTGGTGTTTGCGTACGATGGCCGCGAGGGGGCTCATGTAGACGTTGAAGAGGGTGGGGCTCAGTGATGATCCTTGGGGGACGCCGCAGATGACTTCGGAGGCCTCTGACTTGTACGGTGGTAGGCGGACTCGCTGTGTTCTTCCGTCGAGGAAGGAGATGATCCATTCCAGCGCCTTGTCCTGGATACCGATGTTGCTGAGGCGCCGTGTTAGGGTGCGGTGGCAGACCGTGTCGAATGCCGCGGAGAGGTCTAGGAGGATGAGGGCCGCTGTTTCTCCCTTGTCCATCAGGGCTCGGATGTCATCGGTGGCGGCGATGAGGGCGGTCTCGGTGCTGTGTTTGGCTCGGAAGCCGGACTGTGAGGGGTCGAGGGATCCGTTCGTCTCGAGGAAGGCGGCCATCTGCTTGTTGACGGTCTTCTCGATGACTTTGGCTGGAAACGGTAGAAGCGAGATGGGGCGGTAATTCTTGAGGTCGGTGGGGTCCGCTGTTGGTTTTTTGAGTAGAGCGCTGAGTTCGGCGTGTTTCCAGCTTTCGGGGAAGATGGCGGTGTCGAAGGATGTGTTGATGATGTCTCGCAGGTGGGGTGCGATGACAGCGTCGGCCTTGTTGAAGACGTGGTGAGGGCAGGGGTCGGTTGGTGATCCGGAGTGGATGGAGTTCATCGTGCGGATGGTGTCTTCTGTGCTGATCGGGGTCCAGGCGTGGAGGGTGGTGGTGGGGGGGGGTGGCAGGTCGGTCGTGGTGTGCGTTGGTTGGTTGTTGAAACTGCTGTGTATGTCCGTGATCTTGTTGTGGAAGTATGAGGCGAGGGAGTTGCAGAGGTCTTGTGATGGGGTGATGTCGTTGTTTCCTGCGCTGGGGTTGGAAAGCTCTTTCACGATGTTGAAGAGTTCCTTGCTGTTGTGTGCGTTGTTGTCCAACCGGTCCTTGAATGCTGTTCTCTTGGCGGCGCGGATCAGCTGGTGGTGTTTCCGGGTGGCCAGTTTGTAGGAGGTCCTGTTGTCCGGTGTCGGGTCCTTTTTCCAGACTTTCTCGAGGGCTCGGCAGTTCTTCTTGGAGCTCTTGAGTTCGTCGGTGAACCATGGGGCCTTCTTGCTGGCGGGTCTGCTGGGCGGGGTCCTCAGCGGGGCGAGCTCGTCCGCGCAGGTGGTGATCCACTTCGTGAGGTTGTCGGCGGCCTGGCTGGGGTTCGCTGAGCTGGCAGGAGGGTGTTGGCTCAGGGAGGTGGCGAGCTGGTCTGCTGTGATCTTGTTCCAGCTTCTGCGGGCGGTGTGTTGCTGGTGTTGGTGGGTCGTCGTTCTCTTGAAGGTGAAGTGGACGCAGCTGTGGTCCGTCCATTGAAGCTCTGTGGCGTGGCTGAAGTTGATGTCTGTGCTGGATGAGAAGACGGCGTCGAGTGTGTGTCCGGCGAGGTGGGTGGGGGTGGCCACCAGTTGCTTGAGTCCCAGGTTGGCGAGGTTGTCGAGCAGGGTGCTGGTGTTGTGGTCGTTGTTGTTCTCCAGGTGGAAATTCAGGTCCCCCAGGAGGATGTAGTCGGCGGAGGGGAGGGCATGCGGGCTGACGAAGTCGGCGATGTCCTCGCTGAATTGCGTGCGTGGTCCAGGGGGTCGGTAGATCAGGGTGCCTCTGAGGGTGGTGTTCGGGTTGGTGTGGATCTGGAAGTGCAGGTGTTCGGCGCTGGTCAGGGTGTTGTCGGTGCTGGTCGTGAGACGGATGGTGTTCCTGTGGATGATGGCGATGCCTCCTCCCATCTGGTTGGCGTTGCGGTCCCTCCGGATGATCTTGTAGCCCTCTGGGATGGCGATGGCGATGTCGGGAGCTGAAGAGGCGTTCATCCAGGTCTCCGTGAGGAAGGCAACGTCAGGGGCTGTGGCGTCTAGGAGGTTCCAGAGTTCGATGGCGTGTCTGTGGACGGAGCGGGTGTTGAGCAGGATGCACTTGAGGTGGGTGCTGCTGGAGTTCGACTTGTCGGGTGCTGGTGCGGGGCTGGTCCGGATGCAGGAGAACTTGCAGGCGTGGCAGCTGAAAGGTCCGTGGGTGTGTCGTGGTGTGGCTTGATGGCATTCTGGGAGTCGGCCGGTGTTGAGTGCGATGAGGGTGGCGGCGGAGTACGTCAGGCGGGTCGGTCGGGCTCTTCGGGGGCCAGGGGTCCTGGCGCTGGTCGCGATCCGGTCGCGGACGGGCGCAGACGGGCTTACCTTTGGCGCGCCTTCTGCGCACAATCGGCGCGCCCGCTGCGCGTGACCGCTGCGCGTTCGCACGGTCGCCATTTAAGGCCAAGTGCGCGGGTGGGCGGGGCAGCTGGGAGGCGGGAGCGGGGAGGGTTACAGAAGAAAAAGGGGCGGGGACAAGCGGCGGTGGCGGGAAGGGAGGGCGGGGGGTGGCGCGGTAGGCGGGCAACAAGGAAGGAGAGCGCACACTTTAAAATACAAACAGGCAAAAATAAACGACAAAAAACGGGCAAAACAGAGAAAAACACAGATCGGCAAGACAAGCACAAATGCTTGACAAAACCAGGAAAAAAAGCGGCAAAAGCACTCGCAGCGGCGGCAGCCGGCAAACGAGGCTCAACGAGGCAGCAGGGCAGGCAAGGGGCACACGCAGCAGCTGGTGGCCGTGCGGCGCGGGGGTGTCCCACAAGTGGGTCACACTCACCTGCGTCGCACGGTCGCCATTTAAGGCCAAGTGCGCGGGTGGGCGGGGCAGCTGGGAGGCGGGAGCGGGGAGGGTTACAGAAGAAAAAGGGGCGGGGACAAGCGGCGGTGGCGGGAAGGGAGGGCGGGGGGTGGCGCGGTAGGCGGGCAACAAGGAAGGAGAGCGCACACTTTAAAATACAAACAGGCAAAAATAAACGACAAAAAACGGGCAGAACAGAGAAAAACACAGATCGGCAAGACAAGCACAAATGCTTGACAAAACCAGGAAAAAAAGCGGCAAAAGCACTCGCAGCGGCGGCAGCCGGCAAACGAGGCTCAACGAGGCAGCAGGGCAGGCAAGGGGCACACGCAGCAGCTGGTGGCCGTGCGGCGCGGGGGTGTCCCACAAGTGGGTCACACTCACCTGCGTCGCACGGTCGCCATTTAAGGCCAAGTGCGCGGGTGGGCGGGGCAGCTGGGAGGCGGGAGCGGGGAGGGTTACAGAAGAAAAAGGGGCGGGGACAAGCGGCGGTGGCGGGAAGGGAGGGCGGGGGGTGGCGCGGTAGGCGGGCAACAAGGAAGGAGAGCGCACACTTTAAAATACAAACAGGCAAAAATAAACGACAAAAAACGGGCAGAACAGAGAAAAACACAGATCGGCAAGACAAGCACAAATGCTTGACAAAACCAGGAAAAAAAGCGGCAAAAGCACTCGCAGCGGCGGCAGCCGGCAAACGAGGCTCAACGAGGCAGCAGGGCAGGCAAGGGGCACACGCAGCAGCTGGTGGCCGTGCGGCGCGGGGGTGTCCCACAAGTGGGTCTACCAACTATGCATCCTTCCGTAAGGATCTAAAAACGTTTCTTTTTAACCAGGCATTCCCTGTGTAAACCTCCTTCCCCAGCCCAGTCCCGGGCCCCCCTTCGTCTCTGTAGCCAATCCCCTCCACTAGCGCCAAGAAACCGTTCGGTGTATGCTGCGCTTTATAAATGTTTTAAATTAGAAATTAGAAATTAGCATCATCTCCCTGGTTCATCCAGGATACATGGGCATGGCTTGTTTTTAACCCCAAAACAGATTATTTAGTATGTGGATTTCAGTGCATTTCAGAAGAACCCCCATACTATGCGCTAAGGACTATGATTATATTTGGGAAATGATCTTGAGACAAAGCTCCCTCGTGCCACAGAAAGATGAAAAACCTTTTCTACTAACTTCACTGAACCCCTTTATCCTTTTATTTTATTTATTCTGATAATTTAATCCAAACTTTTAACAGGCTTCACTGGTTATAATGAAATGTTTTGAATCAGCTTGCAGGCTCTGGAATACTCACTAATCCTGGCCCAGTTGCATCCCAGCGGTGATTCACACTGACTACGATGCACTTTCAACACCAGACAGCCTCCTTTGTTCCTCCGTCAGACTCTGGATCTGGCTGGGAGCCCGGAGGCATAGGTAGAACTGCTGGCACACTCCTTGAGGAAATAAGCTTAAACCAAGCATGCCTCAGGGACTTTGCTATGTATGTTCCTTTTGTTTGGATAGATTATTTACCCTAAATGAACAGAGGAGTGTAGTGGGAAAACAGAACAGTGTCACCAGTAACCCTGAAATTGTTATCAAATACCAAGAGAGGTTCTGATTAAAATCACTCTCAGCAATGGATCAATAAAGAAACATGTTTACAGCATGATCTTTGCATGTGATCCCCACAGCCAATAGTGAACCAGGAGTGATACAGATGATTTTAGATGAGATCATGCCTATTTGCAAGGTAATGTGGTGAAATGAATATAAGGAGTATGAATTTTTGCAGGCAATGTGAGGCTGCATGTCATTAAAATCAGTATCTTAAGGGGGGGCGGAGGGGCACGGGGGGTTATGGGGGTGCACTTTTCCATCATTGAGGACTAGGTCCTTACGCCTCAATTGAGGGAGGGGGTTGAGGGATGGGTGGCTTTTGGGGGAGTTGAAGCAGGGTAGTGAGGGTGGTGAGGTGGGCACAGAGGGTGTGTGGTGGTTCAGGCTGAATAGAATGAATATGATATTCTTTCGTTTTTTTTCTCGAAGCTATAGATTTTTTTTTAAATGGTTTGGGAAAAGCAGATATAAAATTCTAAAATGAGATAAGATGGGACGATATTCTATTTGTTCTTGGAATATTTGTGGGTTAAATGATAAAAGAAAAAAGGGGGTGTTGGCTCAAATTCTGCGGATTCATCATTATGGTTTGTTATGCTTACAAGAAACGCACATAGCCTGGAATAACCGTGAGTGGCTACGGGATCTTGGTATGGAAATTATAGGTTGCACCAAACAAGGTGCTAACATTAGAGGTGTTGCTATTTTTATGAGACATGGGCTGGAAGTGAGGAGGCGGGTGAAAGAGGATGCCCAGGGGCATTGGGTCATTGTGGAACTTGGGATTAATCAGTCTTCAGTGACAGTCTGCTCTTTGTATGGATCCAATCTGGATGATCTGGAAGTATTATATTATTTAAGTGTGGAATTGGCGGGTTGGCCAGCCCCCTTTATCCTTTGCGGGGACTTTAATATTCATTTGGAGGGGGATTTTGGCATTGGGAGTAATTGTCCATACTTGGGAGAGAAGGCCAATGTCTTCAAAGCTATTCAGGGCTTAGTCAAAGAGCTGAGTCTGGTTTTTGTATGGGCCACTCAAAAGAATAGGGCACCAGGCTATACTTTTTATTCTGCTCCGCATAGGAAGCATGTTCATTTAGATTATTTTTTTATATCTACTGAGATGGCTACAAATGTTAAAATTGAAATAATGCAGAGGATTATTTCGGATCATAATCCGGTGTTTATGGATTTTGGATTGAAAGCACAGCGGCAGCATAAGCCATGGACCTTTGAAAGTAATTTGTTTCTTGACCCGGAATATTGTGAATATACGTGCAGTTGGATTCCTGAATTTTTTAAGATTAATCAGGGTACAGCCCCAGACCCTATCATTTGGGACACATTTATAGCAGGTGTGAGGGGTGCTACAATGAGCTCTTTGATTGCGAAGCAACGTAAGGTATGTACAGAAACCAAAGACCGAATGCAGCAGCATAGGCTTTTAGAGATTCAGTTAATGGATGAGCTTCTCCACCAGCAAATTATAGCTGATACCCTTACAGCAATTTCTGTTCTGAAAATGTAAATCCATCAACATTTTGTATCAAAGTTGGTAACTCAGCTGACTGTTCATAGGGCTCAGGTTTATGAATTAGGGGAGGATGCAGGCAGAATATTAGCAAAAAGATTGTGTCAGAGGGAGAATGTGAACCGAATATCTAGGTTATGTGATCACAATGACAAGGCACTGGAGTCGCCAACTGATATTTTGAAGGTCTTTCACAGATTCTATGCTGGTTTATATTCAGATGAAGTAAAAATAAATATAGAAGGGGAAATGGAGGAATTTCATGACAACTTAGGGACTAACAAAGTTTCAAAGGCTGAAAATTCGGCTCTAGCAGCAGGGGCAAAGCAGTCGGCCCGATGGTATTCCGCTTGAATTTCATTTCGCCATGTTTTATTATCTAAGCTTATGACTTTATTCTTTAATGCGCAACGAGGGATAGCACCAGATTCATGGAGAAAAACTAGGATCATTGTATTTTTTAAAAAGGGTAAGCCTGAGCTCTCCCCCTCATCGTACAGACCGATATCCTTAATTAACTCAGACAGCAAAATATTTTCAAAAATCCTTGCTTTGCGTTTGGGGACAGTCATTACCCCTCTGGTATCTAGCATCCAACATGGCTTTATCCAAGGGAGGGACACTGCTGACCATGTAAGAAGAGTTATTACCCTTCTGGATTGGGCACAGGCAACGGATTCAGCACTGGGGGGGATCCTGTTGGACACCAAAAAGGTCTCCTGGTGCTATCTGCGGCAGGTCTTGCGGTGGAAAGATTTCTGTCCAGAAATAATTCAAGCAATTAAGTCTTTAGATATCAGTCCGGCGGCCACTATTTCGATCTCAGGGTTGGAATCTGAAGAATTCAATATAGGTGGTGGCACACGCCGAGGGTGCTCTTGCTCTCCTCTTTTATTTGCCTTATATACTGATTTATTTTTGTGCAAACTAAACTCCCATGAGGATATAAAACAAATCAGATTGCACAGATATAAGGTGAATAGAAAACTAGGCCCAGAACTATAGCATAGAGTGTGAAAAACAAGATGGCCGGGCCCATCGCGAGCACGTGGGTAAGGTTGCGCGAGATTTCACGCGAACACGCACTTTGTCAGTGTGAACAAGTAGTTATGTTCCTGAACAAGACGTGCACCGCGACCCGGAAGAGGAAATAGGGGATGCGGGCGGGTGGGACAATTGAAAAAGCAAGATGGCCGCACCCATAGCCCACCACATGGGTAAAGTCGCACGCTACAATCCCCCGAACACGCAGACAGCGCCCCGAACATGCACTACGCGCTCCCGAGCTCGCGAAGCTACGCCCACCCTTAGATTTTACTGGAGCAGGTTCGAAGTGGAGACAGGCCATAGGGTGTGGGCCAAGTCAGTAGGCGTCCCCCTCTTGTTAGCTTCAGCACAGCAGTGCGGTCATTCTTCTTCTTTTCTTCTTGTGATTTTTTCTTGTCTGAATTGTTGGTTCAGGGCTGGCCCCTAAATACAGCATTTAGGGTATGTTTTAGGGGTCTTGAGGTCAGTAGCCAAGGGGCTACTGACCTTAGGGTGACTACACCCACAGTGGGCTCACCCTACATGATGGAGTGAGCACAATCCCTAATCCTGATTGGGGAGTGCCTGCCATCTGCAAGATGGTGGGCACTGAAGAGTGGGCTTCACCTTACCTCCCCCACCTGAGGGGTGGGGTTGGCAGAGGTAGGCACACCTTCTGGGCTTGCTAATGTTTCCCATCTGTCTTCCCACTGAAAAGGAGCGGAGACAGGAAGGGGGCCTGCTCCTGATAGTAGGAGAGGCTGGGGTCACATTACAAAGGCTGCCAGGCCTTTGAAGCTCCCCTGCCAAAGATGGCTCTTCCTGGCTTGGGAGGGTGTGAACACCTCTGCCCAGGAAAGGCTGTTTCTGGGCTCATGCTGTGAAGGCTCCCCCCTAGGTGTCCAGAAACATGTCTCGTGAAGGCAGGTTGGTGTGTGCCAGTCAGGGAACCCACAAGAGGCTGATCGTTTTTCAAGGGGCATCTCTAAGCTGCCCTCTGAGTGCTTTTTTAATTAAATCCCACACTGGCATCAGTGAGGGTTTAATGTGCTGAGAAGTTTGATACCAAACCTCTCAGTTTTCAGTGTGGCCATTATGGTGTTGTGGAGTTCGTGATGACAAACTCCCTGCACCATATACCCTTAATGGCAGCACTGCAATTACATTGTCTAAGAATGGACTTAGGCACTGTATGAGGTCAGGGATCTTGCACCTGTACCCTTGTCATTGATATAGTGCACCCAGCTAGAGGGGTGACTGATGTATTCCAGGGCAGTGGTTTGTGGGCATGGCACACAGGGATGTATGCCGTGTCGACTCTTCACCTTGTTCTGCACCAAAACACGCAGCCTGCAAAGGCAGTGTATAAGTGTAAAGGTACAGGACCTATAAGGGTAGCACAATATGTGCTTCAGCCCTGAGAGACCTTCCCTGGTTACAGTGCCCTGAGTACCTGTGGTACCGTTTACCAGGAGCTGATCTGTGGCCAGACAGCGCAAATTGGGTGTACAGGGTACAGTTTTGGGGAAAGAACACAGGCCCTGGGAACATGATTAGCAGGGACCCAGGGCACCTCAAGACAAGGTGCATCAGTAGTCTGGCAAAAAGTGGAGGGGTTACAGCAACATAAACCCAGCTTTCTACAGGGACTCAATGCAGTCACTAGGTCTGATGCTCATCCAATTCCAAGGGCAGATGAGCTTATTGATACTTTGGCCTCAGAGAAATTTTTGAGCTCGCTGCTGGCTATCGGCAAATCAGACTAGCTGAGGATGTCAAATCAAAAACAGCATTTTCAACCCCTAGTGGGCATTATCAATTTATTGTAATGCTCTTTGGTTTGAAGAATTCACCTGTCACATTCCAAAGGATGGTGAATAAAGTCCTTACAGGCCTGGAAGCCTATAGTGCAGCATATCTTGATGATATAGCTGTCTTTAGCTCCACCTTGGAGAATCACCTGGTCCACCTGAAGAATGTTTTGGAGGCCCTGCAGAAAGTAGGCCTCACTATCAAGGATACCAAGTGCCAGATCGGGCAGAGCAAGGTTGTGCGCCGGGGCCACCTTGTGGGTGGAGGCCAGGTTCAACCACTGCAGAGCAAAATCCAGACCATAATGGACGGGTTGCTCCAACTACCCAGACTCAGGTCAGAGCTTTCTTGGGCCAGACTGGGTGCTACAGAAGATTTGTACAATGATATGGGTCCATAGTGACTCCCTTGAATGATCTCACATCAAAAAGAATGCCCAAGAAGGTTCAGAGGACAGTTAGCTGCCTGAAGGCATGATGATCTCAAGCAGGCCATGGGCAGTGCTCCCATTCCGCAGTGTCTTGACTACTCCAAGCAATGTATTTTCCAAACAGATACGTCTAAGTTGTGGGTAGGAACTCTGTTGTCACAACTTAATGCAGAGGGTCAGGTCAACCAGTAGCTTTTATCAGCAGAAGGTTGACCCCCAGAGAGAAACATTGGTCACCTATAGAGACCAATGTTTCAGGCCTTTGCTGTGGTCTTGGCCCTGAGGAGGCAGAGGCCATACCCGTTAGGCACTCAAATAATTGTTCAGAGAGATCATAAGCCCCTGTTGTGGCTAAAACAGATGAAGGGTGAAAGCCCCAAACTTTTCAGGTGGCCAATTTCCCTTTAAGGGATTTACTATACAGTGGAAAATTGACCTGGGAGTAACCCTGCCAATGCAGATGGACTCTCCAGATATTTTCACTTAGAAAAGGAAGACTCAACTGGGCAACGTTAGTCTCATCTCCTTATGTCAGGGGTGGGGGGTTGCGTAGGAAAGTAGGATCTGCTTCTTCTTGTTCTTCCAATGTGTGCTGTAGAATGCAGCGCACATTGAAATAGGAAAAACACAAGGAGAAATGAAAACATTTCTCCTCGTTTCACCTCGCTATGCCACCCCCAGGGTGGCATAGCATTCTGAGGCATTTCCAGATTTACAATTTCTCGTAAATCCGGAAATGCATCAGTGGACATGGGTGTTGCATGGAAACACCCACAGCAACACCCATGTAACGCCCCTAACACTTAAAGTGTTGCGTGAACAGGAGCAATATTTCCACGCACAGGTTAAGTCACGCAGGGTGACTTTACCTGTGGTTGTAAATATCACTCAGCAAACTGCGCCACCAGTGAGTCACACAACGTGATGCACCGGCAGCGCAAGGGTCTTGTAAATCTGCAAGGTAGTTCGTAGGCGTGTATTTATTCACTGAAAAAATAAAGATAAAAGTGACTTTAAATGACAAAGTCACACACAGTGTAATGCTAAAGAAATACTGAAAATCAAGTTACAGTTTAGTGAGTTGACTATAACTTTCATCCCTGTCAAGCACAACTTATGACCTCACATATTCCACCAATCAAGCCACGTTAAGGGGCATCATTGATGACATCACTAATGACATCGCAAATGACATTAATGATGACATCACTCATAACATCACCAAAGGCATTCTCCAAGTTAGTACTCCTATTATTTCAATATAAATCGCTAGAACATTTGAAAAAAGTAAAGGTAGTGAAGGGTTCTGAGAGAAACTGGATTACTGTGTGGTGTGGTTGTAAGACTTCACCATGAAATAATGTCACAATTCTGCATCTGGTCCAGTTTGATTCTTTAATAAAACCTTAACTCAGCCCTGTGTAGCTGTGACACAGAACAGCCAGGCTCAATCAAAGGAGCAAGTGTGAAGCATTTAGAAGTATCAAATTAGTCAATAACTAGGAAACATGACACAATGCAAGCCTCACACTAATATACAGAAATAGGCTGTACTTCTATCTTTGAATGCACCAAAACGAAGCAAAACTATTGAGTGGAACCGAAGATGTGATTTATAAAAGATAAATAAATAGCAGCTTTTCATTTAATAGTGACAATAAATAATTGTAATCTACCATGTAGCAGTGTGCTATGAGCCTAAAACATTAGGATCTCTCGGGCAACATTCAAGGCTACCTTCAAACCGGTAGCCCAGAAGACCGAGGGTGAAGGTGCATCTCTTCCAGGAAGGGCTTCACTGGGGTCGGCTTGATCCTTGGGAGATTGTCGGTGGTAGCCTCTGGTTCTTTTGGGGTCTTGGGATCTCCTGGGATCTCCTGGTCAAGTCCTTTGGGACTAGTCCTCTTTGGCCCCAGTCACATGTCCACGCTTAGGGTCGAGGACTCAATCTCCCAGAATGCACCAGCCGAGTGCACTTGCGACTGGCCAAATACCAACTGCTGGTTCCCTTGGGGTTTCTTTTCCTTTCTTCTGCTGTGGGAGCAAAAAGAGCTCACTCTGACACCAACTATTGGTCCAGGGTCTGGTGAGCACCTCTAGGTGGAACAGAACTCGCTCTCCCAGCATGCACCAGTGATGACAATACTCCAGAGGAGAGAGCAGCAGGGCACTTAGCAAACACTCCTCCAGAGTGTTTGGTGGCCTTTCTCTTAACAGAAGACTAGCCGACTAGCCCTTAGAGTCCACTCCTTGGCTTTTTGGCATGAAGGAGCATCGTAGCAGCCCTCAAGGTTCTTTGCCATGGGCAGTCCTCCCTGTTGAAGTCCTTCAGTGGCGCAACAGCTGCAGTCCCGAGTGGTGCAGCCTCTCTGTGTGCGCTCCATAGGTTCAGCAGGTGCAGTCCTTCTTCTGTTTTCATCAGTTCAATTAGTGTTCGGAGAAGTCGGGCTCCAGTTGCCCACAGTATTCCTTGGACAAGCTCGCAGAAGAGTCGGGAGACCCGAGCCAATGGGCTACTAGATCCCACAGGCTTCCGACCCACCTTATGACTACTTCCTGGGAAGTGAGACATCAACTCATCCCATGAATGCAAAGGTTCACCTAAATCCAACATGTCCCTACTCTTCCTCCTAGGCTTGGGGTCTCTTCCTCGCCCCAGAGGCGCGGCTACTAAAGGCTCTGCACCTCTTCTGAGCCGACTCCTGGTCTAATTAAGGAGAGACAGTGCGGGGCCAAAACACAAAGATGGGGGGAAGTGTTGGGCTGAGTGACATCTGCTCTGTGGGAGAACCCGCCTTTGAAGTGTGTCTAGCGCATTGCTACCACCCTCGCCTTTTGTCGGGAAGGAGTTCACACCACCCCCCCCCCCCAGATGGACCTTTGCTCTGGACTCATTACCCCAGTACCTAAAGTCATCAAGAAGTGGGTCAGATGAGGGGGTAAGCCTGCAAAAAGCCAACAGGCCCGCCATCATATACTGTATATATTGACTCTATGATCATGTTTGTTTGTACAAAGTAGATGTAGTGTGGTCCTGGAGACGAGTCTCATGCAGGATGCTATAGGCTAGAGGGTGCACTCTTTTGTTTATGGTAAAGGTTTATTTATGTGAAAGCAGCACTTCACTGAAAGAAGGTAGAGACTAAGCACTTCTAGTGTGAGCTGGAGACCTATGTTTCAAATGGGATGAGGATGAGACCAGAGGCCTGCGGCCAAACTATGGTGAGACAAACCACAGCTGCTCCTTGCAATCCATTGTCCACCGTGGATTGCTGTGTACATGCTCTCCTTATGATCTCACATATTACATCACTGATGACATGTTAAAGTACAGCATTGATGACATCACTGATGACATCTCAAGTGACATCAATGATGACCTCGATGAGTTGGATGTTTATAAGGCGCAGAGCTGTATCTCTAGTTTAATGAACACTTTGAGACGTTCGGCATTGTGGAAGAATGTATCATGTATGCGTGACTCACAGGGTTTAGGTTACGATGATTGTAAGTGATGTTCTAATGGTGAACACAATTCTGCTCCTTTCGGGAATATGTGTAGGTACTTTTACAAACAACAGAAGGTTGTTCATTGGGCCTGGTGCATGCCTTATCAGTGGATGAAGCCGTTGACATTAAGGTCTATGCCAGACGAGGTATGTAATACGTGCATCTCATTGAGATTAGAAGTGAACTTATAAAGCGCTCCATACAGTATCCCGGCACTAGAGGCCGATGAGGAAAGGAATGGACTACACCCTCACACACAAGCCCCTTATAACAATAGACTTGCATCTAATATTTTGAACAGACTGCTATTATAGACTATCACGATAACTTATTATAAAGACATACATGACAAACCAAATTAAATGTTTTTTAATTTTTAAATCAAGAAAGGTGGTTCTAGCAGGAGCCTTTTTTCGTTTTTTAAAAATATTTAAAAAACGTTTTTTGTATTTTTCACTGTTCTTGGAGATAATTTACCTTAAAACTAGGAAATAGGGCCTCAAAACTTGAAGATTGGGAGAAAAAAAACCGAATTTTTCCCCACAATTGTGTTTGATCACCAGCATATCTCGGGCAGCAGCACTTCACCCTCTGAAGACCACCACTTTCTGCCACTATCCACAAAACACCATGGGGCAGATTTATGTTGGGAATGTGCCACGTTTGCGTCACGCAACTGTGGCGTAAACCTGGCGCATCCCTACGACCCATTTACAACGTGACGTATCTAGGCAGATGCGTCACGTTGTAAAGCCCTGCGCCACTTGTGGGCGTTCCGGCGCAGGGAGGGCGTTCCGGGGCAGGTGCGCCTCGCAAAAGTGGCTGAGTGAAATCTATAAGATGGCACTCAGTCACTTTCAGGCCAATGCTGCGTCAAAACCCTGCGCCTGCTTGAAGCAGGCGTACGTCTTGACGCAGCATTGTAAAGATAGGGCACCTAACCTTGCTAGAGCTGCGTCGCGCTCCCATACATCCAGAAAGTAAAATCACGAATAGTGCGGATTCAAAATAGACAAAGCTGGCGGCTAAAAACTTATTGTCAAAGATAATCCAGCACAGAGGGTTGAGAGGTGATGGCGACCGCAGAATACAATCAGCAGCTTGATTAGAATAAATGTGCATTGCATAGGTAGGGGTGACTGCACCGGGGGAGCTTTCTCTTCGTCAGTGACTCTCTCAGTAATCTCAGCTGTGCTCAGTTGTATTCTCACCCTAAATGCGCCGGGTATGCCTAGACGTGGATCCAATGCTTACTGAGCCACTGGATTCAACCTATCCTGGCTGATGAAGGTTAGTGCCCCAAAACCGGTCCTGGTATGCTTGTTTCTGGTCCAGGGAGGACCTGGCTTGGCAGTTTGGGCTGCACTGTTTCAATTGGAGCAGGGTCAAGACTAATTTGCATATGGCTTGGTGCAAACTGGGGTGGCGTGGTGAGCAAAAGAATGATGGATTACACCCAGATCTTTCTGACGGGGTGAATGTGTGCATTTTTCAGCATTCCATCCATTATTTGTTCCTTTTGTTTTTGTCGCCCTAAGTGGGTCGGATATGCCCAAACATGGGTCCCTTGCTTGCTGTGCCACTGGATTCAAGCTTTCCGGGCTGATGAGGGGTGTTGACCCGAAACCGGTCCCAGGATGCTTGTTTCTGGTCCAGGGAGGACCTGGCTTGGTAGTTTGGGCTGGACTGTTCCCGTGGGGAACATGATTAAGACTGATTTGCATATGGCTGGGTCCAAACTGGGGTGGCATGGTCATGGATTACACCAAGATCTTTGTGCTGGGGGTGAAGGTTTACATTGTTCAGCATTCTGTCCATCATTTGTTTCTTTTGCAGATTATAGGCCGAGCGGAAGTCCAGCGTTGCTGAAAATAAAAAAAGATGGGGTCCTGTCACATTGGCCTTTTTGTTTTCACCATCTGATTTGCTGGCCGCAAGCCATAGAAAAATGTTGTGGCCACAACTACAGGCCCCATGACTTGACATAGTAAAATAAAATAAGATATAAATGGGCAGGGTAGGGAAACTAAGACCCTGTGGCACGTTTAGTGTTGGGGAACTCAGAATAAGCCCTCCCCCAGTGGCCAATATGTAAAATATACGTTGCCACGTGTATTACAGTAATCCCGTTAGGTATTGCACTACTTCAACGGAAACCGCTGCCTGAGCTTCACCCCATAGCTGGAGGCGTGGCCCGGTAGACCAGCCGAAAGGATGTGCTTAGCAGGAAGTGGGAGGGGCTTGGTTCCCCATGGGGCCTGGGCTTCACTAGAGGGGAGGCTCTGCTGCCAACTTCCTGCTGCAACAATGAGTTTTAGTCCCGTACAGGAAGTCGCCCAAGAAATTCACTGAAAAACCAAAGGTTAAAGTGAGATTATAGTTAAATATGGTAATAAGATCTTAGGTTATGTTTCATAGAAAAATAGAAATTCACTGAAAAAACTAAAGGTTAAAGTGAAGTTATAGTTAGGTGCTGATATAGCATGAAGACAAATGTTTAAAAATAAAATCACTGACATTCACCAGTTATAATTTATGGAGCTAACTATAACTTGCTCCCCACCATGCACTGCTTACAGGGCTGGCTTTGGAGCTGGTGGCGCCCGGCGCGAGAATCATTTTTGGTGCCCCCCACCCCCATGACCACCTCCTCGTATAATTACATTGGGCAAAAGGGCCCCTCATCTCTCCGTAGCTCACCTCTCACATACATTGCATTTATATTAAATCACTACTAAAGGCTGAATTTACTAGTAAGAGTGAATATCTAACCAAACAAAACTTTCCAGCAACTTATTTTTTTTGTTGAACTTTTATATAGCACAAACTTGACCCGAAATCGGGTATCAGAGCGCTTCACATGTGCACCAGTTGCGTTACATGAGGACATCTTCATTTTTTTAGGCACAGGGAGATTAGGTCATTTGCCCAGAATCACAGGATGTTGGGCGTCATTGTAGAGACTCGAACCTGGTTCCCCAGATTTGAGGTTGACCGCCCTAGCCATTAGGCTACATCCTTTAGGAATAGATCATGAATACTGAGGGGAAAAACCCAGAAATTCCTAATCTATTTTATGCAGTTTCCATGCAGCTCTTTGACGACAGCTCGTAACAGTCACTGTTCTATATCACAGTTATTTCTATGAACTGCGGTAACAAAGGGATCTCCGTGACAAAACCTGTAATCCACTCAGCTATGCACATAAAATACAGATCTGTGATCTGCACAGTATATGTTCTTTGCAGCAGGCATATTAACCCTCTGCGCTACTCCATAGTGAGTCAAAAGTGTCCCTAGAAGAAACACTCATCTCTCTCTCTAGCAGGAACATTGATCACAAGAGTTATATGGACATTTTTAATGCTGCCTGAAAACTGAACGCACAAGGAACTCTGCTGCAGGTGTTTCTAAATCATAAGTTTTTGCTAAACACAGTGCCCTCCTCCCATCTCACCCCGACCCCTCCCCCTCAGGTCAGCCCCCTACCCAAGTCAGCACCCAGTGCGTCAGCACCAGTCGCACTGCCCTGAAGCCAGCTCTGACTGCTTATGAACTCACAAACATCAGGCATGACAAGTTAAATGACATAATGGGTGACATAAACAAAGGAAAATGAAGCCCTGTCCAGAGCATCTGGGCACCAGGGGCTGAGGGGGGCACAGGGAGGCAGTGAGGAGCCGGACCCCAGCAGCCGGAACAGGGCTCTGCCAGGACCAGCAAAGCGCTCCGAAGCTCATGGTGGCACAGGGGGCAGCAGAGATCACAGTCCTGCAGGAAGGTCTGGCAGTGCAGGGGTCGCAGCAGCCGGACGGATATGTACAGAGTCTCCCAGGATTAAGGACCCGCACCTTCAGACACAGGGGATCGTGTCCGGCTCCAAGCTCCCTGGGCGTGACTTTACTCTTTACAAGGATGAATGACATCAGAGCCCGGCGGACGACCAACCTTTGGACTCACTCCCTGAAGACCCTCACCCTCATAGGTAAGAAACCCTCAGAGTCCGACTTTTGGACTCGCTCCCTGAAGACCCTCTAAGGTAAGAAACCCTCAGAGACCAGCCTTTGGACTCACTCCCTGAGGACCCTCACCCTCATAGGTAAAAACAACCCTCAGAGACCAGCCTTTGGACTCACTCCCTGAAGACCCTCACCCTCATAGGTAAAACATCCTCAGAGACTACCCTTCGGACTCACTCCATGAAGACCCTCACCCTCATAGACCACCCTTTGGACTCACTTCATGAAGACCCTCACCCTCATGGGTGAGAAACCCTCAGAGACCAACCTTTGGACTCACTCCCTGAAGATCCTCACCCTCATAGGTGAGAAACCCACAGAGACCACCCTTTGGACTCACTTCATGAAGACCCTCACCCTCATGGGTGAGAAACCCTCAGAGACCAACCTTTGGACTCACTCCCTGAAGAACCTCACCCTCATAGGTAAGAAACCCTCAGAGACCAACCTTTGGACTCACTCCCTGAAGATCCTCACCCTCATAGGTGAGAAACCCACAGAGACCACCCTTTGGACTCACTTCATGAAGACCCTCACCCTCATGGGTGAGAAACCCTCAGAGACCACCCTTTGGACTCACTTCCTGAAGACCCTCACCCTCATGGGTGAGAAACCCTCAGAGACCAACCTTTGGACTCACTCCCTGAAGAACCTCACCCTCATAGGTAAGAAACCCTCAGAGAGCAGCTTTTGTTAGGGTTGCACACACATTGTGCTAAAGTGGGATATGTTTGCAGCAGGAAGTGAATCTTATCTTAATAGTAATCCATCCGTCTGACACATAATGCACGACGGACCAAGAAACACATATTTTCAGATATCAAAATCTGTTGTTGTGCACGAATAATCCAAAAATACAAATGCTCGTATTTTTTCACCTTAGCTACAATAGAAACAATAGAATGTTTGAATGCTACGATGTCACAGCCTATCCTCCGTTAAGAATTCTGAAATGAAGAGCTTATGGCACTTATCTCCATTACAACACATGAACAGCAGGATTGTGGAGTTCTGCACTTTCAGGAACATTTGTACTTTGTAATTTACTAGGATATATACTATCCAGATAGTTTTCATTCATGTCTAAACTGTCAGCTCTTGAAGCTAATGTAGAACCAGGTTGTGTGCGGCCTACCTTTAATCTAAAAGGGCAAGAAGACATTGACCCAGTACCTCAATCCTCCTTACAAATGCTGGTGGTGGTGCAACTTGAATGCACATCTAGACCTTAGGTAACCTTAATCCTAACCTCCAAAAATCCCACTCGTAAATCATGTACTTACCCGAGAAACCACATACACTTTTCTCTTAATAGGGAACCCATGTTACGAGATTTTTGGCCTAAAATGTTCTCTGCTGACCTGATGGTTGCATGGAGAAAAGAGAACTAAAGTGCAAATGTGTAAAAAGTATTTCTTACCTCGTTCTTAAAGTAATCCAAAAGTAACTAAAAAGTAATCTGAAATTAAGTTCTGTGTAATTTAAACTGTTTCCAAAGCATATACAAACCTGTAACGATTGGATCCTAAACCACAACTGCATTTTCTTTCACAGCCTGGCATCTGAGAGTATATTTTACTTACCTGTGCCACATCCTGCTCAGTTTTTTAAAAAACCCATAAGTATACCTTTTTTATACCTACATAATTGGTCTCGATTCTTTCCCTAAGTATGTGTGTAATCAGTCCTTGATTAAGTGAATACAAGAAATGTTTAATACACCCTATGGATAAGCCTAACTGCTCGCCCACTATACCTTACTTTGGTATAGTATATACAGAGCCAGTTTCCTACATTGGTGGATAGTGGTGAGATGTAAAACCTTGCATTTATTGGACTAACTTAGTCAACCTCTGATCACATTGTTGTATAGCGTTTTAGGACACTAGTGTAAGTTTCCCGATTCATGCCCTTATATAGGTATAATTCACATTACCCTTATATAGGCATAGAAACATACCCATATTTAGACATAGCCCATGCAGTCCAAATACAGGCATGGCTACTTCCACCAGTTACAAAAAGCAACACTGGTTTCTTGGAAAACTCGGCTTCAGCAGTCAGGGACATCCCCTTTCTTGAATATTGATTTTTCCTAGAAATCAAGGAACTACCATTCCCTTGGGGTTCTTTGGTGACGTTATTATGTCCGACTTTACGTCAAACCGGGCACCTTCAAGGTATGAATATTCCCACACTTGCCCTAGCAAACACACAGTGGTTTGGAGCAGTTCCACTATCTACTTGCCCGAGACAGCTCGTTACAGCAAGTGCCGAAGGAAGCCTACCGTCCAGCTGATGCACTGACAGAGAGGCTGCCTTTCTCTTGCTGAGAATCCAGCTCCAGTGTTTCTAAGCTCCCCTCTCGGGGTGTTGGGAAATCGAGTCCCAAGGCAGAGATACCAGACCTCCTTCATTCTAAACCAAGGTGCGGAGCTGATTAGACCCTAAGAGAAATCTTGGATAGATTCTTGGTAGAGAATGTCGATTCTCCAATTAACATGAAGAGAGAATCTTGATTTCATTAAAGACATACGGAGGCTAACATTATGCCTATTTCACCATTCCCATGCACGAAGAGTGTCTCAGATATCTCAGATTTACTTGGAAAGGAACTCTCTATCAGTTCCAATGCCTCCCCTTCGGTCTATCTTCTGCCCCTTGGTGCTTCACCAAGGTTCTTCGTCCGGTGGTCAGTTACCTAAGGGAAAGGGGGATTCGTCTTATAATCTATTTAGACGATATCCTCATCATGTCTCAGGACAAGACAGAAATTTTAAAACATTTAGATATCACTATGACCCTCCTTCGAGACTTGGGTTTTATCATAAATCTGGAAAAATCTATTTTAACCCCAACTCAAGAAATAGAATTCTTGGGTTTCAAAGTCAATACTATTCTATCCAACCTGATCCTCCCCCATCAGAAGGTTACCAAGATCAGGAAACACGTCTCCTATGTTCTTTCAAAAGATATTATCCGCCTGAAAGATCTAGCGAGGGTTTTGGGTCTCCTTTCATCTTCTATACAAGCAATTTCTCCGGGCCCACTTCATTACAGGGGCTTGCAGAGATTGAAAGCTCAAGGCTTGAGGAAGGGTCTCTGGTACGAAGATTCCCTTCCCCTTTCGGAGGATGCTCGGGAAGACCTGCGTTGGTGGTTAAACAACCTCCAAGCTTGGAATGGAAAAGCTATATTTGGAAACGTACCAGATTTTACCCTAGAATCAGACGCAAGCAACCGTGGTTGGGGTGCTCGTCTGAACAACTTAGAAACCGGTGGGAGATGGTCTTTTTCAGAACAATCCCTCCACATAAACTCTTTAGAAATGTTGGCAGCTTTAAATGCCCTTATGAGTTTCAAAGAACTTCTGAAGAACTCCAATACTTTAATCCGTTTGGACAATTTTTCAGCCGTCTCTTACATAAATCATTTGGGTGGCACGAAATCCAAAAATCTCTCGGATATCGCAAAGAAAATTTGGTATTTCTGTTGGGAGCACAAAATCACCCTCAGAGCAGATTTCATTCCCGGTTCCTTGAATCTGAGAGCAGACTGGAATTCACGTTTCCTTCACGATTCCAGCGATTGGATGCTGAATCCCAGATTCTTTCATCTAATTCAAGAAGTTTGGGGCCCAATCCTATTAGATTTATTTGCCAGCCGGTTGACGAACCAAGTTCAGAAATACTTCAGCTGGAGGCCAGACCCGAACGCGTCAGGAGTAGATGCCTTTCTCCAACCTTGGGAAGGGACGAAGGGCTGTTACGCCTTCCCTCCCTTCTCAATGATTCAGAGATTGTTGTGGAAAGTGAGACTCAAATCATGCAATATAATTCTGGTGACTCCTTTTTGGAAATCCCAAGTATGGTTCCCCAGTGTAATGGAACTGGCGATAGACTTCCCATGGTTAATCCCTTGTTGTCCGGGTCTTCTACAAGGCCCAGGCGGAGAAGAACATCCTTTAGTCTTGGAGGGGAAAATGAACCTTCTTGTTTGGAGGATATCAGGGATTCAGGGAGATATTCTGAACTTTCGGGAGAAGCTAAAAGCTTACTGGAAGAATCATGGGCCCCCGGGACCAGAAAGAGATACAGAGGAATATGGAACAAATGGTCTGGTTGGTGCCTTGAAAGGGATCTGGATCCCGTTCAATGTCCTTTACAATATGTAGCTAATTACCTCGCTCATCTTTTTGAGTCAGGTCTTTCTTTTAGAACCATCAATTGTTACAGGTCAGCTATCTCTTCAGGTCATTGTTTGATTAATAACCTTGCTATCGGTGGTAATCCACTAATCAAAAGGGTCATGAAGGGCATTAGACTTAGGAGACCTCCTAGAGCTCGCTATGAATCTCTTTGGGATGTTAATCTGATTTTTAACCTTTTCATGTCCTGGCCTGTTAATCAGTTACTTTCTCTTAAGAGAATTTCAATGAAATTAGCAACCCTATTGTGTTTAATATCCTTCAGGAGGGTGTCTGATATTAAAGCTCTTGATCTAAGAGAAATCTTGGATAGATTCTTGGCAGAGAAACTAAACATATACTTTCTTCTTCCCTCGTACTAGACTTAGGTTAAGTACATTGGGGTAGGTGTATTTTAGAAATACCAGTTGAGTACTTTTAGTCTTTGTTATTTATGTATGTATTTTATGGCTTAGAAATCATACCATGCTTTTACAGTATTATTTTATAATACTCTTCTTGCTGTACGCATTATACTTTACAGCCAGTATTACGATTGTAGTAGTTCATTTGTTTTGTATTAGAAAGAAGACTTTTCAATAAATACTTTTATTGAAAACGCCTGCCTCTCTATTTCTCTGCACCTCTGATGAAACGAAAAATGCCCGATTGACAGAGTGAAATATCTATCTATTGTTTCCACGACTCTGAAGATCTTTTTTATCATGGGGAAACAAAGTTGTCATGTTTATGCAGTTGTCAGAAACGAATCCCTTCTTGTTTATTCGAGAAAGTTTCTAGTGACCTCTGAGCTAGCTGGCACTCACAATTAAGTTTAATATATTTGATAGAACCTAGTCGACCTAAGTCCTGCGTCACATCTATAGAATATTCCACTGCACAGAGCCTATTGTGAATATAGGAACTACCCTACAACATGACAAATATTTCTTAAGCACAACTCATTTTTTTTAATTGAATTTGTTTTCCGAATTTCCAAAAGTCTTGTTAAGGCCTTGTGTCAAGTCCCTGTTGCATTTTTTTAGAAAAAGTAAAAGTCACTGAAGTTAGAAGGGGGAAGTATCTGGAATTGTTAGTGCAGATCTTTCAAAAAGAACCCCACTTTAGAAATATGATGAGCAATCCAGGGAATATGACTGAGGAGCTTGACCTCACCCCTTTCTCCAACTTACGGGTTAGAGACTTAAGGCTAAAAAGATACGGACTTGGTCCTACCCTACCAGGATACAACTCCAGGGGTTCCTGGCAGGGCATGCAAGGGACCACCCCACAGAAGAAGTTGAAGACCATCAGGAAAATGGGGAAAGTAGTGAGTACGATGAAGTCTTAGACCAACCACCTCAACTACTTAGGGAGGAAGGGAACTTTGTGTCCTACCCTCCACACCGAAGAGGTACCTGGGCTGGCTCCTACAGAGGTAGGGCCAACTTCATATCAGACAGCGAGGACAATATAGCTGAGGAGGATCTCCTAAACTTAAGGATTACCAAAAGATTAGAGACTAGGCTCCTAGCTCTAGAGACAGAGAGCGCAGAGATGGGCCTCGGACCCATCAATGGTGGCAGCAATTTAAAAAGTTTAGAATAAGAAGTATCCTATGATCCTAAAATCCAGAAAGGAATTGTGCCTAAATTTGAGGATGGTGATGACATTACCAAGTGGTTCACAGCCTTGGAGAAGGCTTGTGTAGCCAGAACAGTGAGCACATCTCACTGGGGGGGCACTCCTGTGGGAACTGTTCTCTGGTAAATGCAGAGACAGACTTCTGACCCTTAGAGGGGCAGAAGCAGAGTCCTAAGACCTCATGAAAGGCATCCTCATAGAGGGATTTGAACTCACTACTGAGGAGCACAGAATTACATTCAGGGGGCTCAGAAATCCCAGTCAGCTCTGGGTGGAGTTTGTAGACTACTCTAAACCTCATCCACAGGGTGGAAAGAGGGAAATTAGGTTTTGTGTGTAGTACAGAGGCCTCAATGTTGTCACCAAGACAGATGCACACCCCAGGACTGATGAATTGGTAGATACTTTGGGGGCTGCCAAATACTTAAGTACCTTTGACTTAACTATACAACAACAAAGAAAGACCGGGTATGGGGCAATTGTCACTGCATCTATCATACAGTGGGGTTATAGTTAGTCGTACTCTTAGGGTGCCAGGGATCTGAGGCTCAATACCCCTAAGCTTCTTAGGTAAAAACATCCTTCAACTTTTGACAATACAGTATGATCCAGCACTCCAATTAATGTCCATCAAATTTATTATTAAATGAAAAAAAAGTTTCAAATCCTTTCAGCAGGTCTTGTTTCAATTTTCTTTATTCAAATTCTTCTTAAAATGACCATGACCAGCGTGTTTCGCCCCCAAGGACTTCTTCAGGGCACATGTAATATTGTGACTCTTTCTTTATATTCATCAAAAGAGTGCATGAAAAAAGTCGCTTACTGCCAGAACAACCTTTCAGCCTCGGGACATGGAATTTCACAGATTACTGTGGCAGGCAATGCTTTTGGCATTGGAGATCTCCTTGAACACACTGTGGGGGAAGAAGATCTTCACTACGAGAATGATTATCAGACTTTCTTAGGAGAGATAATGTAACTGTAGTTTTGTTTACATTTAAGCAATGTGTAAAGCTCCCAGGAAGCTCTGGACTTACTGTGCTTATAATATACACCAGAGGATTGGTTCACGGATTTAATTTACTTCCTAACTCCTCTTGATAAGGCCACATCCCAAAATAAATCTCCATATTCAGCAACATACCTTTCATCTGGTGAGTTCCTCTTTAAATTAAAAATCGGCTCAGAAATACCACACAAGCTCAATGTTGTGTCTGGTGTACCCTTCAGGGCTAACATCAAGTTTAAGAGTCTCTGGGGCCATTGATTTGGTACTATCATATTACCTAAAATCTTGTATCATACCCATTAGTCAACTTATATGTCTATCCAAACAATCTTTGAAGGGAAACTCTTATTGCCTTTGTTCTTTCTAAACACTGAGCACTAAACTCAGATTGGAATCATCGCAAGGTCCTGCATCCATGGTGAGACCTTTTAATGTATTCGATACTCAGGACTTACACACACTAATGAAAGGTACTTTCTTGCTGCATTTATTGCTGTACCTTTCAATTGAAGAAGAATCTTCATTATTTCCTAGATGAATACCACTGCCTCACCTGCAACATAAGTTGACATTTTTCTTAACTTCTTGCTCACTTCGGTTGTATCTTTGTGTCTCTTCTCCTTTTAATAACTAGATTGACCACAGTAGACCTACTTCTTGTCAATTCTTTAACAAACTTCTCAGAATGTTCATATCTCTCTCAAATAAAAGAAGGTCCAATAACTTTGGCAGCTTTGGTTATGTCTATTTCATCACATACCCTTTTGAAGTCATTTGTCTTTGAGGATAACTTCTGGCCCACACTGATGCTCACCAATTGCAAGAGAAGACATAGATATAGTTGATTCTGACAACCAAGCACCCTCTCGAAATGGGAAGCATTGAATGAAAGTCCAGAGACCCTGAACGACTGCGACATCCACCACTTCAGAGGTACCTTATAAATGTACACATAGCGATGCAGTGCACACATAGGAAAGCACCAAATGCTGCTCCTTATCACCAATGTTGTAGTTAATTCATTAGTACACAGCAGCAGTGGTCAAAACCACCACTCCTTCTGCTCCACAGCTTTCTCCCTGTCTAAACATACTAAATCCACTCAAACCTCCCTTCTGCATCCCATTGAAGAGACACCCTAACATGCACAACAATCTTTCCATAGCATTCAAAACCACTCTATCAAGCCACATCAGCCTATACTCTTATAGTTTCAGGTAAAATAGGCATTTCATTACAAGTAGCAGATTGATTTCATGAGTCCATGATAAGGACATTTGTCATGCACTCATGGTTCAATTATCTCAAAATGTTTAATATGTTTTTTAACAGTGCATGTTATGTTATGTTATGTTATGTTATGTTAATAGGATTTTTAAAGCACAGAGGTTACCCGTTGGTGTCCTGGCGCTAATCATTTATCCTGAAGGCAAAAGCATGGAGGAAATTAAGTTTATTCAACAAAAAGCCAGGTCTTTAAGCCCTTCCTAAAGGCAAGAAGACAGCTCCTTTAGTCTTGCCACACAATACACAATCCCCGTCACCAACGGGGGTAGAGGTTTACATTCTAATAACTTCAGAAATGTGCCTTTCTCTTTTTTTTAGATTTGTTCCTGCAAGTGCATGAGCTAACGCATGTGTCTCGCTTGCAAGACACTATTGTGTTCATAAAGGGCTTGACGCCACCTATTGGTTACCAGTTGTTGACGCCAGGCGTCACTTTTGGTGTCTTCTGTGTTGCATGGACCAAGCACAGGTTGAGTTCTCCTGATTATGTCCATCCGCTGCTCACGCTTTGATTGCAGTACTATTTTTTGCTGTTTGTTGCTTTCTCCTCCCAACCTCTACTTCTCGGTTTACTGTCTCCCTTTGCCCCACTGCCCTTGCTTTCCCATATCCCGAGCTCCTTCCCCCACATCCGTGCTTGCCCCTCCTGCCATCCCTGGCCCACCTACAAATAAAGCTCTATAACGTGGCACAAGCTCGGTCTGCATCATTGTGCTTTTTTACTCATTTTACTTTTAGCCATGCTGCACGGCCACACTGCTGCAAAACAAACCTAAATGGCATTGACAAAGCCAGTAGCACTTGCAACGATGAGAATTTTTGGCTTTGTCAATACTTCTTTCTTTTGCTCTGCTCGCAATTCACAGGGCCCTGGTATGCTATGCACACCCGTTGTCTTGTTGTGATCCTCTATGCACTCCAAACAAAACAGCTTGTTTTTCAATTTCTTTGGCAGCTAGAGGCCATTAAAGCAAAGAAGCCTGAGGACCAAGATTAAAATGTTTGCATTGAAGTGTGGCTGACAGCAGGGTCTAGGGATGTACAGGCAGCAACAATGGGAAGCTGTAGAGGATTCTGGGAACTCATCTTTGGTCTTGTGGTACAGACCTTTTTAGGTCTCGCATAGACAGCTCATGCCCTGTCTCTTCAAGATGTTTTCTTTACTGTTAGTGGGTTTGGAGCCCTCTTATTATGTACCATTGTTAGGCTTCGAAGCCACTTTCGATTGCCTGCTTTCTGCTGGCCAGATGTGCATTCAGCACTTACCTCTTCTTGCATGTGACCCTGACCCTCCCCTGGAGCATGGCCCAAGTACTTGTGTCCTCTCACTGCTTGCCCTTTTGGGACCTATTTCCTTTTGTTGAGCCACTCTACAGAGTGCATCTGTCCTAGCTGGCTCTATCCTTTGCTTGTTGTTTTGGGCTTTCCAATTTGACTTCATCTCTCCCTTCTGCACTCCTTGTTTACTGTATCCTCCCCAGTACTCACTATATTGAAACAGGCCTTTAAACCATATTCTTATCATGTCTCATTTGCTGTGCATTCAAAAACAGAGGTCAAATGTAAGTCCATGTATTATGAAGGAACCTGGTGTTTACTTTTCTATTGCTGGCTTCAAAAGAAGTGAATTTATGTGACAATCCATCCGGCTGAATTCCCATGCAAGAGTGCAGGCTGCAGGATGTTATCTTTTCTAGAACACAACAAAAATAAACTCTGACATTTCAGAATACATCAAAATGAGAACAGTAGTGTGGTGAAAACAAATATATTAATATGATCAAAACACATCAATACAGACATTATTATTTGTGTGCGTCAAAGCTGTATGCCTCTGCAAATGCAATGGTCATTCTCAATTAGAAATGTGTTGTCTGTAATGACATACTCCACTCTACGCAACTCAACTTTAAACAACTCTTCTCTACAGCACTCTACACTAAATCCCTCTACAACACTCTACTCCACTATATGCCCTTCCACTCTATGCCACTCCGCTCCGCGACACGACTCACCACGCCACTCCAAGTCCTATCACTCTACACCCCTCTGGTCCAGAAGACTCAATTCTACCCCACTGCAATCTACCCCACCCCACTCCAATCTACCATTCCAATCTACCAAACTCCACCCTAATCTATCCCATTCTACTCCTACTCAATTTACCTCACTCTTTTGCACTCCAATCTACCCTACTCCTCTCTACCCCAATCAACCCCACTCAATTCTACCCTACTCAAATCCACCCAATATACCCCATTCCTTAATACCCTACTCCAGTCCACCCAATCGACCCCACTCTACTCCACTCCAATCTAGCCCTGTCCAGTCTATCCCAATTAACAATCTACCCCAGTCCACTTCACTTCAATCTATTCCACTCCAATCTACCACACCCCAGTCCAATTAACCCACTCCACCCCAATCTACCCCACTCCAGTTTAACCCAATCTACTTCACACCAATATAAACCACACCACTCTACCCTACTCCACTACACTCCAACCTACACATTTTTATTCGGTACACAGACAAAATATCGAGTTTTAAATTTCGATATACAATTATATCGAAGTTTAAATATCGATGGGACATAATATAGAAGGTAAGTAATATCGACAGTCTTAATATCGATATTAGTATGATATTAGTAATATCGAAGTTTTAAATATCAATGTCAATAATATCGAAATAAATAATTTCGATGTTACTAATATCAATTTTTAAATAAATTTTGTGTATATTATATTGTATTTATTATGTTTTATTATTTATTTTTAATGTAATTTAATTAAATATTGTCTTTTAGTACTGTAGCGGGTTGTGGGTTTATAGGGGAATAGGGTGGGAAGTAATTTAATTATGTTAAATTAATTATTAATTAGTAGGAATTATTAATTAATTAATTGAGAATTAATTTTTAATTAATTTTAATTAATTGATTAATTGATAAATATGTTCTGTAGCGGGTTATGAGTTTATAGGGGAATAGGGTGGGAAGTAATTTAATAATAATTAATTAATTAATATATGTTTGTAAATATTTTTAATTAATAATTAATTGGTAATTAATTAATATTAATTAGTTAATTAATTAATATAATTTTGTACATATTTTTAATTATTAATTAGTTGGAAATTAATTAATATTAATTAGTTAATTACATTAATTAGAGTCATTTTTTTATATATATAATTTTTTGTTATTCTTAATTAATTAATTGGGAAAAAATAATATTAATTATTAAATTAAATTAATTACAGCTAATGTGCTAATATATTTACTTTATTGTTATTGTTAATTAATAATTATTGGTAATTAAATAATAATAATTAATTTTGGGTAAAGGAGTATTTTTAGGGTTCAGGGTCAGTTTTCAGTTTTTGGGTAAAGGGGTATTTTTAGGGTTCAGGGTCAGTTTTCAGTTCTTGGGTAAAGGGGTATTTTTTGGGTTCAGGGTCAGTTTTCAGTTCTTGGGTAAAGGGGTATTTTTAGGGTTCAGGGTCAGTTTTCAGTTTTTGGGTAAAGGGGTATTTTTAGGGTTCAGGGTCAGTTTTCAGTTTTTGGGTAAAGGGGTATTTTTAGGGTTCAGGGTCAGTTTTCAGTTCTTGGGTAAAGGGGTATTTTTTGGGTTCAGGGTCAGTTTTCAGTTCTTGAGTAAAGGGGTATTTTTAGGGTTCAGGGTCAGTTTTCAGTTTTTGGGTAAAGGGGTATTTTTAGGGTTCAGGGTCAGTTTTGGGTTTTTGGGTAAAGGGATATTTCTAGGGTTCAGGGTCAGTTTTGGGTTTTTGGGGTACAGGCGTACAGGGTAAAAATAAAATAAATTTAAATTAAATCAATTAAATGAAATAAAAAAAAATTACATTAAATTATTAAGTGTTTAATTTATTTTAAATGTATATGTATTAGTTTTAATTTTTTAATTATGTTTTAATATTTTTATTTAATATTTGTAAAATTATATGTATTTTAAAATTATTTTTACATTATTATTAATACATTTAAAAAAACGATATTTTTAATTTCGATATTTTTGTACTACGATATTAATTTTTCGATATTTTTGTACTTACCTTTATGAAGATATGACTCCGATATTTTTGATTTCGATATTTTTGTGCCGATATTTTTGTATTTAGATATTTTGTCTGTCGATATTATGTCAGACATTCCTTTATTCACTCCAATCTACCCCACTTCAAACTATCCCACTCCAATATATTATACTCCGGTCTACCCTACTCCATTCTGCCACAAACAATCCCACTCTTTTTCCATCTACCCATCTCTATTCCACCCAATTTACCCCACAAGTACCCCACTCCTCTCCAATCTACCCCACTCCATTCCAACCTACCCCACTCCATTCCAATATACCAACACTATTCCACCCAACCTTCCCCCCCTCCAAGTATCCCACTCCAATTTAATCCACCCCACGCCACCCCACCCCTCTCAATCTACCCCGCTCCACTCTTCCCCAATCTACCCTATTCCAATATACCCCAACATACCTACTATACTTTACCCCAATCTACCCCACTCCTATCTGCCATAGTCCAACCAAATCTACTTTTAGGTACCCAAATCTACCCCCTCTACTTCAATCTACCCCACCTCATTCCGCTACAATCTACACCACTCCACTACAATTTACCCCACCCCTTTCTTTTCCACTTCACTCCACTACAATCTACCCTATTCAATCTGCCCCATTCTTCTCCACTCAATCTATATCACCCTAACCCAGTAAAATCGCCCCCATGCCAGTCTACCTCACTCTACCTCAATATACCCCAATACAATCTACCCCACCCTGCCCCTTCTACTCGGAAACCAATCTACCCCAATGTATCTATGTAAATGTAAATGTATAGGCATTTATATAGCGCACTACTTACCCAGAGGGTCCCAAGGCGCTTCGACCGCTGCGAAACCCTTCCTGGCTTCCCTGAGAGATGGTCCCTTAATGGGTATCTCCAGGGTGAGACCAGGCATCCCCGGCGGTCTGGTGGGGCCGTTAGTGAAGATGAGGCAAGCTAATGCCCAGAGTTGCCGAGTGTGATCGCTGATCAGAGTGGGCACCGAGGCGAGAGAATTATCGAGTCCGCTGACCCTGGTCCAGAAATCTGCCGCGCCGGGAATCGAACCCTGGTCCCAGACCGTCCTCTGCTCTCGGGTCTGCCGCCTCTAACCAGTGAGCCACACTACCTCACTCCACGGTACACCAATCTACCTCACTCCACACTACTCCAATCTACCCCTTTCTACTCTACCCCAATCCACCCCACTCCTATCTCCCCCACGCCAAACCCTTAAGTTTCGCCATGCTGAACAGCAGACACACAGGTGTATAACATGGCTAAAACCCACTGCCAATTCTTGTTTGTTTCAAGGAAACACAATTTGGTTTTGGGGTGTATTTCGAAATAAGCACTCCACTTGCACAAGGCCTTCTGCATGTTCCTGCCCCTAGAGACGCTTTAGCTTCGATACTGGGTCCGCTAGTACTTGATCAACTGGGTTGTTGGTAAGTGCCCTCTCCACGTCCTCTCCCTGCACCACTGTCATTTAAAACCACAACATCAGACACAAGTCTGCTAAAGAAAAATCTATAGCGTCAAAAGTACTTGGTATTATCAAATGTGCCACTGTATGGAGAAATGCACAATAATGGCATAAGTATATGCCAATAAATTAGTGTTGTGGATTTACACACCAGGATTATAGTTATGTCAACTGTAGTCTACAGGCACACCCTGCTGAGATGCCTCAGTGGGTTAATGCACTTGCAGTAGAGAATGTTGGTGTATGACCTCCAGGCTGCAGGATTTGATCCATTCAATTCAGTCTCTGTATTTGACAAGTCTGAAGCAGATCAAATATAACAATGAGCAAGGTAATAGCCTTGCTTGCTGTAAAGTGCTCAGAAGTGGCAAGAATGTGGTGGCAGCAATCGTTATAAAAACAAAATTTGCCCTTTTTTAAAATATTAGACTGATTTAAATGTGCTCACGGTTCATGTATACCACTTCTGCCTAGGTCCCCTTTGATTTCATGCCTATTTTTCCATTTTATTTTTCTTAATTCCTTTATTTTTCCTGTCTGCAGGGGTAACGCATCTTTGGATCATACCAAAATCTTATGGTGGACTTGGAGCCTGCCCATTGCTTACCATTTATTTACTTGGTCACTCTCATTTGCTTGCTTTTTTTATGGCTTTCCTTCCTCTTTAGGGTGAGCTACTAGAAAGCGCTTGTACGGTCTGTTGCGAGGCATATTGTGTCTAACCACTGATCCACAGGGACTTGGAGCAATCCCAGGGATTACCATTGGTTGGTTTTCCTTGTCATATTCATTTGCCTGCATCGTCTTCAGGCTCCAGCCTGTCCACTTTGTATATGTCTATTTCAAGGAGCACTGCCTCTTTATCAGTGATTTTATTGGCTGGCTTCTCTGCTTCCATTGCTTGCTTTACTATTATTTATGTTGAAGCCTACCAGAGAAGCGCGGCTGTGTGGTGCAAAGACTTCTTGGGGACATTCTGAAGGCTGACCTCAGAATAAAATCCGCCAATTGCTTACTAGTGAATTGGTGGTTTGTAACTTACATTTGCTTGCTTTCAATTTCCCAGTTTCAATTGATGAAGGCTGTGCGGCATGTCTTTGTCCCTACCGCAGATCATAGCCCGTTTACTGTATTCTTCCACTACTGCTCGCTTCCTGTAAAAAGGACTTTATAGTTTCTTCTTATCTTGTCATATTTGCTGGGCATTCAAAGACTGAGGTCAAATGTCAGGCTCTGTCTTAGAGGGAGCTTGGTGTTTACTTTTCTGGGGGATGGGAAAGCAAAGGCTTTTCTCTGGCACACAACAAAATGTAAAAGTCTGTAAACTACCTGTGTCAAATATTTCAGAATATATATTAGAGTTAGGAAAGCACAAATTAAGCACACGTTTTCAGTGGTTCAGTTGGTTAGTTCCCGACTGGACTATGCCAATTCACTTTATGTAGGCATCCCGGCTTATCAACTGAGACGCCTCCAGCTAGTCCAGAATCAGGCCCCCAGAATATTCTTCCATCAACCAAAATGGCACCGGGTTAGACCATTGATGAAAAGCCTTCATTGGCTTCCTGGGGCTAAGCCTGGCTTTTTTAAGATGGGTTGCACGATTTTTAAGGTTCTTCACGGCAACAGCCCAGCTTTTATTTCATCCAAGATTCTTCGCTATCTCCCTACTCGTAACCTACGATCCTCCAACCTGAACCTATTAGTCACTCACACTTTTAAACGCAAAAAACATGGTGGCTCTCGTTTTGCTGTCTTGGCCCCTCAGTTCTGGAACTCGCTTCCTGCAGAGCTGAGGTCGGTCACCTCCTATGCACTTTTTAGGAAATGGCTGAAGACATGGGTGTTTTCTCAGGCATGTAATGACTAGGCTTTCTCTCTGGTGCTGCATTACTTCCCACCCTAGCGCCAAGAAACCGTTGGTGAACGTGCACTTGATAAGAACCTTTTAACATAACATAACATAACAGTAATTCTAAAGTGCACTAGAAACAAATATTTTAACACGATCAAACCAAATCTCTATACTAGGTGATGTCATGTCCACACATTTTCATTTTTGTGATGTAGAGTTTTATCAGTAAAGCTGTATGTCTTGCAAATGTAATTGTAATTTCAATTGAAAATGTGTTGTCTGCAATGGCAGTGCACTACCTCACTATGCACACGCCACGCTATGCAATCCACTCTGACACTCTACTCCATGAAACTCTTTGTTACTCCCCTCCATGTCACTCTGCGCCACACTACTCCACTCGACTTTACCTCCCTCCACTCTGCTCCATCTATGCCACTCCACCCACTCTACGACACTTTACATCACTCTACAACAGTCCAATCCACTCCACACTACTTTAATCTACTCTACTCTACTCCACTCTACTCTATTCTACCTTACTCTACTCCATGAAACTCTTCGTCACTTTACGCTACACCATATCGCTCCACTGCACACCACTCCACTCTACACCACTCCACTCTAACCACTCCACTCTGGGATACTCATCTCTGAAACACTCCACTCCATCCCACTCCAAGACACTCTACTCCACTCCACTCTAGGACACACTACTTCACTCTACTTCTCTACACCACTCTAGGGCACTTCACTGAACAACACTCCACTCTACCCTCAACACTCCACTCTACTCCGCAACACTCCACTCATGCTAGTTTAATTTAGGGGTGTGTTGTGGACATTATTGTGTTAAAGCATGTGTACCCAATGATTTATTTTTTATTAATAAGATTGTTTGAATTGATTATTAATTGTGGTAGTTATGGAAATACATTTAATAAAAATGTTGAAGTGTTTTGTTATTGGTGTGGTGTTATAGGGTAGGAAATAAAATACATACATTTATGATTTGAATCATTTTATTGTTAGTTAATATTTGCTACTTTTAAATCATTGTTTATAAATGTATTTATTAATTTATTTTATAGATTATTTGCAGGTTTTTGTTCTTTTCATATGTTTTATATATTTAATTTTATTTTAAACTAGCTGTACCCGGCCACGCGTTGCTGTGGCTCCAATCCAACGTTGTGTATATATAAAAACGTGCTAATGTTGCAAAGTGAACCAACTCCTCCCCCCTCTCTCCACCCACTTCCCGGTCTGCCATCCTGACACCAACTGTCCATCCTAATATATGTAGACTATTCTCTCTATGCGTCCCTTGTAGTTGTTGAGCTGCAACCAAATCACTACGGTCTGTTCCGCCTTTCGTTTAAAAACACGCACGTATTGGACATGCACGTATTCGAATCCAACGTTGTGTGTATATAAACATGCGCTTAATGGAATCCAACATTGTGTCAAAGTTTCAAAGCAATCGGTGAAGAACTTTCTTAGATTTAAGATTTTGAACAAATGAACATTGAAATTTTTATGTGTCTGTCCTGGCGTTTGATCAAAAACACACGCGTATTCGACACGCGCGTATTTGAATCCAACATTGTGTATATAAAAACACACACGTATTCGAATCCAACGTTGTGTCAAAATTTCTAAGCAATCGGTGAAGAACTTTCAGACATTTACGATTTTGAACAAACAAACATTTACATTTGTATTTATATTGATAGACTATTGTTTATTTATTCTTGTGATTTTTTTAATTTTGTAAATGTTTTTGTTTTTTCCAATTGTTTAAGTGTTAATAGTAATTTTTGTTTGTCCACTATCCAACACTTTCCCTAATGTTGCATTCACTGGAGTGGTAACAGTAATTTTTACCTCTCCGCCCTTCCTATGGGCAGCAACGAGGATTTTACTCAACTGAAGAACAAGGTACTTCATTGTTTATCCCGCAATACGCCTTTAGGCATGAGAATAAAGAGAACATTAATATGGTGCGTAGGGTCAGCTGGATCTTAAACTCCCACAAGCTGCACAGTGGTGACTGTGTTATCATTAATTTCAACCAACCTTATATCGCAGAAAGGATTTTGTTCTCAACTACAGATAACGCCCATTTCGACTTCAAGACATCCATCATGACCTTACCACTTGTTTTTTTTTTAAACCTGATTCACAGGGGCAGAATCTAATCTCAAACACCTTTAGGGCTCCAATTAATAGACACACATTATTATACGCAACGCCCAGGAACTTGAATCTTAACTGTGCCCCAATTTCAAATCGTTGGAGCAGTGCTGTACCTGGATGAAAGGAGTCACCACCTCTCCCTACATTAGAACTAACAAATCGGTTTGCACCCGTTGGATATATTAGATGCTTGTGATTGACTGAGTGGGTCCGCTGTAACGATCCAGGCATCTTCCTTCCCCTCGCAGGAACTCTTAGGGGCAAGTACAGGGAGTTGGTCTACAGGGGTGAGTGACAGAATCTTCATATCCTGGAACATTGCAGGACTATCCAACAAGTTCTCCGATCCCTCCTGGATTTTGTACATCCAACAATCTAGTGTAATTTGTTTGCAGGAGACGTGGTACCAGCTTACCGTAGAAGGGCTTAAAGTCTTTTTTTGTTCCGGCCACCCCCTCTCATATGGTAAGACATAGAGGAGGTCTTGCTATTTACATCTCCCTGGCCGTTGATTCTCGTTTGGCGGTTTTACCCACAGAGAGACCCTGCTTACAGGCTTTGGTACTTTGAAGGGGGTACATTAAGTGCACCTATTTAACTTCTATAATTCAGCTTCCTGCATTAATGATGTATGTAATATTACTATGATAGGCTCTTTTGTAAAGCAGCACCTCAATACCACGTCACAAAATCTTGTGATAGTGGGAGATTTTAACATTTACATTTGTGGTGATCCAAGGGTAACTTGTGTGCTGATCTTGGTTGTCCTCGGGCACAGGGAATTCACTTTGAACATTCCCCACAAGGGTAGACATTGAATGGCCTTCTTCAGGAATATGATCGATCATCCCTTATGTGTTTGTCTGATCCCTGTAGTAAGACCATCATCCCAAACTTTAAAGGTAGGGGAGTTGGTTCTTTTATTGACTTTATTTTTGTAACATCTCCATTACTAAACCTATTCATAGGGTTTGCTATACAAGCTAGTGCATTCTGTGACCATAATCCTCTGTGTGCCAATTTTCACGGGCCCTAATGTATTATATAAAAGGGGCTGACCAAGGTGGGATGGTGACACCAATTGATGGTGGGAGGCGGCTTAAATTGACCCAGATATCCCCGGATGTTTTTTATAAATAATTATCTGACTCTTGTGCTATTGAGTTAGCAAGGTGTACTAAATTATCTGCAGACCCTGGGGAGGTCATCAGTGTTTTTCAAATAATTAAAGGCAAAATAAGTAATTTTTTAATTGTCCCGGCCAAGAGTCCTGTTAAGCAGTGCCCTAGATGGTTCGATTCTCTTTGTTCTCAAGTGGCAAGAAACTTGCGTGTAGCACTAAATCAAATCAAACCATCTTTATTCGGTTTCCATTATTTTGAAAGCCATAAAAGTACAAAAAAACACAGTAAAATTATTTTAAAAAATCACATTCTTTCAGTGTCGAACATTGTCATAAAAGCATATTTTTAGCAGTCCATCTTATATTGAAAAGGCAATTCAATCAGGATTCATAAGTTCATTCGATGCCTAACACATAGTTTGAGAAACTGTGCAACAGATTTTGCCATCAAATTATTTTCCAAAAATTGTAGGGCCAAGTAGGCCGGGCGGCATTTGCAGATTTTTAAGACCTTTAATAATGGTATTATCCACCGCCTACGTAGTGGTATGTAGAACTTGCAATAAAAGAGGACATGAATTGTGGACTGTGGGGACATTGAATCGCAGGGACAAACAGAAACATTATGTGACCAGTCGTTTTGGTTAGGAAATAGAACCATGTAGTGATATAGGTTAAACCTAAAACGGGTAAGGAGATATCTTTCATATTGGGTTAAATTATACTGTAAGTACGGTTGAATGGTGGGGACAAACTGTATTAATAGACATTGTTGAACTGATGGCTTCCCTATTTCGCTCAGCAACCGCAATTGAGATAGGTGCGACAGACACAGTATTTTTAGTTCTTTTTTTGATATGTCTGTTACTGACAAGGGGTCGTCAAAAAATCACGGAAAACCAATGTCTGCGAGAAATGTTTTCACAAGACCAACCGTCTTATCTTTCTCATGTTCTCAAGTTTCATACAGTCCTGAACTATTGTTCTTGTGAGCTGGCATTCGTCCGTTGCCCAGATTCTATGCCACAGCATAATCGGTTGGATTTTGATGATGTCAGAGATATAATCCGCGCCGAGTTCGATGTGGCACCCATATGTAGTTGTACTTTTCGGTACAGCCAATAAAAATCTTAAGAAAGAGTTTTTGACTTTTTGGAGCTGGTCTGCGTTTGCCACTCCCCAGACTCCTGCTCCAAAAGCAGCAGTGCTAATGCATTTAGCATTATATATCTTCATCATCTCGGTCGGAGGTCTTTTACCGAGCCGAAGGGAGAAAGCCTTTAGTGCGCCGACAGTTCTTATAAGGGCCAGTTTACGGGAGTTAACAGCTTCTTTCCAGTTGAATGCCTCGTCGATAATAACACCTAGGTAGGGGTACGTGTTTGTTCTTTCGAGGGGTAAATTGTCCACATAGATTTTCTTTAGTTTTTTCCCCTTGGTACCGGCGTGCATCACGTATGTTTTCTTTATGTTGACTTTTAGGCTCAAGCTGGTCATAAAGGAGCAGTAGTTGTTCAATGCCCGTTGGAGCTGGACTGGAGTTCGGGCAAGAATTACCGCGTCGTCGGCATATAGTAATGCTGGAATCTGCTGACGACCGGCTTCTGGGAGATCTTTTACATCCTTTAACATTGCAGCCTCTAGCCCGTTGGTGTAAAGCGTGAATAAGAAAGGGGCCAGCACGCACCCTTGTCTGACCCCCTTCTGTATTAGAAAACTGTCAGTTAATTGACCACCTGTCCCGAATCTAACCTTTCCAGTGGCTCCGGTGTATAGTTCGCGGAGGAAGTCAACTATTGGTGGATCAATCCCCATTTGCAGCATTATTGACCATAGTTTTGAGTGTTCGACATAGTCGAACGCTGCTGTAAGGTCAACGTAGACCATGTGTAGAGAAGATCTTTTTGCGTCTACGTATTTTCCGGCCAATAGTGTTAGGTTTAGGACTTGGTCCACTGTACTCAGTCCCACCCTGCGTGTAGCACTAAATATGAGCCAGAGAGATCTTTTATTGGTGAGATTACGTTGAAAAGAGTATAAATCAGAACTGGTGAGACGTAAATCCATCCTAAAACATGAAGCATGGAAGGACTTAATTTAAGCCAGCACGTTCAGGGATAGCTCCAGGTTCTGGACCATAATTAACAGCCCCTTTTTAAGTCCCGAGGAAGGTAGTGCTACAGAATCCAACATAACAGAGGAGGAGTGGGTCTTCCATTTTGAAGCTTTGTTTGAGTGCCCCCGGAATAAAACTGCCCTGACCTAGTTTTTATCTCTTTCGAAGTCAAGGAGGGGATAAATGGATAGTCCAGCAACAAAGCCCCAGGACCCATTGGCATCCCAGCTGATATCTTTAAGTCTGATCCAGCACTTTGGACGCCGGTTCTTGCCACCGTTTTAGATGCAGCGGTTAGATCCGGCTGTCCTGAGTCTTGGGTGACTTCTACAATGGTGCCGGCTTTTAAAAAAGGTACAGAGATAGCACTCACTACTACAGACCAATCTCTTTTTTACATACAGTGTTCAAGGTGGCAGGACTCCTGGATAGGCTGACAACCTGGACTGAGGAATGTGCGATCTTGTCGGATTTACAGTATGGGTTCCATTCGGGGAGGTCTACTATGGCCCAGTGTCTTTAACTATCCATGATTCTAAATAAACATACGGTTGCCCATACCAGTATGATCTACCTAGCATTCATGGATCTGTCTTCCACGTTAGATCGCGTGAATAGGAACAAACTATGGCAGTCCATTTTGGCTATTGGGGTTGATGAAAATAATGTTTATTTCTTGGAAAGCCTTCATCGCTCAACTGAGGCGCAGGTTAGATTCTCACAAGAGCTTAGAGTCTCGAGCACTTTGGCTATAAATGAGGCGTACACCAGGGTTGTATTTTGCCGCCCTTTTTGTTCAACCTGTACATTAATGACCTAGATACTGTATTACAAGTTACAAGGGTTGACTATCCGCAGGTAGGCCGAAGAGGTCTGCCGGTTCTATTATATATGAAAGATGCAGTCCTCATATATAGACCCGCTAGGGTGCTACAAACCCTGCTTGATTCCTTCTCGGCTTTCATGAGGGATCGAGATCTAACCATAAATGATTCCAAATCCTTTGTGATGCAGGTGGGCCTTCGTAGTAAAAAGACTTTCCAGTTAAGGGTAGGTACTGCCCAGGTTCCCCGGACTGATGTTTTGTCATACTTGGGTGTTATACTGGATGAGAAGTTGAAGTGGGGCCCACTAAAACAAAGGAAATGGGGAGATTTAGTCCTGGCTTATTCGGCCATTTGTAACTTTGTCTCCAAATTAGGCAAAAGACCAATAGCGGCACTCCTAAAGATATATCAGGCAAAGTATGTTGTGACTGCTTCATATGGTAGCAAAATGTATTTGGGGATAGAAAGCAATGGTTGATTTGCAAGTGGTCGAGAATACATTGCTGAAGCGTTTATTGGGTGTTCCAATTGGAACCTCCAACATGGTAATGCCGAGGAACTAGGGGACCCGTACTTGTGTCACACACAAGCTCTCCGACCATAAAATTTTGGCCTAAAATTTAGCGGAATGAAGAATTTACTTTAACCCCATCGATTCTGAAAGAGTGCATGTCTCCTGATCACTCGCATCCCTTGGCTCAGCTATATAAAGACTAGGTTTGCCAGGTTGGGCAGAGCTGATTTATATTCTAATTCCGATGCGGCCTCCAAGAACGACCTGGGCTGTGTAAAGGAGTCTTTCTGTAGCCTAAAGAGAGCAGAGAGGGAGGAGCAGGAACTGAGTAAACCCAGTGTTCTACAATTTTTTATGTTGAAAACTACATCATTTTCTGAACCTTATCTTTTGGGATCATTCAGCACATATGAACGACTTTGTTGACTAGGTTTCGCCTGGGTTTTTTTCACTTTATGTTGGCCTTGCCTAGGGGAAGTGGCAGATGAAATATTTTAGCACCCTGTGGCTGCAACTGTATGTCTCCTCAGGATTTGCTTCATTTTTTATTCTTTTGTAGGTTCTATGTGACCCCCGAAAAAACATTATTGTCCTGATTTTAAGAAGGGTGAATTTTTGGCAGGCTCATCCAACTCTTATTTACCTTCAATTGTTTTTATTGTTTTTTTTTTTTCAAAAACCTTTATTGGTCATAACAATTATTTTACACAGCTCTTTGCCTATAACCCGGAGGCCGGCAGCAGTTAGGTCTTTGCCTATAACCCGGAGGCCGGCAGCAGTTAGGTCTCAAGTTAGTATTAAACATGGTCTCAAAGTACACAGCCTTGTAGCCGACAGCCCGGGGGCCCGGTGGCGAGTTACTCTCATAAATTTCAGCAGTTAATAACATATATTACAAGGCTTAGCGTATCAAAACTTCCCTTTTGGATGAGCAGGTGGGTCCCATAACTACTCCCGAAGTGCAGTCCTATACTATATCTATGTGGCTGTGAATGCCCTATCAATTTTGACTCTAACTAAATGAACAAACCCCCTATAACACCCCCCACCCCACCCCTCCTATGCACCCACCTGGCCCCTCTCCTGATCCCATAAAGTGAATATGCATACCATGCCATTCGACTCTTCCTTTTCCTCAAGCCTATGTGGCCGGACAAGCAGTAATTTCTAGTATACAAGGCTGTGGTGTTGTATGACCCCACACGTCTGTTTAAGGGAGATCCCCGGGAAGTTGCTGTGCGTCGTTATGTGTTCATCTTGTGTCTCCTCCATCGCCGCCCCCTCTTCGCCCTCTCACCAGTGCCTGTCCTACGCGTCTGGATATTAAGAACCTCCATTTCGCCTTCCTACGAGGGTGCCCGAATGTCTGGCATTGTGTTATCCCCACTCGTTACCTCAGCAGCTTCCCTCTCTATATCTCTGGTTCGGAGATGCATTTGGTACAAACCCCAAAAATTCTTTCGGCTCGTGGGGGGCAGCAATTCACTATAATGTTCCGACTGCGTGCAGCAGTACAGCATATCATGTGCCCATCTCTTGGCTGTCGGTAGCGGGCCCCTCATCCAGCAGAGAGCTACTACTCATCTCGCTATTAACAGTCCCATATCTGCTAGTCGTCTTACCGCCGCCGGCAGCGCTCTCGAGTAACCCAGTAACGCCAAGGCCGGTTCTGGAGTCAGTTCAAGTTCTAGTATTTTGCTCATTTCCGAGAATATACTGACCCAAAATCTCTGGATTTCCGGACACCACCATGCAAGATGCATGAAGTCCGCTATTGGCTCATGAAAACGTTCGCAGTCAGACGACTGCCTGAGGCCATACCGGTGAAGCCTTTCCGGGGTATAATACACTCTTTGTAGGTACTTAAAGTGTATCAGCCTATGTCTGCCCTTCAATGACAATGTCTTAGTATTCATACAGCAATACCGCCACATACCATCATATTTACCTTCAATTGTTGCATGAGGACTCACTTTTATTTGTGCTTAACTTCCTGAAATCTAGAGTAAAATAAAGGGTGCCCTTGGATTAGATGTCCGGGTGTTACTTATTTTTATCATTGGTCCATTAAATCATTAATAGGGGATTATTGGTATTTTATATTGTATTTTATCTATGATTCGGTTTTGGTACCTATATATTGATCTGTATAATAATTTCATGAGATTTTCGTAATTACTGTTTATATATATATATATATTTATTACCTACTGGCGGTCGCAAGTAGGTAGTTATAGTTAAAACCTAGTTTCCATAGGAAATCCACAACATTCTATTTGGGATAACTTTGGCTCCGGTGGACGAATCTTCGCGAATTTCTCCAAGAAAATGGCCTGCTCAGCTCCGCTCCTTCCCTGAAAGTTTGGGGATGATTCGTCGAGTGGGGGCCGAGAAAAAAGGGGGGTCCCAAAACGTTTTTTCCCCATGCAATTCTCCATAGGGACCTTTAGCCAGGGCTACAGCCCGAATGGCTGAACGGAATTACACCAGATTTGGCAGAGAGGTAGAGTTTGGTTTGCAGATTGTGCTTTTTGTTAAATGGTGTAAATCCATGCAGTAGTTCCAGAGAAAATAGCAATATCTAGAGACAGAGTTCAGTACTCTGCACTGTACTCTGTACCTTCCCGAGCAAGAGATGCATGCTGATTGGCTGTCAACTGTCCGTCAACACTCCAAACAAGGAAGTGTCGGCAGCCATCTTGTGCCTCGGTAGCCGAGGCACAAGAAAGCAGTGAAACAAACATGCAAAAAACGCAAAGGGGGCAGGGTAGAAACACCCTGACCCCCTAGGCCTGCTCAGGGGGTCCCACAAGGACCCCCAAGGCCCAAAACATTTTTTTATTTCTTTTTAAATTGCGAGGTACGAAGTACAGTACTCTGTACCTTCCCGAGCACGAGCTGCATGGTCATTGGCTGTCAACTGTCTGTCAACACTGCAAACCAGGAAGTGTTGGCAACCATCTTGTGCCCCGGTAGCAGTAAAACAAACGTACAAAACACGCCAAGGGGGCAGGGTAGAAACACTCTGATCCCCAAGTCCTGCTCAGGGGGTCCCAAAAGGACCCCCAAGGCCAAAAAAATATATTTCTTTTTTAAATTGCGGGGTACGAAGTACCGTACTCTGTACTGTACTCTGTCCTGTAGTCTGTACTGTACTCTGTACCTTCCCGATCGCATACTGGAGGTTCCTGGTGGGCTAGTTGGCCCTCAGGAACCTCCAGTATGCAAGGGGAATTTGTTCCTCCTCTGCAAACGCGCCAGGGGGCTGCGTTGCAGAGAGGTGTAAAAAGGGGCATGGCCTCATTACACCTCTCTGCAATGCAGCCCACTGGCGCATACTGAATGTACCTGGTGGGCTAGATGGCCCCCAGGGACCCCCAGTATTCAAGGGGAATTAGTTCCCCCTCTGCAAACGTGCCAGGGGGCTGTGTTGCAGAGAGGTGTAAAAAGGGGTGTGGTCTCATTCCACCTCTCTGCAATGCAGCCCCCTGGCGCATACTGGAGGTTCCTGGTGGGCTAATTGGCCCCCAGGGAACTCCAATATGCAAGGGAAATTAGTTCCCCCTCTGCAAACGTGCCAGGAGGCTACGTAGCAGAGAGGTGTAATGAGGCCACGCTCCTTTTTACACCTCTCTGCAATGCAGCCCCCTAGCGCATACTGGAGGTTCCTGGTTGGCCAGTATACAAGGGGACTTAATCCCCCAACTTAGAACACACTACAGGGGGCGTTTGCACAGTGGTAAAGGTAGGGGGCGGGGCTTGAGGTGATGTGAGTGCAAACATGCCCTGTGGTGCGTTTTAAGTTGGAGAATTAATTTCTCTTCAATCCAGAGGTCCCCTAGGGGGCAACTAGTCCAACAGGTATCTCCAGTAAGTGCCACAGAGCTGTGTTTCAGAGTGTTGTAAAAAGGGGGCGTGCCCTCTAAACACCTCGCTGCAGCACTGCTGCCTGGCACATACTGGAGGTACCTGATGGGCTAGTTGGCCTACAGGGGACCTCAGGATTGAAGCGGAATTAATTCCCCAATCTAAAACGCGCCACAGGGCGTGTTTGCACTCATGTTACCTCAGGCCCGCCCCTTCCTTCACTATTTAGCAAAATATTCCTGTAAAATCAGCCGAACTACGAATTCCGATTTACTCACCTGTTATCACAAGAAACGTCAGTGCTGCATCTTTGAGCGCACTACTGATCCTGAAAAGTAATTATAACCATACTTACAGTAACTTGAATTTCCTTCCATAAGCTAACATTGACTGGTTTGACTAACCAATTTTTCTAAGTGTGGAGTTTTGGAACTTTAAAAAATTCCTCTAAAATCAGCCGAACTACGAATTCCAATTTACTCACCAGTTATCAGGAAAGACCTCAGTGCTGAATCTTTCAGCCCACTACTGATCCTGAATAGTAATTCTAATCGTAGTTACAGTAAATTGAATTTCCTTCCATAGGCTAACATTGACTGGTTACACGTGGAAATTTTTCTAAGTGTGGAGTTTTGGAACTTAAAAAAATTCCACAAAAATCAGTCGAACTACGAATTCTAATTTATTTACTCACCTGTTATCAGGAGATACCTCAGTGCTGCATCTTTCAGCTCACTACTATTCCTGAAAGTATATTTAACTGTACTTACAAGTAACTTGAATTTCTTTCCATAGGATGTCATTGCCTGCTATATAAAATATATATAAACTAAAAAAATATTACATTAAAAAAATAAATATTACAATTTCAATATTTTTTTAAACATTTTTTTTCAATTTATATTCAAAATATGTAATGTAATTTAAAAAATAAAATATCTAAAATTAAATACTTTAAAACAATGTATTAAATTAGTATAAAAAAATATAACAATTAATACATTTAAAAATTATCATTTATAAAGCCTTTTAAAATTCACTGACAAAACCATAGGTGTCAGCCACATTATAGTTAGTAATTAGCATTTAAAAAACCTTTGAAATTCACTAAAAAACAGAGGTTGCAGCCACGTTATAGTTAGGAATTAGCTTTTAAAAAACCTTGCAAATTCACTGAAAAAACCATAGGTTTCACACATGTTATAGTTAGCTGGACATTTCACTCATACAAAACCATTGAAATTCCCCAGTTATAGTTAGTTCAGCTATTTATAACTCACGCGCCCGCTATGCACTGCTGATAACGTCACATATTACATCACTCATGACATGGTCAGTGACATCACTCATGACATCACTGATGACATCGCAAATGACATCAATGATGATTCTATCCTTGTGAAAGCGTGGCAAACCTCCTCTCACCCTAATATAACCTTTGATACACACATTCAAAAATAGAAACTAAAATGTTCAAAAAAATTGAGATACCAATACCAGTTAGAACAACCTATTCAATAATTCCAAAATCTACATACACATCCACTCATTCAACAACAGTTCTATATACTCACTCATCATATGTACTCATACACCTATACATCCTGGTACACACCTACACTTATACATTGAGATATTCACACATATGCTCACACATGCAAACAAACATCCATTTACTTGCAGATACAGCTCTACACACACCACTACACTTATTTCAACAGAAACGTACACATATTTACTCTCTTAAACAATCAGTTATAGAAACTCATACTTATTTATACAGGGACTCTTCCAATCTGTCACTGTCATATATCCTTACTTATATACATCAATACTCACATATACTAGTTTAAAACATATGTACTTACTCATAAAGACACTATTGAGGCAGTTATACATTCACTTACACACCCATACACACACGCATCCACCCATACAGTCCTGCACACATGCTGTCTTCAAAACACATACAAACAGTGAGTCAGTCATTCATGCATCTGTGCGCTAAGAAATACCCCCACCAAACCATACAGACACTCATGCTGATACTAAAAAAACAAATAATAACCCATTTAGACACCCATATAGACACTCATGTATCTACTCACTAACCCATGCAGCCGCTTATACCCAAAGTGAGACACTGATACAGATATTTGCATATTTAAACATTACTCGCTAATACATGTATTCACTAAGATATACTTAATAAGTCAGTTATACAATAAATTTTACAAAAAAAAACATTTAGACACTTATTTACCAATTTATTCTTCCATCAACCTTTAGAGATACATATATAAAAAATATTTATTTTTCAGAAAGACAAACATTCACTGGATGATGTCATCAGTGATGTCATTTGAGATGTCATCAGTGATGTCACTGACCATGTCATGAGTGATGTAATATGTGACGTCATCAGCAGTGCATTGCGGGTGCTCGAGTTATAGTTAGCTGAACTAACTATAACGGGGGAATTTCAATGGTTGTGTATGAGTGAAATGTCCAGCTAACTATAACGTGTGTGAAACCTATGGTTTTTTCAGTGAATATATTTGAATTTGAATTTGAATTTAAAAACATTTATATAGCGTGCTTCTACCACGCGGTTTCTTGGCGCTTTAGGATTGCGAGGAGACAACAGGAGCGGAGGGGATCTAGGCATTGTAGGCTCGGGAGGAGAGCAGAGTTTTGAGACCTTTCCGGAACTCGATGTAAGAAGATGTCATGCGGAGTTCCGTCAGAAGGGAGTTCCAGAACACAGGAGCGAGAACTGCAAATTTAGTTCCGCCCGCCTTTTTCTTTCTGAAACGGGGGGTAGTTAGAAGTGCCTGGTGGGTGGATCGAAGCTCTCTGCCCGGTGTATAGGGCTTGATGGCGGAGCAGATGAACTCCGGGGCGGTGCCCATTTTGGCCTGAAAGGTGGTACAGCCAAGCTTGAACAAGGCTCGCTCTTTCACCGGCAGCCAGTGCAGTGCCTGCAGTAAGGGAGTAGCACGGTGGAATTTGGGCAGGCCATGGATCAGGTGGGCGGCCTGGTTCTGCACTAGCTGCAGACGGTGAATGGCGTAGGCTGGGGTGCCGTTGTAAATGATGTTACCATAGTCAAGGCGCGAGAGCACCATAGCCATCACTATGATCTTTAGGGCAGGTAAAGAGAAAAAGCGAGAGATCTTCCTGATGGTTCTGAGGGAGAAAAAGCAGGAGGAAACAACCGAATTGACCTGTGAGTGAACGGAGAGTGAGGAATTGAGGAAGATACCAAGGGTTTTGACCTTGGGGACAGGGAGCGGGGGGACACCATGTGAAGGAGGCCAGTGGGAAGGGGACCAGGGGCTGCAACCACCTCCGGTCAAGACTAACTCCGTCTTGTCCGTGTTGAGTTTGAGGTGGTTGCAGTTCATCCAATCCTGGATGAACAACATAACGGATTGGACGTTCTGGGAAGATGAGGAAGAGTGGGAAAGGTCAAAAATTAGCTGGAGGTCATCGGCGTAATTGAACACCGTGACCTCAAGCTGCTGTAACATAAAAATAAGAGGGTAGATGTATAAATTAAACAAAAGAGGGGAAAGTGAGGAACCTTGGGGGACCCCACATACTACCTTACGGGAGTCAGCAGTGAAACCAGCTAGGTGGACCGCCTGAGCCCTATCACTCAGGAAGGACTCAAGCCAGGCGAAGGCCAAGCCCTCTATGCCCGCCGCCCTGACACGGGTGAGGAGGATGGAATGGTCCACCGTGTCAAAAGCGGCGGACAGGTCTAAAAGGATGAGGGCCTGCGGGAGGTTGGTGTCAATATATATATATATATATATATATATATATATATATATTGTTTGTTGCCAAAACCCTTCCAAAGGAAAGAATCAGCCGCACACCTCCAGCGAAGCTTGCATCCATTTTTTATTCACAAAACGGCAATCCTTACATGTTTCGTTCTGACTCAGAACTTCCTCAGAGGTGCGCCGTAACTGCTTGCATCATTGTTAGTGAAACCACCTGTTTAGCACATCATTTTAAAGTTCGTCCTTGGTGGACCACCCCTAATGGCTCATGGTGCTTTCTGGTGCCTGTGGTTCACTCGATTGTCTTTGTTTTTAACCCTCCACTGGGTCATTGTTGCAAGGTAATTCTCTTGTTGCTTTAGGATGTGAGGTTCGCTGTGCCCCGAGAATTACCATTTTAAGGCTTCCCTAGGTCCAAGCCAAAGTCCGTCTTTGGCGGCACCAGCCTGCTCTTAATCACTCTTGTCTTCCAACAAAAAGTCCCTCTTCGGGCAGACTCTGGCGCGCTTACTGGCAGTGCGTCGCTGCGGTGGGACCACACCGTTACAAGTTGCCAAAACCCTTCCAAAGGAAAGAATCAGCCGCACACCTCAAGGGAAGCTTGCATCCATTTTTTATTCACAAAACGGCAATCCTTACATGTTTCGTTCTGCCTCAGAACTTCCTCAGAGGTGCGCCGTAACTGCTTGCATCATTGTTAGTGAAACTACCTGTTTAGCACATCATTTTAAAGTTCGTCCTCGGTGGACCGCCCCTAAGGGTGGGCGTAAAATCCGTTTCGCGGGCGAATTTGCGGATTTTCCGCGATTTCGCAATCCGCGAATCTCGCAAAATCGCGGTAAAATCCGCTAATCAGCGGGGACGAATTTTCAGCCAAGCAAGGGTTACAGCAGCAGGTGCAAAAGTTGAACCTAATTTCTTTGTAACCTTTTACAAAATGGTTACAAACAAATTAACTTCAACTTGGACACCTGCTGCTTATTGCTTCCTGGCGCCTCGTTGCCTACTTGCAACTATTCTCTGACCCTGCTCTGACCCTTGAAGCAGGGTCAGAGAATAGTTACAAGTAGGCAACGAGGCACCTGTCCAAGGAATTAAACCTCATCAGGAAGCACTTACAGATATAAAAAACAGGAAGAAGGGAGAGGATGGCAAATACACCCATTTTGAGTTGTCAGGAGGGGTTAAACTAAAAGAGACCTTTACAGCACAATTTTCATATACATTTTGCTAAAAATAAAAAGCTGTATGTTCTGTAGGGGCAACTCAGGAATCTGGCCCTTCAGAGATCCGGCCTCTCTTTCTTTCTTTCTCTCATTCTCTCTCTCCCTCTCTCTTTCCCTCTCTTTCTCTCTCTTTCTATCTATCTATCTATCTATCTATCTATCTATCTATCTATCTATCTCTCTCTCTCTCCCTCTCCCATAAACGACTGCATGGGTAACTTCGCTATGCAAGCGGCTCACGAAGACGCAAAAAGCCCCGCGAACACGCAAAAAACCCGCGAATACGCAAAAAATCCTGCGAACACGCAAAAAACAAAAATCCTCAAATTCGCACAAATTCGCGAATTTTGCGGATCGCGAATTCGCAAATCTGCGAATTACCATTCAAAGGCTTCCCTAGGTCCAAGCCAAAGTCCGTCTTTGGCGTACCAGCCTGCCCTTAATCACTCTTGTGTTCCAACAAAAAGTCCCTCTTTGGGTAGACTCTGGCGCGCTTACTGGCAGAGCGTCGCTGTGGTGGGACCACACCGTTACAAGTTGGCAAAACCCTTCCAAAGGAAAGAATCAGCCGCACACCTCCAGCGAAGCTTGCATCCATTTTTTATTCACAAAACGGCAATCCTTGCATGTTTCGTTCTGCCTCAGAACTTCCTCAGAGGTGCACCGTAACTGCTTGCATCATTGTTAGTGAAACCACCTGTTTAGCACATCATTTTAAAGTTTGTCCTCGGTGGACCGCCACTAATGGCTCATGGCGCTTTCTGGTGCCTGTTGTTCATCCGATTGTCTTTGTTTTTAACCCTCCACTGGGTCATTGTTGCAAGGTAATTCTCTTGTTGCTTTAGGATGTGAGGTTCGCTGTGCCCCGAGAATTACCATTTTAAGGCTTCCCTACGTCCAAGCCAAAGTCCGTCTTTGGCGTCACCAGCCTGCCCTTAATCACTCTCGTGTTCCAACAAAAAGTCCCTCTTCGGGCAGACTCTGACGCGCTTACTGGCAGTGCGTCGCTGCCGTGGGACCACACCGTTACAAGTTGAAAAAACTCTTCCAAAGGAAAGAATCAGCCGCACACCTCCAGCGAAGCTTGCATCCATTTTTTATTCACAAAACGGCAATCCGTACATGTTTCGTTCTGCCTCAGAACTTCCTCAGAGGTGCGCCGTAACTGCTTGCATCATATATATAACTTTTATGTTTTTTTAAATCTTAGAACCTAATTAAGTTTCTTAGATTGATTAATGCTACATCACTTGAGTGGGAATAGTAATTTTTACCCCTCCGCTATCCAGCACTTTGCCTACTGTTGCACTCACTGGAGTGGGAGTAATGAATTTTACCCCTCAGCTATCTAACACTTTCCCTACTGTTGCACTCACTGGAGTGGGAATAATGAATTTTCACCAACAAATGTGCCAGGCTTGCTTTTTAGAGGAGGCATGATCTCCTCATTTGAACCTCCTGATTCGGTCTGTCCCCTACAATTCACCAAGTTTTAAAATAAACTGGGCTATCAGCAAATTATTTGGGAGTCACTATCTAAGGGCCTGATTCGGATGGCGAGCACGTCTGCCCGACACGCTAACGGAGATGGGGACCACCCGACATATTGTCTGGGGTCCCACATGCTCAATTACAATGCTACCGCCACTGAGGCAGTCGCATTCTACATGTTTTCCATTGCAACGAACAGGTGCTGCTGGCTGCAGCACCGACGGCAATGGAAAAAAATGCATGTTTTACCTTTCCCTGCACTACGTGGCAGGCTGCCTGCAATGCCTGCCACATGGTGAGGGAACTGTCCCGAGTGCAAAGCCAAAGTGCCCCTTATCAAGAGGGGCCCCCAAAGCACATTCCCGCCAGCCTTTCAGTGGCAGTCGAATTGTCATAGACAGGCTGGCCGGGTGCAGCTTCTTCATCTGTCGGATGGTGCCTGCCAGGCACCGTGACCATATTGAGGATGTGGGCGGGTCTGACAGGCAATCGTAACGGTTGCCTCTATCGGGCCCATGGCAGACGGGCTTTCCGCCTGCCGGGCACAATCAATCAATCAATCAATCAGAGTATTTGTAGAGCGCACTACATACCTGTGAGGGTCTCAAGGCGCTGGGGGGGAGGGGGTGCTGCTACTGTTCATAGAACCAGGTCTTGAGGAGTCTTCTGAGGTGAGAAGGTCTTGGGTTTGCCGAAGGCTGGTTGGGATGGTGTTCTAGGTGTTGGCGGCGAGGTAGGAGAAATATCTGCCGCCGGAGGTCGTTTGTTGGATGCGGGGGACAGTGGTGAGGGCGAGGCTGGCGAAGCGGAGCTGGCGGGTGGAGGTGTAGAAGCTGAGTCTGCTGTTCAGGGAGGCTTGTCCGGCGTTGGGGAGAGCTTTGTGTGCGTGGGTGAGGAGCTTGAAGATGATTCTCATGTCGACGGGGAGCCAGTGTAGGTCTCACAGGTGGGGGTGATGTGGCTGTGGCCAGAGACATTGAGGGTCAGTCGGGCGGAGGCGTTTTGGATGCTTTGTAGTCGGTGCAGGTGTTTGGCTGGGATTCCTGCGTAGAGTGCGTTGCCGTAAACCAGCCTGCTGCTGACGAGGGCCTGTGTCACTGTTCTTCTAGTTTCGGTGGGGATCCACTTGTAGATCCTGCAAAGCATGCGGAGGGTGTTGTAGCAGGAGGAGGAGACAGCGCTGACCTGTTTAGACATGGAGAGGGAGGAATCCTAGATTACGAGCACGGTCGATCTGTGTCGTGGCGTACCCAGCGTGGTCAGCCACCAGGAGTCGTTCCAGGCTTAGGGGGTGGGTCCAAGGATGAGAACCTCTGTCTTGTCCAAGTTCAGCTTCAGCCGGCTGCTCTTCATCCAGTCGGCGACGGCTTTCATTCCCTCGTGCAGGTTGTTTTTGGCGGTGTGGGGGTCTTTGGTGAGGGAGATGATGAGCTGGGTGTCATTGGCGTAGGAGATGACATTTAGGTGGTGTTGGTGGGCCACTTGTACAAGTGGGCCAAGTAGATGTTGAACAGCGTCGGGCTGAGGGATGAGCCTTGGGGTACGCCGTAGATGATGTCGGTGGCTGCGGAACAGAAGGGAGGGAGCCGGACTCTCTGTGTTCTGCAGGAGAGGAAGGACGTGGTCGAGTCAAGAGCCTTCTCTTGGATCCCGGCTTCTTGGATGCGTGTCATTGGAGTGTGGTGGCAGACTTTGTCGAAGGCGGCTGACAGGTCCAGGAGGATGAGGGCTGAGGTTTCGCCGTTGTCTAGTTGGCACCTGAGGTTGTCTGTGGCAGCGATGAGGGCTGTGTCGGTCCTGTGGTTTTGTCTGAATCCAGACTGGGAGGGGTCTAGGATGTTGTTGTCTTCGATGTGGTGGGCCATTTGTATTTTGACTATTTTTTCGATGACCTTCACTGGGAACAGGAGTAGGGAGATGGGACGGAAGTCTTTGAGGTCATTGGGGTCCACCATGGGCTTTTTAAGGAGGGCGCTGATTTCGGCATGTTTCCAGCTTTCCGGGAATCTCGCTGTCCCAAAGAGGGTGTTGATGACCTTTCGAATTTGGGGTGCGATGGCTGCGTCTGCTTTGTTGAATATGTGGTGTGGGCATGGGCCTGACGAGGATCCTGAGTGGATGGAGTTTATGACCTTGCGTGTCTCGTCGATGGTGGCGTTAGCCCAGGAGGTTAGGCGGATGGTGTGGATGATGTTCACAATGGGTGTGGGTTCTGGCGTAGTCGGCGTGGTCGTGGTGTTGAAGCTGTCGTGGATGTCAGCGATCTTGCGGTGGAAGAAGGTGGCCAGCGAGTTGCACAGTTCTTGTGAGGGCAGGACGTCATTGGTGTTGGCGCTGGGGGTGGAGAATTCCTTCACGAGCTCTTTACTATCGTGTGCGTTATTCTCCAGGTGGTTTGTGAAGGAGGATCTCTTGGCTAGTCTGATGAGGTGGTGATGTCTGCGGGTGGCGTCCTTGAGGGCTGCGTGGCTGTCCGGAGTAAGTTCATGGAGCTAGTCCTTCTCTAGTCTCCGGCATGCACGTTTGGAGGTCTGGAGCTCGTCGGGGAACCAGGAGGCTTTCTTGCTGTTGTGACTGTTGGAGTGTTTCTTGAGTGGTGCATGGGTTTTGGCGCAGTCGTTTATCCATGTTCTGAGGTTGCGGGTGGCGGCGTCTGGGTCGGTGGGTGGCTTCTGGGCGAGGGTGGTGGTCAGCTGCTCTTCAGTGACTTTGCTCCAGCAGCGGCGGGGCAGCAGTTGGGTGTGGTGGTGCGTGGTTCGTTTCTTGAAGGTGAAGTAGTTGCAGTGGTGGTCGGTCCAGTGGAGTTCATGGTGTGATGGTAGGCGACGTGGGTACTTGTGGAGAAGATTGGGTCCAGAGTGTGTCCGGCAATGTCTGAGGCCGAGGTTGAAGAGGTGGTCGATCAGGGTGGTGGAGTTGGCGTCATTGTTGTTACCCAGGTGGAAGTTCAGGTCAGCGAGTAGTATGTAGTCCATGGTGACCAGTGCATGGGTGCTGGGGAGGTCAGCGATGGAGTCGCTGAACTGTGCCCAGGATCCGGGGGGTCTGTATAGATGAGTGTTCCTCTGAGGGTGGTGTTGGGGTCGGTGTGGATCCGGAAGTGCAGGTGTTCGGCTTTGTTGAGGATGCCGTCCGCCTGGATGGAGATTTTGAGGGTGGATTTGTGGACGATGGCTATTCCTCCTCCGTATCCATTTGGGTGACCTTGTAGCCATCCAGGCTGGCTATGGCGATGTCGGGCGCCGAGGAGTTGTTCCACCAGGTCTCGGTCAGGAAGGCGACGTCTGGTTGGAGGAGTCAAGCAGGTCCCCGAACTCGACAGCGTGTTTGCGTGCTGAGCGGGTGTTGAGGAGTATGCAGCGGAGGAGGTTGGGTCCGGACCTGGGGGGTTTGGGGGTTCTGTCGCAGGTGAAGTTGCAGGTGTGGCAAGAGAAGGGTCCGTGGGTGCGTTTCGGGCGGCCTGGAAGCAGCGGTGGTCACGGCCAGCATTGAGGGCATGGAGGGTGCTGGCATCGTAGCGGAATCTGGTGGCGTGGCTGCTGTGGGGGCCAGGGGGCATGGCGCTGGGCGCGGTCCAAGCACTGACGGGCACAGACTGGCTTGCCTCTGGCGCGTGGCCGCCATTTAAGGTGAGATGGGAGGGAGGAGCAGCTGGAAGGCGGGAGCGGGGCAGTGAATGGGAAACAGAAGGAAAAGGGGCGGGCCGCAGGGGAGGAGCGGTGGGGATACAGAAGGCAAAAAAGGGGGAACTGGGCAAGAGGCACAAGGAACAGACAAAAGGGCAGAGATTAAACAGTAAACCGAAAAACAAAGGTGAAGAAACCACAAAGCCACTGGAGTGGCACAGACACTGACCGGCCGAGCTGCTTAGCACAGAAGCAGTGGCGAACTCATGAGCAGCAGGGTAGAAGGCAGAGGCACAGCGGTGGAGCTGTGTGGTGTGGGGATCGACCGCCCACCATCCTAATCTGTTGGGTGGTAATTGGCCACACGATGGCAGTGAACCCGCCACCGGAAGCCTGCTGGTGGTGGGTTCGCGGCCATCATAATCAGCACCTAAGTTTGGTAGAAACTCATCATCAGGGCACAATTGTGAAGCTTGTGTGTTAGCAATGATTGGGCATGCACTACCTGTCTTGAAATTGATGTGTCAGTGAATTTGATGAAGTAGTAAGATGGAAACCTTTTATTGAGAGAACAGAATTTTTTATTCACTAGTTGATGTTTTCAGGTCATACATAATATAATGTCTGCTTATAGCAGTCTGGGAGGAGACAGTACATAATATCAAGTTCAATGTCCAAAGAACTGTAGTACTTTAAACTGATGGGATTTACATTAAAATCTCCAGTAAAGGTGATACTATCATGCTGATATTCACTCATCAAATTGTGAGCGCTTAGCCCCAACGCCTGAAATGTTTCTAATACATTTTGCCTGAATTAGGTGAGCAAGCTGCCATAGCATTAATCCATGCACAGGATTCAGTAACCTATCATTAAATGGCATTTTGCAGAGCACAGCTGTAGATGGTCTTGGTGTGAGAAATCATGTTTGCATCCCAGCCTGGGCTGGTGTCTGTGAGAAATGGGGTTCTCTGACTGGCTACGGCTAGCGCCAAAGCCAGGCAGAGACCACCATTCAAGTCAGGGAAAAGGAGTTTCAAGCCAGAGATAACCCTTGCTCACTCCCTTGGTAGCTTGGCACGAGCAGTCAGGCTTATCCCAGTAGCATTTGCACAACACACAAAGTACCGACATACTAGGTACACCACAAAAGGAACTCCACACAAGGTTCTATATAAAAATAGCCTTTGTATTATCATAGAAACATTAGATGGTAATCACACAATATACACTGTGCCAACTGGCACGGACAATATTTACAGGGGATTATTTACACATGACAGGGCCACATGGGCCACTGTCAGAATAAGCACGTGCTAAAGAATAGTAAAAATAGGAACATATCATAATCTCAGAACACAACCAGGAAACAATGGCAGACTCAATACTCAGCGCCAACCTGTAACATAAATCCTAAAAGGCACAGTATCCAAAAGGCGAGAACTGTATTCTGCGCCAACCTCATAAATCTGAATGTAGTAGACCAGTGGTTCCCAGACTTTTGACTCCTGTGGACCCCCATTGAGTCACCACCGGAAGCCGGGGAGCCCCAAGCAATTTGTAGGATTTAAATTTCAAACATTAAACAGTAATTCGAACAAAATAAACACAGGTGTACACAAAAGAAAATATATATTTACAAGCCCCTATCCCCAATGGAGCGTCACTTTTTGCGATGTTCCCGTGGCTATACGGGCTTAGCCTTATGTACAAGGCATCGTTGAGCCACTTACTGTGGCTTAAAGCTGCTTTGCAAATAAGACCCCCTTTCATGCAATACTTAGCGTGAAAGAGGTTGGCAGTGGGTGTTGCGGTGGGCGTTCCACTGCAACACCCATTGATTTTTTAACGCTGCCTCCAATTTACAAGGGCAGCGTAAATAGGAGGCTGCACCAAAATGAAAACCAGGAAACACCTGAACTTAACTTGACGAAATGTGGAGAAATGCTTTATTTCTCCTCGATTTTGCTTTTTCCATGTGTGCTGCCTTATGCAGTACACATGGAAAAAGCAATACGCCTTAGGTTTTTTATGTTCAGGAAGGAGGATCTTCCTGTACATCTTCTCCTGCACGCAGTCACATTTGCACTATGGTGCAAAAGTGCCTGCATTGGCGCCACACTTTTAAGTGTAGCGCCACCACAGGGGGAAACGCAAGGCTGCAACATATTCCGGTAAATATGGTGCAGCCCTACGTTTCCAAAGTGTTGGAGTGTGTCATTAAGCCAAGGAGGCTAACGACTCGCTCCTCCACTTCTGTTGTAAATATCCCTCTTAAAATGTTATATTGAAAGAATTTAAAAAAACTAAGTAATTTAATGGTAAGGTTGGTGCTGCATCCCAGTGACAAACATTTACATGGCTGGTTTTATTTTGCAGCACGAGTCTCCTGCTCCTGCCAGGGCCAGACTGGAAACCAAAAGCAGCCCTAGAAAATGTTTTCAGACCAGTCCCCATACGGTGCATACCAAGTGCAATGAGTGAGCCTGGCCCCTAGAGAGGGGGCTTTGGAATGCTCTCCCCCAAAAGTTTTTGGGAAACAATTGTGCAGTCTACAACACAGTTATCATTATATATTGAATTTTATTAGCTTTTAAAGAATAGTAAATGAAGACCTTATTAAGCACCAGGGTACGACAATCTGGGAAGAAAAATAATTTACTGACAAAAGCAGTAAGTAACCGACTGACCTATGCACATAAAAATTAAAAAAAATGAAATGCATGGTACATGTTCTTTGCAGTAGGCATATTAACCCTCTGTGCTACATTAGATAAGTTAAAGCTGCCACTGGACAAAACTCTTATCTCTCCAGCAGGTACATTAATCACTGGTGTTATCTTGACACTTTTATTGTTGCTCAAAAACTGCTAATTCTAAAAGGAACTTTGAAGTGCTTTTAAAACTGCTGCCTTCGGACCCCCTGGGAATGTGTCAAGGACCCCTGGGGGTCCGCGGACCACAGTTTGGGAAACACTGTAGTAGACCAATCTCCTAAACATACCTTGCATTAGAAAATAAACGTAATAACCTAACCTGAAATAGGGAATAAATCAAACTTAGACCACAGTAGAGAATCACAATAACATCTAAGACAGTAGGTAAAACCTAACAAGCATTGAAAGCACATCTATAAGCATAAATCAAGGTGCATAACACATACTATAAACATCACATTTCCTAGCACCTATATAACTCACACTAGGGCCACCCCTAAGGGGCTCAAATGCCCTCTGTCCAGAGTCAGGGCGCTCTGCCAGTGCAGCAACAGTCACGGGCCGCACTTGGTGCAAACCTAAACGTGGCAGCTGCCCACTATTTGCTGGACAGCTGGAAAAGTTAAAAAGGCGACATGGGCTCCCAGTGGCCCTCAGGACAAAATTGTGCAAAACATGGTAGCCCTAAACATGTGTCTGGGAGCACTCTGGCTCCTGAAATAATGTTGGCAACCGTTGGAGCCACCCAGGCTCTTTAGAACAAATGATGCCCCCCCCCTAACAAGGCATGGACCCCTCTGGGCAGGGTAGATGAGGATGGCCACCTGTTGGAGCCATCTAGGCTCTAGGAGCAATGGGAGCGGAAAATGCGTGGAAGGGCATGGGTCCTCTGGACCCTTTAAACAATGCTGTGTCCCCTTTGGAGGAGGGAGCCCCTTGTCAAGCGGGGCCCGCTCGGGAAAGGATGCAGCCGGCCTCCCCCTGCCCAGCCCTCACTCACCGGGCTCCTGTGCGGGGGGAACTCCTCATCTGTCTGCTCTGGTCTCCGCAGTGGCGGAAGGCAGGCTCTGGGGCAGCCTTGATTTAGCACAACGCGGGGCTCTCTCCTCCATCGCGAGAGCCCCGCGCTGCTATGGAAGTCCTCAGCCGCAACTTCCCCGCTTCACCCGGGCACCCTCCTGGGACCCGGAGCTTGGCTGTCGAGCCGGCAGGGCTCCGCCGGCACTCCTCTTCCAGCCGGGTGCAGGCCCGCCCTCCTACCAGGCAGACAGCTTCCGGGTCGCACTAGGCAGTGGCCCGGCAGCAACTCTCGCTCGGCTGCAGGTTCTTAACGCGGCTTGGGCCACGGCGGTGAAACGCAGGGTGGGCACCCGCTCTATTAAAATTTTTTAAATAAGCACTCGGACAAAATCGCGGGCTTGTCACCCGCACATACAAAATAATTAAATAAGCTGGGTAGGTTCCTGCATGAGTTTAAAATGTAAAGCAGGGTGGGCACCTGCCATAGCGTACAAAAATAGGCAGGGTAGGCACCCAAAATGCCAGGATAAATGCAACGCTGAGGGGTACACTCCCTCAAGATAAGGGGATAATTCAGATAAAGCTCTCCCAGGCGCTAAGGGTAAAGGACACTCAGTTCAAAAGAGCAGCTCGAGCAAAAATAGTCCTAGGGCATAGCTGGTCCAGAAGAAGGGTCCCAAGGGTTCCTCCTGGCATCCGGGGGCAGGGCAGGACCCAGGGAGGCAAGCCTTCCCCTGACCCCCACCAGAAGCACACCCCTGGTAGATTCCAGTCCAAGAAAAGAACATTTTCATGGGGTCACAGCCCCTTCTTTTATACACAAAAATCCTTTGTCCAAAATGTGCAGGCAAGGGGAGAACCAGATGCAACTGGTTCTTGAGCACTTTGTTTTGCTCAGCTCCCCTCTCTATTCACAAGACAGGCCGGGGACATCAGACACACCACAGGGGGTGGAGCCAGCATTGTGGAGGGAAGGCCCAGCCCTATTCAGGTTTTGGTGCAACTCCTCCCTCCCATCTACATGCAGATCTCCCTATTCACCCCAGGCAGACTCACCCTGGCTCCTGGAGCCAGCCACACCAGCCAGCCCCTGTCACTCACAAGCCAGACAGACTATTCATATCTCACAGCACACAGAAATGCCAACTTCTAAAAGTGGCACTTCTCCACTAGACACAATAGATCTGCGCACACCATCGCGCAGCATTTATTTTCACGAGTTTGCACATACCAAACTCGCCCCTGCACTCCCCACACATCAGGAACTACCATGGACACACATATCCCCCATGCATTCCTATGGGAGGGCAGGCCACTTTCAGCACACGCACTCAGAGGGCGCACGCACTTTACACTGGGCCACAGTGCTAAAGTGCGCAGAGGGCTAAAATCACTACCACCATGCCAGAGGCTAAGGCAAAAAGTCTAGAGGTGAACCTGCCAAAAAGGCCCAAGTCCAACAGTGTCTGTCAAGGTTGTATCTGCAGAGGGAAGAATGCTCTGTTTTGCTAATGTTATCAATTTTACCAGGAAGGAGCTGTTACACGCATGAATGTTTCCTTTTTCCGGAGAAGTAAACTGTAAGCACAGGCTTTCCCGCAAGGCAACCATCAGGCGCGTAGGTTTGAAATGACAGAATGTAGAACATGACATCTGCCAAAATTAAATACAATCCCTCCTAAAAGGACATAGCAATGATTATGACAATGCTATTCTGTTACGCCCAGGGATGGACGGAGATGGGACCAACATCAACAAGCACTGGCAATGCCAATAGGTCTAGCTTTATCAGAATGTTGCTTGGTAATCTGAAGCTTTACAAGGGATTACAGGGTAAGGGATATGTATTTGTGTGGAAGCAAAGAGCTGTAGAATGATATTGGTGTTAAAAGGACAGGTGATAGTTGCACTGTCATACAGATCTAAACACCCAGGTAGGTTAATGACTGCCCTCCTGCCATTTGGGCTGCTCAGGGAAATAGATTGTAGATAATCTAGTTATGTAAGACACTTTAATAGCTTTACAATGTCATGTGTGCATGGGCGTCCGCAGGGGAGCGCAAGCAGGGGCGCTTGCCCCCCCCTAGAGCGCCCCTCCTTGCCCTCCCTGCAGACACCCATGAAAACTGTGACTTCAAGACGGGGTTCTCACTCTCTTTCCTCTCCTTTCTTTTATTTGCTTCCCTGTGAAATGGATCCAAAAAAGAAAGATGCTTTTGCTGGAAATGTCGTATTTTTCTGACATTTTAATTCCAAAGTGCAGCATTGGGAATAAAAGGCTAAAAATATGAAAAATATCTAAATATCTAAATAAAGTAAGACAGAGTGGCCAAACTGAATTTATTAGCACCCAAAGATATTAGCGCCACTTTTACAGTGTTTGCCAGTCAAGCGCTATTTTTGTTTTCCCTGGACTTGGAACAGGTGCACCAATCCTGGAGGTACAGCAATGTGTGGATCGGAAAGCAAAATGTGTGCTGCGGGCGGCTGCTCTGCGTCCAGGGATGTGGTCTTTTTTCCAGACTGCTTACATTTTGTAAGGATCTAAGCAATGGCCATTCAGGGCCCTCTAGTTGTATCCTTAACTTTTCAGGCAAAAGCACCCACTGATTTCTGAATAGTGAGTGTAAAAGCATTAAGGTTACCATGTTGTTCCTGCTTACATTTCCCATGGTTTGCTAAATTTTTCATTCCCTATAAGTGTTTGCTTTTTCCAGGATGTTGTCACTTTTTTTTTGTGGGCCGCATATTGCTCTTGTCTAGTGCGTAATTTAAATTGAGCTGCATCCAGGTGTTTATAGCGGGCAACAATTGGGTTGTAGTTGAAGACAGTGGGAGTTTTTCTCAGTGGGGCAGTACGGTGTTCAGTGGGGGAGAGGATGTGGCACTATGGTCAGAGCTGCTGAATTGGGAACTGGGAACCAGGTTCAGCCTTAATAATAAGTCCACCAGACCACTCTCCTGCGAGAGCACAGTCACATGCTAGACCTTAGTAGGCTTCGGAACACCTAAGAAGCCCTGGTGTCTTCGCACCAGCAGGTGGACCCTAGCATGACAAGGGTAGGTTAACCCTACAAGGCTTGTCCACCACTATCCATACTGAAGTTTACCTCCAGTCTTGCGTGCAGGCCTGGAAGCAGCACACTCTAGAACAACAGCCACTGAGTTCACAGGACCCTTGAGAAGGGCCGGCTGTAGGACGGTGCAACCAGTGTGACGGCACCGGGTGCTGACTTTAGGTGGAGGCATCATGTTTGCAAGTATATTATGGTTTTAAAAACGCTTGCTGCCTCCTTCCTGGCCTCCAGAAATTTTCTGCAACAATAAAATGTCATGATGACTCTGGTGAATAATGTTCTTCCTAGAGAGAGATCAGAATTTTGTCTAGTGGAAGTTTTGACTCATGGAAAGGTAGCTCAGAGGGTTAATGTACCGGCTGCAAAGAACATGTGCCATGCAGATCACAAAGTGCACATAATGTAAATAGGTCAGTGGGCTACTGCTTCTGTCAGAGAGATCCTTTTGTTACTTGCAGTTTATGAGTTAAACTCCTAACTTTGAACAGTGAGCTATTAACTGTCATCTAAGACCTGCAAACAAACTGCAAGGTATAAATTGGAGCGTTATATTCAACCCCCCCCCACCCAGTCTTTGATTATCCTACTGTCCCAAAAAGTGTTCTTTTGGACAGAAATCAATTCTGATTATTAAGTAGAACCCCAACCATGGTATTATGTTTTCAATTCCGGGTATTGTGTTTCTCCAGACCAATCACTATAAAACTATACAGGCTACTAGTATGGTTGTCATGTGACTCCTACACCTTGTAGTCCTTAGTCTTATGTAACATTTCCTATACCTTGATTTACACATGTATACTTTGATTGTCTCTGTGTAATGTGTGTGATGTAAAGTGCTCTGACACCCTACAATGGTATGAGTGGTGCTGTAAATCAAATTAAATGCATCTGAGAGAGAGTGGTTATGGAGACTTGGGGGCACAGTTAAAGGGTGGTAGTGAGGGAATCCATGGCAGAGGTGGTCATTGGGGGGCACTAACAAACATTAAGGCACAGGACACCGCCAGTGCTATGGCTGGCCCTGCCCTTGAGGCCAGTCTGCCTCACCCATGTGTGTACCCTTGAATGTTCATGCTTAGGCAGTTGGATAAATAATAGGATTACATTGGTGTGGAGGGAAAGCACTTTTTTGTGGAAGCACTCAATGTCTGTCCAATCAAACATGTACTCCTAGCTCCCAACTTGTGAGTGGAGCCAAAGCCCCTCCCCTCTTGATTCTGACAATACTGTCCGATGACAGCTGCACTGTTGAGCCAGACCATAGAAACTACTATGGTAATCTGTGAGCTTCCATTAAAAATGAAAATGCCTATGTATGCTTTTAATAACCAGAATGTCTGGCCTTGCACCTTTGGCATCTTTCATAGTAAACAGATAAACAGGTCAGAGCTGTGGCCTCTGAACTAACTTTTCCCAACGAACCAATCTGACCCATAGCGATAAACATTTGCTTGTTACCGTAAGCAACCCAGGCATATTACATTGCACGCCTAAGGTTGCATTTGTGAAATAACATACAACCCCTGCTAAGAAGGCTTCAAGGGGGGTTTTACAGTGAAAAACTACTCTCAGGATTTGTCAGAGGGTAGAACCTATGATCTTTCATGTATCAAAATACCCATCTACAGGCATTAAGTCAGCGCAATACGGATATACCTTGCAGCCATATTGACTTTACAACATTATTATCCCAAAACATAACTCATGCCTGCTGCCTTGATGCTAATCAGAACTGTGTCAACAAACATATTTTTCTACTGAACCAAGATGGCCTGCAGCCTTTATCTCTGGGGTGTCACCAAAACCAACTCAGACTTGCTATTTCGATCATACGCTGTCCCAGGAGGCAATCATCAAGTATGGGATCAAACAATTACAAATATGTATAGAATTACAGTTGACAAAGCAATACACAGATACAATGGCGTAACGAAACTTGTGGGGACCCCCTGCAAAGTACATGCAGGGCCCCCCCACTCTCCTGACCCAGTCAGTAGCTTTCAAGCCAGAGACCCGCCAGTGCTGAAGGTGGCCCCCAGAGCTCGGGGGCCCCTGCAAAGTACATGCAGGCCCCCCCCACTCTCCTGACCCAGTCAGAAGCTTTCAAGCCAGAGACCCGCCAGTGCTGAAGGTGGCCCCCAGAGCTCGAGGGGCCCCTGCAAAGTACATGCAACTCCCCCCACTCTCCTGACCCCCCAGTCAGGAGCTTTCAAGCCAGAGACCCGCCAGTGCTGAAGGTGGCCCCCAGAACTCGTGGGCTGCAAGCCTTTTGTTACCCCACTCCATAAATACCTCTCCTCCCCACAAGAGGGCACAACAAGGAATCTCACAGTGACATACTTCTATACCAGGGCTTGCTGTAGGGACAGCCAACGCCAAACCTTGGTCCACGGTAATCTGTGGTATTCTATAGAAGAAATACTATCTTTATGCATTAACCAACTGTAAATGCAATCCACGTTAAATGCCATTTGGATTTTTGATTTAACAAATTTTTTACACAATGAATAAATCAGACCCACTGCATATTTCATAACCTTTCATCATAAACACATCAAACATATGACATCTGACATAATGTTTCTCAGTGAACCAATTTGACCTATGAGCTTTATCTCTGGCATGTCAAAGTAACGCAACACATGTCAACACCTTTGCTCTCTGTAGGAAGATTACTCTTTTTGAGCGATTGCCAAATTGTCTTGAACTGATGCCGCTGCTGCTCTTATGACTGTGTGCTCTGAGACATGCTAGCCCTGCTCCTCTGCAAGTGCTCTGATCCGTAAAATTTGTCTACATTGGAAATTCGCCTAGTTGGCATATTTAGCTTTGCTATAAGTCCTAAGTGACCCTTGACCTTGCTGGTAGGTCGCTCCCCCACCACACAGCTCCGCCCGTGTGTCCTGACCCTGCCTGCTGTTACCTGGCTGTGCTTGTATTTCTTGCCTGTGCCCCCCTGATTGTGATTGTTTTTTCTGCCTCTGCCCCTGATTGTGATCGTTTTTTCTACCTCTGCCCCCTGATTGTGCTCATTTTCTTGCCTCTGCCCTCTGATTATGCTCGTTTTTCTTGCCTCTGTTCCCTGGTTGTGCTCGTTTTTTCTTGCCTCTGCCCCCTCATTGTGCTCGTTTTTTCCTGCCTCTGTTCCCTGGTTGTGCTCGTTTTTTCCTGCCTCTGCCCCCTGATTGTGCTAGTTTTTTCCTGCCTCTGCCCCCTGATTGTGCTTGTTTTTTCCTGCCTCTGTTCCCTGATTGTGCTCGTTTTTTCTTGCCTCTGCTCCCTGATTGTGATCGTTTTTCCTGCCTCTGCCTCCTGATTGTGCTCGTTTTTCTTGCCTCTGCCCCCCTGATTGTGCTCGTTTTTCTTGCCTCTGCCTTCTGACTGTGCTCGTTTTTTCTTGCCTCTATTCCCTGATTGTGCTCGTTTTTCCTGCCTCTGCCCCCCTGATTGTGCTCGTTTTTCTTTCCTCTGTTCCCTGATTGTGCTCGTTTTTCTTGCCTTCTGCCCTCTGATTGTGCTCATTTTCTTGCCTTCTGTCCCCCTCGCTTCCCCTGTTTTTTCCCTCACCCCCCTGTGCCCACTGCTCAACTCCCGCCGCTGCTGCCCCTGCGGCCCCGCCCCCCGTGCCCATTCACCATCCTCTGCCGCCCGCCTCCCAGCTGCTCCTCCCTCCCAGCTCCCCTACAAATGGCGGCAGCTGCGCGACTGAGCCGCTGGCGCGCCAATGCCGCGCCTAAGGCAAGCCCGTCTGCGCCCGTCCGTGCCTGGACCGCACCCAGCACCAGAACCCCTGGACCCAGCAAACCCCACGACACCAGACTCCACTACGACGACAGCAGCCTCCATGCACTCAACGCCGGACGAAACCACACCTGCTTCCAGGCCACCCCAAAACTGACCCACGGACCTTTCTCCTGCCGCACCTGCAGCTTCACCTGCGACAGAACCACCAAACCTCCAAGGACTGGACCCAACCACCTCCGCTGCATACTCCTCAGCACCTGCGCCGCACGCAAACACGCCATCGAGCTCTGGGATAAGCTTTACACCACCGCCCCAGATGTGGCCTTCCTGACCGAGACCTGATGGAACGACTCAGCAACCGACACCGCCATAGCCATCCCGGATGGCTACAAGATCACCCGCAGGTATCGCACCAACGGAACCGGAGGAGGAATAGCCATCGTCCACACCCTCAAGGTCGCCACCCACGCAGACGACACCCTCCACACTGCCGAACACCTGCACTTCCGGATCCACACCGACCCCAACACCACCCTCAGAGGAACACTCATCTACAGACCCTCTGGACCCCGGGCTCAGTTCAGCGACTCCATCACCGACCTCGCCAGCACCCACGCACTCGCCTCCGCGGACTACATCCTCCTCGGGGACCTGAACTTTCACCTTGAGAACAACAACTACGCCAACTCTGCCACCCTGATCGACCACCTCGGCCTCAAACAACTCGTCACTGCACCCACCCACGCCGACATGCCATACGCTGGACCCCGTCTTCTCCACAGGCACCCACGTTGCCTTCGACCACACCACCGAACTACACAGGACCGACCACCGCTGCATTCATTTCACCTTCAAGAAACCAACCACGCACCACCACACCCAACTGCTGCCTCGCCGCTGCTGGAGTAAAGTCACCCAAGACCGGTTGATCACCACCCTCGACCAGAACCCACCCACCAACCCCACCAACCCAGACGCCGCAGCCCGCAACCTCAGACAGTGGATCGAAGACTGCGCCAACACCCTCGCCCAGCTCAAGAAACCCTCAACAGCCACACCAGCAAGAGAGCCACCTGGTTCACCAACGAGCTCCAGACCTCCAAACGCGCATGCCGGAAACTGGAGAAAATATGGCTCCACAAACGCACACCGGGCAACCTCGCAGCCCACAAGGACGCCACCCGCAGACATCACCACCTCATCAGATTAGCCAAGAGATCCTCTTTCAAAGACCGCTTGGATAACAACGCACATGACAGCAAAGAGCTCTTCAGCATCGTAAAGGAACTCTCCAACCCCAGCACCAACGACAACGACATCCCGCCCTCACAAGAACTGTGCGACTCGCTGGCCATCTTCTTCCACTGCAAGATCGCTGACATCCACGACAGCTTCAACACCACAACCGCCCCGACTACGCCAGACTCCACCTCAACGACGACGAGACATGCAAGGTCATGAACTTCATCCACTCAGGATATCCGTCAGACCCATGCCCACACCACGTATTGAACAAAGCAGACGCATCTCCTTCACAACAGCGACATTACCGGAAAGCTGGAAGCACGCTGAAATCAACATCCTCCTTAAGAAGCCCAAGGCAGACTCTAAGGACCTCAAGAACTTCCGGCCCATCTCCCTGCTCCCGTTCCCTGCAAAGGTCATTGAGAAAATCATCAACAGGCAATTGGTCTGCCACCTAGAAGACAACAACATCTTGGACCCATCCCAGTCCGGATTCAGACGAATTCTGTTCTGTCACCATGTTTTTTGACTGTCTCCACTACACACACCTGACTAGTTGGAGCCTGGTGACCACCTTGTCACCTAGGAACTGCGTACCCATTCTTTGGTTTACTGCTTACTGGGCAAGTACGCTGGACCTACCCAAAAGCCCTCCCTTAACTAAAAATAAAATCCTCCCTCCTTTTGATATATGAAACCACAGCACCGAGACAACCCTCATCGCCGTCACAGACAACATCAAGCGCCAACTAGACAATGGCGAAGCATCAGCCCTCATCCTTCTGGACTTGTCAGCCGCCTTCGACATGGTCTGCCACCGCTCTCTAAAGACACGCCTCCTAAAAGCCGGTATCCAAGAGAAGGCCCTTGACTGGACCATGTCCTTCATCTCCCGCAGAACCCAGAGCATCCGCCTTCCACCCTTCCGATCCGAAGCTACCGACATCATCTGCGGCTTCCCCAAGGGCTTATCACTCAGCTCGACGCTGTTCAACATCTACATGGCCCCCCTCGCACAAGTGGCCCGCCAGCACGATCTCAACATTATCTGCTACGCTGACAACACCCAGCTCATCGTCTCCCTCACCAAGGACCCACACACCGCCAAAACCAACCTCCACGAGGGAATGAAGGCCGTCACTGACTGGATGAGGAACAGCCGTCTGAAGCTGAACTCGGACATGATGGAGGTACTCATCCTCGGACCCACCTCTGAGGTTCCGTGATGATTTGAACCCGTGATTTCAGGTCGAGGACGAGGTGTTATGCCTCCACAAACGAATGATCGCCCTTCTAATCATTTTGATCAGCGGAATGGACAGTCTGCCCAACAAAATAGATCTCAACAGTATCATGTTGAAGACTATTGTGAAGTTGATGAGGGATTTCAACAAACTGAATACTAGGACAGCCATGGACAAAGAGAGGGAGTAGTATCAGTTCCAGTGGATCAGAGTGGGCCTTATGTCGCAGTAGCAACATCAGGTGTAGTCGAACCGTTTCTGTTGGATACTGGTGCAGCAAAAAGTTCTATCATACATGCGAAACTCCCTGGCGCACCTTTGTCTGGCTTAACAAATGTTTCAGTAGGTTTTTCAGGCGCCCCTGTTTACAACCCCGTATCTGGTCCTTTGTCTATTTCTGTTGGACCGCGTCAATTGAAAGCACCCTTGATTTTGATGACAGGTTGTAATGAGAATCTGCTTGGTTTAGACTTGTTAAAACGCCTATATGCGACATTGTACTGTTCTCCGTCAAGAGTACAGCTTACATTGGGTAAAAGAATCACCTCTCCGATGTACTTGTCAATGGATGCACTCCCGCCAGAGCTGCGTTCACTCCCTGATGCTCTTTGGGCGACTGGTCCTAACGATGTAGGCCTTTTGGAAATTCCACCTTATGTAGTCACTTTGAAAGCAAATGTCAAATTTCCGCGAATTCCACAATACAAGATTTCTAGTGAAGGCGAACGTGCACTTTTATTGATTGTGCAAGATTTGATTAAGAAAGGCGTGGTTGAAGAAACTAGAGGAAATGTCTGTAACAGTCCTGTATTACCAATTTTAAAACGTACTGATCCTTCAAAGCCTCCAGTGTATAGGTTTGTAATTGATCTTAGAGAGGTTAACAAAATTGTGGTTCCGCAGTTTCCTATGGTTCCAGACATTACTGCATTGTTAACGTTGATTCCTGCTACAGCTACATGGTTTTCAGTTATCGACTTGAAGAACGCCTTTTTCAGCATTCCGATAGCCGAAGAAAGTAGAGATATTTTCGGCTTCTCTCTAGGAGGTCGAAGCTTCAGATTTAAACGTGCTCCACAAGGCTATTGTGAGAGTCCGTCCATCTACAGTCAGGCATTAAAAAGTCAGTTAGATTCCTTTGTACTTCCTCCTGGTTCTGCCCTAGTGCAATATGTCGACGATCTTCTAGTGGCTGCCGATGACAAGGAAACTTGCAAAGCAGCTACAATTTCCTTATTGCATCATTTGTCTAGTTTGAATCATAAGGTGTCGCCTTCGAAAATGCAATATTGTTGCCAAGAAGTGACCTACCTAGGTCATCTCTTGTCAAAGGAGGGAAGGAAGTTTCCCCAGAGAGAATAAAAGCAATTACACAGATGAATGTTCCTAGCACACAGAGAGAAGTACGTGCCTTTTTAGGTATTACCTCGTACTGTAGGCAGTGGATCCCAAATTTTTCTCTTTTGGCAAAACCATTGGTAGCTTTGACTGGGAAAAATGTTCCAAGTCCGGTGCCATGGTCTGCCGAATGTCAGCAGAGTTTTTCTGAGTTACGAAATGCATTATGTTCAGCTCCTGTATTGGGTACACCCGATTACAGTAAGCCATTCACGCTCTATGTTCACGAGAGAGAAGGTTGCGCGTTGAGTGTTCTGACACAGAGATTTGGTGATAAACAACGCCCTTGTGCGTATTTTTCATCGACATTAGATCCGGTAGCTAGAGCGTTGCCTAGTTGTTTGAGAGCTACAGCAGCAGCTGCAGCTTCCATTCGACAGTCTGCTGGTTTGGTGATGAACAACATGCTAGTGGTCATGGTTCCTCATGCCGTGGATACACTCATGAACCGAACCAAGACGCAACACCTTACCAGTGCTAGATTATCAGGCTATGAGCTGACACTGTTAGCAAGTCATATTCAGATTAAAAGATGCAATGTATTGAATCCAGCAACATTGTTGCCGACTAATCAGGAGTCGAGTGATTCCGAACCACATGATTGCTGTTTCAGAACCGAGGAAGAAACAAAAGGACAAATTGATTTAAAAGACACTCCGTTGTCAGATCCAGATGGCACGTTGTATGTTGATGGGTCGTGCTTTAAATTAGAGAATGGTGATGTGACTGCTGCTTACGCAGTAACGACTTTGAGTACGATTGTGGCGACTGCGAGAGTGAGTCAGAATTCTGCCCAAGCTGCGGAATTAATTGCACTAACGAGAGCGTGTGTTTTAGCTAAGGGAAAGAGAGTGAATGTGTTCACAGATAGTCAGTACGCGTTTGGCGTGGCCCATAGTTTTGGCCGTTTGTGGAAAGAAAGAGGTTTCATTACGTCCCATGGGGCTAAGATTCAACATGGTCAACTAGTTAATGACTTGTTAGAATCTCTAACCTTGCCGACTGAAGTTGCGATTGTGAAATGCAGTGCTCATAAAGCAATCACGGATGATGTTGGTTGTGGGAATGCTTTTGCTGATGAAACCGCTAAACAGACAGCTAGGAATATGATGAGTAGAATGTATGTTGCTTCATCAGCAAGATGGATTTCTGAGTCTGGAATGTGTGAGGACACAATGGACAGTGTGAAAGAAATTCAGAAAGAAGCGACTGAAGAGGAAAAACGTGTATGGAAAGAAAGCACGGGTAAATTGGACTCGAGTGGGTGTTGGATTGATCTGTCAGAACAACAACGTTGGATGTTGCCTGATGCGTACATGCTTGCAGTAGTAACGATGGCGCATGGAGCAGCGCACATCAGCTCTAAAGGGATTTGTAAGATGTTGGCTCCAGTCTGGAAGAATGATGGGATTAGTAAGTGTGCAGAGAGAGTGGTGAGAAATTGTATGGTATGCCTGATGCATAATCCTGGCAAGGGAATCCCCACATCCACTGGTCACTTCGCTCCTCCTTCTTGCCCCTTTGAAGTGATTCAGTTAGATTTCATTCACATGGATCGTTGCAACAATCTAAAGTACGTCCTAGTGGTAGTTTGTGCGTTTTCCAGATGGATCGAAGCATATCCACTGAAGGACAACACTGCCCTGTCCACTGCCAAAATTCTTCTCAAAGAATACTTCCCCAGGTATGGCATGCCACGGATTGTATGGTCAGATAATGGAAGTGAGTTCGTAGGGAAAGTTATGCAGAGTGTGTGTGCCGGCTTAGGGATCAAACAGAAGTTCCGCAGTGCGAATCATCCCCAGTCTGCTGGTTTAGTTGAGGGTTACAATGGCACCCTCAAACTGAAACTTGCTAAGATACAAGCATCCACGGGTTTGTCCTGGCCAGATGCACTACCTTTGGCTCTGCTATCCACAAGAGCGACCGTGCATTCTAGAGTAGGGCTTAGCCCATACGAAATAGTATTTGGTCGTCCTGCCAATGTTTGGGGAGTACCTAGACCGAAAGAATTTAAACAGCTGGAATACCCAATGTTAATTGATTATCTTTTCGACTTGACTGCTAAATTGAGTCTTATTCACCAACAGGTTTTCGATGCATTGCCAAAGCCACCGGAGAGTCCAGGTCATCAGCTGAAACCAGGTGACCAGGTGGTCATTCGTAATTTTGCCCGGACGAAAAATCTCCAACCCAGATTCGTTGGCCCCTTCCAGGTGTTATTGGCGACGAGAACTGCTATTCGTGTGGCCGGACGGAAAAACTGGATCCATACAACACACGTCAAGCGTGTGCCTCTGCCGCTTCCTTATGATGACTGGGTGACGAAAGGAATCGGTGCCTCTGAATCTGAACAAATCCCCAGGTTTATCCCTTTCAGCGGTGCAGAACTGATCACTGACACATCGAACTTTGACTCCCCTTCTGAAACTGCTCATTTGAATTCTGAACATTTGCCCTCTACATCAGAAGAAACTTTGCCATCTGCGAACTTGAACATTGCAACACCTGCTGAAAATACACTGTTTCCAGATCAAACAGCTCCTGCAAAATTGAGATATAATTTAAGATCTCGCAATATGGACAAATAAAGCAGGAAACTGCATATTTTACACATTTGAATTTTGATACATTGCCTCCAGCCAGGAAGTTTGCTAATACTTTGTATTGTTTTGTTGTTTTAAAATTGCCTTGCCGTCTGGGTAGCCGTAGGGTCGTGGCTGTGTGCCTAGTTGAATCTGCGGGGATCAGACACAAGGTCGATCCTTCTATTAGTTCTGGGAACTCCCAGGGCTGATAGAGGCATTTTCATCTACGTACACATCATCAGTGGTCGCGAGCGGATTGTAGAAGATGGAGCTTCCTGAGCTGCAACGAGAGAATGTAATTTATGTTCGCAGAAATAGACTTTACAAAATTCTTCACAGAAAATGCTTTCTAATGCAATGTGCCATTACGTTTTTCATTGTTTTAATAACGTTGGTGGGTGGAATCGTCTTTGGTGTGCATTTAATTCTTACACCGGTAACAACTATAGTACCTCCCCTTGATCCTGTTTCTTCTACTATTGCTTCTATGCATTCTTTTCACTCGTTTCCTGAACACGAACAAGCTCGACGCTCAGAATTCATTAATAACACATTTGTACAGCTCTTGCACCAACACCAACTGGTAGTTAACACTACAGACTGCTGGGTGTGTGGCTTGATACCCCACACTATGGATAAAGGCATTCCCTATCTAGTCTTGTCTTTTAGCTATAATGGATCATTTCAGGCCTTTCAGACCATTTTTGCCTATGCCCTTGAGACCTATCCTCCGCGTCCACCACGTTCCACTAAATACAACTCTGTCAACAAAGCTTTAGTCCAGGGAATTATTGACATGATTAAAGACGTCAATAATACTCCATCTTACCCTAGAGATGAATTACGGGTATATTTGAGTTGGAATTCTACAGAGTATCGCCTTAGTTTGGGAGAAAACAAACGTAAAAGCTCCACTCCAGTCTGGGTCGTACCTCACCGAGGTCAAGTCTGTTTGCAGGGAAATGGGAGGAATCCGAGAGCTCGGCTAGGGAAGAGTGAGTGCGTTGAGACTTACGTGTTTCCGTCTAACTCTTCCCCTGCCTTTCTTACTGCTAGGGGTACCTACTTCATCTGACAAGACAGAGCGTATACATGGTTGCCTGCTGACTTTTCAGGTTCGTGTTATATTGCTCGACTGTTGCCTCCAACATACACTGCTTCTTCAGATTATCACAAGACCAGAGTAGCAAGAGGTGTCTTCAGCAAGGAAGATACCGCTGGTCAGGAAGCCGGAGACTTCTTCAAAGGTTTCCTTCCGTTCTGGGGGCCTATGGCCAATAGTAGAAATATACGTCAGCTAACACGAGTAGTTGAATCTACTATTACGGAAACTGCTGGTGCCCTTAGTAACTTAACAGCTGAGCTTCAGGCGGATCGTCTCATGACGTTGCAGAACCGTATGGTTCTAGATGTCATACTTGCAGATCGAGGTGGGGTATGCAGAATGATCCAATCGAGCTGCTGTGTTTTTATTCCCAATAATGCTCCAACTGTCTATGAGGCGATCTCTAAACTACACAAGATTTCCGACTCTATACACGTAGACAAGGGAAACTGGTCCTTAATGGAGTGGTTTTGGACTCTGCTATCAGCGTGGGGATGGAAGGTTCTGATGGTCATTGGTGTCATCCTAGTATTCCTGTTCTCGTGCTGCCTTATTATCCAATGTGCTCCCGCTTTGTGTAGTCTCTGTGCTGCAACCTGTTTCAGAAAACCACCTGCGTTTGGAGAAAGGGCGCGAGAAAGGATGATGATACAGCAACATGTCACTGACCTGAAGGGCATAGAGTTAGACTCTGACATAGACTGAATAATTGCCTATGTAAGGGCAAAAGGAGGGTCTGAGGTTCCGTGATGATATGAACCCGTGATTTCAACATTGTCGTAAATACATAATTTTGATATCAGTGAACCGCAAATGATCCATTTAGCATATCCTGGTATTTTCGCTATGCTACGAGCAAGAGTACTCCTGTTACAAACACATTTCTGATCTACCCATGGCATCCATCTTAGATCACGGAAGCCATTTTGTATTTCTTGCCCTCACATAGTCAATGGACACGCAATGACCTCTGATTACTTCATGTCGATTAAGGACACGTAGGCTTTGGCCGGCGATTCACCTCTCTAGTAACACGTGCACCTTAAGAACAGGAAACGCCATGGCTGCATGACTCGACAGAAAACTGCCTCCTCTGCCTGAGGCCAGTCCTGCTATACTGGTTCTCGTGTTCGTTGGCCTGATCATGATTAGGCGGCAGAAGCTGGTAGCCTTGCCCATTTACGACCCACAAACATTTCTAATCCTGCTTTTCTATCTTCTGCACCTGGCTCTGCTCCTTTCCTTCTGGGCCTTTATTGGGGGAGGTAACAAAATTTACGATGAGGCGGTACGGCTCTTGAAAGAAAAGTTGACATGGGATTATGATGGAATAGTGGGAATCCCTCGTTTGTAATGTTTTGACACCAAATATTATTGACGATTCCTGTGCGACGCCAAATATTTATTGTTTAGGACACAAAGGTTTGGGAATGTACTAACATGTAAAGAATTTGCCCGAAGCCTAATATTTAGTATATAAGGAGCAACCCTCTTTGTACAAATCGAACAGGCTCCTAGATACTGCCTGTGTGTAGTTTCTGTGACTTCTGTGTCCCTGCAGTAATAAACCTTTGGTCTTTGACGCCACCATCGAGAAGCCCGTGTTTCTGTTTATTTGTGCACCGAGACAGGTAGAACTCAGGGGTCTTTGGGTGTTGTCCCTGACACCTCTGGACGGAACCAAAAAGTCCAGAACTCCACCCCCTCAGCCTGGGACGACTCCTGGTGACCAACCACACTAGGAACAGCACCGACACCCACCGACCATGCACGCAACCTAGGATTCATCCTCAACTCCTCCCTCTCCATGGCCAAGCAGGTCAACGCCGTCTCCTCCTCCTGCTACAACACCCTCCGCATGCTCCGCAGGATCTACAAGTGGATCCCGACTTAAACAAGAAGAACGGTGACACAAGCCCTCGTCAGCAGCAGACTGGAATACGGCAACGCACTCTACGCAGGAATCCCAGCCAAACACAACGACTACAACGCATCAAAAACCTGAGAGACCTACACTGGCTCCCCATCGACAAGAGGATCACCTTCAAGCTCCTCACCACGCACACAAAGCACTCCATAACGCCGGGCCAGCCTACCTTAACAGCAGACTCAGCTTCTACACCCCCACTCACCAGCTCTGCTTCGCCAGCCTCACCCTCGCCACTGTCCCCCGCATCCAATGAACAACCTCCGGCTTCATATCTTTCTCCTACCTCGCCGCCAAGACCTGGAACACCCTCCCTACCCACATACGGCAGACACAAGACCTACTCGCCTTCAGAAGACTCCTCAAAACCTGGCTCTTCGAGCAGTAGCAGCACCCACTCCCCTCAGCGCCTTGAGACCCTCACTGGTAAGTAAGACGCTCTACAAGTACTCTGATTGATTGATTGATTGATTAAGTATATGGTACAAAATGTACCCCGGTCCTGTAAGTAAAATGTCACTAAAAGAGTGAAGCCACCCACTACACTGACAGAACAAAGATGACTACAGGCCAGCGACTATAGCCTGTCTGTGCAGCATTAAAACTGCATTTCGAACTGCCAAATATAATCCTGTTGAAAGGCATAAATCCTCCTATCAAATATTAATAAGTCACCCCAAACTAAGCCGAAATGCCCATAAGGCAGGATGTATGGTATTTAAAGTAGGATATAGAAAAGTTTGATGTTAAACTTTTCCTTTCACTGTAGCAGGCTTAGCTGTTCCATAGGAAAGCATTGAGATACAATATTACATTTAATGTTGCTATTTCTACGTAAGAAACATCTAGAAACTACATTTTTGGACATTTTAAAGAATTTATTGTAAATCCAAGTCAATGATAAAATCAGATTTGTAATAGATATTTTAGACAAGGGACTTTTAGAAAGTCACCTTTGTCCTACCTAAAGCCCCTAGAAGCCGATTTGCATTAGCTTCCCACTGTCACCCAGGAGCTGAATAACCCCTTCATGTGATGTGAAGGTGTTCCGAGAGCTGAAATAAAGGCCTTGTTTATGGCGACTTGTTTTGTTCCTCAGATAGGAGGATCATCTGGACTCTGCCCAGGAACCTGATTACCTTCGAGCAAGACTACCCCCCTGCAAGGAAAATGTTTCCCAGATTCCTGGGCAGGGACCTCTTTTGTCCACCTAGCTAGACAGGTATCAATCCCAATAAGAGAGGATTTGGATTTTTTTATTTTCCTGGCCACACCTCTCGAGTGGGCACAGGAGCTCTGCACTGGTAAAGGAAGGTTCTGCCAATTTGGATTTAGGTAAGGGCCCTATGGGATTGTTTGCAGTAGGGCACATTGGAAATGTTGCAAAAGTGGATTGGGTTATCCCTGAAAACAATTTTACTATTGGTTATGGAGGGCCAGAAATGACCCCCACCCACAGGCATAAATGTGGCGCCCTTGGGCACCCTCTTCAGAAAACTGCTGGACCTATGGAAGACAGAAGCTGGCCTGTACCTGCTGTTGAGACTAGTGAGGAGACCTGAAAGACTGGACTTGCTCACACTTGTACCCAAAGCAAACAAGGAGACACCAAGGGTCAGTTGGCCGACCTCCTGTTAAGATACAGGAATGGGACGAGGTCACGCCAATGACCAAGATGGCCGCATGGCAGCAAAGGTCCGGCTCTTTAAGCCCTCACAGCCGGGTTACAGGTCCCAGAAGTAATCATCCTGCATCGGGCACGCCAAACTAGGCAGCTTCTATCCAAGAGTTGAAGAATACTCCCATCCTCACAATGTTGCCATACCGGGAAGCGCTGAGAAATTGTGAACTAGCGGGTCAGGCCCAGCGCTCCCTATCAGGCCCTGAGGCGTCTGGCGCAAACACAAGGAGATGATGGACGGAGCGCTGAAACTTTTCAGACACTCACCCCCAGTCACAGATCTGGGTTTAATCCTTCATCGTTCTTTAGCTCACTGTGCCACCCCAGTTCAGACCCAGATATATGCAAATCAGTCTTGACCCTGTTCCTCATGGGAACAGTCCTACCCGAATTGCCAAGCCAGGTCTTCCATGGACTGGAAAAAAGCATTCGGGGACTGGTTTGGGGGTGACACCCCTCATGAGCCAGGCTAGCTTGAATCCAGTGGCAAAGTGAGCAAGGGACCCACGTCTGGGCATACCATTCCCACTTCTGAACTTTCCCGCCAAAAGTCAATGGCATCACCAGGACCTCATCCAACAGCTATGTGTCCTCTTGGTACTCTTTTAGGTCACAGTCTGCTGCCTTGCCCCACTTCCATTTCAGAGACTAAGAAAAAAGGTAATTTTGCTGACCAGGTTAAACTTGGTTCTAGTAACTGACCCATCCTTCTTTAAGGTCAGCCTTAAATCCTATCCAGGTCCCAGTCAAGCATAACCAGATAATAGAGGCTAGTGCCTAATGCTTTTTGGCTCTATCATTATTGAAACGTATAGAAACGTAAAAAAAGATCATATTTACTGTTCCCCGTAATGGGTTTTTATGTGTTTTGGTGTCATTTTGTTCATTAAAATATCCTCTATTTATATACATTGAAGTGGGTTTTTTATTATGTTGTATTTTAAACTGTAAAAACTGGTTTTGTACCTCTAAATGCTTTAAACATTTTATTCAGTTTAGCCTGTCTGCTCTGAGCTACAGCTTCCAGGGTTTGAGCTCATGTTTAAGTTACTGAAGGTTTACCGGGCCTAACCATTATTGTGGTATTATAACACGTGGTGGACCTCCATCCACCCCAAATAATAATCCACTGTCTCCCACAAAGCAACCATTGAAGTCATACAATTACAAATATGTACAAAACTACAGTTGAGAAAACAATATAAACCCCTGTTTAAAGGGTCTCACAAGAATTAACACACTGCAACTCCTCACCTCGAGGGTTTTTTAGAGGCGATAAAAAAAAAACCTGTAAGTACTCTGTGACAATCCATGTAACAAAATACTTCTCTGTAGACTATATCATAGTCTAATTAAAATTCATTCTTAAATTTGTTTTAGCTTTAACATATGCCTTACACAATACATGCCTGTTTCCGGTCCAGGGAAGATATGGCTTGGCAGTTCGGGCTGGACTGTTCCTTTAGGGCACAGGTCCAAAACTGATTTGCATATGTCTGGGTTCAAACTGGAATGGCATAGTGAGCAAACAAATGATGGATTTAGGCCCAGATCTTTGTAATGGGGTGAATGTATGACATTGTTCTCCATTCTGTCCATAAACTGTTCTTTTTGCATTTGTCACCCCGAGTGGGACAGGTATGCCCAGACGTGGGTCCTGTGCTCTCCATGCCACCGGAGTCAAGCTATCCTGGCAAATAAGGGGTGAAACCCAAAACCAGTCCTAGGATGCTTGTTTCCAGTCCATGGAGGACCTGGCCTGGCAGTTCAGGCTGGACTGTCCCCATTGGGCACAGGGTCAAGACTGATTTGTATATGGCTGGGTTCAAACTGGAATGGCATGGTGGCCAAACAACCTATGGATTTAGGCCCAGATATTTGTACTGGGGAGAATGTATGACATTGTTCTACATCCTGTTAATCAATTGCTGTTTTTTCGTTTTACACAATACATATGTCAGACCTCCTTGCTAGATTTGCAGCATAGGTCAACACCCCTGAGTATAGTGCCTGCAGTCTCTCAGGAACATAAAGGGTCAGATGGACAAACATTAGGAATACTGAATCTCTCCAATTAGGAAATCAGTATTTCTAATGTATAAAACGAATTGAGTTTCATTTAGGGATTATTTGTGGGTCGTAAATCGACCTAGCTTGTCAATATTAAAGAGGTAGTTCACAGTTTGCGACCCATTAGGAATCACAGCCATCACAGGGATGGCGGCATGTTGAGGTCAGGAGACCACCATGTCTGAGATTGCTTTGCAATTGTTATAGGTCTCGCCTAGGCAGCACTTGCGCTGTCTCTTCGAGACAAGCTGTATTCAGGTATGGACATTAGGTTCCTCCCATTTCCGCCCCAGCCTTTACAATTGTATCCTCTTTTCTCCTCTGTAAATGATGGCTTTTGATTCGTGAAGAGGCTTAAAAGTCCCTCCTTAGCACCTTCCTCTCTTCTGTTGTTACCTCCTGTAAAGACAACCCCTCTTGAATGTGTCCTTACACTCTAGCTTTCATTAGCAGTTAGGGTGCACTATTTACTTAATTCGTGTCTTTTTGAAGCAGTCACGACTGAGCACATAGCAATGGCACCACTTCTTATTTGTATTTGCAGCAATCCATGCACGCTTACACTTTAACGGTGGCTACTCCCCAGACAGCTCTCGCAGGATGCTGGCTTTGACAATTCCAGACGCTTCTTGTTGTATTTGCTTTGCGCCATGCGCGCTTTCACTTTAAGAATGGTTGCCACCACACTGTACTACAGGATGCTGGCTTTGGCAATGGCACCCACTTCCTGTTGTTAATGCTTGCAGGCACGACAGCTTAGAGCCATGACAGCAACGCACTTCCCTGCCCATAATGTTTTTTTATTTATTTTTATTTTGTATGTGCGGTGGCTTTTCATCTGACCCGGGGTGACACGCTATCCGGCTTCCTGGACCCGAATCAATTCTCTTTTGCAATGGTTGAGATGCTCTTGCCCTGTCAAGCTTCTCTGTTCAATCTGTACTGGGTGCCATACCACAGGCTTTCGGCTGGCTCTTCTATGTGGTAGTTAAAGTTTAAGAGCAGGGCACTATGCTTCCATGCACAAAGTAAACAAAATAGTTTTATCCGTCCACCGTTCGCCTGCGTCGCTCCCCTGCTCGAACATGGATACAAAGGGGCTTGGACTGCCAGACTGTGGAGTCAGAGGTGAGGGTGGTGGCAGCAGCTCTTTTTCTCTTCCCCTTGCTCCCACCAGGCATGTAAATGTTACTATTCTCCAAGCTTTTAAAGAATGCATGGGTGTGGTGCAGCGTTTTCTTTGTTTCAACCCAGGGCATACTTTGTGTGTGGTGCTTTGTGTGATGTGCTTCTGTTTGTTATTCTTCATCTCCATCCTACAGTCACTCTCCTCCTCTTCTTTCATTATCTTCTACATACACAACCCCAGCCTCTTCATACATCCATAACATTCTCTCCCCTTCTGTCTCTTTCTCACACATTATTTATACCATGTTGTCTACAGTTCATTCACCATTTCATACACAAGTTACCTATCCCGCTAATTCTTACGTTGTATCTATTTTATCCAGCTCTCACCTCTATCTATTCACCATACCACATATTTTCTCCACAGAAATACACTACATGCCACAGAATTCAACCACATACAAATTCACAACCAAAAAATTTGAATGAAAACCCACAAAAAACTCCTACAAACAACATACATCCAATTCACTACAGACAACTAAAAATGAGTAAATAAAATCATTATTAATGCCAAAAACTCAAACTTTCACAAATGTGAGACCGATTTACTTGTTTTTTAAGGCAGCCTATTTTCCTTAATGGAAAGAAGGATGTGTTTAAAAATAAAAAATAACCTTGAAGTTTCATTTTTTAAGAGTAAGCAGCGGTCCGTGGGGTCACTACCTGGTTTAAAACAAATATTATTTACATTCTCTATGTACTTTTATTTCTAAAATTCGGAAGAGAGAGTTAAAGCACTTCTCAGCACTGCTGCAATACTTTTAGGTGCTACGCAAACAAATAATATACGGAATGCTGAATAAAGCATACATTCACCCTCAGTCAAGATATCTGGGTTAAATCCATTGTTGTTTTGCTCACCATGCCACCCCAGTTTAGACCCAGCCATATGTAAATCAGGCTTGACCATGTGCCTCATGGGAACAGTCCAGACCGAACTGCCAGGCCAGGTCCTCCCTGGACCGGAAACAAGCATCCTAGAACCGGTGTCTGGGTATTACTTTTAGGGGCAGAGTATGGGTACCTATCAGTAGCAAATGGGTATTCTGCAATAATGGGTATTTTGACCTAAGTCAAGAACCTATAAAAGAACTGAACAAATTGGCTTTGCTAGCGCTTGTTTCAGTTCCACATTCCTGAATAAGTGTTACAAATTCCCTGTGGAGGAAACGTTTACTGACATATGAGTAAATTTAGAAGTTTCAAAGTACTCCTTACCCTCCATCAGGTTCAAGCTTTTCTCTTCTCTTCTCCCCTCCCTTCCAGCCTGGCTCTGCGTCTGGACCCAACGGACAGTGGGGCAAGGACAGGGGCCCTGGGACGATGTGGTCAAAGCTGCAGTGGGACAGACGGCCATCCTCAATGCCCCGATCACTACGGGTATACTGACCTTCGCCTGGTATAAGGGGGCAGTAGTGTCTGACAGACATCTGATCATCAGTGTTGTGGTGCCTAGCTCCGCACATGCCACTGGCTCCCAGTCCACAGGCCGGGAGAGCAGCAGCCCCAATGGGACCCTGCATATCCGAGACCTGCGGATGAACGACACCGGGAACTACACAGTGTTTATGACACAAACTACTTCAGAAACAAGAAAATCCTTCATCAAGCTGCAAGTCTACGGTGAGTGGACACACTGGACAGGGCATTTATTTTCTTCTTCTCCTTTTATTTATATTTGTTTCTGTGTTTCCTATAACATTGTAAAAGCAAGCTGAGCAGCAGTTTCACACTAGAGTTTGAATACATCTCTGTAGTGCTAATGTCATGTTACATGAACATGTTTTTTAAATACTTTTCTCATAGGCAGTTGTTTGTTGCAGAGTTTGGGTGTTAGCAGTGAATGTTTCACAATGCAGAGCCAGCTGCAGAGAATCCTCCTCTCTCTTTCTACCAGATTTGTACTTTCTGACATTAGGCAGAGTCACAGACTGTCTTTACCTCAATAATTGGAGGGTTGCATTTGCTTTCAGTGATACTCTGTGAAATATTTCTGGAAAAGAACCTAGGTTGCCTTTCACCCTTTAAATTGGTTTATTATATTCACAATTTTGGAACACTGATGACATGGGTGGGGGTAGTTTTAGATAACTTGTGGGGCTGAGTTACTAGTGAACTGGCTACTGAGATGCTTATGACAGGCACCACTGGACCAGGAAGGGAGGGGGGAGTTGAGATAAGAGTCCAGAGCTTGATGCCTGGAGGGTCAGTGCGACTTTGGTTGGAGACAATTGGAGAAAGGCTCAGGGACGCCTGGCGACACGAGTTACAGGTATGCTGATGGAGAGCAAGTTGGGGGGTCACGAAGACAGAAGAGAGATTGTTTTAGGTGAGTACACACCGTAATGTTGCCACGGGTCATTGATTGCCACTCAAAGAGGAGGTTTTGCTGACAGGTCATAGATAACTGGACACCTAGATTTTCATCATAAGTAAACATACATTGTTAGCTTAATGTGCCAGTCAAGAGAAGGACAGTTCTGAGGGTATTAAGGGACATTGGAGGATACATTTGTTTTCTGCATGAGAGTCAGTTTATCAGAATGGATTTAGGTCTGCTATAGTTAAGATGGTTCCCACAAGAGTTTTTGAAATTGTGAATGGTGAAAAAGTGGATACGGCTAAATGAATATCAATCAAACACAACACTTGCACTACTCACCGTGGGGGTCTCAACTGGCGCTGGGGCGGTGGGGGGTGCCGCTACTGCTCGAATAGCCAGGTATTGAGTCGCCTTCTGAAGGTAAGCAGGCCCTGAGTCTGCAGTAGAAGGATGGGGAGGGTGTTCCAAGTCTTGGCGGCGAGGTGGGAGAATGATCTGCCACCGCAGGCCGCTCTTGGGATGCGGGGGACGATGGCGAGGAAGAAGTCGGCGGAGAAGAGCTGGCGGTTGGGGGAGTAAAAGGTGAGTCGACTGTTGAGGTAGGCTGGTCCAGTGCTGTGGAGTGCCTTGTGTGCATGGGTGAGGAGTTTGATGCTTATCCTCTTGTTGCTGGGGAGCCAGTGGAGGTCTCTCAGGTGGGGTGTGATGTGGCTGCGGCGGGGATGTCGAGGATCAGGTATGCAGAGGCGATCTGAATCCGTTGTAGACATTTCAGGAGTTTGGCCGAGGCTCTTGCGTAGAGGGCCTTTCCGTAGTCCAGCCAGCTGCTGACGAGGGCATGGGTGACCGTTCTTCTTGTTTCTGTGGGGATCCACCTGTAGACCTTGTGGAGCATGCGGAGGGTGTTGAAGCAGGAGGGCGATATGGCGTTGACCTGCTTTGTCATGGAGAGAGTGGAGTCGAGGATGAATCCCGGGTTGCATGCGTGGTCAGTGGGTGTTGGTGCTGGTCCCAGTGCGGCCGGCCACCAGGAGTCGTCCCATGCCGAGGGAGAGGAGCCGAGGATGAGGACTTCTGTCCTGTCCGAGGTGAGCTTCAGACAGCTGTTATTCATCCAATCGGCGACCGCTTTTATACCTTTGTGGAGGTTGGTTTTGGCAGTGAAGGGGTCCTTGGTGAGGGATATGATCAGCTGGGTGTCGTCGGCATAGGAGATGATGTTGAGGTCATGTAGTTGGGCGACGTGGGTGAGCGGTGCCATGTAGATGTTGAACAACGTCAGGCTGAGAGATGAGCCCTGGGGTATGCCGCAGATGATTTTGGTGGCTTCGGAGTGGAAAGAGGGGAGGCGGACGCTCTGGGTTCTGCCGGATATCTCTTTATCTGCAAAATCAGACATGAGTAATTCCTTGGGGATACCACTCTGGAAATCATCCGAGTGGCAAAGGACATGTTTATAGGAGAGTGTTAAGTTTTATTGGGGTAACCCACTTAAAACTACCCGACCTGGGTCATTATGCAGTACAATGATAGGATGGTCATGGTAGCAATAGCTTAAACAAAAGAATATATACACCACTTTTGCTTTTCTGTGATGCTCAAATCTGACCTCATACACAGATCCATCACAGCTTACCCAACTTTCTTTTTCCCCCTCATTCAAAGAGCACTGTAAATAATGCATTTATTTCATTGCAATTGTGATTAGAGCAACTGTGTTGCCAAGCAAGTAATTTTTTGGATTTAAAGCGCATTCGATACCTCTCAATCTTTTGAAATTAAATTAGATTTGAGCATCACACAAAAGTAAATGTGGTATATATATTTTTTCGTTTAAGCTATTGCTCCCGCAACCATCCTATCATTGTAATGTTTATAAGAGATTGCAACAACATTTTTGTCCCTACAAATTCATTAAAAAACCAAAAGGTCGACACAGCGTTTCTTCTATCTAAACCGATGAAGGATTGTTCGTTGTAAAGATAAAAACCGTCCTGAAGAAGGTGTCAGATTTTCAACAAAAGCACCAAAACGCTGTGTCGACTTTTGGGTTTTTTAATGAATTGTTTTGTATTAATTTGTAAATGTGATGTATGAAACTATGTACAAGGCTAACACCTTGTTTTTAAGAACAAAACTGAATCACTTTTAATTAGTATTGGTTTGTGCATGATAACTAAATGCTCTTATGATGGTGTCTGTGTTTTATAAATATTATGTTGGATAATAGGTATTCTATGTTTGTTAAATTATAGGGTCTTACGGTAAGACTGGTTTGTGTATTACGAGTTGCCTGTTTACCTCCCATAGTTTTACTGTGGTAGGCGAGAGGGTACTTTTGAGTAATTGGCCATAGGCCTATTTGTAGGGACAAACATTTTGTTGCAATTTCTCACCCTGTCCTTTATTGGATTCGAGGGTATCTCCCTTTGTGTGGTTTTTAAATGTTTATAAGAGAGACAGACCCTATTATACGATGTATGCAAGAGCAGCTACTTCTGGATAAGGGTGTGCAAAATTGAATTTTTTTCTCGAAAGTTAAAAATTATACTTCTGAAATGAAATGTGATTTTTATTACAAAATTGTGAAATGCCAATAGAGGTTTGTAGAATGATAAAATATTCTCAGCAATATATTTTGCTTGTGAATGAACCTCCAGTAAGCAAAAATGATCCAACAATGTGTAATGTGAAATTTTAAGAATTTTGCATCATGTGAAAACTGGGAATGTTTCCCCCATTTTCTGGGGAACTATCCCTGGCTGGAAGTCAAGTCAAGTCAAGTCATAAAATTTGTATAGCGCACTACATACCCAGAGGGTTTCAAGGCGCTTAGGAAGGGGAGGAGGATTATTTGTCAAATATCCACGTTTTAAGCTGCTTTCTGAACGCTAGGTGGTTCTGGGTGAGGCGAAGGTAAGCGGGGAGTGAGTTCCATGTTTTAGCAGCCAGGTATGAAAAGGATCTGCCTCCCATGGTGGTCTTGTTGATGCGAGGTACAGTGGCGAAGGCTTGGCTGGAAGAACGTAGTTGGCGGGAGGGGGTGTAGAAGGACAGTCGAGAGTTGAGGCAATCTGGTCCAATGTCGTAGAGTGATTTGTGTGCGTGGGTAAGCAGTCGGAAAGTGATCCTCTTATTGACGGGTAGCCAGTGGAGGTCTTTAAGGTGACCAGAGATGTGTTCGTTGCGTGGGATGTCTAATATGAGCCTGGCTGAGGCGTTTTGGATTCGTTGGAGTTTCTTCTGGAGTTTAGCGGTGGTACCTGCGTAGAGGGTGTTTCCGTAGTCCAGTCGGCTCGTGACCAGAGCGTGGGTGACTGTTTTCCTTGTTTCGGAGTGAAGTAATTCGGGGTTCCCAAGGCCTACACGCTCCAGAGATAACCCACTTACACTCAAGAACTGTTGGCACGGAAACTGTAAAAGGCAAAGAACAAGTTTATTAAGACCCCATGGGGTGGTGGTACACTCAAACAGCACCCTTCGGCAATGCAAGAGGTATCACACCGAACACCGGTGTGACCCCGTTTATATACAGTTTGGGGCAATAAAAGATAGGCGGCATGAGTTAAGACACATCTTAAGGACATATATGGTCATGTTTTGGAATACTGCCAGCTCATTGGAGGGGGCACAACTCTGCTGGTCAGTTTGGTGCACATTCCAGAAGGTTTACGGGTCAATGGAACTGCGCATGTGCGGCTTGACCAGTACTAAAAATAGCCTGTTGCTGGGCAGATAGAAGTGGTCAGCGGAACGGACAACGGACTAAAGGGCACGCCGGCCACGAGGCCGCTCATGATCTAAGATGGCCGCTGCAACATTAAAAATGGCGTTTTCATATATAGCCAAGTTAAGGAGGACAACGTGTAGGTTCAGCTAATCGCTAATGCGGCCGGGCCAATTACGACAGACGAACCTTTTAGCGTTTAGCTGAATCTACCTCATAGTGAACATAATCAGGATGTTCGTCCTCGATGTCTATTAACATTATTTGTGTTACCTCTTGGTGAAGCATCATTTTGTCATGGGCAAGAGCTCGTCTTGATGGTATGCAAGTTGATAAACACATTGAACATAAAGCTGGGCCACATTGAATACATAGGCATATGAAAAACATGGCTCCTACAAGTATACAGAGAATCGTCAACAGTTTCCAGCCCCAAGTTGCAAGCATGGACCAGAACCATCCCGAAAGTGTCCAAGTTCCATTGTCCGGGTGAATCTCAGCTGCAATTTTATGAAGTTTGGAGATGGCATCATACACAGATGGAGAATTGTCCGGAATATATACGCAACAGCTGCTTCCGATAATTCTACATGCTCCCCCACGATCAGCCAAAACAACATCCAACACCATCCTATTTTGGAGCGTAACAATCCTGGAAATCTGTAGTTCTTCAGTAATATTCCCCAGGGCAATGGCAGTGTCATTCGCTACGGCCTCGACAACACGTGTCAGTCGTCTGATTTTCCGGCTGTTTAGTGCAGCCCCCACAAAGGAGAATAGTCCCAAATTAAAGTCCACATACTGTTGCAATGCAGTGTCTGTTTGGTCAACGTCCTCCAGGACAACAGTTCGCTTAACCCTATTCAAGACGAAGTCATGGTACAACGTATAATCATTGTGATACATTGGAGGGGCAATGAATACAGGAGGTAACACAAACGATACGTAGCACGTGCCCAACCACCCCAATGGAAGCTGATGGTAGCCCTTCGTTCCACAGATAAAATATGTATTTCGTGATGCAACAAATGAAATGCCATTCGGGCTATCAAACGTGAGAGTAGTATTACATTCGCTTTTTCCCACTGCAATCGAACCCTTGTTCCTGATACATAAATCGGCTTTTGTAGCAATGACATTTATAACATGGGCACTAGAGACATTGATGTTCCTCTGATTGCTGTATACCCGTGGAACAGACACATTATCAGGCCTGTACTCTTCCCATTCGAAACGAGTGCCCTCAGCCCGGGGAAACCCATCCTTGTCGTGGAAACATACTTTATTCAAGCGGAAAAGCACCCCCCCTTTTGTTGGCCACCTCATAGTAAAGAGGAGGGTGTACCAAGCGTTGCATGACCCATTATGCGAAAACGGGAGTGGAATAAGTGGGGTGCCCCCTCTCTTCTGGTGCCCTGGCAACATCCCACACACCCAGCAATTTGAAGTATTGGTCATGTTATGTGTGTGGTGTAGAATCTGAATGAAGCTGTTATTTAAGTACGTTTGGCGGTGTCGTTCTTCATGAAAGGGCAGTGTAAAATGAAAATGTTCAGACGGAGCCGGGGTAGTCGGCAGCAAATGTTCACGTACAGGCACCACAAGTTCGACTACCCAGGCTATAACAGCTATCACCACAATGGTCAAGACAAAGAGAAAAGCACCCAATATTTTCTTATCACGGGATGCCGTTGATGCCATAGTTCAAGAATGTTCGTGCAAAGTCTCAAATGGCACAAATTGTTCACAAATTGTTCACAAACGTCTCAGATACACGTACGTATATACCTAAAAAAGAAAAATACGGTGCTGAACTCCGAGGTAGCCGTTGTTTTCTTCTCCGGGCCAAGACGGGTGTCGCTACTCTGGCAGAACTGATCCCCCCCCCTTGGAATTCCCGGTTTCCGTTTCACAAACCTGGAGCGGTAACCAACCAGTCATTAAAAAAAAAAAAAAAAAAAATCTTCTTATCGTGGGCACAGGTTATAGCGCTCTCTTCCAGCAGCAGATTGGTCCGGGAAGGCTCCCTCAACTTCGGCCGACGTCACAGCTGGGCTCTTTTCTTTCTCCAAGATCTCCTTATAATCAGTCAACACAGCAGGAGTCACCAGATCCGGAGAGACACGGCGACAATGTGTCGAATGCACCCACCGCTTTCTGTTGGTCACTCGTACTGCGGTGCGGGTCGCAAGGAGGACCTGCTCGGGGCCCTTCCACCTGGGCTCCAGACTGCTTGCTCTCTCAAACGAGCGTATCATAACATGGTCCCCAGGACGAAGATCATGGCCCTCTCCAATAGAGTTATCAGGGAGCGCTTCTCGAACCTGTTGATGAATAGAGAGCAAATCATTTGTTAATCGTGCCAAATAATCATTCATCATAACACAAGGCACATCATGTATTAATCGCGGCTTGGGCACCCCCCAAATATTCATAGGGCGGCCAAACACCACCTCATAAGGCGTAAGGCCGGTTCGTGAGTGGGGTACTGATCAAAGAGAAAGCAGTGCTAGCGGCAAAGCATCTGGCCACTTCAACGATGTAGACGCCACAATTTTGGCCAGTTTAAGCTTCAACGTAGCATTGTACCGCTCGACCAAACCTGCTGACTGAGGGTGGAATACAGCGTGGAACTTCTGCTGAATCCCTAGCCCCTTCAGTACATATTCCACAATCTTTCCAACAAAATGGGGCCCATTATCGCTCCACAAAAATTTGCAAACTCCAAAGCGAGGAAAGAATTCCTTAAGCAACACCTTAGCTGTTGTCAAAGCCGTATTGTCTTTCGTGGGGTAGGCCTCAACCCATTTGCTAAAAGCACACACCACCACTAGGACGTACTTCAGGTTATTGCAGCGCTCGAGTTGGATGTAGTCCATTTGAAGCACTTCAAATGGTGCAGAAGGTGGAACGAACCCTCCTTTCGGAGTATGGGTCCCCTTTCCAGGATTGTGTTGCAAACATACCAGGCAGGTCTGCACTACTCTCTTTGCAGTATTAGCAATCTCGGGATGTTCCCAAACTCGTGTTAAAAGCCGAGTGATTGCAAGAGCTCCGACATGAGCCAGTCCATGTGTCATCTGGACCATCGCCTGTAAGTAAGCCGCAGGCAATTTCCACTTCTCCATGTCTTTGCTTCTCCAACAACCCTCATCATCTAGTACCCCATCTGCTGCCCAAGCCGCAAGTTCAGATTCAGTAGCTTATTTTTGAATATCCAATATTTCTGCTCTAGCATCATTCCATCGCTCAGCCTGCGATTGTACCACATACATGGGGGAGCTAGTTCGGGACATAGCCGTTTGTCTAGCTATGCTGTCTGCAAAGGCATTTCCTTGACCCACTTTATCCGTAATCTTTTTGTGGGCACTGCATTTTACTATCGCTACTTTCTTTGGGCCTAACAGCGCATTTAGGAGATCACGCACTAGTTCTCCGTGCATAATGTGCTCTCCGTGAGATGTCAAAAACCCACGTTCTCTCCAAAGTAGCCCAAAGTCATGTGCCACTCCAAAAGCGTACAGACTGTCCGTGTATATGTTCACACATAAACCAGCGCTCAGTTCGCAGGCTCTTGTTAAGGCTATCAGCTCTGCTGCCTGAGCCGACTTTTGTGGTATCCTAGCTGTTTCTACCACTGTCTTAAGTGTCGTGATCGCATATGCTGCGGAAGTCGTACCATCTGGCAGCCTTAGACACGATCCATCAACCCACAGTTCCCCATCCACATCTGGAAGTGGCACATCCTGTAAGTCGACACGACCCTTTGTCTGTTCCACGGTCAGGAAAACACAGTCGTGATGTTTTTCTTCCTGACCCTCCTCGGCGGGATAGGGCAATAAAGTGGCAGGGTTCAAAGTAGCACATCTTTTCAATGTAATATGTGGCGCCAAGAGTGTCAGCTCGTATCCTGTTAGCCGTGCACTCGTGAGATATTGGGTCTTGGTTTGGTTTAACAGGGCATCTACTGCGTGAGGAACTAACACCAACAATTTGTGTGATAACACTATTCCCTCACTCTGTCGTATGGCTACTGCAGTTGCTGCTACCGCTCGAAAACACCCGGGCAACCCTCGTGCTACAGGATCCAAAATGGCAGAGAAGTATGCACATGGTCTCTGCTTATCCCCGTGCAATTGCACTAACACTGACAACGCGCACCCATCATTCTCGTGCACGTACAATGTGAAAAGTTTCGTATAGTCTGGTGTACCTAACACGGGTGCGGAACAAAGGGCCTGCCTCAACTGCTCAAAAGCTTTCTGACATTCATCTGTCCACTCAAGAGGCATTGGTGTAGCTTTGGACAGTAATGCTAGCAAAGGTTTTATGATATGTGAAAAGCCCATGATCCATTGCCTACAAAAGGACGTCAACCCTATAAAGGCACGTACATCTCTCTGCGTGCGGGGGACTGGTGTGTCTAAAATTGCTTGAATTCGATCAGATGTTAATGCACGCCCCTCCTTAGACAACAGATGACCGAGATAGGTCACCTGGGGTCTACAGTATTGAAGCTTTTTCTTGGAAACCTTATGATTGTTTTTTGCCAAAAAGGAAAGCAACGCAAGTGTGCTCTGTTCACATTGTGCATAGGAGTCAGCGGCAAGCAGAAGGTCATCCACGTACTGGATGAGCGCAACGCCAGACTGCAATTTAAAAGAATCTAGCTGCCTTTTCAAAGCCTGGCTGTAGATGCTAGGACTTTCAGTATATCCTTGGGGAACACGACAAAATCTATACGATTTATTATTGAGCGTAAAACCGAACAGATATCTGCTATCAGGATGAACAGGGATGGAAAAGAACGCATTCTTTAAGTCAATAACACTAAAGGTGGTGGCTGTCGGTGGAACCAAGGTAAGCAAGGTCGTAATATCAGACACCACCGGGTATTGGGGAATGACAATTTTGTTGATCTCTCGCAAATCAATAATAAATCGATATATTTTGCCGTCAGTGTCTCTCTTAAGAATCGGAAGAATAGGACTGTTACAAACATTATAAGGGACCTCCTCCACAACCCCTGCAGAAATCAAATCCTGAACAATATGTATCAATGCAATTTCACCGTCTCTCGAAATCTTATACTGTGGCACTCGTGGTAGAGGGGCCCCCTCCTTAACAGTAATGTGTATTGGTGGAATACGCATCTCTCCCACATCCGTATCTGAGGTCGCCCACAACGTATGCGGTAGAGAGGCCAAAGCTGGAATGTCTAAAATAGCATAAAATCTGTCAGGGTCAGGGTAATTGTCATTCAGGATAACCCGCACTCCCTCTGGAGCGCAACGTATTGTCGCTCGAAAATATTTAAGCAAATCAATGCCCAGGATATTGTCTGGGGTATGGGGTGATAACAAAAATTGGCCGAAACTAAAGTATTTGTCTATGCATAGAGCAAGGGGCTTGAACAATGGGCTGGGGGAGGGTGTGCCATCAAACCCTACACACGTAATCATTTCGCCAGACAGGGGAGCCCTCGGAACCAAATTTTTCGACAAAGCGCTACGAGTAGCTCCTGTGTCGACTAGAAATTGATCAGTAGAACCCAGAATGCCCGCTGTTACATATGGACCTTGCTGATCTACCGGCACTTCAACTGATTCCTTACCCCATCCTACGCAATCCTATGCATGCACATAATCCTGATGTTCCACATTCTCTCCTTCCGAAATCTGATATTGATTCCGTCTATCAAACGTATTTCGTTCGTCCTGGCCACGGCCCCTCTCCTCAACCTGTCTACGATCACCTCCGCCACCCCTCGCTCCAGTATAACCTCCTCTTGACCTTCCACTTCCTCGACCACGCTGACTACGCTGTTCACGAAGTACCGGACAATCTTCGGCCCAATGCCCAAACTCCTTACAATAAGCACACTGATCCTCCGCAATGTCCGTACGACCATACGATGCGTTTCCTCCACCTCGTCTACCTCTATCATTCCCTCTACCCTGTGTTCCCCGAACTTGCGCCAACATCACCTTCGTTTTCAATTCCTTCGCCTTTTTCTCTACACTTTCTTTAGCCTCCACTTCCTGTCGCTCATAATACTGAGCCATAGTTAACAAGGACGCAGGGGTCGCTGTGGCCCAGGAACTTTCACTCGACTTCAATCGTTTTGCAATCTCTGGTAGGAGATTAGCTACATACTTATCTACAAACAAATGCCGGCCCGTATCGTCTGTTAAAGATTGGCCACTGTAATCATGAAATGCTTCCTCGAAGCGTGTAAAGAAATCTGAAACCGTTTCATCCGGTTTCTGCTTACACGACGTTAGCATGGTCCAATCAATCTTTTTGGAGGGAACAAGCGTTTTTAATTTATTCAAGATAGCTGCCGGCAGATCTAGAATTAACTGGCAAGGCTTACAGGCTGGTTCTCTATCTAAATCTGCAGCATTTATTTCTTTCCATGTTCCCCCCAATATCGTTTCATCATTATTTTTACGAATTTGCCTCCACATATCAGGTGGTAATATTAGCCCAAAAAACAAATCTATATCCACAAGAGTCATCACACAAGATGATATAGCCCCCTCCACCCCCTCATAAAATGCCGCCGGATTCTTCCGAAGATCAGGTAGAGAATGTTTCAATGCCATGACATCTGCTCTATTCCACGGCGTATATACCCAATTATACACAAAATACCCTTTCGTATCCTTCGACAATTTATCATCATCCGTACCTTCCCCTTTTGGTGGAACATACAAAGGCGCGGCTTCACGCATAGGCATAACATGCAACGCAGAACTCTTATCTGAACCACGGAGAGAGCACTCCTTAGCCTGCCCATTATTGCCCGAACCAGACTCCTTTTGCCTCTTTTTCCTCTCCTCCCGTAATCCGGCTGTCTCATCCCGTAGCGCGATCAATTGCTTGAATAGGTCGTCAGCATCTGAAAGATCAAAATCACCTTTAGCCAAATTCTCACGATATACTGCCAACGATTTAGATTCTAACGTGTCTGAAAGTTCCCGATACGCGCCTACAACTTCATCCGCCAAACTAGACAGAAAATACATTAATTCAAGATCCGACCACGCTTTCTTTTCTTCTAACAACTGCTCCTGGGAAACACAATTCTTAGTTACTTTACGAGCCCAACTCCGCAAATGAGCGGACCTTGCCGCAGTAAACCTGAGAGCAGATATACCCTTGTGATCCGACTTATCCTGTCCATCATCCTCTGAATCCCCAGCTGGAGCCGTCGGCGAAACATATGGAGGTGGTGACCGATCTAACAAAGAAAAATCATCAATTTCATTATTAAGGACAGGATAAAGTGGTCGGCGGATAGGAAATTGACCAGTCGTTTGCAATTTACGTTCCCGTTCCTCCCTTTCTTTCTTCTCCTGAGCCTCCTTTTCCTCAAGCTGTAAAGCCTTATCCTGAGCAGCCTTACGCTGCTCTTTGTCCGCCAAGGCAACTTCACGCTTCATTCGCTCACGCGCCGCTTTCTCCCACATTCGCACGCAATCAAACATATTTTGTCTAGACCTGCGTTGAAACAAACATTGCTCTACAAATTGTATTTTACTTAAATCAAACGACCCGTGTAGAGGCCATTGCAATTCAGGGTCGGCCTTGGTGTACTTATGCCATAATTTACTGTACATAATAGGGGGAAGGCCAAATTTTATATACATGTCCCTATTTGGTGTTCCCTCTGGGGGAGCCGGCTGTGCTTCTGCTAACCTAATTGAGGTACCTTCTCCAAGACAACACATTCCTCGGAGTGTGCTGAAAACAGGCATGTTCAAAAAGTATCACGAAAACGTGACACCACACAAAATGGCACTTACAGTTCTTCACACAAGTGTGCCGCTCAGAGGGAAAAAAACAAAGTTAGAGAAACATCTCTACATGCCTGCCTATGTGAAGTGCACTACACATATAAGTTCAAAGATCACAAATTCACAATGCTAGCTAACTCAAATCAAAGACGTAGATCGTAGGACTTCGGCAAGCGTCCGAGGACTGCCTTACCGATCACAAATCACAGAATTTCAGTAAGCATCCGAAGACTACCTTACCGAACACAAATCATAGGACCTCAGTAAGCGTCCGAAGACTACCTTACCGATCACAAAGCTTACCCAAATTCCCAAATGTCCAGATTCCAACTGCCAAGGTCTTGTAAGCCAAATCAGCCAAACTGCACTTTCTCAGCGATGCAGACACTCGAAAACTCAGTCGTAGACCGGCGCCACCTGGAAGGTCAGATCGGAAGGAAAGGAAAAAACACCGTGGCAGCCAAGACTCGGGTCACTCGTGGCAGCGCGCGTCCATGGCGAGTTTCCAAGCCTTCGTCACGACCTCTCCTTCGGGCATCCGAGTCGCCGATGAGTCCCTTCGTGGTCGCCAATTGAAGTAATTCGGGGTTCCCAAGGCCTACACGCTCCAGAGATAACCCACTTACACTCAAGAACTGTTGGCACGGAAACTGTAAAAGGCAAAGAACAAGTTTATTAAGACCCCATGGGGTGGTGGTACACTCAAACAGCACCCTTCGGCAATGTAAGAGGTATCACACCGAACACCGGTGTGACCCCGTTTATATACAGTTTGGGGCAATAAAAGATAGGCGGCACGAGTTAAGACACATCTTAAGGACATATATGGTCATGTTTTGGAATACTGCCAGCTCATTGGAGGGGGCACAACTCTGCTGGTCAGTTTGGTGCACATTCCAGAAGGTTTACGGGTCAATGGAACTGCGCATGTGCGGCATGACCAGTACTAAAAATAGCCTGTTGCTGGGCAGATAGAAGTGGTCAGCGGAACGGACAACGGACTAAAGGGCACGCCGGCCACGAGGCCGCTCATGATCTAAGATGGCCGCTGCAACATTAAAAATGGCGTTTTCATATATAGCCAAGTTAAGGAGGACAACGTGTAGGTTCAGCTAATCGCTAATGCGGCCGGGCCAATTACGACAGGAGGGGATCCAGCGAAATGTTTTTCTGAGCATGCGAAGAATGTTGAAGCAGGAAGAGGATACGGCGCTGACTTGTCTGTTCATTGAGAGTGATGAATCCAGGATGACGCCAAGGTTCCGTGCGTGGTCTGTCGGGATGGGTGCTTTTCCGAGGGCTTCCGGCCACCAGGAGTCGTCCCAAGCAGAGGGGGATGAACCTAAGATGAGGACTTCTGTTTTGTCTGAGTTCAGTTTCAGACGGCTTTGTTTCATCCATTCGGCGACTTCTTTCACTCCTTCGTGTAGGTTAGTTTTGGCGGTGCTGGGGTCATTGGTGAGAGAAAGGATCAGTTGAGTGTCGTCCGCGTAAGAGATGATGTTGAGGTTGTGTTGGCGTGCGATAGCCGCGAGGGGGCTCATGTATACGTTGAAGAGGGTGGGACTGAGTGAGGATCCTTGAGGTACGCCGCAGATGACTTCAGAGGCCTCGGACTTGAATGGAGGAAGGCGGACTCTCTGGGTTCTTCCGGTGAGGAACGAGGTGATCCATTCAAGTGCTTTTCCTTGGATTCCAATGTTATTGAGGCGTTGTAGAAGGGTGCTGTGGCAGACTGTGTCAAAGGGACTCGTTTAGTTTAATCAGGCTCCCTAATGCCTGGAGAGACACATACTGTGGTGAGACATGTTAAGGTTTATTTAGTAGCATGCAGGTTATACCATTATCTGGATCACTTTCCAATAGGTTCCTCTGTACAGATGGGGTGGAAGAGGATTTAAATGGACAGTTGTCACATTTGGATCAATTACCTGTCACCAGAAACTTGATTTGTTGACCCAGTCTACTAACATTGAGCATTAAGACTTAAACCAAAATTACTAATGGAGGCACTGATGTCAGCAGAGGAGGATAAAGAAAATAAGTTTTTTTTTTCATAATGAGTGAAATGGAGAGACTTAACATTAGCACATTCCTGTGATGCTATCAAGGAGTTGATTTGAAGTAGGTTTTTTGAGGACTCCGCCCAGTTAAGTTTAGGATAGTTTGCAAGATGCTTGAGACAGGGTTGGCTGGTTAAAAGGTGCACCACAAGAATACCCTGAGCCAGAAGCACAGGAAAGGATCTGGGTAGGAGAGAGTGAGCATCCATATGCCTAAAAAATGTTGATGAACAGAAGGCAGGGCGGCTACTTGTATGCAAGCTTCAGGAGAACACCTCTCCTTAATCACTACTGTGATCATGTCCTGCCTGGAAATCTGCAATGGTGTCTATACAGGCTTCCCACTAAGTACCCTTGCTTTGCTCCAATAAATAAAAGGTTAGGCTGTTCGGACTAAAACTCCATTATAATACCCCTGCCCTGGATCTCTCCACTAGCTCTCGGGGAGAGAGAGGGTGTCATTTAAAGCACTCTCTCTTCTCTACAAAGTAGTAAGGGGCATATTAGCAAGAACCTCGTTAAAATAATCGCTGTTTTAGCAGCAGGAAACTGCCGCTAAAATAGAGATAATGGGCTTGCTAATATGTGTTATAGAATTCCAATAGAAGCCCAGGTTAGATGTGCAGGACATCTAACCTGGGCTTCTATTGAAATTCTATAACACATATTAGCAAGCCCATTATCGCCGTTTTAGCGGCAGTTTCCTGCCGCTAAAACAGCGATTATTTTAACAAGGTTCTTGCTAATATGCCCCCTTAGACTGACTTATGAACTAAATAGCTAGCTATAAATAGCATATGGATAGGTATGCCTTCCTATAGGTCTTCCTTAATTCCTTAATACCAGAATTGTTGGAGGTTTAATCCTGGGGACAGAGTGCAACCCTTCCCTCTTCCTTTATGCAATTCAACTAGTTTTAAAGAATAATGGTTTGTCCACACAGGGGATTAAAACCTTAGTAACTTGTTTTCATGGCATTGCAGAAGATAGTGTGAATTCCTGTGTGCTGACATGTAGATATCGGATATGACTATCCAATACATATTTGGGGTGGTCTCAGCAGCAATACTAACTGAAACATGTCATAGTGTTTTATTTTTAGATAGTTGCATGAAGTTTAGAATGTTTAAGGTTGCTGTACCGTACCTTGATTTGATAAAGCCATTCTGACCCACATGTTATGTCATGGCTCAGAGGAGAGAGGAGGACACACACCTCTTCCTGCAAACCGACCCTAGAGGAGCTGTAGGGCATGAGAGCAGCAAGGGAGTTGATGCTGCAGAAGGCTAAGTTCAAACATGGAGGAGGCTACTTCAAAGAGGGCCTTGGGGGGGAGGAGGGCAGAAGCGGAGATCACCCTGGGCCGGGAGAAAGGATGAGCTTGTTGATAGAGATTCAAGAAGACTATTGAAAGGATGGTCGGGGGCCTTCTTAAGCCCATGAGGCGGAAGTCGGACGTCTTCTTACATAGCCAGGTTTTGGCCTACAGGCAGATGCCATAGAAGGAACTTGAGTTTAGCCCATTGGAACTCCTATCTGGCCACCGTGTTAGAGGACCTCTCAGTTTGATGAAGAAGGGGTAGGAGCAAGCTACCAAAACACCCTCCACAGAGGCTGCTGGCTCTCAGAAATGGGATGTGGAACTTCTAGAAGAAGACTTATGAAAACCTGGAAACCAGCCAGGATGTGATGATGCTAAGGTACGACCAAAGAGGCCACTCTGGTCGAGTTTCAACCTTGACAAAAAGTGGGGGTTACAGAGCCAGTAGAGTCCAGGGCCTACAAGACTACTTATCAAGGTTTTATGACATAAAAGACAGGATAGGGTAGGTCAACTACTTGGTAGACCTCACAATACTCCAAGAGCATTCCATTTCAATTGCCTCAAATCTTATTATGAAAGGTATGAAGTCACCATACTCCCGGTGTCAGATGAGGTTGAAGAGAAGATTGAACCACTTCCTTACCTCCTATCTTCCCAGGAGTAGGATGGGTCAGGGGAGCTTGTCAACCTCTCCTCTATCCTGACCCTAGAACAGCAGAGGGACTGTTGGTATTTGCTGGAGAAGTTTGCGTCACTGTTCTCCCTCAACCCTGGGCTCACACATTTGTGTACCCATGACTCTGCCACAGGGGACAGCATGTCTGTAAATAATAACATTTCCAGGTCATCTGACAAGGTGAGGGCCAGCGTTAAGGAGGAAGTCTCCAAAATGTTCAGAGCACTTTAATAGTCCCTGGTCCAGCCCAGTGATGCTGGCACCCATAATTGCCCCAATGGGTGCCACCCCAGAACTCAGGTTCTGTGTGGATTATAAGGGGGCTTAACTCAGTTATCAAAATTCATAATTACCTCATCCCCTGAGCTGAGGAGCTCCTACGCAGGCTGTGAGCTGCCAAGCTCCTGAGTACTTTGATTTGATATCAGGGCACAGGCAGATTGCCCTGAATAAGGGGACTAAAGAGAGGTCTGCATTCCCTTCTACCCTAGGAAATAATAGTGTAGACAGATGCTTCTGAGCATGACATAGGAACTGTACTATCACAGTTACACGAGGAGGGCTTAAACCAACCTAAAGCCTTGACCAGTAGAAGTTTACTTCTTAAGAAAAAGAGGTGGAGTGCTATTGAGAGACAAGCCTTTTCTGTGGTCTGGGCACTGATGAAGCAGAGAGCATACATGTTTGGGGCTCACTTTTGAGTTCAGACAAACCACAGGCTCCTTAGATGGCTCATGTGGATGAGGGGTGAGAATCCCAAAGTGTTGAAGTGTTCCATCTCCTTACAGGGAATTTACTTCATTGTAGAACACTGCCCTGGGACAGACCACGCCAGAGCTGATGGTCTATTTGTGTTTTTCCACCTTAGTGATGAGAACTCCCATGAGAAAAGATGGTTCTCCCCGCTTTCAGCCAGGGGAACTCATGGTATACCTGTCAGCGTTTAGTGTACTCTTTCCACAAACGTTTTTCCTTCTATCTTCCTGTTTGCTGAAATTCATTATTGTTGGCTTTTAAGTCCCTAGTAAAGTGTTTCTCCATGTACTTAGGGCCTGGTAATTGAATGCTATTGGCGAGACTGCAGCACTAATCGTACCCCCAACTTCAGTAGCCCTTCAGAACATGTCCCAGGCCTGCCATTACAGCCTGTGTGCAATTGTAAACTGTAATTTCGACCTGGCAAAATAAACCTTTGTCCAGGCCAGAACTTTCCTTTATAAATCATATAAGTCACCCCTATGATAAGCCCTAAACAGGCCCATAGGGAATGGTATATTGTATTTAGAAAGTGGGAAATATGTTTTTAAGTTTTATATATCCTGGTAGTGAAATCTCCTCAATTATTTTCTCACTACGGTAAGGCTCATATCTTCCATTGGATAACATTGGGTTACTTTATTACATGTAATAAGTGGAAACATTTGAATTAGAACAGGTAGGAAAGTCATGTTTACACTGAAGGGAATTGAAATTTAAAAAACCTTCTTTAATGGTAGTCTGATATTAAGTCACAATTTTCAAAATGCCACTTTTGGAAAGTTGGCCTTTTCGTATCCTACCCATTTGGTGCCTGCAGTCTGTGTCCTGGGTGTAGTTCGCAATTGGCCTTTGTGTATTCCTCCCTGAAAGTGAGACAAAGCAGGACTTGCCTTTGGCAGGATGTGTCATTCTGCCAGGATAAAATCCCACTATTAAAATGATTTGACTAGAGGTTTAGTGATGCTGTTAGTTTCCTAGGATAAGAACTGCTGTAAAATCTATGCACTTTGTACAGATGAGACCTCTGTTTAACCTGGCGTTACAGAATGATGCACAGTTTTCTGTGTCATGGATCCATCACGTTATGGGAGTGTTGAAGATAAATGTACTTGCTAACATTGATTTTCGCCATTGATTATTAGACCTGTTGATTGCTTCTCCAGGTTGCTAATTGTACTTAAACTCTTGTATTGTGTGGTAGGAGAGGGGAACAGAATAGTGTCTTAAGGAGGCAAAAATCTAGCTGTCTTTCCCTCCAACGAGCTCAGGGTCTTACTGTGGGGAGAATGGACTCTCTGACAAACAAAGCGGGTGATAACAGTAGTGTAGCTATTATTAGACCAGCACGGGTAGTAGCAAACACAAGGGAATGAAGGACAGAGCGCAGAAACTTTTCGGACACTCACCCCCAGTCACAGATTTGGGTTGAATCCATCCTCGTTCTTTAACTCACTTTGCCATCCTAGTTCAGACCCAGCTATATGCAAATCAGTCTTGACCCTGTGCCTCATGGGAACTGTCCAGCCCAAATTGCCAAGCCAGGTCTTCCCTGGACCAGAAACAAGCATCCTGGGACCAGTCCCAGGGTAGCACCCTTCATCAGTCAAGCTAGCTTTGAATCCAGTGGGAAAGTGAGCAAGGGGCCCACGTCCGGGCATACCCTGCAGACATAGGGCGGACAAAGCCAACACAAGGAGATAATGGACAGAGCACTGGAACTTTTCAGACACTCACTCCGAGTCACAAATCTGGGTTGAATCCATCTTCGTTCTTTAGCTCACTTTGCAACCTCAGATTAGACCCAGCTATATGCAAATCAGTCTTGACCATGTGCCTCATGAGTATAGTCCACCCTGAACTGCCAAGCCAGGTCTTCCCTGGACCGGAAACAGGCATCCTGGGACTGGTTTAGGGGTAACACCGCTCATCAGCCAAGCTAGCTTAAGTCCAGTGGCACCAAGGCCCGGGGGATGAGCAGCAACTGTACCCTAGTTATGCCAGAGGCGTAACAGGAGTGATGGGCCCCTCTGCATAGTGTGGTGAGGGTTCCTGAGTTTCTCATATCTCACAGATATTCATTGGTCTTAGTCTGATTTGATGTCGCTGAAGAGTTAGGTGCCCTTGTAAATTCAAGGCTCCACCCTGCAGTGCAAGGGACTGCATTATGCCCCTGAATTATGCATATCTTTTAATATCCACCAGGAGGTGCAAAGTTCCCATGCTTCTTGTTTCCCCAGGGCACATTTCTCCCTTGCTTGCATTGCATTGGATATTTGTCCTTTGCGGCAGGCAGGGTGTGGTAATAAAACAATCACCGTCAGTTCTGCTTGATGTCTGCAAGTCTGTCTACAGCAAGGAGGCTGCTGCAGCTTTTTCGCATGGGATTGGGTCTTCTTTGTCTTACACATATGCTGTTCTCTAAAATCAGCGGTACAAAAGGGGGTGGTGATGGACGGAGCATCTGAATCAATCAAACACTCACACCCAGTCAAAAGATCTGGGTTTAATCCATCACTGTTCTTTAGCCTACTCTGCTACCCCAGTTCAGACATGGCTATATGCAAATCAGTCTGACCCTGTGCCTCATGGGAACAGTCCAGCCCGAAACTGCCAAGCCATGCCTTCCCTGGACTGGATTCAAGCTTCCTAGGACCGGTTTCTGGCATTACAGCCGTCTTCAGCCAGGCTTGCTTGAATCCAGTGGCAAGGTTCTCTAAAATCAGATCACCATCACTGAGATAGCCTCCCACACATAAAATAGGGAATTAAGGGCTAAATGTAAGAAGCCAAATACCGGTCGGTAACGGCTGAAAATACCGAATTTCAGCCGTTAACGACCTGTATTTGGATATTGAGATGTAGGGGCCCAAAAAAGACTGATTCGGTAAATACGAGTCGGTAATTTACCGAATCGGAATTTACTGAATCGGAATTTACCGAATCGGAATATTCCGATTCAGTATTTACCGATTGGGTATTTACCGATTCGGAAATTACTGAATTCTTATTTACCGAATCGGTAAAAAGAAATGGTAAAAATTTTGTTTTTAGATGTAGGAAACTTCTAAAATACCGAATTTCATGAAATTCGGAATTTAGGAGTCGGTATTTACCATGGATTGAAAGCAGGTGGTAACCAGGTGCAGGCTATAAAAAAGGCCCCAAAATGCATTAATGTGACCAGAATGGCGGCATTCTACGTGATAGCAAGGCGGCTATGGCTACAGTCAGCAGGAGAGAGGGTCTGGAGAAGGGAGGAGTAAGTCTACAGACAGAGGATAACGCTATTTCAACTCACTAAGCCAGAGATATTACAAAGGTACAGGCTACACCCCCAACCCATCCTGGACTTGATCAGGGACCTGCACCCACTTTTGGAGCACCCAACCCCAAGGGCGCAAGCCATACCACCCCATGTGCAGGTGCTCTGTAGCCTACCCTGCTTGCATCTGGGAGTTACCAGGGGGTGATTGCTGTGGTAGGTGGGGTGTCTCGGAGCTGCCTATCCTGTTTTTTTAGGAAGTTCCTAGAGGCCATGATGCAGAGGATGCATCTTTACATCTGCTTTCCTAATGCACACGTGGAACGGCTGAAGACCAAGACTGACTTTTATCAAATTGCACATTTCCCACATGTCATCGGCTGTATTGATGGCACCCACATCCCTATATGCCCACCTGCTGCCACAGAGTACATTTACAGAAACAGGAAGTCAACTAACTCTATCAATGTACAGGTAATCTGTGATGCCAACAACATAATCACAGACATTGTGGCCAAGTTCACAGGAAGTGCCCACGACTCCTACATCTTTCAGAACAGTGGGATCTACACACGCCTGACAGCGGGGGAATTTTGCGAAGGATACCTGCTAGGTAAAACACTGTAACACACCCGGATAGATATTGCAGATGTATGTGTATGTGTGCATGTGAGTAATAGCTTTCTCATTTACAAATAGGGGATAGTGCATATGCCATCCGCTCATTCATCCTGACACCCTACCTCAACCCTTCAACCCGCAGTCAGAGACGATACAACCAGGCACACAAATCCACTAGGAACGTTGTGGAGAGCACCTCTGGGCTGTTAAAAAGCAGGTTCCACTGCCTCCACAAAAGTGGAGGGGCACGGCAGTACTCGCCAATCATCTGCTGTAAGATCATTGCAACTTGCGCAATGTTGCACAGCCTTGCTACAAAGAAGGGCTCAGAGGTGGAATTGAGCGACTATGAAAACCACGTTGATGAACATGCACTGCCTGAACCAAACACAGCAGGAGTTGCGCCACCAGCAGATGACAGACAGAGATGGGCTGAGATCACACTGAACTTTTTTTGAGTAAGTAAAGAGACACAGACAGATGGAGTATGCACCCATTATAGTTTAATATTTGGCACTACACAGGTACTGGAAAAGCACAAATGTGCAACAAAAATGTCATCCATTTAATAATGGTAGTCCTGGCTCACTTCCCCATTTAAGGTCATGGAGTGTGGGCTGTATAAGTCATTTCTGGCCACGCCTACCAGTGCCAGATGAAAGTGGCTGGCTGTCCCCACTGGGTATTTGGGCTGTTGGCTCACCATGGCGCCTGCTGCTCCTCCGTGTCTCAACAACAGGGGGGCTTGTCATGCTGCTCCTACTGGTGCTCTCATCACTTTCCGGTACATCCAGAGCAGCAGTTTGGGCTGTCACCTCATTGCAGCTGTGTGTTAGTCCCTCTTGCATGTTGATGCATCGTCTGCATAGAAGGGACGTGGCTGTGGCCATGCAGTTCATTGCCTTAGTTTGTTGATGCACATGCTGCCTGTCCTTGCGCCTTGCTAACCTGTCCTCGTCAAGTTTAGTGCACAGAAGCTGCACCGATTGTGTCATGTCCCGCACACCTGTGGCCATCTCCCGCATCCCTGCAGCCATCTCCCTCATACCTGATCCCATCTCTTTATTCTCATTGACCAGTGCACTGATGCCTTTCCCTATGTTTTCCATATGTGTATTCATGTGCCTCATCTGGCGTTGCACAGACTGGATGGCCTTCCCCTGCATTCTTTGAATCTTTACCATGCTACCCCCCAGCCCACGGAAGACACTGGGACCCTCCACATGTTGTGCAGCACTGCTATCTCTGGGCCTGCGGCGTCTGGTACCTGTATGGGCACCCTCAGCACTGGAATGCTGTGTGGCAATGCCTCCTTCCCCAGCCAAGGTTTGAGTGTCACCCCCCTCCATTTCACCTGCTGAAGTTTCCATTTAAACCAGTGGAGCAACTGCATGCCTCCTGCTCTTTTGAGGTGCAGGTGTTGTTTGCGGCAGTGACCCAGGCAGTTCAGGTGAGGACAGTAGCTGAGGGGATCCTGGACGTTCTGGGGAGCCTGCAGATGTGGAGACATTTCAAGGTTTCGGGTTGGTGGCAGTGGTGTTGGTGCACCAGTGTCCTCTGTGGCATTCTCTGCACTTGTGCCTGCCTCCTGGCTGTCATCCCTCTGTGGTGCAGTGCCTTCCTTCTCCCTGGTACGCCTGCGAGATGTCTCGCCTGTGGACATATAAGCGTACATTAGCTCTTTGCTCCTGCCTCACTGCTTCAACAATTAAAATATTCTCACTGAAACACTGTACATATTGCCTCAGCTTGATTATGACTGATATGTTTTGCCTAACTTGTAGCTTGCTGTGCTGTATGACATGGTAGGTCTTTCAATGACTACATGTCCCATAATGTACTGCTCCTGTATAGTGCTACCTCTACTGGAGTGGGGTAAACTTTGCCACATAGGGAAAAGGGAAGGTGATGGGGTGGGGCTGTTTGCTGTGCATGCGTCTTACCTTTTCTGGTGGCAGCTCTGGCTGAGCTGTCTGCATCTCCCAGTCCACAGACGCTCTCTGGTTCAATGGTAGACCCCACCAGCTCCTCCAGCTCAGTCAGGGGAGGTGCAAGATTCTTCCCTCCTCCAGTTTTGTTTGCCTCTTTGTGGAGGTCTGCAATTTTCTTCTAAGTCATGCTCCTGAGGTCATACCACCTCTTTTTCAGGCCATCTATGTCCCTTGGAGTCACTTCTACAGCATTCACCTTTGACTGTATTTCCAGCCAAATCTTTCTTTTGTCAAATTCAGCCACAGTCAGGGACTGGTTTCCAAACAATTTCTGGTGTTCTTTGACCACCTCCTCCACGAGGACCTGCACCTCCATGGTGCTACATTTTATTTTCCTCTTCCTCTCTGGAAGTTCCTTTTCACTGCTACTATCCATTTTCCAACTTTAAAAGCACAAAAAAGTTTTCCTGTGGCTCAGGGACTCAGCTCTGCTTTCGCTGCCTCTCGAGAAGCTTCTAATTACTTCCAGCTGCCTGGGTGTAGCCACTTCCTGGTTGGGAGGGGGTGGGTGGTAGCACCTGATTGGCTGACTCCTAAGTTTCACTTTTCTTTCCTTTCCGATTCGCTATTTACCGATTCGGTATTTACCAAATTGGTATTTCCCATTCATTCCTGTGGGCCAAAAGGCCCATAGGATTGAATGGGAAGTACCGATTCAGTAAATAGAGAATCAGTAAATACCGATTTGGTAAATTCCAAATGGCAGATACCGAATTTTACTGAATCAATAAAAAATACCGATTTTCTACATCCCAATTACCGATTCTAAAATACCGAATCCGTAAGATTCGGTATTTTAGAATCTGTAAATTTCAATTGCCTACATCTAGCCCTAAATCCTATGGTCATTTCCACAGTAGTAGAAGTCTAGTCCGTGTGCTTCCACATACATGAAGGGCTCTACTTTTTTTATTATAACTGTGAGTTCTCGGTTTTTAAAACTTGAACTTTTAGGAGAGAGTTTGGAGGATCAAAGAACGTAGTCTTTGTACCCTCACCTAAGTGGCAGGCCATACAAAGCAGTGTAAACACAAACGTACTCCCACCCATGTGGAGCGCCAGAGAGCTCAGCGCATACACACTCACCAGTGTACAAGGATAGAGTATGAAGTCTTTGTTCTCTCACCCATATGGCGCCCCACTGAAATCAGTGCATATCCTCTCACCCGTCTACAAGGTAGAGTATGCAGTCTTTGTACTTTCACACATGTGGGGTGCCAGAGGACTCAGTGCATACACTCTCACCAGTATACAAGGGATAGAATGCAGTGTTTGTACTCCCACCCATGTGGATCATCACAGTGTACATCCCCTACACTCTGCATCACGCTAATGGTTATGAAACAGTTAACGTTGATAAAGGGGGCAAAAAGTACAGAGTAGTGGTTGCACATGAGAGTTGTGAAGCCCCTCTACACTGAAGGATGGTGTGTACAGAGCTCCCTGACTCAAGCATATATTAAAGCATAGCAATATATGACTTTCTGACCCTTCCCTCTCTCTTTGTTTTTCAGAAAAAGCCCGTTCTCCACCTATTGGCAGTCCAGGACATAATAGCAGTCCAGGTCTCTCAGTTGGATATATTGTTGGCATTGTGATTGGCGTGGTAGCGGTGGTCATCATTGTGTAAGTGGGCATAGATACTCTTGCCAAGATATCTTCATCTGTGGCTACAGTCCAACAATGGTTCGCAGCTGTTCCTTAGTGTTTCCTTTCCGGGATTAACCCCCTCTCCGTTCATCCTCAGGGTCTGCCTGTAGTCCTTCCTCAGTGTTTCCTTTCTGGGATTCACCCCGTTCTCCGTTCATCTTCAGGGTCTGCCTCCAGTCCTTATTTAGTGTTTTTCCTCTAGGATTAAACACCACTGCCCTTCATCTTCAGTCAGGCTATGTTTCTAACTGTTGCTCATTGCTTCTTTTCTGGGATTAACCCCCTTCTCCATTCATTTTAAAGCTCTGTTTCTAGCTCTTCTAGGATTAACCCCCTCTCCCTTCAAATCCAGGGTCTGTCGCAAGCTCTTCCTCAGTGTTTCCTTTCTGGGATTAACCCCCTCTCCCTTCATCTTCAGGGTCTGCCTCTAGTCCTTCCTCAGTGTTTCCTTACAGGGATTAAAGCCTACCTCCCTTCCTCTTCAGGGTCCATCTCTACATTTTCCTCCATGTTCTACCTCATAAATCATCCGTCTTCCTTTCCCTTTAATATCTGCCTCTGCCAATCTCCTCTGACTCCCTAATTCTTTGGATGCTCTGTGGGCTGAACGAGGCAGGGAAGAATATGTACTGGGAGACAGGAGTGAGCACCGCACAGCTGAGGTAAGGGTACACCATCTTCACACAGCTGAGGTAAGGGTATAACATTGTCACACAGCTACATAAGGGTATACCATTGGCACATGGCTGAGGTAAGGGTAACAGATCGTTAAAAGAATCTACGACTGTTCAATTTGATTTTTGATTGATTGGTTAAATAAATGTTTAAGGACATGCAAAAATGACCAACTCAACAATTGTATACAAATTGTGACCCATTGTGTATGTTTTTGTATGAACTTGATAATGTGATTAGTAATATATAGCAATCACAAAGAGATGATGGACCGAGTGCTTAAACTTTTCAGACACTTACCCCCATTCACAGATCTGAGTTGAATTCGTCATCGTTCTTTAACTCACTTTGCCACCCCAGTTCAGACACAGCTATATGCAAATCAGTCTTGACCCTGTCCCTCATGGGAACAGTCCAGCCTGAACTGTCAAGCTATGTCTTCCCTGGACAGGAAACAGGCATCCTGGGACCAGTTTGGGGCTAATAGCACTCATCAGCCAGGCTAGCTTGAATCCAGTGGCAAAGTGAGCAAGGGACCCACGTCTGGGCATACCCTGCCAAATTAGGGCGAACAAAGCAAACACAAGGAGATGATAAACGGAGCTCTGAAACTTTTCATACACTCACCCCCAGTCACAGATCTGGGTTGAATCCACCATCGTTCTTTAGCTTATTTCGCCACCCCAGTTCAGACACATCTATATGCAAATCAGTCACACGGCTCAGGTAAGGGTACATGATTGTCACACGGCTGAGGTAAGGGCACACCATCGTCACACTGCTAAGGTAAGGGAACACCATTTTCACATGGATGAGGTAAGTGTACACCAACTCCATATGTTTAAGGTATGGGAACACCATTGTCACATGGGTGATATAACAGTACACTATCATCACATGTCTGAGGAAAGAGTACACCATCATCACATGGCTGAGGTAAGGGTAAACTATAGTTGCACGACTGACACAAGATTACAACATCGTCAAAAGGGTGAGGAAAGCATACACCATTGTCGCATGGCTGAGTTAAGGCTTCACAATCATCACATGCCTTAGGTAAGAGTACACTACCTTCACTCATCTGAGGTAATAGCACACCATTATCACATGGCTGCGGTAAGGGTAAACCATTGTCACACGGCTGAGGTAAGGGTACATCTTAATTACACGGCTGAAGGTAAGGGTATGCCATTGTCACACAGATAAGATAAGGGTGCACCATTGTCACACAGCTCAGATAAGAGTACACCATTGTCACACAGCTAAGGGAAGGGTACACCATCATCACACGGCTGAGGTAAGGGTACACCATCATCACACAGTGGATGTAATGGTAAAACATCGTCACACGGATGAGGTAATTGTACACCATCATCACATAGTTGAGATAAAGTTACACCATTGTCACACTGCTGAGGTAAGAGTACAACACCTTCACACGGCTGAGGTAAGGGTTTACAACCTTCACATGACTGAGGTAAGGGTACACCATAATCACATGCCTGAGGTAAGGGTTTACCACCATCACATAACTGAGTTAAGGGCACACCATAATCACATGGCTGAGATGCGGGTTCAGCATTGTCACATGACTGAGGTAAATGTACACCATCATCACATGGCTGAGGTAAGGATTCAGCATTGTTACACAGCTGAGGTAAGGGGACACCATCACCACAGAGCTATGATATAGGTACACCATTGTCACATGGCTAAGGTAAGGGTACACCATTATCTCTCGGCTCAGGTAAGGGTATCTCATTGTCACACCGCTGAGGTAAGGGTACACCATCATCACACAGCTGAAGTAAGGGTAAACCATTGTTACACAGCTGAGGTGAGGATACACCATTGTTACATGGCTGAGACAAGAGTACACAACCTTCACACATTTGAGGTAAGGTTTCACCACCATCACACAACTGATGTAAGGGTACACAATAATCACAAGGCTGAGGAAAGAGTACACCATTGTCACATTGTTGAGGTAAGGGCACACCATTGTTACACAGCTGAGATAATAGGAAACCATAACAACATAAATCAGATAAGGGTACACCATTGTCACATGGCCAAGGTAAAGATACACCATTGCCACACGGCTGAGGTGAGTGTACCACATCGTCACATGGCTGAGGTAATGTTACACCATTGTTGCATGGCTGATGTGAGGGTACTCTATCACCACACAGCTTAGGTAAAGGTACACCATCACCACATGGCTCAGGTAAGGCTACACTATTGTCACACAGCTGAGATCAGGGTACAAAATCATCACGTGGCTCAGGTTAGGGTACATCATTGTCACATAGCTTAGGTAAGGGTTCACCATGCTCATACGCCTCAGGGATGGGTACATCATCATCACAAGGCTCAGGCTGGTGTACACCATATGCACATAGCTGACATCAGGGTACACCATTATCACACAACTGAGGAAAGTGTACACCAATGTTATCCAGCTGAGGGAAGGGTACACCAATGTTATACAGCTGAGGTAAGGGTACACCATTGTCACAAGGCTGAGGTAAGGGTATGCTCTAATAGTATTTTGGGTGCATGCAGCTCTGGATTTCAGTTATTGCCTTAAATAATGTTACCAGATATGGAACAAGCTACTAGAAATACTCAGTGAGTGGCTGAGAATTACAAAAACATTAGCCACTTGTTTATCCTCTCAAATGAGCAGTGTAAGCCCTCCAATAACATAATCTGTCTAGAGGTGTATGGTAGCAAAGATGTTCAGGGCTGCTGCTGCTACACTGAGAGACATCTCCTAGTCCAGTCCAGGTGCTGCCATAGAAGCTTCCTCAAACCCAGTTGGACTTACATCTCTTCAGAACATCTGGAGTACTGGAGAAGCATCTTCCATGTTGTGTAGAATTCAAGTGGATCCATTTGAGCTGGTTACTTTTAGAGCCTTTATTCAGTGTATGGAATTTCCATTCTTTCATTTACAGTGTTGGGGTATGATTCCAGCATGCTTGATACCAAACTCAACAGGTCTCTTTCCAGCCCGATTAGAGATGGTCAATGTGTAATAATGCATGGCCACACTATGTGTCATAATGGCTAATGCACTTACATCCCGGAAAAATATACTCTGAAGGTTGTAGTGGTGCCCTGCTCATGCAGGGGCACCCTCATACTAAGAACCGAGTACTCTGCCTTCAGTATTGAAAGGCCTGCCTTAGTGGTGACTTTTAGGTTTTAAGTGCAACCATCTCAGATATAAGCAAATTTATATGTGTCAAAGCAGGTATTAGCACCAGCTTACACAGGCTGCAATGGCAGGCCTGTAGTAATAATTTGAGTGGTCTCCCATTTGTGGCATACTACATGCTGCAACCAATGAGGGACCCCTGGTGTATCTATGCCCTGGGTACCATAGTATCATATACTAGGGACTTATAAGGGTACACTGGTAGCCAATTTGGGATGCACCTAAGTAGTCACCAACATAAGTGAATTTATTGCTTGATCCTTATTTAGTGCAATGAAGTCTCCATGAGACGCTAAAAGCCTCAGGTGTCCCCCCCCCTCAGGCTCCAAGCCCCTTACATCCTGTCCTCTTACATCACTTGCCACTTGCACCAGCAGGGAAGGTAACATGTTTGTTCGGCCATCCTTTTTTACCTCATTCACACCCTCCGAAGACAAGCACAACTGGTTTCCATTGCCAGAGAAAGGAGGAGCCAATGTTTACAGAGAAGCTGCTAGTCTGAGTCAAGTCCATTCATAAGGTGCCTCAACCCCAAAGTATTCAGGCTCTGGTACAGTTTCCAATCTCACATCTCACTATAACAGAAAAGTTTTAAGTTTTTCTGGAGTCCTTTAAGCATGAGGCATTCCTTAATTCCAACTTTAGGCCATTCCACCATGTCCCCTGTATTCCCAGTAGCTGCCTCCCAGCCAGCGCTGTCTACATAAATTCGTAGGAGACCAGCATAACCTAAGCTTAGGGCCATAGGTGACTCAATGGAGCATACAATTGGAGTCTAAAAGCCAGTTATCTGGACCACTTTGATAAAAAGCTTTTTGGAGTATCATTGGGGCACAATATTTCATCCTGTCCACAATCGGTAGCTGGTTTAATTTATGAAGCGTTGAAGTTATGTGCACCCGTAGTTTTACACAACAAACAACCCTCAAGGAGGCATTTTGAATTTTCTCAAGCATTCCCTTGTGCTTCTAGGGTGCATCCTAATTTTTAGTCCAACTGTAGCTGACACAAACAACAGTTAATGAGTGTTTGTCTGATCTTCCATGTTAAGGTGCTTCTCTAATTCCACTCTGAGGGACTTTACCCTTTTCTTGAGGCTAAATTCAGAATCCCTGTAGGAGGCTGGCTTAATATTAACCCTGGGCGTAAGTGCCTTTTATTTATTTTTATTTGCCCATTTAGTAAAATTAGGTATGTTCGGGAGGGCGGGAGGGAGGCGGGTGGCGGGCAACTTCGCTGCGCCCAAGGAATGGGCGTATTGTTGGCTGCTTCGCCTTCTTTGCAAAGGGCGAAGTAGGCAACACTACGTCCACTTCGTGGGCGTAGCGAAGTCCTTCGCCCAGGGTTACTTAAAATATGGTGCACACTTACTTGAAGGAAACACCTTGCACTAATACAGACAACCGTAATGGTGATTTTAGTGGTGTAATACATCCTTAGAAAGCTCTCTAAGTAATAGCTGTGGAGAGCAGCCTTCAGGCTTAGTCCAGAAGGAGTGTAAAGCTACTTGTTTTACCAGTACTAATCACATAGTGTAGGTTAAGGGAAAAAGAACCACACGGTATAGTATAATAATATACATTTATTATAAACACACTCTAACACATTGCAATATCTCCTATCCTGAGATATGATCACAATGCACACACTACTTTGATAATAGACCACGTAAGCAGCACAAATACACAGTGGTTGCCAGCGGGAGACCAAACCATATACTGATAAAGTGGAATTCAAATCACAACCTTAGTCGAGACTGGACCCAGAAGACGTAGTAGTCACCATAACAAATTTAGGGGAGAAAGCACAAAGACTATGGTCCTTAATAGAAGGATTGCAGTCAGACTAGTCAGATACAACGTAACAGCAGGCAATACAGTTGGGGAAACCATGCAGAAGGATTTTACCTTCCTACATTACACCATCGCCAGACAGCCGAAGTAAGGTTACACCATCGTCAGAGGTGTGAGGTTAAGGAACACCATCGTCACATGAGTGAGGTAAGGGTATACCATTGTCACATGACTGAGGTAATGGTACACCATTGTTACGCTACTGAGGTGAGGGTACACCACACCGTTGAGTTAAGGGCGCACCATTACCACACATCTCAGGTAAGGGTACACCATTCTACATGGCTGAGGTAAGGGTACACCATCGCCACATGGCTCTGGTAATGGTACACTATTATCACACGGTTGGAATACGGGTAAATCCTGTATACAGCTGAGTTAAGGGTACACCATTATCACATGGCTGAGGTAAGGGTACACCATTGTCACACAGCTCAGGCAAGGGTACATCATTGTTACACAGCTGGGGTAAAGGTACACTATTGTCACACAGCTGGTATAAGGATACCCTATTATCACATGGCTCGGGTTGGTGCTCCATCAACACACAGCTGACATACGGGTACGCTTTTGTCTTAAGGCTCAGGCAGTGTACTCCATCAACAAATGGCTGAGGTAAGGGTACACTATCATCAGATGGCTGATATATGGAACAACATATTCACATGGTCAAGGTTTGGTATACAATCATCACATGGCTGAGGTAAGGGTGCACTATTGACACATGGCTGACATAAGGGTTCAGTATAATCACAAGTCTCAGGTAGGGGTACACCATCATCACATGGCTGAGGTATGGGTAGACTGTTACATGGCTGAGGTAGGGGTACACTATCCTCACATGGCTGAGGCAATGGTTTACTATTGTAAGACGGCTGACATAAGGGAAACATCATCATTACACAACTGAGGTTAGTGTACACAATAGTCACACTTCTGAGATAAGGGTACACCATTGTCACACAGCTGAGGTAATGGTACACCATAATCACATGAATGAGGTTAGGGTACCCTATTGCCACACCTCTGAAGTAAGTGTACACCATTGTACACGGCTGAGGTAAGGGTACACCATCATCACTGGGCTGCGGCAAGAGTATACCATAATCACACGGTTGAGGTAATGGAACACCATTGTCACACAACTGAGGTAACTGCACACCACTGTTACACAGAAGAGGTAAGGGTACACCATCGCCACACCGCTTAGGTAAGGGTACACCATCATCAAACAGCTCAGGTAAGGGTACACCATTGTCACACAGCTTAGGTAAAGGTACACCAACGTCACACTGCTGATGTAAGGCAACACCATTGTCACTTGTCTGAAGTAAGAGTACACTTGTTACATGGCTGAGGTCAGGATTAACCATAGTCACATGGCTGACATTAGGTTGCTATTAACTGAATAAGGTTGCACCATCCTCCCCCGGCTGAGGTAAGAGTACAGCATTGTCAAACGGCTGAGGTAAGGTTACGCTCTCATAGTATTTTTGGTGTATGCAACTCTAGATTATAGTTGTTGCATTAACTAATGTTACCAGAGAAGGAACAAGCTAGTAGAAATACTCAATGTGAATGACTTGTGAATTTCAGCAACATCAGCCACTTGTTTATTCTCTCAAATGAGCGGTGTAAGCCCTCCAGTAAGAGAATCTGTCTAGAGGTGAATTACAGAAAAGATGTCCAGGGCTGCCAATGCTACTCTGGGGGGTGGGCTCCCAGTCCAGTCCAGGTGCTGTCAGAGAAGCCTGCTCACATTCAGAGTGACTTAAATCTTTTTAGAACACTTGGATTAATGGAGACACATCTTCCCATGTTGTGTAGAATTCACATGGATCCATTTTAACTGGTTACGTTTGGAGCCCTTTTTCAGTGTTATGGAATTTCCATTCATCTGGATGAAGCTGATTGAAGTCAGGGGTAAAAGTCCTGCTCATTTCAGGACTTTTCCTCAAAGTAGTACTGTCTCTGGAACTAGGGGATGTTTTTTGTGAACCCCTCTTCTCACTTTATTCACTTTATTAACATTCGCATTGCGAGTTTGGGAGCATTTAATGTCTTTTATCAATGTTTTAATATGGGACAGTTTTTTTATTTATTTTTAATGTTTGATCTTTTGATTGAAATTAGGTTGTTATTGTAATATTTGTCTTATTATATTTGTGACTTTGTACTCAACTTTGTTTGGACCATGAAGGTATTTTATTTCTTAAGTGTATGGCCTTTTCAATAGATGTTAAACTTCTACTTTGCTGCTTGTACCCCACTGTGAACCTTAATCCAGAGATTCCTCCCAGGATCCAGTGTTCACAGCTCTCTCTGTAGGGCTGTGTTCAATCTCCACCAAATTCTACCATCTGCAGCTTACCCTTCGTATGATGTCTATCTGTCTTAGTAGTGTTCAGTGACGATTATCTCTCGTCTCTCTTCCTTTAGGGATGCAGCTGTGGGGGAGTCTGCTTAGATGACACCCAACAAGAGTAAGTACAGAAATGGGAGTGGGACAACATTAAAAAATGGCCCATCTTCGGTATTTGCGCAGGGACCTCCAAGAGACCAGAAACGTTTTCATGAGGGACACTCCTGCTGAAGCTTTGTCTCTTTGGGGTCTGATCCAAGAAACTATATCTGGCCATTTAAAGCTTGTGGTCTAAGTTCAGGACAAAGTTAATCCTACACTCTTCCCATGGCAAGTTAGTGTCCAAGTGTCTTCATTGTCTGCAGAACAGAAGTACTTGTGATTACATTTATATAGTGCTTCAAAACGTTGGACGGACAAAGGCACATTATCAAACGAGAGTTACACTATAGAGTGAACAAGTGCATGGTTGGACTGGCGTTGTTTTGCAGGGTAGTAGGGCTCCATGGGTGCAGAGGACAATGTTTGAAAACTTGTCTGTTCTTTTGCTGGAGTGGATGCTGGCATGTGTAATTCAAGTCTGCAACTTCCCCTTAGTCCAGCACTCACATTCTCTGCCAAAATGGTACCTAAAAAGCTTCTCTAAGCACAGACATTGCAGGCATCAGTTATTGTTATTTTCATGAAACAGTCTATAAAAGTGTCATGCCAGTTAGAATCCAGAGAAACAAGGTGTGATAGGAGAGATTAAATATAGACTGGTACTTCGTGATTGTGCCCAGATAGACTCTCTTCCCCTGACCCGCTCACCCCTGACCCGCTCACCCCAGACCCACTCACCCCTGACCCACTCCACACTCTCACACTGTTTCACACTCTTTTATCCAGCATACTCGTTTGCTGTATAAATAGTGAATTTATTGCTTGATCCTCAACTAGTGCAACAAAGTCCCCATGAGACGCTAGAAGCCTCAGGTATCCTCCTCCCTCAGGCTCCAAGGCCCTTATATCCTGTCCTCTTACATCACTTGCCACTTGCACCAGCAGGGAAGGTAACATGTTTGTTCAGCCATCCTTTTGTACCTCATTCACCCCTCTCAAAGACTGGCACAACTGGTTTCCATTGCCTGAGAAAGGAGGAGGCAATGTTTACACAGAAGCTGCTAGTCTGAGTCAAGTCCATTCATAAGGTGCCTCAACCCCAAAGTAAGCATGGGTGAATTTTGCGAATCTCGCGTTCGCGAATTCTTGCAAATTTGCGGATTTTTTTTTTGTGTTTGCCACTCTCTGTCACCACTGCCACTCTCTGACTACTCATGCCACCCTTTGGCCCACCCATGCCACCCTCTGTTTCATCACAGCACCCTCTGGTTGTCCAGTCAGTGTACATTATTGTGGCAAAGCAAAGCACACCTTCCCTGCCTCAAGTGACCTGAATTAATTTGGGGCTGATTAATGTGTCACAGAATATTTTTTTAGCTGGCACCTGCTTCCTTAGTGCTTCCTGATTAGTGATCTTTTGCACTTGCTAAGTGCTTTCATTGTTGAAAAATTAGTTACAACACCTGCCCTGCCCCAACTGACAATAATGAATTAGGGGCTGATTAATGGATTTGAACTTCCAGCCTGGCTCCTGCTTGTCTCCCTTAGCTGTAATTCAGGACCTTTGTGGCATATGTGTAACTATTCTGAGGTTCAGAGCAGGGTCACATAATAGTTGCAACTGGCAACTGAACTCTGGAGGGGCCCCTCAGGAAGCACTACAGGAAATGGCTACTAATGATGAGCCTGAACCTTTGAACCTGGTAAGTAGTTTCAGTTTTGCTAAGATCGTATTTCTGCAATTTAGCGCTTATTTGCGGGGCGCGAAGTTGTACTGGGAAGCCGCGAAATCACGCGAACAGTGCGAGCAAGCCATAAAATCCGCTGCTCGCGGATTTGCGGATTTTGCGGGAGATTCGCGAATCTCGCAGATTGCGAATTTACCGAAAATCCGCAAAATCCGCGAGCGAAACGGATTTTCCGCCCATGCTTACCCCAAAGTATTCAGGCTCTGGTACAGTTTCCAATCTCACATCTCACTAGAACAGAAAGGTTTTAAGTTTTTCTGGAGCCCTTTAAGCATGAGGCATTCTTTAATTCCAACTTTAGGCCATTCCACTGTGTCACCTGTGCTCCCTGTAGCTGCCTGCCAGCCAGTGCTGTCTAAATAAATTCGTAGGAGACCAGCTGAACCTGAGCTTAGGGCCATAGGTGACTCAATGGAGCATACAATTGGAGTCTAAAGGCCAGTTATCAGGACCACTTTGATAAAAAGCTTTTTGGAGTATCATTGGGGCACAATATTTCATCCTGTCCACAATCGGTAGCTGGTGTAATTTATGAAGCGTTGAAGTTATGTGCACCCGTAGTTTTACACAACAAACAACCCTCAAGGAGGTTTTTTGAATTTTCTCAAGCATTCCCTTGTGCTTCTAGGGTGCATCCTAATGTTTAGTCCAACTGTAGCTGACACAAACGACAGTTAAGAGTGTTTGCCTGATCTTCCATGTTAAGGTGCTTCTCTAGGAACACTCCTAGGGACTTTACCCTTTTCTTGAGGCTAAATTCAGAATCCCTGTAGGAGGCTGGCTTAATATATGGTGCACACTTACTTGAAGGAAACACCTTGCATTTATACAGACAACTGTAATGGTGATTTTAGTGGTCTATTACAACCTCAGAAAGCTCTCAAAGTAATAGCTGTGGAGAGCAGCATTCAGGCTTAGTCCAGAAGGAGTATAAAGCTACTTGTTTTACCAGTACTAATCACATATGCCCACATGCATCAAACTAAATTGCATTCGCAAACGGTGCAAATCGCAATTTTCGGCCGTTTGCAAATGCAATTTACAAAATTGGGATGCATCATGTTTTTCGCAATTTTAGAACTCGGAATTATGTTGTGATTTCTAAAATTGTGATTGCATGAACATTTTAAATTTGCGAATTCGCAAATAGGGAGAGGTAAATTACCATGAAGTTGACCTTCATGGTAATTTGTGAAAACTTTCAAAAATGCACAAAAGTTTCATTTTACACACACACATGTGTGTGAAAAATGCACTTAAAGTTACATTTCAGGGTTGCAGGGGGGTCCTTTGGACCCCCCCTGCACCCTTGAAATTGCATTTTCAATTTGCCATTCGCAAATTGCGAATCGCAAATTGAAAATGACTTTCCATTCATTCCTATGGGCCTCTAGGCTCATAGGAATCAATGGGAAGGGATTCCTTAATTGCGATTCGCAAATTGTGAATCGCAATTAGGAAAGTTAAGAAATCGCAAAAAAAATGTGATTTCTTGGTGCATAGCCGGTTGCGATTTCTTAATTGCGATTCCTTAATTTTCGCAATTAAGAAATCGCAAACGGCAACAATGATCCATGTGGCTGATAGTGTAGGTTAAAGGAAAAAGAACCACACAGTAAAGTTATAAAAATATGTATTTATTATAAACACACTCTAACACATTGCAATATCTCCTACCCTGAGATATAATCACAATACACACAATACTTTGATAATAGGCCACGTAAGTAGCACAAATACACAGTGGGTGCCAGGAGGAGACCAAACCATATACTAATAAAGTGGAATATAAATCACAACCTTAGTCGAGACAGGACCCAGAAGACGTAGAAGAGCTGAGGGCCCAAGGAACCACCCAAGGTAAGTTTCCAGGACCCCCAAGGAGGCCGTGTGCAGAGTGAAACACTTCATTCATAGTATGCTTAGTGGGTGCTGTATGGGTTGCAGTCAAAGTGTATTTGAAATTGGTATTCACAAATTTGCTAAATACTTACACCAGGTGGGTTAAAAATCTAAACTCTGTTTCCTTGTTGTTTTAATGGTTCTTGCACATCTTTGTCCCCCTGAATGAAGGTGTCTCAATATGTCCCTAATTGGCCCATTAATAATTTTGCTTTCTTTTTAGTTGTGACTTGCATGACTGGACTCAATACTGCAGACGAGGCCTCACCAGTGCTTTGTACAGAACTTACAACTGTCCGCTGAGTTTGCACCCGACATGTTGCTGACAAGTGAATTCTGCAGGTTGCATTCTTTGAGAGCCATCATCCCTCTGTCATCCTTGACCCAGACTCATGCCTAGAGCCGTTACGCTCCTTTCTGCCTAGCGCCCACATCTATAATTCTTGTCCACCTGGAGCTCTAAAAATTAAAGTTACTCTGCTGAAAGTCTAAATTGTCCAGGTCTTTAACAGAATAGTTTTTTCTCAAAAGCCCACTTGAGTGTCCCTTATTCAAGAAGACCCGCTGATATCACAGATGAACACAAAGAGGCAGGGCAGTGGGCATGTGGTGCAAAAGAACTTGGCACAGGTTTTATTGTGTGTTTGAAGAAGATGCCCTAGCAAGCCTGGGAATCCTAAAGGTGGAAGGGACGCCAACTGGTGCAGTGGGGTCATAAGAGCCACTCACATTTCAAATGTTGATGCAATACTGTGAGTAAATCACTTGCACATTTTGAGAATCACAAACACAATTTAAGTTTTAAAATGGGAACATTGTCAGGTCATTAATGATACAGACTAAATAATGGGGCAACTTGGTTTACACTTGGTGCATGTGCCACCGACTGAGCTTTCTCTAGGTACTAATATAATGGGTATACACACAAGAGGGGTGGAGAAGACAAAAAAGCACACAAACTCAACAAGAGTGTACAAGCATTGGCACACTCATGAGTGATGAAAAACTGCCCTCACTCACACACACTGTGTGTGACATGCTTCATCATCGGGCCTGCTACAGTTATGTCAGTGTTGGCGGAACTCCCTCCACATAGCCTAATATTGATGGGTGAGAGTGACCTATGCTCCTTCTAACACCTAACTGAGGTAAGAGGGATACTACATAAGACTGGGACAATAAGACGTCCTGAAGAAGACCAAGGTGACCCATTAATTAAGAGGTCAAAACATGTTGACTAAAGCAGTAAAGGAGGGGTGCTAGTGGACCTTAATACCCTTTTGTAGCACCACCATCCATTTCCTTTTTACCCCTGACCTTGGTACCTACCAATAAAGTTTACTATGGTATCCAGGAGTCAGTTTTAACTATTCCCTACTGTAAACTGTTTGTCTATCTTTGTACTCAGTCTTGATTTGTCTGTTTGTTGTTTGTGGACACTGGTGTCACGTTCAACTTTGTATTGTACTTTGTCTGTGTATTTCATTGTTCCCCCTCCCTATGCACTGCCCGGAGTGTGGCTACGCCCAGGCGTTGTAGCAGACCTGATGATGAAGCATGTCACACACAGTGTGTGTGAGTGACGGCTGATTTTCATCACTCATGAGTGTTCCTATGCTTGCACAATCTTGTTGAGTTTGTGTTCTTTTTTGTCTTCTCCACCCCTCTTGAGTGTATACTATAGTGACGTAGGGGGTACGGGGGTAAATTTGTATATAGACCCTCTCCCCTTTTGTGTGTGAGAATAACTAAAATAATGGGTGTCATCATCCCACTAATTGGTACTCATTTCATCAACTTGGAAAAGTTGAACGGCTGAGTTATCCAAGCTGCGGTTCAAACCAATGACATCCATATTCCAAGGCATAAGCTCTGCCCACTACTTATTCTTATCATCAGTTATCCTTCTTTCATTTATTGTGTGCAGCCAGGCCTAGCTCCAAGGCATGAGTGTTCAGTATGTGCAACCACGCCCACAGCAATCCCAATGATGTCACCAGAAATGGACTCCACACGAGTTTGTATAAAACAGGTATACTTTATATAAAAAGATGTATGAAATGACCACACAATAAAACTCCCACATATATACACAATGTAATATTGTTTTCGGTGGGTTGGGTGGCCCTAATCCCCAACCACCGCTTCTAACCAACAGTTACGCTGACTTTTAACCGTTATCAACAGGTTAGGTATGTCGTATCTCTAGATTCACACACGTTGCAAAATACAAGGAATACTGCACTACTTAATGATGAGTTCCTGTACAGTGCCACTGTGAAACAATGCACGGCGTAGCGTCAAGATCATGTACTAACACTACACAAGATAATGCAACTCGGTTCGCTACCAGCATGCCCTGTTCAACGAAGAAATATAGCAATGTGGCAGGCTGCAATTAAGTACAGTACAATAGGAAGACAATGCAATGAGTATCACCCCCAGCATGACCTGTGCAAGAAAGGAATAAGGTAATGCGTCACAGTGCAATTCAATATAGTGCAGTAAACAACCAATGCAGTGCGATATTCTATGATCCTGTATCCTTTAAGCGAAACATAACGCAGTGCATAGCGCACTAACTCATGAGTTTTGGTAAGCACCTCTAGTGTCAGACGTTGTCCAATTGTTCAATAGTTTGTTAGTAGCAAATATGTACAGTGTTATACAAGTGTTTTAGAAGTTGTGAGACCGCTTGCCCCCAACATGGATCAACGATGACACCCAAATTCCACTCCGGGCCTTGTACTGCCCCGCCTGGGACCAGCACGGACCGAGATCTGGGCAGAAGCAATAGGTGCACACAGCTACCAGCTGCGAGAGGCCAAGAGTGTGTCCCTCTGGGCCAGCTCCCCGCCCCAGGCGATGATCCACTTTACCTGGAGAGCACCACCCCACTCTGCTCTCCTGCATCAGCGGCTTGGCCTCACTCCAAAACCTTGTCACCAGAGGCAAGGCGCGCTTGGGCTGGTATTTCCTCTACTAGATCTTCCTGTTCGGAGCAATTTCTTTTAGCTTGTAGCATTTGGCCATATGGAATGCTCCATTTCAATCTCGCAATATGTCCACTATTTGCATGTAGGATGCTATTATATGCAGTCGGTTTCCTGTGGTTTTGGAACACAATTTATTGTCTTTCACTGATATTTCCACATCCAGAAAAATCAGGGATTGAGAGCTAATTGTTGAGGTGAGTTTAAGTTGTAATCATTATTTTCTAGAGATCCAATAAAGATTTTTAGTGAGTTCTCATTTCCGTCCCATATGACGAACAAGTCGTCTATGAAACGACACCAAAGTCTTATTTTAGGCCCCTCCGGGTTCTCTTGGTCTTTCCTTACTACCTCGCTCTCCCATGCTCCCATCAGAAGATTTGCATAGGTGGGTGCAAATGATGTCCCCATTGCAGTCCCCTGCTTTTGGAGGTATACCCCCGCCCCCCCAAAAACAGAAAAACATTGTGGGTCAGGCAGTAAAGGAGCATTTCCAGTAACATTGTCGTATGTTCTAGTAGGTTCACAGAGCGTGTTTCCAGTGCTTTCCTGACCACCCTTACGCCATCCTCGTGGCGAATTGAGGTGTAGAGTGATGTAACATCAATGGTTGCCATTAAATAGGTTGATCTCCATTCACTTGTAGAGATTTTGTGTAAGAAGTCCATTGTATCCCTCAGAAAGGAAGGTAAGGCTGTTACATAGTTCATAAGAAAAATGTCTATGAATCTCGATGTGGGTTCCAATAGTGATCCTATCGAACTCACAATCGGTCTCCCTGGGGGGCATTCAAGCGACTTGTGAACTTTTGGTAAAAAGTATATGGTTGCCATGATCGGATTGTCAGTTTTTAGGTAGCAATATTCCTCGAAGTCAAGTAGACCCCTTTCTTTCCAGCCCAACAACATGGAGTGATACTCACTGGTCCATTCTTCCATGGGATTTTTTGTTAATTTCTCATAGTGTTCTTGAATCTTTAATTGCCTGTTTGCTTCCTCGATGTAGCTGGAAATATTTTGTACAACGAGATTGCCACCTTTATCAGATGATTTAATAATTATTGATGTATCATTTTTTATTTCAGCCATGGCTTTATACTCCTCTGGTGAGAGATTTTGTTTTTTATTTCCTTTTCTTGCTGATTTGTCAGCAATCTTTGTTATTTCTTCAACCATCAGTTCTTGAAATAAATCCACTTTATTTCCTGGTGGAAGTTGCAGACAAAATTTCGAGTTTCGTTTCAATCCGCTATTGCCTCCAAAATTCGTTGCTATTCCAAGAGTATTACAGAAGTCGATTTCCATTTCTGGAGATATTGTGTTATCTTCTTGACTTAGTGAGGGAGTTTCCTTGATTGATGCAAGAGTTATCATTGCTGGTAGGTCTTTCTGCACGACGGTAGATGTTGTTTTATTTATTTTCGGGACATATGATTTTCTATGCTCCTTTTCTGCAAAATATTTTTTCAATTTTACTTTTCGGCAGAATTTGTAAAGGTCAATGCGTGCATTAGAAACATTCATGGATTTTGTTGGACAAAATGAAAGGCCTCTATTTAAGAGTCTTAGTTGTATATCCGTCAATTGCTTATTCGATAGGTTTATTACTATATTGTTGGATATTGACAACTTCTTTTTCATGGCTACTTTTGCTTTCCTTTGCCTCGCTTTGCTTTCACTTCTTTTTCCACCCCTTCTGGTTTTTGGTTTATTGGGGGTTTCTTCGGTGGACGTTGTTCCCTTCCCCACGCATTGGATCTGCCTCTTCCTCTTTGTCGCGTCACCATATGTGCTAGTTGTATTTCCCCCCGAAAATCCAGTGGTGTGCTAGTAGATTCTCCTTCAACAGAGCGCACCTCTGAGCTGTCGACCTCCTCCGTTGGTTCAGTAGCTCTGTCCATGTTTTTATCCATGGCTACATGGCTTCTCAGGGTGTCATATTTGCGTGCGAATGTATAAATCCGCCGATTCATATAATCCAACCTGTCTCTGGTGAATTTGTTGGCCTTTCGTTTCTCCGCCTCCATTTCATGTTTTGCCACCTTCTTTTCCGTGTTCTCAATGATTTCTATATTTTCTTCCGATGTGGGGATATCTGCGAGTTCCGATTCTAATGCCGTAATTATGCTCGTGATCTTCTCTAATTTCCTTTCCGCATGGATGATTAAGGTTCTCATTAATTTGAAGGAGCATTCATTTGTGTTTGTTTGCCATAGTTTGATTAAATCCACGTCCAAGTCGTTTAAGGTTGGCATTATAAGGATCCTCAATCCTCGCGGGATTCTCTTATATTCAATGTACTTTTCTAAGGTTGTTTTTTCCAACCACTTATTAATTTCTTGGATTCGCTGTATTTGCAGTTCTCTAACTATGTTCACAATTGTTGTCTCATATGTTTTTTCTCCTCCATCCCCTTTGGCTTCAGCAGTCGTTGTGGGGGGATTATCATCGTTCAGTAGCTCGCTCGCCCTTAATTGGCGATTCCTGGATTTATCTGCCATTTTTTAACTGTGCAGGGTTAACTTATTTAACTTCTTATTGATGCACTGTTTCTATTGCCAGGTGTGTGTTTTCTTGTAATTTTCTCAGGATGATCAGCTCCCTCATAACAAAGTTCGCCGACCCCCAAAGTGTCTGTTGCTCCTATTGAACACCCTGTGTTCATTCAGTTCCAGATATGCTGCACGGCCCCTTTAAGGGATATTCGTTTTTACCGATGATGTAGTCTCTCGGCTCCCCCTCCGGGTGACTTTCTGATGTTCTCCCGCTTTCCGCGGGTTTTGCCGGGTTGTGGATTTTGAGGCGAGCGTTTTTGTAATAAAGAGGATTCAATCCTCCAACGTGTATCTTCACGCTGCACCCCGGCTACCGGCTACCGGTTATATATATTCACTGAAAAAACCATAGGTTTCACACCAGTTATAGTTAGGAATTAGCATTTAAAAAACCTATTAAATTCACTGAAAAAACCATAGGTTTCACACCAAATATAGTTAGGTGGAAATTTTACTCGCATAAAACCATTGAAATTCCCATGTTATAGTTAGTTGGACTCACTATAACTTGCGCGTTCAATGCACTGCTGATGACATCACATATTACATCACTCATGACATGGTCAGTGACATCACTCATGACATCACTGATGACATCATCCAGTAAATGCGTATCTTTCTGAAAAATAAATATTTTTTATATATGTATATCTAAAGGTTGATGGAAGAATACATGGGTAAATAAATGTCTAAATGGATGTTTTTTGTGTAAAATTGATTGGTTAACTGACTTATTAAATGTATCTTAGTGAATACATATATTAGCGAGTAATGTTTAAATATTTAAATATCTGTATCTGTGTCTCACTTTGTGTATAAGTGGCTGCATGCGTTGGTGAGTAGCTACATGAGTGTGTATATGGGTTATTAGTTGTTTTTTTGAGTATCAGTATCAGTGTCTGTATGGTTTGTGTATGTATTTTGAAGACAGCATGTGTACAAGACTGTATGGGTGGGTGATTGTGTGTATGGGTGGGTTATGAGTATGTGTTTTTATAATTGATTGTTTAAGAGAGTAAATATGTTTCCGTTTCTGTAGAAGTATGTGTAGTGGTGTGTATATAGCAGTATAATCATGTAAATGGTTTATTTATTTGCATGTGTGAATTTGTAACTATATGGATGAGTATTAGTGTGTAACAGGGTGTATAGGTGTATGAGCAGGGGCGGTGGGTGACATTTCAAAGTGGTGGGGCGCAAAGTGATTTGCATCCAGCACCGTAGCGAGCGAGCGCAGCGAGCGAGCCCGAACCCCAAAAGGGGGGTTTGGGGGGATAACCCCCACCAAGAAAATTTTGAAAAAAAAGAAGAAAAATCGTGCATTTTCAAGCAAATTTGAGAAAGCAGGAAGGTTAATAAAGCAATTGTGAAAGTGCAGTTATTACATTAATAGATGGCATAACATAGGTAGCTGCTTATTCAGTATAACCACAGAGCTTCATACATTTCGTCCTATTACGCTCAGGTGCTGAATTCAGACTATAAGACTTTCATGAAAATCTCAGCTCTAAGAGTAGAAGAAGTTGCACGCAGTTGGGAAACAGCCTTCACAAAGCTTTGGGAAAATGAGAGGCAATTACTTTAAAGCAAACTGAAAGCAATGCATCAAGTAGTAACTTAAAGCAATGCATCCAGCAAAACAGTGCATGCAGTCAACCATACAAAAGTAAACTAAAGCAAGTGTGAACCTGTGAACCTTCACTTTGAAAGCAGGGTGCTAGTCAACAGGCCAGTCACATACATTTAAACTGAAGAAGAGATTGTATAGCAGTCGTGAACATGTAAATGACTCTACCATAACTCCACTGGATGGAAAACATGCTGATTTCTTAAATTGCTAGTCCCTCGCTGTTGATTGCTAGACTAGTGTGTTACATCTTCTAATTTGTGTGTATGCATAGCCATGGGCCAGAAAGGGATGACAGTTTGGAGCAATATGCACTTCAGTAAGAAGTTGAATATGAACAATATGAAAGTTATGTCAAGTATATCCTAAAAAACCATTGCAGAATGGATCTGCGAAGGTGTCTCTAAATTCCCCTTTATGTATCCCTTGTCTTTTGACAATTAGGTATGCCTTGTCAATCGCTGCGTCATTCATGCATCCAAAAGCATGTGGAGATCTAAATTCAAAGGTGAATTACCAAAATAAATAATAGGACACTTGCTGTCATAGCCATCATCTTTTGCCCAATCTCCATTGCTCCATCCTCAGCAAGACCAATACGTCACTAATCAATTATGTAGGAATCACAACCTGTAGTAAATACAACATCTAACATGACAAAATTGATATAAATGATAAACCTGGCCGGTCTGCATGCCACATTGAAAGGTATGCTGTCATCAACTCACTTCATAAATCAAAGGCAGATACTGCCCTTTAATATGCATCCCTGGGTATTCAAGAAACCTGCAATACAGCAGTGCCTGTAGTGAGGGAAATGTTTGTGTTTCATCACTATTCTGAGCATACACAGATCTAGACCCAGCCAGAAAGCTGTGCTCATTTCATTTTTGAAACCCACTAGATACATAGAGTATGTGGCGGGCTGACTAAATTATGCTGCAAGAAGAGGCAAATTATGCTGTGTGATGCAGCATAGTTTGTGATAGTATCTGTTTCATTTTGTTTGCTCATTGGTTTCACCTCATTAGCACTACCTTAACATCCGCATGTGACAATAAACAACAAGCATTGCCATACCCAATAGGTCTTGCTCTTTGGGACCTTATAAGAGTACAGCCAGAGCTATCGCCTTATATTGAGTGGAGAGTGGCTCTTGGGAGGAATTCATGTCACCATGAGCTTCTATCGCCCCATAAGACCTTGCGCTCTGCCTCAAGTGCACTCTATCGGCTGCAGAAAACTGAAGCGCACTCCAGTGCCAAAGAGAGTGTATCTGGGGCCCGATGCACGAGACATTGATTTATACAAAGACGTACAGAGCGACCTACTGGAGCGGATGTCAAACACATTTTAAAAATTACTATAACACATTTAAACTTATACATGCATAAAACAGAGTTTGTACTATTATGCAAAGATAGACTCGCTTGCGTACACCCCACATCTATTTTGTGCACCGAAAATGCAATTTTCAAATAAATATCAACATCCAAGAGTTTGCATGGATGTAACTTGAAACAATAAATACTCTCGATTGAAATGTGAAACCTAACAGTCTTTAAAAACTAACAAGATTCTTTAGTATAAGTCAAATAGAGCTTCGCCATTTAAAGAGCTGGGTTTTCAAGACGACCTAGAGTGAGGTCAGTGTGTGGGCCAGTTTTGTGGCTGTGTGTGGGCTGGGATTGTAAACATCTTGAAATCAGGACTAGAAGGCAGTAATAGGTAGTAGTGTGCAGCTGTGGTTGCTGTTATCTCGTGGCATGATTGGATAGACCAGTCACACTTTGAGGGTAGAAGGGCAGGGATGTGTCAATGTAATTATCCTTTAGGTAGAGAAGGACTTGACTGTCACATTTCTTGAATATTATCACCCACATTGCCTGCAACAATCACAAAAACATGTGGTTCCCCACCCCCCACCCAGACATTATGCCTTAAACAGTCGAAAGGTGCTCGTATTGAAAATGTGGGCCACATTTTTTTTTTACCACCAATTCATAAATATGGGCCACTTTATTTTGTTGCCAAGGCCTATTTTCTACCCCACTAAGACCCTGCTGCACAGACGCAACCATTACACATTAAAACATATCCCGCAAAAAGGCCAAAGTCGACAGAAGGAAATAACCCCATTTAATCCCAAAAAGCAAAAGCAGGAGCGAAATGAAAGGGAGCCCTGAAGGACTGACAGATGAGGCTTTGCCAGAAGAAGGACGGCGGCAAGCTAATATGAATGAGCACATGCTTGCGGAGGGCAGGTCATTCCACAAGCAGCTTTACTAAGGGAGAAAAATTGACAGCTTGTACCGGAGCAAGAAATGAAGACAAAGTCTGCCACATTACCCATGCAGTCTAATAATCCCTCAAACGGAAAGGGTGACAAAGGAGACGGCTCGGATTATAGACCTCGTTTATCAACAGTGGCATAGCTTTGCTTACATTATTTAATGTAAGCAGATCCAGGAAACATAACAATATCTTCTTTCACAGCACAGGCATCAAGCTGTGAGACAAGAAATAAAATGCCTACTTCGATTGCCTGAGAAAGGAAAAAAGAGGCAGACAGTATTTTCACAAGAAGCTGGTTAGTCCTTGCAGCCCTCCTAAGGAGGCCACTGTGCAAGAAATTCTGCAGCAGGGAGGAATTAGTCAGCACCGCGTCTGCTGCTTTTCCCAATGTATTAGCTACGTAAGGGATTTTTAACCCCTTGTGCCTCAGTGCCTGACGCTTTCTTATATATGCATTGACCTTGCTCTCAAATACAAATTATGCTTACTGAGCAAGTCTGCCATTTTTTTAAAATCCTTAAATACGCCAAGCTACATGTGACTATTTGCTCACTAGTACTACGCTACACAGACAGTCAAGAATACCAGGGATGGCTCTGCTGCCAATGTACAGCACATCTGTTCTTGAATGAGCTTAAAGATATAAACAAAAAAATACACGAGGCACCAAACCCGTGAGCCACAAGCACAGACATGTAGCATCAGAAGCTTAGCATGTTCATTTAGGGCCGGGGTTCTTATTTTACATAACTCTATGCTTCTGGCTTTTATGTGAAGTGCCTCCCCCCACAGACCGAGATGATAAAAGCGCAGTGAAACCCAAACACTTCCTAGTTCCATACACAGACAGGCCATGATTATGAGTGTCTGCTCTTCATTCATATGGAGATTGGGGAATTGTTTTTTCTACATTTCTGGCACTAGCGCTAGCTTTTGTGCACCACCAGCGATCAGGCAGCACGTCAGTTTACCGCACTTTGGATTTGGAGATAGATATATATTTGTTAATAGGGGGGGGTGCGTTGCCAACTAAAATGGTCGATTTGACATACCCTGCATGCCGTAACTCCCGATAAGTAGGGCATGACACAACCTTAGAATTTTTATTTTGAAAGCCATTGCAACGAGGTTTTTGCCCAGTGTTTGTAAACAAAGCTTACAGCGTCCAGAACATTAGGCTGATATTCTATTACTATTTTAGGGAGCCGAGGACAAACTTCTGTCAAAAGGTGGACAACAAGCACCTCACTTTTATTTATTTATTTATTTTGAAAGTTTTATAGAGCGCGAACAAGATCCTTGCGGATATCAGAGCGCTTTACAGTGCATAAAGGTCTTTATACATTGAAGGCAGGTCAGAGCACGAATATATCACATCATGTAAAGGCAGCATAGTAACTGCACTATAATACTGAGCCAAGCACAAACTGATTACAGAATGTGTACTTTTGAAATCTGTTAATAAAACGGAGACAACATGTACAGGTCGGCTAGGAAAAGTAACACTTTAAAGAATTTCCACCAAAATTTTAAAGATAGAGGAAAAGATAATCAACTGAATAAAAAAAAGTGCATTACTAGTTTCTACTGAATATTGAAATATTTGCTAAATATTTTAACAAGTAGGGTACATGCAGATCGCTTGATTGGAAACCATTCAATACAGAAAAGCATGCCATAAAAATAAATCGACTAAACAAATGATATACTCGAAACAAATATACTAACGTACAATTGTGGTTTCAGTTGATGGGCAGGATGTTCAATAGGGATTGTTTTACGTACAATAAGTAATTTGGCTTCACTATGGGGTTTTCTGTATCCAATTGGAATTTTTTTTTTTTTTTTATTGGAGTAAATATTATTTTACACTGCTTTCCCCAGATTATTTAATTTGCTGTTCACCATTTACACTCATAATTGGAGATGCAGTTGAAGTTTCACAGGTTACATGTTGATGTGTGGTTGCAGTGCATACAAACATTTCAGCCTAGGCCACAAGGCCGGGGAGAGGAAAGCGAGTTTGACTGTGCTAGTGGTTTCAATGGCGCAGACTGGTATACTTTGATTTACAAGCTGGCAATCCATGTGATGTCGGAAGCTAAAATGAGCTCAAGCTTATATGATGCAACATTGAATGCACTGAACTAAAAGAAGCAGCTGCTAAGGAGAATAGAATTCCAATTCCCAGTTTCTCAACTTGACCAAAACGGTGTGCTCCTCAGCAAATCACTTTCCCTCCATGTGCCCTAGATCACTTAAACTTGTGTTTGCTTGGAAATCAACAGTAATTACTAACACTAAGAAGCGTAAAAACAGTAACAAAAACAGGGCTGCAAGCCTCTTCCGTGAATGGGCCCAGGCTCTGGAACTATGCAGCCAGGATCTGGAAAAACATCCTGCTCTCCATCATGACTGCCCCAAACCTCCAATTTAAGAAAGAGTAGAAGACATCTCTTTAAAAGGGCACTACATAACAATGCATAAAAACTACACTTGTGCTTCCAGAACCCAACTATCTCTAATATCACTCTTTGGCGAAGTGCTGCCTTTTTTGCAAGGGTTGTGCTAAACCGCAGACATACATACAAAACTAGCACTATATAAAAAACAAGAACCTTGCGTTTACTGACAGGGCTCAGATCAAGTGTGACATTTTAGGTTTCACGAACAAAAGATAAAATGAGTAAGTAGTACTAAATGGTCTGCCACAACTCCAGAGAAATATTCATGAAAGCTTCTTACATAAAAACATGTTCGCAAATTCGCTTTATAGGAAATATAGGTCAATAAAGAATCCTCTTACACCATAATTCAGCTTTGGCAAGTCTATCAGGCACTGAACGTCTACCTTTTATGTTAAAATTCTATATGCTTACTTGTTGACCACACAGTATGCTATTAGTTGCACATATGAAATACCTGCAGTTTAAGTGGAGTACCGCAAAAGATCAACTGGCTTCTCAATCAGAGCATGACTCCCATACACATTGCAGGTTCGTTTCCACAATCAGCGCGATCTCGGCCTGAAGGCATCAGAGCGCTTTACATTAGCTCCAGTCGCACACATTCATTTTATGAGGCACAGATTAATTGATTTGCCCGGTAATCTCGGGTGTCTCTGCTGAGTCTCGAACCCGGTTCAGCAGCTTCGAGGCCGACCGCTGTAGCTGGATGTCGTGCTCAGCCCCTCTCTCTTCACGAGCAACGGCCGCCCACGCCATTACATGCCCACCCGGCCCGCCTCCCTCCCGCTCCGCACTCACCTGAGGCCCGGAGAGAGAGTGTCGGTACTGCGCTTCTTCTGCTCCTGCGTCCAGGCCCTGCCACTCGCAGCGCTTCCTCCTCAGCCGCTGCTCCTCCTCCTCCTCCGGGGGCAGCGCGGACAGTGCAGCCCGACCCAGGGGCCTCTAATAGGCACCCGACAGCAAGGGGAGCACAACGAGTAGTTCGCAGCATGAGCATCCCGCCTGAGCCCGGGCCCTGGAGCACCTCAGTGGGCACCTACAACACTACAGCACCCCCGTTACCAGACCGCGATCACAAACTACCAAACCCGGGACTCGTATTTCGGCGCGGTGGAGGACCAGCCAATCCTGGCGTGGCATAAGAGCCAGGATTGGCTGGGGGGTCAAACAGACACTCGCCCTGATGCTTCTCAACGGCGTGGCCCAGCCAGCGACACACCCCCTGGCTCCTTCGGTATCTTGACTGCTAGCACGCATGCGCGGGAAAGTTTCCGACTTTATTGCGCAGCAGAGTCAGTCGACTCAGACACTCTTACGTTGTTGTAACCTAAACCCAGCCCGGGCAGCCCCACCCCCTGCGCACTCCCTATTCCATCGGGACTGTCCCGGTCGGAACCCCCGATGGAAGCGCTGCATTTAGGTGCTCTGTGCTCTCTCTGCTTTAGCCGCAGGTGCGTCCACCAGGGTTAGTGGGGCTACGCCCCTACGCCCCAATGGACGCACCGCTGCTGTGTATGAGTACACATGATGAGTAAGTACATGCATGAGTGACTATATAGAACTGTTGGTGAATGAGTGGATGTGTATGTAGATGTTGGAATTACCTAATAAGTTGTTGTAATTGGTATTGGTTTGTCCTTTTTTAGGAAAATGTTAGTTTCTATTTTTGAATGTGTGTGTCAAAGGTTATTTTATGCTGATAGGAGGTCTGCCACTTTGTCACAAGGATGTTGTCATCAGTGATGTCATTTGAGATGTCATCAGTGATGTCATTAGTGATGTCACTGACCATGTCATGAATGATGTAATATGTGACGTCATCAGCAGTGCATTGCACGCGCAAGTTATAGTGAGTCCAACTAACTATAACGTGGGAATTTCAATGGTTTTATGCGAGTAAAATTTCCACCTAACTATAACTGGTGTGAAACCTATGGATTTTTCAGTGAATATATATACACGTTTTTTTTATTTAATTAAAACATGTATTCTTTTAAATTGCATTATTTATAATATTTTTATTTATTTATTATTTAATTTTATTACCTTTTACACCCTAAAAACTAATCCCACCCTGGTCCCTTTAAATACCCCTGCAGCCCATAATCATAACCCACCCTTAATCCTTAAAATACCCCAACACCCTTAAACACTAACCCATCTTAACCCTATAAATATACCCAGTAACCCAAAACCCAAACCTATCCCTAAACCCTAAAAATACCCCTGTACCCTAAAACCCAAACCTATCCCTGAACCCTATACTACCCCTGTACCCTAAAACCCAAACCTACCCCATAACCCTAAAATACCCCTGTACCCCAAAACCCAACCAAAGCCCTTTACCCTTAAAATACCCCTGTACCCCAAAACCCAAACCTACCCCTGAAATACCCCTGTACCCCAAATCCCAAACCTACCCCTGAACCCTAAAATACCCCTGTACCCCAAAACCCAAACCTAGCCATGAACCCTAAAAACACCCCTGTACCCAATACACAAACCTAGCCCTGAACCCTAAAAAAACACCTGTACCCTAAAACTCAAACCTATCCCTGAACCCTAAAATACCCCTGTACACCAAAACCCAAACCAACACCTGAACCCTAAAAATACCCCTGTACCCAAAACCCAAACCTAGCCCTGAACCCTAAAAATACCCCTGTACCCCAAAAACCCAAACCTAGCCCTGAACCCTAAAAATACCCCTGTACCCCAAAACCCATACTTAGCCCTAAACCCTAAAAATACCCCTGTACCCTATAACCCAAAACTATATCTGAACCCTTAAAATACCCAAACACCCCAAAACACATACCTCAGTACCCCAAAACATATACCCCTATACCCATACTTACCTTATCCAAACATTTAAAAAAAACATGCTTTTACCATTCATACATTTACAACAAATTTTGTTTTAAATGTATGCGTGGTAAAAGCATATAAAATGTAATGCCATGCGTTATAATGGCATTGCGGAGTCATGGTACTTTCGTAATGAATGTATGCGGAGTGATGGTATGCGGAAAAAAACTTGCGGAAAAATGGGTGTTTACCATTGGAAACAATCATTCAAGCCTCACACAATTCTAATTGTTAGACGGTCGCCGATGGCCCTCAAGCGGGGGCACACGCAAATGAGCGTGTCACATTACACACATTCTATTTCATACCCGGACAAAGTCGGGATGGCTGCTAGTATCTAACAAAGTGCTCTAGTGCAATACAGGGACAACTCATTTACAAACAAGGTACAGTGAGCTGCAGGCCGTATAAAGTGCCAAACATTGCCACATACTGTTAAAATACAGTCTACCATCTAAGTAATCATCTTTTTGATAAAGTCATACATAAATATGATGCAACACAAAAGTTCAATATGGGTTTGGGAGCATTTGGAGGAAAAAAAAAGCTGAGCAACATTGTGCAAATTTATATTTTAAAAACAACGGGCACAAGAATAAAATTTGTAGAAAAATCTGAAATGAAGATTGGATTGAATGGATGTGCCATCACAGGGACAAATTGAGAGTCAATTAATTGAGTATGGGAAGGCCAACATGCATGGAATGAGATTTAATCTTAATCTCAGGAAAACAAATCTATGTCAAGCATGTGTCACAGATGTCAAATATGAGTTTGCTTCCCTAGGGACAGACTGAAGGCCCAGATATAATGCCACAGTGTTTTGTTCCAGAACACTTTTAACATCTATGCACCAAAGATATCACATGTTAGATCTATCGGTCTCTAGTTGGCAATGGTATTCACCTTTGTCCAAATAGGGACCCTTACTTCTAAGTCAGGATAAGGGGATTACACTCCTTAATACCCCCTGCTCACCCCCTTGGTAGCTTGGCACGAGCAGACAAGCTTATCTCAGAGGCAGTGTGTTCAGCATTTGTGGATATACACAGTAATACAGTGAAAACACTACAGATGGACACAACACAGGTTTTATAAAATAAGTATTCTTTATATAGACTTACCACAAGACCACAAACAACAAAAATCCACAAACCATACTTAAAGTTGACTTAAAGATGATAAAAGTTGCTTAGTGCAAGTTGATGATAAATGCAACAAAGTTCTCCACAAAGTATCTGGATGCGTAACGCAAACTGAACAAAAGGCTCGCAAAAGGGGAGATGCGTCTGTTCCGTGATCCGGGGGAAAGGATGCATCATGCCTCAATGCTTGCGCAGAGTAGGAGATGCGTTGTGATCCTTACCAGTGCGGAGGTGATGCGTAGATTCTCGGCCTGGGGGCCCGTTGCGATGCGCAAGATGGTGCCTTGATGCGATGCGATGATCCGGTTGCGATGCGAGAAGATGGTGCCCTTGATGCGACGATGCGATGACGATGCGCAGACGCCCTGGCAGCCTTGCAACGACTCTGTACTTAGGAGCCACGACCGGCCCTGCGACACGCTCCTCTGGCGACGCGATGGTGACTCTCTCGATGGCTTCACGCTTCTCCGGTGAGGCGAAAGCAGGCAGCTTCGATGAACACACGCTTCCTGGGAGATGCGACGGCGGCACACTTCTCCGGCGGTGTGATGATTTCAGCTGCGGAGGCGACACGCTTCCTCTCGGTGCGTTGCGCTTCCAGCTCCCTGCGACACGCAAATGTCTATAGATAGAATTCCCAGCAATGAAATTCAAAGGGAGAGCTAGAGGTGAAGTCTTTTGTCCCTGAGACTTCAGCAGGAGGCAAGCACAGTTCAAGCCCTTGGAAAATATTCTGTAGATGATGAAAGTCCTTAAAAAGTTCCTTCTCCTTTCCTTGGCAATATAGCAACCACTGCAGGCCAAACCACAAAACAGCACACTGGCAGTCCAAACTCCTGCAGCTTCCTTTGGTTCTTTTCCTTGGCAAATGGTTTCTTGTTCCAGAAGTGATCTAAAGTTCTTGGGACTGGGTCCCAATATTTATACACCAAAATCCTTTGTTCTCTGCTGAAGGCAGAGAGGCCTCTGTCTAGTCCAAATCAGTTCTTGAGTACTATGTTGACATGACTCCTTCCTTTTATTCACTGTGCAGGGCAGAGACATTGGACGCCCCACAGGAGTTGGAGCCAGCACAGGGGAGGGAAGGCACAGCCCTGGAGCACTTTGTGACATGATTCCTTCTCTCAGTACACAGTGCAGGGCAGAGACATCAGACAAGCCATAGGAGGTGGAGCCAGCATTGTAGAGGGAAGGCCCAGCCCTATTCAGGTCCCAGGTGCAACTCCTCCCTCCCATCTAGATGCAGATCTCTCTATTCACCACTGGGCTGCCCCAGCCATGTCACTCACAAACCCAGACAAGGAATTAACAACCTAGCAGAGGCAGGTCTGGACAGTTAGGCAAGAAAATACCTACTTTCTAAAAGAGGTATTTTCAAACACTGAATATTAAAACCAACTTTACTAAAAGATGTATTTTATTATTATTTCTACCATGTTCCCTGAGTCAGTTAGGATTATAAAATGTAATAATTCAACTGCCCATTCTAACCTATGGAGAACAGGTAGCCTTGCAATAGTGAAAACGAAAATGGCTGTAATACACTATTAGGACATGCTACACACACCAGAGCATGTCCTACCTTATACTAACAATGCACCCCGCCCTTGGGCCTACCATAGGGGTGTCTGAAATGAAGCAAAGGGAAGGTTTAGGGACTGGCCAAATCGACATGGCAGTCACAGGCTGCACATAGGCCTTGCAATAGCAGGCCTGAGACACACTTTACAAGCTGCTTCTGTCGGTGGCACAACCAGTGCTGCAAGCCCACCAGCAGCATTTGATTTACAAGCCCTGAGCACACATGGTGCACTGTACAAGGGTCTGACAAGTAAATCAAATAGCACTAATCAGTACAATAATTTAACATAGGGAACACTTGCACTGTGGCCTTGAATAGCAGTGGCACAGTACCTAAATCATACAACCAGCAGAAACATATCAAAAACAGAGGAGACAATCAGTAAAAATGAAAGGGAGACTCACACCATTGATGCCAGGTCTAACATCAAACAACATCCTCGTATTCATCAGGACAGACACACTGCCAATGCTGCTCAAATTTACGAAACAGTTGAAGACTCACCTCTACACTCACAACTACATCACAGTTCATTCATGTAGGAAATTGTGTTATTGGTGGAGTGGGCTGCAACAACCACCTCCTTTCCAGCTAGGCTTAACTTTGAAGCAATGTTTAAAGTATTAGTGCAGCACACAAGCAGGAATCAAGTGAAAACACAACACAAAACAAATCCATCACTAATCTTGGAAAATAAAGTAACATTTAATAATTTGAGATCAAAATGACACAAATTAAACCAGTTGAACCAGAGATATGCAATTTCAAAGATTTAAGTAAGTATAACACCCAAAAGCACAAAGCGCCACTCAAGGTTATCTGCTCAGTCTAGGCCTGGAAAAAGTCACAAGTTCAGGCCGACTCTGATAGTCTGTGAGCAGGATATGCAGACCCGGTAATTCTTGCTAAAAAAAGTTACCATCTCAAAGTCCAGTGCAAAGAGGTCAGTTCGCATCTGAGAGGACGTGAGGGGAAGGGAGAGCCTAATGGATGATTATCATTGTCGCGCGAAGAGCAGGCCAGGGGTTGCAGCAGTCATTGCTGGATCTTTGCATTGGCAGTCATCGTGGGCTATTGATTCTGTTACTGGTTTTTGTTGGTGGTTGCTGTAGTGTGAAGACATCATATTTCTCCCTTTCTTTACAGATGAAGCTCATCTGATGTGCGCCAAGGGACCAGGACCTGGGGAGGCATCCCTTGGTGATCAGGAACTCACTCGAGCATACCTCAGGCACATCCAGTTGCAGGTCCAGACAGGTCCAGTGCAGCATGGTAGAAAGTTGTAAGGAGGACTCTGGAGCTTGAGGTATCTGAGCTCAGACCAGGAGACCAGCCACTTGACCCTTGGTATCACTCTGACAGTCATGGGAGCAAGGAGCAAGGCAGGCTTCAAGTCGCTGGGTAGTCTATTGACAGTACAAGGCATTGGCAGTCATTGTGGGCTGTCGATGCAGTTCGTGTTTTTTGCTGGTGGTTGCTGTAGTGCGAAGACATCATATTTATCCCTTTCTTTGCAGGAGGAGCTCATCTGATGTGCACCAAGGCACCAGGACCTGGGGAGGCATCTCTTGGTGATCAGGAACTCACTCGAACAGACCTCAGGCACATCCAGTTGCAGGACTAGACAGGTCCAGTGCAGCATGTTAGAAAGTTGTAGTAAGGCCTCTGGAATTTGAGGTAGCCGAGCTCAGACCAGCCACCTGACCCTTGGTTTTACTCTGATAGTCCTGGGAGCAAGGATCAAGGCAGGCCTGAAGAAGCAGGGTAGTCTATTGACAGTACAAGGCAAGCTTTAAGTAGCAGGGCAGGCCTTTGATAGCAGCAGGGCAGTCCTCTGAGGTACAAAGCATGTCTCAAGCAGCAGGGCAGTCCTCCGAAGGACAATACTGTCCTTCTGGTGGTCCTCTGCAGGTCCAGGAGTGAACTAAAGAGTTGGCTTGGGGCTCCAATGCTTATATCTGGTGCCACCTTTGGAGTGCAAGAAACCTATAGGCTTCCCCCCACATCTGGTTCTGCAATTTCCTTCCTTCATATGTCTAGGCTCCAAGGCATCTGGGTTGACAATGGGTGGGTGTACAGTTCTTTGTAAGAGAGCTGAAGGCAGCCTCCTTTAAATATAATTAGGGCAGAGAACAGATTTGCTCCTCTCATCCTGGCAGGATGGCTTATCCTGCCAACACCTAGTCCCTTTTTGTCTCACTTTCCGGGAGGAATATACAAAGACCAGCTACACCCAGGACACAGACTGCATGCACCAAATGGGTAGGACATGAAAAGGCCAACTTTTCAACAATGGAATTTTCATAATTGTGACTTCATATCCCACTTTACCATTAAAGATGTTTTTTTTTTATTGCAATTCATTTCAGTGTAAACATGACTTTCCTACCTGTTTCCAATCATATGTTTCCACGTATTACAAGTATTAAGGTAACCCAATGTTATCCAATGGGAGATAAAAATCTTACAGTAGTGAAAAAATTATTTAGGTTTTTTTTCACTAACAGGACATATAAAAGTTTGAAACCCATGTCCCACTTTTAAATACTTTTAAATACAATACACCCTTCCATATGGGCCTGTTTAGAGCTTACCATAAAGGTGACTTATTTGTATTAAAAAAAGGGTTAGGTATACATAGAACCACTTTACTAGGTTCTTAAAAGCAAACAATAACGATGTTCAGCAACCAGGAGGATAGAAGGCAAAATGTTTGGGGGAAGAGTACACTAAACGCTGACAGATCTAACATGTGTCCCCCCAGCTGAAAGTGGGGAGAACCATCCATCCTCATGGGAGTTCTCATCAATAAGGTGGAAGAACACAAAAAGAACATCAGCTCTGGGGTGGACTGACCCAGGGCAGTGTTTTACCATGAAGTCAATTGATCCTTGTAAGGAGATGAACCACCTCATCAATTTGGGATTCTCACCCCTCATCGACATGAGCCATCTAAGTAGCCTGTGGTTTGTCTGAACCATAAGTGAGCCTCAAACATGTATGCTCTCTGCTTCATCAGTGCCCAAACCACAGAAAATAGCTTCTCTCTCAATAGCACTCCACCTCTGTTCCCCGTGAAGTAAACTTAAACTGGTAAATGGTTTAGGCTAGCCTAAGCCCTACTCATCTACCGGCGACAGTACATCCCCTATGCCATGCTCAGAAGCATCTGTCTACACTATGATTTCCTGCAGTAAAAAAGAATGCAGACCTCTGTTTAGCCCCCTATGCAGGGCAAACTGTCTGAATCCTAATGTCAAATCAAAAGTACTCAGGAACTCGGCAGCTCCTAAACGGCATATGAGCTTCTCAGCTCAGAGGATGAGGTGAGGTCAGTACGAGTTTTGATAACTGAGTTGAGCCCCTCTATAATCCAGACAGACCCTTAGTTCTCGGGTGGCACCTATTGGGGCAACTTTAGGTGCCAGCATCACTGGGCTGGATCAAGTACTATTACAGTGCTAAGTATTTTGGAAACATCCTCCTTAAAGCTAGCCCTCACCTGTCAGATAACCTGGGAATGTTATGTCCCACAGAGATAATGTCCCCTGTGCTGGTATCATGGGTACACAAATCTGTGAACCCAGGGGTGAGGGAAAACAGTGAGGCAAACTTCTCCAGAAAATGGCAACAGTCTCTCTGCTGTTCTGGGGTCAGGGTAGGGGAAAGGTTGACACGCTCTACTGACCCATCCTCCTCCTTGGAAGATAGGAGGTCAGGAAGAGGTTCAATCTTCTCTTCCACCTCATCTATCACCTGGAGTATGGTGACTTCAAGCCTTTCATAATGTGATTTCAGGCAATTGAGATGGAGTGGCCTTAAGGGGTAACTGGGGGTTTTTAAATCCACCAAGTAGGTGACCTCCCCATCCTGTCTTTCACCTCATAAGACCCTGATAAGTGCTTGAGTAGGCCCTGGACTCCACTGGCTCTATATCCACAGCGCTGGGTATTCCCCGGGTAACTATGCGCTTAACAAATGCTACCCAATTGACAATAGACAATATCCCACACTTTTTGTCCAGGTTGAAACTCGACCAGAGTGGCCTCTTTGGTCATACCTTAGCTTCATAACATCCTGGCTGGCTTCCAGATTTTCAGAAGCCTTCTTCTAGAAGTGCTGCATCCCATTTCTGAGAGCCAGCAGCATCTGTAAAGGGCATTTTGGTAGCTAGCTTCTACCCTTTCTTCGCCAAACTGAGAGGTCCCCTAACAGGGTGGTCAGATCAGAGTTCAAATGGGTTAAACCCAAGTTCCTTCTATGGCACCAGCCTGTGGGCAAAAACATGGCATTTTAAGACAACATCCTACTTCTGTCTCATTGGCTTAAGTGGGCCCATAATCATCCAGTTTATAGTCGTGTTGAATCTCTATCAACAAGCTCATCCTTTTTCCTTGTCCAGGGCTATCCCCCGGCTCTGCCCTCCTCCCCTCTGAGGCCCTCTTTGAAGGAACTTCCTCCACGGTTGAGCTTAGCAATCTGCAGCTTGAACTCCCTCTCCGCTCTAATGTCCTCCAACTCATATAGAGCAAGATTGCAGGAAGAGGAGTGGGTCCTCCTCTCTCCTCTGAGCCATGACATACCATGTGGGTCAGAATGGCTTTATAAAATCAAGGTACGGTACAGCAACCTTAAACATTCTAAACTTCATGCAAGTATCTAAAAATAAAACTCTATGACATGTATCAGTTAATAATGATGCTAACACTACCCTAATTATATTGGATGGTCATATCTGATATCTACAGGACAGCACTCAGAAATTTACACTATCTTCTACAATGCCAACAAGGTACTAAGGTTTTAATTCTCTGTGCAAACAAATCAATATTCTTTAAATCTAGTTGAATTGCATAAAGGAAGGGGGAAGGGTTGTACTCTGTCCCCACGCATTATCCTCCAACAATTCTGGTATTAAAGAAGACCTATATGAAGGCATACCTATCCATATTCTATTTATAGCTAGCTATTTAGTTCATAAGTCAGTCATTTAGTGCTTTGTAGACAAGACCCAGTGCTTTAAATTACACTCTCTCTCTCCCCGAGAGCTAGAGGAGAGATCCAAGTGCAGGGGTATTATAATGGAGTTTAAGTATGTACAGCATATTTTTTCATTTATTTGAGCTTGGCAAGGGTACATCGGGGGAAACATGTATAGACACCATTTAGGTATTCCAGGCAGGACATGATCTCAGAAATGATTAGGGAGAGTGTTTATCAGAAGTTTGAAAGCAAGGAGCCGCCCTGCTTTGTCTTTCATTTATTTATTTATTTTTGATATTTGTAGAGCGCATGCAAAGGCCTGTGGGCGTCTCGGCGCTAAGTATCTGAATATTTACCCTGAGGAAACTATAGATGGTCTATTGATTAAAAAGCCAGGTCTTGAGTTGTTTACGAAAAGACCATAAAGATGGACTGGCTTTAATCGTTGGAGGCAGAGTGTTCCACAACTTGGGGGCTGATACCAGGAATCTTCTATTGCCCCATGAGACCGTTTTTGTTCGGGGTATAACAAGATCTCCTGAACAAGATGAACGTAGTGTTCTGAGCGGACGATAAGGAGTCAGATTGCGGATGAGATGTGCTGGTCCTTGGTTGTGCAACGCTTTATACACAATGCACAGGGTCTTGAACTTTATCCTGTTTTTAATGGATAACCAATGCAGCTCTTTGATGGTTTTGGAGGCAGAGTGATGTTTAGGGATATTTCCCAAAAGCCTCGCAGCAGAGTTTTGTATTGTTTGTAATTTATTCAATACTCCTTCCTGTGCATTGAGGAACAGGGCATTGCAGTAGTCCAAGATGGACAGCACAAGGGAGGTGACAAGGGTTTTACCAGCTTTATCAGGTAGAAAAGGGAGGATTTTTTTGATAAGTTTCTGTTTGTAAAAAGCTGAAGAGGTAATCTGGTTGGCATGTGGATGGAACGTGAGGCGGTCATCAAAGATGACTCCCAGATTCCTCACTTTGCTAACAGGCTCGGGGGGAGAGCCCAAGGAGGAGGGCCACCAATTGGATGACCACTCAGGTGTTAATTGTCCAAAGATGACTACCTCAGTTTTATCAGAGTTTAACTTTAAGCAATTGGAGGCCATCCAACTCCCTATTGCCATCATACCAGCCCTGAGGTCATCAAATTCTTTTATGTGATTGCTCACTCTCTCCTACCCAGATCCTTCCCCCATGCTTTGGGAATAGGGTATCCTTATGCTGTACCTCCTTACCAACCAGTTGGGTCTAAAGCATCATACAACCTACCCTAAACTTAACTAGGCTGATTTCTCAAAAAACCTACCTCCAATGACCTCCTTGGCAGCATCCCAGGACGTGCTAATATTAAGGCTCTGTATTCAATTCATTAGGAAAATAAAAAGTAATTTGTTAATCCACCTCTGCTGACATCAGTGCCTCCATTAGTAAATTTGTTGTAAGTCTCCAAACTCCATGTTAGTAGACTGGGTTCTCAAATCAAGGTTCTGGTGTCAAGTAATTGATCCAAATGTGTCAACTATCCATTGAAATGCTCTTCTGTGTCACCCCGTACAGAGGCATCTACAAGAAAGTGATCCAGATAGAGGTAAAACCTGCATGCTGCTGAATGACCCTTAACATGGCTTATCACTATATGTGTCACTCCAGGCATTAGGGAGCCTTAATAAATGTAACAAGTCCCTTCCAGCCCATGATAGTTCACCAGGAGAAGGTTGGCAAAATCCCCAGTTTTCACATGATGCAACATTTCTCATACTTCGCATTACACATTGTTGGATCATTTTTGCTTACCGGAGGCTCATTCACAAACAAGAAGATATCTTGCTGAGAATATCATTTTACAAACCTCTATGGGTATCTAACAATTTTTTAATGAATATCGCATATCATTTTAAAAGTATACTTTTTTATGGAAATTCCCAACATTTTGCAGAAAAAGAGGGAATTTTGCACAACCCTATCCAGAAGTACCTGCCTATGTCCTATATTAGGGTCTGTCTCTCTTATAAACTTGTCCTTTCCACTCTGATGATTTCCATGGTGGCATCCCCAAGGAATTACTCCTGTCCAAATTTGGCAGGTAAAGTGACATAATAGAACATTGTTAGTCCAGCTCTAGATTCAGCAGATCCAGTCACCCCTATTGATCAGTTTCAATGTCTATTGCCCTCTCTGACATCCAAAGACCTTGCTAGCACCCAAAGACCTCTAGCAAAATAGATTGTACTATATATTCATTTAGCCATATCCACCTTTTCACCATTCACGATGTCAGAAACTCTTGTGGGAACCCATCTGAAGTTCAGCAGGCCTAAATTCATTCTGCTCAACTGACACTCCTGCAGACAACAAGTTCATCCTTCGATGCCCCTTAGTGCCCTCAGAACGGCCCTTCTCTTGACTGGCACATTCAGCTAACAATGTATGTTTACTCATGATGAATATCTAGGTGTCCAATTATTTATGACCTGTCCACAAAACCTCCTCATTAAGTACGAATCAATGACCCGTGGCACCATTACGGTGTGTAATCACCTAAAAGAATCTCTCTTCTGTCTTTGCGACCGCCCCAATTTACTCTCCAACAGCATACCTTTAACTCGTGTAGCATGCACCACTGTGGCCTTTCTCCAACTGTCTCCATCCAAAGGTGCACCGACCCTCCATGCCTCAAGCTCTGGACACTTATCTCAACTCCCCGCTCCCTTCCTGGTCTGGTGGCACCTGTGATAAGCATCTCTGTAGCCAGTTCACTAGTAACTCAGGGGCATATTACCTACAAACAGCAATATTTATCGCTAAGTAGGGTTAACAGCAAAATTATTATCGCCGCGCTTCACCGATTTTTATCGCTGAGATAACTTGCTATTAGCAAGGTTTATCTCAAAAGCGATAAAAATCAGGCGAAATGCGTGAATGTCGCTGACAATACAGCGATATTCATGCATTAGCGTGAAACAGCTCCTAGCCATGTTATCCACCTTCCATTGGATAACATGGTTAAGAACTGGTATTAGCAGGCGTTAGCTTTTGGAGATATTCTCGCTTATCGCGATTATTTCCATTGCTTCGCCTTTGTAGGTAATAGGCGATAGCGATGTTAGCGACTGTTTTCGGTCGCTAACATTTTGACACGCCCACTTTACATGTCATTAGCGATAATTATCGCTGACATGCAAAGCGGGCCCCAAAATGCTCGCTATAGCTCACAAGCTGTCGCTAACTGGTGTTAGCGACAGCTTGGTAATTGGGCAATGAAATTTTCGCCGCTTTAGCGGGAAAAAGTCCAGCTAAGGCAGCGAAAAGGCCCTTGGTAATATGCCCCTGAGTCCTACAACTTATCTGAAACGACCTCCAACAAAGTCACCAGTGTTACAAAATTGTGAATATAATAAACCAATTTAAAGGTAGAAAGACAACCTAGGATCTTTTCCAGAAATATTTCACCAAAGATCACTGCAAGCAAATGCAACCCTCAAATTCTTTTTTTTGTGTTCAAATCATTTTTATTGAAAAAGCACACAAGAACAAAGAAAATACATACATGAAATAAAGAGAAAGAAAAGAAATGAAATAACAATAATGATGGGGTCTGGATAAATAATACAAGATGCTCATTATAAACATGCTGACCAAACTATACAAGCTAACCATAAAAATACAAAATATCGTGCTCAGGTGCCTATTAATTGCAGCCACTGTACACCTGTGGATCGCGGGAAAAGAAAATAAACATAATAAAATACCAAGTGTGACCAATTGCATAAACATTTTGATGAAAAATGCAGGAGTTAGATAAAGTTACAGCATACACCTTCCTAGCCATGTTGATACAATATAGGACTATACATTTCCACAATAGGTTATATTCACGGGGGATCAAATGATAGTGATGCGGCGTCTGGAGATTTCCAAAGCTTCCGGTGAGACTTGCGCCATGGAGAAGAATGCAGTGCTGGGTTGTCCGCACCTCTCAGGAGGGACAGCCACTCTTGCCAAATTCCAAAGGACACGTCATCAGCATTTTTCCATTTGCACAGGCTAGGGTAAGTAAGAGGTTCATCAGGTGTTGATTGCTATCATTGACCAGTGTTGGATCCAAGACGCCCAATAAAATATATGAAAATTCCCTGGGAGGATGAGTGTTAAAAATGTGACCCATGCATTTGTAGATTGTATCCCAATATGGCTGATAGGTGGGGCAGGTAAAGAACATGTGGGTGAAGTCACCAACAACAGAGTTCCAGTTCCAGCAAGTCGGATTGTCTCGTAGATGGAGCTTAAAAAGTTTTTCAGGCGTCCAGTATGACCTATTGAGTAACATGTCTGTGATAAAATAGGGGATATTTTATTCGAGAAGGCTGAGCTATATATTTTTTCCCAATGGAATGAGATATTAGTGGAGTTATGTTCGGATTCCCACTTCATTTTGTTTATGAGCTTTCCTTGGGTTAGGTGACAAGAGCTTGTATATTCTGGAGACGGCGTGGCAAGATTTCATTATCAATGTCAGTTGAGTGATTAAAGATGGATCATAGGGTTTAATCGAGCGTATGGAAAGGAGAGATTTCAATTTCAGGAAGACATAAAAATCCAAGGGGGTTAAATTATGTTGGCTCTGAAGGGTAGAGAAAGGTAACGGATGTGGTCCTGTATAGAGGTCTTTAGCTAGGTTTATACCTTTGTACGACCAGTGTTCCCAGTAGAGCATGCTTCCTTCAATCCGGAGTGAGGGGTTTCTCCATAAAGAGGCCATGCTGGACTTATTTATTTTAAGCTTATAAAGATGGTGTAATCGAAGAAGTGCTCTTTTGGTGTTGAGGAGAACATATCGTGAATGGGGAAGATGAGATAGGTCCATGGTGAGGAGAGCAGATAGAGGCATTCTATTAATGAGTGACCTTTCTATGTCCAGCCATACTGGAGTATAGTCCGGGTGTACTGTCAGCCAATTGGTTCCTTGCTTGCACAGAAATGCCGTTTGATAGTTCCTAAAGTTTGGAAGACCCATATCGCATTTTTCTTTAGAAAGCTGTAGCTTACTCAGTGATATTCTGGGCTCTTACCCTGCCATAGGAACGCATTGAAGAGCTTATAGATCTTGTTTAAAAAATCATCGGAGAAAATCATCGGAAGCATGCTAGCAAGGTAATTGACCAAGGAAGTCACCATAATTTTCAGGGTTTCAGCCCTACCCCACCATGGGAGGTATTTCAGTGATCATCCTTCAAGTAAAGTGGATATCTTCTTATAGACTGAAGTTTGATTAATATGGAGAGTAGAAATTAGATCTTTCTCAAAGTCAAGGCCTAAATATTTTAAACTTTTAGGTTGCTATGACAGGCCAGAGTCGCCCATAACCTCTTTACTGCCGAGATTGTTTAAGAGTTTTACTTCAGTTTTATCCTTATTTAGTTTATATCCGGACACCTTTGAGAAACTGTCTATTGTAGACATGAGTGCAGGAATTGCCTCATCAGCGTCTTCAGAGACAACTAAGACATCATCGGCGTAAGCCGTAATCTTGACCCTGTCGTCATTAAAATGGACCCCAGAGATATGATCATTGTTCCTGATATGAAACAAAAATGGTTCAATGGCGAGTAGGAATAGAGAGGGGGAAAGGGGACAGCCTTGTCTAGTTCCCTGTTGGAATTGGAAGGCGGGCGAGATCGATCCTCTTGCACGGACCCTGGCTGAGGGACTGAAATATAATGACATGACCATACGTGTGAAAGTTTCGCCTAATCCAAACTTGTTCAGAGCTGCTTCTAGGTAAGTGGCACAGATAACTAATGTGGATAAGATAGTGAAATTGAAACAACTTAAGAAAAAGAATATTAGAACACAGTTACATGCACAGGTGTTGTCTGAACATCTAAAAAATAATACAATTCCTGTTGGTCTTCAGGTTAAAAATATCCCTATAATTTTTTTAACAGACAAAACATATTTGAACAGATTTGGTGGTGTCAGTATCAAATGTTCAATTGACTGGATGGCTCTCTCTGTTGAGACAGCTTTGAGATTGAATGAGGAAGAATTGAGAGAAATAGAAGCACTAGAACAAGAAATATTGGGAGACACCATGATTAAAGATTTAAAAAAACTGCTAGAAGCAGCAGAAAAAACTATTGCTGATTTTACAATTCACAACACTAATCTAAAAATTACAAAAGTTGCTAGAGATATTAAAAACTTTAAGTTGGAAGAAGTCTACCCCTTTCTTAATGAAGATTTCTTCATAAACAACAATCCTAGCTCATTAAATTTACAATACAGAGGTAGATCCAGGAATAAATGTATCACCTTTTCAGACACCTCCTCAGACTAAGACCAAGGGTCAAACAGTGTATAACACCCGTACCCACAATATTCAAGAAGAAGACCACCTTTTTTAGGCAGAGGGAGGTTCAGACCATGGGGAAGGGGGACCACGATGGAGAGGTTACAATCAACAGGATGGGTTATACCCACCGCAAGGACTGTATCAACAAGCAGAACAATATCAGAACCAGGAAGCAGAGACCTTCCGGACTCGGAAGAAGACATACAGACGTTAATACAGTATGCAAATGGGCAAGGGGTGGATAAAGCTAAATCTATCCCAATTTATAACTTATCTAACTATACTCCAACAAAAGATTAATTATCGATTCTTGCTAAAGGACTAACATTTGTACCCACCATGCTACAAAATCCAATAGATACAAAAACAGAAGTGTTGGGTTTCCTCAGAAAATTTAGATTAAAGGCCTACTTTATAGAACGTGAAAGTAATGAACAAAATAATATAAGCGGGTTAAGAAATGAATCTAAATTCATACCCGAAAGTATTCTTTTGCCTCCTGAGATTCTAGTTTTTGAAAATCAAGTGTTACGTGAATTGGATGAGTTACAAACCAAAAAGATTTTTTATAATGTGAATTGCAGTAAATCTGAGATGTTAGCTCTTAAAAATGTGTCCTCTAATCCGGTCGTAACAGTCAAACCGGCAGATAAAGGAGGTGGAATTGTCCACTGGAGAATAACCCTACCCTAAGGCTTAAAGAACAGATTCTTGAAATAACACAGGAAGGCCTTGATGAAGGATGGCTATGCAAGAATGAATTAGAATTTTTGAATAGCGACCATAAGAAAATTCCTAATATCTACATACTTCCTAAAGTACATAAGTCAATGATCAATCCGCCCCGCAGACCTATTGTGGCTGCATGTGGCTCTATTTTAGAGCCGCTGGGCAAATATGTGGACATTTTTCTACTTCCTCTGGTAAAGAACACCCCAGCGTTCATTAGAGACACTGTGGATTTGATATCGAAGGTAGAAGGGTTAGTATATAATCCTGAAGAACAACTCCTTACTACCTTCGATATCGAATCATTATATACGAACATATCCCAGGATGAAGCCTTGGGAGTGATGGAACATGTCCTTGATTTGCGAGACCGTCCCCATAAAGTTCCAACTGAATTTATAATAGCACTGGCCAAACATTCTTTAAAGAACAATTTCTTTAGTTTTAAAGACAATCTCTATCTTCAAATATCTGGAGTGGCTATGGGGTGCAGTTTTTCGCCGGAAATAGCCAATTTGGTCATGTCCCAATTCGAACAAAAGTGGATATATAGCGACACCAACCCATTTAAAAATCATGTGGAGTTTTGGTGTCGCTATATAGATGACATTTTCATGATCTGGAACGGTGATGAAACACAGTTAACAGAGTTCCATAATTGGATTAACTGTCATACTCAAGAATTCAACTTTACAGTTTCAAGTGACCGAGATAAGATTAATTTATTGGATGTCTATGTTCAACACGAGGGAGGTTAATTACTCGTTAGTCTATATAGTAAACCCACAGACCGAAATACACTGCTGCACTTTATCAGCAGCCATCCCCGTACCTTAAAAGAATATCTACCTTACGGCCAATTCCTCCGGGTGAGGAAGAATTGTAGCACCAAGGAAGATAATTATTTCCATGCAGAAAAATTAAAGGAAAAACTTGTGACTCGGCGTTACCCCAAAAGATTAGTGAAAGTGGCCCTCAAAAGGGCTTGGTATACTCCGAGAGAGACGCTACTGGTACCTAAGACACAAGAAAAGAATACACCACTTACATGTGTACTTAGGTATGATCCAAAAGCCAACAGAGTAAAGAAATTGATCCAGAAAAATTGGAATTTGATAGATGACTTAGGAATCCCAAAACTTCTTTTCGCTTTAAAAAAAGGTCGAAATATTCGACACCAACTAGTGAAGGCGGCAGCTAAAATAGTGCTCCCTCCAAGAGATATTCGAGACCTTCTTAAGTTGCCCCCTATAATTGGACATTTTAGGTGTCACAATTGTTTGGCATGTGGATTGCCAAAGGATTCGAAAGAAATTGAGATAAATGGGAAAATCCACTATCAGAGATCTTTCTCTAACTGCAATTCTAAATACACAATATATTGTATCAAGTGCCCTTGCAATAAGTTTTACATAGGACAGACCATTCAAACCGTAAAAAATCGAATTCTACAGCACAAGTCAAGGGTGAAAAGTAAAACAGCAGGGGCTCATTTGGTGAATCATTATCAAATGAACAATCACTCAGAAAAAGATACAGAGTGGTCAGTATTGTGTATAGTGGCCGTACAAGTAGAGGGGAGGCAGAGATCAGACTTAACCGACTAGAGGCGAGACTGATTGAAAAATACCAGACAGCAAGGAAAGGCCTCAATGACAGAGATGAGATCTGGGCATTATTACAATGAGTGTTCTACTTGTTTTCCTATTCATACATGCATTATTTCGAATGCTGATGTTCCTGACCAGTAACACATTGGAAAAGATTGTGAGAGGTGTAGGCATAACACGGGGATATAAGGTTGTGTATTGGCTATATGTGGATTTTTTTCATGCCATTATTTATATAATTTTACTTATTATTTAATTTGTATGTTTTTTCCTTTATAAGTTTTCTTTAATAGTAATGAGGATCTCACCGCCGTGATCATTTATAATTTGACTAGGACACTATTGATGTTCAATGTTTTAATGCGGAATAGTCTTTTTTCCATGGCGGTATTTAGATCGTCTCTGGGAAAGGGTAGTGCTGTTGAACTTAGTCCTGCATTTGTGTTAATTACAGAAATACCTACGATTTCAAATATTGCGGTATGTGAGACTTTGTCTCACTTGGGATCGTGATGGCGGCCCGGGAGTATACTCGACTTTAAATGCGGTTAAGGTAATTCAGCCCCTGTGTGTTGTTCTAAGAAATTCCTCACAGTCGTTATATATGTTTCTCTCGAGAGCCTAAACAGAGCGCAATGCCGGTGTATTAACTTTCAGAAATACCGGTCCAAACGAGTTGAGAAAAGTGGGAGCTCCGACCTTTGCTGACGGAGGGTAAGCACTAGAGAGAACTAACGGTAGTGGATAGATTGATTGTACGGACGCTTAATTTTGCAACTTGGTCCCTTATTTGATTGTTTCTGCAGTGACGTCAAGTGGTCTATTTGGGATATAAATGAGATACTATTAACGAGACTGCATATGAATGCACGACATGATGGTATGTACTTTTTAATTGTTGCTCTATTACGTTGGGTATTTTCACCTTTTTGCTTCACCTGTGCTTAGCTACTTAGTCCACTGGCACTACAGCTATTTCTCTTTGGGAGTAATATGGATATAAATTTACTTGATCTTGCGTTGCCTTAATTCTGTCTCGAATTAGTTAAGAGACCCTCTTGCACATGTAGGGGTGTTTAAATATTTAACATCACTATGCCTTCCACCTCGAGAAAGTAGACATATCTATCATAATGATTTTCTCTTTATTTCAAGATGTGTAATTAACTGTGTATAATTAGAATGAAATCCCCAAGATGTATATATATGAATATGTAAATATGATATATTTGATTTCCTAGGCAGAACCTTTTTTGCCCTAAGTCCTGATAATGCCTGAAATCTTGAAAGGCTGAAACGCGTCGACAGGTTTTTGAAGGCACCTTTGTAAAATTTTGAACATATGAAATGAACTGAAAAGAGTACAAAAATAATGAGAGGTTAAAAGGATTATACCTTGGATGCTCCTATTTCGTGTTTTGGTGACCTGTTTATAAGGAATGTTCTTTTTATAATTGATTGAAAAACATCCTTTTGATATTATTGTGGGCAAAGAACCCCGAAAAAGGTTCAAGGATATTTGTGTTTGTTTGTACATAAATAAGTTTGTTTGTATATTGTATATATATGTATGAGTTGTGTATAAATATGTGTAACACAGAGTAACAAATGATATATAATTAATTCTTTGAGAACAAAATGGTTTATTAAATCAAATATATAAACCAATTAGTTTAAATTATTTGTTTGGATTGCCATTTAGTTAAAGGAGAGTAAAAGAAACTCATGATTTATTTCAAAAAGAATAACTTTATTTGAGAAGAGATAATCAATTGTATCTGTTCTCAGAAAGTATGTGCGTAAATGTTCCGTAGGCATCACATTTATTACCTTATCTAGGAAAGTCCAGTCAACTTTGTCGAATGCCTTTTCAGCATCGAGCTTGATGGCTACTGTAGCCGATGTGGTAAGTTTAGCTCTTTCCAAAACATGTGCTAAAACCCTGCTGTTGTCGCTAGACAATCTGTTCTTTAAGAAGCCAAACTGTGATGGGTGAATAAGTTTAGGTTGGAGTTCTGGGTTTTTAAGAACCCAGAGGTGCCAGGGAACAACACCTGAAAACTCAGAGTCCTTCCTGTTTCAGACTACAGAAACAGAGTCTTCTTGGTGAAGTCAAAGTCCCATTCTCGAGTGCACAGTCATTCTTGTTGATAGAAGTGTCAAAGGCAGAGTGTCAGGCCATTTAAGACCAGTGCTCGCTTGGATCTTGGCTAACTTAAGCTTTAGTGTGCCGTTATAGCACTCTACTAGTCCAGCTGATTGGGGTGATTTGCAGTGTGGAACTTCTGCTGTACGCCTAGCCCTTCACATACTTTCTTCATCACTCGACCCACAAATTCACTCCCATTATCGCTCCAGACCATTCTCGGCATTCCAAATCTGGGGAAGAATTTTTTGACAAGGGCTTTAGCTGTCGATAAGGCAGTATTGTCTTTCAGAGGATATGCTTCTACCCATCTTGAAAAGGCACAAACAACAACGAGTACGTATTTCAAATTGTTGCACCTTTCCATATGGATGAAATCTAGCTGCAAAACCTCGAACGGATACGTAGGAGGAGCAAAATGGCCAGCTGGAGTTGGGGTTCCCCTACCAGGATTGTATTTCAGACACACCATGCAATTATTGACCACATTCTCTGCACACTTAGGAATTCTAGCGTTTTTGCCATACTGGAGCCAACAACTTACAAATCCCTTTCACACTGATGTGAGCCATACCATGAGCCATTGTAACCACTGCAGGCACATACGCATCGGGTAACAACCAACGCTGATGCTCTGACAATTCAACCCAACAACCATTCGCATCCAATTTACCCGTACTCTCTCTCCACACACTCAACCCTTTCTCTGTAGCTTCAGCTTGGATAGACTTTACACTTTCTATCGTGTCTTTGCACATTCCAATGTCACCAATCCATCTTGCAGGGCCTGCAACATATATTCGGTTCATCACATCTTTTGCTGTTTCTTTTGCGACCTCGTCAGCAAATGCATTTCCAGACCAACATTATCAGTCACCTTTTTATGGGCACTGCATTTCACAATCGCTACTTGTAGTGGCAAAGTAAGTTCCTCGAGGAGTTCATTCACCAACTGACCATGCTGTATCTTGGCTCCATGCGAAGTCAGGCACCCACGTTCTTTCCACAGGCGTCCAAAACTATGAGCCAAACCAAAGGCATACATGCTGTTAGTGTAGATGGTCACTTTCATTCCTTTTGACAACACACATGCTCTCATAAGTGCAATCAACTCTGCTGCTTGCGCCGAATTATGTGGAATACGTGTAGTTTCAACAATCGTATGCAAAGCCGTAACAGCATATGCTGAAGTCGTGTCACCATTTGGAAGCTTGAAACACGAGCCATCCACTCATAAAGTACCCTCACATTCAGTGAGAGGAGTGTCCCTAAGATCTACTCTCCCTTTCGTTTCTTCCTCAGTTCTAAAGAAACAGTCGTGTTGCTTTTCAGCATTCTCTGTCTCAACTGGAATCTGCAACAACGTGGCTGGGTTTAATGCGTTGCATCTTTTGATGTGGACATGACTCGCTAACAAGGTCAACTCATAACCTGACAATCGAGCACTAGTTAAGTGTTGTGTCTTGGTCCTATTTACCAACTTGTCCACCGCATGTGGAACCATTACAATTAACATGTTATTTATCACTAAGCCAGCAGACTGTAGAATAGAAACGGCTGCTGCTGCCGTGGCTCTCAAACAACTCAGCAACGCCCTAGCTACCGGATCCAAAGTCGACGAGAAATAGGCGCATGACGCTGCTTGTCCCCAAAAGACTGTGTCAACACTGACAACGCACATCCTTCTTTCTCATGGACATATAGTGTAAAGGGCTTACTGTAGTCGGGGGTACCCAACACAGGAGCCCAACACAATGCATCACGCAATTCGAAAAATCTTTTCTGACAATCTTCAGACCACGGAATGGGATTCAGTGTATCTTTACAAGTTAATGCTACCAAATGTTTGGCCAACAGGGAAAAATTAGGTATCCATTGCCTGCAATATGATGTAATGCCTAAGAAAGCACGCACTTCTCTCTGTGTCCTTGGCACACTCAACTTCGCAATTGCCTGAATTCTTTCTGGGGTCAGTTTCTTTCCCTCCTTCGATAAGAGATGACCTAAGTAAGTCACTTCTTGTCGACAATATTGCAGCTTTGAAAGAGACACTTTGTGATGTAGATCAGACAAATGACGCAACAACGACAACATTGCTTCTTTACAAATTTCCTCAGTATCTGCAGCGATAAGCAAATCATCGACGTACTGAACAAATGTAGCGCCATCAGGTAAAACAATCATATCAAGCTGTGTTTTTAAAGCCTGACTATATATCAATGGACTTTCACAATAGCCTTTGGGAGCACGTTTGAAGCGGAAGCTTCGGCCTCCTAAACTGAAGCCAAAAATATCCCTGCTTTCCTCGGCAATCGGGATGCTGAAGAAAGCATTCTTCAAATCTATCACCAAGAACCAAGTGGCTGAAGCTGGGATCATAGTTAATAGGGCAGTGATATCAGGGACAACTGGAAACTGTTGCACAACTATTTTATTCACCTCTCTAAGATCAATCATAAACCTATAAACAGGTGGCTGTGAAGGGTCAGTACGCTTCATCACAGGCAGAACAGAACTATTACAAACGTTGCCTCTTGTCTCTTCAATTACATCTTTTTCAATCAGATCGTAAATGATCGTTAACAACGCTTTTTCACCTTCGCTCGAGATCTTGTATTGGGGAATGCGTGGCATTCTAACATTGGCTTTCAATGTCACAACATATGGCGGAATTTTCAAAAGACCCACATCATTAGGACCAGTAGCCCAAAGAATATCCGGAAGTGAAGACAATTCTGTCGGAAGTTTATCCTTCGACAAATACATCGGAGAGACCACTTTCTTACCTAGTGTAAGTTGTACTCCCAAAGGAGAACAATACAATGTCGCATACAATCTTTTCAACAGATCTAATCCTAACAAGATTTCACCACAACCTGTCGTCAGAATAAGGGGTGCTTCCAGTTCGCACGGCCCAACAGAAAGGGACATAGGACTAGAGATCGATTCCTAACCGGGGCGCCAGAAAAACCTACTGAAACATTCATTTCGCCATACAAAGGTGCGGCAGGGAGTTTTGAGTGCATAATAGAACTCTTTGTAGCACCAGTATCCAACAGAAAAGGCTCTGACACACCTGATGTAATCACCTCAACATAGGGTCCACTCTGATCTACTGGAACTGAAACAACTCCCTCTCTTTGTCTCCGGCTGTCCTAGCAATCATTACCCTCCATATCCTCATCTTCTGCATAGTAGTCGTCAGCATAGCACTGAGTCGTCCTACCAGATGCATTACCTTGCTGATCAAAGCGATTCATTGAGTTTTGTGGCGGAAAGGAACGTGCGTTCTGTGGGAACGCACCGCATCGCCCACCTCTAGGCGTTTGTTGAGCACCACGACCTCTCGCACCAAACCCATTTGTGCGCTGAGACAAAACCGGACAACTACTCTTAAAATGGCCTTCTTCTTTGCAATACGCACACTGATTGGGCCCATATGGTAAACGTTGTTGAGAAAACTTGTTTCTTTGCGAGTTTCCCGAATACTGTTGAGGCTGCTGATAATCACACTGATTATTAGTACGTGGTGGATAAGCTTGTTGTAGAAGAACTTTAGTTTTTAATTCCTTAGTCTTTTTATCCGCTTTCTCTAACTCATCTTTGCGCCTATTTTCATAGTACTGGGCTGTAGCTAAAATCTGTGCTGACGTTGAAACAGCCCAAGCACTCTCAGAATCCTTCAACTTAGCACACAACTCGGGAAGCAAATTATGCACAAATTTATCGACAAACAATCTCTGGCCACCCTCAGTAGCCATATCCTGACCACTATGGTCTATAAAAGTCTCTTCAAACCGCGTGAAAAAGTCGGACACCGTTTCATCTTTCTTCTGCTTACACGCAGACAACTTATTCCAATTGACACGCAATTCAGGCATTAAGGTCTTCATATAAGTAATTATTCTACCAGGGAGTTCCGCGATTAAAGGCTTGGGTTTAGCACCACCAACTTGTCGGTTATCTGTAGCAGCAATATTAACCAATGTATCACCTAACTCCTGATCATGATCGGCGTGGCGAATCTTTCCCCATAAAGGCTGTGGAACAACATTCCTGAACAGCATGTCTATATCGGCTAGGTTCATAATGCACAAGCTTACAGTCTGTGATAATTCCTTATAATACCCTGCAGGATTTTTACGGGGGTCAGGTAACGTCTGTTTGAGAGCCAAAACCTCTGTTCGTCTCCATGAAACGTGTACTCAAACATGCTGAAAGTGAGCCGGTACAACTGGTGGGTTATTCCCGGACCAGCGGACACTTCTTCCTTCCATACCGGCGGAACCTCTCTCATGGGATACTGTTGCGCCTTTTTCCTACCGGATGCGTCACGCTCAAGTAGTGACCGAGAAGTGCCCACCTTATTCCGATACGACAACAATGTCGCAACCTCCCTCTCAACATCGGGACCTACGATCATGCCCTCTGAGAACTCAAACCGCACACGGCACAACTCAGGCGGATCGTATTCCAGATCATTTTCCTCCAAATCTTCACAGAGAAAAGCACACATTCGCTCAAAAAGATATCTCTGCTTCGATGCTTCCCATTGACGGAAGACTTCCATGATAGACTGTACATCATATCTTACAGGATCGACAACCCATTTATGCGCTAAACGATTCAGTAATTCTCTCTCTTGATAGTCGGGCAGTTGACTCCGCAACTGTCTTCGTTCTGTGTTAGGGGTCGTATTAGGCGACCCAAAGAAAGGTGAGAAAAGATTAGTAACAGTGTTGGCCATTCTCTGTCGAACAGAAGGAGAAACTGACGGAAGGACAGGAGGAAAGACATGTTGAGGTAAGGCAGAGGCGGAGGCATTAGCAGAGGGAGTATTAGGAGAAATAGTCGGTACAATAGGCAAAGTCGTAGAGAGCACAGGTGGAGCAGGTGTGATCGGCGGCCCTTGAGGAGGCTATACCAGAGGATTAGGAGCCACCGCAAGAGGAGCTGGTGGTTGTGGGAGAACTACGGGCTGTACAGCTGGGTGTTGTATAACAAAAGGTTGCGGAGGTGCTGTAGCACTCCGTGCATAGGGGGGTGGTGAATTCAATACGTGTGACATTAAAGGATCCCTCTCAGATTCTCGTGAATCTGGGTGGAGAGGTGGCAAGACTGGATAACATTTATCGATCGCCATTTTACGTTGCCTGTGCAACTGCTTGTTTGCCTGTTCTTCTTCGTTATCTTTAAACTGCGTAGCGGCTTGTATTATCGAGATACCCCTTTCTCTCTTATTTCTCTGGGCCAATTTAATTTCTTTCTGTTTGGTTTCCTTTCGCCATAGGCGGAAAGAGTCAAACATTGCCGGCCGGGCTTTCTTCTTAAAAAGTTTTACCTCTAGATTGTCTAAAATCTCCGTGTCAAAACTACCATATTGTGGCCATTTTAAAACACCATCCTTTCTGGTGTATCGGATCCATACTTCATTATATGTGATGGGGCCTATGCTGTGTTTCACATAGAGCTCAAATGTTGGAGTTCCAATCGGAGGAACCGGACATGAGCCCTCCAATAGAGAATCCCTATTACAACCAAGACAAAACAAATTTCCAAGTCTGCTAAGACCAGGCATCTTCGCTCTCTAGTCTAGCTTCAAACTTCGAAGGATTATCGAATACGATAGTCTCGTGAATACACGAGTCCTTCGGTTTTGGCACTTGCAAGTTCCAAACAAAATGATCCTCGAAGGGATCCCAAACAAAACTAAGGACTGGGAGACGCTCCACTTATACTTAACTGAGGTATCGATGACGTCACCAGAAGACTCGTCTATCGTTTCGCTCTACCAATCATCAAGGGCCCAAAACACGGCGATAGTCAGGGCAGCAGTCCTTCGTAGCCCTCGGGAAGCGGGCAACCTCGCAGAAAAGACCTTCGGACCACGTCGACATGCAGGGGTCGATGAAGTGGTTGGCCGTCCTCCAGAATTTCCACACAAAGCTCGTCACAAACCTCTGGTTTGGACCGGTACCGCTGAAATCGCCAACTGGAGTTGTGGGTTTTTAAGAACCCAGAGGTGCCAGGGAACAACACCCGAAAACTCCAGAGTCCTTCCTGTTTCAGACTACAGAAAGTCCGAAGGTCCCCCTACTGGGAGGGGAACAGACCGATGCACAGCATGTGGGCCGTGGCCTTATTCAATAAACATTATTGATCAAAAAAGTCTGATTGTTAGATTTCCAAGTGTTTTATTTTTCCCGTAGTGAATATTCTTTAGTATTTTTGTTCATCGATATATTATACACCAAAAGCATGTTACTGGGTGATCCAATTCAATTCAATTCATAATCTTTATTCGATTGTAGATTTTACAATCATAAAAGTTCATTTTAAAAACGCACAATTAAAAACGGTTACAATTCATTTTCAAAGGCAATTAATGACACAATAGACAGTACAATATATCAGACAATAAAGCATGGGAAGTATATGGTTAAAAATATAAATAACTGTAGACTTAAAAATCACCAGCACATTTTTACAGCATGGTTAGCCGTCCATGCTTTTCCTAAAGCAGATGGCTTTTTTTTAAAAATTACAAATAAACAGGGTACAGTCAATATTCAGTAGTTGTAAGTAATAAAGTGCGGGTTTAATTTGTGTGAAGCTCATTTTCTTAAGACACGGTTTAAGGTATAATTTCCGTGGGGTGGAGTAGTAAGGGCATCCATATGGTATGGGTGATCCATAATTCAGTCATTATGATCCATAACAAAAATTCCCGATGCATTTCGGGCAGACGCCCTTTCTCAAGGGAAATGCTCTACAAAAAGAAACAAATGTGGCCAAAATCAATAATATGGAGGCAATTAAATACTCGACCGAATGACAGCATGTTTAAGCCGGGTTTAAAGTGGCTAGACAGCAAGTGACGATGGTTAAAATGAAATGTGACAAAAAATTCACCAGAGACTTCCAAGAATAATGTAGGTAACCATAGAGGTGCACGCAAGCAAGAAAACGAAAAAAATGGCAGGTAGTTAAACGAAACGACTAAAGCTTTGCTGAACCCTGGGGCGGGTCGGAACAAACATCAACATGCTCGGCAGCGCTAAAACGTACTTACATGAGGAAGTTAGTAAGGTGCCTCGCGGCGTAACAGCGGTGTGATGATACCGGTGAAGGAGGTTCAAACGTGTGTTTAACTAGTGTGCAAGACATAAAGGAAGGACACAAGACGTGGAATAAGTAAACAGTGAAAAAGGACCCCAAAGGAAGGAAATTGGTCGCCATGTTAGAACGGGTAAAGACTCAAAAAATAACGAAAATAAGTACAATAATGAATGCAGAGCAATCAACAGTGACAAACATAAAGTTCTTGATGAATTATAAGTAGCACAAAAATTCTATTCGGTTGTTCAGCCCATTTGGCACCATCATGGAAAGGAAACGGATCCAGAAGTTCTCACGTTTGAGTAGAGTGTTCTTATTGTTGTAGGTAACTGGTACTTGTTCCAAGATCAAAAATTTTAGTTGGGCAACTGTATGTCTGGATTCAGCAAAGTGGGAAGCAACTGTGGATTTAAGATTGTTGGTACGTATATTGCTTTTGTGTTCTAAAATCCGTGTGCGGATTTTTCGTTCTGTATGACCCACATAGCATTTTCCGCATGGACACTTCAATAGGTATATGACATTATTCGAGTTGCAGGTAGCGTTTACTTTCAATTTGATAGGGTGCCCTCTCATCGGGTGACAGATAACATTACCAGAAATGCAATTGTTGCAATTCGAACAGTTGTAGCAAGATCTCAGTCCTTTGTAGATCCTAGGTGTGTCGTCAAGATTTGGTTTGGATAGGATTTCCTTCAAATTTCTGCCTCTTGTGAATGCGAAAATGGGTGGTTGGTTAAACAAACCCTTAAAATCAGGTTCAAGGGTAAGAATGGACCAGTGTTTACGAATGATGGTTTGAAAGCGGTTGGACGTTTTGGAATATTTGGATACCACCACTAAGCGTTCTGATTGTTCTTTGTGCTTGGGTTGCAATAAGGCAAGCCTATTTTTCTTGTCGGTTCTTGCCATGGCAAGGTCCAATATAGGTGTGGGGTATCCTCGTGCTTTGAGTCTGTCCAGTGTGTGTTTCATCTGTGTTTTGCATTCATTCTCATCAGAGACTATTTGTTTGATCCGTAACAGTTGTGCGTAGGGTAAATTATTCTTGAGGCCAGGACGGTGAAAACTGCTGTAGTGAAGGGTTGAGTTTCTGTCTGTAGGCTTGCGATATACAGTGGTGGACCAGTTGCCTTGACTCCTGTGAATTTCCACGTCTAGATAATGTATAAGATTTTCATTGTGTTCCCATGTGAATTGGATTCTTTGATTGACATGATTCCAAGTTTCCAAAAAGGCATTCAAAGTATCTGTGTTGCCCTCCCATAGGAGGAAAATGTCATCTATGAAGCGTAAGTAAAGACGTCCATGTTTTTGCCAACTGCTCTGAGTCATGATGTAAGATTCCTCAAATTGCTTCATATAAATGTTAGCATAGCAGGGAGCTGCCGAATTTCCCATGGCAGTGCCATTAAGTTGGAGCATCCACTTGTCTTTGATAGAAAAGTAACTGTGGTACAATGTAAAAATAGTCAGTTGCATAAGGAATAGTTTGAAATCCGCATCAAGATCGGATGAGGATAAAACATGTTCAATAGCTTCAATACCTCCATCGTGTGGAATGGAGGTATACAGTGAACAGACGTCCACCGTGCACATGATGAGTTGAGTATTCTTGTACTTGTTCATGATGGATTCAATCTTGAGCAGGAAATCGGTTGTGTCTTTGACATATGATCTGGCAGCTAAGACAAATGGTTGCAAATATTTATCCAAGAATTTGCCGATGTTTTCATGCAGGCTCCCTCTTGTCGACACGATAGGCCGAAAGGGGGGATGAGTAGGGTGCTTGTGCATCTTAGGCAACATGTAGAGAACCGGAGGTCTAGGATTGGATTGTGTTAAATATCTGCGGGTCTTGTCATCAATTGTACCTTGGTCAAATGCAGTCTTGATGATGAGTGTAAGTTCTTGTGAGTACTTCTTGGTTGGATCTCCTGGTAGAGAATCATAGGTATTTCTGTCATTAATATGAGTGTCAACTTGTTGGTCATAAAAAGTGGTGTCCATAACGACCAGGGCACCGCCTTTATCTGCGTTCTGACAAGTAATGGACGGGTCATCAGCCAATTTCTGGAGGATGTTTCTTTCCTTTCGGGTTAAGTTCCCACGTTTTGTGTTGGATTGAAAGGGCAAGTTCAAGATTTCCTGCTTGATCAGATTTTCAAAAGCATCAATGATCTTGTGACTCTGTGGTGGCATAAATGTACTGTGAGGTCTCAGACCTCTGAGCATGTCTTCTTCCTGTGTGGAAACAGGGTTGATGTTGGTGAAAAAATGTCTCAAACGTATGTTACGGGTCAATTTAAAAGCACTGACTTCCAGTTCCAAAGAGTTGATCGTAGTGGTTGGAACGAAGGATTGACCCTTTTGTAACGTGTTGATTTCATCTCTGGTAAGTACGGTGGAAGATATGTTAATAACCAGATTATCTTGAGTGTTTACCGCTTGCCCTTGGTTTTCTTTTTGATTTGTGGAGGTGACTTTCCTGTTTCCTCTGCGGGTTTTTCCCCCCCTGGATCTTTCTGTTGGTCTGGACCCGACTCTAAAAAATGAACCGAGGAGTCTGTGGATGTACTCGGTGTTTGTGACCCAACATCTGGTGTCGTGCGAGTTGGTCTGGCTCTGCTGTCATCATCTGAGGATGATGTCTCAGTGGCTGAGGCAGGGTTGTAAGGTTTGTTAGAGCGTCGGCGGGCATACACCTCTGCCCAGGTGTATACCTCGCCGAGCTTATAGTCTATGGTATCCCTCTTAAACTTCCGCAGTTTTCTCTCTTGGGTTTCTCGAGTGTGTTTTTCAAGTTGAATTTTGATGTCGTCCAACATTTTGTTCAGGTCTTCTGCTGATAGGGAATCGGTCAGTTCCTTTTTGATGTTGGTGATTTTCGTTGACAGTTCATCCAAAGATTTGGCTAGTTCCTCGACGATCAACAGGATCAAGTCGAGGGAACATTTATTTAATATCGCGTACCAGCGTTCCACAAATTTAACATTGTTTTTGCATAAAAGGGGCTTGAGTGGGACACGGAGGCCCCGAGGAATCCGTTGTACACGGTGGTACCGGATTAGGGTACTTGCATGTAATTTCTGGTTTGTTTCCTTTTTTAAGAGGTAGAGCAATTGTTTGAGATTGCTTTCAGCGCTGCGGGTGTTGCCAGCAGTGGAAATTTCTTCCTGAATTAAATTGTAAATTATGTTTGCATCATCAGTGGTATAGGCGAAGGTGGACGCTTTTTGGTCAGTCATCCCTGAAACTGTGTCAAAGTTCATTTTGAAAGCGCGTGCTGAGCTCCGTGGACAGAGTAAGTAGAAAATCTAGATTGAGTGGGCACTCGCACAGCGTGGGTAAACACAAATTGATGCGATTGTGATGGATTGTAGCGTGCAATCGGATAAACACCGTCTGACCAAACAGTGAGAGCACGATGGCTGAGAAGTCCGAAGGTCCCCCTACTGGGAGGGGAACAGACCGATGCACAGCATGTGGGCCGTGGCCTTATTCAATAAACATTATTGATCAAAAAAGTCTGATTGTTAGATTTCCAAGTGTTTTTTTTTTCACGTAGTGAATATTCTTTAGTATTTTTGTTCATCGATATATTATACACCAAAAGCATGTTACTGGGTGATCCATAATTCAGTCATTATGATCCATAACAAAAATTCCCGATGCATTTCGGGCAGACGCCCTTTCTCAAGGGAAATGCTCTACAAAAAGAAACAAATGTGGCCAAAATCAATAATATGGAGGCAATTAAATACTCGACCGAATGACAGCATGTTTAAGCCGGTTTTAAAGTGGCTAGACAGCAAGTGACGATGGTTAAAATGAAATGTGACAAAAAATTCACCAGAGACTTCCAAGAATAATGTAGGTAACCATAGAGGTGCACGCAAGCAAGAAAACGAAAAAAATGGCAGGTAGTTAAACGAAACGACTAAAGCTTTGCTGAACCCTGGGGCGGGTCAGAACAAACATCAACATGCTCGGCAGCGCTAAAACGTACTTACATGAGGAAGTTAGTAAGGTGCCTCGCGGCGTAACAGCGGTGTGATGATACCGGTGAAGGAGGTTCAAACGTGTGTTTAACTAGTGTGCAAGACATAAAGGAAGGACACAAGACGTGGAATAAGTAAACAGTGAAAAAGGACCCCAAAGGAAGGAAATTGGTCGCCATGTTAGAACGGGTAAAGACTCAAATAATAACGAAAATAAGTACAATAATGAATGCAGAGCAATCAACAGTGACAAACATAAAGTTCTTGATGAATTATAAGTAGCACAAAAATTCAATTCGGTCGTTCAGCCCATTTGGCACCATCGTGGAAAGGAAACGGATCCAGAAGTTCTCACGTTTGAGTAGAGTGTTCTTATTGTTGTAGGTAACTGGTACTTGTTCCAAGATCAAAAATTTTAGTTGGGCAACTGTATGTCTGGATTCAGCAAAGTGGGAAGCAACTGTGGATTTAAGATTGTTGGTACGTATATTGCTTTTGTGTTCTAAAATCCGTGTGCGGATTTTTCGTTCTGTATGACCCACATAGCATTTTCCGCATGGACACTTCAATCGGTATATGACATTATTTGAGTTGCAGGTAGCGTTTACGTTCAATTTGATAGGGTGCCCTCTCATCGGGTGACAGATAACATTACCAGAAATGCAATTGTTGCAATTCGAACAGTTGTAGCAAGGTCTCAGTCCTTTGTAGATCCTAGGTGAGTCTTCAAGATTTGGTTTGGATAGGATTTCCTTCAAATTTCTGCCTCTTGTGAATGCGAAAATGGGTGGTTGGTTAAACAAACCCTTAAAATCAGGTTCAAGGGTAAGAATGGACCAGTGTTTACGAATGATGGTTTGAAAGCGGTTGGACGTTTTGGAATATTTGGATACCACCACTAAGCGTTCTGATTGTTCTTTGTGCTTGGGTTGCAATAAGGCGAGCCTATTTTTCTTGTCGGTTCTTGCCATGGCAAGGTCCAATATAGGTGTGGGGTATCCTCGTGCTTTGAGTCTGTCCAGTGTGTGTTTCATCTGTGTTTTGCATTCATTCTCATCAGAGACTATTCGTTTGATCCGTAACAGTTGTGCGTAGGGTAAATTATTCTTGAGGCCAGGACGGTGAAAACTGCTGTAGTGAAGGGTTGAGTTTCTGTCTGTAGGCTTGCGATATACAGTGGTGGACCAGTTGCCTTGACTCCTGTGAATTTCCACGTCTAGATAATGTATAAGATTTTCATTGTGTTCCCATGTGAATTGGATTCTTTGATTGACATGATTCCAAGTTTCCAAAAAGGCATTCAAAGTATCTGTGTTGCCCTCCCATAGGAGGAAAATGTCATCTATGAAGCGTAAGTAAAGACGTCCATGTTTTTGCCAACTGCTCTGAGTCATGATGTAAGATTCCTCAAATTGCTTCATATAAATGTTAGCATAGCAGGGAGCTGCCGAATTTCCCATGGCAGTGCCATTAAGTTGGAGCATCCACTTGTCTTTGATAGAAAAGTAACTGTGGTACAATGTAAAAATAGTCAGTTGCATAAGGAATAGTTTGAAATCCGCATCAAGATCGGATGAGGATAAAACATGTTCAATAGCTTCAATACCTCCATCGTGTGGAATGGAGGTATACAGTGAACAGACATCCACCGTGCACATGATGAGTTGAGTATTCTTGTACTTGTTCATGATGGATTCAATCTTGAGCAGGAAATCGGTTGTGTCTTTGACATATGATCTGGCAGCTAAGACAAATGGTTGCAAATATTTATCCAAGAATTTGCCGATGTTTTCATGCAGGCTCCCTCTTGTCGACACGATAGGCCGAAAGGGGGGATGAGTAGGGTGCTTGTGCATCTTAGGCAACATGTAGAGAACCGGAGGTCTAGGATTGGATGGTGTTAAATATCTGCGGGTCTTGTCATCAATTGTACCTTGGTCAAATGCAGTCTTGATGATGAGTGTAAGTTCTTGTGAGTACTCCTCCGATGAGAGGGCACCCTATCAAATTGAAAGTAAACGCTACCTGCAACTCGAATAATGTCATATACCTATTGAAGTGTCCATGCGGAAAATGCTATGTGGGTCATACAGAACGAAAAATCCGCACACGGATTTTAGAACACAAAAGCAATATACGTACCAACAATCTTAAATCCACAGTTGCTTCCCACTTTGCTGAATCCAGACATACAGTTGCCCAACTAAAATTTTTGATCTCGGAACAAGTACCAGTTACCTACAACAATAAGAACACTCTACTCAAACGTGAGAACTTCTGGATCCGTTTCCTTTCCACGATGGTGCCAAATGGGCTGAACGACCGAATTGAATTTTTGTGCTACTTATAATTCATCAAGAACTTTATGTTTGTCACTGTTGATTGCTCTGCATTCATTATTGTACTTATTTTCGTTATTATTTGAGTCTTTACCCGTTCTAACATGGCGACCAATTTCCTTCCTTTGGGGTCCTTTTTCACTGTTTACTTATTCCACGTCTTGTGTCCTTCCTTTATGTCTTGCACACTAGTTAAACACACGTTTGAACCTCCTTCACCGGTATCATCACACCGCTGTTACGCCGCGAGGCACCTTACTAACTTCCTCATGTAAGTACGTTTTAGCGCTGCCGAGCATGTTGATGTTTGTTCTGACCCGCCCCAGGGTTCAGCAAAGCTTTAGTCGTTTCGTTTAACTACCTGCCATTTTTTTCGTTTTTTTGCTTGCGTGCACCTCTATGGTTACCTACATTATTCTTGGAAGTCTCTGGTGAATTTTTTGTCACATTTCATTTTAACCATCGTCACTTGCTGTCTAGCCACTTTAAACCCGGCTTAAACATGCTGTCATTCGGTCGAGTATTTAATTGCCTCCATATTATTGATTTTGGCCACATTTGTTTCTTTTTGTAGAGCATTTCCCTTGAGAAAGGGCGTCTGCCCGAAATGCATCGGGAATTTTTGTTATGGATCATAATGACTGAATTATGGATCACCCAGTAACATGCTTTTGGTGTATAATATATCGATGAACAAAAATACTAAAGAATATTCACTACGTGAAAAAAAAACACTTGGAAATCTAACAATCAGACTTTTTTGATCAATAATGTTTATTGAATAAGGCCACGGCCCACATGCTGTGCATCGGTCTGTTCCCCTCTCAGTAGGGGGACCTTCGGACTTCTCAGCCATCGTGCTCTCACTGTTTGGTCAGACGGTGTTTATCCGATTGCACGCTACAATCCATCACAATCGCATCAATTTGTGTTTACCCACGCTGTGCGAGTGCTTACTCAATCTAGATTTTCTACTTACTCTGTCCACGGAGCTCAGCACGCGCTTTCAAAATGAACTTTGACACAGTTTCAGGGATGACTGACCAAAAAGCGTCCACCTTCGCCTATACCACTGATGATGCAAACATAATTTACAATTTAATTCAGGAAGAAATTTCCACTGCTGGCAACACCCGCAGCGCTGAAAGCAATCTCAAACAATTGCTCTACCTCTTAAAAAAGGAAACAAACCAGAAATTACATGCAAGTACCCTAATCCGGTACCACCGTGTACAACGGATTCCTCGGGGCCTCCGTGTCCCACTCAAGCCCCTTTTATGCAAAAACAATGTTAAATTTGTGGAACGCTGGTACGCGATATTAAATAAATGTTCCCTCGACTTGATCCTGTTGATCGTCGAGGAACTAGCCAAATCTTTGGATGAACTGTCAACGGAAATCACCAACATCAAAAAGGAACTGACCGATTCCCTATCAGCAGAAGACCGGAACAAAATGTTGGACGACATCAAAATTCAACTTGAAAAACACACTCGAGAAACCCAAGAGAGAAAACTGCGGAAGTTTAAGAGGGATACCATAGACTATAAGCTCGGCGAGGTATACACCTGGGCAGAGGTGTATGCCCGCCGACGCTCTAACAAACCTTACAACCCTGCCTCAGCCACTGAGACATCATCCTCAGATGATGACAGCAGAGCCAGACCAACTCGCACGACACCAGATGTTGGGTCACAAACACCGAGTACATCCACAGACTCCTCGGTTAATTTTTTAGAGTCAGGTCCAGACCAACAGAAAGATCCAGGGGGGGAAAAACCCGCAGAGGAAACAGGAAAGTCACCTCCACAAATCAAAAAGAAAACCAAGGGCAAGCGGTAAACACTCAAGATAATCTGGTTATTAACATATCTTCCACCGTACTTACCAGAGATGAAATCAACACGTTACAAAAGGGTCAATCCTTCGTTCCAACCACTACGATCAACTCTTTGGAACTGGAAGTCAGTGCTTTTAAATTGACCCGTAACATACGTTTGAGACTTTTTCACCAACATCAACCCTGTTTCCACACAGGAAGAAGACATGCTCAGAGGTCTGAGACCTCACAGTACATTTATGCCACCACAGAGTCACAAGATCATTGATGCTTTTGAAAATCTGATCAAGCAGGAAATCTTGAACTTGCCCTTTCAATCCAACACACAACGTGGGAACTTAACCCGAAAGGAAAGAAACATCCTCCAGAAATTGGCTGATGACCCGTCCATTACTTGTCAGAACGCAGATAAAGGCGGTGCCCTGGTCGTTATGGACACCACTTTTTATGACCAACAAGTTGACACTCATATTAATGACAGAAATACCTATGATTCTCTACCAGGAGATCCAACCAAGGAGTACTCACAAGAACTTACACTCATCATCAAGACTGCATTTGACCAAGGTACAATTGATGACAAGACCCGCAGATATTTAACACCATCCAATCCTAGACCTCCGGTTCTCTACATGTTCCCTAAGATGCACAAGCACCCTACTCATCCCCCCTTTCGGCCTATCGTGTCGACAAGAGGGAGCCTGCATGAAAACATCGGCAAATTCTTGGATAAATATTTGCAACCATTTGTCTTAGCTGCCAGATCATATGTCAAAGACACAACCGATTTCCTGCTCAAGATTGAATCCATCATGAACAAGTACAAGAATACTCAACTCATCATGTGCACGGTGGACGTCTGTTCACTGTATACCTCCATTCCACACGATGGAGGTATTGAAGCTATTGAACATGCTTTATCCTCATCCGATCTTGATGCGGATTTCAAACTATTCCTTATGCAACTGACTATTTTTACATTGTACCACAGTTACTTTTCTATCAAAGACAAGTGGATGCTCCAACTTAATGGCACTGCCATGGGAAATTCGGCAGCTCCCTGCTATGCTAACATTTATATGAAGCAATTTGAGGAATCTTACATCATGACTCAGAGCAGTTGGCAAAAACATGGACGTCTTTACTTACGCTTCATAGATGACATTTTCCTCCTATGGGAGGGCAACACAGATACTTTGAATGCCTTTTTGGAAACTTGGAATCATGTCAATCAAAAAATCCAATTCACATGGGAACACAATGAAAATCTTATACATTATCTAGACGTGGAAATTCACAGGAGTCAAGGCAACTGGTCCACCACTGTATATCGCAAGCCTACAGACAGAAACTCAACCCTTCACTACAGCAGTTTTCACCGTCCTGGCCTCAAGAATAATTTACCCTACGCACAACTGTTACGGATCAAACAAATAGTCTCTGATGAGAATGAATGCAAAACACAGATGAAACACACACTGGACAGACTCAAAGCACGAGGATACCCCACACCTATATTGGACCTTGCCATGGCAAGAACCGACAAGAAAAATAGGCTCGCCTTATTGCAACCCAAGCACAAAGAACAATCAGAACGCTTAGTGGTGGTATCCAAATATTCCAAAACGTCCAACCGCTTTCAAACCATCATTCGTAAACACTGGTCCATTCTTACCCTTGAACCTGATTTTAAGGGTTTGTTTAACCAACCACCCATTTTCGCATTCACAAGAGGCAGAAATTTGAAGGAAATCCTATCCAAACCAAATCTTGACGACACACCTAGGATCTACAAAGGACTGAGACCTTGCTACAACTGTTCGAATTGCAACAATTGCATTTCTGGTAATGTTATCTGTCACCCGATGAGAGGGCACCCTATCAAATTGAAAGTAAACGCTACCTGCAACTCGAATAATGTCATATACCTATTGAAGTGTCCATGCGGAAAATGCTATGTGGGTCATACAGAACGAAAAATCCGCACACGGATTTTAGAACACAAAAGCAATATACGTACCAACAATCTTAAATCCACAGTTGCTTCCCACTTTGCTGAATCCAGACATACAGTTGCCCAACTAAAATTTTAGATCTTGGAACAAGTACCAGTTACCTACAACAATAAGAACACTCTACTCAAACGTGAGAACTTCTGGATCCGTTTCCTTTCCACGATGGTGCCAAATGGGCTGAACGACCGAATTGAATTTTTGTGCTACTTATAATTCATCAAGAACTTTATGTTTGTCACTGTTGATTGCTCTGCATTCATTATTGTACTTATTTTCGTTATTATTTGAGTCTTTACCCGTTCTAACATGGCGACCAATTTCCTTCCTTTGGGGTCCTTTTTCACTGTTTACTTATTCCACGTCTTGTGTCCTTCCTTTATGTCTTGCACACTAGTTAAACACACGTTTGAACCTCCTTCACCGGTATCATCACACCGCTGTTACGCCGCGAGGCACCTTACTAACTTCCTCATGTAAGTACGTTTTAGCGCTGCCGAGCATGTTGATGTTTGTTCCGACCCGCCCCAGGGTTCAGCAAAGCTTTAGTCGTTTCGTTTAACTACCTGCCATTTTTTTCGTTTTCTTGCTTGCGTGCACCTCTATGGTTACCTACATTATTCTTGGAAGTCTCTGGTGAATTTTTTGTCACATTTCATTTTAACCATCGTCACTTGCTGTCTAGCCACTTTAAACCCGGCTTAAACATGCTGTCATTCGGTCGAGTATTTAATTGCCTCCATATTATTGATTTTGGCCACATTTGTTTCTTTTTGTAGAGCATTTCCCTTGAGAAAGGGCGTCTGCCCGAAATGCATCGGGAATTTTTGTTATGGATCATAATGACTGAATTATGGATCACCCAGTAACATGCTTTTGGTGTATAATATATCGATGAACAAAAATACTAAAGAATATTCACTACGTGAAAAATAAAACACTTGGAAATCTAACAATCAGACTTTTTTGATCAATAATGTTTATTGAATAAGGCCACGGCCCACATGCTGTGCATCGGTCTGTTCCCCTCCCAGTAGGGGGACCTTCGGACTTCTCAGCCATCGTGCTCTCACTGTTTGGTCAGACGGTGTTTATCCGATTGCACGCTACAATCCATCACAATCGCATCAATTTGTGTTTACCCACGCTGTGCGAGTGCCCACTCAATCTAGATTTTCAGACTACAGAAACACAGAGTCTTCTTGGTGAAGTCAAGTATTGAATTTATTGGCTGCAGCCAGTAACAGGTATCCTAGAAGTACAGCACTCTGTATGTTCTCAGGAGACTGCTCGACTTACAAAGCCAGCCTTCTCTTTTTATACAAAATATTATGCTTTAGGCAAACATTCCATATTTTACAGTTGACCATTCACATATTTTCGCTACAAAGAAAAAGCAGAGTCATGATGACAAGCCCACATTTCAGTTTGTCCAGCCCATAATCAATTACCCGGCAAGGTCCAGTATTTCCATCAGATATCGGCGGACCCCCAATAAAATCGGGCACCTCCTCCTCGTAAAGCAAGCCATAAGGCAAAAAGCAGGGACAGGTGTGTGTAAAATTAGGCATGGTTTGCATGCAATGAAAGGTTTATGACATGTTGGGCCTTGATACTAATCTCATTCGGCCTTTGGGAGAGGAACTGGCCAAACAGGTTTGGCTTCAGGCAGTGGAGTCAGCTTGCCCAGGTCACAGGGAAGTCAGCAAAGGTGTACGTGTCCTTCAAACTCGCAAGTGGCCTTAGACACTGGCCTATGTGAGGGCAATCACAAAATGGCTGCCGTTCACAAAATGGAACCCGAGGGTTCAAGACGGAAACGCAGGATTTAACGATGATCATGTCACTCGAATATGACGAAAATGCTTCTGCACAGTATACTCGCCATTTCCGCTCTGCTGATACCAAACTCGTCAGAATACGACGATGTTTATAACACGAGTCCAAAATTTTCCTGTCTGACTAAATTTGTGAAATAAGTGTAACAGGTGAGGGATCGGAAGTGAGGGGAAGCACTTATAAAATGTTGCACTAAACCCAATGGGACCCGGGGCTTTTCCACATTTAAGCAATCTAATAGATTTTTCAATGTCCAGGGCGGTAATTGGGCTGTTGAGCTCTAATCGTTCTGAATCTGTCAGGGCTGGAAGGTCACAATCATTGAGATATTTCAGAATTTTAGTGTTGTCAACATCTTTGTTCTTAGAATATAAGGTGTTATAGAAAAGTTTAAAAATCTCAGCGATCTTATCTGGCTCTGAGTGAACTACCCCCTTATGGTCTTTTATACTATTTATCATATTTTTCTGTACTTTAAACTTTAGATACGCTGCAAGGCTTTTGCCAGCCTTATTGGATCCACAAAGTTTGAGCTTCTTCTTCCTATTAAGCCATACCCCAGCTCTATTACTAATTATTTTATTATATTCGTATTTTTTGTTTACCAAATCATTCAATATTGATGCTTCCCTAGATGCTATTTGTTGATTTTCAAGTGTTAAGATTTCCTTCTCTAGTTCGTCAAGTGATTTATTGTAATCCTTATTCATGGCTGATCTGATTTTAATGGTTTCAACCCTGATTGTGCTTTTCAGCGCCTCCCAGCGGGTTAGGTCAGATGTGTCTTTCTGTTTTTTATTAAATAGGTAACTCTGAATTGCATGTTCTATGGTTTTCCTATGTTGTTCTTTCTCTAGCACTTCATCGTTTAGTCTCCAAAGGGATTGGGGGGTTATCGGTTTAATGTTAGAAATGGAAAAGGAGGGGAGGAGCTACGACACCAACCAAGATGGCCGCATAGTCTCCCGGCTCCGCTGACCTCCGTCCTACGCTCTATTATCCTGTTGTTTATCCTGCTTACCTGCACCGGATCCGTGTGAATGATCTGACCCGCATTCCAGGGGTGCAATCCCGGAGTTTCTCCACCGTTGTGGAACGGAGCTACGTCGAGTGTCGCATTGAGGCCTAATCCAGCAGGGAAGCCGGGGTCTCGAGTGCTGGCTCTGCCGGGTCCGAGTTGAATAACAACGGACTGCTGAATGTGGTTGGGTCCGGTCTCTGGAGCACTCGGACTTTTTTGATTGTTTCGCTACCATCAGCTGCCTGGTGCCCTACAGTAGGTGAGGTGACGAGTGACGAGTGACGCACAGTGCTGTGTGGGGGGTCCCTGACCGGGGGCTCGGCATTCACATCGCCGGTTCCTCCGGGTCGGTGCCTCGCTGCGTACTACTGCTCGCTAACCGTCAGTCCCTCATGGCTTACTCCTGCTCCGCTTAATATCGCCCCGGAGAAGGCGCCTCTCCGTGGGGACCACCATGTTGGAGGATGAAAGGCATCTAGGGGAGCAGGCTCGAACCGGCCCGTCTCTGCGAACAGTGCTGGAGGCACTCATGGCACTTAAAGGGACTATCGAAGTCCAAACTTGTAGTTTGTTGTCTGCGATGGATGGACTCACAAGCCTGAGACCGGATCCTGACTTGAAACCCGCGACCCGGCAGCCAGCCCGCTTTTCAATAGACATTTCGGAGACGTATCTTGACCCGGCGCTAGAAGCAGAGTTTGCCCCTATTGTATTGGATCTGCCTGAATGTACTGTGCCATTGCCACCTACTGGAACCGCTGGAACCCCCGATTGTGTATTCCTCGGAACATTTACATGTCGTCTTCATTTTGGAACTTTCCACTTTCTATCTTTTGCTGTTTTGGATCGTGTCGGCTCCCCTCCCCTGTCGGTCCTTCAAGATGGCGGATGGGGTAATGCTTGGCTTTGAAGGCAGGGAGGGGCAACATTGGTACCAGCTATCTGCATCGGGACCTGCCGTTCTTTTCTCATCTGTGTACTCCTGTTTTGTAGACTTTGGCAGTATTTTGCGGAAAGGGCTTTCTTTAATTGACGATTTCAGTGAATTTGATCGACGGCGCCAGGGTTGAGATTTTTATCTGGGTCTCTCATTGTGGCACTATGTTTGATGGGATTGTTTTTATTGACCTAACAGAGTCCGGGGCGAGGCTGGCTATGACGGGGGAAGGAGACCGGGAGTCCGTAGAAATATGCCCTCCTCCGCTTTCCCTCATCGAGTGGGCTTCTTTGCCTTTTCTTCTCTTTCCCTCTCTTCTATATTTCGGGTTCTGGTTACTGGGCGACAGGCACGCTGCGAGGGGGGTGGCCGTAGTCATCAGCAGGGGTGCAGGGTGGTGGTGTGGGGGGATGGGTGTTCGTTATTATTTTTGTTCTATGGCCTCTTTTTCCTTCTCTTCCCTTGTCTTTTCTTCTTTTTCCTTTTCTGGGTTAGTGTAGTGGGTTCGGCTTTCTTACATCCTTGTTTCTATATCTGTACCTTGCCCCTTTTTTGAGGTTTTGGTGCTATGGGGCGGACAATAATGATGGCGTAGACAAATAATAATGTGCTAGCTTATCCTGAGGCCATATGTCTTAACGCCGTTGACTTACATTATAGCGAAGTTATTTTGGACACGTTGTTCTTTTGCTCGCCCCCCTTTGTGATCCGAGACACTATACGATACCTGCTCTTTTCTACTTATTATTGTAAAATGAAAACCTCATATCCTGTTTTCGAATTGAACTGCTTTTGCAACTGATGCGCTTTGTGGTTGGGGTTCTATGCTCCCCAGGGAGGCGGGTTCGAAGTTGGATAATAATAACGCACTGTAACGCTAGCGGCCAGCCCTGGGGGTTGTAGGCCCTTGTCTGTATTTGGTTGCAAGTGTTAAATAAAGGTTTTCAAAAAAAAAAAAAAAGAAATGGAAAAGGAGATGCAGGAACGGTCTGAGACCACCCTGGGTTCAATTGACGTCTCTACTATTCTAGCAGTGGCGTTACTTGTAATAAATAGATAATCTATGCATTAGTATGAATTGTGAGGTGGAGAGTAAAACGTGTATTCTCTACCTGTGGGGTTTTGTAATCTCAATGAGTCTAGCAGGCTGAACCGGGAGCAGAGGTTAGTAAAGGCTCTATGTGAATTGGTACTGCGATAAGCACAGCGCGAGCCCCTGTCCAGGGCGGGATCTAAGGGTAGATTAAAATCTCCCTCCAAGATATGCATACAAGAGTCTGGAATTGTTTCGATCTGTTTAGAAAGATCATTCCAAAAGTCTAACTCAATAGTATTGGGCGCATAGACATTGGTGATAACGAATTCAGTATTGTCTTTAATCAATTTGGTTGTGACCCATCTCGCATGAGTATCAGCCATGTGAGACGCTATCTCAATGTTTGCCTTTTTCGCTACAAGGGTCAGGACACCATTTTTCTTGCCCACCGCTTTAGAGCCAACAACTTCACTGTAAAATCTATTTTTGAGCGTGTTGAATTGTTTGGCATTGATTTTTGTCCCTTGTAAGAGGACAACATCCCCTTTCTGCCTCTGGATGTAGTCCAGGATTTTCCTCCGTTTAACCGGATGGTTAAGTCCTTTAACATTAAACAATCAAACCGATTTAGGAAGGGGCGTACTGGTAATCCAATACGAATATAATGACTTGAATTTACAATAACACTTGTTCAAAAAAACGACTTCTGAATTTGTTCAATGATGTCTTTATTCTTCCAACTCCATAGTTTTCATATAATTACAGTACAAACTCAACAGCCTTTAACATTAAGCGAAAGTATTTTTAGACTATTCAAGGTGGAGGTCCCCGGAGGGGTTTTGGGTGTAGTGTTTGACATTATGGCGATGATAGCGCCATTCCAGTCGGGAATGGCGTCCCCAGAAGCACATATCTTTTAGCATGTCATCCATTTCTTCTGCTGTTAGCATTTTACTTAGATCCTGTTTTAATTGTTGTGTTTCTTTGGTCAGATCCTCAATTACTTTGGCCAGTTCTTCTACGATTAACAATATAATGTCGAGAGAACACTTATTTAGTATCGCCTGCCATCTTTCCATGAATTTTGAATTGTTTTCACACAATGTTGATTTGAGCATGTGAACGATTGTTATATACAAAATGGTGAAGGAAATTTTTTTTTCTGTTTTTCTGTGTTCACACACTGTTCAATAAAGGTCACGGTGGTGTGTCTTATTTACAAGAAACAGTTTAAATCCACACGTTCGTTAAGACCTTTCGGTTGTGCCGTGTTTAAATAGGAGAACCAGAAAATTTCTCTTCTTAGTAAGTATTGTGTATTGTCTCTGCCTGGTAACACTGGAACTGATTCCAACACAGGGAAACGTACTTGGCTTGGAGAATGATTAAAGTTGTTAAAGTGCGATGCCAAAGGGGATTTTGCGTTCTTAGTTCTAATGTTACTTTCGTGTTCGATCATGCGTGTCTTTATTTTACGTTCTGTTTTCCCAACGTAACCCAAGCCACATGGGCATTTAATCAGGTAGATCTAATTCCGACTGTCGCACGTTGCTGTAACTCTTAATTTGATAGAGAACCCTTGACTGGGATGTTTGATTTCCGTGCCTTTTATGATCGCGTTGCAATTACCACAATTGTGGCAGGGTAACGTGCCCTTATGTTTGTTTGTATGACTCTGTGGTTTTTTGTTTAATATCTCCTTGATGTTTGAAGATCTTTGGAATGCAAATCGTGGATTTTGTTGAAAAATGTTTCTGAAATCTTCCTCCAATGTAAATAGTGACCAGTTTTTCAATATAATTCTCTTGATTTTGGTACTTTCAGTCGAATATTTTGAAACAAATACCATTCTCTCCTCTTCTTTGGGCTTTGGTGGAGATTCTAATAGTGATGTTCTTTCAATTTTGGATGCTTTGGTTTTGGCTTCTTCTAGAATCTCCATTGGGTAACCTCGCTCTCGAAATTTGTCAATGCAGGTTTGTGTGCTTTGGTTCAATGATTCAGTCGTTGATGAGATCCTTTTTATTCGCAACAATTGTGAATATGGCAAATGTATTTTTAAAGAGTGTTGGTGAAAACTTGCAAAGTGTAATAAGTTGTTACTGTCAGTACTTTTGGTAAAAACACTGGTTTCAAGTTTGTTTTGAATTTTCTGGATGAGTACATCCAGGAACAGTAAACTGGCTCTTTTTATGTTGTGGGTGAATTTGATCCGGTCATTGACCACATTCAAATCTTCAATGGCTTGTTCCAACTCCATTTGCATGCCCTTCCATAAGACGAATATGTCGTCAATGTATCTCTTATATGTAATGAGATTTTTTGACCACTGATCTTTACTCAGAATGTTATCCAGTTCAAACCTGTACATGAATAGATTTGCGTAGGCAGGTGCGGCACAATTGCCCATAGAAGTACCAGAGCTTTGAATGTAAAATGACTCTTTCCATGCGAAGTAGCTGTGGTATAATGTGAAATTTAAGAGTTCCATGATGAATACCTTTAAACCTTCTTCCATTTCTGATGACATGAGAAATGACGCCGTCGCATCTAAACCAAGATTGTGTGGGATTGAAGTATATAATGACTGAACGTCAATGGTGCAGAGTATCATTTCACTGGTGAATAATGCTTTCTGATCTTCGAGTATGTTTAGAAAATGGGTTGTGTCCTTGATATAAGTTGACATAGATTGTACCAAGGGTTGTAGATGTCGATCGATGTACTTTCCAATTGGCTCGTGGATGGAATTGATTGTTGACGCAATAGGTCTGCAGGGAGGATGGGTAGGATGTTTATGTACTTTCGGTATCATATATATATATGGTACTGATGGGTTAGTTTTGATGAGGTATTGTTTTTCTTTGGTTCCAATTACACCTAGGTCCATTGTGCGGTTTATTAGTGTAATCAGTATCTCTGTGAATTCTTTCGTAGGATCGTTGTCTGTTTTGTAGTAGATGTTTGAATCATTAACATGCTCATTGAATTGGTTATCATAATAGTCTGTGTTTAGGATAACAAGGGCACCCCCCTTGTCTGCCTGACGTATGGTGATTTTGGAGTTTTCTGCCAATTTTTTCAAAATGTTCCGTTCTTTGTTAGAAAGATTGGTGAATCTCGACTTGGGCTGTTTATAAAGTTTCTCTACTTCTTTGCTTATGACCTTTTCAAATGTGTCCAGAACCTTGTGGCTCACTGGAGGGGTGAATTTACTTTTGTTTCTGAGACCCTTTAGGGTGTCCTTGGGTGGTTCATCTGTGATTTGGATGACATTACTGAAATAGTGTCGCAAACGTAACTTTCTCATAAACTTGTAGATGCATATTTGTGTATCCAAGATTTTAGAGTGGAATGTTGATACAAACGTGGTTCCTTTTTGTAGAACATTTATTTCAGCATTTGATATTGGTTGATTAGGAAGGTTTATAACTAGGGTTTTTGACTCCTGGTGTTTTTTGAAATTGAGTCTTCCGTTACTTGTCCTTTTGCCCCTCCTGGTTCTTCGGTTGATTTTTGGCCTCTCTCCAAAAAAGAATTCCCATTTTTATTTGTACCACTAGATGTGGTTGGTTGCTCTTGCGTTTTCTTTGTAGGTGGTTGAAATCTCGAAGGTTGTCTCCTGGATTGAGAGTCATCAGAAGATGATGTTTCATCAGATTGTCTATTTGATGTAAAATTTTGTTGCTTTCTCCTTGCATATATGTCAGCCCAGTTATAAACTTCTCCGAGCTTGTAATCAAGCGTGTCACGTTTGAATTTCCTGATTTTTCTTTTGTTTATATCTTTAGTGTATGACTCCAGTTGTTTAGTGATATCTTTTAGCATGTCATCCATTTCTTCTGCTGTTAGCATTTTACTTAGATCCTGTTTTAATTGTTGTGTTTCTTTGGTCAGATCCTCAATTACTTTGGCCAGTTCTTCTACGATTACCAATATAATGTCGAGAGAACACTCATTTAGTATCGCCTGCCATCTTTCCGTGAATTTTGAATTTTTTTCACACAATGTTGATTTGAGCGAGATGCGTAACCCTCGGGGGATTCTTTGAACTTTGTGGTAACGTATTAGCGTGCTTGCATGTAATTTTTGATTGACTATTTTCTTTGACATGTAAAGCAGTTGTTTGATGTTGCTTTCTTTGGATCCTGGGCCTGGTAATAAAGTTTCACATTCTTCTATTAACGAGTATATGCGTTGGGTGTCATCTTCCGTAAACCTTAGAGTTTGAGCTCTTTCATCAGTGATCTTTATAATGTCTTCGAATTGCATTTTGTAAGTGGTGCGTGGGTTCGTGTGACTCAGAATGGTAATGACAATCAGTGAAAGCTGAACCTTCTCGCACTCAAAGTTCTAAGTTTGGGGTAAAATAGTGAAAAAAGTGGTTACGTGCTACCTGGGTTTCTCCTTCTGAGTCTTGGAGAATGAACTAATGTTTATGATAGCGCTATTCCAGTCGGGAATGGCGTCCCCCAGAAGCACACTGAATCGAAAAATTCCTTTCAAGACTTGATACTTTCAAAATACCGTTTTATTGAAGCTTTTAAATTTCTCTTATTGTAATTCTTGGTTCTTCACATGGTTCATAAATCAAAATTATATATGGCCCAATGCATTTCGGGCAATGCTGCCCTTCATCAGGGGATTTGATTTTCTATTAAAAAAAGAGATGAAACACAACTGTCATAAATTCGTTTTTCAAGTACATGTAAATTTCATAATCCCTTAACACTGTTCACTTCTAGATAACTCTGTACTTGGACATGTATAAGCAACTTCCTGATGGTGGCTTTCTACTTTTTCAGGTACGACCGCTGATATACTATTGACTTTGTGTTTGACACTCACCATTTCTGATACGCATAAAATTAAGCACATGAAAAATCCTGTCATTTGTTACAGGTTTACTGTCCTGGGTTTATGTATTGAATTGACCAATTTAAACACATGTCAAAAATCTTCCGTCAGTTTGGAAGGTACGTGCTTGTTTGACATCCGTCTATTTCCGTTTTCCCACTTTTGCTTATTTACTTTTTGGTTCACTGATTGCAGGATGCATGTTCTTGTCAAATAATCACACTGATCATTATGTGTACGAGCTCGTGTTATTTTTTGATGACACATATCACATTCAACCGACTATGTTTGAGCATGTTTATGGAAGTTGCTTATACATGTCCAAGTACAGAGTTAGCTAGAAGTGAACACTGGCACTGTGTATCATGCAGGACTCATGACTTCCAAGATTTACACATTGCCTATGTGCAGCAGGGATGACATTCTTTATGGGCCTCTTCTAACTGCAACTCAGTAGACAAAGGCTCAGCTCAAAATTAATGTGAAAAGGTGAGTTAGTGAATAAGTGAGGGAATGGGTAAATGGCTGGACGGATTAGTGAAAGGATAAATGGATGAATGAAGGGTGAATGGATGGATAATGAGAGAATGGATGGATGGATTTGTGAGTTGAAGGATGGAGGAGGGTAAATAGATGGATGTATGGGTGGAAGGTTAGATGGATGGGTAAAAGAGTGGATGGATCAGTAAAAGTAATGCTGGATGAGTGAAAGGATGGATGATGGGCGAGTGAATGGGTGGATTGATGAATTGATAAGTGAAAGGGTGAATGTATGGATGGGTGAGTGTAAGGGCATATGTAAGGATGGACAAGTGAGTGAAAGGGATGGTAGATGAACAAATGGATAGATAGATGAATGAACGAGTAGATGGATGAAAGAAAAGATGGATAGATGAGTGATAGGGTCAATGGATGGATTCATGAGTGGATGAGTAAATGGATGAGTGGGTGGATGGGTGAAGGGTGGATGGAAGGATAGGTGGCTATGTAAAAGGGGAATGGAGAGAAAAAGGGAGGATGGATAGATGATTGAAAGCATGGATAAATGATTGGCAGAATGGATGGGCGAATGGGTGCATGAATGAGTGAAAAGAAGAAAGTAAAAATGGATGAGTGAAATTGCTTTTGTGAAAGGAGAGGTGGAGAGCTGGAAGAAAGTATAGATGGATGGATGAATGAAAAGTTGAATGGGTGGATAGATGAGTGACTGGGTGGATGGATGAGTAAGTGAAAGGTTCGGTGAAAGGGTAAATGGGGGGATGAATGAGTGGAAAAGTGGATGTTGGATCGATGAGTGAATAGGTGGAAGAGTGGGTAGATGAGTGAAAGGACAGATTGGGTGAAAGGGTGGAAGGATGATGGATGGATGAGTGAAAGGGTGAATGGAGGGATGGATGAGTAAAATTATGGATGGAAGGATGGATGATGGATAGGTTTGCAAATTATTAAAATGTTTGGATTGGATGGGCACACAGATGGAAGGACAGAATGAATGGTGACAGATTGCATGATGGATGAAAGAATTAATAGATGACAGAATGTAAGTTTAAAATGGTGGATATCAGGGATCTGATGGAAGGATGAATGGCTAGATCCTTGGACCAGAGAACTATTTTGAGGAGGGCTGTGATGACTTACTTTGCTTTCTTGGTGCCATAAGAGCTTAATTTCAAAGTGGGAGGTATTTACATTGTTTGGCTACTCCCTTACCCATATGTTACTATTCTGTATTTGCTGTGTGCCTATGTGTGGGATCAATACATCATGCATATAACATTTTTCGTGACACCCAACTGCTACTTGAATGTTACTCTAGTAATTGTAAATGTTTGCATGTTTTGTTTTAGGTGTAAGGTTTTAGGGAGTGTCTCATATTGTCATAAGCTGTGCTTGTGATGTGTATTATGTTTGTAGCAATAGGCAAGGCGTCAAAAATAAACTATGTAATAGTGTATAGGCCGTGCCTTCATTAAGAGAGCTGCAGGGAAAAGCCCCTTTGTGACTTCCGTCAGCTAGTGCAACTCTCTGCGAAGCCCCCATAAGCAAAGTCAAATTCCATATTTTAAGTTCCACTTGCTGAAACGCCCATAATGTGTTCCCTATAGCGGGTTCTTCACAGCAATCCTCCTTTTAGTTCACCCATGCGTGCCGCTTTACATCTTGCAATGGCACTCAGATATGAGATGCTAGTAACAGAGTCTATCCAAGTAGATCTTCCTGACCACTTCTCTCATCAAACATGCTTGCTCAGGACCATGAGTTGTAAACAAAATATCAGACTGTACAACCCAGTGCAGTAACCATATGAATAGATTATTATCATATGAAATACCACAAAAAGACCTGCATAGTTGCTCAAAGCTGCGTGCATACTGAAAAACCGTGAAGTGCACGATTATCTCAACCTAATTGAAACTTATTTTGACTTGTACTTGTGGTTGTTTATTTACTTACTCTTATACTATCACGCAACTTCCTCTGATGTGTCTGTAAAACGTACCTTTTGTCCTGAAGTTTTGTCCTGAATTTTGACTTTCTGTCCTGAATTTTTGTCCTGAATTTTGACCTTTTGTCCTGAATTTTTACACTTACCGTCCTGAATGTGCACACATGCCAGTTGGTCACCCTTCTGGCCAGTGTGGCCACTCACCGTGGACTCGCAGCTCCTTATAGACTGTACTTGGTATGGCACGATTTGGTGTCGCATTCACGGTGTAGTTCCCGGTGTCGTTCATCCGCAGGTCTCGGATGCTCAGGGTCCCGTTGATGTACCCGGTCTCCCGGCCCGTGTACAGGGGGCCGTTTATCTGTCCAGGGCCAGCAGGTAGATAAGTGATGATCCGTTGTGTGTCAGACACTTTTTGCCCTTTGTCCCAGGAGACAGACAGTAGATTTGTAGTTACTGGGGAATCGAGTATGGCCGTCTCTCCCACCGCAGCTGTGACCCGACCTGCAAAGGGCACCTGCCCCGCCGTCCCCGGGGTCCAGACGCAGAGCCAGGCTGAAGGGAGGAGAGAAGAGAAGAGGAAAACCTGAACCTGCTGGAGTGTGAGGACTAGTTTGAAACTTCTAACTGTACTCATATGTCAGTAAACGTTTCCTCTCAACCACTGGGAATTTGTGATACTTATTCAGGAATGTGGAACTGAAACAAGCACTAGCAAAGCCAATAAGTCTGGTTATTTTGTAATTTCTAGACATAGGTCAACATACCCATTATTTCAGAATACCCATTTGCTACTGAGAGGTGCCCGTACTCTGTCCCTAAAATTATTGCAGCTGTGCTGAGAAGTGCTTGAACTCTCCCTTCCAAATTCTAGAAATAAAAGTACTTTGAGAATGTAAATAATAAAAAATTTTAAACCAGGGAGTGGCCCCACGAACAGCGGCCTAGTCTTAAAAAATGAAACTTCAAAGTTTCATTTTTATCTAAAATGCATCTTGCTTTCCTGTGAGAAAACGGACAGGTTTTAAAAAAAAATTGCAATGCAATCGGTCTCGCATTTGTGTGAGTTTGAGTTTTTGGCATTGTAAATGATTTTGTTACTTATTTCTTATTAGTCATTTGTAGTGAATTGAATGTATGTTGTTTGTAGGTTTTTTTGTGGGTTTTCATTTTAATTTTTAGTTGTGGATTTGTAAGTGGTTGAATTGTGTGGTATGTAGTGTATTTGTGACGTGTAAATAAGTGGTATGGTGAATAGATAGGGGTGAGATCTGTATAAAATAGATGCAAAGTAAGAATGTGCGGGATAGGTAACTTGTTGATGAAGTGGTGAATGAACTGTAGACAACATGGTATAAATAATGTGTGAGAAAGAGACAGAAGGGGAGAGAATGTTATGGATGTGTGAAGAGGCTGGGGATGTGTATGTAGAAGATAATGAATGAAGAGGAGGAGAGTGAATTTGAAGAGGCACAAAAAATGCTCACAAATGCAAAAGAATATTGTTTTGTGTAATATCTCGACACAAAGGGACAGTGAAACACACATACATACACACATACAGAGGTAAAAGTTGTCATGCTTACACATGCGGTCATATGCAAACACAGGAACCCTAGTAGCAGCCATCAAACATACAGGCATGGTTATTTGCAGTTGTTTCGTTGTGCGGGTCCACAACCAATCATCAGCGCTTCAGTGCTTCCCACTCCCTGGTTTAAAAAAAATTAATTATTTACATTCTCAAAGTACTTTTATTTCTAGAATTTGGAAGGGAGAGTTCAAGCACTTCTCAGCACAGCTGCAATAATTTTAGGGACAGAGTACGGGCACCTCTCAGTAGCAAATGGGTATTCTGAAATAATGGGTATGTTGACCTATGTCTAGAAATTACAAAATAACCAGACTTATTGGCTTTGCTAGTGCTTGTTTCAGTTCCACATTCCTGAATAAGTATCACAAATTCCCAGTGGTTGAGAGGAAATATCTGTATATAGATAAAGCGCTTGGACAGGCATTCATTGATGCAGACAATAGGAATAAAGGTAGCTATACACCTGCACCACTTCACACATACACCCTGGTACAACCAGACAGGGGCATGCGTAACACATAAGGACACATCCATACCTGCCAAGTTGCCTTAGATCACATGTGACTGAAAAGTTCAACCACTCCTATAAGCTTGGCCTACAACAATTCACTTGCTGGCGTTTGAAACACCTACGTGTAAACGGTAAGACCTCCACCACATTCCCCAGTTTTCCCAACTACAATGCCAATAAATGCATCCTTGTTAGATAAACATTCCCAAATCAATTCAGAAGCTATTGTTAATGAGTTTTTGAGAAGAGATTGGTAGTGAGCAGTGACATAGAATGGAAAATTATCTCTTGAATCAAATACAGAGTTTGAGCTCACCATCACTGACTGCAGAACACACATGAAGGTGCTTGTACGACTGAACTTGGCGTGTCTCAGTTTCAATGTGAGCAGCTGGAAAAACTGTGGCAGAAGCTGGAAGTGATGAAGATTGGAGGGAATCTGTTGAAAGTTGTCAAAGCACCGCACAAAGATTCCTGCTCACAGGTATGTGTTACAAGTAGCAGCAGGCTTGCAACTCTTAAGGGATGTGTAAAGGGCTGAAGCTCTGTATGAATTCAACCTCAGTCACTGGAAGATTGCTGCTTCTGTCAGCGGTGAGCGTTCATCTCGCTGAGCCACCCGGCAGGCCAAAAAACAGCAACTTTAGCCCAAGTAAGATCCCAGTGTGACAGAAAGAAGGCACAACAAGTGAACTGGAAGGACCACGGCCGCCTGGACACATTATGTAGTGGTGAGGTCTTGTAGACTGCAGAGGCTAAACTAGAGGTAAGACACTGCCCCTTATCACACAGAAACACCCATGCATTCACCTCAGCTAGGCACGGTGAGCTCTTCCATATGGAAAAGTAGGCCAAATAAAGTCTCTTGAGTCCACTCTGCTGCAGAGGATCCTTCTCTGAATACTATCTGGAAGATAACACGTCTACGACTGAGGTGTGCCATTGAGCAGCAGATGCAAGATGCGAGCCTTTTGGAAAGTCTCCCATGTTCCCTCCTCCCCTCTCTTCCAACCAGACAAGCCACAGTCCAACCCTCGGAAGCGACAGCAGGGCGATGGGCGATCTAAACACAGAGTCTGGAGTAGGAGGCGATGGGAGATCTAAACACAGAGTCTGGAGTAGGAGGCGATGGGAGATCTAAACACAGAGTCTGGAGTAGGAGGCGATGGGAGATCTAAACACAGAGTCTGGAGTAGGAGGCGATGGGAGATCTAAACACAGAGTCTGGAGTAGGAGGCGATGGGCGATCTAAACACAGAGTCTGGAGTAGGAGGCGATGGGAGATCTAAACACAGAGTCTGGAGTAGGAGGCGATGGGCGATCTAAACACAGAGTCTGGAGTAGGAGGCGATGGGAGATCTAAACACAGAGTCTGGAGTAGGAGGCGATGGGAGATCTAAACACAGAGTCTGGAGTAGGAGGCGATGGGAGATCTAAACACAGAGTCTGGAGTAGGAGGCGATGGGAGATCTAAACACAGAGTCTGGAGTAGGAGGCGATGGGCGATCTAAACACAGAGTCTGGAGTAGGAGGCGATGGGAGATCTAAACACAGAGTCTGGAGTAGGAGGCGATGGGAGATCTAAACACAGAGTCTGGAGTAGGAGGCGATGGGAGATCTAAACACAGAGTCTGGAGTAGGAGGCGATGGGAGATCTAAACACAGAGTCTGGAGTAGGAGGCGATGGGCGATCTAAACACAGAGTCTGGAGTAGGAGGCGATGGGAGATCTAAACACAGAGTCTGGAGTAGGAGGCGATGGGCGATCTAAACACAGAATCTGGAGTAGGAGGCGATGGGAGATCTAAACACAGAGTCTGGAGTAGGAGGCGATGGGCGATCTAAACACAGAGTCTGGAGTAGGAGGCGATGGGAGATCTAAACACAGAGTCTGGAGTAGGAGGCGATGGGAGATCTAAACACAGAGTCTGGAGTAGGAGGCGATGGGAGATCTAAACACAGAGTCTGGAGTAGGAGGCGATGGGAGATCTAAACACAGAGTCTGGAGTAGGAGGCGATGGGAGATCTAAACACAGAGTCTGGAGTAGGAGGCGATGGGAGATCTAAACACAGAGTCTGGAGTAGGAGGCGATGGGCGATCTAAACACAGAGTCTGGAGTAGGAGGCAGGCTTTAGTCTTCTTCCAGCTCCTGCCTTTGGATACAACGCTTCCAGAGTGGATCAGCATCTGTGACCACACACTGGAAGGTCAGAACAATACACATCAGATGAGTTCATGCCTTTCACAAAGACTCCAGGGGCCTCATTTATGAGAAGTGACGCATTGCTGCGTGAAAACAGCGATGCGTCACTTTTCACTGCGCACTCCTTGCGACACCAATGATGCGTCATATTTAATGTATGTTATAAGGAGGGGGGTTGGACCCATGCAGTCGCGGGGACCTGGGCGCTATATGATATGTGTGTAAGGGGGGTCCCCGCAAGGGAAACGTGTTATGTGCAACATACACAAACAATGACACTTATTTATATTTACTCAACTCTATAATCAACAGTCAAAACAATTAAGAAAGGTATTTGTCATTTATTTAACAATACCAGGTATCAGCCATTTATCAATACATTTTAAATGCTTTTAGAAAATGCCCCAAAGGGGGGACGGGAAGGTGAAGGAAGGGGGAGTGTGCTCAGGGCAGTGTAAAATTAAAGAAAAGTAAGCACAGTCAAAAAAAGAGACAATCATGAGCAGTTTTACCATATAATTCAGAACAGATCTAACACAAAAGCCTAAATAATTAAGGCGTCCATTGCGAAATTATTATACTAGAGACCTTCAGCGGGCACATATAAACCAATATAAGTAATTCGAGGAAATGTGCCGGAGGTTCGCATCAAAGAATAAGAGCCGTCGACGTTTCGTTTTTTGACTGTGCTTACTTTTCTTTAATTTTACACTGCCCTGAGCACACTCCCCCTTCCTTCACCTTCCCGTCCCCCCTTTGGGGCATTTTCTAAAAGCATTTAAAATGTATTGATAAATGGCTGATACCTGGTATTGTTAAATAAATGACAAATACCTTTCTTAATTGTTTTGACTTTCGATTATAGAGTTGAGTAAATATAAATAAGTGTCATTGTTCGTGTAAATTTAATGTATGGCGCATCATGTCGCAAGGACTTACAGATACGTCAGTATTTCTGGCGCATCTGTAAGTGCAAAAGTGACGCATTGCTGGAGTGTGTCACAAAAGTGACGCAATTCCAGCAATGCGTCCTTTCACATGGGGAAAGGGCCTGCGTCAGTCTTACGCCTGCTGTGAGGCAGGCGCAAGATTTTGACGCAACAGCGTCCTAAAAGTGACGCAGTGAAATCTCATAGATTTCACTGCGTCACTATTACGAGGCTTTTTACGGGGAACGCCCCCTCTGCATACATTATACCTGACGCAGGTATAATGTGGCGCAGGGGTTTAAAAAGTGACGCATCTACCTAGATGCGTCACTTTTTAAATATGGAGCAACAAGGCGCATTTTGTACGCCGCTGGAGTGTCACAAAAAGGCCTCATAAATAAGGGCCCAGGTCCCTGCCCTCAGCAGACGAGCCCTGACTCTCTCAAGCAGAGGCCTGGGAGGAGGAGCTGGAGATAGAGGCGGTTCTGCTGAGAGCGCATGAAGCGCTGTTCGATGCTGTCTCTGCGGGACATAGGCGCAAGGTGGGCAAACAGCTGATAGCTCTGGGACTTTATTTTATGATCATTCATTTATAGCACAACACATTCATGCCACTGGAGCCTCTTTTAAATAAATGAACTTCAATAATGATTGTTGTTTTGCTTTTAAAAAATGAAAATGTTTTTCAAAAATACATCCAATGTAAGCTGGAGATGAAGAATACCAAACAGAAGCACGTCACTCAAAGCACAAACAGAAGCATGTCACTCAAAGCACAAACAGAAGCACGACACTCACAGCACAAACAGAAGCACGTCACTCACAGCACAAACAGAAGCACGTCACACAAAGCACAAACAGAAAGCATGTCACTCACAGCACAAACAGAAGCACGTCACTCACAGCACAAACAGAAGCACGTCACACAAAGCACAAACAGAAGCACGCCACTCACAGCACAAACAGAAGCACGTCACACAAAGCACAAACAGAAAGCATGTCACTCACAGCACAAACAGAAGGACGTCACTCACAGCACAAACAGAAGCACGTCACACAAAGCACAAACAGAAGCACGCCACTCACAGCACAAACAGAAGCACGTCACACAAAGCACAAACAGAAAGCACGTCACTCACAGCACAAACAGAATCACGTCACTCAAAGCACAAACAGAAGCACGTCACACAAAGAACAAACAGAAGAAAGCACAAACAGAAGCACGTCACACAAAGAACAAACAGAAGCACGTCACACAAAGAACAAACAGAAGCACGTCACTCAAAGCACAAACAGAAGGCACGTCACTCACAGCACAAACAGAAGCACGTCACTCAAAGCACAAACAGAAGCACGTCACACAAAGCACAAACAGAAAGCACGTCACACAAAGCACAAACAGAAGGCATGTCACTCACAGCACAAACAGAAGCACGTCACTCACAGCACAAATAGAAGCACGTCACTCACAGCACAAACAGAAGCACGTCACACAAAGCACAAACAGAAAGCATGTCACTCACAGCACAAACAGAAGCACGTCACTCACAGCACAAACAGAAGCACGTCACACAAAGCACAAACAGAAAGCATGTCACTCACAGCACAAACAGAAGCACGTCACATAAAGCACAAACAGAAAGCATGTCACTCACAGCACAAACAGAAGCACGTCACACAAAGCACAAACAGAAGCACGTCACACAAAGCACAAACAGAAAGCATGTCACTCACAGCACAAACAGAAGCACGTCACACAAAGCACAAACAGAAGCACGTCACACAAAGCACAAACAGAAAGCATGTCACTCACAGCACAAACAGAAGCACGTCACACAAAGCACAAACAGAAGCACGTCACACAAAGCACCACGCACAAAGTAAGCCCTGGGTCGAAACAAAGAAAATGCTGCACTTGCCCCATGCAGTCTTTAAAAGCTTGGAGAATGGTAACATGTATGTGCCTGGGGGAGCAAGGGGAAGAGAAAAGGAGGTGCCGCCATCACCCTCACCAGTCTGGCAGCGCCCAGCCCCTTTGTATCCATGTCCGAGCAGGGAAGCAATGCTGGGGAACAGTAGTCGGATAGAACTGTTTTGTTTACTTTGTGAACGGAAGCATAGTGCCCTGCTCTTAAACTTTAACCTCCACGAGAAAGTTGGCCGAAAGCCTGTGGTGCAGCACCCAGTACGGCCTTGAACAGAGGAACTTGACGGGACGGAAGCAACTCCACCATAGCAAAAGAGAATCCATTAGGGTCGGGGAAGCGGGAGAGCGTGTCATCCTGGTTCGAAAAAAAGCCACTTCAGACACAAAATACTTTTTTTTAGAAACATTATGGTAGGGGAAGTGCATTGCTATTGTGGCTCCAAGTTGTCGGACCTGCAAGCATTAACAACTAGAAGCGTCCACCATCACCGAAGCCGCCGTGCTGCGAGTGCTGTGTGGGGGGCAGCCACTGTTAGAATGAAAGCACGCATGGCATACTGGAAATACAAACAAGAAGTCGAGCCTTTGTTTTGGGCTCTGTTGTGCCTGCTTCAGCAAGACATGAATTAAGATAATAGTGCTCCCTAACTGCTAATGAAAGCTAGAGTGTGAGGACACATGCAAGAGGGTCTGTCCTCACGGGAGGTAACAACAGAACAGAGGGAGGTGCTGAGGAGGGACCTCTAAGCCTCTTCACAAATCAAAAGCCATCATTTACAAAGGACAGAAAGAGCAGCCAATTGGAAAGATGGGTGGAAAATGGGAGGAGCTTAATGTCTATATCTGAATACAGCATGTCTCGAAGATACAGAGCATGTTCTGCCCAGGCGATACCTAAATAATTGAAAAGCAATCACAGACATGGTGGTCTCCTGACCTCAACATGCCACCATCCCTGTGATGGTACAAAAGGGGGTGGTAATGGACGGAGCATCTGATTCACCGTTCTTTAGCCCACTTTGCCACCCCAGTTCAGACATGGCTATATGCAAATCAGTCTGACCCTGTGCCTCATGGGAACAGTCCAGCCCGAACTGCCAAGCCATGTCTTCCCTGGACCGGAAACAAGCTTCCGAGGACCGGCTTCTAGCATTCCAGACGACCTCAGCCCGGCTTGCTCGAATCCAGTGGCAAAGCGAGCAAGGGACTCACGTCTGAGCATACCCTGCCACACTTATGGCGGGCAAAAGCGGTACAAAAGGGGGTGGTGATGGACGGAGCATCTGAATCAATCAAACACTCCCACCCAGTCAAAAGATCTGGGTTTAATCCATCACCGTTCTTTAGCCCACTCTGCCACCCCAGTTCAGACATGGCTATATGCAAATCAGTCTGACCCTGTGGCTTATGGGAACAGTCCAGCCCGAACTGCCAAGCCATGCCTTCCCTGGACTGGAAACAAGCTTCCGAGGACCTGTGATGGCTGTGATTCCTAATAGATAACCCCAGACGAAGTACTAAGCTGCGCTCGCGTTGTTTGCGAAGTTTGCACTACTTCGCGAATTGCACATAGCACAGTGCAAACATGCGTAGCGGTCAATTTTTGCTTGCTCGCGTTCCTCATCGTCAAGTTGGCGACCGTGAGTGAGCAAAATGACATCCCCGTGAGACTTTTTCCTCGTTTGCGATCAGCAACATCAAGTTGCCGAACGCGAGCAAAGAAAATAAACCTCCCAGCGAGATTTTCAATACAGGGAGGTCAGGTTTCTCATTGCGGCAGAAAACAACCGCTTGCAATGTATAACATGCAGTTTGCACTGATTGCACAGTGTGGACAAGCATCCAGCACTGTGCAATCTGTGTGAACAGCATTTTGCACAGTTCACTACGCAGTTTGCGTAGCTCGCGTAGTGCGAACAGCACTTTGCGTAGCTACTCGTAGCGCTGCTACGTGAACTACGCCTAGGGTTAATAATGGGTTGCAAAAGGTGACCAACCTCATTAATATTCACATGCCAGGTCGATTTTCAACCCACAAGGAATCCCTAAATGAAACTCAATGAGTTCCATACAGTAGGAATACTGACTTCCTAATTGTGATTCAGAAAGAATTGCAATTAGGAATTCAGTTTTCCTAATGCTTGTACATCTGGCCCTTTATGTTACGGAGAGGCTGGAGGCCCTATACTCAGGGGCATGGATTAATGCTGCAAATCTAGCAAGGAGGTCTCACATATGTATTGTGTAAGGCATATGTTAAAGCTAATAAACATTCAAGAATGAATTATAATTATGCTATGATTTAGTCTGCAAGGAAGTATTTTGTTACATGGATTCTCACAGAGTACTTACAGGTTTGGTTTTCTTATCACCTCTGACAAACCCTCGAGGTGAGGAGTTGCAGTGTGCTAATTCTTGTGAGACCCTTGGAGCAGGGGTTTATATTGGGGTTGATATTGTTTTGCCAACAGTAATTTTGTACACATTTCCAATGGTATGACTTCAATGGTTGCTTTGTGGGAGACAGTGGATTATTATATGGGGTGGATGGAGGTCCACCATAAGTTATAATGCCACTATAAGGGTTAGGTCCGGTAAAGTCTTCAGTAACTTAAACATGAGCTCAAACCCTGGTAGATGTAGCACAGAGCAGACAGGCCAAACTTAATAAAATGTGTAAAGCATTTAGAAGTTCAAAAACTGTTTTAAAAAGCTGAAAATACAAGAAAATGAAAAAGCCACTCCAATATATATAAATAGAAGATATTTTAATCGACAAATTTACTCCAAAACAAATAAATATCCAAAAAGGGAAACTGGATATAAGATCTTTTTTTACTTTTCAAAACAAATTGAGCTAAAAGGCATTAGGAGCTAGCCTCTGTGTTCTGGTTGTGCTTGACTGGGACCTAGATGCGATATAAGGCTCCATAATGGAGCATGGGTCAGTTACAAGAACCAAGTTCAACCTGGTCAGCAGTTTTACCTTCTGCCTTAGTCTCTGAAATGGACGTCAAAAATTCCCAGTGGGGCAAGGCAGCAGACTGTAACCTAAAAGAACCCCAGAATGCCTCATTGCTGTTGGATGAGGTACACCCGAGGAAGGTACCTCGATGGCTGCATTCTTATGGCACCTTCGCCTGATGAAGAGTTTTAAGTTTGGACTTAGTCACTTTTTTGGATCTCTGATTCCTCTGGTGGGGCAAGGCTTTGAACTGCACCTCAACAGGGCTCCAGGTAACATGATAACCTCCCTGTGAATTCCCACTGAAATGGATTTGCTGCTTCGGAAAAGCTCAAAATGAGCAAGAGCAACCTCAATCTTTGGCCCAACAGCAATGCACCTTCATCGGATTTATTTGGCAAATTTGTTCCTGCTCGACAGTGGTCTCTTTAGCCAAAAAGCTTTTAAAGTCCCAACATTTTCTGAATTTCAGGAGCAATATACTTTGCACAGCCAATGGTACTTGGACCAGCACTTGGGGGTCAAGACTCACTCCAGCAGAAGGCACCAGCAGGGTCCAAGATAGGTCCAGTTGGAACTGGTTTGCTGTGCTCTTCAAGAAAAGGGCTTCCAGCAGCTTGTTATGTCCCTGTATCTATTTTTTCCTGGTAATAAACAATATTTTCTTTTTGAAAATGTTTGTTTTTTAATTAATTCATAATTTTCCAGAACAAGAAGAAGCATGGACAACAAACCTTATGTCATCAGAGAAAGGTGTCAAACACCTTACCCCCAATGTGTAACTATATGTGAACATATCTAGGTCAAGTGTGCAAAGTCCACATAAGCTGTGGGCATTAGGATCATCTCCTGTGGTTACGCATGTCTAGAGTGCTTGGGATGACTTATTTCCTGTGTAAGAATGTAAAATGAAGACGTTGATGCCTGTGGTTGGGTGAGACAAACTTTGCCTGCAAACAGCAGTAATACAACTCCTTTTCCGTTAGTGGGTGGCCTAAATCATGTCCCCACTTCTCCCTAACCTTCATATTCTGTGTTGCTTTCATGGGCATGCAGGCCCGATAGAGCTTAGAGATCAGTCTCCCACCCTATATATCAGGGATTAATAATGTCAACTGAGCTAATAGGTAAGAGGGAATGTGAGCATGCAGAGTGACATGCAGGCGCCGCAGAATATAACGGTCCATATGTGTGGCATTTGAAAATCTAATGTCGGCAGTATTGTCTTGTAGTTCCTACTAGTCCATAGGACCTGCACATTTGTTTGACAACACAAACTAGGAGTTTACTGTCTAGACTGATTCCAGACACCCCAGCAGGATAAGTCGGCTGATAGACCAGCTAGCTCAAAGTGCCACTGAAAGCCCCCTTAACCTTACATGGGAGCGAAGGGTTTCTGGGAACTACTGAACATGACAACCCTGACCCCTCAGGGATAGTGGACACAGTACAGAGGCTTTCACTCAGTCACTCGTGCTTACTTACTCTCAGAGAGGAGAACAGAGAATACACAGTGGGACATTTTCAATATGTTTATTGAACCAACATTAGCCTTGTATAAAATATGTGAGCTGCAATGATTTCTAGACAGAAGCTAGTATGTATAATTCTACCATGGTGCTTAACCAGTGTACATATGAAGGCATATAAAACAAGGCAGTAATCAAGCGTATTCCTACTATGCGTACCCTACTAAGGGTACCTAGAAGTGTGTGTAGGTGTAGAGCCAATAATCCCCCTAAGGGAGTATCCAACCACAATACCTGATGAGAGAGAATGAAGGACCTCGTCTTGGTCACTAACTGTACACCCCTCATGAGATGTCAGACCACTACATGGTGAAGACTCAGCATGCAGGGGCCCTCGGTGTCAGCTAAAGTGCCTCCTCTTCCAATCCATTGCGATGCTCATCTTTTATAATAGAAAGCAGACTTGCGATGTGCGTATATGTTAGTGATGTTATGTATATATAGATAGCTGTATCACGCAATGGATAAAGACAGAGATAACACTTGTACATAGTGTGAAAAGAGACCTTGTACATGATGCTCAGGGAATTGTGATAATATTGTGCAAAGCTATATCTGTAAACAAGTTTAGTTTTGGGGAAACTAATCCAACACTTTCGTGCACGCAAATATGTGCAAATTTTCACGGCTGAAATGTTATTGTAAGGGCAATGTAAGAAATTAGCTGCTTCGCTACATGGGCCAAACCCAGTAATATAACACCCACTCCTCATACTAAGGGGCAATATCTAAAAAGCCAGCAAATCATTTAAAAAATTTAAAAAAACAACTTTTAAAAGCATCTAAAATGGGGCCTTCCTTTAAAATATTCATTAGAAAGTATTTAAATCAGAATACTATTTGAAATCCCAAGTCCCATGAAAGCCATGGAACATAGAAAAAGAAAAAAGCTGTTTTGGATCATTTTGTTCAAAGGCTAGGCCAAATTGTTCGCACATAGAAAAAAAGCCAATTATTAATGTGTCCCGAGTGGCAAAGCAACATCCCTGTTGCCCAAAACCGCAGACTATGTTCACAGAGACGCACCTCGAAGAAAGTTTATGGAGCAAAGGTGGTTCCGCCCAGTTCTCACATGTTTTCTGCAGAGCTGTTCTTTCACATTACAAAAAAAAATCAAGGCTTTCCGTCTGCTCAGGGTATCAAGCTGTATGTTGGAGAAAAAAAATATAAGCCCATAGCGCTGCCTCCTTAACTGTGGGGGCAGGTAGAAACAGTACTTGTTTACAATAAGCCACTATGGAAATAACCGTCACTAGATGAGCAGTGCCTGGTTCCATTCCTCAGCAACCTTAATCGTTCAGAATCAAATAACTCCCATTTGAGAGCAGCCTGAACACAGGATGATTCACTGCAGTTCCAGAACCCTTCAGATAATAAGATAAGTTCACTACTGAAGCATTGCATGCCTCGTGGAGAGAAATGTCCTTGCAAACTAAGGATCCACTTAAAGCATCTAGACTGTCAGAGCCACTAAGAAAAACCTTTATGTCCCCATTTCTCAATCTAAACCTGAACGGTAATTCCCAATACTCATGCACATAACCTTCCACTAGTGCTTCATATCTGCCCACCTGTTGGTATTGGAGACAATATTGGATTTGGAAAGCCGTGACCGGTAGGTTGATCTAATCATGGATTATCCAGTTAGGGGATAGTGTCTCAGCCATGGTGAAAGGTAATTGGTCTAATTTTTCAATGTGTAACATGATATATTTCACTTCTCTGTGTGCCTTTTTTATCTTTCCATCCGTTCGATTGTATGCCAAAAAGAGATTTGTACTGCTGATGTAATGCCATGGCACATGGCCAGAACATAACATTTCAGCTCAGTATTACAAGTGACCATAAATGTGAATGTCCTTGTTGTAAAATAGACATGTCTTATTGTATTAGGTCAATTGCAGGAAACACTATGTTGCCCAGAGAATAAATTCTGGATTGAAATGTGGCCATACCGTTGTCAATCATCGCAAAAGCCTTCTCTATATTAACCCCGTTGATCTTGCACAATCTCTCCTCATCTTTCTGTTTAGAACTTTTCCACAGCTCATTGTCTATTCCATAGAAAGACTGCTTTTGACATGGGTTCCGGGGACCTAATAAAAAATCTGTGAGATCCATGTCATCAGAAAGAAGTGACAAGTGTTGCTCCACCGGAGAGAGTTTGAGATTTTTAGTCAATCAAGGCACAACTACCCAAAACTATATGATATCAGCACTCCGAGTGTTCTGTCTGTACATACCGCTGATCAGGCCTATTCATCCTAAACCCTTCGGTGTTACCCATAAGCATGGGCGGAAAATCCGTTTCGCTCGCGGATTTTGCGGATTTTCGGGAAATTCGCAATCCGCGAGATTCGCGAATCTACCGCAAAATCCGCAAATCCGCGAGCAGCGGATTTTGCTCGCACTGTTCGCGTGAGTTCGCGGCTTCCCAGTACAACTTCGCGCCCCGCGAATAAGCGCTAAATTGCAGAAATACGATCTTAGCAAAACTGAAACTACTTACCAGGTTCAAAAGTTCAGGCTCATCATTAGTAGCCATTTCCTGTAGTGCTTCCTGAGGGGCCCCTCCAGAGTTCAGTTGCCTACTTGCAACTATTATGTGACCCTGCTCTGAACCTCAGAATAGTTACACATATGCCACAAAGGTCCTGAATTACAGCTAAGGGAGACAAGCAGGAGCCAGGCTGGAAGTTCAAATCCATTAATCAGCCCCTAATTCATTATTGTCAGTTGTGGCAGGGCAGGTGTTGTAACTAATTTTGCAACAATGAAAGCACTTAGCAAGTGCAAAAGATCACTAATCAGGAAGCACTAAGGAAGCAGGTGCCAGCTAAAAAAATATTCTGTGACACATTAATCAGCCCCAAATTAATTCAGGTCACTTGAGGCAGGGAAGGTGTGCTTTGCTTTGCCACAATAATGTACACTGACTGGACAACCAGAGGGTGCTGTGATGAAACAGAGGGTGGCATGGGTGGGCCAGAGGGTGGCATGAGTAGTCAGAGAGTGGCAGTGGTGACAGAGAGTGGCAGTGATGAAGAAGAGTGTCCCAAACAGGCTGGACACGTAGAAACAACAAGTTCGCAAAACTTGCGAGCCGACAGGTAAGTTTGCGTTTGCGAAATTGTACAAAACCCTCGTGAACTGGCAGAAACCCGCGCGAACACACAAAAAAAATCCGCAAATTTGCGAGAATTCGCGGATTTTGCGAATTGCGAGTTCGCAAATCCGCAAAATTCGCGAACGCGAGATTCGCAAAATTCGCCCATGCTTAGTTACCCAGGAATCTAGACTGACACCCCTTTGTGTCCGTAGGCCAAACCAAACACTCCTTCCATTTAAGATCTGATGAAATAAAAGAATCATTTTGTATCATTCTGGTGTATCCTCATTAAAGTGTGTTAGAGGCTGCCAGTTCTCAAAGCATGAGAAAGGGGGGATATGAGGCGTGTTCAAATCCTTCATCTTGGCTATTCCAAGAAAGGATGCTTGTTGGACTGTTTTATTCAGGAAAATCATCTGATGTTGCAAGGACTTCGGCTGAGATACAGGCTCTAATAAGTACAAACTGCCCTATACATTTCGTAGAAATGATGCGACTTATCTTAAACATGTCTGATATGAGCGGAATTGTATATGTATTTAAGTAACCCTGGGCGTAGTATGCGTAGTGGGGCTACGCGAAGCTTCACAAAGCGGGCGAGAAACTACGCCCACCTACACACTTCGCGTAGCCCCACTACGCGCCGCCTGCCCCCCTCCCCTACATACCTAATTTTTGTAAATGCTGAAATAAAAGTAAATAAAAGGCACTTACCTTGTCCGCTGCGTCCCGGGGCTCCCTCTGCTCGTTCGCGCCGCCGTCTTGGATACGAATGCGCATGCGCGGCCGCCCGCGCATGTGCATTTCTCGCAAGAATGCGCATTGGTATTCAAGACAGCGGCGCGAACGAGCAGAGGGAGCCCCGGGACGCAGCGGACAAGGTAAGTGCCTTTTATTTACTTTTATTTCAGCATTTACAAAAATTAGGTATGTAGGGGAGGGCGGGATGGAGGCGGGTGGCGGGCAACTTCGCTACGTCCATGGAGTGGGCGTAGTGTTGCCTGCTACTCCTACTTTGCAAAGGGCGAAGTAGGCAACACTACGCCATGGGCGTAGCGAAGTCCTTCGCCCAGGGTTATATTTACGACCATATGTTCAGGACTGTTAACACCTTTTCAGGCGGTCCTTGAATCTTTCCAAACTTTGTGCATTTGGCGTTTGGTGGTCTGCCCTTAATTCTAGCACTTGTTGCAGGAATCCTATTTTTAATCCTACTACTACGCTATGGCAAGCCTATCCACCGGCATCACTCCCAGCAACTTGATGAAAGCTCTCCTAGAATGGAAGTGCAGTGAGCGCATAGTGCAACTTTTGGGCATACCTTGTCTACAGTAACATAATACAACATGGTTTCTGTCATTTAGGCCAATCTGGCAAGATTGCATCTTACCTGTTCTACTCTGCCTGCTTTGCGGTAAAGAATGCGTGCTAGACATCTGTCTAACACTCCCATCAGTCATGCCAATCGAAATCGATACTCTCCTGAACCCGATAATGGCCCATGCTCTGTGTTGTCCCCAGAGGCTTTTGTTAAGATCTAACAGATGCTTCCTGCTGCTGCTGAGGTAAGAGATGGATCAACAGGCACACAGGTAACAACGGACGTGAACATTGTTGCGGCATCCCATGCTGAAGGCGATGCTTCACATCTCTGTGTAATTAACCTTCTAAACGAGGTATTCCAACTGTCACCGACATCAGTAGATGATCTTTTGTCTACTGGAGTAGATGATTTCATGTTTTCACCAGCCCCATACACTGACTTTGATTCAGCTCACAGTGTACCGGGGAAGCTATGAATTTGGCTTCCATATTTTCAAAACAGAACAACAATTGGAACTCTTACTAAAATGTACTTTTTTCTAAATTTGAAAATACATGGAAATTCAATCTGCTTACAGTAGAACTATTCATATAGAACTGACTTCTTTGAATACTTCCAGGAACACATGGTCACCTTATCTACAAATATTTCATTCAGTATCATGTTATGAAATGGCTTTGGTTCCTGAATAAATGTCAACCATTTCTTCATATGTATATATTTCTATGCATTCATATTGCATTTATTTAAGATATATGCTTAGAATGAAAAACTGCTTTAAAATGTACAGTACCTTTGCATTACATGTTTAGCAGGAGTTTTAAAAAAAAAAAACGTCTTTTAGAATGCTTTTACCAATGTTTTTATTGCAACATGTGGTACTGAGTTTAATGTTTAGCATTTACTGTTTAGCATGTAGTACAATTGTTCATTCAAATATGGAGTGGGTGTTGTATTCCACTTTAGGTGTCCGTATATAGGTGTTTCTGATACATGTCCTTATATAGGCACAATTCGCATTTCCCTTATATAGGCATATGATACCAGTGTTTATTTAGGCAATAGCCATGCTATCTACATACAGGCATGGTCACCTACATTCGTCCACCCCAACATCACAACGAGTTCTTAGAAACCAGACCCTTAAGCTGTTGGGAGTTTCCCTAGCCCAGGATTATTATTTTCTCCAAGAACTAATTTATTATGCATGAACCGCTGTTCCTTAAGGGTTCATTAGTGGCGTCTTCCTCTGCCCGACTTTACGTCAATGCTAACATTCCAAGGCACTTACCAGGTATAAATATACCTTCCCTTGCCCAAGCAAGTGGGAGGAGACCTGGACTTTAGAGGAGCCTGTGTCCCGACCTGACGCACTGACAAGACGCTGTCATCCCTGCTCCCAGAGAATCCACCTTCAAGTGTTCTGACTCCCTTCGCAGGGTGTTAGAGTTCGAGACCCGGAAAGAGATTCCCACCTCTCTCATTCTCAAGGTATGGAGCTGACTAGAACCTAGAGGGACTCTTGGCATACAAACTTAGCATACAAACTATAGCCTACCATTCTATATCCTATAGAACCTACTTATTACCTTGTACTACACTTAGGTACACTGGGGTAGAACTAGTTAGAGAGTGCATCTTATGAGTACTCGCATTTTTAGCGTATGTTATTTATGTATATGAATATATGTGTCATAGCTAAAAGATAATGCTGGCGCAGTATTATTTCTTCGTACTACTTACGCTATACATAATATATTTTGCATACTGTCTTATGATTGTAACAGCTCATATCTCTTACACGAGAAATACGACTGTTCAATGAATCCTTTTTATTGAAACACCCGTCAATTATTTCTGTGTAACTCTGAAGAAACTAAGCATGCACGATTAGCTGAGTGAAACTCTTATCTATTGTTTCCAAGATTCTGAGAGTGATCCAATTCTAAAGGGAAACAAAGTTGTCATGTTTATGCGGTTGCCAGAAACTACTCCCTTCTTGTTTACAAGGAGTTTCTAGTGGCCTCTGAGTTAGCCGGCACACAAAGTAATTAAGTTTATTATACTTGATAGGGGCATACTGACCTCAGTCCTATGCCAAACCTATATTGTGTATTATTCCAATGAGCAGAGCCTATTAGGGAAATAGGGTAAATACATCTTATTGAATCCTAAACTGCTTCCCTAGAATATCAAATTGAAGCAAGCTATAGATAACTGAAATCTTATAGGTAAAACATCACTTTTACCAGAAGCATGGGTTTTAACAACTTACAACATAGTTGTGGCAGGCCTCGGCAGCAACAAACCAGGTGGAGCAGAGACTCCTCCCTATAGTTACAAAGTCTGCATTTGGTCATGTGTGCCAAAGATTTTCACCCGGTATTTAGCTCTTTTGTTGGCAGGGGCACCAGCCTGGCCCATTCGATGTCTTGCAGGCACTTCCTTCCCAGTACTTGGTTTAGATATGGCTGTGTTCTATTTTCCTCATATGAGGAAATTCGGCCTGGCTGCCCTCCCTGGGCTACATAGTTAAATTTGTCTGCTTCGTGTGACAATTAATTGAAGTAATCAAAAATCCTTCTCAGGGGTCCCACTGATACTTAGTCCTTTTGAACCAACAAAGAAGAAATTGGCACAGAAGCTGAAATATAAAAGATAATTTTTATTAAACTCAAATGAGTGAGACTACGTCACACAGAAGCTTTAGCAACTGAATGAGGCAGTCTAAAGAGTCCAGAACCCTGGGCCTTATATATGTGAGGGTTACATACGCAGTATAAAACCAAGGGGCAGTCCTGGCTCATGTAAGCATGCAAAATGACTAAGTTGGGCATGCAAGATCTGCTTGCTCAACAAAGTGGGAGGAGAGTTACTTCTCCATACAGCAGCAAGAATAGCCTGACAGTTATACTAGAGAAGCAGGTGCAAGGTGCGAAGGTGGAAGATGCTAAACATAGTTTGTCTCTAGGCAGACTACAAGAGCAATTATCAGAAAGGTAGGACAGAGCACATGGCAAACAAAATAGATGCCAGAAATACAAAATGGCTTTCAGCTCATGCTAACAAATCTGTCCAATATTTAACATAATGAGTTTGTTTGTTTATAGCATTCTTAATTGCAGCATAGCAGAGAACCAGTTTTCCATTGCCAAGCCAAGTACCACCATAGTTTTTAGCATGTAGCTGTTCCACGTATTGGCTGTTGCTTCGTATATTGGTTTAAACACGTTTTTAAGCATCCTGTGGGTGCTTTAAAGACTTGGTAACAATATTTCGCCTGTGTTCGCAAACATTCCTAGTTTTACTGGACAAGGCCAAACTCAAGGCGGATCAGAATGTTACGGGTATATTTAGGTAGTTTGAAGATATCTTTGTACACCTGACACTGGGATTTTACATGCAAACTGTCCACTTGACCAGGGAACACTCGTTGTGCATAGCATGCGATCTGCAGTATTGAGCATTATATAGCCCTCCTGATTGGCACTGTTGTTGGGCTGCACAGCTTCCTTTGAAGTTTGCATAAATCATAGATTGTTAATTGAGCCTTGGACTTCATTTTTGCCTTCGCAGTGTCAATATGCCAAGCACTGAGGTGGTTATACATTCTTGTGGTGATGGTTATCAGGCGCCTGGTCTCCATCAAAGTAAACGTTTTTCTGCGTAGAGTCCAAATGCCATCACCGTGTCTTGTTTGGGTTGCCAACCATTTCATTGCTTTCATTGTAGATGTTAAAGGTGTCCAGTGCCGATTTTTTGGATTACAAGGTTTGCATTTTTAAGCATCATCCCCAAATCTGAGATCTATAAATTGAAGAGTGTTTGGGCAAGGACACAGCCTGGTTTTAGGCCTCGGTCGGTGTAGCATTTTTTAAAAATTGTTCCTCCTGTCAATTGCGGGGCTTATTTACAATCCCCTGCACCAATGGTGCATCACTTTTTGTGACTCACTGGCAGCGCATTTTCTGCCCCATATTTAATAGGAAACGTAAAGCCACCGTGCGTGGCTTTTCCTGTCCTTGTAAATAGGGCCCCTTTATATGCAGCAGAAATTGTCTGACTGCTAAGCCTCCCAGGGGAGGTGTAGAGAGCCACAGCGAGCACAAATGGATTCATTTCTCCTTGTTTTTTTCCTCTTTCTATACGTGCTGCATTCTGCAGCACACAAAGAACGAGGAAATCAACTCTGGTGATTGTTTATGTGCACAAAAGTGTCCCTTCCTGCACATAAACAATAATTTTAGAAAATGACGTTTTGCAAGCTCAATGTGTGCCAAAGAAGCACACATAGAAGTTGAAAAGTTTCATTTCAGATTGTTTGTGCGCAGTAAGGGACACCTTCCTGCACTGGGGTGCTAGATATTATTTGAAATATTCCAGATTTCTGTGATTTGAAAGTGCCGCAGTGTAGTACAGACAGAGTGCTTGTGGTGCCATGCTGCAGCACTTTCTTGCCCTTGATTCTTACTCAAGTTTTGCTACATATAGATATGACTGCATTCAAGAGGCTGAGTTCCATTTCCTTACCTTGTTCCAGAGCTTGTTGCTCGAGACCCCATCAGACGCTGCCGAGTAGTCTACAAATCAGGCCAACACTGACATTTTGTTTTTGATGTTAGCTTGCTGATCTATGTAGGCTAGTGCAACTTTGTTATCAATTGTTGACCTACCTTTGCCGAACCCAGGGGCATATTACCAACAACTAGCGATAATTATTGAAGATTTAAAGACACAATCATCTCAAATAGTAGGCAACAGAAGATCAGTGACAATAGAGCAACTTACCAATGAAAAAGCATCGAAAAAGGATGGTATAAACTGTAAAATAAACATAAAAACGGAACCATTAATTACCTCCCAATTGGTGGAAATTAGCAGTACACCAGACAAGAAAAAGAAACAGGAAAATCCAACTGGCATTACTAATCAGAATATGTCGCGACGTATGAAGAAAAAGCAAAAAAAACAGTTAAAGCGCCAAAAGTTCATACAAATCAGAAGGAGCTGGGGGCAATCTACATACGTCCCCCCAGAACCAACAAGCAATGATCCGTTAATCAAGGAAAAACAACTATCAAATAAATTATATCCAATATTCATTAAGAGCCAACAACAAAATAAATCTCTGGGTGATGACGCACATACCACTAATACCATGGGACAGGAATCAATTCCCACCGAAAAAGGTGGAATAGCAAAGAACATGGTACAAACAGTAAATGAAACGGTTATGGAAAAAAATGAACGTGGATCACTTGATGGTATAACAGGAGAGGGCTCAAAACACCAAAACACTGTGCACATTGACCTCGAAAATACACTAAGAGAGACGCTCTGTAAAGAAATTCTACACACAGAACCACGGTCCAGTATAACAACAACTTCAGCCCAAACCAAAAATACGTGCAAAACAATTTTTAAACCACAGTATAAATCAAAGGGTAGACACGATACATTAAACAGGGGGAATTTACTAAGGCTCCTCCGACATATACCTTCGTTGACTCACATAAAGAGTAAAGACATAATTTATGTTCAGTTCGAACCAAAAGAGGGTGACATATGCAAAGAAGACACGGTAGTGACCTGGTCAAACCATCATACGTTTGAAGCAGTCCTTAGCGCTTAAGATATTTTTAGAGACTGGGGGATCGCAGTAACCGCACCGGAAAAAGAAAAATATCCATCAATCCTCCTAGAGCCTGCAAATTTAAACTGCATTACAACAACTAGGCAGTACCCACAGGGGATACTGCGAGGTACAACAAATATACACTCAGATAAAAACTATAAAAAACTAACCATACTAGTAAGCAGACAGGAAGATAAGAATATAAGCAGGACAGTAACAGATGACGGGCCACCGAATATTCAATGGAACGACCAATTTGGCAGGACAGACCGAGAATCACAACTCGGCTCTTTTTATTCCTGATGAGCAGGCAGCCCTAACAGATACCCCACGGAATCGACAAGGATGGCCCACTGCCAAACCCACTTTTTCGGAAACGGCAATTCTACCCTACATGAATCAGAAATCACCTTTTAACTTTAAAATCATTTCATGGAACGTGGCAGGAATACGTAAAGCACTCAAACACGAAACCGTAATTAAGTCACTGCAAGAGGCGGACATAGTATGTCTACAAGAGACCTGGGCCACAGAGCATGTCCACCTCGAAGGCTTTGCCGGTTTTCACACATTGGCAACTAAATACAATCGGTTTGGTAGACCATCAGGAGGAATATCGATTTCCGTAAAACATCGAAAACAAATAAAAGTAAAAAGGATCCAAATGGAGTCAGAAGTGCTACAGGCGCTCCTAATAGAGGGATGCATGGACAAAGACGTACGTGCTGTAATCCTAGTTATAAACATATACTTAAATGCATCTGGCCAGAAAAAGCTGGAGGTTACAAAAAATACCATAACTTTAATGAAAGAAATTCTACACGCAAATGCACTATTGCCGCAAGTGATAGTAGGAGACTTTAACCTCCACCATCTAGGAACAAAAAATGATATGTCACGACCAGCCAGCTCGGAACAAATTTTTAATGCATTTCTGAAAAAACTATGACCTAAAGTCCGTCAACGAAACCTGGAAAAGTTTAGATCTCAAATATTCAGATACTGCCACTTTTAAGAACTGTTCTATAATCAACTACATTTTCCTATGCAATCTACTCACTCAGAAATTGGTCAAATTTGAAGTAAAAACACATGAAACTAGTAATCACAAACTGTTGCAGGTGGAATTAAATTCAATATTTTACAGAGGGAACAAGTGGTTATAGTATCCCATTCAGCAGGGACCGAAGACCATACATTAGTTAGAAGGTTAAAATGGAACGAGCATCAGGCTACGCTATTTATTGTATGGAAAAAAAAACAAGAGCACAAAGGGAATCCTCTTGGAAAACAACCTAGGGCCCCATTACGATATCGGGCGGATTGCCTCCGCCAGGGTGGCGGTGGCCACCGCCACCCAGGCGGAGGCAATCCGCCCGACAACCACTCTCGTGTTCCCCTCCGCCTGATTAGGATGGCGGAGGGGACAGGGGCGGACGGAAAGACCATCCGCCACTTTACCGCCGCGGTCGGCTTGCGACCATGGCGGTAATAGATTAATATGGTGGCGGTGTCCAATGGACACCGCCAGCCATATTACAATGGCAAAAAGCAGAGGCCTTTCCGCGGCGGCAATGCCGCCACGGAAAGGCATGCGGTGATTGCTGCGGGGGCCCCCTGCAGGGCCCCCAAGTTGGCGCCACTGTCTGGGGGGCACATGGGGGGTACCTATGGTACCCCCCCACATTTGCATATGCAAAGCGGCAGGCACCGCGCGGTGCCTGCCGCTTTGCATATGCAAATGCAAAAGAGCATTTTTTACATTGTGGCGGGCGGTGCAGAGTGCACCGCCCGCCACAATGCAAAAACTACAGGATGTGCCCGCCACTGTGGCGGGCACATCCTAATTCCCCCCCACGGGACCCCCGCCCTTATGGCGGGCGGTCCCGTTCTATGATAGGGTGGCGGGCAGACAATGTCCGCCGGTCATCCTAATGGGGCCCTAAGTGTGGCGAATTGGATGAGTTGGATTGGTGCCTTGAAATCTATATTTACTAAAAACAACAAAAATAGCCCACATGGAATGACAACATCCTTTTCACATTTTAGATACAACAATAAAATACTACGTACAACAATAAGCAAGCTTAAGAGGGCTAGAAGAGCATACAGGAAGGCAGGAACAGAAGAAACAAGGGAATTGTGCAAAGATCTATCGAGAAAGCGCAGACACCAGTTATGGTCTCTGAAACAAAATAAATTAGAAAAAGACTGGATAACGTTACACAAGCTCTCCAAACCAAGCAAACAACGTCAGCTCTGGCAATTTATAGCTAGCCTGGAGAAAGGTAAAGTAGACAGGCGCAATTCCATACACGCAGACGCCTGGCTCAGACATGTTGCCACAATCTACATTGACAAGGAGGGTATCATAGTCTCTGGAAGCACTGACATTTGATCCTCAGAGAGCGCAATAACAGAGGAGGATGCCTTAGTGGAATTCTGGGGTAACGAACAAGACCGTACGCGAGTTGAAAAGGTAATAAAAAAGATAAGAAAAGACGGTGCACCCGGACCGAACGGTCTTCCAGGAGCCATTTTTAGAGACGATCCGGTATATTGGGGCAAATTTTATCTAATTTGTTCATTGAATGCCAATTGAAAGCAAAGGTGCCAGATTCATGGCGAGGATCTTTTTTACATCCCATCTTCAAAAAAGGAGATAACACAGATCCAAAAAATTATAGACTAATTGCACTTTTAGATGTTGAAGGAAAAGCCTACGCCAGCACCTTATTGAACGAATTAAATAGTTGGATCAAAGAGAATGAAATCCTCTCCTCCTACCAGACCGGATTCCGCAAAGGCTGCTCCACAATTGACAACATCGTAGCCATGTCGTATCTGAACCAGCACGCTAACTGCAAAAATAATAAACCAATCTTTGCATGCTTCGTTGACTACTCAGCGGCCTTTGACGGAGTGCCCCGACACAAGATTTGGAATAAGTTGCGTAAATGGCATATCCCAGTAAGTCTTCTTAGCGCCATTATTTCATTGTACAGTAACACCTGGATCAAAGTGAAGCTAGCAGATAATACCACAACGAAGAAGTGTTGGACAAACCGTGGCCTAAAACAAGGATGTGTTCTTGCCCCCACATTGTTTAACTTATATACGGCTGACCTGGGGAAGAAGCTTCAAAATGCTAGTCTTGTAATTCCGAAAATTTGAGCCAATAAACTGCAAATATTACAGTATGCAGATGACTTGGTGGTAATGGACCACACAAAAATCGGGCTACAAAGGGGCCTAGATGCACTCAATAACTACAATGAAAGAAATGAACTTATAATAAATGCTCAAAAAACTAAAGTAGTTATTTTTGGACACTATCCAAAAAAGGCTCTTTTGAAATGGTATGTGGGCAAAGAAGTCATCGTCACAGCAAAATCCTATAATTACCTAGGCTGCTGGCTAAGTGAAACCGGTAAAGCAACAATACATCTATAAAAAATGAAGGCTAAAGCAAATTCAACAACGTACGCCTTATGCAAATTAAATGAGATGATGCAAAGCCCAACAACTGTTCCGATTAGGAAAGTAATACAAGCAAAAATGAGGGCAATTGCGGGTTACGCACAGCAGGCATTCCCGGGTAAAATGGTATTAAAGTTAGACAAAGCACAATGCCAGGCCTACAAACGCATTTTCAAACTGCCCAAACACACACGCAACAGCCTAATTCGTCTAGAATTCGGTCTGAAGCAACAAAGTAAAGAATGCTTGGGAACGCACGCGAAATACTACTACCAAGTCCTAACAGCTCCAGCTGGAACCCTAAAGAGCATGCTGAAGCCAATCTTTGCGGAGTTAATTAACCCGTGGTATCGATACACAGAGGAAGCAGTGGAAACACTGGGATTAGCAACAGAAAATTGGGATCAGGGAACGGTAAACTACCCGGCCATCAAAAATTCAATCAATAAACAATGTTATCAACTGTCGCACCAAAGTGATCTAGCAGAACACGAAACAGGAAGAGGCTCACCTTGGCTGAAAAAATCATTTCCTGGGAGTAAAATCCAGCCATATCTGAAGCAAGCTCTGGGAAGGAAAGCACTAAAAAACATTGTATGGGCCAGATTGGTGCCCCTCCCCATTAAGGAATTAAATCCCGGGTGGAGATCTCTAGAAAATAGAATCAGATGCAGAATCTGTGATTATCAATTTGAATCTTTGCTACACTTGATTTGTTGTTGCCCCGGTATGGTGCAGTCCCATAGGATTCTTTTAAAACAAATATGGCTCCGTAACGGGGTACGGACAGTGAAAGAAGCAACTTCGGTTCTCTTTTCCTGTGCTACACCACAGGCCCTGGCAAGATTTGGGAGATACATGGCCGAGCTGCGTCTTAGGCTTTTGGAATAAGAGGGGACAGGCATTATTAAAGGCAACTTGGTCTGTTAAACCAGTATTTTCCAACAAGGCTGAACCGACAATGAACTGACAATCATTTGCAGACTTTTTAAATGTATATAATATATCCTCTTACTTAGTATTCAACGGTTGCAAGTAAACCCAATGTTCTTTTATTGTATAAGTATGTATTTTTAAAACAATTGTTCCAATTTGTTTTTAAAAACCGCATGTGAGTTATATTGCAGATGGTTTTAAGTAACTGTGCAATAAAATAAATAAATACAAAAATAAATAAACAAATTATCAATTGTTGACCTACCTTTGCCGAACCCAGGGGCATATTACCAACAACTAGCGATAATTATCGCTATGTTGGTTTAGCTGCGATATTTTTATCGCCGAGCTGCGGCAATTTTTTTATCGCTTAGGAACCTTGCTATTATCAAGGTATATCTCCTAAGCAATAAAAATCGGCCGAAATGCATGAATATCGCTGAAAAGCCAGCGATATTCATGCATTACCGAGCTAATGCTCTTAGCCATGTTATCCACCTCCCATTGGATAACATGGCTAAGAACTGCTCAGGGCAGGTGTTAGCTTTTGGAGATATTCGCGCTTAGCGCGAATATCTCCAAAAGTTGGTAATAGGAGATAGCGATGTTAGCGCATTAGTGATAAATTTCACTGACATGCAAAGCGGGGCCCAAAATGGTTGCTATCTCCTCCTAGCTGTCGCTAACTGGTGTTAGCGACAGCTAGGTATTAGGGAGATAATTTTATCTCCGCTTTCTTGGCTTTTAAAGCCAAAAAAGCGGAGATAAACCCCCTTGATAATATGCCCCCCAGTCTGGTATAGGGGAAGTATCTCTTTTTCCTTGATCCATCTGTTCAGTTCTGCTAGTAGGATACTAGCACATGCTTTCCCTTCTACATCTAGAAGAGCGATGAGTCTGTAGCTTTTCGGATCCGTATCAGCTCCCTTCTTGGATATTGCTGTAGCTGAGAGCCTCGCCATGACTCCGGGACATCAGGTTGCAGCCTGCATTCTGTGTACAGGGTACTTATCTCCAATATACTGGGTCCTCCGTAAACATACAACACAGAAGTCCGTTTGGGGCAGGCGCCTCATTCCTTCTTATCTTTTCTATTATCAGCCTGACGGCTGGTGCTTCTTGATTTCTTCCTCCTTCTTCTACCTGAGAGGTGCGATCGCTGTCTACTGCATCACCCGAAGGTTCTCTCATTTTAGCCTGTTGAACCCATGCTTGGTTTTCTGTATAGATCTTGGCTACATGGCTTAGCCTTGCCTCAGCAGTGATAGAGTTGCATCGGTCGAGATTTTCTCGACCAGCCATGTATTCCCCTAACTTCTTGTGTTTCTGGTTCTTCGATAACTCAGACCTTGATCCATTCCTCCTCGATGTGCTTCTGTTTTGATTCCATTTGAGGCATTTTCGATCCAAGTGGAAATCTCTCTATCTTTGCCTAGAGTCTGGTGTACCAGATTTTTGATAAATCCATTTTTCCCAGCTCAGATTGTGTGTGGACGCCCTTGGTATTTAGTTGTATGTAGTTGCACATGTTGTCTTGTTAGTAGACCTTGTTTCGGTGTGCTTTTTCTTGCTCCCCCTGGAAAGCTGTTTGTCAGTCCGCTATCCAGTTTCCCCTGTTTTTGATGGTGTGTCTGGAATTGTCTCTGCTTTCTTGAGCATTTCTCCATGGTTTTAGCTTGACTGGGTTGTTTTCATTCCATCTGATGAATATTCTTAATTTCCTCGTGTGGCTGAGGCATCCAGTTTGTTCACGCTGTTTACCCTTCAACCCTACTTCCACTTGGAGCATTAAAAGATCACTTGTTTCACCCTGAATCATTGCACAGTGCTGCATATGTTGAATAAGGTTGCTACAAAGAAAAATATTATCAACTGTTGTACAATTGTACGAAAAAATATTTGGCAAGTTCTGTAGTTGGTTCTTGGCGAGTGCCTCAGGAGAAGTAAGGGGCATATTACCAAACGATAATTATCGCTATTGCTTGGTTAAAGACAAAAATTTACCACTGAGCTGCGGCGATTTTTACCTAAATAAACCTTGGTATTACCAAGGTTTATCGCAAATGCGATAAAAATCGTCCGCAATGCATGAATATCGCTGAAAAGTCAGCGATATTCATGCATTACTGAGCTAATGCTCTTAGCCATGTTATCCACCTCCCATTGAATAACATGGCTAAGAACTGCTCAGGGTGTTAGCTTTTGGAGATATTCGCGCTTAGCGCGAATATCTCCAAAAGTTGGTAATAGGAGATAGCGATGTTAGCGACTGTTTTCAGTCGCTAACATCTTGGCACGCCCACTTTGCATGTCATTAGTGATAAATATCACTGACATGCAAAGTGGGGCCCAAGATGGTCGCTATCTCCTACTAGCTGTCACTAACTGGTGTTATCGACAGCTAGGTAATAGGGAGATAATTTATCTCCGCTTTCTTGGCTTTTAAAGCCAAAAAAGCAGAGATAAACCCCCTTGATTAAATGCCCCACATTCAAAAGATTTGTAGAACGCTGTGAAAAGTTTTTTCAGATGGTGCTGACGTCTGTCCCCAGGTGATGGGGATGAGAGTCCCCGGTGATCAGTGTGGCGGTGCTCGGCGGAACGGAGGGTGCTGCACACCACGGTGCCTGTAATTGAGGCTCCCAGGCCTGACCTCCCTGACTCAGGGCTCACCGCGCTCTAGCAGCTGCGGCCCTGTTGGTGGCTTAAAGGCATGGAGTGGGGATTGGGGGCCCCTCACAGTCCCCTGGCCCGCTCAAAGCTGCCGCCGCAGTCGAGGCTGTCTGATCTGCTTCCTTTGCGTGCGTTTGTCATCACTGCACAACATCAATATCTGATGAGGCCCCTGGTGATGAGGGAGGCCTACTCTTGAGATGCGATTTTGGTTCTTTTCAGAAGGATAGGAGATCCTAGAATCGAGGAACAGAGGGGGAGATTTACAGCAAAATCTCGGAGCGCAGTGTTACACCAAACTAGGTAATGCCGTGCGCGGACATTTTTAAAACACAGGGATGCACTGTGTTTACTAAAATACGGCACACCCCTATGATTCCCCTAGCACTGGCACTGATAAACCTGCATAGTACCAGAGAAAGCACCCTTATGACATGTTGAAAGGGTACCTGGACTGCAGGGGTGAATGTTTATGTGCAGGAAGGGATGCCTTCCTGCCCATAAACAATCTTGAAATGCGATTTGCTCTTTCTATGTGTACGGCAGAATGCAGCACATATGGAAAGAGCAAAAAATGAGAAGAAATTAATGATTTCTTATCGTGTCTCCATCCTAGGACCAGGTTTTACCTGGTCTTAGCTTTTGGCGCTGCCCCATCGTTGTACACATGGGGCCAAAATCAATGGATGTTGCGGCAGAACTCCTTGCATGCCCCTTTCACACTAAGTAAACCATGAAAAGGGCCTTAATTACAAGGTGGCATTAATGGTTTAACACCGCTGTAGGATCGTAGGATCTGCTTTTCATGGCTACCAAAACTTTTTGCTGGTGTCATTATGTTTTATTGACTAGTCTGACTGGAATATTGCAGGACCCCGTCTCTGTGTTTCATCTCTAAATTGGACATGGTGAGTTCTTGGGTACACTCCAGATTGGCTACTGGTGTAGCTGTGTAAGTCTCTAGTATATGGTACTAAGATACCCAGGGCATAGGTACACCAGGGGTTGCCTATGGACTGAAGCATGTATTAAGCCACCCATGGGAGACCTCTCAAACTGTGACTACAGGTCTGGCATTGTAGCCTGTGTAAGCTGGTGCCAGCACCACTTAGAGCAGATATAAGTTTAGTTACATCTGAGGTCACTACACTTAAAACGTATAAGTCACCCATAAGGCAGGCCTTTCAATCCTGAAAGCAGGGTGCTTGGCAAAACATTCACAGATACCCTGGGAGGAGTCACGTCAGCAGCAGTCAGCAGTAGTCAGTGAGAGGAGCCTGGGAGCGGTGCCGCGAGCGGAGCCAATGCGGAACGGTGCTGGAGCGAAATTGTGATCAGGGAGCAGAGAAGTCGTCGAGAGCCGTCGTTGAGAGTTGGTGCCCGGAGGTATCGGGGTCAAGCGGAGGCAGGTCGGTGTGGTTCCCCCGCTCCCTGCTCCCCTGCTCCCCTGCTCCCCCCGCAATGGCTTCTGGCGTCCGCACCTGGCAGCCAGCAGCTCGCCTTCCCCGCTTCTCTCCCGCCGCTCTCCCCCCCAGCAACAACAGGGGGGAGCAAGCAAGCAAGCAGTCGCCCAAAGCCATAGTCGAGCCAAAGTGGAGCAGAGTAGAGCCGCGCCGAGCCGTGTCGAGCTCTCCAGAGTCCAGAGTCTCCAGTGAGTGCCGGAGAGCAAACAGCTTCCCCACAGAGTACTAGAGAGTACCAGTGAGCCAGCAGGCAGCCGGGGGGGTCCGGGAGCCCGACACCCTCGCCGGGCATTTGGGTAGAAGGTCCAAGAGCTGCAGAGTGACCAGGGTACCTCTGCCCAGGGGGCTCGGAGCCAGGCGGAAAGGGGCAAGGGATCATAGAGGTCAGGGCGGCAAAGAGCTCTCAGAACCCCTCTTCCCCTGTCATTCACCCCCAGGAATCCACAAGCGACGGAGCTGGCGTCGGCGACGGTGATAAGGCCACATGAGTACCGCACAGTGGTCCCCCGAGCCCCCAAGCCCCCAAAGCATCTACAGAACGGCGAGAGCAACAGGGGCTACAGGAGTAACTCGACCCCCAAAGTCCTGCCAGAGAGAGCACAACTTATCCACCCTCCAACCCACCATTGGCCCTCACAAAGCCTCCACAAGCCCACAACAATCAAACAACAAGTAGAAACCACTATCTCTAATCAAGATCCTCCCGCCTCAGCCAACGCAAGGGTGCAGTGCGGAGGGCAGTGAGGCTGAAAGGTTGAAAAGGAGAAAAAGGGAAGGGAGCAAGCTCTTCAAAACATTCACACCCCTTCCCCATCATGAGATCCGGGAAAATCAGAACAGATCCCACAATTATTTAAAAAAAAAGAAACCGACAACACTCCGGTAATACGAGTATAAAATCCAACGATACCTCCGACGAGGACCGAGTAGACGTGCAAGACATAATTGCCAGCGCCCCCACCGTCAAGAGGCCACAAACAATTCCAGGTCTAAAAAATACCAAGATTACAGACTTTTTAATTCTCCCTTCATCGCCATTGGTGCTGCACACGCAGAAATTAAACTCTGTCAATAGCAATAAAAGACTGTCCCAGTCAGTGGGATCGCCAACGGCATAAACACCAAACACGTCAGCGAAGCGCCGCTCATCAAGACTGGGCTCTTACTTTGGACCAGTGGCACCTGACCCTGGGGCTGTCAACCCAGCCTTAAGAAGGGATATCAGTGACATATTTGACAAGGACACAGCAGGCACAGAAATCGTCGAACGGGAACATGACGAACAGACAAAAGCCAACGTCCACCCAGACCTGGAAGGAGCAAGGGCACAGCAGGGCCGACCAAGCACAGAAGTCCCACCAAAGGAGGATATATCATCACAATCCTCCCCAGGTTCGGACACACAGGGAGAAATAGATTGCATACGCAGAGCCAGTCTAATAATTCACCATGAGGCAAACAGCCAAACACCGAACACCCCGTCGGGTCTATTTCCCCTCCACTACACCATTTGCTCACCGATCAAAACAACCCCACCAAAAGGACCAGAGCCCAAGAAAAAAAGGGAAAATCAAATACTTACGCCAGGCACAGGTCAGGGTGGAGACCCACGAGTGTTGGGTTGGAACAAGCAAGGGGTCAAACCAGGTCTAGTCCCCAATATAGCAGTAACCAACCAGACAACCAGACACCGGCGCAGGCTCAACTGTGGCCGCCATTCATAGGTATTTTTAGAAAAACAAGGGGGACCCAGAGGGTAGCTAAGAACCATGGGTATAACTACGTTATGGAAACAGAGGTTCCTAGCTTATTTGGAATCATCACAATGAAGTATAGAACACAATAGGCTGCTATACGTGAAAAACTCCTTGCCCAGCCGGACAAGGATTTTATTTCTGAAACAATGTCAAATATGATTACAATATACTTTTACACAAATAGAATGGCACAAGCCTGTGCTGTACTAAAGGAAAAGGAAAAAATAGAACAGAGTGAAAGGGGTGTTTTCAGGCAAGAAAAAGGAGCAAAGCAGGGCACTGTAAGTAAATTAAAGAATAGTGACAGTGTCGCCTGGAATGGAACATACACAATTACAATTACAATCTGCTGTATGTATGCCCACTCATTGGTGTCGACGGACGTTTTGATCCCTATTGCTCAATTACATTACTGGGATCATCATCAGGACTTAAAGTTAGATTTGCCTGAATGTAGCAAAGCCTGTTGGAAAAAACAAAGAAAGTAAACAAATTTTTAAAGATTAAAAAAATGTCGGAGGGCGGTCATCACATGTCGCACATCTTTGTAACAGAATCCGGAATCGCAGTGTGTGCATTGTGCGGAGTGAGAGTGCTCGTTTTAAAATCAATTTACAATTTCTATATAAACAGTAAACCTCGGAAACGCAGTGACATTGGTGCGATTGCAATGACATTGGTGCAATTGGCGCTAAGGATTGTGTGAGAATGAGTGAGTGACTTGGATCTTGCAGAATGCGTGGATAAGAGCTGCTCAAGGCTCAGTGAGTTGGTGGTTGAGCTGAGCACTGTGCCATTATCTATGAGTTTTTCTCCCGGGGATTACCTAGAGTAGGAAGTTAAACTAGACATACCTCTGAATGAGAGGTTTTGGAGTTTTCACAAGAGAACAACCGGTTCGGAAGTTCTCGGGGTATTTCAGCATGTGCGCCGATAGCGCTAGAAATATTCTCATCTGTTTTGTCGGGCTGTCCGGGCAATGAGAATTAGGTGAGTGTGAATCCACTGAACAACAGGAGTTTGGACGTGGGAAAGGATTTCAGGGGTGCATACCCGTTAAATGCTATGATTTGCATTTCTGTCGGAATCCATTAGGGATATGGAGGAAAGGTATCCTGTTTCTTTCTTTCAGATACGCCTGGTCTGGCGGGCTAGAAAGAAATAATTAAGGGATTAGTGGCTCCATTGGGTGGGTCAGATAGATAGACCTTTTTTCATGAGTGTTTTCAGCCTAACTTGATGATTCAAAGGAAAATATATCAAGATGCTAGAGCGGGGCTCAATGGCCTTCCACTCGTTTCACGATCGATGTAGGAATGGGACGCTGAAAACAAAATTATATATCAATGAGCGTCTTATATCCGATCCATAGTTAGAAAGGAATGTGGTAGTTGGTTTGGTCATGAGTCCAGTTCAGAGCTACTTACCAAGTCGGATTGGAGCTTGCGTGTGGACAGGATACTCGGTCTCGATGCCGGTTCCTAGTGGGGAGTATGGGATTGCTATTTGTAGTCTGGCTTTCCGGTCACGTGCTGGTGACTCCGAGCGCCATCTTGAAGCAGTATACTAGTTGGAGTTTAACTAGGATTACAGGCGCCATCTTAGAGTGTTATGATGGGTGCCCGGGTTTTCCAATAAGGGATTGGCGTTATGAATGGAGTCGGGGAGGGGAGTGCAAAGGTGACAATACCGTCGTTGTTAGTGAGCACATGCTTATATGAACAAGTTGTGACTAATATTAAAATTTAGTGGAAGCTAAAAACATTGTTACTCCAGAGACTCATTTTGCTTGGTATATGATGGAATAGTTCATTCACATAAGTGTGGTCCAGTCTTCACTTCGGTTCAATCCCGTATGGATGGTGTTGAATTGTATAATTGACTTGAGTTCTTCATGGTTCAAGAGTTGCTGTAGATTGCCGCCTCTCGGAGGAAGTTTGACGGATTTCAACATTGTCCATTTCAAGTCATCTGCAGTGTGTTTCATAGAAGCAAAATGATCCACCAAAGGGGCATTGGGAGTCCCACACCTAATGCGGCTCCGATGCTGGTTTATGCGTGTCTTAACTTTTTGTGTTGTTTGCCCCACATACATTTTGGGGCACGGGCATAACACCGCATAAATCACATTACAACTGTTGCAATTAAGTCTTTCATATCAATTGTGACATTATTGTGACTGAAAGTGCGCCCCTCAAGTGTCAAATCACACACAATGCATTGTCCACATTTAACATGCCCAATTACCGGTGGTAAGCCCCAGTTGGATTCAATCGTGTTATTTGGAGGTGGGGCGGGTAGAGCAGCCCGGACAAGGTGGTCTTTTATGTTCTTGCTCTTTCTAAACGCAAACAGTGGTTTGTCAAGATTAAGTTGGCCTGCATTTAGGGTTGGCCAGTGCTGCAGGATTGTTTTGCGGATTTTGTTTGAGATAGGAGAAAAAGTGGTGACGCATGCAATTCTCTCTGTTCTCTCTCTGGTCTTTGGTTCTAAAAGGACATCTCTGGGACAATACCATGCTCTTTTAGAGGCGTTTCTGACTAATCTGTTTGGGTATCCACGGGCTTTGAGTTTTGTGGACAAGATGTCTGCTTCTCTGAAATAGTCTGGTTTTGATGAGCAGTTTCGCCAGATGCGAAGGAATTGGGAATACGGGAGTGAATCTTTCAAAGCTCTGGGATGGTTACTGTCGTATCTGAGCAAAGTGTTGCATTCAGTGGGTTTCCTGAACAGCCGGGTCAATAATATGCCTTCCTCATGATAGATTGTTAAATCCAAAAAGGCTATCTCTGTTTTATGATGGGAAAGAGTGAACTGCAGGTCATCACAGTTATTGTTAAGCCAGTGCAAAAAGGATTCTAGAGTTTTTTGATCAGAGTTCCAAATCAAGAAAATATCATCTATGTAGCGTCTCCAGATAGCAATGCCAGATCGGAATAGATTTGCATCCGATAGGATAGTGCCAGTCTCGAGCGCATCCATAAACAATATCGCTAGGTGGGGGGCAAAAATAGCCCCCATCGAGGTGCCCTTTATCTGTTGGTAGAATACCCCATCGAAGACAAAAAAGTTTTTTGTAAGACACAGTTCTAATAGTTGTAATATGAACAGTGTCGGTACTCTGTGAGGTCTGGGTCTAGAGTCTAAGATTTTTTGAATGACCAGTAGAGCCGCTCCCTGTGGTATGTTGGTGTAGAGCGACTCTACATCCAAGGTACACAGTGTTTGGGAGCCGGGGTCATATGGGTGATGTTCGACTAGATTTATCATTTTCATGCTGTCACGAACATAACGATTTAGAAAAGGGGGTGGTGATGAACAGAGTGTCTGAGTTAAACAGACCACTCTTACCCAGTCCAAAGATCAGGGCTTGATCCATCACCGTTATTTATCTCACTGCCCCATCCCAGCTCAGAACCTGGCTATATGCAAATCAGTCTGTCCCTGGCCCAGTGCATCATGGGAACAGGGCAGACTAAACTACCAAGCCAATTCTTCACCAGAAAGGAGCAAGCCGGGCCGAAGACGGCTGAAATGCCAGAAACCGGTCCCCGGTAGCTTGTTTCCTTCCCAGTGTAAGAATTGGCTTTTGTAGTTTGGTTTGCCCTGTTCCCATCATGCACTGGGACAGGAACAGACTAATTTGCATACAGCCAGGTTCTGAAACTGGGATGGTGCAGTGAGCTAAAAAACGGTGTTGGATCTAGTCCTGATCTCTTGACTGGGTGAGAGTATTCTGCTTAATTCAGAGACTCTGTCCCTCACCACCACTTGTTGTAAATATAGTCACGAACATAACAGCATGTTGAAGGCACAAAATCTTTGATGAAAAAATCAACATAGGAGCCCAATGGCTCCAAAATTGACCCACATGCTGATACTATGGGTCTTCCAGGAGGTTTTTCGATGTTCTTATGAATTTTTGGGAGGGTATAAATTACTGGGAGGTGCGGGCATTTGACATTGAGGAAATTGTATTCCTTCTTGCTGAGGTAGCCTTCATCTCATGCATCGATGGTCATTTTTTTGATCAAGGCTTGGATCTCAGTAGTTGGATTGCGACCAAGTCTTAAGTAATGTTCCCTGTTACGAACAGACAAAAGCCAACGTCCACCCAGACCTGGAAGGAGCAAGGGCACAGCAGGGCCGACCAAGCACAGAAGTCCCACCAAAGGAGGATATATCATCACAATCCTCCCCAGGTTCGGACACACAGGGAGAAATAGATTGCATACGCAGAGCCAGTCTAATAATTCACCATGAGGCAAACAGCCAAACACCGAACACCCCGTCGGGTCTATTTCCCCTCCACTACACCATTTGCTCACCGATCAAAACAACCCCACCAAAAGGACCAGAGCCCAAGAAAAAAAGGGAAAATCAAATACTTACGCCAGGCACAGGTCAGGGTGGAGACCCACGAGTGTTGGGCTGGAACAAGCAAGGGGTCAAACCAGGTCTAGTCCCCAATATAGCAGTAACCAACCAGACAACCAGACACCGGCGCAGGCTCCACTGTGGCCGCCATTCATAGGTATCATGGAAACCATTTCCACAGCACCAATCCAACACTCCGAAAAATTAGAGTTACAGATAGATCTTCTTCAAATCCTGGCATCTCACGTAGTGGGCATTGACAGAAAGATACTAGAGCTAAATTCCCTTATAGAACGGGTACAGAAAGACCTGCACACAATGTACCACGAATGCCAGTGTTTCGAAACAATGAACCACCTTAAAGTTCTACCGACCATTTTAGCTGACATGCTGTCAGAAGTACAAAACAAAACAAATGAGCATAAAAAAATCACGGAAACTCACGCCATAGAAAATCATCCGGAAAATTTGACAAGCACAACTAGTTGCGACACCTCAACTGGCGAGGACATTAGGGTGGACCCAACGGAAGGCAGCCCCACAATAAATCACTCACCAACAGTCCAGACAGCAATTCCAGAAGACATAACATCCCAACACAAAGGCACTGAGGATTCAGCGAACCCAGGGAGTGAAGATCACTGCCCCCTACCGAACGGGCAACAAAAACAAACTGCCTCCCTAACAAAACGTTAAAGCAAGAGATTGAGGAAACAAAACAAGCAGCAAGGAATAAAAGTAACATTACAGCCCAATAGGCATCAGGGCCAAGACCTCCCAGCGGCTAGCAACCAAAAAACGAGCCTGACCTCAGAAACAACACCCCAAGAACGGAAGGGTAAAGACTTAAGCAAAAAGGCCCAGGAAGAGCAAGGGGAAACTTGGCAGGATCCCCTTCCACCAAGTCTGCCCCTGACAGCCACATTAATAGAACCTTCCAGTAGCTAAAGAGCACACCCTCCAACACAAGAGTACTCAAAAACGCAACCGGCGGGTTGCTCTTCTGTGCAGAAGCCGCAAACAAAACAAAAAGGCATCATGCACTACTTTTCGATAACGACAAAGGCACTAAATGAAAAACCTACGCCCAACGTGCAGCAGCTAAGAGCCACCATTCAAGGCCTTGAGTTCCCAAGACCTCACCAACCCGCTCCCGCCATTGAGCCAGCAGCTCAGCCCATTCCTTCCATCAAGGGCAACCCAGTTAAGGCAGTCAAAACAATCACCCAAATCAGGATCGAGGATCAAAAAGAAGAGACAGATTCAACTTACCCAGCAGGTACACTAACACACAAAATCATCCCACACTATAGCTCCAGGGGGAAGCACGATATCCTCAATCGGAGCGCCATTCTAAAACTGACTAATGTGATTGAATCTCTGAGTCATTTGAACACAAACCATATCGAAAGCATTGAATTTAAACCAATCGCAAACACAAACGGGAGAAAAATGACAGTGGCTACAAAGAAGGACCCCATGATAGCTAAAGAATTTTGGCAAAACAGAGAAGAATTTGCAAAATGGGGAATCGAAATTAGACCAGTAGCATTAGAAAGATATCCGAGCCCATTATCCCTGTTGGCAGAGGAAGGATCACGACCAAACAGCGGAATACTTCGGGGGGCAGTCGGCTGCTCGGAGAGCATCAAGGGAGGATGGTCCAACCTACGTATCATTCACCATGGCACATTAGGAGAATCAAATAACAGATGCAAAATCTTACCCCCAACATCAAGTCCAGTGGACCACAAGACGAATGAAGCATGAACACCGAACTTGAAAGTATGCTCATGGAATATAAATGGGTTGGAGGCAAAACAAAAGACGCAGAATTATCTGCATTTCTAAAACAATTTGACATCATTCTACTCCAAGAGACCTGGTCAACCACGCCCGAACCTATAGATGGCTTCAAAGAAATCCAACTATACTACATCAAAAGAGGCCTACTAGGCAGGGCCGCTGGAGGCCTATCGATCTATTTGAACACCAGCATTCCTTGGTCCTACGTCACCATCGACACGGGACAAACATGGATCCAGTGCATTAAAATCAAGTTACCTCCTGATCCCTTTTTAGGACCACAGGGCACTCAAGAGTCTCCGTCATTGGTAATCTGTAATACCTACATCCACCCGGAACCCAGGAAGAAATCAGAGAAAATCAGCGCTTGTCAAATCAATGCAATCCACTTACCCACAGGCAGAGCTGGTAGTGTCAGGCGACCTGAATATGTTTTTACTACAAAAGGACCATGTCCCAAACACCAACCAAAACAAATGGAACGGCAAAACCATTCCCCCTACGATAACAAACCTCCAGAAAAAGGACAAGTACGGTCAGCAGTGCGCACAAATGTTCACCGATATCGGACTGATCACTCTGAATGGCCGCTTTCCGCAGCCAGCGTCCCTGACCAGAATCACCAAACAGGCTCAAGCAGTTTTAGATTACACCTTAGTGGACCTAGAGGTATTACAAACAATAGTTACCTTCAGAATAATCCACAGATTGGAGAGCGATCATAGCCTACAATCAATTGAGCTCAGCTACCAATACTCCCGGGCACCAGCATGTAACGATTCGATTGAATCCCCGAGTCTATATAATCTCAAGCGATTAGTATGGAATGGAAAGAACGTCGAAGAAATTATGGTACACGTGCAAAAAGTGCATGCAGAAGTTATCGGGTACAGCCAAACAGCACACCAGGACAATTGGGAAAAGATGATCACTACTCTAACGGACAGATTTGGTCATCAAACGTACACAAACAAAAGGAAACCATGCAAAGCACTCCAGGCGCCCTTGGGCTCAATATTGCGCAAAAAAAGGATTTTAAATCAAGAAGTCAGAAAGTTATTAGGAAAAGGCAAGCTAAAGGGTGATGATACCAAGCGCCAAATCCATAATATAAGGCAGAAATATAAAAAAAGACGTTTGGTTAGAAAAGCCAAAACAACAAACAGAAATTTGGCAACAACTATTAGAATCAAGCAAATCAAACAATAACCGGAAATTTTGGGCAGAAATCAACAAAGTTGCAAATGGCTCCGCACAGGTCATCAATTCAAACATTCTACGGGAAGATTGGATCCAGCATTTAGAGCAAACCCAAAAGAACAATCTCTAATTATGGAATTTATACCATCTTACTTATCAACAACACGAAAAGCAAGAAGCGGACCAAAACTTTGACGAACACTGGATTACACCATTCCAAGTACAAATGGTCATCAAAAAACTAAGGTCAAAAGGCGCACCAGGCCCAAATGGTTTGCCAAACGGACTGTTCAAATACGATCAACCCTTCTGGGCGGAATACCTCACCCCAATGTACAACAATGCCTTCCAAACAGGAATCATTCCTCCATCATGAAGAGGGAGCATTTTGCACCCAATATTTAAAGCAGGTACAAGAACTGACCCAGCAAATTACAGGCTGATCACTCTAATTGACGTAGAGGCTAAAATATATGCATCCAATCTCTTGAGAGCTTTGGAAGACTGGGTCAGCTCTAATCACATTCTCCCAATCACCCAGACGGGGTTTAGGCCAGGAACAAACACTACATGTAATCTTCTCGCATTAAACCTTCTTGTCGAAAGAGCAAAGGAAAGGTCAACAAAACTGTATACCTGTTTTGTAGACTTAAAAGCGGCGTTCGACACAGTACCAATGGAGAATCTATGGCAAAAGATGGCCAATTGGGGTATACCCACGATGTTGTTACGAGCAATCGTAAACCTATACACATCCACCTGGGTCAAGATCAAACTAGGCAATGGCAATGGCAACAGAACGACAAAAAAAATCCCACTCAAATTAGCCTCAAGCAGGGATGCGTATTAGCTCCCACCCTTTCAACATCTTCACCGCCGACCTTGATAACAGCATCTCGGAGATACAAAGACCCGCCAAAGTTAGCACATCACAAAATAAGGAGTCTACAGTACGCTGATGACATAGTTTTTGCAGCCAGACCCCCTTGGGTCTACAACGTTCCATCACAAGATTGCACGAATACATCAGTGCGAATGGGTTGCAATTTAACTACAATAAAATGAATATTGTCTGTTTTGCACCACAGCAAGGGCGGCAATCTTTCAAATGGCACATTGCGGGTAACACCATAGATCGAAGACCCTCTTACAAGTACCTGGGAGTAGTGGTCGACTCAAGATGGATACTAAAAAACCACCAACAGTACAGAAAAGCCCAGTCTAATAAACTACGGTTCGCTCTAAACTTACTGAAAACAAAATTGAAATGTCCATCCAACTTATACCTCTTGAAGGTAATTGAGGCAAAGTTTCTACCATCTCTAACGTACGGTTCGGAACTATTCAAAGGCAAAGATGCAAACTTCCTGAATTTACAACAGTCAGAACTGTTTAAATACATGTTTCATATACCAAGGTTTGAATCACAAGCGCAAGTACACCTTGAATTCGGGCTATCAAATCAGCACCAAGTCAGACAAGCCGCCATACTAAAAATGTGTTGGAAACTAAGACCAGCACAAGAGGACACGTTGATGGGCCGCTGTTGGTCTGATATAAACAATCGAACAAACGCAAAAAATACTTGGAAAACATCATTGGAAGAAGCACTTACACAACTTAACATGCAAGAGGCATGGAACACAAATTACAACTTTGCGGCCTTCAAAAAAATACCCAACAGTGCGGCAAAACAACAATCTTGGATCATCGACAAAGCAGAACTAGCAAATAAAAAACATGGCTGGACGGTGCTAGCCACGTACGAGAGAATTGCCCCGCAACCATACTTAGTTAACCACATAACACCTCCTACACAACAAATGCTTCTACTAATACGTCTGGGAACCTGTTCTTCAAAAGATCAGACTCCCGCAGGGAAGCAAACATGGCCAACATCTCTATGTAGACTATGTGGCTGAACCGAAGAAACACTGATTCATATACTGTGCATTTGCCCATCATTGACCAGTCTGAGACGTTACTATCTATTACATATATTTCGTTTTTATCAAATCAGAACATGTCGGCCTGCCATCATGTTAGCACTGAATAGTCATCAGCTGCAGACAGCTTGTAGGGCCGCCAAATTCTTGCAGAAGGCGAGCCTTCTAATCCTGAAAACTGAAAAAATGGGGACCACCGGCCCAAATCGAAGGACTGATGAGCAAGGAATGGCTCAAAACACTGACAAAGTAATATGACTTTTTAAACGATCAATGTTTTTAAAGATTGTTGATGTATTTTTACTCAAGGCCAGTTCGAACACTTCTTTCTTTTCTTTTATGTATTAAATATTGTAAAGGTTTTAATTAACCATACACAATAAATTACTTTACTTTATAAGTGTGAGAGTTCTTCTGCATGAGCAGGGCATCCCTACAATCCACAGAGTCCATTCTCCTGGGTTGAAAGTGCAACAGCCATTAAGACATATACAGTGACCATGCTATATTACACGATGACCATCTTTAAACTGGCCGTAACAAACCCTGTTGTGTTTGGTATCAAACATGTTGGAATCATGACCCAACACTGTAAACTGTCTTAGAGATATGATTCCATGGACTGTAAATCTCCTCGAGAGGCCCTCAGTGCTCCCGGTACCAGTCTGTTAGACCCGGACAGCAAACTATAATGGCTGCTGTCAACCAGAAACATGATTCTGTCCTTCTGCTGCTCGAGCAGGGGAAGCTAAGCTTGAGCAGGGGAAGGTGGGACAATAGGTTTCCTGTCACAGGGAGGTGTGTCCACATCCCAGACAGGGCTTAATGTAATGGTACAGGGTGTTGGCGCTTGCCAGCGCCACTAGACTGCTTTGAAGGGCACATTTAGTGCCCTCCTTCCATACTCCATTTGAAACCTGTTCAGGGAGCCGTTGGCTCCCGCTCTGGTGCAAAACTGGACTAAGGACATCAGAGTATCCCCCCAACAGTCCAGCCCCTCTTCTGTGAGAAACCCCTGAATCGTTTCAACTCTTTCCTTAGGGTACTTGAAGGCTTATCTGTGGGTGATATCTTAGATTCGTCATGGTACAAGATTCAGACCTGTGGGTGATATCTTAGATTCGTCATGGTACAAGATTCAGACCCGAAACAACTTCAACTTCTACAGTCAGCGTTGTTCTTCTAAACCCCAGGAGAAGGGGGGAGAAAAATGGCAAAGCCAAACAGGACACTTCGCAAGGCCCTCAAAAACTTGCATCTGGGGTAAATCCCAAAACTACAAAAAGGGTAAACAAAACCCTTGGTGTTATTAATGTAAAGACCCATTGGACAATAGATGCTGACTGCCCAAAGGCCAAGCATCCTACTTCCACTGACCCTAAGGCAACTGCGCTTCCTAGCACCAGTACAAGTGTTAGTACAGCATCCAAGGGATTAGTTGGGTTAACCTTGGGTTCTGAGATGGGTTCTGGCTTAGTTAGCTCCAACTAAGGCTGTTCTAGTCTGTGATGGTGGCATTGATCTTGCCACCTTGCGTGTAAGCCCCACTAACTTGGGCAAGTACTTACAACAACCTATAATCAATGACACAGAAACAATCTATTTCAGGGACACAGGGGCCAGTGTAACCATGTTGACAGAGTAACTTGTATCCCCTGACCAAATCATACTTGGACAAATGTACAAAGTCCCCAAAGCTAGCAATGTCAGGACTGATCATTCCTTGGCAGTTGTGAATCTCAGCTGGGGAGGGGTAACTGGATTTAAGAGAGTTGGGGTATCTCCAGACCTACCTGGAGATTGTCTGTTGGTCAAAGATTTAGAGACTTCAGCCTGGTCTGAATTAGAGTTCAGGACTCATGCAGAGATGATGGGCATCTCTGCCAGTGCCTTTGCTGAACCAGGGTTCAGGCCAAACATCTCAGCACTGAAGGAGCACTGGGTGCTCTAGCAATGGGCCAGCTTGCTCATAAGAGAAGGAACAGGAAGGGTAAGGAATTATCCTCTCAAACTCCCAGTGAGTATCTGTCTCCTGAAGGATATGAGCTTAGTCCCTGTGAGGGAACTGCTCCAGAGGAACTTGGTCCTGACCAGGCAGTATTCCTATTGGCAGGGTGCCCTTCAAGGACAGACTTGAGTTTGGAGCAGCAATCCTGCCCCCTCCCGAACAGCACAGACAGAAAGCTGCTCCTGAGGAAGCAGGGAATGTGAGTGGGTCTCATAGGATCTATTGGGAAAACGGGCTTCTGTATTCTGAGGGTTGAGACCCCAAGCTTGGTGCCACCAAGAGGTTGGTAATACCCTAGAAGTTCAAAGGTTTTCTTCTCTCCCTGGCCCACGATTCTCCCCTTGCAGGACACCTTGGGCAAAATAAGACTTGGGACAGAATCGTCCCTCATTTTCACTGGCCCCATATGTCTGAGGGCACCAAGGAGTTTTGTTGCTCCTGTGTCATTCGACAACCCAGTGGTACGTCAGGTGGCACTACAAAGAGCCCCTTAACTCCTCTCCCAATGGTTTGGGTTGCCTTTGGGAGGCCAGGAATTGGCATTGTTGGTCCATTGAACCCTCCAACTGCTTCTGGACACAGTTACATCCTAGTGGTTGTGGACCATGCCACTAGGTATCCTGAAGTAATTCCCCTTAAAACCACTAAATCTCTTGTAGTGTCAGGGCACTCCAGGGCATGTTTCCAGAGAGGGATTCCCTCTGGAGCTCTTAATAGACATAGGTACCAACTTTATGTCTAGTTACGTAACTGCAATGTGAAAAGAGTGTGGAGTAAACTATAGGTTTAGCACACCCTACCATCTACTGTGCAATGGGCTTGTTGAAAGGTTCAACAAGACCCTTGTTACGTTTTCATAGGGTACCCCAATATCGGCCTGAGTATTCTCCTAACATTTTACTTACATTTTCTGTACCATTACACTACATAGCGCGTTCTGGAATTGACCTTTTACCTAGTTAAACGCTGCATAAAATGGCGTGTGGTTTTCCCCCAAAACTAGCCTAATTAATTATGCATGGAGATTCCCAGAATCACAGCAGGATTACCATACCGTGCTTAATAACTTTGTGTAAGGGTCATCCCTTCCGTCATCCTCGGCCGACATGACACAGCAAGGTAGAATCCCTTTAGGGTACCTTTTGGGTATTTATAAACCATATCTTTGCCAAAGCAGGCAGAGGAGAAAGACTTCCATGCTGACACACTGACACGAGACGCAGAGGTTCCTGCATGCAGACACTCCAGCTCGCAGTGGGCTGACATCCCTTGAGAGGTGTCCATCTCGAGACCAAGAAAGGGTCCCACAGTCTCTCATTTCAGGTAATGGAGTTGGATTCAGCCTAGGGGGATTCTTGGCTCTACACCTACTTACATGCTAGGTACACTTAGGTACATCTAATTAGGGTTCTATCATAGGAGTATGCATAATTATTGTCATTTATTTTTAAACCTACCTGTATTCATTGTTTTAGCACTATGGTCGGAATCTACCATCCATTTACTCTATTGGTGCTTATAATCATTATAATCATTTATATCTGTTTCTGTTTTATGGTTGTTTCAGCACAACTATTTTACACTAGAATGACCCTAGTTCAATAAATGCTTAGTGAAAATCTTCCCCACCGTTTTTTCTGTGTATGTCTCTGAGACAAAGTGAGCATGAGTAACTGAGCATAAAGTACTGTTCTGTTTCCACAATCCCTGATGGGACAGGGATGTCATATTCGATAGTTGCCAAGAACTCTTCTCTCCTTGGTAAGGAGTTTGCAATGGCATTGTGAAATAGCTGGTATAGAGGTGAACATACCCGGTGGGGGTGTCTGGAATCAGTCTTGACACCAATTCCACAGTCTACGTGCATATCCTATATAGGTTTATAGGTAGTACACAACACCCTGAAGGGTATGATCATGGGACTCCCAGAAAAACTCAGCCGAAAATGGGATATCTTACTACGCTTCCTTCTCTTTGCTTACAAAGAGGTTCCTCTGTAGGGGGTTGGCTACTGCCCAGTTGAACTTCTGTTTGGACATCCAGTTAGGGCTTTATTGTGTCTAGTTAAGGAGGGATAGGTGCAACCTCTCAAATCTGTTAAACAAGAGATTGTGGACTATGTACTTGGCCTGCATTCCCATATGGCTGAGTATATAAAGAATGCAAGTAGAAACCTTGAGGCCAGCCAGGAGCTTCAGAAAGCTTGGCATGACCAGAAGACTGTGCTGACTGTTTACCAGCCAGGACAGAAAGTATGGGTGTTAGAGCCTGTGGCCCCAGCAGATCTCCAGGACAATTAGATTGCCCCCCACAACATCCATGAGAAGAGAGGTGAGGTCACCTACTTGGTAGACTTAGGCACTATAAGAAGTCCCCACAGGGTACTTCATTTGAACCACCTGAATACTATTGTGGATAGGGCTGACATAAGCTTGCTTACCCAATGACTTCTATTGAGCATGCAGTCATGTTCCCACTCTGAGCACACAACCTTCATTGGGTTCCTAGATATACACCTTGGGTGGTTCCTTTGGTCCCGGACTCCTGTACATCTTCTGGGTCCAGTCTCAACTTGAATTGTGGTTCGCATTCCACTATTTTAGTATATGGGTTGTCTCCCCTGGGTGATCACTGTGTATTTGTGCTACTTACCTGTTCTGTCTCCAAAGTTTTGTGGGGCAGATTTACAAGCCCCTTGCGCCTCTTTTACGCCGCGGTTGCATCACATTTGTGACGCAGCGGGAGCGCAAATCCAGCACCATATTGCGGGGTACTTACAACGTGACCCATCTGGGAGATGCGTCACATTGTAAAGCCCTGTACCACAAGAAGGCGTTCCTGCGCAGGGGGGCGTTCCGGTGCAGAACGCCTCCTAAAAGTGGCTGAGTGAAATCTTGTAGTCACTTTTAGGGCAATGCACTGTCAAAACTGTGTGCCTGCTTGAAGCAGGCGTAAGGATTGACGCAGCATCTTAGAGGTCGGGCACCCCTGAACCTTGCAGGAGCTGCGTCGCGCTTGCGATGAAACTCCAGCAATGCACCGATTTTCCGCTGGAGATGCGTCACGCATCTGCTCATCCGAGCGCCACGGTTAACGCATTGTAAATGCGGCACATCAGTGGTGGGGCACAGGTGGGCAGATGCATCGCAACTCTCTTCTGGCGCATCTCTGCTGATTAGCAGAGATGTGCCAGAAGTCGTAAATCTGCCCCTGTGTGTATTGTATTTCCGTCTCCGGGTAGGGGATATTGCAAAGCGTTGGTGTGTTTTAATAATAAATACATATTTTTAGAACTACACTGTGTGGTTCTTTTTCACTTAATCTATACCATAAGATTATGCACTGGTAAAACAAGCTGCTTTACATTCCTTCTGAACTAAGCCTGAAGGCTGCTGTCCACAGCTACTAAGGTTGTCTAAGACCACTAAAATCACAATAAGGGTGTTCTGGACTAGAGCATGGTGCCTCACTTACATAAGTGAGCACCATATACTATGCCAGCCTCCTATAGCCACTTTGTGAATAAGGAGAAGAGGCCAGCAGAACATAGCTAAAAGTGGCATTCTGGTGGCAATATCCCCTTTACATATGCCCCATCGTCTCTTTGCGAGAACTTTTTTGGATGTTTTGACTCTTCAGATGCCTAAAATTAGATGGGGTCTGCTTTTAGTGTTCCTCTGGCCGTCTCCGAGTTAAAGTTTGTTATTCAGCGAGATAGTAAGCTGAAGAGCATTTCCTAATGTGTTAGAAATGTTACCTTTACTCAGTTCTCTCTTCAAAAGGAAGGCAGGGCAAGATGAGGTGCTCTGGTGTATGTTTCACTCCCATAACCAAAAATGCATATATGTGTTGGATGAAGTGGAACTAACATAGATTTTGGTAAGACCTAGTATAGCATGGCCACCATCAAAATGTGTTAAAAAAAGGGCTGTTGATCTGAAGTCCCAGTGACTCATGTATGGTTCCAGGATATGATGAGTAAATGGCTAGGTAAGTTAGATTTAGAGGTTGTTCAGTGATAAATATGAGAGACGTGGTGTAAGCAGCAAGGAGACCAATGATGCCTTGAGTACGGAGCAGTTTGAGACATTGTTGGACTGAGACGGGGGTGTCACTGGAGGCTTAGAGCCTGATTTAGATCTCGGAGGACAGGTCACCCCGTCGAAATGATGATGGATATCCATCCGACGAAATATAAATCCCATAGGATATAATGGAATTTATATTTTGGTTGAAGGGGGACCATCACTGTTGTTGGAAATTTAGTTGGTTAGTTTTTGAAGAAAGATTTTAGATTAGGTATACTGATTATACTTGTGAACCTTATGTAGTTATGAGTATTATAAGCATATTTATGTATGCAAATAATGCTATTTTGCAGAAATTTGGTTGGAGGTTTTACATAGATGGATATTTTTGCGGAAAAAAAATCAAAGGTTAAAATAACATTGTAGTTAGAAAGGGTAAAAAACTGAGTTTAAAGGGAAAATATAGTTCGAGTTTGAAAATTATTACAACGACTAACTTTTAAATACTAAAATATCCACTGAAATTCACCAGGTATAGTTTACTGACCTAACTATAATACCTTGCTCCCCTGCCATACACTGCTTATTCACATCACATATTACATCACGCATGACATGTTAAATTGCATCTTTGATGGCATCACTGATGACAGCTCAAATTATATCTTTGATTACTTCACCTATACCGCCATAGTCATATACAGCATTGAGTTACTGTGTGAACCCTTGTAAGTGCATAGCATGGAAATAGCACAAATCCTGGAGGCCAATGTGGTTATGCATTGTGAAAGTTATATGTAAGCCTAAACAAAGTTTGTGAAGTTCCACGGAACTCTGTGAAATGCAAAAAAACCTCCACAGGGCTACCGAAGCTCCGCGAGCAGCAGAGTTTGTTAGATAAATGCTGTCCGCTGTGATTTTCAGTGCCAAGTGCTTGTCCGCCCTGTACAATCATCGTGAAGGGCACCATGCACAGCACTGCTTCCTTTCTGCAGCTCGAGTACATTTTCACTCGAGCGACAGCTTTCTCAACGCGAACAGATGGCTTCTCAATGCAAGCGGTCGCGAGCATACATGACCACTCGCAATGAGAGATCTGAACGCTGCGTTGAGAAATCTTGCAGGGATTTAGATTTTCCATGCTTGCGCTCTCCAACTTGATGTTGACGATCGTGAACGAGGAAAAATGTCACCGGGAGGTCAATTTTCCTCACTCGCGCTCGCCAACTTGACGTTTTCGGAACTCTGCAAGTTCGGCACTAAGCAGAGTACAGAAAGCTCCTCAAACTCCGTGAGCGCAGCGGAGTTCACTGCCCAGTCATAGTTATATAGTGCACCATTTACATACCACAAAAGTTCGAGGTGAAAGTATTACTCCATGGTAAATGAAGTAAAGGTTAGAGCACCTGAGTGGGTTGCAGAGACATGCTTATAGGTAGGTTGTGGCATGTTACAAACATCTGTGAGAAAGGAGAAATCTTATGTTGTCAATACATTATCCACTAGTGGGTATCTGGACATGTTCCCATTTTAAATGCTTGAAATGCAGTGCTATGGACAAATTCTGTAAAGCAATGAAGTTTATAAGGTGTACATGTTTATTTCCAAAACTTCGCTGAAGGTTTTGTGGAATAGCAGATTGTTAAATAATGTTGACTGTAGGGGAATACAGAGGTGGTTTATCTCACACTGGCATTTTAAGCTTCGTTCAAAGGTTGTATGTCATTGCACCCATCTCAGGGATGCGTGTAGTGTATTTTACAAAAATAAGGAGTGTTGTGCATAGTGCCTACAAAATGTATCTTTTCAGTGTCAAATGCATACCGGTCAATCTCTTTATTTAAACAGAGGGTCAAGTGAAGTCTTTACGAGGGTACTTCCTTTTAGATGAATAGTAACACGTGTAGCATGTTGATTTCCTTCAACTTCACAAACCATAGAGGATTCTTTAACAGTGACTGGATGATGTCATCAGTGATGTTATTTCAGATGCAATTTGAGACGTCATCAGTGATGTCACCAGTGATGTAAATTACCTTGTCATAAGTGATGTAATATGTGGGATCATACGCAGTGCATAGTCAGGGATTATGATTTTCAGGGATTTTCTGTTGAAAAAAAATTAGTTTTCAGGTTATTTCAAGACCGAACTATAACTTTAGTTTTTTCATTGAATTACTAGTTTGTTTGACTTTTTACCAAAAGCTAAGATATTATCACCATTTGTAACTATAATCTCACTTTAATCTTTGGTTACTCGCTGAATTTCTTGGGGCTTTTGATAATATTTATCCAGCTCCCCTTGCTGAGTTTGGGTTTGGTTCTGCACAGCAGGGGGCTGGTAGTAGGGCTTCTGGCCAGTCCCTGCATCTCAACCTGAGTGGGTGGCTAACCACCCATTGCTGTACATGGCTTTCGGCAGAGATCCAATCCCCCGCTGCAAACGGCCTTTGGCTGTGTGTAGTGGGAGGTTGGTTGCAAAGCCTGGCTGTGGTCAGCGTCCCCCCGGTTGGCCACCTTCTTATGGGGTGCTACAAAATTTTGTGCGCAATGGAAGGTTGGCGGCAGAGCCTCTTCTCTGCTGAGGCCCAGCACTCTATGCTCCATGGGAAGCAATTCCCCATTCTAAGCACAGCCTTCAACTTGTCCATCAGGCCTGGGAGTAACTTGAGCCTGTCTCCAGCTAGAGTAATGTACCTCACAACTCACAGGAGGGCATTTCTGGGTCCCCGCAGGATTATTGCAAAGCAAATGGTAAGATGTTATTTGACATATTGGCCCCTGGGGGTCTCCCTTTGAGTCCCCCAAACCTAGATGTGCCAGGAGTCTTGGTGCCCCAACCTTGCACACTTATAATTTATTTTATTTTACTATTTCAAGACATGAGGCCTGTAATGGTGACCGCAACATTTTCCTCTCGGTTACGGCCAGCCAATCAGATGGCGGTACCAAAAAGGATGATATGAGGAAAAGCTCCTTCAACCCATGAGAGGGAAAAATTTCTTAAATATTTTCGGTCCTGCTGGACTTTTGCAGGACCAACCTTCCAAACAAGTGTACCTTTGTAATCCACACATGACCACCCTGAGCAGTTCTTTAAACATAAATGCTCAAAAAAGGCTCACAGATTAGCCCCAAATAATAGAAAGGACACTTTTAGACCAGAGATGTATGTTTTTGACAATTTGGTGTCATTTCGTTCCAACTTTTTTTCTGTACCGGAATTCAATCAATCAATCAGGAGTTTGTTAAAGCGCAACTACTCACCAGTAAGGGTCTCAAGGCGCTAGGGGTGGGGGGTGCAGGTTCCATTCCATCAAGGAGGAGGTCTATCGAAGAGCCAGGTTTTGAGGTTTCTCGAGAAGATGGGGAGCGATGTTGTCTGTCTGAGGTGGAGCGGAAGGGCGTTCCATGCTTTGGCTGCGAGGAAGGAGAAGGAGTGGCCTCCCGATCTGGTCTTTCTGGTGCGGGGAACCTCGGCGTAGGAGAGCTGGGCTGATCGTAGGGTCCTTTGGGGTGCGTGGAATTTGAGCAGGCTGTTCAGGTATGCTGGTCCGGTGCCGTGGAGGGCCTTGTGTGCGTGGGTGAGCATCTTAAAGGTGATTCTCGCCTCGTCGGGGAGCCAGTGGAGTGTGCGCAGGTGCTGGGAGATGTGGCAGGGTTTTGGCAGGTTGAGGACCAGTCTTGCGACGGCGTTCTGGATGTTCTGTGTGAGAAGTTGGCCTGGTATATAATGCTCACTAATTCTAGTGATCACTTTGTACCATGCCAAGCAACCCTTATGATGATTGGTTGTAAGTCAACCTTATAGACCAGTTATCCTAGTGGTAACGTGGACAAAGCAGTCTTAGGCTAAACTCTGAAAGGCATGTGAAGCCAGCTGTATTACCATACACAACCCCCTTGAATACCAAATGAAAGGGACACCACACAGATATATATTGAAAATATATATTGATTTATTAACTATCAAATCCCCTGGACTCTTTATGAGCACAGAAGCACAAGCGTTAAATCACAAGACAGTTTAAAATACACAAAAGTTGCACAATATGGATGAGCCCTAGGGGCCACCTAAACCATATACTAAGAAAGTGGTATAAGAGATACCAATCAGAACAGGAACAGGCCTAGGGCCATGGGAATCGCTGGAGCTATTCGAGACTATCAATGATTAAGTCGGGAAAGGTCCGCGGGACTCGGGTGCAGTGTCTAAAGTGCACGCACTTTCCAATGTAAAGTCTATAGTGCGTAAAAAGTACAAAGTTAGATAGTTTGGAACCTTCTGAGTGATCTAGAACATTGAAACTTAAGACACAGGCCTTTGAGATGTGTACCAGTGTAGGAACACCGGCGGAGCTGAGTTACCTCACCCACAGGAAGCGGGTGCACAGGGTCGAAGTAGTGTCGGGTTTCGTCACGCTGGTCGATGGTGCTTGGAGCTGAAGATGCTGCAGGCGGCTCGATGTGAAGAGTTCCGGTGGATCCAAGGGTCGATCTGAAGATGTGAAGACCTGAAAGCAAAGGGGACAATGTTCAAAGTGACTAGTTAGTGACTTCTGTGGAACCAGATTGGAACCAGGCGATGTCGGGTGCAAACAGGCGTTGTTGGGTAGCTTCTCTCTGCAGCCACGTGGACACCGGGGGTCGAGGACGTCCAGGAGTCGGTCACGAGCTGTCCCATGCAGGCTTCTCGCTGTTGGCAGTGTCGGCGACCTGATCGGAGCAAACAGGCCTTGGCTAATGCAAGCCACGCAGGAATCGAAAGATGCTTAACACTCGGACCAGCAAGGTCAGAGCGAGTGCTCCTTTTTACAGGAGCTTGGGCAAGTCTGGAGCAACCAGACCCGCTTTGTAGTTTGTCCGTTTCATAGCCAAGATGGCCGCTGACCACGTGGCTAGTGGCCGGGATGGCGCGTCGAGTGGCACAATGCAAAAGGGACCCACGCGGATCGTGGAGATGCTGGGGGGCTGATCTTCGGTGCAAGGGCTGCTCGGTGGTGGGGGTTCTCAGTCCCCAAAGCACAACGTCGAGGATGCCTCAGATGCTGCGCAGTCAGCTTTTCAAGTGTCTTCCAAGAGGTCTGGTCCCACGTCACTCGGTTCCTCCACGGGTCCCTTCTTTGCAGGGACTGTGGATCCGGCTGTGAGAGGTCTGGGAGTCTGATTCTTGTCGGGCTCTGGGCTCGGGCTCCGGCGGGAGGCGGCGGCAAAGCAGACGTCGAGTTGCTGGTTGGTGCCTGTGTTCACAGGGTGGCCACTCCTAGGCCACAAGGGAGATTCTCTTCAGTCTTCTGAGCAGCAGAATGTCGAAGTCCAGTCTTCTTCTTTGTTTAAAGTTGATGTCAGGATGATCTGCTGTGCAATGGCACTGCTCCCACTCTTATTCCCAATCGTAGGGGTGGATCAACTACTAGGTCCCTCCTCTGGGAGGAACCAGGAAGGGGGGCGGTTACACCCCCTTTCCTTTGTCCAGCTCCTCGCCAGGCCTGGGTCTGGAAAGTCCCAGGACCGGTTTGGACTGGCTTATGCACGGGGACACCTTGTGTGCCCCGGGCATGTCTGATTCTATTCAGCCCTGTCCTACCCAATACACAAAACCCTGCCTGGGTGGTGCTCGCACCTTCCAAGGCAGGAAACCCTTTGTCCAAGCCTCCCTCGCTGGAAGGACTCCCAGCAGCAGGAGGTCAGACTCGTGTCTGTGGTGGCAGCATCCATTTTGTGATGCTGAGGCTCCGGTTAACTTTAACTGGGGTTAAGGCTACACACATGTTGTGTCCCTCTAGAAGGGTGGAATGCTATCCCCGTAGACAGAACTGTCGAGGGGATAGTATTCCAATTCGTATGACACCTTACTCGACATGTTTTGATAAAGCCAAACCAAAGATAGCATTTAAAAGCGAGGATTATAATGCACTTAAGAGTATATGGTATGGCAATATCCCGGAACAGCTTAGGGAGTGGTCCCCGACAGCTGCAGACAGGCTCAGCTCATGCTAGAGTTCCATCTCACATATTTCCAAGCACTCTGCCTCCAGGATTGAAGAAGCCTTCCATAGGAGTGGCTGATAGGAACATATGTGTCCAGTTTAAGGTTAGATATAGGGATACTATATCTAAGTAAGAGGTGATTACACCAACTTACCTCAGCTGAGTGATCAGCCAGTTGTGTCAAATATGGAGGCCAGGCCAGGGGTGGCACAATACATGCTGCAGCCCCTGGTAGGCCTTGGATGCACCTATGCCCTGGGTACCTAGGGTACACTGTTACAGGGGCCTATAAGGTGTACCAATTGTGTATGCACCTAAGGTACATGGAGTCCATTTTAAGGAGAGAGCAATCAGCCTGGGGCCCTGAATAGCAGGATCCCAGGCCAACTATGTCAAAAACCAGCTAAACACCAGGCAAAAGGTTTGGGGGTAACCATAGTCAGATATCCACCTTCCTACATAACCCCCCCCCCCCCAAACGAAAGGAGATAAGGCTACCCTTGACCAGGTAAGCCTATATTGCCTAAGTGGCCATATAAGGAAGTACCAGCTCTGGCTTGGTAACCCCCTGTCTCATGGTCCACTAAGCAATCCCTCACCCTAAGGGTATCTGAGGGTCTCCACCATAGGGAATCTCTACCTGTGGTGTGTCTTTGCAAAGTCAAAGGCTGGTGTTGGGATGGAGTACTGAAGTGAGATTCCTCTGTAGGACTCAGCTTCCTCCAATCACTCTCCACCATGTGTGCCTTTCTTTCTTTGACTGAGTTGCACTGTGCTCTCAGGGTCAACCTCTGGCTACCTAAAGCTGGAGGCTGAGTCCCTCTGTTTGGTTTACTGGAGGGACAGTTCAGGTTTGGGCCCTTAGGGTCCCAGGTTTGGCTGTGCCCAACAATATCCATCTGGGGGAGGTCCCTAACTACTTTTAAGGGGGATCCCTCAGGAGTTTTTAAAGTTTGCATCTCACTAGGGCTACTAGTTTCGGTGCCCCTAATCTGTTGATGGGGGCGCTTTATTTGACAGGGGGCGCTCTGGGTCTCACTGTCCTTCTTGTCCTCTGCAGCCCTGGGCTGAGTAAGGCAAGGTAGAGAGGGGCAGGTTACCTGCTCCAGACTGGGTCCCACCTGAGAAGGGTCCACTGCCATCAGAGGCTCTGTCAGGCCAGGCCTAACAACCTCTGGGACAGTTCCTTCATCAGGGGTAAGGTCAGTTCCCTGAGGAGGCTGATCCTTTCCTAAAGTCTGGTGGGAGGGAGATTTCTCTTCCTCCTCAATGCTCTCTGTTTGGGTGGAGTGATCCATCATTTCAGGCTTCACTACCCATGTATCAGTTTGAGTTTGGGCTGTGGCCATCACAGCCCCACCAACCTTTTCAGGAGGAGACTCAGTTTGGGTATGGGCTGTTACCATCACAGCCCTGCTACACTTTTCAGGAGGGAAGTTAGCTAAAGATGGGGTTGAGGTTTGCTCAGCCCTCCCAACCTTTTCAGGAAGGACATCTTGGATTGGGGCTGTAGCCATCACAGCCCCACTAACCTTTCCATGGAGATTTGCCATTCTAGAATGGGTTTGCTGTTCAACCTCAGCCCAGGCTGAGATTTCCAAATCATTACCCGGTAGGCAATCTACAGGCAAGTTTGCTGACACTGCCACTCTCTTTGGGCCAGTGACACCTCCCCAGCTAAGATTGACTACTGCCATGGGATGATTGGTTTCTATGCCATCAATGTTTGTCACCTGATATTTGGCATCAGGTAAAAGTTGCCTTGAGGGGACTAGACATTCAGCCACCATGGTGATGCTAGCCCCTGTGTCTCTGAAGGCCTCAACTTTCAAGCCATTGATGAGGGGCTCCTGTCTATACTTGCTCAAAGTGTTTGGGCAAGCAGTGAAATTGGCAAACCCCATGCCAGTCTCATAGACAAGAGTATCTGAGTTAGGGGCCCTGGATAGGCCAGAGTCCACCTGTCCTCCAAAAGTAAACCCACCCTAATTCTTGGGGGTGCTCCCACCACCTGGGGGACCACTGCTAACAGTGACAGGAGGTGTTGGAGCCTTACCTGGAGGTATATTCTCTTCATTGCCATTCTTGGGACAACAGCTATCTGTTTTGTAATGCCCCACCTGTTTACAGGTATGACAATAAGGCTTTTTCTGGGTTGTAGAAGTGTTTTGGGACCCACCCCCATTCTTGGAGTTTTGGGGCCCTGGGGAAGTCTTTTCCTTACTTTTATCCCCACCCTTCTCTTGAGGCTTGGTAGTCTCTTTCTTTTGGTCACCACCCTGGTTCTTAGGCCTGATCCTGGTTCTGACCCATTTGTCTGCCCTCCTACCCAATTCTTGTGGGGAGGTCAGATCAGATTCAACCAGGTGCTGATGTAGAAGCTGATTTTGACAATTACTAAGATTTGTTCTCTCATAATTAAATTATACAATCCTGTATAGTCAGTAACCTTACTTCCCAGCAACCAGCCCTCCAGAGCCTTAGTGGCACATTCAACAAATTCAGACCAGTCCTGAGTCTGTGTCTTCTGGGTGTCTCTGAACATTAATCTGTACTGTTCAGTGGTTAAGCCCAACCCATCAATCAGAGCACTCTTCAGGACCAGGTAGTTTCTAGAATCCCCATCACTAACTGTGAGGAGTCTGTCTCGGCCTCTACCTTCAAAGGAGAGCCACAAGATTGCTGCCCACTGCTCCTGAGGGATCTGCTGTACCATGCAGGCTCTCTCAAGTGCAGTCATCCATTTGTGGATATCATCCCCAGCTTTGTAGGGGGGCACAATCTTACTCCGGTTTCTTGTATCAAAGGACCTGTCTTTATCCTTCTGGATAGTGCTGCCACCAGTGGATCCTAATCCACTCTCTCTAGGCTGTCTTGCTCTAGCAAGTTTCTCTTGGGCCAGGGCAACTTCTAATTCTTGTCTCTGGATCCTAAATTCAGCCTCTCTCATTTTGGCCTCATGTTCCCTTCTCTGAGGGCTAGTCATCTCCCTTCTGGAGTGACCATGAGAACCTCTAGAAGCATGGGAGTTGTTAGAGTCACCTGAGTGAGTCCTTCTCCTCCTAGGCTTCTGGTTAAGTCCACCTGGGGGTCTGAATGGGTTGTTACCAGATTCAGTCCCAAATAGGCTTAAGTTAGCCTGGTTCAGTCTACTGACCAGCACCTGACTATTTCTGTCATCATCTGACTCACTGCTCACCCCTTCTGTCTCTTCTTCCTCTTCCTCTTCCTCCTCATCTACCTGAGGAGCTCCAGTGATGGGGGCTTCCTCATCTACCAGGATGGTAGGGACAGGGGTGTCTACAGTGTCATCCTCTGAAGGATGGCCTCCATCAGCATTCCCAGTGGGGTCTGCCTTAGAGGGCTTTAGAGTCTCAGACTGGTCTAAGAGCTCTCTTAGGTGGTCTGCAGTAGGGGAAGGCCCTGTCTTCAGACCCCTTAAGACACAAAGCTGTCTTAGTTCCTTAAAGGAAAGAATAGCAAATTTGGATGGTGCCCTTGGAGGGTCACTCTCAACAGGGATGTTCCCAGTGGAACCCTCTGCTCCAGACATTGCTCTAGTGTGGGTGGATGTGTTGCAATCTACCTACACTGGTGTTTACCTACTAAACCTATCTAGTAGTTGTAGTCAGGGTGTGCTACTCCCTTTGCTCTACAACAACTAAGTTCAGTAGAACTTAAGTATACTAGTCTTGTTTTATATGTACCTAGCAGGTACCTGTATGATCTTTCAAATGATAATCTCAAAGATTGTAATGGTAAAACAACAGCAAGCTCAGATCCCAATCCGCTGCTCACCAATGTGAGAAGTTGGCCTGGTATATAATGCTCACTAATTCTAGTGATCACTTTGTACCATGCCAAGCAACCCTTATGATGATTGGTTTTAAGTCAACCTTATAGACCAGTTATCCTAGTGGTAACGTGGACAAAGCAGTCTTAGGCTAAACTCTGAAAGGCATGTGAAGCGAGCTGTATTACTATACACAACCCCCTTGAATACCAAATGAAAGGGACACCACACAGATATATATTGAAAATATATATTGATTTATTAGCTATAAAATCCCCTGGACTCTTTATGAGCACAGAAGCACAAGCGTTAAATCACAAGACAGTTTAAAATACACAAAAGTTGCACAATATGGATGAGCCCTAGGGGCCACCTAAACCATATACTAAGAAAGTGGTATAAGAGATACCAATCAGAACGGGAACAGGCCTAGGGCCTTGGGAATCGCTGGAGCTATTCGAGACTATCAATGATTAAGTCGAGAAAGGCCCGCAGGACTCGGGTGCAGTGTCTAAAGTGCACGCACTTTCCAATGTAAAGTCTATGGTGCGTAAAAAGTACAAAGTTAGATAGTTTGGAACCTTCCGAGTGACCTAGAACGTTGAAACTTAAGACACAGGCCCTTGAGATGTGTACCAGTGTAGGAACACCGGTGGAGCTGAGTTACCTCACCCACAGGAAGCCGGTGCACAGGGTCGAAGTAGTGTCGGGTTTCGTCGCGCTGGTCGATGGTGCTTGGAGCTGAAGATGCTGCAGGCGGCTCGATGTGAAGAGTTCCAATGGATCCAAGGGTGGATCTGAAGATGTGAAGACCTGAAAGCAGAGGGGACAATGTTCAAAGTCACTAGCCAGTGACTACCGTGGAACCAGATTGGAACCAGGCGATGTCGGGTGCAAACAGGCGTTGTCGGTAGCTTCTCTCTGCAGCCACGTGGACACCGGGGGTTGAGGACGTCCAGGAGTCGGTCACCAGCTGTCCCACGCAGGCTTCTCGCTGTTGGCGGTGTCGGCGACCTGATCGGAGCAAACAGGCCTTGGCTAATGCAATCCACGCAGGAATCAAAAGATGCTTAACACTCGGACCAGCAAGGTCAGAGCGAGTGCTCCTTTTCACAGGAGCTTGGGCAAGTCTGGAGCAACCAGACCCGCTTTGTAGTTCGTCGGTTTCGTCGCCAAGATGGCCGCTGTTAGAAATGGGATCCCTGGCTGGCCAGGGCTTGCGCCAAAGTCAGTCAGAGACCACCAATCCTAAGTCAGGGCAAGGGAGTTACATGCCAAGATAACCCCAGCTCACCCTCTAGGTAACGTGGCGCGAGCAGCAAGGCTAAACTTGGAGGCGATATGAGTTAAGTATTTGCGCACGCACCCCAGCAACAACACCCAAGGCCCACCACAAAGGAAAGTCCACACAAGGTTATATATAAAAATAGCCTTTGTATTACACCAAAACACATTAGATAAAACACACACTTTACAATGTGCCTGGGGCATGGGCAGAATTTACAGGGGATTTTGTACATGACAGGGCTACCTGGACCACTGTCAGGAATCAGAAGTAACACTTTCAGAAATAGCACTTAGAATGTAAAATTACATTAGCACAAAATAGAACACAACCAGTAATCACTGGTAACCAGGACCTCACTAGCACCACCTGCACTAGGGAGAAAACAACCACCTAAGTATCACAATACCTGTAGGGGTGTAAGAACATAACACATGATGCAATGCATAACATTCATTCAGAGGTGTAAGGAGGAAAACACATGATGCATCAACAATACATTCAGAGGTGTAAAAAATGAACAATTGCGCCAAACTCACGTTAGCCACCACCTGTGGCAGTCCCTGTGTCCCAATGTCAGGGGCCTAAACGTGGCAGTTGCCCACAAAGTGCTGGGCAACTGGTGTAGCACAATGATGGGGCCAACACAATGGGGGAGCCTCCCTGGGCTCAAGGACAAGGTAAAGGGAATGGTACAAAGAGCCTCAGAGCTCTAAACCATGCAAATGCCCCCAGAGCCTCTCTGGACTCTTTAAGCAAAGGTGCAGCCTCACTGGGCTGTGGGGTCCCTCTCGGGGGACCCAGGAACACTTGGCGTGCCTAGAGCCTCTCTCAGGGCTCTAGGCACAAATGTGGGGCGTTGGAGTCCCTCACGGGGGACTCTGCACTTAAAGGAACTGCCCCCAGACTGGTGGAGCCTCGACAGGCTCAAAAACGATCTAGATGCCCCAGGAGCCTCTTGGCCCCAAACAATAAAGCCCGGGTGGAGCCTCTCGGGGCTCAAGCGACAATGCAATGCCCCCGGTGATCGCGCTACGGAGAGGGGGCGGGGTGGACACCGGCAATGTGTCCCGACGCCCCCCTCTCCTCTTCGCAAGCACCTGCACTCACCGGGTTCTGGCGGGGATCGTCCCTGGTGCTCCGGCTGCTCCTCAGGTGCCGCGGGCGGGGCTCCCTTCCTCCGGGGCCTCGCCGGCGGCCGCGCCTCTGCTGATTTACCCCGGGGCTCTCCCTTCGCATGCGAGCCCCGGCAGGTAGCTTCCGCCTGCCTATCTCCTGCCCCCGGCCTGCCTGACTTCCGGGTCGCGGCTGCGGGGGCGGGACTTCCGTCGGGCCGCGCTCAGATTGGCCCGCCGACCAACTGCTTCTGGGTCGTCGCGGGCAGCGCGGCGGCCCGTTCCAGGCACTCTTAGGCGGGGGATGAATTACCCGAGGGGTGGCCTCCCTCGAGGTAAAATATAAAAATATCGGCAAGGTCCCTGGCGAGGTGGGCACTCGCCAGGGTCTTCAAACTCGGCAATTTAAAGCGGGCAAATGCTGGGTGGGGACCGGCTGTGCACGAAAGCGCTCCCCAGCGCTAGGACCAACTCTATAAAAGAGATGAGACGCTAAATGCAGACGCAGTGAAAGACTATTAGAACACATCACAACACCAGAACTGTCAGAGGATCAAAGGGAGAGATTAGACTCAGAAATAACTAGGGATGAAATAGAAAGGGCGGTCAAGAGTCTGAAGGACAAAAAAGCACCGGGCCCAGATGGCTTCACAGCCAAGTTTTACAAACACTACATCACCACACTCCTGCCAACGATGACGTCAGTGTTCACAAACTGCGTGCACAATGGACGCATGACGCAGTCGATGGCAGAAGCCAACATCATAGTGATACCTAAAGAAGGCAAAGATACACAACACCCGAAGAACTACAGACCAATCTCACTAATTAATGTTGACTGTAAAATGTATGCCAAGATCCTAGCGACTAGGCTTAATACGTACCTGCCCTCCCTTATACACCAGGCACAAGTGGGCTATCTGAAGAATAGAATATCCCACGACAACACAAGGCTACTATGCCACGTAATAAATCACACCTCCAAAAGCAACAATGCGGCGGTCATGATAGCCCTAGACGCAGAAAAAGCATTTGACAGGGTGTCATGGCCATACCTGGATCAATGCATGCAGAAATTCGGCCTAGGCCACAACTACAGGAAGATGGTGATGGCCCTATACAACGAACCAAAAGCCCGGGTGGTTGTAAATGGGTGTACGTCAGACCTGTTAGAACTGAACAGGGGAACGAGACAGGGCTGTCCGCTATCCCCGGCCCTCTTCCTACTGGCAATAGAACCCCTACTTAACATGATACGATCAAACCCCAACATCAGAGGTATACCGGTAGAGGGAGAATCCTTCAAGCTGGCAGAATACGCGGACGATGTCCTAATTGTGACAGAAGACCAAGAAAGATCTATAAACGCTCTAATGGACACTATAGATCAGTATGCCCAGGTGTCAGGGTACAAACGTAATAGAGAGAAATCAGAGTGCAAACCACTGAAAATCCATACCTACAAGACAGTTCTGGGTTCCTCGGGTCTGACCTGGCAGAGGAAAGCCATTAAATATCTGGGTCTCCTTTTCGAAAGAGACCTGCGAACAACATTAGACCAGAATGAACTAGCAATTCTAGGCAAAATCAAGGAGAAACTAGAGGGGTGAACGCCCAAATTCACCACGTGGTGGGGTAGGATAGAGACCATTAAGATGATGATCACCCCCATGGGCAACTACATGCTCAACATGCTGCCTCTAAGCAACACATCCGATTTCTACAAAAAGTTAGACAAACTACTAAACACCTTTCTATGGCGAGGGAAGAAACCCAGAATCAGCCTTCAGAAACTAAGACTCCCCAAGGAACTAGGAGGCCTCAACATAACTAATTTCAAGATCTTCCAGACAGCCTGTATGGCAAAACAGGGCTTGTACTGGCTATGCGCAAAAAGCGACTACACCCCGGCATGGCTCTCCCTAGAACGCAACCTGTTAGGAGGGATGGAACCAGTAGCACTACTCACGGCGTCAAAACACCCCGCAATCAAACATAACGCAATCCTGAGGAACACAAGAATGGCCCTACTTAAAGTAGATAAAATACTAGACATAAGCGTCAGACAAACCCACCTAGAATCCATATGGCACAACCTGAGACTAAAATATAAGAACAACACACTGGACATGCACACATGGTACCGTCATGGCATAACAACGGTGAGCCAACTACAGAGTAAAGGGAATCAAATAGCCTTTGACACACTCAAAGAACGATACAATTTTGACAGCACAGAGCTCTATAACTTCCTCAAGATAAGGGTAGCAATAGCCAAAGCAGGTTTAAAACAATCTCACCCCATCAATAATACAATATGCCACCGGTTTGAACATCATAGGACACCAAGTAGCGCACATATACAGAGCGCTGAAGCCCAAAGCGTCTAAACTAAATAATAAAGCCATAGCCGACTGGGAGGCAGTGGCAGGGAAAGTGCTTAGTGAGGAAGAAAGGGCAGACCTCTGGTCTTCATCATCAAGAAGAAAGGTGACAACGACTCTAGACGAGACAAAATTCTGGCTGTTACACAAAGCCTTCTGGACCCCGGCTCGACTAGCTGCCATGGGAATCAGAGGAAACGACCTCTGCTGGAACTGCAACATGCAAAAGGGAGACCTAGCACACCTACTCTTCCACTGCACTAAAACCAGGAAATTCTGGGATGCTATAAACACGTTCATCAACGACCTAACAGGCGCCACACTAACACTGGACTTTCACTATCTAGTACTGGGGTACACAGACCCATCAATAACATCTGGGAATGACAGGGACCTGATTGACCTCCTGCTCACAGCGGCGGTCAAGATGGTGCTGACCAATTGGAAAGACACAGCTAAGGCAACTTTCAAAGCCTGTTTTAACTGGGTCACGTTCCTACGGGCAGCCGACACATAACAACGAACAGCCTACCGAACTCCGAAAAAAAATGCGAGTTGTAGATGTCGCTAGACAACTACCTGTCTTCCCATAAGCCTCCCTAAACGCCCAGACTAGAAAGGCTCACAATCCCTATGCATCACCTACTCAGCGACACAACTGCTCTCTACACTCTCCATATCTCTACACCTCTCTCTCTCCTTTCTCTTCGAGCCTCCAGGGGGGCAGAAAGACAACCAGACAGTACGCAAGGGAGGCGGGGGAAGTATAAAGGAACGATAAGAGGATGAAGCCAGCGTGGAAACATGGACTATGTACTTACAAGCACAAGCCAACAAGAGACAGTGTTGAAACAGTGTCCGCGCGACTCCCTCCCCCCTCCCCGGGGCGTTTTATTTTCCCTATCCTCATTTTCCCATTACCCATGTGTTTTACTCTACTACTGAACTAAAAAAAAAAATTTCGGCAAGGTCCCTGGCGAGGTGGGCACTCACCAGGGGCTTCAAACTCGGCAATTTAAAGCGGGCAAATGCCGGGTGGGCACCGGCTGTGCACGAAAGCGCTCCCCAGCGCTAGGACCAACAATAAAGCGCTCTCAAGCGCTAAAGACAAATAAAGCGCTCCCCAGCGCAAATAGGAGAAATCAAGCGCTTCCAGGCGCTTGGAAGCCCAGAAATCCAGCAAAAGGTCCTTAGGGCAGGCAGGGGGCAAGGCTGGGCCCAGAGCCAGCACACTGGGTCTCCAGGCAGGGAGATTCTCCAAGTGGCGGTCCTCTGGCCCAGCAACAGCAGCAGCCCCCTCAGGCAGGATCCTGGCAGAGAACAACTTCAGTGGGGACACAGCCCCATTTTTATACACCATACTCCTTTGTCTAAGGGTGCAGGGTGGGGGGAAACCAGTTGCAGCTGGTTTTGAAGTACCCTTGATAGCCCAACCACCCATTTCATTCACTGGCAGGGCTAGGGACATCAGTCGCACCACAGGGGGCGGAGCCAGCATTGTGTAGGGAAAAGCCCAGCCCATTCAGGACACAGGTACACTCCTCCCCAGCCATCAGCATGCTAATCTCCCACTCACCACCGGGGCAGACCCATCCAGACTCCTGGAGCCAGGCTCACCAGCCTGCTCCAGCCAATCACACACCAGACACATTTTATATTAATATGCCAACTCCTAGAAGTGGCACTTCTACATATGACACACTCATGCAACACACACCATTGTGAAGCATTCACTCTCACGAGTTCGCACATATCAGATTCGAACCTGTACACCCCACGCATCAGGAACTACCAGGGACACATACATTCCCCATGCATTCCTATTGGAGGGCAGGCCTATCTCATCACATGCACTCAGAGTGCGTACGCACTTTCCACTGGGACACAGTGAAAGTGCGCAGAACCCAAAAATCACCATCACCAGGTCACCATTACAAGCAAAAAGTCTAGGGGTGAACCTGCCATAAGGGCCAAGTCCAACAGCCGCTGACCACGTGGCTAGTGGCCGGGATGGCGCGTCAAGTGGCACAATGCAAAAGGGCCCCACACAGATCGTGGAGATGCTGGGGGGCTGATCGTCGGTGCAAGGGCTGCTCGGTGGTGGGGGTTCTCAGTCCCCAAAGCACAACGTCGAGGATGCCTCAGATGCTGCGCAGTCAGCTTTTCAAGTGTCTTCCAAGAGGTCCGGTCCCACGTCACTCGGTGCCTCCACGAGTCCCTTCTTTGCAGGGACTGTGGATCGGGCTGTGAGAGGTCTGGGAGTCTGGTTCTTGTCGGGCTCTGGGCTCGGGCTCCGGCGGGAGGCGGCGGCAAAGCAGACGTTGAGTTGCTGGTTGGTGCCTGTGTTCATAGGGTGGCCACTCCTAGGCCACAAGGGAGATTCTCTTCAGTCTTCTGAGCAGCAGAATGTCGAAGTCCAGTCTTCTTCTTTGTTTAAAATTGATTTCAGGATGATCTGCTGTGCAATGGCACTGCTCCCACTCTTATTCCCAATCGGAGGGGTGGATCACCTACTAGGTCCCTCCTCTGGGAGGAACCAGGAAGGTGGGCGGTTACACCCCCTTTCCTTTGTCCAGCTCCTCGCCAGGCCTGGGTCTGGAAAGTCCCAGGACCGGTTTGGACTGGCTTATGCACGGGGACACCTTGTGTGCCCCGGGCATGTCTGATTCTATTCAGTCCTGTCCTACCCAATACACAAAACCCTGCCTGGGGTGGTGCTCGCACCTCCCAAGGCAGGACACCCTTTGTCCAAGCCTCCCTCGCTGAAGGGCTCCCAGCAGCAGGAGGTCAGACTCGTGTCTGTGGTGGCAGCATCCATTTTGTGATGCTGAGGCTCTGGTTAACTTTAACCGGGGTTAAGGCTACACACATGTTGTGTCCCTCTAGAAGGGTGGAATGCTATCCCCGTCGACAGAACTGTCGAGGGGATAGTATTCCAATTCGTATGACACCTTACTCGACATGTTTTGATAAAGCCAAACCAAAGATAGCATTTAACCGCGAGGATTATAATGCACTTAAGAGTATATTGTATGGCAATATCCCGGAACAGCTTAGGGAGTGGTCCCCGACAGCTGCAGACAGGCTAAGCTCATGCTAGAGCACCATCTCACATATTTCCAAGCACTCTGCCTCCAGGATTGAAGAGGCCTTCCATAGGAGTGGCTGATAGGAACATATGTGTCCAGTTTAAGGTTAGATATAGGGATACTATATCTAAGTAAGAGGTGATTACACCAACTTACCCCAGCTGAGTGATCAGCCAGTTGTGTCAAATATGGAGGCCAGGCCAGGGGTGGCACAATACATGCTGCAGCCCCTGGTAGGCCTTGGATGAACCTATGCCCTGGGTACCTAGGGTACACTGTTACAGGGGCCTATAAGGTGAACCAGTTCCAATTGTGTATGCACCTAAGGTACATGGAGTCCATTTTAAGGAGAGAGCCTGGGGCCCTGAATAGCAGGATCCCAGGCCAACTATGTCAAAAACCAGCTAAACACCAGGCAAAAAGTTTGGGGGTAACCATAGTCAGATATCCACCTTCCTACATTCTGTAGCTTGCGGATGAGGTTTTTGTTTATTCCGGCGTAGAGTGCGTTGCCGTAGTCGAGTCTGCTGGTGACCAGGGCGTGAATGACTGTCTTTCGGTGTTCGAGGGGGATCCATTTGAAGGTCTTACGAAGGAGGCGGAGGGTGTGGAAGCAGGAAGATGAGACAGAGTTGATCTGGCGGTCCATTTTGAGCTCGGAGTCCAGGATGATTCCTAGGTTGCGTGCGTGATCTGTGGGGGTTGGCGGGTTTCCGAGGGCGGTGGGCCACCAGGTGTGGCTCCAGGCATCGGGTTTGGGCCCATGATGAGTACTTCTGTTTTGTTGGTGTTTAGTTGTAGGCAGCTGTTTTTCATCCATTTGGCGACGGCTTCCATGCCTTCTCGAAAGTTGTGTCTGGCGGTGTGGGGCTCGTTGGATAGGGAGAGGTTGAGCTGGGTGTCGTCTGCATATGACACGATGTTGAGTCCGTAGGTTCTATATGTGTGAATAAAACACCCAGGCAAATTACCAATACCTGCTAGCACATGGAGGGTGGCATATGCCACACACAAAATATTAATATTCAACTACTGTTTTTACACATGGAATACATTTTAATTCCTCATACAAAACATGATATTTGATAAAATCGATACATAGTTATAAACAAGTGATAAAATGGATGTACCATGTTACTCCGCATACTATTACTCCGCATACCGTTACAACGCGACTTTTACAACGCATACCATTACAACGCATAGCGCTTTGAGGTGCTGGATAGTGGTAAGTATAATTTACTATTGTAACTCCAGTCCCCGTGGACCCTAGGGAAGGTGTTGGATAGTAAATTATACTTATTCCCTATCCTAGAGCGCCCCCCAGCGCAATGCGTTGTAATGGTATGCGTTGTAAAAGTCGCGTTGTAATGGTAGTGCGGAGTAAAAGATGCGTTGTAACGGGTGTATACCGATAAAATATTCCAGCATTATAGCATATGCATAATTTCATACACAGAACATTTATTACATATAAAAACTATTGGATGGTTTCCTGTCTACGCGTTTCGACACTAAGGTGTGTCTTCCTCAGGACTGTACCATCGTGGTGCTATTTTAATCTGTCGACTATATACACATCAGGATGCCGTGAAGATTATATTTGATATCAAAGAGAGAGTGATCGTATTTTTAACAGGCGCCCAAAGATAGTAAGTATTTCTTGTTTGTGTCTTCGGTAATTATTCGTTGATATGGTTAAAAAAGGTAAATAGCTGACATCAACAAACCGTGTGGATTGGGGCACGTAGATATACTAAAGACGGGAAAGTTGTTTCTCCTATTTAGTGTTTTCCTTGGTAGTAGTTGCTCAGGGGCGCCGTATAGCATAGATCCAAATAAACGTCAAGGTTTGGCGATCTTTCAGCTGAATTCACGCACTTATAAACGGACCGGCTGCAGTAACTTCCCGGTGGCATCCAGTGTCCACGGCAATGAGTTTAACGCCATGTAGCATGGATCCAAATAACGTCAAAGGTTCGGCGTTCTGTTAACTGTATTCAAGCGCATTAAACGGACCGGCTGCAGTAACTTCCCGGCGGCATCTAATGTTTTCGGCAAGGAGCTGGGTGTCGTCTGCATATGACACGATGTTGAGTCCGTAGGTTCTGATGATGGGGGCAAGTGGAGCCATGAAGACGTTGAAGAGCATCGGGCTGAGGGAGGAGCCCTGGGGGACTCTGCAGGTGGTAGGTGTGGGGTCTGAGAGGAAAGTGGGGAGTCTGACCCATTGCGTCCTGCCGGAGAGGAAGGAGCAGATCCAGTCGAGGGCCTTGTCTTGGATTCCTGCTTCGTAGAGTCTGCGTATTAGGGTGCGGTGGGAGACTGTGTCGAACGCCGCTGATAGGTCTAGGAGGATGAGGGCTACTGTTTCTCCTTTGTCCAGTAGGGTGTGGATGTCGTCTGTTGCGGCGAGGAGGGCGGTTTCTGTACTGTGGTTTTTTCTGAAGCCGGATTGGGAGGAGTCGAGGATGTTGTGTTCTTCAATGAATGTGGCGAGTTGGCTGTTGATGGCTTTCTCAATGACTTTCGCTGGGAAAGGGAGCAGGGAGATGGGTCTGTAGTTTTTGAGGTCGGTGGGGTCTGCTGAGGGTTTCTTTAGGAGGGGGTTGACCTCGTCGTGTTTCCAGTCGTCAGGGAACGAGGCGGTCGCCAGGCAGCGGTTGATGGTGTGGCAGAGCATGGGTGCGATGGTGTCAGCGGCTCTGTTGAAGATGTGGTGGGGACAGGGGTCCGTGGGGGCCCCTGAGTGGATTGACTTCATTGTCTTCAGTGTGTCTTTGGTGGTGAGGGCTGTCCAGTCATCAATCGCTGGTTTCCGGGTGTCGGGGTGGTTGGTGAGGGTTCAGTGTGTTGGTTGTCTTTGTAGAAGTTGTCGTTGATGCTCTTGATTTTGTGGTGGAAAAAGGTGCTGAGTTTGTCGCAGAGGTCTTGTGAGGGAGGGATGTCAGTAGACTTGCTGATGGGTTGGGCGAACTCCTTGATGATTCTGAAGAGTTCCTTGCTGTTGTGTGCGTGGGTGGAGATTCTGTCTTCAATCGCTTTTTTCCTCGTTTCTCTGATGAGTTAATAGTGAGCGTTGGTGGCGGCTCTGAAGTTGTTGTGGGCTTCTGTGGATTTGGTGTTTCTCCAGGCCTTTTCGAGGCGGCGGCATGTGTGACTGGACTCTCGAAGTTCGGTGGTAAACCATTTGGCTTTCTTGGCACAGGTATTGTTGTTTTTCTTTAGGGGGGCTATGGTGTTGGTGCTGTCCGAGATCCATCTATGCAGGGTTCGGGCTGCGGTGTTGGAGTCATCGTTTTCCGCGATGGTTGGGGTGGAGTTGTTGAGTGAGGAGATGAGCTGTTCATCTGTGATTTTGGTCCAGTTTCTTTGTGGAAGCAGGTGCTGGTGTCTGTGGATGGTGGGTGTTCTGAAGGTGAAGTGGACGCAACGATGGTCGGTCCATGGGAGTTCAGTGGTGTGGCTGAAGGTGATGGAGTTTCCTGTAGTGAAGAGGGGGTCGAGGGTGTGTCCTGCTGAGTGCGTGGGCTCGGTCACGATCTGGCAGAGTCCAATGTTGTAGAGGTTGTCCAGGAGGCATGTGGTGTTGGGGTCCAGTTGATTTGTTGAGGTGGAAGTTGAGGTCTCCCAGCAGGGTGTAGTTGTTGGATGCGATGGCCTGCGGGGAGATAATGTCCGTGATGGAGTTGGCGAATGGTCCGCGGGGTCCAGGGGGTCGGTAGATGAGAGTTCCTTGGAGGGCGGCAGTGGGGCTGGCCAGTATCTTGTAGTGAAGGTGTTCCATCAGTTCTGTGGACTCGTCAGGGAGTGTGCTCAGGCGGAGGCTGGATTTGTGGACGATGGCGATTCCTCCTCCTGGGTGGGTGGGGTGGTCCTTCCTGTAGATCTTGTATCCTTGGGGGATGGCGATGGCGATGTCCGGTCCCGAGGTGGCGTTGGTCCAGGTTTCAGTGAAGAATGCTACGTCCGGGGTGGTGCTGTCGAGGAGGTCCCAGATTTCTGTGGCGTGTTTGTGGAGGGATCGGACGTTGAGAAGGATGCATTGCAGGGTCTTCGGTTCGGTTGTGTTCTTGTGGGCGGGTTGTGCTGGATCCGTGTTCTTGGCGGTGCTGCAGGTGTGCCGGCAGAGGTGACAGCTGAAGGGTCCATGGGTGTCGGCTGGTGATGCTAGCTTGCAGTTGTTGTTGCAGCCTGGGTTGAGTGCGTGGAGTGCTGGTGCTGGTCGCGGACGGGTCGCGGACGGGCGCAGACGTGCTTGCTTTTGACACGCCTTCGGTGCACCAGCGGCACGCCCGCGCAGTGGCCACCATTAATAGGGGTCGGAGCGGGCTGGACAGCTGGGAGGCGGGAGCGGGGAGAGGAGTTGGATTGGGCTGGTCGCGCTGGGGGGGGTGGCCGCGGGGGCAGCAGCGGCGGGGAAAGGTAAAGGGAGGAAAGAAGGGATAAAGAAAAAAGGGAAAATAAGCAGAAAAAAGGCACAAAAGAGCAGAGATGCAGAAAAGGGCAGAAAGGTGAAAGATGGAAAGGGTAGAAAAACGAGTGAAAACGAGTGAAGGAGCAGAGGGAGAGAAAGGGAAAATGGACAGAAATAAGGCACAAAAGAGCAGAGATGCAGAAAGGTGCAGAAAGGTGAAAGATAGAAAGGGTAGAAAAAACTAGTGAAGGAGCAAAGGGAGAGAAAGGGAAAATGGGCAGAAATAAGGCACAAAAGAGCAGAGGTGCAGAAAGGTGCAGAAAGGTGAAAGATAGAAAGGGTAGAAAAACGAGTGAAAACGAGTGAAGGAGCAGAGGGAGAGAAAGGGAAAATGGACAGAAATAAGGCACAAAAGAGCAGAGATGCAGAAAGGTGCAGAAAGGTGAAAGATAGAAAGGGTAGAAAAACGAGTGAAGGAGCAGAGTGAGAGAAAGGAGACAGAGGTCCACTGGACCACCAGGGTTGAGGCGCAGGGAAACCTGCGGGTGGAGGAGGGCCTCGATCACTAACACTCAAGAGTGCAGGGGCAGGGGCACCTCACTTAATGGTGGAGCTGCGAGGGTGGGAGAGCAATTTCACTGACAATGAGTCAGTGGTCTTGAATTGATATGGGAAATCAATGTTTTGGGACCGCCCACGTGTTCTTGGCAGCCGCTTGAAGGATTGATACAACATTTACCAAGAAGGAGCAGAGGTGAATGAAGGATGCTTTAGGAAAACTTCATGAAGATCAGTTAAATAGCACCAAAGGTTGGGGTACATGGTCGGACCTCACCTCACACAGCCAAAGGTGAGAAGCTGGGCAGAAGCTGGCATCCATTGGGCATATTTTTTTTTAAATGTACAAAATTTAACTTGGAAAAACAATATACAGCCCCTGTCAATGGAACCGAACAAGAATCAACAAAGTAAAGTTCTTCTTCCATGTTTTGTCAGAGTGAATGGACAACACCATGACCCTTGACTACGATGTCAAGCTGAGGGATTACATGCAATCAGAAACCTTTCCACAGCCTTTAACATACTGTAACAGCATTCTACTGTTACAGGCCTGATGGATTTACCATATACTTTTCACAATAAATAAGCCAGACCTACTGGTTTTTTAATAATGTTTCAAATTAAACAGGTGAGACCTTTGTCATCAGACACAACATTTTCCTGCACACCAATCAAGCCAATAGCTGTTATCATTGAGTTTTCACCATAACCAACTCAGACCTACTGTTCTCAGCATAAACTTTCCCACAAGGCAACCATCAGGGCTAAAACTGAAAATGTAAACAGAACTACAGTCACTGTATCTCTCCTAAGAAGGTCTAATAATCATTCTCGTCGTGCAGACCTTCTATCCCCCACAGTGTGTTCAAGGAGATCTCCAACGCCAAAGCCTCGCCTGCCACAGTAATCTGTGAAATTCCATGTGCAGAGGCACCTGCCTACAGGCTTTAAGATGGAGGACCAACAATCTATCCTCAAAAGCCTTACAGGTACATGCATCAAACTCGGCATTTGCGATTCCTTAATTGCGATTTTTAAGGAATCGCAATTAAGGAATTGCAAATGCCTATGCATCAAGAAATCGCTAAATAAATTGCGATTTCTTAGAATTCCTTAATTGCGATTAGCATTTTGCGAATCGCAATTAAGGAATCCCTTCCCATTCATTCCTATGGGCCTAGAGGCCCATAGGAATGAATGGGAAGACAATCTCAATTTGCGATTCGCAATTAGCTAATCGCAAATTGAGATTGCGATTTCAAGGGTGCAGGGGTGTCCAAAGGACACCCTGTTGCACCCCTGAAATCAAACAATGCACATATGTTGTGTACACACATGCCCTAAGGGCATGTGTGTGCACAACATGAAAGTTAAAAAAATGCAAAAAATTGCATTTTTGTAACATTTCGCAAAATTACCATGAGGTCCAACCTCATGGTAATTTTTTCTCTCTAATTGCGAATTCGCAATTTTTTTTAGTTTCATGCATTGCTTTTGAGGAATCGCAAATTTGCGATTCCTTAAAAGCAATCGCACTTGTAAAAATCGCTAAAATAGCGATTTATTCACTTTTAAGTTGATGCATCCCAAATAGTGATTTGGGAATCGCAAACGGCCGATTTTTGCGATTCGCACCGTTTGCGATTCCCAAATCGCTTGATGCATGTGCCTGTATGTCTTTAACACATGCTTTTCACAAGCACTGGATAAGCCAATAAGTCTCCCCTTTGGAAAGCATTAGCGGAGCTGTTGGCTTTTTCCAGTGCTTTTCTCAGGTACTGAACAACAGCTGCAGAAAAAATGTGTAAATATATATTGGTGCTGATGTTGAACAACATAAAAAAATGCAAAAACTATTTGCCAGCCAATTGATACATATATTATTTTTTTAATTAGCAATTCAAGATGGTGGGCACCCATCATGGAGCGGTAAATTAAAAATATATGAAAGTGCTGTAAAGCACGTTTATAGAAAGGAGGTATTTAGGAGCAAAGTTCCCATCAATTTTAACAGATGCTTTTCGTAATAAATATGCAAGGCCTAGTGCCTTCATCACAATCTATCATCATAAACAGAACAGGCCTGTAGCATGGTCTTTGGCCTGAAGCCATGGTCTTAGGCCTATAGCCATGTCCTTTGGCCTGTAGCCATGGTCTTAAGCCTATAGCCATGGTCTTTGGCCTTTAGGCATGGTCTTTGGCCTGTAGCTGTGGTATTTGGCCTGAAGCCATGGTCTTTGGCCAGTAGCCGTGGTCTTTGGCCTGTTGCCTTGGTCTTTGGCCTGTTGCCGCGGTCTTTGGCCTGAAGCTGTGGTCTTTGGCCTGTAGCCGTAATCCTTGGCCTGTACCCATAGTTTTAGGCCAGTAGCTATGGCCTTTGGCTTGTAGACATGGTCTTTGGCCTTAAGCCATAGTCTTTGGGTTGAAGCCAAGGTATTTGGCCTGTAGCCATGGTCTATAGCTTACCACAATAACCAGCTGTGTTCTGCTGTATCAAGCATAAACATGATCTCAAGCTAAAAAGTGCAATATATGCAGTCTTCTTAGTGGAAGGTCACACTTTCGAGCCAAGCAAATCCAGTTCTCAGGAGGACCAATGTGTGCATGGGGCATAAGCCCCCCTCTCGGTAGGACTCTGAAAGCTTGTTTTTAATAATTACATAAGGGCTGGTTGTAACTGTGTTTTCAAGCCAGACCTAAGAAGCAATATAGGTTAATGACTGTCCTCCTCCCTTCTGTACTGCTCCCAGAAAACAAAAACATCATCAATTATCAAATTGTCTCAGACATTTTAAAAGAATTACAAACCATGTGTATGCCCTGAAAACTCAAGCTCGGAAAGCCAGATAAATAAACAAAATTAGCACACCTGCTGTAGGAAGCTTACTCTGTATACATTATACCAAAGTATGGTATAGTGTACACAGAGTACAGGGAGTCCCCAAAGGTTTAGCAGAGGCTAACTTAGGTAAGTACTAACAGCTCTCTTTCTGGTAATATGGGTGAGCAAAGGCTTTCCAGAGGGTGTGTTAAGCATTTATTTATTCACTCAATCAAGGACTGATTACACACTAACCGCCTGATTCATGAAGCAAAATTGCACTCGCAAAGGGCAAGATTCTCAGAATCTTGCCTTTTGCGAGTGCAATTTTGGCATTTGGGATTCACAATCCCAAATGCAAAAATCGCTAATGAGGAATTAGCAAATATGCGAGGATTAGCATTTAAGGAATCTCTATTAGAGATTCCTTAAATGCTATTCATGACACTTGCAAAAATTGCGATTTAAGCAAAATTGGGCCGCTATTTACCGAGAGGTCAGACCTCTCGGTAAATAGCAAAAACATAGAAAAATGCTTTTAAAAGCATTTTTCTAAGTTGCATGTTGCATACACACATGTCCTTTGGACATGTGTGTGCGCAACACCTGTTCAAATGTGCATTTTAGGGGTGCTACAGGGTGTCCTTTGGACACCCCTGGCACCCTTAAAATCGCTATCTGATTTGCGAGTAGCAAATTGCTACTCGCAAATAAGGGATACTCCCCATTCATTCCTATGGGCCTTTTGGCCCATAGGAATGAATGGGGAGTTATTCCTTTTTTTGCGAGTAGCAAATTGCTACTCGGAAATAGAGAACATGTAGGAATCGCTATTGATTTAGCAATTCCTACATGAATGCCGTTTTGCGTGTCCTCAATAGCGAGTCGCTATGATTCGCTATTAGGGCCACGCAAAACGGCCCGTACATGAATCAGGCTGCAAGAAACAGAATCCAGACCAATTGGGTAACTATAAAAAAGGTATACTTATGTTTTATTTTGGAATGAAGCAGGACTTGACACATGTAAGTAAAATATACCCTCAAATGCAAGACTGTTGAAGGAAATGTAGTTGATGTTGAAGTTGCAATTGTTACAGGTTTTTATATGTTATGTAAAGTTAAAAAGCACTTGTATCACGCACAGCTACTCCAAGGAGTGCCCCTGCCTGTGTCCCACAGGTGATTAGAAGAGAAGCAGAAAACTAAATAACAAGTAGGGTCTTCAGTCTCTTTCTGAAAACCTTAGGTACACTCAGTGCACGCAACTCCACTGGGATATGGTTCCAAGCTACTGCACCCATCCTTGAGAGGGAGCTTCCACCGATCCTCTGCTTGCAAAACCTTGGTACGCGTGCCATAAGCTTGGTGGATGAACACTACTGCCTAGCCGGAGCAAAGAACCTGAATCCTGCTCCCATATAGGCTGGGCCATGCCCATAGAGAGCGGAGTGAACAATTACCAGAGATTTAAATTTCACCCTCTCTTTCATCAGCAACCACTGGAGGCCACAAGGGTGTTGCCTAACGCTACTCTCTTAGGAAGGTTCAATATTAGTCTGGCTGCAGTATTCTGAACAACCAAAGTTTATTCAAAAGGTAGCCAGGCAGACCAACATACAACGCGTTAGCATAATCAATGCAGGATATGATCAAGGCTTGGGTGACAGTTTTCGTTACTGGAATGGGGAGCAGCGGTAGGAATTTTTTTAGTGCCTTCGGAATTCCACAGCATATTCCCGATATTTCTTTGCTCTGAGGGCCATAGCACAATTGTTCATCAAACCAGATGCCCGACTTCTTAGTAGGTCCCCCGTGGGGCGAAGGCAGAGGAGACTTATCAGGCCAAATGGATCACCAAAACTGCAGAGGGAAGTTACCCAAAAATTAGGATCTCTGTCTTTTTTTTTTTTATTGTCCTCATACGCCAAAAAAGATATTCTCAGAGTAACCGATTCCTGCCACACCCTGCACAACAACAGAGGGGCCCCTTCTTAAACTCTGAAGATCCTAATGGATGCTCTTTCTGCAGATACCCAATGCTAACCCCATGGTACTGCAAAGTATGAATTCAATTCAGTTCTTCCCTCTTTCCAGGCCCTTGAACTGATCTCAGGGTAACCCAATCTGCAAAAAAGGCATAATCATTGGACAAAATCGTTCACATCCTATCCAGCCAGTTAATACATGGGATCCAGAAATGCTTCCTTCTCTTCCAGGCTGCCTTGTCCAATTTAAGTGTATGCTTAATTGCTCTGATCCAATTTATGTATGAAGGAGCAGTATCACTAACCCAAAGTTTACATATCTCTCTACGAGCGAGGATAATTAAATAAAGTGATAATTTATTAATGTCTTGAGAAAGTTCCTCATAATTAACAAAATTTCCAAAGAAAACAAGTGATATACTAACCTGTATTTCAAAATTGAAGAGCGTTTTCATACCTTCTTCTATCTCAAACCAAAAATTCCTTAGAGCAGGACAAGTTAAAAACATATGAAGGTCGTCTGCCTTCTCCTGCTTACACTTTGGGCAACAGGGAATAGGACCCTTAGAAAATTTGGCCAACCTGGCCGGAGACCAGTACACTCTATGGAGAGAGAAAAGAAGATTGCGCTTTAAATTGGCAGGTAAGACTGTAACGTGAAGTAAATCAAAGGATACTTGCCATAAATTCTGCAAGTCGACATCCGGAACTAGGTCCCTCCAAAGTTGCACCGGGAGACAGAAATCCCCATCCTCTGCTTCCAGAATTGTCCAATAAAGCACCGATGTTTTTATTCTCTTTGATTTCTTCAATACACTTTGTGCGTTAGCCACTGAAAGATAGCGGTCAGGGAGGTTTGAGCATAGGACAGCTGGACTCACTTTTATTCAGGAGAAAAGAGGCTGAGTATCATCAGCATAAGCGATGACTTTTGCTCCAGGTTTATCTGCTACCTGAATGAGGGGGACACATAGATGTTAGACCACAGGGGCTTGGGGAACCCCCATATTTAGATTCTGGAGGGCAGCGGCAAAAGGCGGGATCCAGATTTGATGTGTTCTATCCTCCAGATAGGATTTAAGCCAGTTCCAGGCTGACCCTACCACGCCAATTTCCTGAAGGTGGGCCAGGAGCAGGGCATGCGGGATGGTATCGGACGCAGCCAATAGGTCCAAAAGGATCAGGGCAGCATTGACCCCTGAATCTAAGGTTTCATGTATGGCCTCAGGTATTTCAACAAGCGCTGGTTCTGTACTGTATGAAGATCTGAAACCAGATTTGGCTGGATAAGGAAGCTTATGACAAGTCACAAAGCCAAATAGTTGTTTGTTGAGTTGTTTTTCAAGGACCTTGGCCACAGCTGGAAGACGGGAAATGGGACGATACTTGGAAGGGAGTGCAGGATCCAGTGCAGGGGAACAATCATAGCCTGTTTCCAGGCAGAAGGTACCCTAGCTGACTTTAAGGATAAATTGAGCAGCGTATTAACCACAGGGTTAATAACCTCAGTTGCACCTGCCAATAGTTTAGTCGGGCAGGGATCCATAGGCGAGCCAGATTCAAGAGATTTTATGGCTGCCAGCGCATCACTCAAGGATATGGCTTAAAAATCCTCAAGTTAAACCGGAGATGTGTGAATCTTCTTGGTAGGAGAATCCATTACGAACATCCGGCTAAAACAGCCACCATAATGCGCTTGCACAGCATGAACTTGTTGATAAAGAAACTTGAAAGTTCATCTCACTATTCCTGCGAAGGCGCATGGACACTGATATCAGCTTTGGGGGAGAGATAGCCTTTAACAACTGCAAAGATTTCTTTGACATTATTGCCTGAATGGGCTCCACATTATAAAGGCTTTTAGCTTTAAAAATGGAAGCATAGTATGTCTTTTGAGCCCTTTTAAAGATCACTCTATCCTCTGGACTATACTTCTGTCTACATTTGCGTTCTAGCTTTTTGCACTGTTGTTTCTCTTCTTTTAGGGGGCCGGAAAACCAAGGCGTTGTGGGGGAGTTCCTATTATTCCTAGGCTGCACCAGAGGATTGAGATGATCAACCACTTTGTTGATCCAGGTATTATAGCTCCCAAGTGCCTCCTCAATTCCTCCCACAGCACAGGCATGGACTCAGCTAACGCTAAACTAAATTCATCAGAGTCGATCTTATTAACAGCTTTCCCCTGTTGCCTATTGCCCATAGTAGCTCGCTTCAGCTTATTCTGAATTTGCCAGGTGAATCTGAGCAGGGAACAACTGACCAAATCACCGGCAAGGGGTCCTCCACTATTAGTGGCCTATTAGAGAAAACGCGATCCAAAGTGTGGCCGACCCGATGGGTGGGAAGAGTGACCAATTGTTGTAAATGTGCTTGATTCATGGAGTGACGAAACTCCAATGTATCCCCAGCTTCACGATTTTCCACATGGATGTTCAGATCACCGAGGAGGATAAAATGAGAATATTGAAGCGCCAGCGGGCTGATCACATCATCCAGGGCTTTGAGAAACATTCCAGCTGGACCAGGGGGCCTGTAAATCAGGACTCCCCTTAAGGTATATGACGGGGTGAGGCTGATACAAAAATCTAGTGCTTCCGATTCCACCAGTTCCCCAAACTCATTCCATTGGCAATTCCAATGTTCCCTAACACCACTGCGACTCGGACACCACGCCCCAATCTCCGATCAGCCCTGATGATTTTGAAGCCGTCCGGGATGGCCATCTCAATCCCAGGACCAGGGCTCTCAATAATCAAGTTTCAGGGAGGAAGAGCAAATCAAGATGCTCATCAATGAGTAAATCAATGATGTCCTCTCTTTGCTTAGACACAGACTGGGCATTAATTAGGGCCGCCTTGAACCTCTGCTTATATCGTCTCGCCGAAGGCTGCCTTCAAGGTTGAGGCGGGCACATAAGCCCAGGCACTGGCCTGAAATTGCATTTACTACATTCCCTCCCATGTTCCCCCGCCACATCCTAGCTGCAATTCCCTGTGCAGTTAACAAGGTCTAAAATGAAAAGCTCCTTCCTACTATACATTAGAAGAGGAAACTCACTGTTTATAGTGCCACAGTCAGCAACGTACAATGCGTGTTTTTATTGGAATTCCCCCCCTTAAGATGGCGTCTCTAGTCGTCACAACCATGAAGACTATCTTCAGCCCAGGCGGGGCTAGCTCGTTCGCCAGGAAACCCAGAGCACAACAAATTAAAATTCAACAGCTTAACACAAATTCAACTGGCAATATTAAAAAAAGAGCAAATGGGTCCACGTAAAGCACTGACGTACCAGCAGCAACAATCACCAGGCACTAGGTTTCAAAAGCGGTAAGACAGGATTAGACCAAATAAGACCAAATAAACAATTAAGCAAACAAATGTTACTTAAAATAAGAAGTTGATGAAACAGAGGTCAACCACTCAAGGCTTTGGAAACAGTTTAAATTACACAGTAATTACTTTCATATTACTTTTTAGTTACTTTTGGATTACTTTGAGTATTATGGTGGTATGCCTAGATAACACACCTTAGGATCTCACAATATAAGGTAAGACTTTTTCCACATTTGCAGTTTAGTTCTCTTTTCTCCATAGAAATATCAGTTCAACACAGAACATTTTAGGCCCAAAATCTCTTAACATGGGTCCTTTGGGAGAAAAGTGTTAGCGGATTCTCGGGTAAGTACACAACTTATGAGTGGGAGCTTTAGGGGATCAGACCAAGGTTCCCCAATGTCTAGATGGGCACTCAAGTTGCACAACCAGCAGCACTGGGGCGACCGGGTGCAGAGTGCAGAAGCCCAATGTTAGCCAACGGAGCTAAGGTAACTAAGGGGGCCTTCAGTTAGGGACTGCTGATGAGCAGGCCACTCGGTTGTGGGAGCAAGGTTCCTGGGGTTAAGGTCAGCACTGCAGGGACCAATAACCAACACAGGAGCTGTACCACCAGCGGCACTGGGGCAGCCAGGTGCATGTGCCAAAAGGACGGTGGGGACCCTGTGCACTTCATTGGAGACCTTCGGTTTTGTCAAGTTTCTGCAGGCTCAGGTAGGGAGACATCCTGAAGGCCATAGAGGTGCATGGGTGTCCTCTGGCATTTGGTTTCCTGACCAATTTTGATCGTGGTAGGTGGAACCCTTCAGGTTGAGAGAGATCGTGGATCACCAGATCCTAGCGTGGGATTGCTGGGCAGATCTGCTTGTTGTATTGGGCCGTGGGCATTGGATGCAGAGTGGAACAGGATAGCAGAGTCGCTGGAATCCATATTCTCTGGGTGAGTCTTTGCTTGAGTAAATCCGGCTCTCATCTTAATCTGTAAGAGGGTTGCAGGGCAGGTCCTCTGGGCTCTCGGGGTTGCTAGCTGCTGAGCTCACTGAGGTTCTTGCTGTAGGCAGGTCAGAGACAGGACAGGGGCAGAAGGACCGGGGCCAAAGCAGTTGGTGTCTATCTTCTTCCTGGATCAGCACAGCTCTTCGCTCCTTCTGCTTTCTTCGTCGCATTTCAAGAGCCAAGGCTCAGGGTTGCCCCTAAAAACTACTTCAGGGGCGTTTAAAGGAGTGAGCTGGTTGAGTCCAATGTGTCCCTTCCTTGAGGTGGGTACACCCGTTATAATGCCACCCTCCAGTAGGAGGGACCATGAGCCTCTGCCTAATTGAATGATCCCCCATCTATAAGATGCTGGGGACTCAGATGTGTTCTTCACCTCACCTCCCCCACCTGAGGGGTGGGTTAGCAAAGGTGGGCACACCTCTCTTACCAGCTTAGTATTTTTACCGATTCTCCTGCCCAAGTGGGGGCCAGAACAGGTGGGAGCCTGTTGCTGGGGGCAGTAAAAAGCAGGGATATTCCCCAAAGGCAATAGGTCTGTGAAGCTACCCTTTCGTGGACCCAACCCATCTTGGGGGTGGAGGCATGACACCTCTGCCCAGGATCGGCTATGTTTCTGGCCCCAGAGAGCAGAGGCTGTCTACTCAGAGGTCCAAAAACCTGTCCGGGGGTGGCAAATGGCAGGCAGACATTGAGGAACCACACCAGGACTGGTTGATTTTCAGGGGGCATCTCTAAGATGCCCACTGAGTGCATTATACATTAAATGTAACATTGGCATCAGTGTGGGTTTAATGTGCTGAGAAGTCTGCGGCCAAACTTCCCAGTTTTTGGTAAAGCCATCATGGAGCTGTGGAGTTCATAATGACTAACTCTCAGACCATATACTCTTTATGGCTTTACTACACTTACAATATCTAAGAATGAGCTTAGGCACTGTATGGGTACAGAGTTCCTGCCACTGTACCCTCACCTTAGGGCTAGTGCACACTGCTAGAGGGGTGGCTTACCTAGGCCTCGGGCAGTGAGTTGCAGGCACGGCACACAGGAATGTGTGCCATGTCCACTCTTCACTTTTATCTGCACCAAAAAACGCAGCCTGCAATGACAGTGTGAGTGTGTTAAGGTGCAGGGCCTCTAAGGGTGGCACAACAGGAGAGGCCTTTCCTGGTCTCAGGGCCTTTTTACCCATGGAACCAATTACAAGGGCTTACTTGGGGCCAGAGATGTGCCAATTGTGGTTATAAAGGTACAGACTTTGGAAAGAATACAGGTCCTGGGAACCTAATTAGCAGGGACCCAGGGCCCATTAAGTTAGGTTGCATCCGATGTCAGGCAAGAAGTGGGGGGTAACCATGTCACTTTCCGACACCTGCATGGAGGGCAAATACTATTTTGCCCAAACAAAATATGCATTTGTAGCTCTCAACAGCTAGAAAGAGCCAAAGTCGTTTGAGTGATTCTTATTTTCACATATTTGTCTGGCAGAGCTGCGCTGTCAAGCCAGATGATAAAAACGCCACTGATTTAACAATTTTACTGCCAAGTTTGAATATGTCTTGGTCATTCATTGTCCACAAGGATAATGTGTTTGCAAAACTCACCCAATAATCCAAGTCTCATTTCATGAAGGGTTGTTGGGCTCCATCTGGTGGCCCAAAGTATGTTGTGTTCTCTGGTTGGAAGATCATGGAATTAAACAGAATTTCACAGCTTTGACACACAATCTAATATTTAACAATTAAATATAATATTCACACTACCTAGAGACATCTTCATATCACTCCCCTTGCTAGAGAAATGGGAGAAGACAAAGAAGAAAAGACAGGTATAATTCTTGACTTGGACTCCGAAGGGAATTCAAAGGTTTGGCCTTTTCATGTCTTTGTGATACTTTGGAGCCCAGGCGCGAAGGAGTGGGTCAGCAGGAGGTGATTCCATGGGGAAGACATATTTATTTTGATAAAATCATTGTTTGGGAATTATGTGAGCTAAAAACTAGTGCCCTGCCAACTGCAGTCAAATGACTGATGTGCTGAAATGAAAGGATTTTTATCATGAAAAACTTTACATTATATCTTTTGAAGTTCACAATTTTAAGATTTTGGAAGAAAGTGAAAATCCTCAAATTTTTAGAAGAACCACTAACTATATAGTTGAATACACTGACTGATTTATCTCCTTCATATTATCTCTGTGGTGGAGGGAATTCAACCGGTGGACTCCGTCCATCCACAAGGCCTTATGGAAAGACGCCTGCTTTCACTTTAAAAGACAGTATGTCACACAATAGAGGGAGTAGGTCTGCCACCATTTTCAGAGCCCACCTTGAGGCCACTACACCCACCATTTCTGTCACAGCTGGCTGTGAGGTAGGCCTTGCAATAGAGTTATGCTATGTTGGTTTGTAGAGCGCGACTAATCACCCATGAAGCTACCCTCGCGGCTCATTGGAACCGACACAGTGCAGCACAAATCGACACAGGACCTCCCACTGCAGCACTTGCAACTCATCGAACAGACACAGGCTGACGCAACTCGACACAGGACCTCACACAGCAGCACTTGCAGCTCATCGGAACCGACACAGTGCAGCGCAAATCGACACAGGACCTCGCACTGCAGCACTTGCAACTCATCGAACAGACACAGGCTGACGCAACTCGACACAGGACCTCACACAGCAGCACTTGCAGCTCATCGAAACTGACACAGGCCGACGAAACACCCTGCATCAAGGACATAAGGCACAATCCTCTGTAGGATTAACCTTCTCCCTGTACCCGGCCCACGCTTCATCGCAGTCGGTCTTGCACAACCAGATAACTGCGAGTGGTGCTTTGCACTTTTGGACACTATACTTACCACACATCTTTAAAATTTCATGTCGCCGTTTCAACTGATTGGATATTTTAGTGTCAGATTAAAGGTCGGTTCCACACACCCTGGTTCTACATTGATTTCGACTGCTGAACATTTTTGGTAAAAATCAAAACTATTGGGCATATGCCCTGACCCCTAGCGCCAACAGAGCGTCACTTTCTAGTACACTCCTGTGGTATAGTGCCCTGAAACATATATGTAAAGTGGGGTTAAGCTACCACTTTTAATGGCTTTGCGCTGCTTTATAAATATGCTGCCCTTTCACACAGGTATCTGCGCACAAGGGGCGTGAAATGGGTGTTGCTGCTGCGTTCCACCCCAACACCCATTGCTTTTCGACGCTGCCGCAGATTTACAAGGATCAATAAATCTGAAGCATCAAAAACCAGAATCATGCAAGGGCAGGCGGTAGAATGGCAAAACAAGGAGAAAGAAAATGTGACCTGCATTTTGCAGCACGCATAGAAAGAGCCAAACACAATTAAGAATGCAGCACACCTAGAAGTAACAAGTCACCATTATGGATTGGGCATGGTGTCCCTTCCTGCAAATAAACAATCCCATTTTTTTTATATCCAAGGTAAACACCTTCACATAAAGAACAACACAGGCACCCTTGCACCTGGTGCTCTTTTCCCCATATTTCTTAATGGAGATGAAGGCACATAGTTTACATTTTCTATAGTTTTTTTTATTTCTGTTGGCTGGTAAAGTGAAACAATACAACACACATATTTCTGTTGGATTAATTGTATACAACAGCAGCATTTGGCAGCCAAGGTTTTATAGTGGCTGGAAATATTTATTTATTTCTTGATCCACCCTGCACTACGTGACTGACGGATGAATTACTGTTACATTAAGGTTCACTTCCTGCTGTGTATCCCCCTCCTATAAGAAGGGCTGTTTTTTCAGGGTCTCTTACCTATGAGGGTGAGGGTCTTCAGGGAGTGAGTCCAAAGATTGCTCGTCCGTAGGGCTCTGTTGTCACCCATCCTTCTAAAGAGTAAAGTCTCACTCAGGGTGTCTGGACTCGATCCTCTATATCTGGAGGTGCGGGTCTTTAATCCTGGGGGGCTCTGTCCATATCCGTCCGGCTGCTGCGACCCCTGCACTGCCAGACCCTCCTGCTGGACTGCGATCTCTGCTGCCCCCTTTGCCACCCCGAGCTTCGGAGCACTTTGCTGGTCCTGGCAGGGCCCTGTCCTGGCTGCAGGGGTCCGGCTCCACTGTGCCTCACTGCCTCTCTGTGCCCCCCTCAGCCCCCAGAGCCCTGCTGCTCTTGGAGAGGAATACATTATCCTTTGTTTATGTCACCAATGATGTCATTTAAATTGTCATGCCTGATGTTTGTGAGTGCATAAGCAGTCAGAGCTGGCTTTAGGGCTGTGTGACTGCTGTGGCCTCACTGGGCACTGACTTGGCTAGGGGGCACTGCCCTGGGGGTGGGGGTGGGGGGCTGGGGGAGTGAGAAAAGGGGCTGCAGTCTTTAGCAATCACTTACGATTTAAGAACACCTGCAGCAGAGTTCCTTGTGTGTCCAGTTTTCAGGCAGCATTAAAAATGTCAAGTTAACTCTTGTGATTAATGTTCCTGCTGGAGAGAGAGAGAGAGATCAGAGTTTTGTCTAGGGGCACTTTTGACTCGCCATATAGTAGCACAGAGGGTTAATATGCCTGCGGCAAACAGCACATACTGTGCACATCACAGATCTGTATTTTATGTGGATAGGTGCGTGCATTACTGCATTTGTCACAGACATTCATTAGTAACTGCAGTTCATAAGATACAGAACCATAATGGAGAACAGTGACTGTTACAAACTGCCATCAAAGAGCTGCATACAAACTGCATAAAATAGATTAGGACATTCTGTGTTTTTTCCCCAAGTCTTTTATTATCTATTCCTAAAGTTGCTGAATAGTGTGTGTTTGGTTAGATATACATTCCTGTTAGTAAAGTCAGCCTTTGCTAGTGATTTAAAATAAATAAAATGTATATGAGTGATGGGCTATGGCGAGATGAGTGGCACGGTTGCCCGTCGGTAGTCAGGGAGTCCGGGGAGGTGGTCAACGAGGGAGCTCCAAAAATGATTGTCGCACCGGGCGTCACCAGCTCTAAAGCCGGCCCTGTAAGCAGTGCATGGTGGCGGTGCAAGTTCTAGTTAGCTCCATAAATTAAACATTTGGTGCCAATGGTGCTAGGTCTAACAATCACTGTAACTTTTTAGTGAATATGCATTTTTCTTCCAAACATAAGCTAAGATCTTATAACCATAATTAACTGTAATCTCACTTTATCCTTTGGTTTTTCCGTGAATTTCTTTGGCTTTTGATCAGCTCCAGTCAACTCCCCGCTGAGCACGGTTTTGGCTGTGCACAGCTGAGGGCTTGTCGCCCGGTTTCCGGACAGCCCCTGCATCTAAACCTGGGTGGATGGTCAACCCATTGCACCTCATAGCGTTTGGCAGCCATCCATTTCCCTGCTGCAAACAGCCTTTGGCTGTCTGCAGTAGGAGGATAATTGACGGACATGGCTGTGGTGAATTCCCCTGTGAGAGGCCGGTTTAGTATATGGTGCTCACTTATTTAAGTATAGAACCCTGCACTAATCCAGACAACCCTTATGGTGATTTTAGTGGTCTTGGACAACCTTATAAAGCTCTCCAAGTGGTAGCTGGGGAGACCATTCTTCAGGCTTAGCTCAAAAGGAGTGTAAAGCAGCTTGTTTTACCAGAATGTTAATCTTATTAATATAGATGAAGTGAAACAGAACCACACAGTGCATTTATAAAAAATAGTATTTATCATAAAGTACTCACTAACACACACAAGTATCTCCTACCCGGAGATATACACAATGCACACAATACTTTGCAAAGAAAACAAGTAAGCAGCACGATATTCACAGTGGTCACCAGGGGAGGGCACCAAACCATATACTTAAACAGTGGGCTGCGAACCACGACCCAAGTCAAGACTATACCCAGAAGTCAAAGAAGCAATGGGGACCCAAAGAACCTCCCAAGGTAAGGAACCAGGTACCCCAAGGAGGGTGGTGCAGAGTGGTAATACATCTATGTGCCTCGTTAAAGTCAAAAGGTAAGTCAGGTAGCAATTTAAAAAAAGAAAAAAAAGAAGAACCCTTCCGAGGGCTCTCCAACCTTCTGTCCTCCTGTGGGGCACAGAAGGTTGGAGGGCAGTAGGGTGCAAAGGTGTGAAGTGGTATTGATAACGGCCATTGAACTCAACGGAGGACTTCAGGAAGATGCTGCTGTTCAAGAAGTTGAAAGTGTCCAGTGGACCCCAAAGGTGAGTTCAAGAGGGAAAGTACCTCCAAGCACAGGAGACAGAGTCTATGCCACTTGAGAGTGACCAGGAGGCACAGAAGGCGAATGCCCACTGATGTCAGGTGTTGCAGGAGAGCTGAAGTTGACCTGGGAGCTACAGCTGTGTAGACCCGGCGATGCTGTGGTAACACTGGAGCCATTCATGAGCTGTCTCACTTCGAATGATGAGAGTTGAGGGGTCAGTGTCCGTGAAGAGCACCAACCAGCTTTGACAACTGCAAAAAATGTTGGAAGCAAAAAGGTGCAGAGTTTAGGACCAGCAAGGCCCGAGAGACACACCAAGTGCTGGTGAGTTGGAGCAGGCCCCAAGTGACCATTGGAGTCCACTGGGATCAAAGAAGTCCCTTAAGAGGACCCGAAGATCTCTGGAGACAAGAGTAACCTAGCCCTAGCAACGGCCAGCCAACACGGTGCACCTGCACTCGGTTCCAGCAATTCCGAAGAGGGATATTGGCTTCAGATTCTGTCTGAGGGTAGGCCTTGAGGGAGTTGCAGAACTGTCACCTGTGTTGCTGAGCCTGTTGAAGTCTATAGGAGCCCAGGATCAGCAAACCGATCATCTATGCTGCGGTGACTGCAGTTGCAGGGGACTGACTCCTTCACTCCAAAGGAGATTCCTTCGGATGTCTACAGGCCCTGTGAGGGAGCTGTATGGAGCAAGGACATGGTTGATGCAGTGGACTTACAGGGCAAAACCACTCGAAGCAGACAGAGTCTTCCCGGTAGCAGTACCGGTTTCCCAAAGCGACATTAGATGCGGTCAGTCCGACTCGGTCAGAGTGTCCAGACGGTTGAAGATGATGCAGAGTTGAATCCGAATAAAATACCAAACAAATATAGAGACCTACCGACAGGTAACCCTAAGGGTTGGGTTGGATGATTCAGTGGTCCCTCCCAGAGGAGGGGCTGGACATTTGGGAGGATACTCCTTATACTTTGTCCAGTTTTGTACCAGAGCAGGAGTCAACAGCTCCCGGAACTGGTTTGAACTGGAGTATGTATGTATGTATAGGCATTTATATAGCGCACTACTTACCCGGAGGGTCCCAAGGCGCTTCGACCGCTGCGAAACTCTTCCTGGCTTCCCTGAGAGATGGTCCCTTAATGGGTATCTCCTGGGTGAGACAAGGCATCCCCGGCGGTCTGGTGGGGCCGTTAGTGAAGATGAGGCAAGCTAATGCCCAGAGTTGCCGAGTGTGAACGCTGATCAGAGTGGGCACCGAGGCGAGAGAATTATCGAGTCCGCTGACCCTGGTCCAGAAACCTGCCGCGCCGGAAATCGAACCCTGGTCCCGGGCCGTCCTCTGCTCTCGGGTCTGCTGCCTCTAACCAGTGAGCCACACTACTTCACTGCATGCAAGGAGGGCACCAAGTGTACCCTTCCAGCAGTGTCAGTGGCACTGGCAAGCAACCCTACCATAATACAATAAACCCTGTCTGGGAGGTGGTCACGCCTCCCTGCAAATGGATATCTATTATTCTACCTTCCCCCGCTCGAGCTTGGCTCAGCAACAGAAGGGCAGAATCATGTCTCTGATCGGCAGCAGCCCTAGCTTGCTGTCCGGTTCTGGAATAGTGGTACCGGGAGCACTGAGGGCCTCTCGAGGAGATTTACAGTGCTTGGACTCATACCTCCCACACAGGCTACAATGTGGGGGTATGATTCCAACATGTTTGATACAACACATGACAGGGTTTGTTATAGCCAGTTCAGAGTTAGTCATTGCGTAATGACGCATTGCCACTCTATATATCGTAATGGCTGATACACTTACGACCCGGGAGAATGTACTCCGAAGGTTGAAGGGATGCTGTGCTCAAACAGGGGCACCCTAAACACTTAGAACAGTGCACACTGCCTTTTAGGGTTGAAAGGCCTGCCTTAGGGGTGACTTATAGGTTTTAAGTGCCGTGACCTCAGATATAGGGAAACCTACATCTTTCGTAAGGGGTGCTAGCACCAGCTTACTCAGGCTGCTTTGGCAGGCCTGAAGTCAGTGTTTTCGTGGCTTCCCATTGGTGACATAATACATGCTTGAGCCAATGAGAAACCCTTGCTGTCCATATGCACTGGGGTCCTCAGTACCATATACTAGGGACTTATAAGGGTACACCAGTAGCAATCTGGAATGTACCTTAGTACTTAACATACCATATTTAGGGGAGAAAGCAGGCTGGGGTCTTAATTAGCAGGATCCCAGTCAGACTAGTCAGAAACAGCATAACACCAGGCAAAAGGTGGGGGTAACCATGAAAGAAGATCCTACTTTCTTACACAACCCCCCAAAACGAAAGGAGATGAGACTAACCTTGCCCAGTTAAGTCTTCATTTTCAATGTGTAAATATCTTGAGAGTCCTTCTGCATTGGCGTGGTTACTCCCCAGTCTATGTTTCACTGGAAAGTCCATACCCTGTAGGGAAGTGGAACATCTCAAAAGGTTGGGGTTTTCACCCTTCATCTGTTTAGGCCATGAGAGCAGCTTGTGGTCTGTCGAAACAATGAAGTTAGTGCCAAACAGGTGTGGCCTCAGCTTCTTCAAGGCCCAGACCAAGCAAAGTCCTCGCTCTCAATGACTGACCAACCTTTCTCCCTGGGGGTCGACCTTCTGCTGATAAAAGCTACTGGTTAATCTTGGCCCTATGCATTAAGTTGTGATACCACAGACCCTACCCCTATCTCAGATGCATCTGTCTGGACACTAAAAGTCTTAGAGTAGTCAGGGCTCTGCAGAATGGGAGCAGTGCACATGGCCTGCTTCAGGTAACTAAATGTCTTTTAGCATCTTACTGTCCACTGACCTTTCCTTGGCATTTTCTTGGATGCAAGATCATTCAAGGGAGTCACAATGGACCCATACCCTTTGACAAATCTTCTGTTTACCCAGTCAGGCCCAAGACATCTCTGACCTCAGCCTGGGTAGATGAAGCAACCCAGTACACAGTGCCTGGACTTTTCTCTCCAAAGGCTGAACCTGCCATGTGGCCCAAGTACACACCCTTGCTTTGCCCGATCTGGTACTTCATGGCCTTGACAGTGAGGCCTGCCTTTTGAGGCCTAAAGAGCATTTCTAAGGTGGACCAAGATATCCCCCCAGGTGGAGCTAAAGACAGCCATATCATCAAGATAGACTGTACTTTAGTCTTCTAGACTTGTGAAAACTTTGTTCATCAACCTCTGAACTGTGGCAGGTGCATTTTTCAGACCAAAGGGCATTACAATGAATTGATAATGCCCACTAGCGGTTCAAAGTGCAGTGTTTCGCTTTGCATTCTCAGCTAGTGTAATTTGCCAGTATCCAGCAGTCAGGTCAAATGTACTCCTTAACTTGGCTGATGTTGCACCGCTGACCGTGATTCGGCCAGCAGCACCTACCTCTTTTCTACGGGTGTGTCGCGGTGCTACGTAGCGGCCCACTGTTGCCGTTTTGGCATTGAGGGTGAGGCCTGTGATGCCTTCTCTCATTCTGTATCGGGCAATATGCATGCCTACACAGTGGCCAGTTATCTGAACACTTGCATGACAGCCGCAGCTCAGGTATGGAACAGCGGCTTCCTATTTTCACATGTTGGGGCACTATATTTTTACCTTCCTTTCACTGGATATACATTTCTTTCTTCATTTCTTTTTGGGGCCATCTTGCCTTCCCATGATTTCATAGTCTTCTTCCCAGAAGGCCTTGGGAAGTCTCTGCTCTACCAATTCAAGATGGCTACCTTTCTATTCCGGCTTTTTCCTTATCCAAGACAGTAGTCACTTATTTCCTGTTTGGTCACTTCCTTTTCCTGTTTGGTCACTTCCTGGTCCTGTTTGGTCACTTCGTATTCATAGGTATTTAAAAGGCTTTATCCTTGAATTCCTTGTGTTGCAACAATCTGCTCCTGCTGGTTTGTCCTCGCTCCTGTTCATATCGGTTTTTCTGTACAAGGTTTTTTCCTCTTTAGACTTCTTTTGGAAGGCATGTTCTGCTTTGGCCTTTTTCCTTGTCGGCAGCACCGTGGCTACCAGAACGGGTTGCCCTCATCTTGGACAGACCAGAACCCTCATGAACGCCAGTACCTGTAAGAAAACTACAAGTCATGACAGCTGAGGCCAAAGTATCTCTAAGTTCCTCTGCCCTTTGAATAGGAGGGGCATCAGTCCTAGCGACTGTATTGAGGCCTCCGTAGTCCATATAAAACCTCATTTCTTTTTTCCATCCTTGGTGTGAGGTTCTGGCACTAGGACTACTGAACTAGCAGAAGGGCTATCTGAAGACTCAGTAACCCCCAATTTCAGCATTTTTTGGTCCCTGACATGATCAGTTTGCATATTTTTCTCTTGACAGGCAGGATGTCATCTGTGTCCACTTCATGGGTACACCAGGTGGACAAACAGGGTGTCAGGGAGAACATGTGTCTGTACTAATTGAGGACGTGCCTGCAATCACTTGCTGCTCGTCAGCGAAACTTCCTGCCAAAGGCTACTCCATCTACTAACCCATCATCAGAGCTCTAAGAGAGAAGATCAGGGAGAGGATCACTCTCGTCCTCCTGTCCCAAATCAGTTACCATGAGCAAGCTCTTGTCAGCCCTATGCACAAAAGGTTTCAGGCTATTCACATGAAGTACCCAGTGGGGACTTCTTGGAGTACCTGGGTCCACCAAGTAGGTGACCTCACCTTTTTGTGCAAGGATGGTGTGGGGGCCACTCCACTTGTCTTGGTGAGCTGCTGGGGCCACATGCTCTAACACCCACACTTCCTGCCCTGGCTGGTAAACAGGTAGCATAGTGTTTTGGTCATGCCAAGATTTCTGAGGTTCCTGGCTGGCCTTAAAGTTTTTGTTGGCCTTCTTCAAGTACTCAGCCATGCTTGAACGGAGACCAAGGACAAAGTCCACAATGATCTGTTCAGGAGGTTTGAGAGGTTGTTCCCAGACTTCCTTAACTAGGTATAATGGACTCCTAACTGGATGTCCGAACAGAAGTTAAAATGGGCTGTAGCCAATGCTCTTTCTGAAAAACCTCTCTGTAGGCAAAGAAAAGGCAGGGTAGTAAGACATCCCATTATTGCCTGAGCGTTTCTGGGAGTCCCATGAAAATACCCTTGGGAGTCTTGGTGAATCTTTCAACAAGTCCAGTGCATTGTGGATGGTAGGGTGTGGTACAGATGTAGTTTACGCTACACTCTATCCACATAGCAGTGATGTAAATAGACATGAAGGCTGTACTTCTGTCCATTAAGGCTAAGTCCACCCTGGATAAGATTCCCAGTAGGGCCCTGGCCACTACAGGAGCTGTAGTGGTTCTAAGGAGAATGGCCTCTGGGTATCTAGAGGCTTGGTCCACCTCCACTAGTATACAACTATGCCCATATGTAGTTAGAGGGTTCAAGGGACCAACAATGCAAATCCCCACTATTTTAAAGTAGACTCCAACCAATGGAAGTGAAATTAAGGAGGCCTTTGTGGTGCCACCTGACTTACCACTAGCTTGGCAAGTGACACAGGATCGACAGAACTCCTTGGTGTCTGCAAACATATGGGGCCAGTGAAAGTGAGGGACATGTCTGTCCCAATTTTTGCTTTTCCCTAAGGGTCCTGCCAGAGGAATACCATCTGCTAGGGAATAAAGTAAGCCTCTGAACTTCTGGGGTATTACCAACCACCTGGTGGCACCAGGCGTGGGGTTTCTACTTACAGAGTACAGTAGCCCATCTTCTCAATAGATCTTATGGGACCCAATGATAATCCCTCCTTCCTCTGCAGCAACTTGCTGTCTGAGGTGTTCAGGGGGTTGGGGGGGGGTCAGGTCTGCTGCTACATACTCAAGTCTGCCCTGGAAGAGCCCCCTGTCCCCAAGAACTCTACCTGATCAGGTACAAGTTACTCTGGATGTGAAAGCTAAAACTCTGTAAGGATAGAACAAAGATGAACACACTCAAGAGCTTGTAGAGTGGCAGTTTTATTTGCCAAAGCACTGCAATTGAGACAGCTCACATTAAATACTGCAGAGAGATGTGATTACTCAAAGAAGAATCAGCCTTTATATACAGTTATGGAACCTTCATACATGTTAATCATTAACATCAGCACAGTGTTGTGAGCATTTCACAAATATGTCTCCGTGTACATTTGCTTTATACGTGACGCACATGAAACTGCTAATACTAGCCAATTGCCACTGCTACTGCCTCCTGACTTACAGTGTGAGTCTGTTATCTTGTTTTTGTCAAGCAAGCACTGTTTGGTCTAGTCAACAGATGCCTGTTCTCTCTTCTTTCTTCACACAATTTCCTCATATGATATTTGCCATGAACAACAACTTTATCCAAGCAGGAACAGAGGAGATTGACATGTTTCAGATTAGAGAGCTATTTCCAAGAATCAACAAGCTGAATTGGCTTTTGTACACAAGTGAAGATTAGTGAGCCATTTCTCAGAATTTAACATGGACCGGCAACTGACACATACACATAATATTTTCAATCCATTCAATTCTTGCTGAATTTCAGACAGTTATTTGAACCATTTTTGTAACATTGAGCTGTACCTGATAATATTAGTTCTAAGCAGGTTATGCACAGACATTAACACAAAATTATGATTGACTTTAATTTTACCATCCACCAAAGGAGCTAAATAATTTCCCATCTTTCACAGACAACCCATTGAACCTTAGTTTAAAATAATTTCATTATTAGGCATGTCTATATTTAATAATTATATTGTCTATTTCTTTTACTGTCAGAAATATCTATTTGCATCGATTCAGTGGTTAAAGTTTGCATCAGTACTTTTTCTGTTTGTTTTGATATCATCGCTGGGCATTATTTCCAGTTGTCCAAATAGTTTATAACATATGGGTAGTTAATTTATTATTAGACAACAGTCTATTATTAATAGGAATATTGTTATGAACAACATTCCTATTTTCCAACCCCATGCACAAAAGAAATTCCATAGTAAACCTCCTATAGCCTGTGTGCCAGAATCCCTATGAGTTTCTGTACCTATGTTGTGTAGTCTTTTTAGGACTTCCCTAACTGCAGTAGAGGAGCCTGGGATATAGGTGCAACAAGACATACTATATCTGTACATACTCATCCCTTTTCTGCCAGCATCATGTCAAGAACAATCCTATTTTGTAGGGAAACTAATCTCACCGCCTGAAGTTCAACTGTAATATTTTCAAGGATACCTGTTGTTTTATTTAGGGTTGCTTCTAGTAGTCGGGATAATCTACGTATATTCCTGGATTTTATAATTAGACCGATCCATGGTACCATCCCTTTAAATATATCACCTGCTATTTCTGATGCAATATCTCTTTGATCCACACTTCTTTTACTTTTGAGTGTTGCCTGTCTTTGTAGCTCCCTATGTATATCTTTTATGCCTTCTATCATTATAGCAGGTATTCCAAACCCAAGTGACAACAACCACTCCAATTGTTTGGAAGCCAGGTATAATCTTTCTCTCAACAAATAAAATAAATTGAGTCACCTACATGAAGTGGAATGTTATCTTTATCAGTTGTCATATTGAATGTCATATTGCAATTTGTACTGTGGCCCACCTGATAGGTACCATGATGTTTAATTCAAATACTCCATATTGTGTTGGTTTTTTTTTTATTTTTGACCTAAAAAACTGTATGTACTTTTTTTGATGGGCCTGCTATTTTGTGCTTTTATTTCTATATAGAAAAGGGAAGGGGTGAAGATATCAGAAAGGGGAAATGTCACATTTTTTCTTCTATTACTTCTGTGCAGTTCCCCACTGTCAGAATATCCGCCATAAATTTGTTGTACAATACTCCTGCAGGCTGCGAGGTAGGTACCCCTGCACCACCGGTCCCTTTTCCTACTTTTTGCAAAATGGCTATTATCTCTAACTTCACTATTGTTATATATAGAGCATAGCAGGATGCTTCAATAGGCAGAGGAACTTGAAGCAAGGGCAAGCCTTGGTCCACAGAAGCTGGGAATTGCAAACATAAGCAGCAATGTCCCCTTGTTAATATCCTGTTGGTATGATGCAGCACAGTCACAAAGGAATTGTGATACAATTCCTCCCTGTGAGCAATTTCCTCAGGTGAAAAGGGGTCTGCAGGTATGATAAAAGGGGGTGTTGGGAATAGGACTATCTATCCCATAGAACAAATCCAGTAGATACACAGTAACTAATGCTGACAATACCAGGCAGAATATTACCCCAGGTAAACACATTTTAGACTTGTACCATTTTTCTTCTCCATTTTCATAGTTTTCTGTTCCCTATGGACATCTATGTACCTTTTTATCCTTACTTCAATTTGAAGTAGTGCTATTAATGACACTATGTTGTGAATTTTCACTGTAAATCTCACCATAATATAAACTAAATACATTAAAAGCTTAAACACATATAAGGTGAGGCTACAATACACAATATACTGGGAGAAGTCATTGTTTAATATATCAGAGGGTTCTTTGAGGACCCCTTAGTACCCATTCTAGCCACTCAAAGATATTCATGCAATTTTTTATAAGGCAGTCACACTTATATTTCAGGAGTGTCCACATTACCTCACCCCAAAGGTATTCCTTTAAAGTTGGCGGCCTTGACCACCTGGGAAGTGTTCTTTGCTGGATGTTGCCGCAGCACGGTTGCTTGCAGTGACAACGAAGACTCGCAAATAACTCCTGGATCAGTTCATCTACTTATTGCTTCAGTGGCACGGACACTTGCAGTGACAGAAGAACTCACAAATACCTCTGGGATCAGTTCATCTACCTAATGCTGCAGTTGCACACTTTTTGCTACACAGTGGGGCATATTATCAAGGGGGTTCATCTCCGCTTGTTTGGCTTTAAAAGCCAAGAAAGCGGAGATAAAATTATCTCCCTATTACCTAGCTGTCGCTAACACTAGTTAGCGACAGCTAGTAGGAGATAGCGACCATCTTGAGCCCCGCTTTGCATGTCAGTGATAATTATCACTAATGGCATGCAAAGTGGGCATGCCAAGATGTTAGCGACTGGAAACAGTCGCTAACTTCGTTATCTCCAATACCAACTTTTGGAGATATTCGCGCTAAGCGCGAATATCTCTAAAAGCTAACACCTGCCCTGAGCAGTTCTTAGCCATGTTATCCAATGGGAGGTGGATAACATGGCTAAGAGCATTAGCTCGGTAATGCCTGAATATCTCTGACTTTTCAGCGATATTCAAGCATTATTGCCGATTTTGATCGCATTTGCGATAAACCTTGGTAATACCAAGGTTTATCTGCGATAAAAATTGCCGCAACTCGACGATAATTTTTTCTCGCTAACCAAGCAATAGCTATAATTATCGCTATTGCTTGGTAATATGCCCCAGTGTTGTTTAGACTAACCGCTCTCTGATGAATGTTCTTCCACTTTGCTTTTCTGTTGGTGGTAGTGTGTGAAATATACCCAAGTGTAATTTCTCCTTCTGAAAGTATTCTATCCAAAGCTTCTCCTAATTCTATGCTGTTCAACTCTCATATCGTTTGATATTCTAGCTGGTCAAATACGTCCCGAATGTAAGTAAGTGAAACTCGTTGTTTACCTCACTATTATTCTTGAAGTCAAGGACTGGTGTCAAAATATCCATTAGGACAATGTCGAATAGCAATACTCTGTCTATTTCCTGCAGGAGATCACTCACCAGAGTTATTGAAATTTCATTTTATTCTTCTTTGTGGACCTTAAATTTCTTCTTTAATCAGTCCCAGTGTTGGCATGTTCTGCTGACCTGGGTCTTTGCTAGACTCCATCTCAGGCGGTGTCCTAGTTATGTGGCTGGCTGGATCCAGGATTTGTGGTTAATGCACTTTACTGCTGTCTGCGTCATGATCAGCACTTTCTCCGGACCCTTCCAGCGAGCTTGAAGACAGTTAGACCTCTGGAACAATTTTATCAGCACCCAATCTCAGGGCTTACACTTGTGCCCATCAACTTGCAGTGGCTCTGGAAGGGTCCCCTTCACCTGATGGTTGATAGAAGCAAGAGTACGTGTAAGTGACATGCAGTAATCATTCAACAATTCTTTGGTCATCATTGGTGGAGCATTTTTGCCTGACACTCCCCACACAACCATTGGCAACCCAGTTAGTATTTCATGTGCACATAGGGCCTCATTAGGATGGCGGACGGACCTGCGTCTGTCCGCCACCCCCGAGGTGGAGGGACCGTCTGCATGGGCAGCGGCGGTCCCTCCATGCAAATTAGGATGTGACCGCCACCCTGGTGGTCACATCCTGGATCTTTAACCTTGTGGCGGGTGCTGCTTGAAGCAGCACCCACCGCAAGGTTAAAAAAGCATGCTTTACATTTACATGCACAAAGCGGCAGGCACCACGCGGTGCCTGCCGCTTTGTGCATGCAAATGCAGGGGGGTACCATAGGTACCCCCATGTGCCCCCCCCCCCCTTTTCACCCTCGGGGACCGCAAGGGATCCCTCTGAGGCAAAGGGCCACATGCTTTTCCACAGCGGAAAAACCACTGCGGAAAAGCATGTCTACACATGCTTCCTAATTTCGCTGACGGTCTCTTGCAGACACCACCACCAAATATCCAGCCAAAACGCGCGGATCAGCGGCGGGCGGACCTGCCGTCCACCGCTGGTCCCACCGCATTCCCACGGCCATCCTAATCTGGCGGTGGGTGTTTTATGTGGCTGCGGCGGTGAATCCGCATCCTCCATGCCGGCAGTGGCTTCCGCCGGCCCGGAGGATGCGGATTCAACGCCATCCTAATGAGGCCCTAAATTGGATCAGATTGAAAAAGAGACAGATCAGAACTGACCTTCATGGTCATTTTTTGTTACAACATCTTAGAGAAGGAACCATCCCAGGAGGGTTACAGATTAGAAATATCCCAGTAATATTCACTGAAGACCCTATTTTCAAAAAAGGTTTCTCCATGATAGAGACTAAATGCAGCAGAGATCTTAAGGTCTTAACTGTCGAAACAGCAGTGAGGATCTCCAAAGAAGAACTCAGCGAGATCGCCAAACTAGAAGCAGAGATCAGCACTAATCCAGCTATAGCTGATGCCAAAGCTCTGTTAGAAAAAGTAAACAAAGAGATACAAGAGTTTAAAGATTTTACGGTCACACAGAAAACAACACAATTTGAGAAAGACAAGAAAGGCTTCTCATTGGAGAACGTATACCCGTACCTACAGTCTGACTTTTATTCTAAGCCAGACTCTAGACGTTATCTTTCAGAAAATCAGGGGAGATCAAGAAAGCAGTTCATCTCTTTTTCAGAAACTTCCTCCTCAGGCACAGATAGTGACACAGGCAGCAGCTACAGTCGTCCAAATAGAAATCGAAATTGGAATTCGAACCAGCAGCAGTCAAACCAATCTTCGAATCCTTTTTTATCAAGAGGCCAGTCGCGACCCAGGGGCAGGGTGAGATATACCATCCCTTGGGAAATGAAAACCCGCCGCCAGCACTACAAAAATGAGATACTTCACCAATCTTTAATCTTTCAAAAAAAGTGCTTACTAAAGCAGAGGAAAGTATACTAGCCAAAGGACTTACTTTTGTCCCGTCTAAAAAGACAGATTTTGTGAAACTCAAATCTGAGTTCATAGAATTTTGCAGGAAACTGAGATTGACCATGTTTTTTATCGACAACCCCCTGCAGCGTCCTGCTGAGGTTACAGGTTTAAGAAATAAATCTACTTTTTGTCCTCCTACTAATAAGATCCCAAAACAACTGGTAATCTTTGAAAAAACAGTGTTGTCCGCCATCTCTGCAATGGAAAAGGACAAGAAATTTGTCAAGTATAATACCACAAAAGATCAAATGTCTGCACTCACTGACTTACGAAATGATGACTCGGTCATAATAAAACAGGCCGATAAAGGCGGGGCGATAGTCGTGTGGGTGTCAACGACTACACCGCCGAGGTAATGAGACAACTAGAGGACCAGAGTTGTTACCGTAAGATAGGAAAAGACCCTACTAAAGATCTGCAAAACGAACTCTTTGCTCTAATCCAAGAAGGCGTAGAGCAGGGGTTTGTTGGACCTAAGGAGGCAGAATATCTGCAAATTAAACACCCAAAAACACCCATGTTTTATGCTTTACCTAAGCTCCACAAAGATCAAAACCGTCCACCAGGCAGACCCATCGTGGCAGGATGTGGTTCTTTGCTGGAACCCACAGCAAAATATGTGGATTGCTTTCTTAAAGAATTTATGGGTCAGGTTGTTTCCTATTTACAGGACACCACCGATTTCATCAACAAGTTAGAGAATATCAACTTCAATGAAGGGACGGACACATTGGTTACCCTTGATGTCACATCCCTATATACTCAGATTCCTCAGGATGAAGCGGTGGCAGTATTAACCTTTTTTCTGGACTCCAGACCTAGACCCATGAGAGTCCCCACCAAGTTTCTAGTTGACCTCGCATCTTTTGCATTGAGAAAAAACTATTTCTGTTTCAACAACGAATTTTACTATCAAGTTAAAGGGGTAGCTATGGGCTGCCCTTTTGCACCAGAGCTGGCTGTACTCTTTATGTCGTTGTATGAAGACACCTACATACACAACAATAACCCATATAGTCACCATATAGGGATATGGCTTTGTTTCATCGATGACATCTTCATGGTGTGGACTGGAGACAGTAACAGCTTGTCCCTTTTCCATCAATGGCTAAATGCCAGAACTCAAGATATCCAGTTCAGCTTGGCATATTCGCCCACCCGCATTTCCTTTTTGGACGTTGAGGTATTCCCCAAGGAAGGTAATTTAGCCACGACACTCTTCACCAAGCCCACTGACCGCAATAAAACCTTATTGTTTGACAGCAATCACCCTAGGAGTCTCTGGGAAAACCTCCCTTATGGTCAGTTTGTGCGGGTTCGCAGAAACTGTACATATAATGAAAATTACCAACACCATGCAGACAAGCTCATATCCAAATTATGTAATCGTGGATATCCTAAAAAATTGGTAAAAAACTGCATGAGGAGAGCTAAATACACTCCTAGAGAGACACTCTTAGAGAGAAAAGAAAAATCTACGATGCAACGCCAAGTGTGCGTCACTACCTTTTGTCCTAATGCAAATCAACTTAAACGTGTAATCACACAGAACTGGCATTTGGTTAAGGATTTAGATGCGAGTCTAAAACAACCTCCTCTTTTTGCCTTTAGGAAGGAAAACAGTGTTGCGAATTATGTTGTAAGAGCTGCAATGCCGACCAAAACGCAACCAACACTGCGCCACCTTATGGGATTCCCTCCTATTTCAGGACACCATAAGTGCAGCACCTGCGTATGCTGTGACTCCACACTAGAAGGGTCACTATTCCAACATAATGGAATATCTTGGAAGCATAACACGTTTACAAATTGCAAATCTAAATTTGTAGTGTATGGTATAAAGTGCCCCTGTAACAGCTTATACATAGGAAAAACCAATCAAGAAATACGCCAGAGCATCAGCCAACACAAGTCAAGGTTGAAAAGAAAAGTTGAAAATGCACCCCTGGTAAATCACTGGAGTCGAATGCAACATCAGATCAGTGATTTACGGTGGACAGTCATATCTAAAGTTGACAAAGATCCGCGTGGCGGCGACTGGAACCTCATGCTGTCTAAAAGAGAAGCATTGCTTATCATTAAATTTGATACAGCATTGACTGGTCTAAACGAACTGAGTGAAATTTTTAAATTGTGAAAATACTGAGTCTTTAACAACTTTCCACCCTGTAGCTACACCGCTTGAGATCTTCTGTTCACTAGTAATCTTCTACTAGTATAATGTGCCGTTCACGGGCTACTATAATTAGGGCACTCTAGGTGCACCTTGTAGTATCCCCGCTTTTCAGACATCAAGTGTGCATGTTTGCCTACCTTCTAGCCCCTCCAATACATTCAATATATGCCCCTCAAAACACCCTAATCGACAGTTCACATTTTGATAATATGTGTTAATTCGCAAAATACTCAGTTCGCCCCCTTTAGTTGAAATGCACTGGTTGTTCGCTCCGCCCACTGTTGGGCGCGAGTTAAGCCAATTCGCCCCGTTAAAAAGCTCACTCCCGCGGCATGCGCCTTCTGCGCATGCGCGAGTGAATAGTGCCGGCAGAGACGCCACCGCTGCGTTCGGGTACTCGGATTACCCAAGTAAGTCTCAAGACCCTTGCTTTCAGTTCGCAATTCATGTTACAGAGCCCGTTTTCTCCGCTAATTACATACATTTCATTTTTGGTTTCAGAGGCCCGTTTTCTCCTTTTAAAAAAACCCTCAACATTAATATGGAGACGGCTAAACCTTTCTTTAATGTGAGTGCTTTTCTGAGATGATGTAAATTTCGCACTCACACCACTTAATCGAGTCCTTGATTCTATTTTCTTTTTTCTTCTCATCAGTGACGCATTTTACTCGCAGTCTACACATACCAACCCCCCGAATAATCTACCACTGCGAGTGTGTTTACTGGAGAATCACCTACAATAACCAGGTGAGTTTGTATGACTCTTGCCACCTCCACCCGATTTATAGGTCATCCCACCCCTCATTCTATGTTTCATCTTTTATTCTTCAGATAACCCCTTTGAAGATTTGGCTTCTTTATTGCGCTATTCGAGGATGCTTACCGCTTAGTCCGACTTCGACGCTAAGATATCAGGCACCCACCTCATTGGGTAAGGAGACTAACGTAGTATGCTATACAGGCACTGGTTAGCCCCACAACTACCGCCAGTACTCATACCGGTGATGATACCATTCTGACATATTATGCCTCTTCCATTTGTCCACAGTGTTCTGATCCTTCTTTTGAGTATCCCTGCCACCAGCTTTTCTCCGAACCGTTAAGATAGAGGACGTGACACTAAAGGGTAAGTCAATTTTAACCGTACCCTGTGCAACTACAAGGGGCCACTTGATCTACACGAGAGCTTATACGCTTTTACCTTGCATTACAGGCGTTCGGGTGATTAAGTACAATTTAGTGCCAATACGAAAGAACCATTCACAATAGGACATCTTTACCACTTTCAATAAAAGGTAAATCCTACAGCAATGGTTTTTCTTCTTAAATTACTCTCCAGCCACCTTAGTTCCTATTTAGGTCTAGCTAGATGTAGTCCCTCACTGTTTAACCATTTCTGAATACGGCCCCAACACTGATGAAATCTCTGGTTGTTGCATCGCTTGGTGGGACGCTTATGTAGGTCCCTATTCTTTTAATATCACTATTGCAAATGTGACTGACTCTGTGCAAGGTTCTGATTTTTTATTTTCTCCTTTCTTTTGTGTTTCCCTTCTATCGATAGGAACGCTCACGGCCCTGAAAAGAATCCCCTACAACCCGAGTGGGATTCGAAACGCGTAGGCCTCACCTTACCAATCTACAGTAACTCGTGGGCTTTTGATTGATTGAGCCCCGAGTACACTAGTGTACATTACTACATAAAATTCGTTTGAAAATCCAGAATGCGTTTGTAAATATAAGAATGTACATATAAAATAGTCAATTCAAGCGGCTTTTGTAAATGTTTGTAGATTTTGGTATTTGTTTTTTCCCTCACTTGTTTCCTACAAAATTCTTTTCCCCTCTCCTTTATCTTGGAAGTGTTGTATAATTGTTGTGGTTGCGTGTGATATGGTTGAAATTTGAGTGAATGCTTGTAAGGTAAATCCATTTTTTCATTTTACATGTCCTTTTGTAATTCATTCGCAAAAACTAAAAAAAGTTAAGCTAAATGTTGTAAATATTTTGAATAAAAGACTATTAATGAGTCAATCCCCTTTTCTGATTGTTCATTCAGATCTGTGGTAGTCATTAGTTGTTGCTTGATCATGTATATCAGTACTGGCGCTTTCATTTTGTTGGCTAAGTTTGGTCTTGGCATCTGGTGTGCTCCTCGTGCTCATTAGGGGATTTGGTAAGGCATTCGTTCAAGGTAGTTTTGTGTCAGCACACACCTTTGCTATTTTATTTTTCAGTATGTCGTTCTTTCTTTCTACTGCACCTACAGCCTCTGGATGATAGGCACAGTGCAGTTTATGCTGTATTCCTAGAGCTTTGCATGTCAGTTTTATTTTTTCATTGCAGAAGTGGCTGCCAATGTCTGACCATATAGTTTTCGGAAGCCCTAAACGAGGGATCAACTCTCTTATTAGATACTTGGCTGTAGAGATGGCATCATTTGTTTTTACTGGACATCCCTCTATCCATTTTGAGTAGATACACACCATCAACAGGATAAACCTATAGTTGTTGGTAGGTGACATTTCCATATAGTCAATTTACAGGGCTTCAAATGGCATTGTGGGCTTCTCAAAATGGCCCTTAGGTAGTGGAGTACTCTTACTTACATTGTGCTGTGCACATACCATACATACTTGACACATTTCCTGTGCTATTCTTGTTTTGTTCTTATTCACCCAGAATTTGTCCATGCAATTCACTATGGCATCCCTGGTTACATGGGCAGTGCCATGCATGGCCAAACACATGGAGTAAACCATTTTATCTGGTAACATGTATTTCTCTTGTTTTCGTTCATCCAGCACCCTTGAAGAAATAACCCATTCTAGGAGCAACTCATCTGTTTTTCCGCCGTTTCACCTTGTTGCATTAGTCTCATACCTTCAGTTGTTAGTTCTAGTGAATTCCCTCTGTTGGGCAGCTCTTGAGCTGTTAATGTTAGTGCTGAACGACTTTGAGCTGTCTGTTTTGCTGTTGCATCCTCAAATGAATTTATCTGGCCTACTCTGTTTGTCATCTTTTTGTGAGCACTGCATTTAACTATGGCCAATTTCTTTGGAAGTGCCAAGGAGTTAAGCAATTTGGTCATAAGTATGCCATGCTGTATTTCTGTTCCTTGTGAGGTAATAAAACCTCTTTCCATCCAGAGCCTCCCAAAGGAATGTTCCATATTGATTGCATATTGGCTATCTGTAAATATGTTAACACCCTTTTTGTTACAGATGCCACAAGTTCCCCAGCTTCTGCTGACAACTCAGGTATTTTACAGGACTCAACTACTGTGCTGTTTATTACAATTGCATAGGCTACTGATGTATAGCCATCTTCTGTTCTCAGGCAGGACCCATTCGCCCACACTTCTCCTTTAGCATTTGTATAGGGTGTATCAGTAATATAAATTCTACCTTTTGTTTGTTTCTCAGTTAACAAAATACAATCAAGGTCTTCATTCAATAATTCATCAGTGGGAACAGGTAACAGGGTGGCAGGGTTAAAAACAGTACATTTGTGAAGTGTAACATGTGCTGCAAACAAACATATCTCATACTGCTTGAGCATGACATTTGTGAGGTGGTGAGTATGTGTTTAGTTCAATATTTGTTCCACAGCATGTGGAACATACATGTCAACTTCATCTCCCATTATTATGCTTTCTGCACCTTCTAGTGATAAAGCAGTTGCTGCAACCAAACGTATACAGGAAGTTAAAGCCTTGGCTACAGTATCGAAGCTGGCAGACAAAAATGTGCATGGTCTTTTGTGATCACAGTACTACTGGCAGAGGACTGCAGGAGCACACCCGTCAGATTCCTGAAAATAAAGTCTGGAAAGACTTCGAATAGTCTGGTAGCCCCAAAGCAGGAGCAGAGAGCTTGCCTAATGGCACGGAAGCTTTGTTCATGTCTGGCAACCACTTAAGGGGTTTTGGGAGTGTCCTTGTGAGTCAAGGCCAATTTAGGTTTTGAAAGCAAAGCGAAGTTAGCTATCCAGTGCCGGCAATAACTAGTCATTCCAAAGAAGTCTGGCACCTGTTTTTGGGTGCGTAGCACTGGTGTCTGTAGAATCAATTTAATGCACTTATCATCAAGTCTTCTCTGCCTGTTCGACAGGTTGTGTCCCAAATAGGACACTTCCTATTGAACAAATTGTATTTTCTCTGGGAGAAACCTTGTGACCTCGTGCAGCTAGGAAATTCAACAGATTTAAAGTTTAAGTGGTACACTGCTCTTCAGAGATGCAGGCAATTTGCAAATCTTCATTGTATTCAATTAACACTAAGATGGGTTAGAAATTAAATGTATCTAGTTATTTTTTCAAGGCCTGATTGTAGATACTAGAGCTCTCTATGGATCCTTGAGGGATTCATGTGAAACAATAAGCCCATCCGTTCACGGAGAAGGAGAACAGATACATGCCACTCTCATCTACTGGAATTGCGAAGAAGGCATTTTTCAAATCTACCTTCGAAAAGTATGCCATTTCTGGTGACAATGTGGACAATATCTATACTAAATTGGGAACCTCCAAGAATTGTGGCAGTACAATCTTGTTTTATTCTCTATTTCTTTGTAACTCTTTTCATCGGTATTTTCATCATCTCTTTTCAAGACTGGTAATATTGGACAGTTGCAGGGACTGCCTGTTATTTCTTTAACAATCCATTCCCTTAGGAAGTCAGTTCCTATATCCTGCAGCCCCTTTAGACCTTCTGGAGCCATCTTGTACTTTGGTATCCTTGATGGTTTCACATTTTGTCTTACTATAATTGTTTCAAGTGTGATGTTTATTCTCCGAGTGTCATTCTTATGTTTTGACCTATTTGAATCTATCTGGTCCATTATTTGTTCTGCAATATTCCTTATTAACACAAGACAGTTCCTCCGTGAGTGGCCCATCTACGTCCAAAAAAACTCCACCTGTAGTACACTTAATTGTTGCATTCATCTTCTTTAACAAGTCCAAACTCAAAAGAATAAATGCACATTTGTCTGATATTAGAAATGAATGGATGTCCTGTATTAGGCCTATTGTGTATTTCAAGGCTGCGGAATTTGAGCTTGTTACAGGTATGTTATGAATCCCACTAATTTATTTACTTTTTCTGAGAGAGGAACATCTGGAAATGTTTTCTTTTTCAAGCATGATTCTGGGGTCCCTGTGTCTATTAACAATGCCACATGTGTACCTTCAACCTCACCCTTTACACATGGTCCAGTAGGATCTACAGGGACTAACATCTGCTCGAATAACTCTCTTGGGCCTCACTACTGTTCATAATAGTCCCATTCCCCTGGGGGCCCTTCCTGATATATTCCATCATAGGGATGGTGTACCTGCATTTTTGGCATTTCTGTATTATCAAAGAAGTTCGTCTGGGGGAAATATTTTATTGGGCTAGGAAGGGAGTCACGTCCTTGCTGTTGATATCCAGCTCTTCCCATACTTTTTCCCGTCCTCTTGATCATTCTATCCAACCCACTCTTTGTGACTGTTTGGGGGTGTGGGCATTGTGCTCTCCAATGATCTTGTTCACCACAATTAAAACATCCCTGTGTGTGTCTGCTCAATTGTGGCATGATGTTGCTGCTGTATTGGGGGATCAAAAATGTCCTCTGTGGGCCTCAGTGGCCTCACCCTCTACCCCTGTCCCTCTGCCCATGGGCACCTTATTGGTGCACCTGCTGTATTAAAACCTTCATTTTTAGGGCCTCTATAACGTCCATTAACAGAAAACAGTTTAAAATATGTTGTGTGACGCATTTGGAGACAAACATATTTGCAGCTGAGGTATCAAAAAAATCAGTACAGTCTAATCAAATGGTGCTTACTACCTATAGTATGCAGACATATGTAAAATCAACATTGAGTGGCTAAGGAAGACTGGTCTTGACTCGTTGTAGATTTGGCATATTCCACTATTCAGTAAGTTTTCTGACAATAAATGATTGGTCTAAATCAACGAGTACCTGCCAATGTGGTATGTCCTTACAGTCAACTATGCATGTAACTTTATGTTGCAAATTTTACAAAACACAAAGAAGGGGATGGATTCTGCCAATCTTAAGGGTATCAGGTTTAAGACAATGACGTCCCTCATTTTTATAATTGTAATTTTTAGATAACAAATATTTTACAGGATCACTTGTGTCTTTTTCAAAAGTGTAATTAAATACCAAAAATCTGTCATGAAATGAAACTACAGGAAGCTTTGATATGAATTAGCTGTGTTATGTTCATGAAAACATATATGTTTTTTTCTTTGTATGCTTTTATGATTTTTTACGCAAAAATGGAACAAAGCTTTCTATTGATTTGATTTGATTTGACTCCTCAGAGTGACACACAGACAGGCAGCTTTGCAGGGTAGTGCAGATGTGCCTGGGTTCCGGGCAAGAATGTTTATGTGTGAAGAAGGACCCCTTCAGGCATGGCAATGATTGACAAATTGCTGTTTCTATGTGTGCTACACAATGCAGTACACTTGTAAAATGCAGAAGCTTTTTTTTTTACACACATTACCCTCACCTTTCACACCATGTGCACTGTGTAAGTGGGCCTACATTACTTGGCTGTGGTTTTACACTGACTTCTTAGTGGTGCTCATCCTCTATCACCATCCCAACATCACATCAGGTGTGATTGGCAGGAGGTTGTGTGCTTGGTAATATGCCCCTCAGATGGAAACATGGATGATACATGCTGTTCTGCTCATGATAGTTGGATGCCTTTGTTCACGTGAAGATGTTTACAGACATGACTGAGCATTTGTTCACTGCCAATGTTGACTTTCCGCAAGTACTTGTTTCCATGCATGTCAATGTGTAATGGCCATCTCACACCAGGACATTGATTACTGTAGAATACTGTTATCTGTATGGCACATGTGGAGACTTTTGTATGGATGAGTGCATTTTGACATAAGGGGTGATGGTGACATAAAGCAAGTTCACATGCATTAGTGCTACATTGTTATTCTTGCTTAGTGTCAAACTTCACTTGTCATGCATCTTGACAGGGACATTATGGTTCTGTGAGCATGGCACACAGACGAGACATGTAGATAGCTTTTATGGGACGCATTCCTGATATGCATAGTCCTGGAGAGGTGGCACGGGTGTCTGAATTGTGTGCAAGAATGTGAATGTGCAGTAAGGTGCCCCTTCATGCGGATGTATGTCATTACCACACATGCATTTACAACGTATGCCTTTACCACGCAACTTTTAAAACGCAAGTCGTTACAACGACTTGCGTTGGGGGGTGATGGATAGTGAATAGTTTAATTTACTATTCCAACTCCAGTCCCCGTGGATAGTAGGGAAGGTTTTGGATAGTAAATTAACTATTCCCTATCCTAGAGCGCCCCACAGCGCAAGTCGTTGTAACGACTTGCGTTGTTGCGTGGTAATGGTCCTGCATTGTAAAAGTTGCGTTGTAAACGCTGTTTCCCCTTCATGCACATGTACACCGTTAAACAGCTAAATACCTGCTGCACACAACGCGGTGTAGACGCACCTGGAACACGGATTCTGGCACAGCAACCGGCAGCAGCTACACAGACAGAATTCCCCGCATTGGGGCTACCGAACGTCTGGGAGCTCACGCACAACCCATAAAAACAATTGATTGACCTGCCGGACTTCACCACTTAAAAACATACTCCCAGAGCACCATTCTTCCGAACATTTTGAGAGTGTCTACACCACTCAATATTCATTTTTTGAGGACCAAGAACCGGCATAGAGGTTCCTTCTTTTAGGTCCGTACCTTCTTCACACGGACTTTCCTACACAACCTGGTCTCGAGCAGAGCCGGGTCGGAATTATCATCGGCTTAGTGACCTTGTGTATGCTACCTCAAACCTACAGCCCTGAGTAGTCGCGGAATTACATTCCCATGTGACGAAACACGTGTCGGCTGGTTACAAAGACTATTAAATGATGATATTTTCCAAAAAGACATTGGTGCTCTCCTTGGCAGCTGCAATTTGAACGTTAAGGTGTCCATCGTGACACAATCAGTGACTCCATTCTTTTTTTTGTGTGCAGCAGGCCTTTAGCTGTTTATGTCCAGTGTGTTGTCCTGTCAACACACGCCTTAGAGGGGTTATAGGGCTTATCCCCTCGCCTGATTGCACCGCCATCCTGAACATAGCTTTCACACTACCTAAGCATCAAACAATAGGAGAGCGGCCAGTATTTCCCCTTATCAAAAAAACCCTGACCTTAGTTTGATGTGCAATCTTAAACTCAACTCAAACACTCGTGCGCAATGGTGCATGTGTGCTGTTGTTGGTGGTGGCATGCTCACTTCTGCCCATTATCAGTTTCGTTCATGGTGCATCATTATATTGTTGTCAAAAAGATGCACCCCTGTGCCAATTTATACGAGAGTGGTCTTGAGGAAAGCTTCAGTCAATACGCCCCTTTGCTTGTTCATTTTGCCCTTGTTATGTAGTCTGATATATATATTTCTTACAATATATTGGATTATCTTTATGTGCAGATTTCCAAGTTTGTGACACCACCAATATGTATCTTTCAATATATTCAATGACTAAGGTGATAGGAGGCTATACCCCCAGGGATATACTATCTGGGAAGAGATCTGCAGTCAGTGTGTGTGTGCTCTGAATGATAATATGTTGACCATGAGTTACATTGGTCTCCACCACCCCCCGTCAATCCAGTCCCTGGTTGTTGCTTACCCTGTTGCTGATGTAGTTGGTCATTTTCAGAACCACCCTAACCCTGGACTTCAACCACTGACTCCCCGCAGATGACTGCAGACACCTGTACCTCCAAGGCATCCAGCTCCTCCTGTGGTGCTGGATTGCCACCTCCGGTCTGCTGTGCTGTCTGGCGATTGTTGGACACTTTCTGCTTGGTCTTGCGCTTAGCATCATGCCAGCACTTCTTGCAGTTGGTCACTGTCCTCCTGACCTCTGTGATAGCATTAACCTTGGCTATAGAAGGACTGCCATGTTGCATTTTCGGTCCCCAATGACACAGAGGAGCTGCCAAACAGCTGGTGTTGTTTGTCTGTCAGCTCCGCAATCAGGATCTCGTTTTCCTGCTGGGTCTCTGGCTGGTCTTCCCGGACTGATTCTCTGCTGCATTACTGGGTCCGAAAAAGGAAACACTGGAGACCCTATTTACGTGGAGCCAGGATAAGTTTTGTATTAACAGAAACAATGGCTCTTGTGGACAAGTGTAAATAATGATTTATAATTCCACCCTTATACACTTGATCTCATTTGTTACCAGTGACACGCAGAATGACGGTTCATGTTTCTTTAATTTTTATTCCCCTATCACATGTGCAGTGCTCGGCTGGGACCCATAAGAGTAACCATTTTTTTTTATCCTTCTCACTTCCCTGAGGTGCACATCTTTCACGCTGTCAGAGTACCCTTCGTCTCAGGTACAGGCCACTCCAATACCATCCGATACAGCTAAGCTGTTGCCTTTATAGCTCATATTGACACTATCCATTTTCTTTTTAGGTCGAGCAGACCTACCCTCAATGCGTGAGCATTGAAGGTGTCTGCTTCAGACCTATTGTGGCCCGTATTTAGGAATGTGGACAGCTATCAGACGCGCGCTTTGACATTGTCAGATTTCACCTCGAGAGCGCGTGTCTGAGCTGCGCTTGCACGGAGTAACACACAGCCCTTGCTCACACACAGACACAGGCAGCCCCCACCCCTCTGCATGCACGCACACACACACACACGCAGGCGCGCGCATGCACACACAGGCACACGGCACACATACAGTCACACAGCACACTATCCCCTGCCTCGCATTCTCTCTCAATCACACACAGTCACGCATGCGCAAACACATTCCCTCGCGCACACACGCACACGCGCACACATTCCCCCCCCCCACAGGCATACACACAGGCACGCACGAACATCACATAAGCCCTGGGCCCCACTCACCGGCTGCGCTCTTCCGGCGGGGCTCCTCTCACGCTCCGCTCCTCACGGCGCGTCTCCTCTTTTGGATCGGGGCTCCCTCAGGTCAGAGGAGCCCCGCAACAGGCGCCACACTCCTCCTTCACCCCGGCCCCCTCCTGGGGACCCGGGCTACCCATGACCGGCAGGGCGCTCCATGCGCCGGCAGGACTTCTTCTCACGGACCTCAGGAGGCAGGACTTCCGGTCGGCCGCGAGCGGATTGGCCGGCCGGCCAAGAGCTTCCGGGTCGCCGCGGGCAGCGTGGCGGCACCCTCCCGATCACTACTAGGACAGGAGATGTGCACGCGAGTGGCCGCTGGCGTCTCGCGTCTCTTCCGCCTTGTTTTGTAGGGGTGTGGAATGGCCAAAGCAGGACATATTTTTTGTGCTCACGACCAAATCCAAATGTTTATTTTGTCTACAGGACAAGGAGTGTCAGTTGCTAAGGCAAGTTATACATCCAAATGTATAAGATGTTTAAGATGGTATGTATACAAGTTTCAATCGTGCAACACCTTTAATGTTAGGGTGAGATCTGTAAGAAAGTAGTAGTGTGAAGTAGTGTGAAGTAGTGTGGCTCACTGGTTAGAGGCGGCAGACCCGAGAGCAGAGGACGGCCCGGGACCAGGGTTCGATTCCCGGCGCGGCAGGTTTCTGGACCAGGGTCAGCGGACTCGATAATTCTCTCACCTCGGTGCCCACTCTGATCAGCGGTCACACTCGGCAACTCTGGGCATTAGATTGCCTCATCTTCACTAACGGCCCCATCAGACCGCCGGGGATGCCTGGAATCACCCTGGAGATACCCATTAAGGGACCATCTCTCAGGGAAGCCAGGAAGGGTTTCGCAGCGGTCGAAGCACCTTGGGACCCTCCGGGTAAGTAGTGCGCTATATAAATGCCTATACATTACAAGAAATACACCAAGTTGTAAGCTCAGCTTGCATTAATGACAGTGGTTCCAATATGTGTTTGCAAATTTTAATATTTATAATACTACCAGTATGACCCTTTATTAAATGTCAATGCATGCAGAAGAACGTAAGTAAAACCGCATGAAGATTGTAGAGGATTAATCGAATGTGCAAATTATTTGCTTTCATAATAAAATGTACCATAAGCATGTTACTTTAAAAAAAAATGGTTAGAGAAAAAGTGTTACTAAGCTACTACAGTGTGCTTTTTTTTTAGAACATTGTTAAATATCACTTCTCTAAAGCAATATTTAATTAAATAGGTTTGGTGAAAGGGAATATTAAAAATAAAATAACGGAGAATCAGTGTAAAACTAATATGGGCACCAATCTTTAATAACTTCATTCTTAAATCTGCACCAAAGCAAGGTCTAGGACCTCGCATTGGAGCAGAGATAGGACTGTCAGAAATGTACTATAGTTAGCAGAAGCAGGCCTGGAAACCTGTGACAGTTGCTGATTTACAGGCATCGTACTGGCAACTTTTGTGAATTCTATTTTCACGTAACTACATATGTCCTGAATACCCAGAAACAGTCAGGTCTGAGTGAGCACAAGCTCGCAGGGCATCCCAACATTGGAACAGCCACTTGCCACCTACTTCCAGATACTGCGAGTCGATTTGTTTACGCAAAAACTTTCATGCCAGTAAATCTTTTTTTGTAAGAGTGAAAAAACAACTGCGTGTAAACCAACCTTACATGTGCACCTAGTCCATAACATTTGATAAGACTTCCATTGTTTATATAGCTTTAAAATATAAATGCCCAGTCACTGATGCAGCATTTAGTATGTGGTCACTATTATGCAAAAAAAAAAGAGAGATCTTTGGCACAGTGAGGAGTATTCGGTCTAAGAATTTTGCAATTTGATGACGTGCAGAAAGTCAGACTGGGGGCAAGCTCCTTTTCTTTAATGTGACATTTTGTGATATTATGTGAATGCTTAAAGAGTAAATTTGCCAGAAAAATTCACAGAACACTTCCTCAGAAACGAACATAAGAAAAAGAACCGTGATATATTCTGTCCTCTGCTATACTTAGAACTCAGGAAGTTAAGAAATAGTGATTTCTAATACAATTATCAAAGCAACCTATTAAGCAAGCCAAATATACCACAGGTCCCTAGTGTTTTTTTCATTCCCCTGGTATGTTTAGAAGTACCATAATTGAATTTCGGCATACTTCGTAATTAGAAAGTTTGCATACAGAGGGCCTATTTCAATATTAAACAAGCATTTACAATGCAATAGGTCTCGCATTATTAAAGTTTGAGCTATCGGCATTGTAAATGGCAATGCCTTTTATTTATTTGTTTTTAAAACCTGCAATCGGTGCCTAAACACGCACTTTGAGCGTATAGTCCTTGCTTACGATGAGCAAGGCTGGCAGTAAAAGAGACTGCCAGCCTCGCTTCTCATACGCATGGACTATAAGTACAAAGTGCTTGGTTACGCACCGATGCAAATGAATAAAAGGCATTGTCATTTACAATGCCAATAGCTCAAACTTTAATAATGCGAGACCTATTGCATTGTAAATGCTTGTTTATTATAGATGTCCCTATATAATTAGGTCCTGTAGAGACCCCTCATTTCCTTAGGGGTTGAAACGACGTCCACAAAAAAACAAAGTAAACTATTCATCAGCGCCTATTTTCATATAAGGACGCTGTCTCTATTACCTATCATTTCTGATGGTCGACTTTTATAAATATTGGAAACCAAGTGTATACGTCACAAATATGACACTACTATTTTAGGTTCCATGTTCACTGGGGACACATTGCACTGTTTTTTTCAACAATTGTTTTTGAAAAATTGTACTGATATTTACATAAACAAATATTGTTTATACCAAATATTGAGTTGTATACGGTTTTTCTCCTTTGATATTGACCTAACCCTTTCCTATATTGCGATTGTGCATACTACTATTATCATTATTTACACTTGTCCACAGGAGCCATAGTTTCTGTTACTGCATTACTGGGTCCAGCTTCCTCCATGACTCTTCAGCTTTTTTTTGGTGCTTTGGGAATTCGGCTAGTGTTTTGTAGGTAATTTTCCTGTGAAACATGAAAAAAGTGTCATCATGCTGATTACCACTTTTTTCACTTTTGCTGCAAGATTTTTATTGCCATAACGCAGAGGTTAACGTCAACAAATCCTGCTGCGATGGGACACTATCGCCATGTAGCGACATATTGTAAATGCATTGGTATCATGGGCATAGATTTCAGCGGTACAAGGTGGTAAAAAATTGCCGCTAATTAACACTAACGTTACCTAGCGGCAAATCTTGTACATATACATCTATGTGTTTATATGCTTAGCTTCTACAGAAAAACACTGCAGACCTTTAATGAGCAGGTTCGCCAAAGTAGATCAAACTTTTTCACCCCTGCTTCTCGCCAAGGCACTTTGGATAATGTCCTCACTACTTGGCCTTTCTGGGCAGTGCTCCGTAGAATGATGTCTATGCTCAGGACATTACCTGCTACTCACCAGGGCACTCTGGATATTGTCCTCTTCACCTTCCTTTTTCGGCAGTGCTCATTGAATGACGCCCATGCTCAGTATATTAAAAACATCAGTCATCTTCTTTATCTTCCACATCAGGACAAAGTATTGTCAGATATTTTTCTATAAGGTTAAACATCACAGTGAACACTGCAATCCTTTGGCAACCATTTCAAATCAGGTGTGACCTACATGATATGAGTTTATCATTTGTCATCATCTGTCATTTGTTGTTCAAAAGCCTGGTGATTTTCTTTAGAAAGCAGATATAGTTGATACGCTTCTTTTCTGCTAATCAAATGTAGGTCCTGGTTTTTACCTGGAAGGTTATAGGTGGATGGCATCTTTTGGTGTAACTGCCTGTTAATATCAGTAGCCTTACTCTGGTTGGTTGTAGGTAGATCGCATCTTTTGGTGTAACTGTCTGTTATTATTGGTAGCCTTACTCTGGTTGGTTGTAGCTGGTTACATCTTTTGTTGTAACTGTCTGTTATTACTGGTAGCCTTACTCTGGTTGATTGTAGGTAGATCGCATCTTTTGGTGTAGCTGTCTGTTATTATTGGTAGGCTTCCTCTGGTTGGTTGTAGGTGGATCACATCTTTTGGTATAACTGTCTGTTATTATTGGTAGGCTTCCTCTGGTTGGTTGTAGGTAGATCGCATCTTTTGGTGTAACTGCCTGTTAATATCAGTAGCCTTACTCTGGTTGGTTGTAGGTAGATCGCATCGTTTGGTGTAACTGTTATTATTTGTAGGCTTCCTCTGGTTGGTTGTAGGTGAATCACATCTTTTGGTGTAACAGCCTGTTAATATCAGTAGCCTTACTCTGGTTGGTTGTAGGTAGACCACATCGTTTGGTGTAACTGTCTGTTATTATTGGTAGGCTTCCTCTGGTTGGTTGTAGGTGGATCGCATCTTTTGGTGTAACTGCCTGTTATTATTGGTAGGGTTCCTCTGGTTGGTTGTAGGTGGATCGCATCTTTTGGTGTAACTGCCTGTTAATATTTGTAGCCTTACTCTGGTTGGTTGTAGGCGGATCACATCTTTTGGTGTAACTGTCTGTTATTATTGTGAGCCTTACTCTGGTTGGTTACAGGTGGATCACATCTTTTGGTGTAACTGTCTGTTATTATTGTGAGCCTTACTCTGGTTGGTTGCAGGTGGATGCCATCTTATGGTGTAACTGTCTGTTATTATTGGTAGGCTTTCTCTGGTTGGTTGTAGGTGGATCACATCTTTTGGTGTAACTGTCTGTTATTATTGTGAGCCTTACTCTCGTTGGTTGCAGGTGGATCACATCTTTTGGTGTAACGGTCTGTTATTATTGTGAGCCTTACTCTGGTTGGTTGCAGGTGGGTGCCATCTTTTGGTGTAACTGGCTGTTATCATTGGTAGGCTTCCTCTGGTTGGTTGTAGGTGGATCACATCTTTTGGTGTAACTCTCTGTTCAGTATGGAGACTACGGTTTGTGAATGATCTTGTGCCTTGGTAGGGTATTTTTGCAGCTACCTTAGACAACTGCTGCCAGATGTGGTGGCACAGAACTTTGGAGGGGAGTGAACAGGGATGAAGTGTTACTTGGCTTTTTGGTGCTTTGCCTCCTTCCAGGAGGTTGATGTGTGGAATAGTGGTAGATTGAGGATATATCTCTAAGTAGTGATAATAGAGTCTGAGGTTGGACTCATCTCCTAAATGTGCCCTCTAGTCAAATTGTAAAATAAAGTCATATGTATTTTGGAGCTTTATTTAAACACATTCTGCTTGATTGGTGCTTTTGGGTGGGGTCAAAGTAGAGGTTTGGGTGTATGAGATAAACATGGCTTGGCTTGAGTCTGCAGTTTTCATACCAGTGTCTAGTAGAATCACATTGATATGCAAAACGACTCTGAATATTTAACTGTGGAGATGGCTTATTACAGATCAATTAGTATCCCCTACATAACAATGTTAAGAACAATCTTTGGTATGTGCCTAGAGGTGGAGTACAGAATAGGGCAATATTCCGTCACAGGCATGCGTGGTGGTAATTGAGACCTGTTGGGCCCCTAGTTGGAGGGAAGTGGTGGACTGTTGTTGGTGGGCTCATGATGTTTCAGTAGTATGATAGATATAATGGTTGTGTGTAGGGGCTGAAATTGCAAGAGCTGGGTCTATATGTGTATGTGTTTATGTGTGTGTGTGTGTGTGTATGCATGTGTGTGTATGTGTGTGTGTTTGGGCTCTGTGGTTTTGTGATTTCCAGTTGCTTTACGAATGTCCTTTCTTCATTATCCATCATTTTCTTCATATAGTCTAATGCTTAAAATCTCCACTTCACTGGATGCTCCTTGCTAGGCCGAGGCAAGCTTTAAGCCAGTACTGGACGATGGACAAAACTCAATCGAGGACAGCCTTGGTGAGGTTCTGCCACTTTAGCCTCATAAAATTGAGGCGCTGGTTTTATGATTAAGTGACTGCGGCCTTGACGGGTCCGTCTTGATGGCAGTCTCTGTCTTACCGTTCTATTGGTTTGAGAGGTTGAGCCTGGGCAGCGCATTCACTGCTCTGTGGGGATTGCTGTTCCTGGGTATGGGTTTTACGCACCGCCCATGTTTTGAAATTGGCTTCCTATTGGCTTCCTCTTACTGTTGTTTATAAATGGTCGCTGGTGATTGGTCAATAGGCTTAGTTGTCCTTCCTTTTGGCCTTATGTTTCCTCCCATGAGGACTGCCCATGTTACATGTGTTTTTACACATTACGGTATTTCCCAAACTTCAATAGCACTCTTTTTTTAGGCTGGCCTGCCTCTGCTCTTGTTCCCGTCATGAAACCTTCATGGCTGCTTCATTTTTTGCCACCCGTGGTGCTGCTCTTACTCTCCCTGTGCCCTTCCCTACATCACCTCACCCCTCCCAAAACAATGCATGCCCACTCCCATCACTTAACATTATTCTTAAAATGCTTCTTTCCTTCATGTTGACTAGAAACTGAAATGACTTCCGACATCTACTTATTTAGGAAAAGTTAGGGCTTTTAAACATTTCTTATTATATCCCATCGCTGCTTAGAAGGCACAACAATCCACCCCTGACCGCTTCCGGAGACAGGAGACTGCTCCATATCTCTACGACATCTTCACCACCCCAGCTGACAGCCGCTGACAGGAGGGCTCCTCCGCTGCCTCTCAAACATATTTAAAAAGCAAGTGCCTTTATAAACAGGGTTTTACATTTTATTTTTAAAGGAGGGATACTCATGAAAGCTTTGTGGATGCCTCTTTTTTGGGCTATAGCTGTGCCACTCTTAATCTCCCCATGCCCAGGGCCTTCAGTGTTTATTAACATGCTGGCAGAAATATGGATGCCTACAAGTCCAGACGCTGTAAAACATATTTCTATTGCAAAGTAAATAGCTCTAACTCTAAAGAAATTCGAGACCTATTGCATTGTAAATGCTTGTTTTCTGTGGGCACTTGGTTTTAAAGTTGATGCCATTCTCATGGATCTCATTAGAATCAAGGGGGCCTTGAGTTTCATTTTCTATCTGTGTTGCGAAATAAGGATATTTCTCTGGGTTAAACCTGGGTCTGGGAGGCGATCCATTTTGATTGAATCCCAGGATTACTAACCTTAGTAGGTCTGGGATTGGATAAAAATCCATGGGTGGGTGCATGGGAACGCCAAGCTCCACCCATGGAACACCTCCTGATGCAAGGTAGCGCAAGATCGCACTCGCTCTGCCGGCCCAATTTAGATCTTTGTGGATGGGTTACTCTGTCACACCCGTTATGGATATCCAGTCCACCGAAATATAAATTCAATAGGATGTCATAGGATTTATATTTCGGCAGACGGGATAACAATCACCGTTGTGATGGAGTAACCCCTCTGCCGAGATCTAATTCAGGCTCTAAAAGCAGAGGGCACAACCTATCTGACCTCAAATGAAGTCAAGAGTGGCAGCATCCAGCAGATGGGCGCCGGATCCAGATGTGCAGGCAAAGAGGACTTTGCTAGCAAGTAAAGAGACAAAAGTATGTCTCATATCACACTCCTCATTACATATTTCAATATTGCATCATTATATGTTATTATTGGGGTAAATAAATACTGTAGCATTATTTCAGAGGGCAGAAGAGTGATTTACATAAACATGTGATAAATCTGCTATGACATTAATTATAGCTTTAATCAATGAACATTTACAAATGTGAAGGGGAACAAATTACACAATCAGCTAAATCCAACGCTATAAACAAGGGGTACAAACTGATCATATCAAATGGAGCATCAAGAATTTACTCTGGCCCATAATGAGGTGTAACTTTCTTTGAAACCTTAGAGGTCCTATTAGAACTGAAGAAGACAAGGGGAGAGGTAAAAGATGTGTGGATGGAGTTAGAATTGAGCTCTTTGCTGAAGGACTGGGGCAACAAGGTCAGTTTCAGCTGGAGTTAGTCGTTAGCGAGCAAGAGATAAAATCGAGAAAGAGTTTCTCAGTTTTGAGGAAAATTTTCTCATCAAGTAATCTCATTTGTTGATCTTGGAGATCTTGTTTATTTTACAGCTTGACTTGAATCAAATGCAGGAAATGAAGATAACAAGGTATGTTCTTTGAGCATGGAAGTTATATGGTCCAGTTTGTTGCAGGATTAGTCTTTTGATCAGGAGATACTATAGTTACCGAGCAGAATTAGTCTTAGGATCAGGAGGCGACCGATTTATTGTCAGTAAAATTGTTCCCCACGCTCATAGCTCCACCATTAAGTGAGGCCTGCCCCTGCACTCTCGAGTGTTGGTGATCGAGGCCCTCAACCTTTATCTCCTACCTCTCACTAAGCTTTTTCAATCGTTTTTCTACCCTCTTTTATTTTTCGCCTTTCAGCACTTTTCTGCATCTCTGCTCTTTTCTGCTTTGTTTTTGCTTATTTTCCCTTTTCCTTTATTCCTTAATTCCTCCCTTTACCTTTCCCCGAAGGCGGCTGCCCCCGCAGCCCCTCGACCCTAGGATGACCAGCACGACTCGCCCAATCCAGCACCCCTACCCGCTCCAGCCTCCCAGCTGTCCAGCCCTTCCCGACCCCTACTTAATGGCGACCGCTGTGGGGACAGGCGAGCAAAGCCACTGACTCATTGTCAGTGAAATTGCTCCCCCACCCTCGCAACTCCACCATTAAGTGAGGCCTGTCCCTGCACTCTCGAGTGTTGGTGATCGAGGCACTCATCCACCCGCAGGTTTCCCTGCGCCTCATCACTGGTGGTCCAGTGGACCCCTGTCTCCTTCCTCCCGCTCCACTTTTTCACTCATTTTTCTACCCTTTTTTATTTTTGACCTTTCTACACTTTTCGGCATTTCTGCTCTTTTCTGCTTTATTACTACTTATTTTTTCCCTTTTCATTTATTCCTTATTTCCTCCCTTTATCTTTCCACGCCGCTGCTGTCCTGCGCCCCCTCTCTCCAGCACGACCAGTGCGACCGGCCCGTTCCAGACCCCCTTCCGAACTCCCGCCTCCGAGCTGTCCAGCCCTCCCCGACACTCTCTAGTGTTGGTGATTGAGGCACTCCTCCACCCGCAGGTTTCCCTGCTACTCATCCCTGGTGGTCGAGTGGACCTCTGTCTCCTTCCTCTCGCCCCGCTTTTTTACTCGTTTTCACTCATTTTTCTACCTTCTTTTGTTTTTCACCATTCTGCACTTTTCTGCATCTTTGCTTATTTCTACTTTGTTTCTGCTTATTTTCCCTTTTCCTTTATTTCTTATTTCCTCCCTTTACCTTTCCCTAATGCTGCTGCCCCCACCACCCCTCCCCCCAACACAGCTAGCGCGAGCAGCACAATCCAGCTCCCTTCCCCGCTCCCGCCTCCCAGCTGTCCAGCCCTCTCCGATCCCTTCTTAATGGCGGCCGCTGTGTGGCCGCGCAGCGGACACGCCGTTGGCGCACCAAAGGCAAGCCCATCGGTGCCCATCTGCGACCTGACCGCAAACCAACCGCGACCAGCGCCAGGAACCCTGGACCTCAGCACTGCCAATGCTACAACCCAGCAGCATTCCACGCACTCAACCCAGGCCGCAACAACAACTGCAAGCTAGCGTCATTGGCTGACATCCACAGACCCTTCAGCTGCCACCGCTGCCAGCACACCTACAGCACTGCCAGGAAATGAGACCCAGCACAACCACAAGAATACACCCGAACCGAAGACCCTGCAATGCATCCTCCTCAATGTCAAATCCCTCCACAAACGCGCCCCTGAAATCTGGGACCTCCTCGACAGCACTACCCCAACATAGCATTCCTCACTGAAACCTGGATCAACTCCACCTAGGGACCGGACAAGGCGGTTCCCCTAGGATACAAGATCTCCAGGAACATCCCCCCACCCGCCTGGGAGGAGGAATTGCCATTGTCCACAAACCCAGCCCTCGCCTGAGCACACTCCCTGACAAGACCAACAAGAAAGGAGGGCGGCTGCCTAGATCTGAAAAATATGTAGGTTCGTAGAGAGTCCTAAACTATTGTAATCCGTCAGAAGCTCACAAAACAACAATAATCATAACATCGGGAGGCCACATTTAGAAAAAAGCTTTCATTTTTATTTTGCTTTTCACATTATCAATTCAAATTTTAGAAAAAAGTTCTTTAATAAATAGTCAACACATTCAATCCCAGTCCCACACATCCCTTCAAACAATCAAACTAGAACACACACACGTCAACACAATTCATTCATCCATCTCATATCACAATCAAATTGCCAACTGATGTAGATGACTCATGTCCCTTGGGGTCCCGTACATCATAGAGACCAGATGAAACAGTTTAGGGACAATCTTCAAGCGCCAACGCGCATTTCGATGATCGGCCTAGACTTGGGCCACACCTTCATCAGGGCACAAAAAGAAGGGAAGGGGGACAGCAACACACATCTGAAACTGTTGATAAGAAAAAACATAACTATAATCAAGCTGACAAATTCATAATGCCTCACAAACAATTCATATACAGATTTGCATATTGTGTATTCCCAAAATCAAGATAATTTGAATTAAAGTGGCCTATTCTTATGTGAGCTTCAGACTAGATAATCACATGGATCTATAACAATTACCAAGAACAAGGAACCAAACAGAAGCTTGACGCTTTGAGGAAGAAGGAAAAGATATAAAGAACCAAAATTACAAAAGAACCATAATAGGAAGACAACAACAACAGCATGTTGTTCAGGTGGACAACGAAACAGACAAACTTCTCCAAAAATATCACACCATAAAAGAATATATACACTGTTTAGAGTCACTGGGAGCAATATTTTAAGAGAAAAATGTCATATCACTTTGGGTGCCTCCGGCAAAGTCAAAAGAATAAAAAGAATAACTGGAAACAGATCCTCCAGTTCTCATCAAAGAACTTTAGTCTAGCATATTTCCCGAGATGGAGAACATGGTCTAAGTTATGCTCAAGCAGGTAGGAGGAGCTAGTTGGGCCAGCAACCCACATGACTCCATAGAATGTAGCCCAAGGGTATACTTATATAATTATAGGGCCTGAAGATGCCCATATAGTTACATACCTGGATGCTCAATTAAAATATATCTAGATGGAGGAATAGACAAATCTGTCACAATGTTCCTGGCGCCAGCCGCATGTTTGGATGCAGAAATGGCTCGGGACGGCTTTCTATAAGGGTCTCCCAACTAATACAATCAGTAAAGGCCCCTCCTCAGGGTTCGCGCAACGTATCTATGAAATAAAGGACAAACTCTGTTTCAAGATGTCTAATTAGGCTGCCACTATCCATTGATTTCACAAATGGCCCAACGCTCACAGGAATGATGTACTTACCTGGACTTGATGTTGGAGGAGTTTGAAGAATTGCACAGCCGCGAACTAATCCAGCGGGCTCGTCTAATGAACTGATACCATAGGGAATCCCCCGGGTAACTTACGTTCAATTCTGTAAGAAAAACAGGAGGAACATGCAATAACCATCTACCCTTCCAATAGGTCTAACCAATAGGGCTCCTTCCAGCAATGGCGGGCATAAAGAGCATGCGATCTCTAAAGGTAATAACCGAAAAGTCTCATATTTTTGTAAAAACAACATCCTTTCTGAGCTGGAGAGGGCGATATCTGTTATAAGGGGGCCGTCTCCCAATACTCCAGTGAAAATTTATATCCTACGATGAGGCCGGCCTTAAAACGCCAACATGACAGCCCGTCCCCTTAAGAAAATAATGGCGGACAGGGCACATTAACACCACTGGTATTCTATACCTAGGCATGCCCCAGTCTCCCTAGTCGGTAATTACGAGGGACAGCTATCAGGAAACAAACGATAACGATTTCCTGGGGCAAAAGATCAGCAATTTTCTGCTGCCCGGGCCAGTCGGTATAAGGTACTTGAGGCTGTGAATAGCAAAAATGGCAGTATAATGTCAGCAAATACAACAGAAGACATAGGCGGAAGGCAGACATAGCTGCATTAATTCCCCGACAAGCTCACAGACATGATGGAACACCTTCACTTCAAGATCCTGACCATCCCCACCACCACCCTCCGAGGAACCCTCATCTACCAACCCCCTGGACCCCGCGGACCGTTCACCAACTCCATCACAGGCATCATCTCTCCACATGCCTTCGCATCCACCAACTACACCCTGCTGGGAGACCTCAACTTCCACATCTACAACCAACTGGACCCCAGGCTGTGCAATACCGGTGCCTCCGGTAGCTGCTTGATTCTGTGCATTACAGTGAATGAGGTGGGTTCTGTATGGCCAAGTCCATGGGGGCAAACATTACTGTTGGAGCAACATCCTGCAGTAACTGGCACAACAGCTGCTTCCCTAAGCCTGTGATATACATAGGTCCTGGGAAAGGGAAGTTGAACCCTTTCTCAAGACAAGAGGGTAGAGAGGTTCTTCCATCTTATGGAAGGGGTACTGGAGGGTACATCCTCCCAAAGTATTACATCTAAACAAAGAGTATCCCACCTTGTATAGATCAAAGACATCAGGCATCAGTCTCTTCTGGTGGCTCTCCGCCTCAATAAAGGCTGCGAAAGAAAGGATTCCTTTTCTTTATATAACCCTCACACTCTCTAATAGTGTCATGCTTTATCTGGTTCACCCTGACTCCTATTAGCTGTGATTTTTTGTGGAATAGGAGGCCCAACACCAAGGGGTGAGTGGCATTGCACTATGGTGATAAGTGAGTTTAGGGTATGATTGTGACGCAACCAAATTTAGGATTTCTCCCATAGATAATGCATTCATGATTTAAAAAATACAAAAAGGCATATAATGAATGTACTATATCTTGTGAGCAGTGTGGATACTTTAAAGACACTACACAGACTTTCAGTTTCTTTGGGAATAGTCCGTTCTTTTAGTCGCCACAAGAGAAACATGGATGTGGTGCAATCGCATGCACAGGGTTTCTTCAGTGTCCACTGGGAAGGGTCCTTCTCTTTTAAAATTGCAACTGCGTCTTTCCCATTGATCTGTATTGAGCCCGCGGTCATGTTCCCACTCTCCACACAGCCTCAGTGGGGTTACTGGTTACTTACCTTGGGTCCCCGGCACTGCTAAGTCTTCTTGGTATAGTCTTGTCTTGAGTCGTGGTTCGCATACCCCTGTTTTAGTATATGGTTTGGTCTTCCTCTGGCAACCACTGTGTATTTGTACTACTTATCTGTTTTCTAATGAAAAGTGTTGCGTGTATTGTGTATATCACCGGGTAGGAGATATCAAAATGTGTTAGTGAGTATCTTATAATAAATACATATATCTATAGATATACTGTGTGGTTCTTTTTCACTTAATCTATACCAATACGACTATGCTCTGGTAAAAGAAGCGGCTATACACTCCTTCTGGACTAATCCTGAAGGCTGCTCTCCCCAGCTACCAATTGGAGATGTTTCTATGGTTGTCTAAGATCACTAAAATCACCACAAGGGCTGTCTGGATTGGTGCAGGGTGCCTACTCACATAGGTGTGCACCATATACCACGCCATCTTCTCACACTTGGCTCTAGGAGTCCATGCACGAGGCGAGCCATGAATATGTAATTAAGCCTGTGTAGGTAACTACGCTCCACCAGCAGAGTTTACGTAGTTTTGCCACTCCGTGTTCCATTCCGTTCCAGGAGGAGGCAGCCACGGGGTGAGAGCATTTTAAATTACTTTTAATTACTGTGGGAGGGCGCGGAGTAAAGTTCAAGGAGTTGCTTACCACTACGCCTACTCAGTCCAGGATCATACATAATTTGTGGAAAACCATCATGTAAAGGTCCAAAAGAGCCTCTTTAAGTTTCTAAAAAGTGTATTTCTTTTACATGCGGGAAGTGTTTCAACTTGGTACACCAGAAAAACATTTCTTAGAAGTGATATTTGTTTTTAACATGCATTTAGAAACATTAATATCTCTCCATCCCTGCCCTGGTGACAATGCTACTAGTGAACTAAGAGGCCAGTCAGTCATCATGTACACCACATATTTGGCATTGATTTTTATTACATATGAAGCAGCATTAATGTGCATTAAATCAAACGAGAAAGATTTTGTACAGCTTACAAATTTCAAGGTACACACTTTCTTCAAGGGGGAAACCATGATTATTTCCAGGTATTCTTTTTTGGATTGTTTTTTTTAATTTTTTGTCCTAATCTTGCGATTACTGTATGCTTGTGGAGTATCAGGTGTCTGCCTCTTTGTTCTTTTCCGACACTGCCCCTTGTTCTCTCTTGGCTGGGGAGTTTTGACCTCTGGATGGTATGAGGAGTTTCCTTTACTCGTTGCATATCAAAGCTTCTGGTTTGGATCGGGGGGAGCTAGCCAACTTGGCTACTCAGCAAGTACCATACTTGTCCACCAGAAGATGTATCGCTGTAATCATTGGACTTAAGTTTGGATCTTATTTGGGGTTAACAAAAGTTTCAAAACTATCCCAAAACTTAAATCTTTTGCTCACATTTCTTAGCTTATCAAGTTTGTTGATTCTTATTGCCGAGTTCAGCCATTCTGTATGAGTAGGGCTAGAGGCTCCTATCCATTTAATACAAATTTCTCTCCTTGCGAGAACTATTAACACAAAGAGGAGATTTTCCTGCTCCCTAGTAAGCCCCCCTTCATTACCTGGGTCTAATATCCCAAAAAGAATAAGTGTAATACTCACAGTTAGTTGTTTGGACAGGATAGTACTCAGGGTCTTACCGACTTGATCCCAAAACTCTTTCAGTTGGGGGCAGTTTTTAAACATATGGATATCGTCTGATTTTTCCTCGCCACATTTTGGACATTTCTTTATTCCAAAGTTTTTGAATTTGGAGAGTTTTATTGGCGTCCAGTAAGCCCTATGAATTGTATACAAATGATTCCTCTTCAGAGCGGCAGATTTCAAGTTAGACCAGCATTTATCTACTGATTTTTCCCAAATTAAGTCCAAATCTGTGGTTACAATGTCTTTCCCCCATATTTGGGTTTCCATGTTGATATTAGTATCATTGGCCATTATCAGAGCCCAGTACCACTTTGCTACTTCCTTTGGTAGTCGCGCTGTATTAATCATGTCATCTTCCAATTTTTCATTACCATTTATACTGGGCAGAGTTCTAGACCAGCTTTGCATTTGGTAATATTTAAATTTAGATAGAGTATTATTTGACATTTCTTGTAGTTCTATCCATGTTTTTAAGTTTGTACCATTTAGGATTTGTCCCCAATATATGATGTCAGCTTTTTTTAATGCCAGTGCAAGAGTGTCTTTTAAGCATTCTGGGGTTCCAGGAGAGTCCCAGATAGGAGCCCACTTACTGTAATACGATATATTTAGGATGCCTCTGATTTGTGTCCACATCTTTGCTGCATCCCTTAATATCTTGAGCTTTATTTTTTTGAAATATTTGGAGTGTCCAAACTTAAACAACGCATGATCTTCTGATTTTGTAATTACTCTGAAGTAAGCGGGATAATATTCGTGGTTTTTTAGTAATACTTTGATATTTTTTAATTGGAAAGCTCTGCAGTACTCCACCAAATCTGGGCTAGCTAGCCCACCATCTTTCTTGCTCCTCCTGATCTTTTTCCATGCTATCCTCGATCCTTTTGCTGCCCATATGAAGCTTGTTAAGTTTCTCTGTGCTGGAGCTAAATCCGATTTTCCAAATTCCATTGGTATCGCATTAAATAGGAATGTAAACTTTGGCAAGATGGTCATCTTGATTATATTCGATCTCCCAATCAGGCTCAACGGTAGAGAGTTCCATGTCTCAAGGAGTTTTCTTACTTCTCCGGCAACTTTGGTTAGATTTCTGTTTGCAGTCTTCATTATATCATGATTAATTAGAATTCCTAAGTACCTTATTTCGTTTTTTATAAAATTGCTTTGAAAAGTCGTATTCCATGTCATGACCTCTGTCTTCGTTTGATTCACCAAATAGCCTGAGATTATCCCAAATTTCTTTAGAGATTTCTAAATTTCTGTTTTAGCTTTTGGATAATCATCAGTAAAGATCATTAGATCATCCGCATATAGAGCGATTTTTTTCTCCCATGTGTCATATTTAAAAGGAGTGATTTTGTTGTTCTTTCTTAGCTCATTTGCCAATGGTTCAATATATAAATTGAATAACAAAGGAGAAAGCGGGCATCCCTGTCTCGTTCCTCTGGTTATCTTTATATTTTCTGTTAAACTACCATTGATTAGGACCTTTGATCTTGGATGTTTATAAATTTGATTTACCATACCGATAAAGTGAGGTCCGAAATTGTTATTGACCATAACTTTCTCAAGAAAGGCCCAATTGACTCTATCAAAAGCCTTTGCGGCATCCACAGTGAGTATGGTAAGTGGGATTTTCTCAGTTGTAGCGATATCTATTGCAATTAGGAGTTCTTGTGTTACTTCGTGTAAGTATCTGCCCTTAATAAAGCCTTTTTGATCTTGATGTAACAATTTTGCGAGTATTTTCCCTAGTCTAGCTGCCATTATTTTGGTAAATATTTTATAGTCCGCCTTTAATAATGATATTGGGCGATATGACTCGCATTTATGAGGGTTCTTGCCGGGTTTCAGAATAACTGTAATTATGGCATCATTCCAGGAGTCTGGTATAGTTTTCTGTTGTATTAAAACTAGGTTATATGAGGGAGTACAGAGGATTTCAGTTTTATGTATAATTCATTTGGTAAGGCATCCGGCCCTGCTGCTTTTCCCTTTTTTAAACTTTTAATAGCTTCTGCCACTTCTTCTTCTTGAACTTCTTTTTCTAACTCTTCTCTTTCATTCTCTGCAAGTTTAAGAAGTGCTGCTTCTTTAAGGTAAGAATTAATCATTTGATACGAGGGAGTTACATCTTCCGTGTATAGATCTTTGAAAAATTTCCAGAATTCGTGTTTAATAACAATTTCATCAGTGGTAGGAGTTGTTTGATCATTGGGAATAACACTTTCCACTTTGTTTTTCGCTAGATCCGTTTTGAGCTTCCATGCCAGCCATTTTCCGCAGCCCTCACCAAACTCATGTTTCGCTAGCTTGCTAGAATCCCATTTTTTCTGTAACCTGTCTTCCAAAATTTGATCTATTTTATCCTTTTGTGTCTGTCTTTTATTAAGAAGATCTCGTTTTTTTTCTTCCTCTTGTTCTCTGGATATAGCGATATCTAAGGAGCTGATCTCTGATTCCAAGTCTGAGATCTCTTGCTTTAGTTGTTTATTTTTATGTGCCCCTAAGCTCAAGAGTTTACCCCTTATGACAGCTTTATAAGTGTCCCATGTTATTTGTTCTGAGGTGCCAGATGCGTTTAACTCAAAGAAGATATTTGTTTCTGTTTCTAGCTCCTTTATAATTTCTTCGTCTTCCAACAAAGTTCTTTCGACTGTGAATCTTCTTTCAGTTATGTTTTCTGTAAATTGTAAGTCTAGTTGTACTGCTGAATGATCTGACAGATGAGCTGGTAAATGGGATACTTTTCTCACTTCTTTTGATAATTCATTGCTGACCAAAAAGAAGTCGATCCTGGATTTATGTCCCAGTTTTTTGTTGTGTAATGTGAACGGGTGTGATTTTTCTCCTTTGTTTTTCCAGATGTCTACCAGATTGAGATCCCTTTTATAAGACACGATCCATTGTCTCATTTTCTTTAAGTTTATGTGTCTACTCGGTGGTGATCTGTCTAGTTTTAAATCCATTACCAGGTTAAAATCACCTCCCAATAATATTGGGGAGGTGGCTAGTAGCAGTTGTGAGTATAATTTTCTCAACGGATCAGCATCGTCCAAGTTCGGACCATAGTACCCTGCAATAGTAATGGGAGAATTTCCTATTCTGATATTAGCTATAGCCCATCTTCCTTTATTATCCACTTCTGAACTGGTTATATTAGCTTTTAGGGATTTTTTAAGAATGATCGCTATTCCTTTAATGTTACATTGTTGTGTTGTGCATATTAATGTATCTACCCACCATAAACTCTTAATAATTTGATCCCATTCATCTTTTAATAGGTGAGTTTCTTGTAATATTATTATCTCACTTTTCTCAGTTCTAATATACTCAAGAATTTTATTCCTTCTGCTTTTTGTCCTCAACCCGTTTACATTCCAAGATAGGATTTTTACATCCCTAGATGTATTCCCCATTTTTCCTGTTTAGTTGTTATGAAGTTATGTTTTACTCCTAGTTGTTTTAGTTGTTTTAGTTTTCGCAGATGAGGGATTTTTTGGTTTTATTTCCCTATTTTGCTCCCCATAGTTTTATGATTTCTAAATTGTGCTTTAAAGTTACCCTCCCCGGGGAAGCCTCCCTCTTCTTCTCTTTCGGTTATCTTCATAACCCTTTTGGCTTTCCGATCACACCTCCGTGATTTTTGTCTATGTACATTTAGAAAAGAAAATTGTTGGTTGGTTTATAGCTTCTTCATTTTTATTCTACTCTATGTCCTGTCCTTAGTTATAGTTTAGATGTGTTTCTCTGTGTATTCTCGTTATATATATATTTTTTTTATTTTTTTCCCGTGTATCAGTATTTATACAAGATATATATGGTTATATGATTTACGTGATCCATGTGATTTTATATGAACCTTTAACTCAGAGGTTCTTCAGAACGTATTTGATCTCTGATTAGCTCTATCAAATTTTTTACTTCATCAGGCTCTCTTAAATTTCGCATTTTGTTTCTCCACATAATCCGTAGTGAGGGTGGGAATTTCATTTGCACCGTGGCACCTAATTGTTGCAGCTCAGACATTAGATTTCCCAGTTCCCATTGTCTGGTCTGAGAGGCTTTTGACATATCAGATCTTATTTTAAAGTTCCAACTGTCTTTGTTGTACGTCCCTTTTTTCAAAGCCTCTCCCAGGATCCTATCCTTCAGCATATATGTTTTAAAATTGACTAGGATCTTTCTAGGGTTTTTCCTTTCTTTGCTCTTTCCATAAGGATCTCTGTGTACTCGCTGTATATCCTCGTCTAGGGTGCCTTTGTCTGCCCATGGGAAATATTCCATCAAAAGTGCAACTACAAATGCTTTAACATCCTTGCCTTCTTGATTCTCTGGCACATTTAGAATCCTTATGCTATTTTTCCTCGCTTGATTTTCCAAGGATTCCAATTTTTCGTTCATGGTTTTATTTTCCAATCTCAAGGAGTTTATTTCCTTTCTGTTTTTCTCCACCCTTCTGTCCAAAATAGTGACTTCATTTTCTACTGCTGTCACTCTGTCGCCTAGTGCATTTAGTTTGCTGTCCAATTTCTCGCAAACCTCCTGTATTTTATTTTGTTTTGATTCGGATATGGAAAATTTCTCTTTCATTTCCACCCATATTTTTTCAAGTAGTTCCTCTGTATGAGTTTTTGTTATATCCTTGTTGGGTTCTACAGTTCTTAAGTCATCATCCTCAACCTCTCCAGTTGTATTTACTGCTGCAGCAGAAGAGACAACCTCTTCAGTTATCTCTGCCGTTGTGTTTGCTGCTGCAGCAGAAGAGTCTGCACCCCCCTCCGCCATATGACTCCCCGCTCTCTCTTCCGAGCTGTTTTCTTTAATTTTCCAGATCTCTTCCAAACTTATGTTTTCTATTATGTTCTTTTTCTTAGTTCGAGGTTTTCTTCCTTTCTTTCCGCTCCCTGTATTCGATTTCACAGTTAGTGTGGGAGCCGCTCGCTGTTTCTCTTTTCTTAGGAAGCGGCTATCCAGTGGTTTGGTTATAAGTTTGGTTATTGTAACCTCTTTCTCACTTTCCAAAACTTCTGAGGCTCCTTGTGATTCTAGAGAGCTGAAGGGTTCTGAGTTCAATTCTTGCTGCTGAATTTTAAAGTAGGACCTAAGAGAGGGAGTGACTTTTATTTTGACTTTGGATTTCTGGATAGACTCCAAATTGTTTGCTTCTTTTTCTTGATTATTCTTTAGATGGTCTCTGAGTGATGTTTTTTGTTTTTTTCTACTCACTCTCGGAGTGATACCTTTCGGGAACTGCTCCTGGCTCAAGAACTTTCTATTCCGTAAACTGTAGAAAGATTTCGCTGTGCTAGGCTGGGTCTCTGGTTTCTGTGGTTCTGCATCGATTTTGGATTTAGTTTGATTTTCTGAGAGGGTTTTTAACTCTTGAGACGTTTTCTCCTCTATGTCCTCCTGTGTTAATTCTGTGATTTTACTCATATGCTGATTTTTTGAGTTTTTTTTCTATTATGTTTATATTAATGACTTGGCAAGGTTGAAAATGTTTGTAGGTTTGACACAGCAGAAGATATTGATATAACTGACTATCAGAACTATTGGCATTAATGAAGTTATAATCTGTATTTGGATTGTGCAATAGAGGTGACAGATGGGTATCTCTTTCTCCTTTTTACATGTATGTTTATTGCTTTGTTTTTATTCTTGCTGCACAAGGTTAGACCACAGGTGGCACAGATAAAAAATGAAAGCTCGGCTCGTTTTGGGCTTGAGTGTCCGAGAGGACCTCGAGCTGAGCCAGATTTGGGTTTCTCGCTTGAGTCCTTAGTGGTTGTCCACCCCTACCATTGGTCTGTGGATATGTAATGTCAGTTCATAAGTCTGCAGCTTTCTACTTCAGTTGACAGCACTGCTGCCCTGAGCATAATGTCTCATGAGTACACAGTGCTGCAGCTTACAGGGGTCTGGACTGCAGCACAACTACTCCAGCCAAAGGACCCTTAAGTTCACCGTGCTGCAGCTTGCAAGTCAGACTGCAGGATACATCCCTGGTCATGCTTTATGTAAATAGGGCTGCAGTATGGCTACCTTATGCAAACAGGTTTACAACGTCACAAAGCTGCAGTTTCATAGCCTGGACAGTAGCTGTGTTGCCCCGTGCAGGTGAACATTAACTTCCATGACACTATAGATTCCCAATATAACCTACACAAAGGTTGACATTGTTCCACTTTTCTGGAGCCCTCATATACATTCTATACTAGTCCTTATGTCACAATGGAGACTTTCAGCCAGTCCTGTGTATTCTCTCATAGAACTAAGTTTAATGGAAAAGGTAAACCCTGGTGCTGTTAGTTTACAGCCACCCTCGTGACGTGGCAGGTTAATAGCCGCGTTACAGCATGTTTGCCCTTTGTAGAGATGCCAATTGTCTGTGATGAGAATGACCTTCTGGGTTGTGGAGCACAACCAGATCACGCACAGTAGCAGAGAGTTGAAGCCTTATATGGCGACTTCAGGGAGGTCATATTGTTCACAGAAAGGTCACACAATAAAGGAAAGAAGGATTTCAAATGAAAGGAATAAGTAGTGGGCTGAACTAATGCTTTGAAATATGGACGTCATTGGTTTGAACCTCCGCGTGGATAACTCAGCCTTTCAACTTTCCAAGTTGATGAAATGAGTACCACTGAGTGGGAGAATGTCACCCAGTGTTATAGTACCTAGAGACAGCTCGGTTGGTGGTATGTGCAATGTTATAATTTTTTTTGATGTGTGATGTTCTAAACCCGAATAAAAATATGAATGTCCCTTTTTGCAGACATGCCAAGTATAAACCAAGTTGCCCCATCATTAAGTCTGTACTATTGATGGCCTGACAATGTTCCCTTTTTAAAATCTAATTTTTCCACTTAGGCCTGTTGTGCTTGTGTTTGGGATTCACAAAAAATGCAAGTGATTTACTCACAGTATTGCACCAACATTTGAAATGTGAGTGGCCCTTTCGACCCCACTGCACCAGTTGGCGCCCCTTCCACCTTCAGGATTCCCGGGCCTGCTAGGGCATCTTCTTAAAACACTCAATAAAACTTGGCCCAAGTGCGTTTGCACCACATGCCCTCTGCAGTGCCTCTTTGTGTTCATCGCTGACATCTGTGGGTCTGTTTGAATTAGGGACACTCAAGTTAGCTTTCTACAAAAAACGATTCTGTTAAAGACCTGGACAAATTAGACTTTTAGCAGAGTGACTTTAATTTTTAGAGCTCCAGGTGGACAATAATCATAGATGAGGTCATCAGGCAGTCCTTTGCATTCTGGTACTTGTAGTTTTATGTTTTGTGCTATAGGAGTTGACTTGGAAATCCAGGCATGCAAAGTACACTGGGCCAATAAAAACAGAACTGTCTGAAGTGCCTATATTTGACATGTGGGCAATTGGCAGAAAGGAGCGTAATGGCTCTAGGCATGAGTCTGTGTCCAGGATGACAGAGGGATGACGGCTCTCAAAGAATGCAACCTGCAGAATTCACTTGTCAACAACATGTTGGGGTGCAAACTCAGCAGACAGTTGTAAGTTCTGTACACATCACTGGTGAGGCCTCGTCTACAGTATTGGGTCCAGTCATGCAGGTCACATCTAAAAAAAATGCAAAATTATCAATGTGCCAGTTATGGACATATTCAGACACCTTCATTCAGGGGGACAAAGATGTGCAAGAACCAATAAAACAACAAGGAAACCGAGATTGGATTTCTAACCCACCTGGTGGAAGTATTTAGCCAATTTGCCAATACAAATTGGTCATACACTTGGACTGCAACTGATGCACCACCCACTAATCATACTATGAAGGAAGGGTTTAACTCTGCACACAGCCTCCTTGGGGTTCCTGGGTACTTTATAAACAACAAAGGGCCTCACCTAAAATAGACTTAGGAGGTTATTAGGATGACGGGCGGATTGCCCCCGCCAGGCTGGCGGTAGCCACCTCCTGCCTGGTGGGGGCAATCCGCCCGCCATCCTCACCTAAATGACCCCCCGCCATATTAGAATGCCGGGGAGGACCACGGCGGACGGAAAGACCGTCCGCCCATTTTCCGCCCCTTTCGTCTTGGGAACGGGGCGAAAAGGTTTAATATGGTGGCAGTGTCTATCAGACACCGCCATCCATATTAACATGGGCTTCTTTAGATGCTTTTCCATGACGGCAATGCCGCCACGGAAAGGCATGCGGTCTTCACTTTGGGGGGCCCCTGTAGGCCCCCAGAGTGAAGGAGAGGTGGAGGGTGCACACGGGGGGTACCTGTGGTACCCCCCTGCATTTGCATAAACAAAGCGGCAGGCACAGCGCGATGCCTGCCGCTTTGTGGATGCAAATGCATACGTGCATTTTTAGCATTGTGGCGGGCGGTGCTCTCAGCACCGCCCACCACAATGCTAAAAATGCAGGATGCGCCCGCCACAGTGACGGGGCATCCTTATGCCCCCCATGAGAACCTTGCCCTTATGGCTGGCGGTTCCAATCACCGATAGGATGGCGGGCGGACTAAGTCCACCCGCCATCCTATTGACCCCCTAAGTCTGGACAAAAATTGACAAGCCCAGGGATTTAAAAAAACAACAGCTACCATGGTTTCATGGTTAGGACAGTCATTGACATATGGCGACAAATTAGAGTGGTTGAATGGCTCACACTCGAGGGAATTGAGAAATGAAGTTGAAATCCCTGGGCTTGTCAATTTTTGTCAAGACTTGGGGGGCACATTAGGATGGCGGGCAGATCCTCGTGGTAAACGGGACCACCCGCGAACTGAGCGGGAGTCCCGCCATGCACATTGGCGGGCGCATCATGCATTTTTAACATTACGACGGGCGGTGCTTACACCAGCACCCGCCGCAATGTGAAAAATGCATGTTATGCATTTGCATACACAAAGCGGCAGGCACCACGCGGTGCCTGCCGCATTGTGTATGCAAATGCAGGGGGGTACCACAGATACCCCCCATATACACCCCCCACCTCGCCTTCACCATGGGGTCTGCAACGGGCCCCCAAAGTAAAGACCACATGCGTCTTTTGTGGCGGCATTGCCGCCCCAGAAAGGCATTTGACGAAGCCCATCATAATATGACTGGCTGTGTCTGATAGACACCGCCACCATATAAACCCTTTTCTGCACCGGTCGCAAGGTGACCGGGGCGGAAAAGCGGCAGACGGTGTTTCCGTCCGCTGCTGTACCCCCAGCCATAGTAATATGGTGGGGGGGAAATGGGTGGCCCGACATCCTAATGGGCCCCTAAGTGTATTTTAGGTGAGGCCCTTTGTTGTTTATAATGTTGTGAGTGGGGGGCGGCCTCTCCTTTTCTTCCCCCTTGACTCCAAGTAGATTAAGGTTCCTGGGTACATACCTCGGGTTGTTCCTTGGGCTCTCAGCTCTTCTACATCTTCTGGGTACAGTCTCGACTTAGATTGTGGTTTAAATTCCACTTTATTAGTATATCGTTTGGTCTCCCCCTGGCAACCACTGTGTATTTGTGCTGCTGTCGTGCTCTATTATCAAAGTATTGTGTGTATTGTGATTTTTTCTCAGGTTAGGAGATATTGAAATGTATTAGAGAGTGTTTATAATAAATACATGTGTTTATAACTCTACTGTGTGATTCTTTTTCACTTAGCCTTCACTATGTGATTAGTACTAGTAAAACAAGCTGCTTTACACTCCTTCTGGACTAAGCCTGAAGGCTGCTCTCCACAGCTATCACTTAGAGAGCTTTCTAAGGTTGTCTAAGACCACTAAAATCACCTTCATGGTTGTCTGGATTAGAGCAAGGTGCTTCATTTACATAAGTGAGCACTATATACTAAGCCAGCCTCCTACAGGGATTCTGAATTTAGCCTCAAGAAAAAGGTAAAGTCCCTAGGAGTGGTCTTATATAAGCACCTTAACATGGACAGCCAGGCAAACACTCTTAGCTGTAGTTTGTGTCAGATACAGGTGGACTAAAAAGGAGGATTCACCCTAGAAGCACAAGCGCACGCTTGAGAAAATTCAAATGTCACCTTGAGGGTTTTTTCTTGTGTCAAACTGCGTGAGTACATAACTTCATAAATTACACTGCTACGGATTGTGGACAGGATGAAATATTGTGCCCAAATGACACTTCAAAAAGCAACTTATCAAAGTGGTCCCGATAACTGGCCTTTAGACACCACTTTTGTGTTCCAATGAGGCACCTTTGGCCCTAAGCTCAGGTTCAGCTGGTTTCCTACAAATTTCAGCAGACAGCACTGGAAGGAAGACAGCTACAGGGAGCACAGATGACACGGTGGAATAGCCTACAGTTGAAATGAAGGAATGCCTTGTGCCTAAAGGGCTCCAGAAAAACTTAAAACCTTTCTGTTCTAGTGAGATTTGGGATTGGAAACTGTACCAGAGCCTGAATACTTCCAGGTTTAGGCACCTTATGATTGGACTTGACTCAAACTAGCAGCTTCTTTGTAAACATTGCCACCTACTATTTCTGGCAATGGAAACCAGTTGTGCTTTTCTTCGTGAGGGTGTGAATGAGGTAAAAAACGATGTCTGATAAATCACGTTACCTTCCCTGCTGGTGCAAGTGGAAAGTGATGTAAGAGGATGGGATATAAGGGGCTTGGAGCCTGAGGGAGGAGGACACCTGAGGCTTCTAGTGACTCATGGGGACTTTGTTGCACTAGTTGAGGATCAAGCAATAAATTCACTTTGTATACAGAAAACGTGCATGCTGGCCAAAAAGTGTGAAAGAGTGTGAGAGTGTAGAGTGGGTCAGGGGTGATTGGGTCAGGGGTGAGCTGGTCAGGCGTGAGCAGGTCTATCCGGCCACCATCATGGTGAACCAGTCTATGTTTCATCTCTCCTAGTACACCTTGTTTCTTTGGATTCTGACTGTCATGACTCTTTCTAAGGGTGTTTCATGACAGTAACAATACACGGACAACCAATGGCTGCAATGTATGTACTTAGAGAAACTTTTAGTGCACCATTTTAATGGAGAAGGTGAGTGCTGGACTATGGGGAAGTTACAGACTTGAATTACACAGCTCAACATCCGCTTCAGCAAAAGAGAAGACAATAGTCTTCAAACATAGACCTCTACACCCATGGAGCCCTACCACTCTGAAAACACAACACCAGACCAACCATGCGCTTGTTCACTCTATAGTGGAACACCGGTCTTATAATGTGCCTTGATGCCCCTCCAAAGGTTTGAAGCACTATACAAATGTCATCACAAGTACTTCTGTTCTGTAGACAATGAAGACACTTGGACACTAACCACCCATGGGAAGAGTGTAGGATTAACATTGTCCTGAAGTTAGACCACAAACTCTACACAAATCTTTGCATGGTAAGATTTCTTTTCTTGGATCAAACCCCAAAGAGACAAAGCTTCAGCAGGAGTGTCCCTTATGAAAACGTTTCTGGTCTCTTGAAGGTCCCTGTGCACATACTGAAGAGACCCCATTTTTGAATGTTGTCCCATTTCTGTACTTACTCTTGTTGTGTGCCATCTAAGCAGACTCCCCCGGAGCTTTAACTATAAAAAAACAATATTTTTAATAACGATATTTTTACATAGATTTTTTTTTTCTCTATATTTTTGTACTTACCATTTTGTAGATGGGATGTCTATATCCTTGACATTGATATTGTTGCTCCGATATTTTTGTAGGTCGCTTTTTTGACCTTCAATATTTTGACAGTGATCCTGTGGCAGCACCTGACTTGACTGGGAGGGGCCCCTCAATGTAGCAGCAGCAGCCCTGGGCAACTTTTCTGCCATTCACCTCTAGACAGATTCTCTTACTGGAAGGCTTACACCGCTCATTTGAGAAGGTAAACAAGTGGCTAATATAGCTGAAATTCAAAACCATTCACCATGAGTATTTCTATTAGCTTGTTCCTTCTCTGGTAACATTATTTAATGCAACAACTATAATCCAGAGTTGCATCCACCCAAAACACGATGATGGCGCACACTTACCTCAGCCGTGTGGCAATGCTGTACCCTAAACCCAGCCATGTGACAATGGTGTACCCTTACCTCAGCCGTCTGACAATGGTGATTCTTTAACTCAGCCATTTGGCGATGGTGTACCCTTAGCTCAGCTGCGTGATGATGATGCACCATTACCTCAGCCATCTGATGATGTTTTATGCTTACCTCAACCGTGTGATGATTGTGCAACCTTATGTCAGCCGTGTAACTATGGTTCACCCTGACCTCAAATACAATCATTCACCCTCACCATGGGGGACTTACTTCCTATATTTTGGAGGAAAGCTGCGCAGCAGTTACTTAAACACTCATTTTAATAGCGAATCCAACAGTCTGCCTAAACTAGAGCAGTGCAGAGCAGACTCAGACAAACATTATGCCAACAGTGGAAGAGGGGAAAGAGGCATCAATAATTTCCTAGACTGCTCTATTGTTTCCCGACCAATGGCAAGAGACATTCCTGAATCTCCTGTTTTAATCCATCATCAGGAGGAAGGGCAACTTGCCACGGAGCGTCTAACAATCAGGAAACGGATTAGGAAGGGAAGAAAGGAAAGAGCGCCGGGCCCGAACTGAATCCCACCTACAGTGTTCAAACAAAGCCCGGAAGAATGGGCAAAAATACTCCATCCATTATTTCTAGAAGTAAGACTACTGGGCATCATTCCAGATTCTTGGAAAGGTTCAACGACTATTCTGATTCATAAAAGTGACAGCAAGGCCTTGCCAGGCAATTATCCGTTAGTGGCACTGCTCGATAATGAGGCCAAATATTGTTTTGGGTGGATGCAACTCTGGATTATAGTTGTTGCATTAAATAATGTTACCAGAGAAGGAACAAGCTAATAGAAATACTCATGGTGAATGGTTTTGAATTTCAGCTATATTAGCCACTTGTTTACCTTCTCAAATGAGCGGTGTAAGCCTTCCAGTAAGAGAATCTGTCTAGAGGTGAATGGCCAAATATTTTGTGGGAACACTATTAAATGAACTTACAATCTGGGCAGAAAATAAAGAAATAATCTCGTTAAATCAGACAGGTTTCCGAAAAAACTCTGGCACGATATCCAACATCCTGGCAATCACGCTGATAATGAACACAACAAAAATTAGGAAAACACAGCTGCATGTCTGCTTTATCGACTTTCACGCCACATGCGATAATGTGGAGAGGTCGAAACTGTGGACTAAGCTAGCCAGATGGGGCATCCCAAACACTCTATTATCAATGATAATGCTTTTTCATGCCGACACCTGGGTACAGGTGAAATTAGGATCAGGGTCTCACCTCTCAGGAAAAGTAAAAACAGTGAAAGGTTTTAAACAGGGCTGTGTGCTGGTCCCTATTTTATTTAACTTATTCATGGCAGACTTACCACACACACTAAACATCGGTAACTCTCACGCGCCCAGACTGGGGGGAACCACTTTGTCCAACTTACTATACGCAGGCGACCTAGTCCTACTTAGCCGTACGGTAGTTGGCTTGCAACATCTTCCTAACGGTTTGCAGGACTACGCAGAAGATAACAGCCTTTCAATAAAGTTAGATAAAACTAGGACCATGTCAATTAACAACAAACAAAGAAAAAGGCACCGCTGGCCTCTGGGTGGCACACATATTGAACCAGCGGAATCTCACAAGTACCTGGGTATCTACTTAAAGAAGGATCAATTACCCTCCAACAAGAAGAGATCAAAAGAAAAGGGATGTTCCTTGCCTTAACCATGAAAAGCTTATCATCCAAACTACTGGGACCAACGCTGACTCCTCTTTTAATGGTAGCACAGGCTAAAATTCGACCTACAATCACCTATGGTAGTGAAGCTTTGTGAGGGAGAGATCCCAATCTTTTGGAGAAAACACTTGTAAAAGCATACAGAACTATGTTCAGCCTCCCGATCTATACCTCTCCGGAGCAACTTAGACTGGAGTTTGGCCTGTTAAAGCAAACTTGGGCCAGATATGGAGCATACATTAACTGCTGGAATAAAATTAGAACATCAACCCCTAATTCATTAAACAACCTTCTGAGGCTAGATCTCCAACAAAGGGAGAATACACCCCAAGAACGTATCTTCAGGAGGCACTGGCAAACACAGACTTCTCACCCTTATGGAATACACAGTGCCACCACTTAACTCTGAAGAAACTAGTCTGGAAGTCGCTGAAAAAACAGTCACTGGTGGAGGATAAAGCAGACTTTTCATCTTCAGCGCACGCCTGATTGACTGAATTCTTATAAGATCCTAGCCCCGCAACAATATTTCAACCTGGGCTATCCAAAAGCACAGAAATAAAAATTCCTAAAGCTACGACTCGGAGTGATACCATGCATGCAGCATCTTTCACCATGGAAAAGGGTGCTGATTTTTACATATGCAGTTTGTGCAAAAATGGCCAGGGCGACATCATCCATACCATTTGTTCCTGTACGGAGATGATCAGGAACGGGGGCAATTGCTAAAAAAAATCTTTATTCAAAGGGAAATTTGGACAAGGAGGCAAGCAGTTCTGGCTTGCTTTAACCCAGCATCACCACAATTGAACTCCAGACTAGTCAGTAGCGGCAGGTGCAAAAATGCCAAACTGCCACTAAAGCTTTTTTGATGCAAGGAGCCATTGGAAAATCAATTTTAATTTCCTAGTGGGAGTAACAAATCGCTGTATTGACTGGGCCACTTATAGTGGCTGCTCTCGTATATTTAATCGGTATTTCTTTTAACTTGTAAGTAACGGAAGTGTTTTACAGTTTAATCATGACATTTTTATTATTGTGAACTAATCTTTTATATAGGGTTCTACTTCTTGCATGCATTGCAATGGTTTTAAGTAACTCTGCAAAATAAAATAAACTGAAACTGACACTGACCTCAGACATGTTACGATAGTGTACCTTTACCCCAGTTATGTGACAATGGTGTACCCTTAATTCATTGGATTTCTCGACCGGTCGCCTCTCCATCAAGCTACAGATGATCTTGTGCTGCCAAAATACGTAACGCTGGGCTTAGACCCCTACAATTTCATAAATATTAGCACTGAGACATCCCCAAAGTAGACTGGCGCAGTGTAAATTGTAAATTTAAATTGATACTTGTATAGCGCACTACTCACCCTCAAGGGTCTCAAGGCGCTTGTACGAATACCGCTGTGGAACCCATCCTGGCTTTCCCTGTGAGGCGTCCACTCCTGGGCACCCCCAAGGTGGAGGCCAGGCATCCTTAGCGTTGTGGAGATTAAGCAAGCTATTGCCCAGAGTTGCAGAGTGGGACTCCATGATTGGAATAGGCACCGAGGTGAGAATTATCAGATCCGTGGAATTTTGAGCCCAAGACCCGCCGAGGCGGGGAATTGAACCCTGGTCCCGGGCTAGACCTCTGCATCAGGGTCTGCCGCTCTAACCATTGAGCCACACTTCTCACACTAGTGTGAATCAAGTGTGATTTACATGTTCTAACAAACCTACTCCATGAAGATATCTCACTTTGCTGACTTTACATATGTACACACCCTTCATTTAATGCAAAGCATATATGAGATTTCGAGAGTGTGGCATAATAACTTAGAGATATAGCCACAAAAGACAGTATCTACCAGTGGTCTCTTGCAGAGTATCAGCACTAGTTCCCCTGGGAGTGTCAATTATGGTCTGATATCCGAGGAAGGTGGTGCTACCAATCTCTAAGCCACCGAAACAAGCGTCGACTAATGCTGTTCAGAACCTGCTATATGCAGTTACTTTAATTGGTCAAGGAGATTATACAACCATCTGTCTCCCACCCTCCAGATATATGTACTAATGAATGTGGTATGAGTGTACTTGAGATGGAATGCATGTGAGGTAGTGTGTATGAATATCTCTTTCTTGTTTCTTACTTGGGGCTAGTGATGCAAAGATTGTGTAATAGTGTCTGTAGATGTTTAAAACATTGATTTTATATGTAAAAATATGTAAAAGAAAATAAATAAATAATGTGATTATTTATAAACATGGTTATGTTTTTGACTGTTGTCGTTATTTAGCCTATATTCAGCCCATTTGAATTTAATTTCAGTTTGACAAAAGAAATATAGGTCACAAGGGAGCCTTTTCAGTTTCCCCTCTTCTCCCAGACCTTTAAATAACTTGCCTAGAGGGGGTACCCTTATTGTGCTTAGTACCCTTACCTAAGCCGTTTGTTGATTGTGTACCCTTACCTCAACCATGTGATGTTGGTGTACCATTATGTCAGCTATCTGACAAAGGTGTATGCTTACCTCAACTGTGTGATGATGGTGCAACCTTATGTCAGACGTGTGACTATGGTTCACCCTGACCTTAGCCATGTGACGATAGTGTACTCTTACCTCAGACATGTGATGATGGTGTACACTTACGTCAACCATTTGATGATGGTGTTCCATTTCCTTAGCAGTGTGACAATGATGTACACTTACCTCAGCAGTGTGAAACTGCTGTACCCTAACCAGAGCCATGGGACTATGGTGTACACTTACCTCAAACATTTGACTATGGTTCACCCTTACCTGAGCTGTGTGACAATTGTGTACCCTTCCCTCAGCCAGGTGACGATTGCGTACTCTTACCTGAACGGTGTGATTATGGTGTACACTTACCTGAGCCATGTGGCAATGGTCTACCCTTTCCTGAGCTGTGTGATGATGGTGTAACCTTACCTCAGCCGTGTGACTATGGTGTACCCTTTCCTTCTGATTGTGGAAATGGGGTACCCTTATCTCAGTTATGTGGCAATTGTGTACCCATACCTCAACTGTGAGATTATGGTGTACCCTTGCCTCATCAGTGTGGCAAGCGTGTACCCTTATCTCAGCCATTTGATAATGATGGGACCTTACCTCAGCTGTGTGACAATGGTGTACCCTTACTTCAGCGATGTGGCAATAGGGTACCCTAACCTCATCCATGTGATTATGGTGTACCATTACCTCAGCCGTTTTACAATGGTGTACCCTTATGTCAGACATGTGGTAATAGTGTACCCTTATATCAGCTGTGTGACGAAGGTGTAAACTCATCTCAGCAGTGTGACGATTGTGTACCCTTACCTCAGCCGTGTGATGATTATGTACCCTTATGTTAGCTGTCTCACAATAGTAAACCATAACCTCAGCCATGTGAGGATGGTGTACCCTTACCTCAGCCATGTAACAATGGTGTACCCGTACCTCACTGTGTAATGATGGTGTACCATTTCCTCAGTCGTCTGACAATGGTGTACTCTTACCTCACCTGTGTGATGATGTTCCTTTACCTCATCCGTGAGACGGTGGTGTACCCTTACCTCATCGGTGTTACGATGGCGTAGCCTTACCTCATCCCTGTGACTATGGTGTACCCTTACCTCAGATTAAATGTGGCTGCGCACACCTCTCTGCGAACCTGTATTCCAATAAATAAAACAAACTAAACTAGCCTGGGTGCACACCGGAGAGAGGTTGCCTGCCCCATGAATGACACAATATATGCAAGTGACTCTTCACTTGATATCTGATTGCACAGTGTAAATATGACTAATCACATTATCAAGGTCAAACGAAGACATATACAATGGGTCACAATTTTTATACAATTATTGAGTTGCTCATCTTTGCATGTCCTTAAACATTTATTTAACCAATCAAAAATTGAAACTAAACAGACGTACATTTTTTTGCAATCTGTTACCCTTACCTCAGCCATGTGACTATAGTGTACCCTTACCTCAGTCTTGTGGTGATGGTGTACCCCCTATGTCAACCGTGTGACAATGGTGTACCCTTACCTCAGCAGTGTGATGATGGTATAGCCTTACGTCAGCTGTGCAGTGCTCACTCCTGTCACCTAGTACATTTTGTTCCCTGTCTTGTTCAGCCCACAGAGCATCCAAAGACTTAGGGGGTCAGAGGAGAGTGGCAGAGGCATATATGAAAGTGAAAGGAAGACATGGATGATTTATGAGGTAGAGCATGAAGGAAGAATTAGAGATGGAGAGGAAGGAAGGTAGGCATTAATCCCTTAAGGGAAACACTGAGGAAGGACTAGAGGCAGCCCTTGAGGACGAAGAGAGAGTGGGGTTAATCCCAGAAAGGAAAAACTGAGGAAGAGCTAGAAACATAGTTTGAAGATGAATGGAGAAGGAGTTTATTCCCAGAAAGGAAACACTGAGGAAGGACTAGAGGCAGACCCTGGAGACGAAGGGAGAGGATGGTTAATCCCAGAAGGGAAACACTGAGGAAGGACTACAGGTAGACCCTGAGGATGAAGGGAGAGGGGGATATTCCCAGAAAGGAAACACTGAGAAAGGACTAGAGGCAGACTCTGAGGACAAAAGCAGAGGGTATTAATCCCAGAAAGGAAGCACTGAGGAACGGCTGGTAACCATTGGTGGTCTGAAGCCACAGAAGGAAATATCTTGGCACGAGTCTCTATGCACACTTACACAATGATGACCACCGCTAACACGCTAATCACAATGCCACCGATATATCCAACTGAGAGACCTGGACTGCTATTATGGCCTGGACTGCTAATAGGTGGAGAACGGGCTTTTTCTGAAAAACAAAGAGAAAAGGAAGGGACAGAAAGTCATTTATTGCTTGTTTTAACATATGCTTGTGTCAAGGAGCTCTGTACACACCATTCTTCAGTGTACCAGGGCTTCACGACTCTCATGTGCAACCACTACTCGGTAATTTCTGCCCCCTTTATCAACACTTACTGTTACATACCCATTATTGTGATGCACTGAGCGTATAGGGGATGTAAAATGTGGGGTTCTTTATGAGATGAGTACAAAGACTGCATACTCTCCCTTGTATACTGGTGAGAGTGTATGACTCGAGACCTGTGTGCATTACATGGGTGGGAGTAAAAAGACTGCAAACTCTCCCTTGCATACTGGTGAGTGTGTATGCACTGAGCCCAATGGTGCATCACATGAGTAGGAGTACAAAGACTGCATACCCTCCCTTGTTTAATGGTAAAAGTGTTTGCGCTGAGCCCTGTGGTGCTTCACATGGGTGGGAGTACAAAGACTGCAAACTCTCCCTTGTATACTGGTGAGAGTGTATGCGCTGAGCCCTGTGGTGCTCCACATGGGTGGGCGTACAAAGACTGCAAACTCTCCCTTGTGTACTGGTGGGAGTGTATGCGCTGAGCCCTATGGTGCATCACATGGGTGGGGTTACAAAGACTGCATACCCTCCCTTGTTTAATGGTAAAAGTGTATGCGATGAGCCCTGTGGTGCTCCATTTTGTTGGGTGTACAAAGAATGCATACTCTCCCTTGTATACTGGTGAGAGTACATGGGCTGAGCACTGTGGTGCTACAAATGCGTGGGAATACAAAGACTGCATAATCTGTCCTTGTATACAGGTGAGATCATTACAATCATGAAGAATAAAAAGAACACATTTTTTAAACAGGGTCATCAAAAAGAATATTTGAACAGATACACTACAAATAGTAAGATGATTTAGTGATGACATGCCATACTGAACCATTGAAATTACATAAAACACCATAAAAGTAATATTTCAATTCATTATGTAACAACTATAAATAATAATAATAAACGGGTCTGCTCCGGACAGTTTGGCCATTCTGAATGCCGTCGGGTTCGGATTAGGATATTCCTAACACCTAACTAGCATCGTAATCATTTGGTCAGAAACCTTTCAGATTCATTCGGAAAGACATGTTCTTGATCCGATAAGTATGGAGCAAATGCCTTTAGGAGGCCTTCCAAACCGCATCAGAATTGGCCCCCTAATCGTAGAGAGCTTTGCTTATTACAAACAGTTAGGTTTTACCTTAACTGACACCCATCCTACAGCAATACAATAGCAATACTAATACAACAACAAGGTTAATATAACCAATTTCTTATTTCTGTATCAGGGGCAGAACATCAGCCTGGGTCAGTTTGTTCTCAGCTGTAAGGATGAATATAACAAAATTCGTTGTTAAATAAGTGGTTTGTCCCAAGAGGCAAGATATAATTGATTGGCGGCACATTTTTCCTCCTATTTCCTTAAAAATGGGGTTTAACAGTATTTGCCTCTCTTTTTTTATTTTTATTTTTTATTGAACATAGCAATAGGAAGTCATTGGTACAGAATAAAAAACACAGACATCTTTCACATCAAATTTTAACAATTAGACAATTTTTAGACAATTAACAAGAGACAAAAAAGGAGTAAAAGGAGAGGATTAAAAAAGAGTAAAAAAACACAGCCGCTTCCATTATAAAAACTTACGACAGCCCTTGTGCAAAAACCGCAAATTTAGGTAAACAATACCACTGCAAAAGTGTAAAACTGCAATAAAGTGCAACTGCTAAATGTAATATAATCCAATAAAGTGCAATTTTAAAGTGCTAGTGCAAAATAGTGCAAAAACAGATATTATAAATCTGCAATAATACAATAAAGTGCAAATATTCTGAATAAAAACTCTAATACTTTCATTAATGAGCTGGCACTCTTTTCTCCTCTCCTTCCTCATCATCTTCCCTTCAATAATTCCAAATTCTCAAAATATTTCCAATTTCTTTCAAATCTTGCGATGGCTCTCACGCTACCTGCATAGGCTCTTTCAAAATTACATGCTCTCCTCATTTTATTAAACCATTTTAGCTGTGATGGAATCTCCCCGGATTTCCAAATTTGAAGAATCAGAGACCGAGCAACTACACAAGACATAAAAATAAATACTTCTTCTGTTTTGATAAACCTGCTCCTCTCTTTACATATACCAAACAGGGCCACCTCAGCTTCTGGCAAAAATGCTTTCCCAGTTGCCAGATCAATATCTGCGAATATCCCCTTCCAAAAAGATTCCAACTTCAGGCAGGAAAAGAAAATATGACACAATCCTCCCTGGCCCATAGCTTTGCATCTAAAACACTTATTCTCAACTTCAGGGTACATTCTCTCCAAGGCCTCCGGTGTATAGTAATCTAGCCAACGTGATAAAAAGGACATTCTCTTGTAGTAAGCTGCCCGGAGTGATTTATTCCCCAGATAGCACGATACCTCCCAATCCTTACCTGAAAGAATGCACTGTGTCGAGAGGCATATTTTCTCTAAATGTCTATCTATTACTGGGGATGATCTGGAAAAGTAAAGCTTTTTATACCAATATCCCATGCCTTTATTTTTGTCTCCATACAGGGTTGTTATCAAGGCAGTGGGAGAATTAAGCAAGCCACCTATCTCCTTTCTAATAAAATAGACCATCTGCAAATATTCAAAGAACGTGGGCCGCCTGGGATTGTTTGTTCTGACTAAAACCTCATGCCAGCTAATTACCCTATTTTGTACAGACAAATGTATTAGTTCACAAAACCCGGAAAGTTCCCAGTTCTTCAAGTGATTTGAACTTATCTTAAGACCCATTTTGGCACATTCCGTCAAGCTCAAATAATTAGAACCATAAGAGCCATGTTTTTTAAAAAGGAGCAGCAATCTTGATGTATACCCTTTCATTGTCTTATATCTTGATTTATTGGGGAGCTTCGCAGTTTTTAGAAAGATAGGAATTTGAGAACCTGCTTCCTGTACCATTATTTCAAGAAATAAATGATCTCTTGTCTGTCTAGTCCTTAGTAATCCTGCCACAATGTCAAAAAAGGCTGCTTCATAATATGTCTTAAAATGGGGAAGAGTCAGGCCACCTTCATCAACAGGTAGTTGAACCACCGGAATCTTGACTCTTGAGGCCTTCTTGTTCCAAATAAATCCTCTCAGCATAGTTTCAAGTTCTTTAAAAAAAACAACATTGACTTTAATTGGGATATTACTGAACAAAAAAATAAGCAGTGGCAATACTGACATCTTGACCAGTGACACCCTACCAATCAATGACAAAGGAAGTAAACACCATTGATCTAGCAGATTCCTTATTTTCTTCTTCATTTTAATATAATTCAAGGCATAGAGTTTATCATAGTCTCCGGTCACAAAGATACCTAACTACCTAATCGGATCCCTTTTTACTGCTTGAGGCTGAAGATAAATCGGAAGAAAATCTAGACTGGTGTTTAATGCAAGAACTTCCGCTTTTTTTTCATTAATCCTATACCCCCCTATCTTCTCATAGTCCTTGAGCTCCCCCATGAGGCGCTCGATGTTTTCTTTTTCAGGAGCCAAATAGAGGATAATATCATCGGCGAACAATTTTAACTTAGACATCCCGATGATGGGGGGCAAAATAGCAACATTATTCCTTATTCTTGTTACTAAGGGTTCAATAAAAAAAGTAAAGCGCAAGGGGGACAATGGGCAACCCTGCCTTGTTCCACAATTTATTTTAATCTTCCCAGCCTGCTTAGCATTGATCATTACCTGGGCCGATCCACCCTCATAAATATTTTGTATCATTCGAATAATTGGAACAGGGAATCCAAAATGACCCAAAGAAAAAAAAGCGATGACCAATCAACCAAATCAAATGCCTTTTCTGCATCAATCATTAATATACATGCAGAAATCGAATTAGTATTAAAATAGTTTAATGTCTGTATCAAAAATTCAGTATTAGCTGCCATATACCGCAATGAACCCCGTCTGGTCTTGATGGGTTACCTCCCGAGCTGCAAATACAAATCTTTGCGCCCAAATTTTCATAAGAACCTTATAATCAGAATTCAATAAGCTGATCGGCCTATAAAAATTCACATCCTCAGGGTTTTTATCCTTTTTGACGAAACTTATAATTGTGGATTCTTTGAATTCTGCAGGAACCTTTCCACCTAATCTAATATAATTAAATAGTTTTTTCAAAGGTGCTTCAAGTTCTTTAATAAAGACCTTATAAAATTCGATAGGGAACCCATCCTGTCCAGAAGCCTTTGCTCCCGATGTTGCCTTTATGCTATCGTGGATTTCAGTAGAGCTTATTTCACACCCAATTTGATTACTTCGAGTTTCAGAGATTTTGGGAATTTCTAGATTATCAAAATATTCCTGAATCATTGCTTCCTCTACCTGATATTCCGTGGAGTAGATTCTCTCATAATGATCCAGGAATATCTTTGAAATTTTTTCACTCTGTGTTTCCACTCCACCTTGAGGATCTCGAGTTTTCAAAATGATGGATGACTTCTGCTTCTTTCGAGTAGAGTTAGCCTTCCCACCAGTTGACTATCTTCGTAGACCCTTTGGTGAAAAGCTTTTGAGCTATTTATTTCCTCCAGATTGAAAAAATCCCTTAGCAGTGCTTTAGCTTGCTCCCATTGATTCGGCTGCTGATGAGGTTTTAGAGCATATTCCTTCTCAGCAGCAGCCTGAAGATCCAATATTTTTAACTTTCGATCATTTGCTTTAGCACTGGAAAACACAATGATCTGACCACGGGCTGCTGCTTTGAATGCACCCAATACAGAAAAGGGCTCAGCTGTATCTTTATTCACTGAAAAAAATTCTGTCACCCACTCTTTAAATCCAGAAACCCAATCCTTGTTTTGGAGAAGGGTGCGATCCAGCTGCCACCTGGGGTGCTCCCCTTCCATTCCTCCTAATACTAGCTCGACTTCGACCCTCCCATGATCAGAAAACGGATTACATCCTATCAAAGTTCTTGAGATCTGAAGTGATCTAGATATAAAAAAAAAATCTATTCTGGATGCGGAATGAAACCAATTGGAATAGCATGTATAGGCCTCCTTATCTACATTCATACAGCGCCAGGGATCCCGTAATTGGTATTCTGCCAAAAGTACTTCGAACACACATTTTGTCTTACGTTTTAATTGCTTTTCGTTCTTATTTGAAGTATCCCTCTTCAAATCCTGGATATAATTGAAGTCTCCTCCTAGTATGATCTGCCCTGGAGTGCCCCTTAAAACCTCACTAATCTCCTTCAGGCCCGAGATATCATCGAGGATGGGGCCATAATAATTCACAAAGTTAAACATTTTCCCAGCAGCTTTGCTGCAACCCATAGCCACCTTCCTCTGGAGTCTCTTTGAACCTGTAAGATTTCCCAAGGTAGATTTCTTGCAAAATAAATAGCTACTCCCCTCTGGGCAATCCCTGCTGACGAGAAGAACACATGAGAGAAATATCTTGGCAAAAACAACTTCGGGGCATTTGACTTCAAATGGGTCTCCTGGAAAAAGACCACCTGAGGATTCAAAGTTATTACTCATTTCAGGAAAGCTCCATACTTCTGCTTATTCAGCAATCCATTCGCATTAATGGACAGGATGTCACATGAATTATATTTCATCTAGAAGCATGTAAAATCTCCTCCATATTCCGTATCAACCATTAATAGATATCAAATTACTAATCCTACTGCACATGTTCCTTTTTACTACGTTTACCCCCCGCCACCCTGAACCCCCCCCGGAATGTGGACCCCCCTCCCCGTCCATACTACCCACATTCCTCCCTCTTCTTTCTTCTTTGGGTGTCCTCTTGCTACACCCTGTTGTAACCCGTTAACCCTGGATTGCCCCATTCTCTCCAAATATTTCTGCTCATTCGGACAAAGGTGTAGGAGAAAAACATTCTTTTCCCTTCAACATTTTCAAACATTAGTCCCTGAAGAAATCTCTTTAAGGAGGGATTGAGCATCTTCGATATCAGTAAACATATACAACTTCCCTTTTACCAGGATCTTCAACTTTGATTGCTGTGCAATCGATGCTTGGGCGCCATTGGCTTTGAATAAACGCAAGATTTTATCAAACTCCATGAGCCTTTTGGCAGCCACCGCACTCATATCCTGGAAAATCCTACATTTGATTGTTTCTGAAAGAGAGAATTGCCCTTGTTAATAAGCCTTGGACAAAATCTTCTCCTTGAACCAAAAATCATCAAAATTTAAGAGTATCGTTCTAGGAAATGGTGAATTTGCGAAACGCTGTGCTGGAACCCGATGAGCCCTTGTAATAGTCAAATCACCCTCAAACTTGGGTAGAACTGCATGTTGAATAAAAGAAGTGACCCACTGGATAGTATCGGAGCCTTCTGTTCACTCCGGAACCCCTACGATTCTGAGATTCGATCTTCTCGAGTGATTTTCAAGCTCTTCAAGTTTATGCTCTACCGAGACCTTCTTCTTAGCTGCCTCCCTAGCTTCACCTACAACCAAGTTTACCTTGTCTTCAAGGACGGAGATCCTAGTTTCCGCCTCCTGCAATCTACTGGGAAATGCCAGCATAGATTCCTCAAATTTATCCATTCTTGAGTGAAGAGTGGCTATCTCTACTTGTTGGTTATGTTTTATCTCTCGGATTTCGGTCCAGACTCAGATTCAGCATCTCACGAATATCCTATTGATATCTAACTTCTGTCCCTGAGAGATTCTTTTCATCTGCTACGGGGTCTACATTCATATCCTTCGGGCTGTTATTAATATTTAGCTGGACATCCTCTTCTGCTGACACCTGTGCACCCTCCTATATATTCGGATTTTGAAAAGAGATTTGACCAGGTGTTCCCTCATCTACCAAATCATTTGACACAATTTGGGAGGATTGCACTAGAGATATGAGTAGGGACTCTGATCTTGGGACTGCATAATGGATGAATCAGTTTGACCTATGACCTTAATCGGTGGGGAAGTAGCAGGCACCTCCGGGGAAGTAGGAATCAGCGGTACTTGATGGGGAATCGATTTTGGGGTGGTTCTCTTAGCAAAAAGAGGAAAATCCTTTCTCTCCTTGCTTCCAATACCGCCGGATCCATTCTTATTCTTCCCTTCCCGATCCGGAGATGCTGTCTCTGTAACTGTGGAAGGAGAAATAGCTATCGGTGTTTCTGGCTTAAGGGATGGAGATACATTTAGAATGTTTGCTTTGTCCGCGGCTGTTTTCTTTGACTCTATGACATTCAAAGAGGAGGATGAAAGGTGACCATCGTCATCCAAGGATTCGGGAAGAGTATCTTCCGCTGAATTCTTCTCTTTATTTTTCTTTTTAATTCTGTCTTTATCTTTGGCTGCTTATTGAGCAGCTTTCCTGGCTAGAGCGAGGCGAGTCTTTGTTTTCTGGAGGGGAGCCAATTCTGTTTTATTCGGCTTTAAGGGCTCTTCCTCCTCCTTCTGCGGTTTGCCCATTGTACCCTTTAAACAGCAGCCACAGCTCTCCTTCCCTGTGCTTCCGCACCTTCCTCAACAGGATTAAGCCACTTAGAAATAAGTACTTGTCAGGTACTACTCACTGTGCACCCAAGTCCTGCACAGAACTAGAATTTATCCGACGGTCCGAGGACAGCAGTAGCAGCTGAATCTGCCTGTTTTTGCTGGCAGACAATCAGGCGCAGTAGCAGCTGAAATATGCCTTCTATATCCAGATTCCACTCATACCACCAGCGTGTTGAAATATCAGCGAACCACCGCAACCAAAACCTCACCAAAACCTCCATCCGGATAAATTGTTGAAAAGCTTCCGTCTCTCTGATCTCCGCCTCCGTTCCGACTTTCCTGGTAAAGTTGAGGCCGGGGTAGAGTGAAGCGGCAGCAGTACCAGCGGAGAAGCGAGGCAAAGTGCAGCTGGGGGGTGAGTCAGCGGAGTCAGCAAACACTCTCAGCAGCGAACGCCGCACATCACTGAAGCTCCCCTCAGATCTCAATCCAGTGGCCCAAAGTGTCTCCTCCGGGTTGGTCCGATCTCATCCGCGGAACACAGCGTATCAATAGGGAAAAGACGCGGCAGCTCCAGCTCGACTGTCTCATGTCCTACACAGTCCATTCCGCCATTCCTTGGGGCGGATCCTTGGGTCAAGGGTCACCGGTCACTGCCGGCTTCTCGGAGGCGTGGAGCTCCGTAGCAGGCACCCCCCGTAGATCAAATCCAGCTCCACAGTATTTACCTCTCGTCGCAATCTGGGGCAAATACATACAATATGCAATAGCGTTTCATTGACAAAACCACATAATATACAATTTTGTGTTTGCCAATTTGGTACCCATCTCGGAGTCCCATCCTTAGTTGGATTGTGGCCAAATCTTAACATAAGATATCTGACTGGTGCATTTAATTTACTTAGAAGTCCTTAGTAAAGTGATACTACATGTACTCAGGGCCTGTAAAGGAAATGCTACTTGTAAGCCGTTACGAATAAAGGGGTCCCAGTGAGAGAAAGGAACACATTATTTAGAAGCAATTTAAATAAATCTAGTAAACAAAGAATACATCTATAATGTTTAATTCACATTATAGGAAAAAAGGCAGTGATAAGCAAATACAAAAACTGTAGTTGTATTAGTGCCCCTGGGGGTAGGAGGGACGTGAAGTTGTGAGGGTAGAGTGGGGGGGAATTCGTGACAGTTAAAACACGATATCTATCAAACAATAGTATGAGTTCAATGCCAAGTATTAAGTGAAGCAAAAAATGTATAAATACAAAAGTTCACGGTACACATGCCCCAATGTCCATATTATACAAGCATTGTGGGTAGGAGGAGGCTGTGTTTGAGGACAAGGACGTGTGTCGACGTTTCGACCCTATTGGAGCAGGAATAGTTGAACTCCTTGCGCGTGGGTCTTCATCAGGACGGGGAGGGGTAGTGGGGCAGACAACCTGATTAAATCAGTCTTGGAGGTTAGTAATCAGTAGAAAAAGTCGATGACGGATATTCTATCTTCTTAAGTAAAGTCCGGTTTCCAAGGGAAGAAGATCCGAGCACTGGATGGGGAGAGCCAATCAACGAATCGAGTAGCGTGGAGGTTCTTGCTAACCCCAATAATTAGGAGGATATTGTCCGATTCAATCAGGAGCCGTATCCAGGCGTGAGCGATTCGGCGTCTCTCTCGGGAACCTCGAGGAGACTTGTAAGCCAGCGGTGTTCATTCTGCCACCCACTAAGGTAGCTTTAAAACATGTTGACACGTGTCTCAGGCTGCATTGCATTCCGTAGGGCAGTTGAAAACTGCAAATCAACCTGGCAAATAAAGCTTTTTTCATGCCTTAACCTTGATTTTTAATACTTACAAGTCACCCCTAAGGTAGGCCCTTAACCAGAGCTTAGGGCAGGGTGCATTGTATTTAAAATAGTGGATATGTGTTTTTAAGTTTTACATGTCCTGGTAGTGAAAAGCGCCTGACTTAATTTTTCTCAAATGTAAGACTATTTCTCCCATTGGCTAGCAATGGGTTAACTTTTTACATATGTGCTAACTTTTGATTGGGAAAAATAAAGATTGGAATCAAATGAATTGTAATTAAAAATATTCTTTAATGGAAAGGTTTGATTTTTACTCACAATTCCAAATACCCCACTTTTTGAAAGTTTGCATTTTCTTGTCCTAACCATTTGGTTCCTGCTGCTAATGCCCTCGGTCACATGACCCTTCTGTTAGATGTTGTGTATTACTCTAGATTTCTTGGACCAGTTGGAAGGAAGGACCAGAAGCGGGGTTAGCCTTGAAGATTCCCCTACTACAAAAGTTGGCACCAGTTATAAATATTGGGGGCATCAGTGCATCTCTTCAGTTCATTCCTGGACCTGCAGAGGTCACTAGAAGCCCTGTCCCTTAGCCCAAAGGACTGCCCTGCTGCTTCAGGCCTGCTTTCCACCCAAAAGGGTCAGCCTTGCTGCTACCAGAGGACTGCCCTGCTGTTTGAATTCACCTTTCTCCCCAGAGAACTACCATGTTACTTGAGTCCTCCCTTGCTGCTTTACCCCAGGACTACCAGAGTGACCCCAAGGGATAGTTGTCTGACCTCCTATGGAAGGTACAGAGACATTTCCAGCTCAATAGACCTTGGACCCTGTAGCTGGCCTCTGCTAGACTCCCGACCCCTGAAGTGGTGCATCTCCAGTCCTGGTCCCTTTGCGGTGGTGCTAAAGTTGCTACTCCTGATGAACCCTAAAAGTTGGGACTTGGAGAATTTTCTACCAAAAGTGACCTGAAGTCCGATAGAAGACCAGGACATGCCTGCCAATCTGCCCAAAGTTTATCGCCAGTTGGCCTGACTGCTCGACAGCTCCCGCTAGGTTCTTCTCCACAGCAGTATCCTGGTCAGCGTGATATTCGGCCTTCTGGAGACCCCATTGGCTACAGCCAGCATTTTTGTCCTGCTGGCGTTCTTCAACTTCCAAACAAAAAGTGACAAAGTGCGGAAGTAGAAATCTTCAACACCACTCCATCCAGCGTCTCCCCTATGGGTGTTCAGACAAAATATTGATTCAATAATAATGACTGACACAAATATTGTGTTGCAAATATCGTGTAACAGAAATATCATGAGCAAGAATATCATGAACAATTATATAGATTTTAGGGTAAGTAATATCAGTGTTAAAAATATTGTTGGTGGTGTGGTTATGGTGCCAATTTGTGTCTCTGCCCAATGGTCTGGTGAGCCGCTGGAGCCTTTCATTGTGCTCCGTGCCTTCTTTCTGACAAGTGGCCGGCCCAGGGGATTTTCCCGCATAGTGAGAGGTTGCACTCGCCATCTTGGAATGAGAGGTAGTTCTCTGGGGAGAAAGGTGAATTCAAACAGCAGGGTAGTCCTCTGGTAGCAGCAAGGCTGACCCTTTTGGGTGGAAAGCAGGCCTGAAGCAGCAGGGCAGTCCTTTGGGGTACAAGACAGGGCTTCTAGTGACCTCGGAAACCCGCCAACCCCCACAGACCACGCACGCAACCTGGGAATCATCCTGGACTCTGAGCTCAAAATGGACCGCCAGATCAACTCTGTCTCATCTTCCTGCTTCCACACCCTCCGCCTCCTTCGTAAGACCTTCAAATGGATCCCCCTCGAACACCGAAAGACAGTCACTCATGCCCTGGTCACCAGCAGACTCGACTACGGCAACGCACTCTACGCCGGAATAAACAAAAACCTCATCCGCAAGCTACAGAACATCCAGAACGCGGCCGCAAGACTGGTCCTCAACCTGCCAAAACACTGCCACATCTCCCAGCACCTGCGCACACTCCAATGGCTCCCCGTCGAGGCGGGAATCACCTTTAAGATGCTCGCCCACTTACACAAGGCCCTCCACGGCACCGGACCAGCATACCTGAACAGCCGACTCAAATTCCACGCACCCCAAAGGACCCTACGATCAGCCCAGCTCTCCTACGCCGTGGTCCCCCGCACCAGAAAGACCAGATCGGGAGGCCGCTCCTTCTCCTTCCTCGCGGCCAAAGCATAGAACGCCCTTCCGCTCCACCTGAGACAAACAACATCGCTCCCCATCTTCCCAAGAAACCTCAAAACCTGGCTCTTCGACAGACCTCCTCCTTGATGGAATGGAACCTGCACCCCTCCCACCCCTCCACCCCTAGCGCCTTGAGACCCTTACGGGTGAGTAGGCGCGCTTTATCAAACTCCTGATTGATTGATTGAGGGGAGTCTATGCTCACAGCACATTTTATTATCAGAGAATGTTTTTGTGTGCCCTCTGTCCACCCTCAGAAAGCCTTATTTTTATTATTACTTAACCCATTTTTCATGTCTTGGCTCAAATAGCTTCTCTATTATATATGAGTGGTTATTTTTGCTCTCTTCACTTGCGATGTGCTTTAAATTAATTTTTTACTATGTATTTTTTCTTTCAGCTTTTCTGGCCCTTACATATATATTGTTGTGGTATAATCTCCTTTTTCAGCAACTGTGCCTCAATTTAATATAATTTTTTCGCCCATATAGAGTGAACCTTAAGCTTTCCAGTGCCAGATTCTAATCCTAACAGCAAGGATGACATTGCCTCTCAGAAATCTGATTCGTACCATTCCTAAATTCTAACATAATACAAAACTGGAGGTTGGAACAAATAAACAACCTAAAATGACCATCCTTCACCAGTTAAGCCTGCATCTACATCTATGAAGGGTATACTTGATGAAATGTGTGCGTTAAGGACTTTTATGGAAGAGACTACTAAACGTCACAACAATTGGATGATAATTGGTCTTTTCTTGAGTTACCTGTTTATCTGGTAGAGCAAAGAACTGAGATGCATATTTACAAGATCCTATTTCCACCACAACATCACTTTCAGTGACGTTGTGGTGGCGATTGGGGCTTCGCCATATTTGCAAGGCAGCGTTAAACCACTTAATGTGGCTTACACTGCCTTGTAAATAAGGCTCCCTGTCACGCTGTACTTAGCGTGAAAGGGGATGGCAATGGGCATTGTGGTGGGAGTTTCACTGCAACAACCATTGATTTTGATGCTGCCCCCTATTTACAAGGGTGGCGTAAATAGGAGGCAAAGTTAAAATTAAGACCAGGGAAAACCTGGTCTTAAAAAGGCGAAACAAGGAGAAATGCTTTATTTCTCCTTGTTTTACCATTTCCACATGTGTTGCATTGTGCAGCACACACAGAAACAGGAAAACACCATTAAATGTTTATGTGCAGGAAGGTGACGCTTTCTGCACATAAACAATAAATACAAATTAAGTTTTGCAACTTCTATGTGGGCTGCAATAAGCAGCACACACAGAATTTACAAACTGCCATTACTGATGGTTTATGTGCAGGATGGGACACATTCCTGCCCATAAACAATCTTCCCCTAAAAGCAGACACCCTTGCACAATGGTGCATGGGTGTCTGTGTTGGCACAAGGCTGCTAAGTTTAGCACCAGTTTAGGGGGAAACACAGGGTTGCACAATAGTGTTGTTAATATGGCGCAGCCCTGCATTCCTGATGTGGCTGAGTGCAACATTAACTCAGGAAGTATAACGCTGCTCTCCTTCACTTCATTGTAAATATGCCCCTGAGAGTCTGCAGCAATAATCTCTACTCAATTCACATCCAGAATCGGAAATATCTCCACTTTAAAAGCACACAGAGGACCTTAAAAATTGCAGAAATAAGTTATGTATTCATGAGCTTCCAGAAAACTTGGAGAGATCCAATACAACCAATTATTTTTAAATCTTTTTAGTAAATACTAGCTGTACCCGGCCACACGTTGCTGTGGCTCACTCTGGTAAAATGGAAGAGAAAGAAAAGAGTAAGGACACGTTTCTAATACGTTTAATTTCACGATGCTTGTTGGTTTACAATATGTTTTTGTGACTATTGTCTGTATGCGTCCCTTGTAGTTGTTTCACATTAAGCAAATCCATAGGGTCTGTTCAGCCTTTCGATTAAAAACACGCACGTATAGTACACGCGCGTATTCGAATCCAACGTTGTGTATATATAAACATGCGCTAATGTTGCAAAGTGAAACAACTCCTCCCCCCTCCCTCCACCCACTTCCCGGTCTGCCATCCTGACACCAACTGTCCATCCTAATATATGTAGACTATTGTCTCTATGCGTCCCTTGTATTTGTTGCGCAGCAACCAAATCGATAGGGTCTGTTCGGCCTTACGAATAAAAACATGTGCATATTGGGCATACGAGTATTCGAATCCAACGTTGTGTATATATAAACACGCCCTACTGTTGCAAAGTGAACCAACTCGTCCCCCCTCCCTCCACCCACTTCCCAGTCTGCCATCCTGACACCAACTGTACATCCTAATATATGTAGACTATTGTCTCCATGCGTCCGTTCTTAATTTTGCAAAGTGAATCAACTCCTCCCCCCTCCCTCCACCCACTTCCCGGTTGCCATCCTGACACCAACTGTCCATCCTAATATATGTAGACTATTGTCTCTATGCGTCCCTTGTAGTTGTTGCACAGCAACCAAACCAATAGGATCTGTTCTGCCTTTTGATTAAAAACACGTGCGTATTGAACACTCATCCAACGTTGTGTGTATATATAAACACGCGCTTAATCGAATCCAACGTTGTGTCAAAATTTAAAAGCAATCGGTGAAGAACTTTCGGAGATTTACGATTTTGAACAAATGAACATTTACATTTTTATTTATATAGAAGATGGATAGATTAAAGCTCCTTTGCATCCCTATATCTGTTCCTTCTAATATACCTAGAGCACCTAGTCTAGGTACGAGAGTTTCTACGAAGCTGCGAGGAGTCATTCTGTATGCATTGTAATACACTGACTTATTACATGTTTTGTCTGCTGTCAAATCTAAAAAACAAATTATTTTGGCCAGGCATAGATTGTTTTTCTCTCAGGATGTCGCTAAAGTCACTACTGATCGCCGGAAACAATTTTTGGATATGCAACCTCAGTTAACAGCCATGAATGCCTGCTTTGGTCCAATTCATTCTTGCTTGTTTAAGGTGACATAAAAGGATAATACAACATCTTGTGAGGAGCCTGCTGCACTTAAGAGAGTTCTTCAACTGCACAGAGGAGAACATATGTACGCTTCCAAAATTACTTGATATCTCTTGGTTTTTCTTGTTCTTTTATTCTGAATAATGCTCATGTATGGTTCTTCTTCCCTTTTGATATGCTATAATGTTATTTTTTTTCTTGTTAGCATTCTCTAATCTAGTATTGTTTTTACCATTAGTACCTTTTTTTTGTCTCAGCATTTTGTCCCACTCATATTTTTACTTTGCGTGGTGCATTCACTTTTGTCAAGTCTGTCGTGCCATCCTGTGGAGTTTGGATATTGTCGCCGCAGACCCATTCATGTCGCCACCCTCCGTTTACTTTCAGTGTTTTGTAGGTATGTTTTTCAGTCATAATTTGTATGACTTGTACTGTCTTTTTGTTTTTTCTTTCACTTTTTTCTTACAGGTGTTTTTTTCTCCTTTTTTCGACTCACTCTTCCTCTTCTTTCTTTCTTTTCTATTTTCTTTTCCTCTTTCTTTGACTGCCTTACCGCCCTTGCTTTCCCTTCTTCTTTCACGATGCAAACATTTTATTCTTTCCCCTATCATGATCTTTTGCTTCTTAAATTGGTAACTGAAGATGATATAAATGCAAACACTTATTATGATATATCATTTCGGGTCACCTTGTTGAAAATTGAAGGGTTAGGTAACCCTATTAAATGGCAGAGGGTATTATCTCATTTAGACAAACTAAAACCTGATGTTGCCTTACTACAAGAATCTCAGTCAGTCATGAATACTTTTATTTGATTTCAATAAAAAAAATCATAGAGGGGTGGGGAACCACCATAAGTAAAAATACATTTTAAATTTAAAAACGGGAGAATTTAAAACTTTAAGACAATGCCGTTGATGGATATGCTGGAACTTATTAGATTAGTGAATGATTTCCTTTTTTTCCATCTCTCTTGCTGCCATTTTGAGAAATGTTATTGCTCTACAGGACAGTTGGATTGATGACCCCCCAAGGCATTGGTTGACAGCAGCTCTGCATGTCCGTATTTGTTCCTTCCTTAAGGCTTCCCGGAGGACCTTTCTTCGGGTCGCTGCCAGGGAGGGGCCTATGGATAACAGGTTTAAAAGGGACTCGTCCTGACCTCCACAAAAGTGACATTGCTTGGATTGCCAGGGGTATTTCCATTTTGGTGTCAGATCTTTTGATGGAAATGACCCCAGCCACAATAACGTTGAGTACTGTTTTCTCTCGTGGGTGAAATGATCAAGTAAATATGGTTAGGTTTCAGCAGCTGATAGCCTTGAATCAAGGTCCAGGCGTGCTTTTTTCTGAGACAGCTGTTTTGTCCATTAATAGGGAGATCTTTTTGATTGCGTTGTTCACTACGGTTTTGAAACTGGAGTAAGTGGGGATGGTGAACCAGGCCTCCTCGACTTGCAGTGCCGCGAGGGAGTCTACAAGAAACTCATCCTTCGACATAGAAGCTGCCAAATTAAAATGATGATTGGTTAGTAGCCTACTTGCTTCACCTGCTATGGGGGAAATAAACGGTGAACTAATTCTTTGTCATAAGAATCAAAGTTACTGTTGTCTCCCAGGATTCCAATTCTGATGGTTGTTGGATTGTTGTTAAACTGTTAGTTGACAATGTGCCTTCAACAATTTTTAATGTTTATAGTCCAGTTTTGATTGATAATACTTTTTAGGCAAAATTATCTGATAAGTTACCATTATGTGACAATGATTGTATTATATTTGCTGGTAATTGCAATCACATGTATGATTATGTTCGGGATGGAAATTCAAAAGTTACATTTGTTTATACTAGAATATATTCACTGCTCAGACCCGCCATTCAGCATAAATCCCTAGTTGATAGTCGGAGATTATGCTACCCTTATCTCTGGAAATATCCCTTTTATTCAAAATCATATAATTCACAATCTCGCATAGATTATCTTTTCCTCAGTAAATCCTTGGCCCAGCATGTTCATCATTCTGACATAGGTTCTATACTCCTGTTCAGCGTTTTAATAACACGCTTCTTTTGGATGCTAATTTCACCTCCCAATTTGAATATTTTATTTCTGACTTTTTTTACTATTACCAACACTACTGACTCTTCTTTTGCATGGTTTGGAATTCCTTCAAGCCAGCAGCTGGAGGATTTATAATAAATGTAGTCTCACAAAATAATAAATATATGCAATCCCAATCATACCAATTACTTCACACTATTAAGAAATTGGAGCATGCCTATTATCAGTCTGGTGATAAGACTTCTTTGCAACAATTGATTGATACCGATACCAACATTATTTTTAATAGATTAACTACTAATGCTGCCTCTAATTTGTCTTGTTGAAAAGTAGTGCTCATTACTATGGTGGTCAAAATAAAATGGTGCAAGTACCCGCAAACTATTTAAAAATTAGGAAAGTTAGAGCCAAAAGTGAATCTTTACAAAGTACTACAGGGATCACTCTTTTTAAAGATAAGGATATTTTACATGAATTTGTTACTTTTTATACCACTTTATATTCTCCAGAAAGGCAACCTTTAGAATCGGATCTGACTAACTATTTTCAATCTGTTGCCTCTCCTTCTTCCTGTCACATTGATGTTGATCCCTAAGGGTAGAGTTCTTCAATGTGTGGGACACCATCTCAGGGGGGGGGGGGGGAGCACTCCACCCTAAACTCTTAATTGTGTTGGTCTTTAACTGTCCCGCGTCGCAAGTCTTCAACCATTTCAAATGGAAATTTTTCTTGGGAGAACTCCGGTAACAGGAAGGGGAAGATAGATGGGGCACGACGTGCCCATTCTTTGTCATGTTAAGAGCTAACAGTTATTTTTAATCGTCCCGGGAGGGGGTTAATTCGCAGAGCTGAAATACTTCAGCTGCAGTGGACGGCAGGATGTCTCTGCAAACCGAAAGCAAATGAACAGACAGTCCTGTTCCTTTGCATTAGATTTCATAGCAGAGGAGACTCCTTGCCTCCACTGCAGCTGGAAGTGACTGTTACTTTCTTTCAGTTTCAGCAGAGGAGACATCCTGCCTCCCAATGCAGCTGAAGCATTTCAGTTCTATGAAGTTAACCCCGTCTTGGGAGGGTTAGCTCTTAGCAAAAAGGAGACACAGTTTCTTTTAAAATTACACAGGCAGGCGCACAATGCCCCACAGGGCTAAAAGGGCTTCAAGTTTCGAAAAACAAAATGCCAGCCAGCCATGTGTTGTTTAAACAGCCTGCAAATTACTTGTCTTGACCTTTAATATGCTTATAAATAAAGAAATATGTATTCCTTTGTAATGTGACTTTTCTGTCTTTGTTCCCTTTTATTATCAGTCAAGGATCATTAAGGCAGCGCTAGAACACAATTAAAAGTGCTCTCTATTTATATGTCCTGTTCCAAGTATGCACAGACAAGTGCTGACAATTCAGCTTTAGGTGACTGCCTGTTTTTGTATCGCCTGGGACATCAACATAATAGCCAGGGAACCCTAATTATAAAAGTGGAAAGGGCATATTATCAAGCGGCAGCGATAATTATAGCTGGCTGCGCTTAGCGTGAGATTTGTTATCTTGTCGCTGGAAATTATTGCCATGCTACCGCTGTATTGACAACGCATGGTGCAATGGCGAGAATTATTCCAGCGATAGCAGTGTTTTCCATGGAACATCGCTGGTTTTCCAGCGATGTTCCATGGAAAGTGGCGATAATCTTGCTGATAGGACCCTGTAGTCGTATCAGCATAATCCACCCCATTGTAAAGTATAGGTAAGTCAGCATTTTAGCAGACATTAGTTTTGGCAAAAACCGTGGTTTTCACCAACAACTAACGTCTGCTAAAATGCGTGGCCCTCTTTGTAAATATTGCGATGTGCACATTAACAATATTTTACAAGGAGTACTGCTCAGTGACGCCCACTTTGCATCTCATTAGAGATGCAAAGCGAGGCGTGTGGAAAATGGGCGCTAACATGTGCTAATGCATGTTAGCACCCACTTGTAAATAGCAGGATAGCTGTATCTCTGCTTTTTTTGCTTTTGAAGCCAAAAAAGCAGAGATTAGGCCCTTGTTGATATGCCCCCAAGTTTGTTACAAGATAAGCAAATTTAAATTCCTCATTCTCGCCCTTCACTTTCACGCTCACCCTGCACTCACAGCGATCACAATGCACTCACTGATCACCATGCACTCACACCATTTACCAGCTCACCCTGCACTCACAGTGATCACTCTGCACTCACAATGCACTGGCGCGGTACACCCTGTACCTCACCCTGCAGTCACATGAGCACACTACTTATTATGCACTCATGTGACACTTCACTCGCCTGTCCCCCTCACTGCTCAATCTGGAATTTCACTCAAATAAGCCCATCAATACCCATGCATTAATTCGTCCCTACTCTCACACTGTTGCATGGTTCACCATGCACTCTCAAGTGTACTCCTGTCAACCCCACAGCGCAGAGGGTTAATGTGCCTACTTCAAAGAACGTGTACCATGCAGTTCAAAGAACTGAGTGTGAGTAAACAATGAGAAGTGCTAAAAAAAACATGAAATGTTTGCCAGAAAGGTTCTACAGAGAGATGAGGTGCATTGTTGGTGAGTGGCAGTGAGGGTATTCATGGAGAAGGAGGAAATGGAGGAGGGGGCACCAAAACAGACTTATGCACTGTGTTCGACCATTGCTAGGGCCAGCCATGGCTGGGAGTTTTAGCCCCCATCTGAAGTTCAGGTCTAGATACCCCCCTGTACACAAGTATCGTCTGTCGTGTCCCAGCAAGGTTTTCATCCTAAATTACAAAAGGACACATTTACATGCACTGCAATCCAGCCTTGATAGAGGCAGCTCTGTTTTCGCCCTGATAGCCTGGAATAATTCCTAAACAGATTCTTGTAAATACGGTTTTGTTTAATTTCTTTTTAATGTGATTGATGTAAGAGAGAGTCTAATACTATTTGCAGGGAAAGGTGTTTGTTTCATGCAACAACCACAAAAAAAAGTGTATTTTAGATCACAAACCTGCAGTTTACTAAACTCTCTTATTGTGTTGGAACATTACTTGCCAGATATGGCCCATGAAATGCGCGTGGCGGTTGATTGTATGGTGTACCAGATTCACAAAATTTCTGTTACCTGGTGGGGGGGCCCAACATCTAAAAAAATTCAGCTGGGGAGCCTCAACCTACAAAGGTTTGAAGACCTCTGCCTTAGGGGCTGATATTTCACTCTCAGTGATATCCTGTGCAGTTTGTGTCCTACGTAGATGGAAAGCTCATGGCCTTACGAGCTTCACAATTGAATTTTATAGCCAATTTACCAAACTTCTTTTTCCCAACCTATTACTTTTATTGAACTTTTTTGCCACGGAAGGGGTTTCTCTTGGCTCCTTTTAAGAAGCTATGATTTGTTTAATTCCTAAAGATGATAAAGATCCCACACAATGCAAGAAATATCGTCCCATCTCATTAGTCAATACTGATAAAAAAAAATTCAAAGGTTTAGGCTTTAAATACTAACCCTGTCCTACCTGATCGCATCAGTCCTGAACAGTCTGCTTTCATTAAGGGTTGTTTGGCTTCAGATAATGTTTGAGTTCTTTTCAACATTTTAAGCAAAAAGTCCTGAGCTGGATCATTCTTTTGCTGCTATTTCTTTGGATTTGAAATGGCTTTCGATTGTCTCTGTTCGAACTTTATGTTCCCGGCTTTGAAGAGGATTTGTTTTCTACCCAAGCAAATTGCCCTCATATCCTTGCTTTAACAACTCCTAGACTTGGCCTTTTTGTTAATGGTTTTGCTTCAGATTACTTTCCTATGTTTAGAGGGGCTAGTCAGGGTTTGTACCCTCTTATTATAGCACTTGAACTCTTCTTAACAAAAATTAGACAGGATAAATGTATTTCAGGTTTTTCAACAAGGTCGAACCAAATTAAGATGTCCGTGTATGCGAATGATATTTATTTGTATTGCTCTGACCCTGCAACATCCCTTCCTCCTTTTCTATGGCAAGTGGCTATTTTTTCTTCCCATCCAGGGTATCGGTTCAATCCTGATAAGTGTGTGATACTTCCTTTGAATGTCTTGTTTTATAAACAACCTTGTGCACACACAAGGTTTGCCAGGAAACCTACCAAGATAAAATACTTAGGTTTATCGTTTTAGCAGAACATTAAAGAAACTTTAAAACTGAATTTCGATTCCATTATCAAATCTTTAAGCGATACTATTGCCAAATTGCATCCACTATTTTTTTTCTTGGTGGGGTAGGATTGACTCTAGGAAACTTATGCCCGCTCCCCTTATATTATATGTTATTGCTATGATTCCTGTTTCTATTCTTAGTCATTATTTCAGGAAAATAGACTCTCTTTTATTAAAATTTCTTTGGAAAGGTAAACCTCCTCGTATAGTTATATCCTTGTTAAGAAAAGCCAAATCCAATGGGGGTCTTTAAATTCCAGATTTTTAAAAATATCACTATGCTTCCTCTTTAAAACAGGCAACTCAATTGGTTTCCTTTAATGTTCGTTAATGTTCCTCCCCTGTGTTTAGATTTAGAGAAATTCCTCTTTGCACTTTTCGACTTTAAAGAGATTCTTGCTTTTCACTCACCTATATCTCAGTCACGATCTCCTGCTCTTTCTCATTCCTACAACATTTTGAAACCTCTCTTACATATCAAATAGCCCTCACTCACTACTTTCCTACAGCGATCCATTTGGCATAATAAAGCACTATGAATTAAGAATTGTCCCTTCCACTGGTAAGTTTGGCATACCAGGGGCTTAATTTGGGTGATCAACTTCTGTACTTTACTGATCTTCAAAAACAGTTTTCTTTACCATCTTTCTCTAAGTCACAATATATTCTTTTATGCAACTCCCTTAACCAATACATTTCCATATTACCATCTACTTTCCTGCCTCCTCCTACTTCTAGCATTCTTTTTCCTTTGTACAGGAATAACCGATCAGCATCTGTTATTTATAAATCATCGAAAAATGACCCCTGATAGAGCCATGTCAAAACCAGAACTATATTTGAAAAAAGGATTTGAAGGAATGAAGACTTTTTTAGGGGGTAAGATTTGGCTTAAAACCACAAAACTGCAAGTACTGTGAACACTGCTCAAACCCTTTATTTTGTTTATTGACGTTTATTGCTTACTCGCTCTACTTTAAAATTCTTTTCCCCTGAGGCCACCACATCATGTTGTTCCTGCTCATGTTCCTCTGCAGGTCTTAAATATATGTTATTCGAGTGCCCTACTATTTATTATTTTCAGAAACTGATCTGGTCCCAGCTTAATAGGATTTTTAATGTCGCTATCCCTTTCTCCCTCACTAATATTTTCTTAGGTCGTTTGGCACCTCAATGTCTTTGTTCAATTCCAGGTTTTAGATTAATAGATTTCTTATTGGCTGTTGCTTTTCATTTAAGTACTTCAAATTGGAAACACACCCAAAATGTTACCTTTAGATCTTGATGGAACGCCATTTGTTTTCATCACAGATTGGACAGCAACCACATCACTCCTATCTCTCTTGCTATCAGAAGAGATCTTTTATGGCTTCCACTACCCATATATGTATTACTTTGTGCATCTTCCTCTAATAGCACTGTCTCTGTACCAGATGAAGGACAGAAACCACCTTAAATTTAGTTTTTACTCTGCCTTTGTATAACATTTGTAAATTTAGTTTGTTTGCGACTCCCATCTGATTTTAAAAGAGAGCATTTGATTGGTACATAAGGTTTCCCATTCTAACAGTTGAAGGACCCCACCCATTTTAGTTATTCTCTCTGCAGCTTCCCCAGAGAGACACCTGTTGTGCTTTTGCAGCTTGTCTGTACATTTTTGGGGTATTTTTGGAAAGATTTGGAAATGGCTTCTTCCAATCCTCAGCCAGAACATACTTCTGATGAAGAAGAGATAGAAGAACCACTTCCCAAAAAGAGACCAGAATCCATCCTGTGGAAATGTTTCAACATCCCAGATGGTGAAAAGAGAGTCAACGCAAGGAGGTCAGTTGTACTCTCTGGCCACAGATTTTGTCTAGAGGTAGTAGCACATCGAGCATGTACAAGCATCTCCAGACAATCCAACCCAGACATTTTGCATGGGAGCAGATGCGACGTGTACAACAAAATATGCAACAAAGTGACCAGGGATCTGGTCCCAACACTTCAGGAGTGTCAAGTACATCATCTTGAGGGCCAGACATATGTTCAGAGTTTGGAAATTTGAAACAGCTATGCATAAAATGCAATACTGTCCTATGTTGTGGTGAACAATCTGTGGATGCTGTTTGTTCTGCAGCAAGGAACCATAGCTGCTAATTATTTTTTTTTGGGGTGGGATTGCTTTTACATTTCCAAAAGTTAAGACTGTAGCTTGTTGCTTTTTTCGATTTTCCAGAAACACCCAAAGAATTTACAAAATAGTTTAAAAAAACACAAAAAATGTAAAAACAAAAAAGAAGGAAAAAAAGATATTTTCAGAACTACATTATCTAGTTTAAAAAGAGAAATAACTGCATGCTAATGTCTGCATGATTGCTGGAGTATATATGTTGAGCATGAGTGATTCAAAGAGTGCATGGGTAGCACATGGTAATTGTATAAGTGCATGAGTACTGCCTACATAATTGGATAAGTACATGCTGATGGGTGGGTGATTGGAGGAGTGCAAGGGTAGTGACAGGGCCATGGCTGGACTGGAAGGGTAGTGCTCAGGAGATTGTAGTAGTGCATGAGTTACTGCCTGGGTCATTGCATGAATACATAGGTACTGACTGGAAGATTAGAGTACTGCAAAGAGAGTGCATGGTGAATTCATAAGTACTTGGGTATTGGCGGAGTGATTGGATAAGTACATGGTACTAGCTGGGTGATTAGAGGAGTGCACAGGGACTGACAGGGAGATTGCTGGAGTGCATGGGTACTGCCTGGGTAATTGGAGGAGTGCATGAGCAGTATCTAGTAGTTAGAGGACTGCACGGGCAGTACACAGTTGATTGTAACAGTGCATGTGTTATTGCCTGGGTCATTGCATGAGTACATATATAGTGACTGGATGAATAGAAAACTGCAAAGAGAGTGTGTGATCAATTTTTAAGTGCTTGAGTATTGGCGGAGTGATTGGGTAAGTACATGGTGCTACATGGGTGAATAGAGGAGTGCATAGGAAGTGACAGGGGAATTGCTGGAGTGCATGTGTACTACCTGCAGAATTGGAGGAGCAAAGTGGTAGTGAATAGGTGGTTAGAGGACTGTATGGGTAGTGCCATGGTGATTGTAGCAGTTCATGGGTAGTACTTGGGTGACCTATTCTTACATGTTTTGAAGTAGCTATAAAACTGATTGAAACATTTTTTCACTTCTTTTTTTTGTAATTTACATTTAAAATATTTTCAACTTTAGTAGTAGGGCCTGTAAAGGAGAAGAAAAAATCCTATTATTACATTTAATATTATAGCATTAGGAACACAATATAATTTCACAATTATATAACATATGTATTATACCTTTTTTTCTGTCTTCATATTCTATTGAATTTCACCATACACAGTGATTGCAATTTTGAACCTCAGTTGACAGCGGGCAAAAACATACAATCAATAAGATTGTTAAAAAAAGCAAAGCTGTGTTCAAAATATCTACAACAAACTCAACTATCTATTTACCTTTTCACAAATGACCAGCCTCATTAACATTGTAAATACAACAAAGATCAAATATATCAGCACCTTCTTTTGAACACAATTTTCTAAGTGCAATATCATAGAATAGAATCAATAATTCAAACTGTAATTCTCGACATCTTACCAATAGGCCAAATGATGTTTCTTAAAACAATTGCATCAGGGATATCCAAGATAAAATTTTGAATTTATATTGACATCTTCCTAATAGGCTGAATGATGTGTCTGAAATCATTTGTAGCAAAAATATCCAAAATATACTCAGTAAGTCATGTTGACATCTTCTCAGAATTTTGGCATAAAAAATATTAGATATGAATTTGGCATTTCATTAGGAAATCGACATTTGAACCCTAAGGGGCTGATTCCGAATTGGGAAAAACCACTCCGAATAGCCGTACGGGAGCATTTTTCCCGTTTGAATCGTACCCTGCAACGTCCCCGTACATACGATGAAGTACAATTCATACCAGGAGCAGGACTCCGTACAAATCGTACAAAGACCGTACCACTCTAATCTCCGTACGATTCTCCCTCGGAACCCGCTGTACGCGACATCCGTACGGTTTGAAGCAGGTTTTCCTGACCAAACAAGTACGATTTGTGTCGGGTATGCACCATACGATGCTTTTTTTACGGGAGCCCAAAACGTGCGGAGAAGCAGAGTTCGCCTCGAAACAGATACAGAACACCCCCCCCCCAGGGTACAGTGCGTACACCCCATGTCTGAAGGGTACGGTGCGTATCCCTGCGATCATGGGGTGTATGCACCGTACAGCCACGTGACTGTCTGAATCCAATAAATAAAAGTTGGCTCCCTCGTGATTTAGTTGTGTTGCAGCGCAATGGGACGAATCGAAGAGCAAGTTTGCCCGCAGCCAACGTTTGAATGTTTAAAAATGGTGAAAATATGGATTATCAATAGGTGTGCATCTCATCCCTACTTAGCTCGTGTACGCACCGTATCCCATGATCGATGGGTGTACGCACCGTACCTCATGATCGCAGGGTGTATGGTGGGTACATCCTGCCATCATGGGGTACGGTGCGTACACCCCATGTTGTTCGCAGGGGTACGGTGCGTACCCCTGCGATCATGGGTTGTACGCACCGTACAGTGTGTATGTGATTGTGTGGTTGACCGTACGAATCAGCCTTACCTGGCTTGGACCGTACGAATCGCGTCCTCATACCCGGGTCCAGTTCGTACTCGTCGGGCGGTAAAGCATGTTTACGAATTGTACGGTTCACTGTGAAGGTCCGTGTCGTACGGTTTCTCCCTTGCAATTCGGACGGATTGACAAGATACGGAACGTACTACGCGATTTGGACGGACGTGTACCATTCGTACGGAGAGGCCTCCGGATACGATTCGGACGGACGGTTTTTTTCCCGAATCGGAATCGGCCCCTAACTGTGCATCATAGCAAAGTGTCCATTCTTTATTGCATTTTAAATACACAGTATAGTATCCAGATGTTGAAGTAGGTCCAGCGTGGAAAACAATAGCCACAGTTTTAAAAGAACTTCCTGAAATTGAAACTTGACCTGCCACAACATTTTTAATTTTGGTTTCCAATTTTGTTCTATCTGCTCTACAACGTCCCATCATTAAAATGATATATTGTCCGAATTTTTCTATAAATACTGTTGACAACATTTCTGTTTTGCACTGCGTACATTCCATATCTTGATTAGCTGATTTCACAAATTCATTGAAAGTCACTATTTTGCAATCTGGTACTGTCAAATGTATGAATCGTTCAGTGTCTATTTTATTGGCAGATGAAAATGAACAGCTTTCAAATGTATGATCCCATCTGAAATGTAGTCCAAACAGATATGCAATTTGTATTCCTTCAGCTTCCAATACTGCAAGCATAAACAAAAGAAATTCCTGAGCATCTTTTTGTACATTCTGTGTAAATTGTGAAGAACCAGAACGTGTATCCAGAAGATTCCACACACCAGAAGATTTTTGTTTTATTAGTTTTCACTTTTCAAAAACATAATGTAACAAGGAACAGAATATTTTTTCTAGATTTTTCCATAATTGCATGCTGTAGATTTTCTAAAAAAACACAACGTTCACGATTACATTAGCATAGCAGTTGATACCTGAACTATTTTCTCACTGATATCCTACAATATTAGCAACCATCTCCACTTCCATTTTCTTTCCAGCCTCATCATTCTTTTCACTTCTTTTCTTCTTTGTAACCTCACTAAAATGTTTCTCATATTTTTTGTTTTGGACGTATCAAACGTTTTGTCATAAATAGGATAGTCACCTAAGTTAGGAGCATAGAGTCTTCTTAACCTATTGTACTCTTTTACACAATTTACATCTGCACTAACCTTTTCCACAACAAATTCAATCAAATACAATCCAGATAATGTTCTTACTCGAGACAATGCAACATATGCCAAACCCTCTTTAAACACAGAATTTTCAATATTTACCAAAGCACTGTCAACACTTAAACCTTGAGATTTATGAATGGTTACTGCATATGCTAAACAAACAGGAAACTGTTTTCAACGAACATACACAGCTTTTACAAGCAAGAAATGAACACCACCACAGCATGCAATCTGATCAAATTAAATCTTCAAAAATTCAATTCCATCTCTATTTGGATGTCTAACAAAGGGGCATATTATCAACAACTAGCAATATTTATCGCTAAAGAAGCTTAGCTACATTTTTTTATCGCCAAGCATCACCGGATTTTATTGCAGAGATAACGTGCTATTAGAAACGTTTATCTCCAATGCGATAATAGCGGCGAAATGTGTGAATATTACTGGAAATCCAGCGATATTCAGGCATTATCGCTAATAGGGTCTTAACCTGAATATCCACCTCCCATTGGATATACAGGTTAAGAACTGGTCTGAGCAGGCGTTAGTTTTCAGCGATATTCGCGATTAGCATGAATTTTTTTATCGCTACGCCTGCCTTGCTAATCGGCGATAGCGACGTTAGCGACTGCTTTCAGTCGTGAACTGGTTGGGTACTCCCACTTTGCATGTCATTAGCGATAAATATCACTGACAGACAAAGCGGGCCCCAAACCGCTCGCTATCACCTAAAAGCTGTCGCTAAGTGATGTTAGCAACAGCTTGCTAATAGGGCGATGAAATTATCGCCGCTTTGTGGACGAAAACGGCCGCAAAAGCGGCAATAGTTTAATTTCGCCTGCCTTGATAATATGCCCCAAAGTCAACAACTTTCCCCATTGCTCCATTTACTGAACCTTTCTCAACATCTAAATTACGCCCTAATATTACCCGACAGTTTACAGATACATAAAAGGTCTTTTCCAAACCAGCAGTCTTAGATATTGATTTTTCCAAAGAGTCTAATTTTAACTGTAATTTCTCTGACAGAAGAATAGTTACTCCTTTATGTTCTATTTTATCAGTGGCTACCATTTTCATTATTGGTTGTTTCGCCATTTTCAACAGTTCTTCATTGAATGTAGAGCCTTCTTTCTGTGTTGGCATAAGGCAAATTATGGACTTCTTTTCTGCAATTTTTTGTTAGATAGTTTTTGGTGCAATATTTTCTTTTGGAAACAAGTTTGTTAGTACCTGACTTTCTAAAGCTTCTTTGCCATCCTTTGTTAAAACACCAATTCTAATATTTTGAAGAATGTTTCCAAAATTTGCGTCATTTGCTTCTCACATGTTCTTAATACATTCTTTATATTAAAAATAAGTACAAATATTCACATTTCCAATACATCCCAATGATTTTTTTAGTGTCTTCGTGAAGAAAAGGGTCTTAAAAACTGTTTGGCCTTTCACAAATGTGAGTTGTAGTTGATCACTCAATACAATTACATGTATTCCTCCAAATAAAACATTGTAATTTGTTTTTAAAATCTGCTGCATTCTCAAATGTACAAACACAAGCATTAAGTTTGAAACCATGCTTACCTCATAAATTCTCTGAACTTTCATTTTCTTCAGTAATCTTGAAACTTCAAAACAAACTTCTCCACATAGCTTATGATATTCCAACTTATTTTCATGTACTACTTGGTCATTCTCTGGCTTGTCTTTCTAAGAAAGTGTGTCAAAGTCGTTTTCATCATTTAAGAATGTTAGTAGTACATCATTCCAAAATACGGAAGTTAGTTAGAAGATTATACTACGTGAAAAGTCCTGGATTATGTCTAAATGAAATTAATGCAGCTCTTTTGTATGGTTCAGTGTTGGATGTAGAAAAAAATTCTGATGATATAGAGTTACATTTCTTTGTTGGTCAAGAGAAGTGTAGAGAAAGTGAGAGTTTGATAAGTGTAGGTGTTGAAGAAGCGGTGGAAGATACTTTAAAGAAGTTTCTGGAGAAAATCCTAACTATGGGGCCGATTAGGATGGCGGACGGATTGCCACCGCCATGCAGGCGGTGGCGATCCGTCCGCCATCCTTGACCGTCCGCCACCTATTTCCCTCCCACCATATTACAATGGCGGGGGGACCGTGGCAGACGGGATGCCACCGCTGTTGCATTTCCGCGGCAGTCGCCTTTCGACCGTGGCGGAAAAGGTCTAATGTGGTGACGGTGTCTACAGACACCGCCAGACATATTAGGATGGGCTGAGGATAATGCCTTTCCGTGGCGGCAATCCCGCCACGAAAAGGCATCCGGTCCTTGCTTTGGGGGCCCATTGCCGGCCCCCAGGGTGTAGGGGGGTGCACATGGGGGGTACCTATGGCACCGCCCGCCGCAATGTAAAAAATGCAGGATGCACCCGGCACTGTGGCGGGTGCATCCTAATTCAGGCACGGGACTTTCGGCCCTTGTGGCTTACGGTCCCGTCCTTCGACAGGATGGCGGACGGACAAAGTCCTAATTGACCCCATAGTTTGTATTTGTTGCCGACGTACTCACTATAAAATTCAAACTAGGAATTTAGATGTGTTTTTAAAAAGTGAAAAGGAATGCTGGATGGGTGATTGATGGAGTGCATAGGTACTGACAGGGTGATGTGGTACTACCTGGCTAATTAGAGGAGTGAATCAGTAGTGTGTAGGTGGTTAGAGGTCTGCATGGATAGTTCACAGGGGATTGTAGCACTGCATGAGTTAGTGCCTGGGTCATTGCATGTGTATATGGGTAGTGACTGGATGATTACAGTGCTGCAAATAGAGTGCATGGTGAATTTATAAGTGCTTGGGTATTGGCGGAGTGATTGGAAAACTACATGATGCTGGATGGGTGATTGGAGGAGTGCATGGGGAGGCAGGGGGTTGCTGGACTGCATGGGTACTACCTGGGTAATTAGAAGAGTGTATCAGTAGGCATGCAGGCTTCACTTCGGGGGCCCCCTGCGGGCCCCCCAAGTGAAGGAGAGGTGAGGGGTGCACACGGGGGGGTACCTGTGGTACCCCCTGCATTTGCATTAACAAAGCGGCAGGCACCGCGCGGTGCCTGCCGCTTTGTTAATGTAATTGCATTCATGCATTTTTAGCATTGTGGCGGGCGGTGCTGAGAGCACCACCCACCACAATGCTAAAAATGCAGGATGCGCCTGCCACAGTGGCGGGCACATCCTAATACCCCCCATGGGACCCCCGCTCTTATGGCGGGCTGTTCAATGACCGATAGGATTGCGGGTGGACTAAGTCCGCCCGTCATCCTAATAGGCTCCTAAATTCTAACTGAACCCAAACTGCTTCTGCAATTTTTTGAAGTCGCGACTTCACCATGCAAGGAAAGCGATTGCACCTCAAATCCATACGGAAGTTCAAAAATATATTATGAATAATTTTAACACTTTTTTTTAATAACACACCACTTCTAAACATAGCACTGACTTGGGAAATCTCACTGCAATAACATTTAATATTTATAACAAATTCACATTTTAATGCCACAGTTAACTTTCAACCCTACCCCCATTCTGCGTAATACCTGTTTTCATAGTAACAGTTCATGGCACACTCAACTGAACTCAGAGGTCACAAGTTCAGAATATTTTCAAGTTCACCACACAATGTTGGAAATACAAACAGCAGGTGTGGTTAACTTTACAAAATATGAGCTTATTCTATCTACTGTATCTTTCAAACATTTTTTACTAACCAATAAGAAACTTCCTATTTAAAGACAGAAACATGCACCCAATTTTACAATGTACAATGTTCTTAAACAACCAATCATTCCTCTTCTTTTTCAAAAACTGCATCTTATCCACCATTTTAGATACCCCTCATTCTACCAACCGCCTACTTCAGCTACAGACATCTTTTCAGTGCATCCAGACGTTCCTTCAAGATGCTTAGAGTGTAGATTGTGGGACACAGCTATGTTTTCTGGTGCAAAAGGTATGCTGAACACAGAGGTATTAACAAAGTTCTAGCTTTACCAAATGTAAACATTAAATGGATTGGACAAAGAGGACTAAAGTGGTACCAATTGATGCCTTTGTTTAAAACCTTTTTACATCTCCAGCCCCCCTGACCTCATGATTGTCCACTGTGGTGGCAATGACCTATGCACATTGACTCGGGTAGGACTGGAAATGCTAATGAAGGGCACCTTAGCAGAATTGATGTTGCATTTCCCCCAAACTGTCTTTGTATACTCTAACATATGCCAAAGACTGAAATGGAAGTGGTCCAATCAATTATGTCCGGAAATTGAGAAAGCAAGAAAAAATGTCAAACTGTTTCTGCTTATCTCAGAGACCAAAGGATGGGCTCCATATACAACAACAATCTGCGTTTCGATATGGATGGTATCTACAGGAAACAGAGTCCTTCTCAACAACCTAAGGCTCTGCATCGGCACTTACATGTGGCTACAAAAATTTCCCAATAAAAACAAGGGCTCTTTTTAGAGCCAGCTAGTAACCCAACCTATAACCTAGCTTTACAAATTTGTTTAAAATTATTTATGCTTGGAGTCACGCACCCATCGCGTTAATACTAGGGGGCCGCGCTGAGAGCCGTGCACCCATCGCATTCATACTAGGGGGCCGTGCTGAGAGGCGCTTACTCATCGCGTTCACACTAGAGAGCTGCGCATCCATCGCGTTCACATTAGCGTACCTCGCTAAAAGCCACGCACCTTTCGTGTTCAGACTAGGGGGCTGTGCTGAAATCTGAGCTAAGGTTGCAACTTCAAATTTTAGTTTTTTTAAAAACATTAACTTTAAATATTTAGCATTTACCTCGGGGAGCCCATCCTCTGAGGTATGCCCACATCTCCATATTTTTATTTTTTTTAAAGTGGAGGGGGTTCACGTGGTCACCCAGGCCACTTCTAGCTTGGAGACCCCATCCCCGGGGCGTGGCCTCTCTGTTGGGGACCGTGGGGGAAGCCCCAATGCCCCCCCAGTACTGCTGGCTCCCTGCCTTTTTAAGGAGCCGGTATTGCTTTTGTGCAATGGGAGCTGCTGACATGCAGCACCCCTTGCCCAAAAGCAATCCTACTTTGCTTCATTGAAGTGAGAGCATGTTTTCCTCGTTTCAACAAAGCAAACCAGGGTTTGCTATGACAGGGCGGGAGACATGCTTCCATCCTGTCATAGCAAACTGAAGTTTTCCGGGGGTGGGTTCCCTGGGACATTGCAGGAGCTGGCCCTGGGGGTGGCGGTCACCAGGGCCATCAAGGGCTCCAGGAGGGGGGCCGGGGAGGTGGTGGTCCCCGGGGCTAGGGGGGACCTGCGAGGCCCCCTCTGCATATTTAATTAAAGCCCCAGAGGTGGCAGTCCCCAGGGTGTGGGGGGCTTCAGAGGCTCCCCACTAATTACAAAAGAAGCCTCGGGAGGTGGCGGTCCTCGGGGCTGCAGGGGCCCGCAGGCCCCCAGAATATAATTATAGGATTGCCCCTGGGACCTGGCCCAACCTTTGGCTCATTTAAATGAAGTGGGGGCCCACTGCTTCATTTTTAAAAAATGTCATCCGGATTTGTGCACCCAGCGTGCATTTGGACATTTTTTCTTTTAAGCAAAATACTTTTTGGGGGGCTTGGGGGTCCTTGTGGCACCCCCTGACCAGGCCTAGGGGGTCAGGGTGTTTCTACCCTGCCCCATTTTCTTCTTTTTAAATCTTTTTACTATTGGTGTCTGGTGACTCGGTTCTACTGTCACAAGATGGCTGCCAACACTTCCTGGTTTGGAGTGTGGGCAGCCAATAGCAGTGAAGCTCATGGTCAGGAGGGTTCGCGAACCCACCGTTGCCCCAGATATCAAAACTTTTTTTTTTGTATTTCTCAGCAACTACTGAACGGATTTACATCATTTAAAAATAAAGTCGCTGTTTGAACCAAGCACTACCTTTTTGCCAAATTTGGTGTAATTCTGTTCAGCAATTCGAGCTGTAGCCTTGGCTAATGTTTCCTATGGGAAATTGATTTTCAGACTTTTATTTTTTTACACACTTCACTTACCAGAATCCACTCAACAGAATCCCAGCTGGGTCTCACTCTCTCTAGGCCATCTCCTCCTCCTCACAGAGCCCACTGGTCTGGACAGACAGGCAGACTCTAGGTATTCTCCTCTTCAAAGGGGAATCTGGTCTTGGCAGGTAGGAAGAAGGTAGGTGTTTAGGCTTAGCACAAGTTGTCTTGACCTCCTTGTTGATGGCCCGATCACCCAGCAGGGACACTAGCAGAACTTGTTCCCCATTCCTGATTACAGCAGCAAGAAGTCTTAGCCATCTCAGATCAGAGCTGTGACCGGGACTGCGCTATGGAGGCATACCAAGATGCCTTAATCCACCAGTGTTAGGATTCAATCAACACTGTTGTCCTGAAAACTGCACATTGTATTTCAATACCTATTCTACATCACTGCTACAATTATGCGGACCGCCATCTGAGGGGCTGTAACCCGGACTTCACCTTGATACAGGTTGTGCCCCCCTCCCCATCCTTAAGAAGACCCGCCTGCAGAGGATACAAACCACCCTCTATGCACCAGGGTCGAAAAGTTGAAACGTCCTCCTAGTGGGCCTGTACCCTACTTCACCCCATTCCTACCTTTTTACTGAAAATTATACTCTGTGCAACATCAAGAACCAGAAAAGTACTTTTGAATCCATGAGAGACAGGCCCCATTGTAAAACTGGTGCTACAGTAAACCACAACCAGTTTACTAAGGACATTTCTATGTGTAATTGATTTTTTTAACTACTCTCTGATTTCCCTCCGTATACATCTGTTCTATTCTCACGAGAACAATCCTTTTTCCACACTCCCCCTGGAGTAACCCTCTTTTCCGTTTTGAAACGTTCCCTACAGTGATCTGTGATAATAACTGTGAGATGAAACAGCCACTATAGAAGCTATTTCTGGTGCTTGTGTGTCTTTTTGAGGATATACTTAATTGAATTGAGAAACTACTGGGGCACACTTATGATGTAACTTGAGTTCTATGTGTATCATGTTCATAGATTTTGACTTATTGAATACCTTCCTAAGGCAATTAGCCCAGGACCATTTGTTTTCTATATCAACTAATTTCAGCTATTGACATTTTTTGGAGTTTATGTGATGCAGAACATTTTCTGAAATTAGCTATTCAGCTTCGATGTGTTGCACTTGTCAGGGCTCAAGGTTGCAATGTAAATAATGGTCTAAACTATGAATAAGTACCTAACAATTTCCACATTATAAACACAACATTGATAAAGTCAATGTGTTGGGGTTCAATATCCTAACTACAGATTCAAAGTGTAAAAGGGAAAACAAAAGACAGTTCGCCTTTATCAATCAATCAATCAATTTCACTGTATTCGATCTTAAAAATGTAAGATCATAAAAGTGCAGAAATATACATTATTCGCATTTTAAAATTACAATACATCACCCGCAAGTTTGAATAAAAGCAACAAAATGGGATACAGATAGGAAACATGTTAAAACATTATCTAAAGCATTAATTAAAACGTGGGGAATTCATTCAGTATCTAATAAAGTGCTTTAGTGCAATACAAGGACATCTCATTTACAAACAAGGTACAGTGAGCAGCAGGCCGTATAAAGTGCCAAACAGTGCCACTTTCTGTTAATATACAGTCTACCAGCTAAGTAATCCTCTTTTTGATAAAGTCATACATAAATATGATGCAACACAAAAGTTCACATATGGGTTTGGGAGCATTGGAGGAAAAAAAAGCTGGGCAACATTGTGCAAATTTATATTTTGAAAACAACGGGCACAAGAATAAATTTTGAAAGATATGAAATGGAGATTGGATTGAATGGATGTGCCATCACAGGGACAACCTGAGAGTCAATTAATTGAATATGGGAAGGCCAACATGCATGGAATGAGATTGAATCTAAATCTCAGGAGAACAAATCTATCTCAAATGTTAGATCTGGGTGTCTCTAGTTGGCAATGGTATTCACCCTTGTCCAAATAGGGACCCTTACTTCTAAATCAGGAAAAGGGGATTACACACCTTAATAATCCCTGCTCTCCACCTTGGTAGCTTGGCACGAGCAGACAGGCTTATCTCAGAGGCAGTGTGTTAAGCATTTGTGAATATACACGGTAATACAGTGATAACACTACAGATGGACACAACACCGGTTTTATAAAAATAAGTATTCTTTATATAGACTTAACACAAGACCACAAACAACAAAAATCCACAATACTATACTTAAAGCTGACATAAAGATGATAAAAAGTTGCTTAGTGCAAGGTAGTGATAAATGCGACAAAGTTCTCAACAAAGTACCTGGATGCATAACGCAAAGTGAACAAAATTCTTGCAAAAGGGGAGATGCGTTGGTTCCGTGATCCAGGGGAAAGGATGCATCGTGCCTCAATGCTTGCGCAGAGTAGGGGATGCGTCATGATCATTACCGGTGGGAGGTGATGCATAGATTCTCGGCCTGAGGGCCCGTTGCAATGTGCAAGATAGCGCCTTAATGCGGTGCGATGATCCGCCGGTTGCGATGTGAGAAGATGGCGCCCTTGATGCGACGATGCGATGATAATGCGTAGATGCCCTGGCAGCCTTGCGACGACTCTGTACTTTGGAGCCGCGACCTGCCCTGCGACACGCTCCTCCGGTGATGCAATGGCGACTCTCTCGATGGCGTCACGCTTCTACGGTGATGTGACAGCAGGCTGCTCCGATGAACACACGCTTCCTGGGAGATGCAGTGGCGGTACGCTTCTCCGGCGATGCGATGATGATTTCAGCTGCGGTGGCAACACGCTTCCTCTCGGTGAGTCGCGCTTCCAGCTCCCAGCGGCACGCATGAAGTCTTTTGTTCCTGAGACTTCAGCAGGAGGCAAGCACCGTTCAAGCCCTTGGAGAATATTCTGTAGATGATGACAGTCTTTAAAAAGTTCCTTCTCCTTTCCTTGGCAATGAAACAACCTCTGCAGGCCAACTCAGCAAACAGCACACTGACGGAGGGGCAGTCCAAACTCCTGCCGCTTCATTTCGTTCTTCTCCTTGGCATATGGTTTCTTGTTCCAGAAGTGATCTAAAGTTCTTGGGACTGGGACCCAATATTTATAACCCAAAATCCTTTGTTTTCTGAAGGCAGAGAGGCCTCTGTCAAGTCCAAACCAGGTCCTGAGCACTTTGTTGACATGATTCCTTCCTTCTATTCACTGTGCAGGGCAGAGACATCAGACACCCCATAGGAGGTGGAGCCAGCATAGGGGAGGGAAGGCACAGCCCTGGAACATTTTGATGACATGATTCCTTCTCTCCGTTCACAGTGCAGGGCAGAGACATCAGACAAGCCACAGGAGGTGGAGCCAGAATTGTAGAGGGAAGGCCCAGCCCTATTCAGGTCCCAGGTGCAACTCCTCCCTCCCATCTAGATGCAGATCTCTCTATTCACCACAGGGCTGCCCCAGCCTGTCTCCTGGAATCCCCCAGCCCTGTCAATCACAAACCCAGACAAGGAATACACAACCTAGCAGAGGCAGGTCTGGACAGTTAGGCAAGAAAGTACCTACTTTCTAAAAGTGGTATTTTCAAACACAGAATATTAAAACCAACTTTACTAAAAGATGTATTTTATTATTCTGAGTTCAGGTATATTAAATTCGAATTTCTACCATGTTCCCTGAGTCAGTTAGGATTATAAAATGGAATAATCTAACTGCCAATTCTAGCCTATGGAGAACAGGTAGCCTTGCAATAGTGAAAAACGAAAATGGACGTAATTCACCATTAGGACATGCTACACACACCAGAGCATGTCCTACCTTATACTTACAATGCACCCTGCACTTGGGCCTACCATAGGGGTGTCTGATATGAAGCAACGGGAAGGTTTAGGTATTGGTAAGTGGGTGCACTTGCCAAATCGACATCACAGACTGCACACAGGCCTTGCAATGGCAGGCCTGAGGCACACTTTACAAGTTGCTTCTGTGGGTGGCACAACCAGTGCTGCAGGCCCACCAGCAGCATTTGATTTACAAGCCCTGGGCATACATGGTGCACTGTACTAGGGTCTGACAAGTACTTCAAATAACCAAATCATGGAACCACTAATCTGTACATTAATTTAACATAGGGAGCACTTTCACTGTGGCACTGAATAGCAGTGGCACAGTGCCCAAAGCATATAACCAGCAAAAACATATCAAAGACATAGGAGTCAATGTAAAAATGGAAGGGAGACTCACGCCAATGATGCTAGGTCTAACATTAAACAACATCCTCGTATGCATCAGGACAGACACACTGCCAATGCTGCTCAAATTTTTGAAATAGTTGAAGACTCACCTCTACATTCAAAACTACATCACAGTTCATTCATGTAGGAAATTGTGTTATTGGTGGAGGGGGCTGCAACAACCATGTCCTTGTCAGCGTACCCACAAGAGTCACTTCATTAAACTGTGCGTAACCCTCTGGTAGCATGGCACAAAATCAGATAGGCTTAACTTTGAAGCAATGTTTAAAGTATTAATGCAGCACACAAGCAGGAATCAAGTGAAAACACAACACAAAACAAATCCATCACTAATATTGGAAAATAAAGTAACATTTAATAATTTGAGATCAAAATGACAAAAATGAAACCAGTAGAACCAGAGATATGCAATTTCAAAGATTTAAGTAAGTATAACACCCAAAAACACAAAGCGCCACTCAAGGTTATCTGTTCAGTCTAGGCCAGGAAAAAGTCACAAGTTCAGGCCGACTCTAATAGTCTGGGGGCTGGATACAGGTACCGGGTTATTCTTGCTAACAAAAAGTTACCATCTCAAATTTCAGTGCAAAGAGTCCAGTTCGCATCTGATAGGCCTTGAGGAGACGGAAGAGCCTAATGGATGATTATCATTGTCGTGCGAAGAGCAAGCCAGGCATTGCAGCAGTCATTGCTGGATCTTTGCATTAGCATTCATCGTGGGCTGTTACTGGTTTTTGCTGGTGGTTGCTGTAGTGTGAAGACATCAGATTTCTCCCTTTCTTTACAGAGGAAGCTCATCTGATGTGTGCCAAGGGACCAGGACCTGGGGAGGCATCTCTTGGTGATCAGGAACTCACTTGAGCAGACCTCAGGCACATCCAGTTGCAGGTCCTGACAGGTCCAGTGCAGCATGGTAGAAAGTTGTAGGGAGGCCTCTGGAGCTTGAGGTAGCTGAGCTCAGACCAGGAGACTAGCCACCTGACCCTTGGTGTCACTCTGACAGTCCTGGTAGCAAGGAGCAAGGCAGGCCTGAAGAAGCAGGGTAGTCTATTGACAGTACAAGGCAAGCTTTAAGTAGCAGAGCAGGCCTCTGGTAGCAGCAGGGCCTACTCTGAGGTACAAAGCATGTCTCCCCCGGGGCTGGTCCGACATAATAGCCCAGGTTGCTTTGAGTTCCCAGTCCAGCCCTGATCAACACCAGAGTATCAATGGCACACAATATCCTGCGCATAATATAAACAATAACATATCGACAGGTAACTCAGTCTCGATTTTCTACACATCACTCCACATATATGTACCTACGCGGTACAGAGATCTTCAAGGGAGTTAAGAATGGCAAGTGTGAAGCGCTGCTGCTTCTGTTACTGGGGAAAGATATTGCAGCAGCGCTGCAACCCCCCCCCCCCTCCCCCCCCCCAGTAACAAAACCGGTCCCTACCTCTCCAAATCTGGCCCCACCCTTCCATCCTCCCAGGGACACCCTGATGCCAGGTACGGCCAGGTACGGCCAGTCCGGCCCTCGTGCTGATATTCAGAGCACACACAGAACCACATAAACTACACCAAGGGAGCCCAAATCACATGGACCACGTATACTTTAGAAGGTGCTTTCTATGCTACAGTGAGCGAGGGCTTGTAGGGGCACATGGGCTTCTAACATTTTCATGATAAGCCAAAGCGGATACTGGATGGCTCCGAAGACGTCCCCGGTAATAGAAATATGCACAGGCCTATGGCTGTCCGACCTGACACAGACATCTTGATTTAGAAGACCCTGAGGTGAGGTAGGGCCTGTAGATTTGCCACTACTTTTCTCCAATCGGATGCCTTAGGCCAAACTCTCCAGTGGTGGCTGCTTCTGAGCACCCTGATTAGAGGAGATGGTCCCTGTTTGTCACAAGTGTATACCTCTGACGTCACGTGGATGGCTTCAGGCGCAGGGTATGTTTGTTAAAGCTGTAACAAGCAACAGCCTTTCTCGCTGTGCACTAGGGGCGGAGACCTTGGGAGCCAAAAAATTGGCCCACCCACTGGCCTCGCCAGAGGCCAACCGGCCGATTGCCCGCCTTATCAATCCGAGTCTGTGGCTTATGGGGTCTAATAAACAGAGTGAGTTTGTATTATAGGCCCGGCGCTGAATTCCGAGCCGCCTGACATCAACAGGCATAAACTTGAGACCCGAGATGTAGGCGTTAAAGCTGAATAATTCACTGAATTAAAAACATTACATACCGAAGGTTCACCCTGAATGAATATGAGCAGAGGTAATAAAATGTGCCACATAACGCAAATCTCTACCAAAAACATTAAACTGGGGTTTTTTTTGTTTTTGCAAACTGGCGAACGGTTCTGCAAATCGTAAAAACGCTCTGTTCTTGCTTTACAACTTCCCCTTTAGAAGTGTCCCCAGAACTTTAAAAAACAACCAAAAATCTTAGCCCGAGCACGAGACCGGTTTCAAATCATTAATACGCTTGGGCGCGGATTATTTGGGATAATACCACCCTTTAGCCGAGAATATTCATTGCACACCAGGCAGAATGAATAGAGGAAAGCTTTTTACCTGAGGAGAGACGGAAGGAGACGTGACTTTGCGAAGTTGCTTGCAGGCTGGCTGCTTTGGGGGTGTCCATGGGGGCGTTACCTACCCTGTCCCACCCTGCAGATCACTGCTGATGGCACGCAGTTGGCGCTCAAAACCTGAGCGTGCGCGCATCACTGCGACTGCGCACGCCTAGCCTCGGTCTCTGAGGCACAGGGCGCGCTTCAATGATGGCTTGTCGCCCGTGCAGAGAGCCAGCGATTCCAGTGCATGGGCCATTGTCATTATTATGACACTCCTCTTCCGAGCCCCCCCCCCACTGCGGGGGCTGCGTGGGTTACGCCCCTGTCTGCAACTCCGTAGACAAAGGCTCAGCTCGACATTAATGTGTAAAGGTGACTTAGTGAATACGTGAGGGAATGGGTAAATGGCTGGATGGATTAGTGAAAGGATAAATGGATGAATGATGGGTGAATGGATGGATAATGAGAGAATGGATGGATGGATGGATTTGTGAGTGGAAGGATGGAGGAGGTTAAATAGATGGATGTATGGGTGGAAGGTTAGATGGATGGGTAAAAGGGTGGATGGGTCAGTAAAATGATGGCTGAATGAGTGAAAGCATGGATGATGGGCGAGTGAATGGGTGGATGGATGAGAGAAATGATGGATGGATTGATAAGTGAAAGGGTGAATGTATGGATGGGTGAGTGTAAGGGCGTATGTAAGGATGGACAAGTGAGTGAAAGGGATGGTAGATGAACAAATGGATAGATAGATGAGTGAATGGGTAGATGGATGAAAGATGGATAGATGAGTGATAGGGTCAATGGATGGATTCATGAGTGGATGAGTAAATGGATGAGCGGGTGGATGGGTGAAGGATGGATAGAAGGATAGGTGGCTAAGTAAAAGGGGAATGGAGAGAGAAAGGGAGGATGGTTGGATGAGTGAAAGCATGGATGAATGATTGGCAGAATGGATGGGCGCATGAATAAGTAAAAAAAAGAATGTAAAAATGGATGAGTTTAATAATGCATACATGACTGAAAGGGAAGGTGGAGAGCTTGAAGAAAGGATGGACGGATGGATAAATGATTGAAAACTTGAATGGGTGGATAGATGAGTAACTTGATGGATGGATGAATGAGTGACTAGATGGATGGATGGGTGGAAGAGTGGATGGATGGGTGGAAGAGTAAGTAGATGAGTGAAAGGATGGATTGGGTGAAAGGGTGGAAGGATATTGGATGGATGAGTGAAAGGGTGGATCGAGGGATGGATGAGTGAAATTATGGATGGAAGGATAGATGATAGATATTTTTGCAAATGGTTGAAAAGGTTTGGACTGGATGGGCACACAGATGGAAGGACAGAATGAATGGTGAAAGACTGAATGATGGATGAAAAAATTAATAGATGACAGAATGTAAGTTTGAAATGGTGGATATCCGGGATTTGATGGAAGGATGAATGACTAGATCCTTGGACAAGAGAACTCTTCGGAGGAGGGTTGTGATGACTTACTTTGCTTTCTTGATGCCATAAGAGCTTTAGTTTAAAGTGGGAGGTATTCAAATTGTTTGGGTACTCCCTTCCCATATGTTACTATTCTGTATTTGCTGTGCACCTATGTTTTTGATCTATACATCATGCATATAACATTTTTCGTGACACCCAACTGCTACTTGAATGTTACTCTAGTAATTACAAATGTTTGCATGTTTTGTTTTAGGTGTAAGGTTTGAGGGAGTGTCTCATATTGTCATAAGCTGTGCTTGTGATGTGTATTATGTTTGTAGCAATAGGCAAGGCGTCAAAAATAAACTATGTAATAGTGTATAGGCAGTGCCTTCATTAAGAGAGCTGCAAGGAAAAGCCCCTTTGTGACTTCCGTCTACTAGTGCAACTCTCTGCGAAGCCCCCATAAGCAAAGTCAAATTCCATATTTTAAGTTCCACTTGCTGAAACGCCCATAATGTGTTCCCTATAGTGGTTTCATCATAGTAATCCTCCTTTTAGTTCACCCATGCGTGCCGCTTTACTTCTTGCAATGGCACTCAGATATGAGATGCTAGTAACAAAGTCTATCCAAGCAGATCTTCCTGACCATTTCTCTCATCAAACATGTCTGCTCAGGACCATGACTTTTAAACAAAATATCAGACTGTACAACCCAGTGCAGTAACCATATGAATAGATTATTATCATATGAAATACCACAAAAAGACCTGTATAGTTGCTCAAAGCAGTGTGCATACTGAAAAACCGTGAAGTGCGCAATCATCTCAACCTAATATAAACTTATTTTGACTTGTACTTGTGGTTGTCTATTTACTTACTTTTATACTATCACGCAACTTCCTCTGATGTGTCTGTAAAACGTACCTTTTGTCCTGAATTTAGACTTTCTGTCCTGAATTTTTGTCCAGAATTTTTACACTTACCATCCTGAATTTGCACCCATGCCAGTTGGTCACCCCACTGGCCAGTGTTGGCACTCACCGTGGACTCTCAACTCCCTATAGGCTGTTCTTGGCCTTGCCTGATTTGGTGTCGCATTCACTGTGTAGTTCCCGGTGTCGTTCATCCGCAGGTCTCGGATGCTCATGGTCCCGTTGACGTACCCGGTCTCCCGGCCCGTGTACAGGGGACCGTTTAACTGTCCAGTGCCAGCAGGTTGATAAGTGATGATCCGTTGTGTTTCAGACACTTTTGTCTCTTTGTACCAGGAGACAGACAGTAGATTTGTAGTCACTGGGCAATCGAGGATGGCCGTCTCTCCCACCGCAGCTGTGACCAAACCTGCAAAGGTAACCTGCCCCGCCGTCCCCGGGGTCCAGACGCAGAGCCAGGCTGGAAGGGAGGAGAGAAGAGAAGAGGAAAACCTGAACCTGCTGGAGAGTGAGGACTAGTTTGAAACTTCTAACTTTACTCATATGTCAGTACACATTTCCTTTCAATCACTGGAAATGTGTGATACTTATTCAGGAATGTTGAACAGAAACAAGCACTAGCAAAGCAAATAAGTCTGGTTCTATTGTAATTTCTAGACATAGGTCAACATACGTATTATTTCAGAATACCCTACTGAGTGGTGCATGTACTCTGCCTCTAAAATTATTGCAAAAGCAACAGGTGATGGACAGAATGCAGAACAATGTCATGCATTCACCCCAGTAGAGAGATTAGGGCCTAAATCCATCATTTTTTTGCTCACAATGCCATTCCAGTTTGAACCCAGCAAATCGGTCTTGACCCTGTGCCCCATGGGAACAGTCCAGCTCGAACTGCCAAGCCAGGTAACAAGCATCCAAGGATCGGTTTCGTGCTTTCAGCTCTCATCAGCCTGGATAGCTTGAATCCAGTAGCATGGAGAGTCCCGGACTCACGTCTGAGCATACCCGTCCCACTCGGGGTGACAATTGCAAAAACAACAGGTGATGGACAGAATGCAAAACAATGTCATGCATTCACCCCAGTACAGAGATCTGGGCCTAAATCCATCATTTTTTTACTCACCATGCCATTCCAGTTTGAACCCAGCCATATGCAAATCAGTCTTGACCCTGTGCCCCATGGGAACAGTCCAGCCCGAACTTCCAAGCCAGGTTCTCCCTGGACTGGAAACAAGCATCCAAGGACCGGTTTCGGGGTTTCAACCCTCTTCAGCCAGGATAGCTGGATTCCAGTGGCATGGAGAGCACAGGACTCACGTCTGAGCATACCCATCCCACTCGGGGTGCCAATTGCAAAAACAACAGGTGATGGACGATGGATTAAACAGAGATCTGTGACTGGGGGTGAATGTTTTGCCATTGTGCAACATTCCGTCCATCATATTGTGTGTTTTGCTGGTCACCCTATGTGGGAAAGGTATGCCCAGACGTGGGTCCCGTGCTCACTACGCCACTAGAGTCAAGCTATCCTGGCTGAAGACGGCTGATAGCCAGAAACCGTTCCTAGGATGCTTGATTCCGGTCCAGGAAAGACATGACTTGGCAGTTCGGGCTGGACTGTTCCCACGAGGAACAGAGGAACTTGACGAGGCAGAAGCAACTCCACCATAGCAAAAGAAAATCCATTACGGTCGGGGAAGCGGGAGAGCGTGTCATCCTGGTTTTATTTATTTATTTATAACATTTATAGAGTGCACTGTTACCAAACGGTGTCCTGGTGCTGAATGAAAGCTTCCCTAGCCTGGCCTGAACTTACTGCTCGAAAAGCCATGTTTTCAAATTTTTGCGGAAGGTCATTAAATCTGTGATCTGTCTAAGAGCAAAGGGCAGAGCATTCCAAGCCCTCGCAGCCCCCAAGATAAAGCTTCTGCCACCCCATCGAGCTTTCCTTATCCAAAGGGTAGCGATCAGCCCCAGATTGGCTGACCTAAGATGTCTACCTGGCCGGTACCATTGAAAGTACTGTGTTAGAAACGCCGGGCCAAGCCCCCGAAGGGCCTTGAAAACTATGCATGAGGCTTTAAAGGAGATCTGTTTCCGCACTGGGAGTCGGTGCAGCTTCACCAATTCCTGGGAGACGGAGGCAAACTGTGGTACGCCTGTGATAAGACGAGCTGCTGCGTTTTGCAAGGCCTGTAGTTCGAAAAAAAGCCACCGCAGACACAAAATAGAAAAAACAAAACATTATGCTTGGGAAGTGCATTTCTGTCGTGGCTCCAAGCTGTCGTGCCTGCAAGCATTAACAACAAGAAGCGTTCACCATTGCTGAAGCCGGCGCCCTGCGAGTGCTGTGTGGGGGCATCCACTGTTAAAGTCAAAGCCCGCTTGGCATACTGGAAATAAAAACAAGAAGTGGAGCCTTTGTTATGCGCTCTGTCGTGCCTGCTTCAGCAAGACATGAATTAAGGTAATAGTGCTCCCTAACTGCTAATGAAAGCTAGAGTGTAAGGACACATGCAAGAGGGTCTGTCCTCACGGGAGGTAACAACAGAACAGAGGGAGGTGCTAAGGAGGGACTCCTAAGACTCTTCACAATCAATAGCCATCATTTACAAAGGACAGAAAGAGCAGCCAATTGGAAAGATCGGTGGAGAAGGGGAGGAGCTTAATGTCCATACCTGAAACAGCATGTCTCAAACACACAGGGCAAGTTCTGCCTAGGCGAGACCTAAACAATTTAAAAGCAATCACAGACATGGTGGTCTCCTGACCTCACCATGCCACCATCCCTGTGATGGCTGTGATTCCTACTGGGTCACACACTGTGACCTACCTCATTAATATTCACAAGCCAGGTCGATTTACGACCCACAAGGAATCCCTAAATGAAACTCAATGAGTTTCATACAGTAGGAATACTGACTTCCTAATTGTGATTCAGAGAGAATTGCAATTAGGAATTCAGTATTCCTAATGTTTGTACATCTGGCCCTTTATGTTACGGATGGACCTGAGGCCCAATACTCAGGGGCATTGATTTGTGCTGCAAATCTAGCAAGGAGGTTTCACATATGTATTGTGTAAGGCATATGTTAAAGCTAATAAACATTTAAGAATGAATTGTAATTACGCTATGATTTAGTCTGCAAAGAAGTATTTTGTTACATGGATTCTCACAGAGTACTTACAGGTTTGGTTTTCTTATCACCTCTGACAAACCCTCGAGGTGAGGAGTTGCAGTGTGCTAATTCTTGTGAGACCCTTTGAGCAGGGGTTTATATTGGGGTTGATATTGTTTTGCCAACAGTAATTCTGTACACATTTCCAATCGTATGACTTCAATGGTTGCTTTGTGGGAGAGTGGGAGACAGTGGATTATTATTTGGGGTGGATAGAGGTCCACCATAAGTTATAATGCCACTATAATGGTTAGGTCCGGTAAAGTCTTCAGTAACTTAAACATGAGCTCAAACCCTGGAAGCTGTAGGCCAGAGCAGACAGGCTAAACTTAATAAAATGTGTAAAGCATTTAGAAGTTCAAAAACTGTTTTAAAGGTTGTTAATACAACAAAATGAAAATCCCACTCCAATATATATAAATAGAAGATATTTTAATAAACAAAAGGAACCCAAAACAAATAAATATCCAAAAAGGGGAACTGGATATATTTTTTTACTTTTCAATAAAAATTGAGCCAAAAAGCATTAGGAGCTAGCCTCTGTTATCTGGTTGTGCTTGACTGGGACCTAGATGCGATATAAGGCTCCATAATGGAGCATGGGTCAGTTACAAGAACCAAGTTCAACCTGGTCAGCAGTTTTACCTTCTGTCTTAATCTCTGAAATGGACGTCAAAAATTGTCAGTGGGGCAAGGCAGCAGACTGTGACCTAAAAGAGCCCCAGAAGGCCTCATGGGTGTTGGATATGGTACACCCAAGGAAGGTACCTAGATAGCTGCATTCTAATGGCACCTTCACCTGATGAAGAGTTTTAAGTCTGGACTTAGTCAATTATTTGGATCTCTGATTCCTCTGGTGGGGCAAGGCTGTGAACTGCACCTCAACAGGGCTCCAGGGAGCCTGATAACCTCCCTGCGAAGTCCCACTGAAATGGATTTGCTGCTGTGGGAAAGCTCAGAGTGAGCAAGAGCAACCTGCACCTTCATCGGATTTATTTGGCAAATTTGTTCCTGCTCGCCAGAGGTCTTTGTAGCCAAAAATCTTTTAAAGTCCCAGCATTTGCAGGATTTCAGGAGCAATATACTTTGCACAGCCAAGGGTACTTGGACCAGCACTTGGCGGTCAAAACTCACTCCAGCAGAAGGCACCAGCAGTGTCCAAGATAGGTCCAGTTGGAACTGGTTTGCTGTGCTCGGTTGGAAAAAGGCTTCCAGCAGCTTCTTATGTCCCTGTATCTATTTTTCCTGGTAATAAACAATATTTTATTTTTGAAAAAAGTTTTGTTTTTTAATTAATTTATCATTTTCCAGAATAGGAAGAAGCATGGACAATAAACCTTATGTCATCAGAGAAAGGTGTTTAAACTCCTTGCCCCCAATGTGTAACAATATGTGAACATGTCTAGGTCAAGTGTGCAAAGACCACATAAGCTGTGGGCATTGAGAGGATCGCCTGCGGTTAAGCCTGTCTAGAGTGCTTGGGATGACTTATGCCCTGTGGAAGAATGTAAAATAAAGATGTTGATGCCTGTGGTTGATGGAGGCGAACTTGTCCATTAGTGGGTGGCCTAAATCATGTTCCCATTTCTCCATAACCTTCCCATCCTGTGTTGCTTTCATGGTCATGCAGCCTCCCACCCTATATATCAGGGATTAATAATGTCAACTGAGCTAATAGGTAAGAGGGAACGTGAGCATGCAGAGTGACATGCAGGCGCCGCAGAATAAAATGGTTCATAAGTGTGACATTTGAAAATCTAATGTCGGCAGTATTGTCTTGTAGTTCCTACTAATCCGTAGGACCTGCGCATTTGTTTGACAACACAAACTAGGAGTTCACTGTCTAGACTGATTCCAGACACCCCAGCAGGATAAGTCGGCTGATAGACCAGCTAGCTCAAAGTGCCACCAAAAGCCCCCTTAACCTTACAGGGGAGCGAATGGTTTCTGGGAACTACTGAACATGACAACCCTGACCCCTCAGGGATCATGGACACAGTACAGAGACTTTCACTGAGTCACTCGTGCTTACTTACTCTCAGAGAGGAGAACAGAGAATACACAGTGGGACATTTTCAATACGTTTATTGAACCAAGATTAGCCTTGTATAAAATATGTGAGCTGCAATGATTGATAGACAGAAGCAGATAAACGTGATCACAACCACCAATAGTGTAAATAGTATGTATAGTTCTACCATGGTGCTTAACCAGTGCACATATGAAGGCATATAAAACAAGGCAGTAATCAAGCGTATTCTTACTATGCGTACCCTACTAAGGGTACCTAGAAGTGTGTGTAGATGTAGAGCCAATAATCCCCCTAAGGGAGTATCCAACCACAATACCTGATGGGAGAGAATGAAGGCCCCCGTCTTGGTCACAAACTGGACAGCCCTCATGAGATGTCAGACCACTGCATGGTGATGACTCAGCATGCAGGGGCCCTCGGTGTCAGCTAAAGTGCCTCCTCTTCCAATCTATTGCGATGCTCATCTTTTATAATAGAAAGCAGACTTGCGATGTGCATATATGTTAGTGATGTTTTGTATATATAGATAGCTGTATCGCGCAATGGATAAAGACAGAGATGACATTTGTACATAGTGTGAAAAGAGACCTTGTACATGATGTTCAGGGCATTGTGATAATATTTTACAAAGCTAGATCTGTAAACAAGTTTAGTTTTGGAGAAACTAATCCAACACTTTCGTGCACGCAAATATGTGGAAATGTTCAAGGCTGAAATGTTATTGTAAGTGCAATGTAAGAAATTACCTGCTTCGCTAAATGGGCCAAACCCAGTAATATAACACCCACTCCTCATACTAAGGGGCAATATCTAAAAAATTTCTAAAAAGCCAGCAAATCATTTTAAAAATGTTTTAAAAAAAACATTAAAAAGCAGACGTATCTTAAACATGTCTGATATGAGCGGAATCGCACATGTATTTAAGACCATATGTTCAGGACTGTTAACCCCTTTTCATGCTGTCCTTGGAATCTTTCCAAACTTCGTGCATTTGGTGTTTGGTGGTCTGCCCTTAATTCTAGCACTCGTGGCAGGAATCCTATTTTTATTACTATTACTATTACTACGCTATGGCAAGCCTATCCACCAGCATCACTCCCAGCAACTTGGAGAAAGCTCTCCTAGAATGGAAGTGCAGTAAGTGCATAGTGTAACTCTTGGGCATACCTCATCTACGGAAACGTAATACAACATGGTTTCTGTCATTTAGACCAATCTGGCAAGATTGCATCTTACCTGTTCTACTCTGCCTGCTTTGCGATAAAGAATGCATGCTAGACATCTGTCCAACACTCCCATCAGTCATGCCAATGGAAATCGATACTCTCCTGGACCCGATAACGGCTCATGCTCAGTGTCCCAGAGGCTACCAATCCTGATGACGGCATTCGTTGAGATCTCGCAGACGCTTCCTGCTGCTGCTGAGGTACGAGATGGATCAACAGGCACACAGGTAATAACGGACGAGAACATTGCTGCGGCATCCTGTGCAGAAGGCGATGCTTCACATCTATGTGCAGTTAACCTTCTAAACAAGGTATTCCAACTCTCACCGACATCAGTAGAGGATCTTTTGTCTACAGGAGTATATGATTTCATGTTTTCACCAGACCCATACACTGACTTTGATTCGGCTCACAGTGTACCGGGGAAGCTATGAATTTGGCCTCCATATTTCCAAAACAGAACAACGCTTGGAACTCTTCCTAGAATTGACTTTTTTCTAAATTTGAAAATACATGGCAATTCAATCTGCTTACAGTAGAACTATTCATATTGAACGGACTTCTTTAATTACTTCCGGGGACACACTGTCACCTTATCTACAACTATTTCATTTAGTATCATGTTAACAAAAAGGGCTTTGTTCTAGAATAATTTTCAACCATTTCTTCATATGTATATATTTCTATTCATTCATATTGCATTTATTTCAGATGGATCACTGACATAATATCGTCGACCACAATATCGAGTTACAAAAATAACGGCGATAAAATATCGACTACAATTATATCGACATCCAATACTTAATTAAGAAACTACAAATATATCGACTACAAATTATCGACTATAATAATTATCGAAATCAACAATATCGAAAGACAAAATATCGAATAAACAAATATCGAGTATTAAAAAAATAAACATTACCCAACAAAAATATCGAAAGCAAATATATAGATATCACTAATATCGAAAATAATGGTATATCAACACTATGAAAAATACCTAAAACATTTTAAATACAATACAACTATATATTTTAAATATATAATACACTCCAAAAGATATATATTACAGATAATAATTTTTTTTTGAAAAACATACAAAAAAAGGAAACATTTTAACCACATATCATCCAAACATTGCAGTGAATTTAAAAATAAACATAATACTTTTAACATATAGTTGCTAAATATCATTACATATATTTTAAAGAGAACAAAGAACAACCCAGGTTTACTGCAGAAGTCTTAAGTCAATAAAATTTCAACAACACCAAACAAAGCTATTAAATTGAAAAAAATTCAAACCAACCAAGAAAAATCTCCCACTCCTAAATCATCCAATCAAATGAAGCAACTAATCAAATACACAGTATGAAAGGATTATTTTCCTACTGCTATTTCCTGCTTCTAACTCTAAAGAAAGAAGAAGGTGACACTACTTTTCCAGACAAGACTCCTACAGAAATAATTCAAGTAAGTTAAACTAATTTGTAAATAAAACAAAAGTCTTAGACTAAAATTTCAACTATTTCTCAAAATATTTTAAATAACATTTCTTTTTTACCTTTTACATTTCTTCTACAGACATCTCCAAAACACAGCAATAAACCTTTAACAGATTATTTACTACAAAATTCTAATTGTAAGTATATTTAAATGTTCTCATACACACCACCTGCATTAATGAAACGTACATTTCTAATACACATTTTATCTTTATTCTATCTTCTTAACAAAAATTTTTAAGACATCCAAAAATTACTCCATCAAAGCTAAATACTCCACTAATGAAAAAAGTAAGTATATATTTTAAAGTATTTAAAAACCCTAAAATGCTAACTACAAGACAGCTTCCCCCTACAAACCTCTCAAAATGTTTTAAAAGAAAATAGAATTACCAAGTTTTTAAAATTTCTACCAACAGAAATAAAACAATGAAATAGAAGAAAAAGCTTGAAAACACCTTCTGAACATTTCAAATTTCACAAACAATAAATGTAAGTACAATCATTGAAATATGAATGCATTACAAACATGTATAGCAGTATTTTATCTTAAAATGTATTTCTTTCTAATCTTTCCTAGCACAACAAATATAAACATGACTGAAGGTGCAGAGTTTGTTATGCCTCAGAAAAATAAGCTATTACTATGTTATATGGGGTATGTGTATACGCAAGAAAAACAGTCAGGACGTAAAGTATTTTGGAAATGTAGTAAATACTACTCTAACAAATGCTATGGTAGAGCTACAACAGAAGAAGCTAATGTACTATCTACCAAGGAACACAATCACCCCCCTAACGTAACTGAAATTGAGGTCAGGGATGCCCTTGAAAGCATAAAAGAAGCTACTACAAGGACTGACAAACCAAGAACTCAAATATTATCGGTGATAAGATCCTGTGGGACCCAATGAGCCCAAATTGATTTATGCTGCAAATCTAGCAGGGAGGTCTCACATATGTATTGTGTAAGGCATAGGTTAAAGCTAATACACATTTAAGAATGAATTATAATTACTCTATTATTTAGTCTGCAAAGAGGTATTTTGTTACATGGAAACTCTAAGGGCCCGATTCACAGACTAACTTAAGACAAAATCGTAAACTTACTAATTTTGGTATTCACAGAAGGCATTACGTAGTAGTAAAGTTTGGATTTTGTCTTAAGTCTGTTTTAAGTCTTTATTAAGTCTGTCTTAAGTCTGTCTTAAGACAAACTTAAGACAAAATCCTAACTTTACTACTACTAAATGCCTTCTGAGAATACCAAAAGTAGTGAGTTTAGGATTTTGTCTTAAGTTAGTTCTGTGAATCGGGCCCTAACAGAGTACTTACAGGTTTGGTTTTCTTATCACCTCTGACAATCCCTTGAGCTGAGGATTTGCAGGGTGTTAATTCTTGTGAGACCCTTGGAGCAGGGGTTTATATTGGGGTTAATATTGTTTTGTCAACAGTAATTTTGTACACATTTCCAATTGTATGACTTCAATGGTTGCTTTGTGGGAGAGTGGGAGACAGTGGATTATTATATGGGGTGGATGGAGGCCCACCACAAGTTATAATGTCACTATAATGGTTAGGACCGGTAAAGTCTTCAGTAACTTAAACATGAGCTCATACGGTAAAGTCTTCAGTAACTTAAACATGAGCCAAACCTTGGTAGCTGTAGCACAGAGCAGACAGGCCAAACTTAATAAAATGTGTAAAGCATTTAGAAGTTCATAAACAGTTTTAAAAGTTGAAACTTACAACAAAATGATAAACCCATTCCAATATACATAAATAGAATATATGTTAATGAACAAAATGACACCAAAACCAATAAATATCCAAAAAGGGGAACTGGATGTATGATCTTTTTTTACTTTTCAATAAAAATTGAGACAAAAAGCATTAGACGCTAGCCTCTGTTATCTGGTTGTGCTTGACAGGGACCTAGATGCGATATAAGGCTCCGTAATAGAGCATGGGTCAGTTACAAGAACCAAGTAGAACCTGGTCAGCAGTTTTACCCTATGTCTCAGTCTCTGAAATGGATGTCAAAAATTCTCAGTGGGGCAAGGCAGCAGACTGTGATCTAAAAGAGCCCCAGAAGGCCTCATGGCTGTTGGATACAGTACACCCAAAGAAGGTACCTAGATGGCTGCATTCTTATGGCACCTTCACCTGATGAAGAGTTTTAAGTCTGGACTTGTCACTTTTTTGGATCTCTGATTCCTCTGGTAGGGCAAGGCTGTAAACTGCAGCTGAACAGGGCTCCAGGGAGCCTGATAACCTCCCTGCGAAGTCCCACTGAATGGATTTGCTGCTGCGGAAAAGCTCAGAGGGGGCAAGAGCAACCTCAATCTTTGGCCCAACAGCAATGCACCTTCATCGGATTTATTTGGCAAATTTGTTCCTGCTTGTCAGTGGTGTCTTGAGCCAAAAAGCTTTTAAAGTCCCAACATTTTCAGGATTTCAGAAGCAATATACTTTGCACAGCCAATGGTACTTGGACCAGCACTTGGGGGTCAAGACTCACTCCAGCAGAAGGCACCAGCAGGGTCCAAGATAGGTCCAGTTGGAACTGGTTTGCTGTCCTCTTCAGGAAAAGGGCTTCCAGCTGCTTGTTATGTCCCTGTATTTATTTTTCCTGGTAATAAACACTATTTTATTTTTGAAAAAAGTTTTGTTTTTCAATTAAATCATCATTTTCCAGAACAAGAAGAAGCATGGACAACAAACCTTATGTCATCAGAGAAAGGTGTCAAAAACCTTACCCCCAAAGTGTATCTATATGTGAACATGTCTAGGTCAAGTGTGCAAAATGCACATAAGCTGTGGGCATTAGAATCCTCTCCTGCGGATAAGCCTGTCTAGAGTGCTTGGGGTGACCTATGCCCTGTGTAAGAATGTAAAATGAAGACATTGATGCCTGTGGTTGGGGGAGACGAACTTTGCCTGCAAACAGCAGTAATACAACTCCTTGTCCGTTAGTGGGGGGCCTAAATCATGTTCCCATTTTTCCCTAACCATCCCATTCTGAGTTGCTTTCATGGTCATGCTTAGAGATCAGTCTCCCACCCTCTATATCAGGGATTAATAATGTCAACTGAGGTAATAGGTAAGAGGGAATGTGAGCATGCAGAGTGACATGCAGTCGCCGCAGAATATAATGGTCCATAAGTGTGGCATTTGAAAATCTAATGTCGGCAGTATTGTCATGTAGTTCCTACTAATCCGTAGGACCTGCACATTTGTTTGACAACACAAACTAGGAGTTCACTGTCTAGACTGATTCCAGACACCCCAGCAGCATAAGTCGGCTGATAGACCAGCTAGCTCAAAGTGCCACCAAAAGCCCCCTTAACCTTACAGGGGAGCGAATGGTTTCTGGGAACTACTGAACATGACAACCCCGACCCCTCAATGATCGTGGACACAGTACAGAGGCTTTCACTCAGTCACTCGTGCTTACTTACTCTCAGAGAGGAGAACAGAGAATACACAGTGGGATGTTTTCAATACGTTTATTGAACCAACATTAGCCTTGTATAAAATATGTGAGCAGCAATGATTAATAGACAGAAGCAGATAAACGTGATCACAACCACCAATCGTGTAAATAGTATATATAGTTCTACCATGGTGCTTAACCAGTGTACATATGCAGGCATACAAAACAAGGCAGTAATCAAGTGTATTCCTACTATGCTCACCCTACTAAGGGTACCTAGAAGTGTGTGTAGGTGTAGAGCCAAGAATCCCCCTAAGGGACGATCCAACCACAATACCTGACGGGAGAGAATGAAGGACCCCGTCTTGGTCACAAACTGGACACCCCACACGAGATTTCAGACCACTGCTTGGTGAAGACTCAGCATGCAGGGGACCTCGGTGTCAGATAAAGTGCCTCCTCTTCCAATCTATTGCGATGCTCATCTTTTTTAATAGAAAGCAGACCTGCCATGTGCGTATATGTTAGTGATGTTATGTATATATAGATAGCTGTATCGCGCAATGGATAAAGACAGCATTGACATTTGTACATAGTGTGAAATGAGACCTTGTACATGATGCTCAGGGCATTGTGATAATAATGTGCAAAGCTAGATCTGTAAACAAGTTTAGTTTTTGGGAAACTAATCTTGCATGCAAATATGTGCAAATGTTCACAAATGAAATGTTAATGTAAGTTCAATGTAAGAAATTAGCTGTTTCGCTACATGGTCCAAACCCAGTAATATAACACCCACTCCTCATACTAAGGGTCAATATATAAAAAATATTTAAAAAAGCCAGCAAATCGTTTTAAGAATGTTAAAAAAACAACTTTTAAAAACATCTAAAAGGGGGCCTTCCATTAAAATATTCATTAGAAAGTATTTAAATCAGAATACTTTTTGAAATCCCAAGTCCCCTGAAAGCCATGGAACATAGATAAAGAAAAAAGCTGCTTTGGATCATTTTGTTCAAAAGCTAGGCCAAATTGTTCACACACAGAAAAAGCCAATTATTTATGTGTTCCGAGTGGCAAACGCAACATTCCTGTTGCCCAAAACCACAGACTATGTTCATAGAGGCGCACCTCGAAGAAGGTTTATGGAGCAAAGGTGATTCCTTCCAGTTCCCACGTTTTCGGCAGAGCTGTTCTTTCACATTATAAAGAGCTGAAGCATCCCATGGGTGGCTCTAAGAATGCATCCATCATCAATGGAGTACACAGGGGCAACAATGCACATGGGCCTTTAAGGGGTCACTCAGTACATCAATGTCCGGTGGCACAACCAATTTTGATCTGAGACATATATGCAGGACGCATTCACGGCTGCAAAGCACCATAGGATAACAGATTGTATGCAGTCAAGCCACATAGACCTGAAGTATAAGAACCAGTGGTTTTTCAATTCATGAAGCAGAGGTGTGTTGAAGCAGTGTGCCATGTGCTCACGGCGACGCAGCACCAGCAGTCTTGTCCTCATTCCGAGTTGAACTAGTACACCCATTGCAGAGCAGATCATATAAAATCAAGATTCCCGCAACAAGTAGTAGGACAAGTGGGAGCCCTCGAAAAAGTCTTCTCAACACTGAGTGAATGAAAGATGGCATACCTTCAAAAATTGTCTGGAAGGCACTAACTAGATCAGAGCCGATGTATTTTAAAAAGTACACTATTCCCTTTGTAACAGACATGTCAAATGTATAATAGATCAACTCCCCAAAATGCAGACGGAAGCTAGTGTAGAGTAGTGTCTGTATCTCAGACGAGGACCTTGCAACCTGGAGATTAAACGTCTCTCTGGCTGAAGTTAAGGCACTATCCGTTTGAAAAAGCATGGCTTTCAGTGTGCTCAGGGAATCAAGCTGTATGTTGGAAAAAAAAAATGAAAACCAAAGCGTAGCCTCCCTAACTGTGCGGGCAGGTGGAAACAGTACTTGTTTACAACAAGCCACTATGGAATTAACAGTCACTAGATGACCAATGCCTGGGTCCATTCCTCAGCAACCTTGATCATTCAATTTCAAATAACTCCCATTTGAGAACAGCCTGAACACAGGATGATTCACTGCAGCTGCAGAACCCTTCAGATAATAAGAGAAGCTCACTACCGAAGCATTGCATGCCTCGTGGAGAGAAATGTCCTTGCAAACTAAGGATCCACTTAAAGCATCTAGACTGTCGGAGCCACTAAGAAAAACCTCTATGTCCCAGTTCCTCCATCTAAACCTGAACAGTAATTCCCAATACTCATGCACATAACCTTCCCCTAGCGCTTCATATCTGCCCATCTGTTGGTATTCGGAGACAATAATGGAATTGGAAAGTCGTGACCGGTAGGGTGATGTAATCATGGATTATATAGTTAGTGTATAGTGTCTCAGACCTGGTGAAAGGTAATTGGTCTAGTTTTTCAATGTGCAACATGATATATTTTGCTTCTATGCTTACCATTTCTATCTTTCTGTCCGTTCAATCGTATGCAGAAAGCAGATTTGTACTGTTGATGTAATGCCATGGCACGTGACCAGAACATAACATTTCAGCTCAGTATTACAATTGACCATAAATGTGGCTGTCCTTGTTGTAAAATAGACATGTCTTGCTATATTTTGTCAATTGCAGTAGACACTATGTTGCCCAGAGAATAAATTCTGGATTGAAATGTGGTCATACTGTTGTCAACCACAGCCAAAGCCTTTTCTAAATTAACCCTGTTGATCCTGCACAATCTCTCCGCATCTCCCTGTTTGAAACTTTTCCACAGCTCATTGTCTATTCCGTACAAAAACTGCTTTTGACGTGGGTTCCGTACACCTAATAAAAAATCCATGATATCCATGTCATCAGAAAGAAGTGACAAGTGTTGCTTCACCTGAGAAAGTTTGAGGTTTTTAGTCAATCAAGGCATAACTACCCAACACTATATGACATCACCACCTGAGTGTTCCGTGTATATATCGCTGATCAGGCCTATTGATCCTAAACCCTTCGGTGTTACCCAGAAATCTAGATTGACACCCCTTTGTGTCTGCAGGCCAAACCAACCACCCCTTTCAATTGAGACCTGATGAAATAAAAGAACCATTTTGTATCATTCTGGTGTATCCTCACTAAAGTGTGTTAGATGCTGCCAGTTCTCAAAGTGTGAGAAAGGGGGGATATGAGGCATGTTCAAATCCTTGGGTATTCCAAGAAAGGAAGTTTGTTGGACTGTTTTATTCAGGAAATCATTTGATGTTGCAAGGACTTCTGCTGAGATACAGGCTCTAAGAAGTACAAACTGCCCAATACATTTCGTAGAAATGATGGGGCGTATCTTAAGCATGTGTGATGCGAGCGGAATTGTACATATGTTCAGGACTGTTCACACTTTTCCAGGCGGTCCTCTGAATCTTTCCAAACTTTGTGCATTCAGTGTTTGGTGGTCTGCCCTTAACCCCTTCCCTGCGGGGCTAATTCCCCCGCTGAGCTGGGGTGCGGGGGGCGCCCACAGCTCCCCGGTGCTCGTGAGGAGCTCAGCTTGTCACGTAGCACGGTGACGCTGTGCTCATAACGAGCTGAGCTCGTCATGAGCATGGGAGGGGTTAATTCTAGCACTTGTTGCAGGAATCCTATTTTTATTAACTACTACGCTATGGCAAACCTGTCCACCGGCATCACTCCCAGCAACTTGGAGAAAGGTCTCCTAGAACGGAAGTGCAGTAAGCACATAGTGCAACTTTTAGGCATACCTCGTCTACGGGAACTTAATACAACATGGTTTCTGTCATTAAGACCAATCTGGCAAGATTGCATCTTACCTGTTCTACGCTGCCCGCTTTGCGGTGAGGAATGCGTGCTAGACATCTGTCTAACACACGCATCAGTCATGCCAACGGATATCGATTCTCTGCTGGACCCGATTACAGCCCATGCACTGTGTTGTCCCCAGAGGCTACCAATCCTGATGACGGCAATCGTTGAGATCTCACAAACGCTTCCTGCTGCTGTTGAGGTACGAGATGGATCAAGAGGCACACAGGTAACAACGGACGAGAACATTGCTGCGGCATCCCATGCTGCAGGCGATGCTTCACATCTCTGTGCAGTTACCGTTCTAACCGAGGTATTCCAACTGTCACCGACATCAGTTTTCTTTTATTGCTCATTTTTATTCGCTTGCGGAGGGGGGGGTGCGGGTTCAGAAATTCTCTACATTCTCACATAGCTGGAAGTGACAAATTATACACCTTGGGTGAGTCACCAGGGCAATCTGAGTCTGTCAGCCTGAGCAGTGTTCATTCCAAGAGAGCTTTATAACTACCTTCTTCAAAAGCAAATTTAAATTCTGTTGCAGGAGCATCTTAAACATGGGGCGATTAGGGGAACCTATAGAAATTGGTGTTGTTTTTGTTTTTTGTGATTGTGAAAAAACAAACGTGTGGCACCATTTCCTAATAAGTATTGTCAAAGCTGATAGGTCGGGCTTTTTTAAAAGCGGAAGTTCTTCTACATTGAATGGCCAGTTTGGCATAGGTGAGTAGGTGATTGGCAAAAAAAAAGCCAATGGTTTAGAGCTTTAGCTTTAGCTTTATTCTTTTTGTAAATATTGGGAACAGTTTTCTGTTTCCAAGGGCCTTCACTTCTGCAGTTAAGTGTACTCCCAGCTGGGGTGGGGTGCAGGGGTGCTGTCCCTGTCGTGACCTGGATACAGGGTACTAGGACCCTGGAACACGACTGGTGGGAGGGGACACAGAACCGGACACCAGTTCCGGTCAAGGGATTAAAAGGGGCAGACCGACAGGAACTGGGGACGGGACAGGACGTGGGCAAACATGCTGTACCATATCAGAATAAACATACCTTATCAAAGTTGATGACTCCTGTTGTGCTTCAAGTTCGCAGACACGACAACTGGCGACGAAGGTGGGGGAGCAGACCTATGCAGGTGTCCGTGGCCAGCGGTAATAAAATACGGAGCCAGGAGCCCACCCTGGTCCGGGCTTCTGGCTCTGCTTGTGGCAGCGCGGGAGCCCACCCCGGCCGCAAAAGACTCAGCGAAGAAAGACGGGGAGAAATCATCTGGCCGGTAAGAGGTTTTCCCCGATATCTCGAAAAGAAGCGCAAACGTGAGTGATGCTAGAAGTCTCTCGCGAGAGCAGTGGCAGCCATCTTAAAGACAGGCAAAGCGGTCAATAGAAATCACGGAAGACCCGGCGGCCATTTTAAAGTCAGGCGTGAGCCGGAAATGCCTCGCGATCTCGCGAGAATTGGGCAGTCATCTTAGAATCAGGCGGCCCAGCCAATAGGAAGCAAGAGAATCCCCGGCGTCCATTTTGAAGTCAGGAAACATGAATACAGAGAAAAAGAAGGAAAAAAGGGCAAGAAGGACAAATACATGAAATAAAGCAAAGTAAAAGGAATACATGGGAAAAAGACAGAAAATGATGCAAAAGGAGCAAAGGCATGAGTAGCATAAAGCCCAAATACCAGGAATATAAAGAGACAGAGCACAGAACAAGAGAAAAGGGCTCAAAAGAAGCCAGTGAAACCACTGGAAAGAGTGGAAATAAAGCAAATAAAGAGGAACATAAAGAGACAGCGCACAGAACAAGAGAAAAGAGCTCAAAAGAAGCCAGAGAAACCACCGGAAAGAGTGGAAATAAAGCAAATAAAGAGGAAAATAAAGAGACAGCGCACAGAACAAGAGAAAAGAGCTCAAAAGAAGCCAGCGAAACCACCGGAAAGAGTGGAATTAAAGCAAACGAAGACGAAAGAAGAAGAACAAAGCAAAGATAACGAAAAGAGAATGTAAGAGTGGAAGAAGAGCCAAAGGCCCCCCCCCCAAAAAAATGACTGAACAAAGGAGTGAAAAGCAGAGCGCTCAATACCGCAGACCCCTCCCGTTCAACTTATCTGAGCCACAAGTAGGGATCAGATGGGAGCGATGGATTCGCAAGTTTGAACGTTACATGCGCGCCACGCATGTAACAGACGCCAAGCAAATGGATCTGTTTCTAAGCCTTGTAGGCGATGAAGTAGACGGCCTACTAGTGACACTCCCGGATGAAGAAACAACAACATACAAAGGGCTAATAAAGTGCCTCTCAGACAAATTTGATCCACAAAGAAACATTAATTGTGAGAGATACACCTTCACAATCGCATTTCAATACACAGATGAATCCCTTGATGACTTTGCGACACGACTGCGCAAACTGGTAACACACTGTGAATTTTTGACAAATTTGACAACGAACAAGCGATTCGTTTGCGCATCATTGAGGGATGTCGTGACACGGAATTCCACGCACAAATTCTGAAAGAACCAACCTCGCTGGAGAACATTCTATCGTTGGCAAGGGACGAAGCAAGGGCGTCGGTGCAAGCAAAGCAGATGGAGTTGGGTAAGGCACGGCGAACAGAACAAGCAAACCGCATGGTAGGAAGCAGTCGCACGAACACTTGGAAGAAAGGGAATAACGAACAGCCGGCTAGGAAACAACAAGAAAGGACTTGATACAGATACGGACTTGAATTCCCACACACAGGCGCGTGCCCGGCAATGGGTCAGACATGCAGGAAAGGCAACAGGAGCAATCACTACACAAGCGCATGCTTGGGAGTGCAATTCAGAAGTGAAAGAGGAAGACGATGAGCAGGTATGCCAGACACATGGAAATAAGCGGTACAAAAGGGGGTGGTGATGGACGGAGCATCTGAACCAATCAAACACTCACACCCAGTCAACAGATCTGGGTTTAATCCATCACTGTTCTTTAGCCAACTCTGCCACCCCAGTTCAGACATGGCCATATAAAAATCAGTCTGACCCTGTGCCTCATGGGAACAGTCCAGTCCGAACTGCCAAGCCATGCCTTCCCTGGACCGAATTCAAGCTTCCTAGGACTGGTTTCTGGCATTCCAGCCGTCTTCAGCCCGGCTTGCTTGAATCCAGTGGCAAAGTGAGCAAGGGACTCACGTCTGAGCATACCCTGCCAACTTATGGCGAACAAAGCGGTACAAAAGGGGGTAGTAATGGACGGAGCATCTGAACCAATCAAACACTCACACCCAGTCAACAGATCTGGGTTTAATCCATCAACGTTCTTTAGCCCACTCTGCCACCCCAGTTCAGACATGACCATATGCAAATGTAAATGTAAATGTAGAGGTACTTGTATAGCGCAGGACTACCCGGAGGCATCTCAGCGCTTGTACGAATACCGCTGAGGAACCCTTCCTGGCCTTTCCCTGTGAAGTGCCCACTCCTGGGCACTCCCAAGGTGAAGCCAGGCATTCTAACGTTGTTGGGGCTGTTGTGGAGATTCAGCAAGCTATTGCCCAGAGTTGCAGAGTGGAACCCATGATTAGAATAGGCACCGAGGCGAGAATTAACAGGTCCGAGGAAATTGAGCCCACGACCCGCCGACGGAGGCTTGGTAGCAACAAAGAAACTGCTACGAAGAAAGTATGGTTCCCGGGTTCCATGGTGAAAGCCACAGTCGAACACTGCCACTACAAATGTCAGAGGTCCCGAAGGCAGCGCGGACCGAGCTAGCAGCAGACTTCTACGGGCCCCTGGAAACGGGAAACTACCTACTTGTAATAATTGATGAGTTCTCCAGATTTCTCATTGTGCAACAAGTATCGGCAACATCAGCAATCGCAATGCTGCCAACTATGAACGACGTCTTCGCGGCGTGGGGCTCCCCGTAAACTCTAAAGCCAGACAATGGTCCACCATTCTCAGGGGAGGAGTTTAAAAAGTTCATGGACTATTTAGGGAGCCATCACCGGAAAATAACGCCCCTGTGGCCACAAGCAAATGGCATGGCAGAAAGATTTATGGGGAACATAAAGAAGGCCGTACAAAGAGCAAAACTGGTGCAGATATCAATAAAGTTGATGACTCCTGCCGTGCTTCGAGTTCGCGGACACAACAGTCCCCAGCTCCTTCAGACTTGTGTCTTCTTTTGAGTCTTCTGCCTTCTCCTAAGTCATTTTTAGTTCTCGCCTATGCAGAGCTGCATAGGCAAAAAAATACCTTTTGCAATCGATTCTGTTTTTCAGTCAAAAACGTGCAGGTTGTGCATTGCTTTGAACGCAATGCGTGCACGTTTGGCTATTCGCTTATGGGAGCGAGCTTTAACATATAGTTGTTCCTGCTCACTCCCACAAGGGAAACAGCCGCAGGCCCCCTCCTCTCTCCTCTCCCCCTGCTGCCAGCAAAAGGCGCGCTCTGGTTCTTTTTTTTTTGGATCCATTTCTCAGGGAAGCAACTAAATGAAAAAAGGAAAGAGAGGTTGTGAACCGTTTCTTAAAGTAACGGTTTTCAGTAAGTGAGGAGCGAGGGGCGCGCTGGGTTTTTATGGATTTTGGGATTTTGTAGCAGGGTTTTCAAGCTAATGCAGATTTATGGAGCAGTGTTGGGGGATTACAGTTCAGAAATAGGCTTAGTTATCCCTCATTAATACCGTTTTGTCTTTTTTTGTAACCTCCCAAGAGGGAAAAATTAAAACAAAACAGGCAGTTTTAGATTCTTTTTCATTCTGTATGTGGAGAGTTTTTCCTATCAAAATGATTTTCTGATGTCTTCTAAACTGCTGAAGAGGAACACTATGGCCTCATCATTGCGCTTCCCGTTTTGTACAAAAATACCTTTTTGGGCAGTCAGCGGACAAGCCTGAGTACCAAAACAAAACATTGACTGCAATTTACATGAACCAAGAGGATGCTGTTCATGTGTCCTGAAGCCTCACTACCTCTTCCCTCAAAAGTGCTAAGCTTCATGTGGTTTATTAGCATGGAAGTGGTAATAGACGATAGCTCAATTAATGACGTTATGCTAGGTTTAGAGATTAGGGTCACCGTAACTTTGGCTGTGTTGTTTTGGATAATGTATTGGTGTATCCGGGACTTCATATTCTCCAGCCCCTTCCATATACATATTGGCCTTCATTGGAGGCCATGCGTGAGCCATCGCGTTCGCTGACACAGCCACATTGTCCATTGCCGCTGCCATGTTTTTTTGGTTTCTTATTTGTTGCTTCTGCTTACACCCCTTCACCATTGCCACCGATCTCCTTTGTGGGGAATCTTCCAGCCCTCCATGAAGCAAGGTCTCTGTCTTGTCTTGGTAGCAGTGTACTCCCGCCTTCGGTTGTATTGCCACGTCCCTGCAAGATCTTTTGGGTCCACTCCTGCTGCGTCCTTACTGCTTGTTGAAGATTGCGGGTGCACTCCCGGTGCGTCCTTACTGCTTGTTGAAGATTGTGGGTGCACTCCCGGTGCGTCCTTACTGCTTGTTGAAGATTGTGGGTGCACTCCCGGTGCGTCCTTACTGCTTGTTGAAGATTGTGGGTGCACTCCCGGTGCGTCCTTACTGCTTGTTGAAGATTGTGGGTGCACTCCTGGTGCGTCCTTACTGCTCGTTGAAGGTTGAGGGTGCACTCCCGGTGCGTCCTTACTGCTCGTTGAAGGTTGAGGGTGCACTCCCGGTGCGTTCTTACTGCTCGTTGAAGGTTGAGGGTGCACTCCCGGTGCGTCCTTACTGCTTGTTGAAGATTGTGGGTGCACTCCCGGTGCGTCCTTACTGCTTGTTGAAGATTGTGGGTGCACTCCCGGTGCGTCCTTACTGCTTGTTGAAGATTGCGGGTGCACTCCCGGTGCGTCCTTACTGCTTGTTGAAGATTGTGGGTGCACTCCCGGTGCGTCCTTACTGCTTGTTGAAGATTGTGGGTGCACTCCCGGTGCGTCCTTACTGCTTGTTGAAGATTGTGGGTGCACTCCCGGTGCGTCCTTACTGCTTGTTGAAGATTGTGGGTGCACTCCCGGTGCGTCCTTACTGCTTGTTGAAGATTGTGGGTGCACTCCTGGTGCGTCCTTACTGCTCGTTGAAGGTTGAGGGTGCACTCCCGGTGCGTCCTTACTGCTCGTTGAAGGTTGAGGGTGCACTCCCGGTGCGTTCTTACTGCTCGTTGAAGGTTGAGGGTGCACTCCCGGTGCGTCCTTACTGCTCGTTGAAGTTTGAGGGTGCACTCCCGGTGCGTTCTTACTGCTCGTTGAAGGTTGAGGGTGCACTCCCGGTGCGTCCTTACTGCTCGTTGAAGATTGAGGGTGCACTCCCGGTGCGTTCTTACTGCTCGTTGAAGGTTGAGGGTGCACTCCCGGTGCGTCCTTACTGCTCGTTGAAGATTGAGGGTGCACTCCCGGTGCTTCCTTACTGCTCGTTGAAGGTTGAGGGTGCACTCCCGGTGCGTCCTTACTGCTCGTTGAAGATTGAGGGTGCACTCCCGGTGCTTCCTTACTGCTCGTTGAAGATTGAGGGTGCACTCCCGGTGCGTCCTTACTGCTCGTTGAAGAGTGTGGGTGCACTCCCGGTGCTTCCTTACTGCTCGTTGAAGGTTGTGGGCGTGCAGCTCCTGCCCTCGTGGGAGGGATGTTATTTTGATTGTGGGTTGAAGGATGGTTCAGAAACACTTTTAGACCCCCTTTAATTGGCTGGCACTGCTGGGGATTTCCTTGAGGGTCGTGGCCGTTAAGCCTGTGGCCTGATCTTGGCGTTCAGGGCTCACCGGAGAGTGGAAGCAGGAGCCCACCCACCCCAGACGCAAGCCACACCGAACCTAGCCGAGCTACAACCGGAGGGCTCAACCTGGTGCCCTGGTTCCAGCATCCCTGCCTCCCCTGTCTCACTGCTGTAGTACCAGGCGGTGGTTATAGACAATTATAGGCCATTGCAATGCTGTTGGAGTCGAACTGTAATTCTATTTCCACCCTTTTTTCCAGTCCTTATTGAGAGTGATTCGATGGTTTAATGGCTGCTCATCTTTCTGGTGCTCTGATGCTCCGGTGATACTTCGATACTTTCTAGCAGCCCGTCTAAGGTTGCACCCACTGGAAGCAGCTGTCCCAGCTGTCCACTTATTTTTCCTGCTTTTTTTCCTGTTTGATTGATTGCCAGTTCTGCTCGCAGCGCTTTAAAAAAATAAAACTCGTATATTGCCGCTCCCAGGGGCATGTTAGCAAGCTGGAAGTATCGCCGCTGAAAGTATTGCCGCTTTTTCACTCAATTCGCCGAAAAAGCGTCGATACTTCCAGCGCCTTATTAACAAGGGCATGCTAACGCCTGCCTCAAGCCCACTTTGCATGTCAGCGAGAAACATCGCTAATGACATGCAAAGTGGGCGTTCCCACGTCCAACCACATGTAAAATGTGGCTGGAGGTGGGAACACCCTATTACCAAGGCAGGCGTTGGGAAAAGACGACCTGCGATAAACTTGTTTATCACAGGTCTCCCAACGCCTGCTCTGACCAGGTGTTAAGGCATTGATAACATGGGGGTGTGGATCACAACGCTGAATCCACCCCCCCCATATTATCAAGGCACACATTAGCGCGTGAAAACAACGTTTGTTTTCATGCGCTAATGTTCCATACGCCGACTATCGCCGGATTAAATTTCACCTACGTGTTGCGCATTGATAATTACGTGCTAACACGGCGAAAAAATCTGGAGATAGCCGGCGATATGGAAATGTGCGATGTGCGTTATATAATGCACATCTAGATAATATGCCCCCTAATGCCCTGGGGGGAGCGGTGCTACGGCCTGTTCGGCAGTGCTCGGCGGTACAGAGGGTGCTGCACCCCACGCGGGCTGTATTGAGGCTCCCAGGCCTGACCTCCCTGACTCTGGGCTCACCGCACTCTAGCAGCAGCGGCCTCGCTGTTGGCTTAAAGGCAAGGTGCAGGGATTGGGGGCCCCTCACAATCTGTATGTATACTGCCAGTGCCAGTGGTGCTGGAGGGCTGAGAATAGCCCGGCCCTCTCAAAGCTGCCGCAGCAGTAGAGGCTGTCTGATCTGCTTGCTTTTCGTGCGTTTGTCGTCACTGCACAACATCAATATCTGCAGAGGACCTGGGGCCTCATTTATGAGGCCTTGCATCAGTTTTGCGCTTCTGATGCGTCACTTTTTGTGACGCATCGGTGGCGTAAAACATGCCTCCTGTTGCGCACTATTTACAAAGTGACGCATCTAAGCAGATGCGTCTCTTTGTAAACTCCTGCGCTACCTCGTAGAAGTGACGCAGTGAAATCTATGAGATTTCACTGCGTCACTTTTAGGACGCTGTTGCGTCAAAATCTTCTGCCTGCCTCACAGCAGGCGTAAGACTGACGCAGGCCCTTTCACATGGGGCTTGCCCCATGTGAAAGGACGCATTGCTGGAGTTGCGTCACTTTTGTGACACACTCCAGCAAAGCGTCACTTTTGCGCCAAACAGATACGTCAGAAAAACTGACGTATCTGTAACAGCTTGCGACATGATGCATCATACATTAAATATGATGCATCAGGAATGTCGCAAGGAGTGCGTACTGAGAAGTGACGCATCGCTGCTTTCACGCAGTGATGCGTTATTTCTCATAAATGAGGCCCCTGGTGATGAAGGAAGCCTACTCTTGTGATGCGATTTTAGTTCTTTTCAAGGATAGGAGATCCATATTCATTCTAATTTGATCTTGAATCGAGAAACAGAGGGGTAGATTTACAGCAAAAACACGGTGTTACACTAGCCTAGGTAATGCAGTGCGCTGACATTTAAAAAAAATAACGCGCACCACTATGTAAGCCTGACTAGTACCAGAGCATGCACCCTTACAACATGCTGAAAGGGTACCTGCACTGCAGGGGCGAATGTTTATGTGCAGGAAGGGACACCTTCCTGCACATAAACAATCTTGAAATGCGATTTGCTCTTTCTATGTGTGCGGCAGAATGCAGCACATATGGAAAGAGCAAAAAATGAGAAGAAAATAATGATTTCTCATTGTGTCTCCATCCTAGGACCAGGTTATACCTTCGGTGTTGCGGCAGAATTCCCACTGCAACACCCATTGCACGCCCCTTTCACACTAAGTAAAGCATGAAAAGGGGCCTTAATTACAAGGTGGCATTAACCCACCTTATTGGTTTAACACCGCTGTAGGATAGTAGGATCTGCTTTTCATGGCTACCAAAACTTTGTGCTGGTGTCATTATGTTTTATTAACTAGTCTGACTGGGATATTGCAGGACCCCGTCTCTATTTTTCATCTCTAAATTGGACATGGTGGGTTCTTAGGTACACTCCAGATTGGCTACTGGGGTAGCTGTGTAAGTCTCTAGTATATGGTACTAAGATAGCCAGGGCATAGGTACACCAGGGGTTGCCTATGGACTGAAGCATGTATTAAGCCACCCATGGGGGACCTCCCAAACTGTGACTACAGGTCTGCCATTGTAGCCTGTGTAAGCTGGTGCTATCACCACTTATAACAGATATACTTTTAGTTATATCTGAGGTCACTACACTTAAAACCTATAAGTCACCCATAAGGCAGGCCTTTCAATCCTGAAAGCAGGGTGCTTGGATATAAGTGTGAGGGTGCCCTGCTCGAGCAGGGCATCCCTACCGTCCATGGAGCCCAGCCCCCTGGGTTAAAAGTGCATCAGCCATTAAGACATATACAGTAACCATACTTCATTACTCAATGACCATCTTTAAACTGGCAGTAACAAACCTTGTCATGCTTGGTATCAAACATGTTGGAATCATGACCCAACACTGTAAACTGTCTTAGAGGTATGATTCGATGGACTGTAAATCTCCTCCGAGAGGCCCTCAGTGAATGAATGAATGAATGAATGAAATATTATTTATAGTGCGCAACTATGCCCAGTGGGCGTCAAGGCGCCTAAACCAAATAAAAAGCTGTTAGCAGACAGAAACAGAGCCTACTGGTATGCCTTAATAAAGAGCCAAGTTTTCAGTGACTTCCTAAAGAGGTCGAGGGAAGGAAGTAATTTGATTTCAAGGGGGAGTGAATTCCACATCAGAGGTGCCAATATGGAGAAAGCTTTGGTCCCCCATCTAGCCTTCTTGGCTCTGGGAATTACCAGTTGGTGTTGCTCGCTGGATCGTAGACATCTGCTCGGAACATATCTGGTAAGTAATGAACCAAGAGCATCAGCCGAGCCTGCAGATAAAGCCTTATATGTAAGGCAAAGGAGTTTAAAAGTGATCCTTGAAGGAATGGGGAGCCAATGGAGGTTCTTCCTCGCTAGGGTCATAGATGCCAACCAGGGCAAAGCGAGAGCAAACCGCGCTGCAGGGTTCTGTATGACCTGCAAACGCTGAAGCAGGCCCTTGTTGGCCCCGGCGTACACTGAGTTACAGTAATCAAGCCTTGAGCCAACAAGGGCAATCACCACCTGTTTCCGCGCCTGTGGGGACAGATAGTGCACGATCCTTTTCAGGGTCTTGATGACACCCCAACAGGTCGCCACCGTTCTGTTAACCTGTAGCTCCATGGAGAGCTGGGTGTCAAAGATGACGCCTAGGTTCCTGGCAGATTTGGTAGGTATAGGGCAGCTACCTAAAGAAGGAGGCCACCAATCACCTGACCATATGTCCTGGTCCTTGCCAAAGACCAGGACCTCTGTCTTGTCCCCGTTCAACTTTAGGGAGTTGGAAACCATCCACTCTGCAACAAGTTGCATGCAGGCCCTAAAGTTAGAAGCAGTTTCACTAACAGAGTGGGTCAGGGATACCATAATCTGCGTGTCGTCAGCATACGACACTACCTCCATCCCCTGAGATCTTACAAGTCTTGCAAGGGGGGCCACGTAGATGTTGAACAGGGTCGGACTCAATGCCGACCCCTGTGGCACCCCACATTGCAAAGACTTGACAGGGGAGAGGTATTCACCTAGCATGACACGCTGCTCTCTATGTTGTAAAAAGGAGCTTAGGAGGCTGAGCGCCTGTCCAACTACCCCTGCCTCCCTTAACCTAGATGTTAAAGTCAGGGGAGACAGGGTGTCGAAAGCTGCTGAAAGATCAAGCAGCACCAGTACGGTGGTAAGACCCAAATCTACTTTTCTGCGGATGTTGTCCATGACTTTCGTCAAGGCAGACTCCGTACTATGTAGCTTCCTAAAGCCATGTTGGGACCCGTCCAAGAAACCTGAGGTGTCAAGGAAGTTTGAAAGATGGAAATTCAAATGGGTCTCCAACATCTTAGCAGGGGCTGGCAGCAGAGAGATGGGTCTAAAATTCTTCAGCACTCCAGGGTCTAAGGTGGTCTTTTTCAGAAGCGGCTTTACGATGGCTCTCTTCCAGAGTGATGGAAAAATGCCCTGTTCCAAGGCTCCATTCATTACCTCAAGCATCGGGGGAAGAATAATCTCTCTGCAATTCTTAAGTACCTTAAGGGGCACTGGATCAAGAGGGGATGAAGATTTAGTTTTATCCAACAGGCTATTGAGTGCTCCCGGTACCAGTCTGTTAGACCCGGACAGCAAACTATAATGGCTGTTGTCGACCAGAAACATGATTCTGCCCTTCTGCTGCTAAGCCAAGCTCGAGCAGGGGAAGGCAGGACAATAGGTTTCCTGTCTCAGGGAGGTGTGTGCATATCCCAGACAGGACTTAGTATATTGGGACAGGGTGGCAGTGCTTGCCAGCGCCACTAGACTGCTTTGAAGGGCACATTTGATAACCTCCTTGAATACTGCAGTTGAAACCAGTACAGGGGCTGTTGGCTCCCGCTCTGGTGTAAAACAGGACGAAGGACATTGGTGTATCCTCCCCACTGTCCAGCCCCTCTTCTGTGAGGGACCCCTGAATTGTTTCAACTCTTTCCTTAGGGTACTTTAAGGGCTTACCTGTGGGTAGTTCCTTCGATTCGTCATGGTACAAGATTCGGACCCGAAACAACTTCAACTTCTACAGTCAGCGTTGTTCTTCTAAACCCCAGGAGAAGGGGGGAAAAAAATGTCAAAGCGAAACAGTACACTTCAAAAGGTCCCCGAAAATTTGCATCTGGGATAAGTCCCAAAACTGCAAGAAGGGTGAACAGAAACCTTGGTGTTATTAATGTAAAGACCCATTGGACAAGAGATGCTGACTGTCCTAAGGCCAAGGATCCTACTACCACTGCCCCTAAGGCAACTGCGCTTCCTAGCTCCAGTACAAGTGTTAACCCAACGAATCCATGGTTATTAGTTAGAGCTCCAACTAAGGCTCTTCTAGTCTGTGATGGTGGCATTGATCTTGCCACCTTGCTTGGAAATCCCACTAACTTGGGTAAGTACAGACAACAACCTTTAATCAATGACACAGAATCAATATCTTTCTGGGACACATTGGCCAGTGTAACCATGTTGACAGAGAAACTTGTGTCCCCTGACCAAATCATACTTGAACAGAGGTGCAAAGTAACCAATGCTAGCAATATCAGGACTTTTCATTCCTTGGCTGTTGTGAATCCCAGCTGGGGAGGGATAACTGGACCTAAGAGAGTTGTGGTATCTCCAGACCTACCTAGAGATTGTCTGTTGGTCAAAGATTTAGAGACTTCAGACAGGTCTGCTCAGCACTGATGGAGCACTGGATCCTGTAACAATTCACCAGCTTGTTCATAAGAGAAAGAGCAGGGAAGGTAAGGAATTACCCACCTCTCAAGCTCCCAGTGAGGATCCGTCTCCTGAAGGAGATAAGCTCAGTGCCTGTGAGGGAACTGCTCCAGTGGTACGTGGTCCTGACCAGGCAGCGTTCTTAGAGGCAGGGTGCCCTTCAAGGGAAGCCTTGAGTTTGGAGCAGCAATCCTGCCCCTCTCCTGATCAGCTCAGATGGCAAGCTGCTACTGAGGAAGCAGGGATAGTCAGTGGGTCTCATAGGATCTATTGGGAAGATGGGCTTCTGTATTCTGAGGGTAGAGTCTCCAAGCCTGGTGCCACCAAGAGGTTGGTAATACAATAGAAGTTCAAAGGTGTTCTTCTCTCCCTAGCCCATGATTCTCCCCTTGCAGGACACCTTGGGCAAAGTAAGACTTGGAACACAATTGTCCCTCATTTTCACTGGCCCCATATGCCTGAGGACACCAAGAAGTTTTGTTGCTCCTGTGTCATTGGACAACCCAGTGGTACGTCAGGTGGCACTACAAAGAAGCCCTTAATTCCTCTCCCAATGGTTGGGGTTCCCTTTGAGAGGGTCGAAGTTGACATTGTTGGTATATTGAACCCTCCAACTGTATCTGGGCACAGTTACATCCTAGTGGCTGTGGACCATGCCACTAGGTATCCAGAGGCAATTCCCCTTAGAACCACTACAGCTCCTGTAGTGGACAGGGCACTCCTGGGTATGTTTCCAGAGAGGGCTTCCCTAAGGAGCTCTTAACAGACAGAGGTACCAACTTCATGTCTAGTTACATAACTGCATTGTGGAAAGAGTGTGGAGTAAACTATAGGTTTTACACACCCTGCCATCCACTGTGCAATGGGCTTGTTGAAAGGTTCAACAAGACCTTGTTATGTTTCATAGGGTACTCCAATATAGGCCTTAATATTCTCCTAACCTCTCACCTACATTTTCCGTACGATTACACTACATAGCGCGTTCTGGAATTGACCCTTTACCTAGTTAATCGCTGCATAAAATGGCGTGTGGTTTTCCCCAAAAACTAGCCTCATTAATTATGCATGGAGATTCCCAGAACACACAGCAGGATTACCATCTCCTGCATAATATATATATATAAGGATCATCGCTTCCGTCATCCTTGGCCAACATGACACAGCAAGGTAGAATCCCCTGAGTGTACCTTTTGGGTATATATACACCATATCTTTGCCAAAGCAGGCAGAGGAGAAAGAATTCCATGCTGACACACTGACATGAGACGCAGAGGTTCCTGCACACAGACACTCCAGCTCGCCGTGGACTGACATCCCTTGCGAGGTGTCCATCTCGAGACCAAGCCAGGGTCCCACAGTCTCTCACTTCAGGTAATGGGGTTGGCTTCAGCCTATGGGGATTCTTGGCTCTACACCTATTTACATGCTAGGTACACTTAGGGACATCTAATTAGGGTTGCATCGTAGAAGTATGCATTATTACTGCCATTTATTTCTAAACCTACCTGTATTCATTGTTTTAGCACTATGGTAGGAATCTACCATCCTTTTATTCTGTTGGTGCTTATAATCATTTATATCTGTTTCTGTCTTATGGTTGTTTCAGCACACCTATTTTACACTAGAATGACCCTGGTTCAATAAATGCTTATTGAAAATCTTCCCCACCATTTATTCTGTGCATCTCTCTGAGACAAAGTGAGCATGAGTAACTGAGCATAAAGTACTGTACTGTTTTCAAGATCCCTGATGGGACAGAGTTGTCATGTTCGATAGTTGCCATGAACTATTCTCTCCTTGGTAAGGAGTTTGCAATGGCACTGTGAGCTAGCTGGTATACAGGAAACATCCTTTACAACGCAACTATAACAACGCACTACCATTACAATGAAACTATTACAATGCAGGATCCATTACAACGCATGCCATTGCAACGCAGCTGCTATTACAACGCATGCCATTACAACGTAAGTATGGGTAAGTATTTAATTTAATTTTAACCCCTACACCATCCAACACTTACCCTACAATTACCCCCCCCTGGAGTTAGAATAGTAATTTTAACCCCTACACTATCCAACACTTACCCTACTATTACGCCCCCCTGGAGTTAGAATAGTAATTTTAACCCCTACACTATCCAACACTTACACTACTATTATATTCCCATTATTTAAAAAAAAATAATACCTACCCATACTTAGTTTGTAATGGCATGCGTTGTGATAGCAGCTACGTTGTAATGGCATGCATTGTAATGGATCCTGCGTTGTAAAAGTTTTGTTGTTATGGTATGCGTTGTGAAAGTATGTGTTGTAACGTCATACATCCTGGTATACAGGTGAACATACCCGGTGGTGGTGTCTGGAATCAGTCTTGACACCAATCCCACAGTCTACACGCAGATCCTATATAGGTTTATCGGAACTATACACTACCCTGGAGGGTATGATCATGGGACTCCCAGAAAAACTCGGACGAAAATTAGATATCTTTCTACCCTGCCTTTTCTTTGCTTGCAGAGGGGTTCCTCTGTAGGGGGTTGGCTACAGTCCAGTTGAACTTCTGTTTGGACATCCAGGTAGGGGTTCATTGTGTCTAGTTAACCCCTTGCATGCGCTAAGAATTTTGGTGCTGTGCGGGAGTTTTTATTAGTGGGCGGGATTCGGACCGCTGCAGGCGTCCTCCGCACACGCCCACCTTGACGAGTAACGGCTCCCGGCTGTCAATAGCATGCAAGGGGTTAAGGAGGGATAGGAGCAACCTCTCAAACCTCCTAAACAGGAGATTGTGGACTATGTGCTTGACCTGCGTTCCCATATGGCTGAGTATATAAAGAAAGCATGAAAAAGCCTTGAGGCCAGCCAGAAGCTTCAGAAAGCTTGGCATGACAAGAAGGCTGTGCTGACTGTTTACCAGCCGGGACAGAAAGTATGGTTTTTGGAGCCCGTGGCCCCAGCAGCTCTCTAGGACATATAGAGTGGCCCCACACCATTCTTGAGAGGAGAGGTGAGGTCACCTACTTGGTAGACTTAGGCACTCTAAGAAGTCCCCACAGGGTACTTCATTTGAACCACCTGAATACTATTGTGGATAGGGCTGACATAAGCTTGCTTACCCAATGACTTCTATTGAGCATGCAGTCATGTTCCCACTCTGCACACAACCTTCATTGGGTTCCTAGATATACACCTTGAGTGGTTCCATGGGTCCCGGACTCCTGTACATCTTCTGGATCCAGTCTCGACTTGAATCGTGGTTCGCATTCCACTATTTTACAATATGGTTTGTTTTCCCCTGGGTGACCACTGTGTTCTACTTACCTGTTCTGTCTCCAAAGTATTGTGTGTATTGTATTTCTATCTCCGAGTAGGAGATATTGCAAAGTGTTTGTGAGTCTTAATAATAAATACATATTTTTAGAACTACACTATGTGGTTCTTTTTCACTTAAATTATACCATAAGATTACGCACTGGTAAACCAAGCTGCTTTACACTTCATCTGAACTAAGCCTGAAGCCTGCCCTCCACAGCTACTAAGGTTGTCTAAGACCACTAAAATCACCATAAGGATCATCTGGACTAGTGCATGGTGCTACACTTACATAAGTGAGCACCATATACTATGCCAGCCTCCTACAGCCACTTTGTGAATAAGAAAAAGAGAATATCCCCAGCAGAACATCGCTAAATGTGGCATTTTAGTGGCAATATCCCTTTACATAAGCCCCATAGTCTCTCTGTGCTAGACAGGAGAACTTTTCCTGGATGTTTTGACTCTTCAGATGTCCAAATTAGATGGGGTCTGCTTCTAGTGTTCCTCTGGCCGTCTCCGGGTTAAAGTTTGTTATTCAGCGAGATAGTAAGCTGAAGAGCATTTCCTAATGCGTTAGAATTATTACAGTGACTCAGTTCTCTCTTCAAAAGGAAGGCAGGGCAAGATGAGGTGCTCTGGTGTATTTTCCACTCCCATAACCCAAAATGCAGATATGTGTTGGATGGAGTGGTGTCAACATAGATTTTGGTAAGACCAAGTATAGCATGGCCACCATCAAAATGTGTTAAAAAAGGGCTGTTGATCTGAAGTCCTAGTGACTCATGCCTGGTTCCAGCATATGATGAGTAAATGGCTAGTCAAGTTAGATTTAGATGTTGTTCAGTGATAAATGTGAGAGACGTGGTGTAAGTAGCAAGGAGACCAATGATACCTAGAGTACGGAGCAATTTGAGCCATTGTTGGACTGAGACGGGGGTGTCACTGGAGGCTTAGAGCTTGATTTAGATCTTGGAGGACAGGTCACCCCGTCGAAATGGTGATGGATATCCATCCGACGAAATATAAATCCCATAGGATATAAAGGAATTTATATTTCGGTGTAAGGGGTACTATCACCGTTGTGATAGAGTAACCCGTCCACTGAGATATAAATCAGGTCCTGAGTGTAATAGGGTTTGTTTTCAGAACAAGCGAGGAAATCTAGTTGGTTAGTTTTTGAAGAAAGATTTTAGATTAGGTATGCTAATTTTATTTGAAATTAAAATAATGCTATTTTGCAGAAATTTGGTTGGAGGTTTTACAAAGATGGATATTTTTGCGGGAAAAAAATAATTGGTAAAATAACATTGTAGTTAGGTAGGGAAAAAACTGAGTTTAAAGTGAAAATATAGTTAGAGTTTGAAAATTATCACAACAACTATTTTTTAAATACTAAAATGTCCACTGAAATTCACCAGGTATAGTTTACTGACCTAACTATAATATCTTGCTCCCCTGCCATACACTGCTTATTCACCTAGCATATTACATCACTCATGACATGTTAAATTGCATCTTTGATGGCATCACTGATGAAGGCTCAAATTATATCTTTGATGACTTCACCTATACCGCCATAGTCATATACAGCATTGAGTTACTGTGTGAACCCTTGTAAGTGCATAGCATGGAAATGGCATAAATCCTGGAGGCCAATGTGGTTATGCATTGTGAAAGTTATATGTAAGCCTAAACAAAGTTTGTGGATTTCCACGCAACTCTGTGAAATGCAAAAAAAACTCCACAGGGCTACCCGAAGCTCTGCGAGCAGCAGAGTTTGTTAGATAAATGCTGTCTGCTGTGATTTTCAGTGCCAAGTGCTTGTCCGCCCTGTGCAATCATCCTGAACGGCACCATGCACAGCACTGCTTTCTTTCTGCCGCTCGAGTAGATTTTCACTCGAGCGACAGCTTTCTCAACGAGAACGGATGGTTTCTCAATGCAAGCGGTCGCGAGCATACATGACCACTCGCAATGAAAAATCTGAACACTGCGTAGAGAAATCTTGCAGGGATTTCGATTTTCCATGCTTGCGCTCTCCAACTTGATGTTGACGAGGAAAAATTTCACCGGGAGGTCAATTTTAATCACTCGGGCTCGCCAACTTGACGTTTTCGGAACTCTGCAAGCTCGGCATGGAGTTCTGGACTTTTTTGGTTCCGTCCAGAGGTGTCAGGGAACAACACCCAAAGACCCCGGAGTTCCACCTGCCTTGGTGCGCAAATGAACAGAAACACGGGCTTCTCGATGGTGGCGTCAAAGACCAAAGGTTTATTACTGCAGGGACACAGAAGTCACAGAAACTACGCATGGGCAGTAACTAGGAGCCTGTTCGATTTGTACAAAGAGGGTTGCTCCTTATATACTAGTTTTTGGCCTTCAGGCGAATTCTTTACATGTTGGTACATTCCCAAAACCTTTGTGTTACAAACAATAAATATTTGGTGTACACAGGAACTGTTGATAAAATCTGTTACAAAACATCTACGAAGAGGGGTTCCCACTAGTTCATCATAATCCCTTGTCAATATTGCATTCAAGAGCCGGACCGCCTCATCGTAAATTTCGTTACCTCCCCCTAATAAAGATTCAGAAAGAAAGAAACGGAGCCAGGTGTGGAAGATAGAAAAGCGGGATAAGAGATGTTTGTGGGTCGTAAATGGGCAAGGCTACCGGCTTCGGCCGCCTAATCATGATCGGGACAATGGACACGAGAACCAGTTCAGGTGGGCTGGCCTCGGGCAGAGGAGGCAGCCTTTGTTGAGTCACGTAGCTACAGCGTGATCTGGTTTAAGGTGCACGTGTCATGAGAGAGGTGAATCTCCGGCTAAGGCTACGTGTCCTTAAGAGAAATGGAGTGATCAGAGGTTATTGCGTATGTGAGGGCAAGAAACACAAAATGGCGGCCATGATCTAAGATGGATGCCGTGGGTAGATCAGAAATGTGTTCATAACAGGAGTGCTCTTGCTCGTATCGTAGCGAAAACACCAGGATATGCTAAATGGATCATTTGCGGTTCGCTGATACCAATATTATGTATTTCCGACAATGTTGAAAACACGGGTTCAAATCGTCACGGAACCTCAGACCCTCCTTTTGCCCTTACATAGGCAATTACTCAGTCTATGTCAGAATCTAGTTCTATACTCATCAGGTCAGTGACATGCTGTTGTATCATCATCCTTTCTCGTGCCTTTTCTCCAACTGCAGGTGGTTTCCTAAAACAGGTTGCAGCACAAAGACTACACAATGCGGGACCTCACTGGATAATCAAGCAACATGAGAATAGGAATACTAAGATGACACCGATGACCATTAGAACCTTCCATCCCCACGCTGAGATCAGAGTCCAAAACCACTCCATAAAGGACCAGTTTCCCTCGTCTACGTGTATAGAGTCGGAAATCTTGTGTAGCTTAGAGATCGCCTCATAGACTGTTGGAGCATTATTAGGAATAAAGACACAGCAGCTCGATTGGATCATTCTGCATACCCCACCTCGGTCTGCAAGGATAACGTCTAGAACCATACGGTTCTGCAACGTCATGAGTCTATCCGCCTGAAGCTCAGCTGTCAAATTGCTAAGGGCACCAGCAGTTTCGGTAATAGTAGATTCAACTACCCGTGTTAGCTGACGTATGTTTCTACTATTGGCCATAGGGCCCCAGAACGGAAGGAAACCTTTGAAGAAGTCTCCAGCTTCCTGACCAGCGGTATCTTCTTTGCTGAAGACACCTCTCGCTACTCTGGTTCTGTGGTAATCAGATGAAGCAGTGTATGTTGGAGGCAACAATCGAGCAATATAACATGAACCTGAAAAGTCAGCAGGTAACCATGTATATGCCTGGTCTCGACAGATGAAGTAGGTACCCCTAGCAGTAAGGAAAGCAGGGGAAGAGTTAGCCGGAAACACATAAGTCTCAACGCACTCACTCCTCCCTAGCTGGGCTCTTGGATTTCTCCCATTACCTTGCAAACAGACCTGACCCCGGTGAGGTACGACCCAGATTGGAGTTGAGCTTTTACGCTTGCTTTCTCCCAAACTAAGGCGATACTCTGAAGTATTCCAACTTAAATATACTCGCAATTCGTCTCTAGGGTATGATGGAGTATTATTGACGTCCTTGATCATGTCAATAATTCCCTGGACTAAAGCTTTGTTAGCAGAGTTATATTTAGTGGAACGCGGTGGACGTGGAGGATAGGTCTCAAGGGCATAAGCAAAGATGGTTTGAAGGGCCTGAAATGATCCATTGTAGCTGAAAGGCAAAACCAGATAGGGAATACCTTTATCCATAGTGTGGGGTATCAAGCCACACACCCAGCAGTCTGTAGTGTTAACTACCAGTTGGTGTTGGTGCAAGAGCTGTACAAAAGTGTTGTTAATGAACTCTGAGCGTCGGGCTTGCTCATGTTCGGGAAACGAGTGAAAAGAGTGTATAGAGGAAACAGTAGTAATAGCAGGATCAAGGGGAGGTACTGTCGTTACTGGCACAAAAATCAAATTTATACTGAAGACAATTCCACCCACCAACGTTATCAAAACAATTAGAAATGTAATGGCACATTGCGTCAAAAAGCATTTGTTATGAAGAATTCTGTAAAGTTTGTTTCTGCGAACGTAAATCACATTTTCTCGTTGCAGCGCAGGAAGCTCCATCTTCTACAATCCGCTCGCGACCACTGATGATGTGTACGTAGATGGAAATGCCTCTATCAGCCCTGGGAGTTCCCAGAACCAACAGAAAGATCGACCTTGTGTCAGACCCCTGCAAATCCAACTAGGCACACAGCCACGACCCTACGGCTACCCAGACGGCAAGGCAATTTAAAAATAATAAAACAAGAGCAAACTTCCTGGCTGAAGGCAAAAGTTCAAAATTTCAAAATATCACAATATGCAGTTGCCTGCTTTATTTGTCCATATTACGTTTTCGTAGATTATATCTCTGCTTCGCAGGTACTGTCTGATCGGCAAATAGCGTTTCACTGGTAGCTGTTGCAGTGTTCAAGTTCGCAGATGGCAGAGTTTCTTCTGATGCAGGAGACAAATGTTCAGTGTTCAAAGGAGTCTTTTCTGACGGAGAGTCAGAGCTTGGAGTGTCAGTGATTAATTCGGCATCGCTGAAAGAGATGAACTTTGGAGTGCTTTCAAATTCGGAGGAACCAATTCCCTTCTTCACCCAGTCGTCGTAAGGAAGCGGCAAAGGGACACGCTTAACATGGGACGCGTGCACCCAGTGCTTGCGTCCAGCTACACGAACCGCTGTCCTCGTTGCGAGAAGGACTTGGAAGGGGCCGACGAATCTCGGCTGAAGGTTCTTCGTCCTCGCGAAGTTCCTGATGACTACGAGGTCTCCTGGTTTCAGCTGATGCCCTGGACTCTCCGGAGGCTTTGGTAAAGCATCGAAAACCTGTTGATGAATAAGACTCAATTTAGCAGTCAAGTCGTAAAGATAGTCTATCAACATAGGATACTCTAGAGAACAGAATTCTTTAGGCCTTGGCACACCCCAGATATTTGCCGGGCGGCCAAAGACTATTTCGTAAGGGCTAAGCCCCACTCTAGAATGTACAGTTGCTCTCGTTGATAACAAAGCCAAAGGAAGTGCGTCTGGCCAGGCTAAACCTGTGGATGCCTGTATTTTAGCTAATTTCAGCTTGAGGGTGCCATTGTAACCCTCCACTAAACCAGCAGACTGGGGATGGTTCGCACTGTGGAACTTTTGTTTCAGACCTAGGCCGGCACACACACTCTGCATAACTTTCCCTATAAACTCACTTCCGTTATCTGACCATACAATCCGTGGCATTCCATACCTAGGGAAATATTCTTTGAGAAGAATCTTGGCAGTTGATAGGGCAGTATTGTCCTTTAGTGGATATGCTTCGATCCACCTGGAGAAAGCACAGACTACCACCAGGACATATTTTAAATTATTACAGCGATCCATGTGAATGAAGTCTAACTGAATCACTTCAAAGGGACAGGAAGGAGGAGCGAAATGACCAGCTGGAGTTGGAGTTCCCTTGCCAGGATTATGCATCAGGCATACCATACAATTTTTCACCACTCTCTCTGCACACTTACTGATTCCATCATTTTTCCAGACTGGAGCCAACATCTTACAGATTCCTTTAGAACTTATATGTGCTACTCCATGCGCCATTGTCACCACTGCAAGCACATACGCATTAGGCAACATCCAACGCTGCTGTTCTGTCAAATCAATCCAACATCCATTTGAATCTAACTTGCCCGTACTTTCTCTCCATACACGTTTCTCTTCCTCAGTTGCTTCCTTCTGAATTTCTTTCACACTCTCCATTGTATCCTCACACATTCCAGATTCAGCAATCCATCTTGCAGACGTTGCAACATACATTCTGCTCATCATGTCTCTAGCTGTCTGTTTAGCAGTTTCATCAGCAAAAGCGTTTCCGCGACCAACATCATCCGTGATTGCTTTATGAGCACTGCACTTCACAATCGCAACTTCAGTCGGCAAGGTTAGAGATTCCAACAAGTCGTTAACTAGCTGACCATGTTGAATCTTAGTCCCATGGGACGTAATGAAACCTCTTTCTCTCCACAAACGGCCAAAACTGTGGGCCACGCCAAATGCGTACTGACTATCTGTAAAGACATTCACTCTCTTTCCCTTAGCTAAAACACACGCTCTCGTTAAAGCTATTAATTCTGCAGCTTGGGCAGAATTCTGACTCACTCTTGCAGTCTCCACAATCGTTTTCAAAGTTGTTACTGCGTAAGCAGCAGTCACATCACCATTCTCCAATTTAAAACAAGATCCGTCAACATACAGCGTACCATCCGGATCTGATAATGGAGTATCCCTCAAGTCAATGCGTCCTTTTGTCTCTTCCTCCGTTTTAAAACAACAATCATGTGGCTCGGAATCACTCGACTTTTGATTAGCCGGCAACAGCGTTGCTGGATTCAATACATTACATCTTTTAATCTGAATATGACTCGCTAGTAATGTCAGCTCGTAACCAGATAGTCTCGCACTAGTAAGGTGTTGTGTCTTGGTTCGGTTCATGAGTGTGTCCACTGCATGAGGAACCATGACCACTAGCATGTTGTTCATCACCAAACCAGCAGATTGTCGAATGGAAGCTGCAGCTGCCGCTGTGGCTCTCAAACAACTAGGCAACGCTCTAGCTACCGGATCTAATGTTGATGAAAAATACGCACAAGGGCGTTGTTTATCACCAAACTTCTGTGTCAGAACACTCAACGCGCAACCTTCTCTCTCATGAACATAGAGCGTGAATGGCTTACTGTAATCGGGTGTACCCAATACAGGGGCTGAACACAATGCTTTTCGTAATTCAGTAAAACTCTCTTGACATTCATCAGACCATGGCACCGGACTCGGAACATTTTTCCCAGTCAAAGCTACCAATGGTTTTGCTAGAAGAGAAAAATTTGGGATCCACTGCCTACAGTAAGAGGTAATACCTAGAAAGGCACGTACTTCTCTCTGTGTGCGTGGAACACTCATTTGCGTAATTGCTTTTATTCTTTCTGGGGTCAACTTCCTTCCCTCCTTTGACAAGAGATGACCTAGGTAGGTCACTTCTTGGCAGCAGTATTGCATCTTAGAAGGTGATACCTTGTGATTCAAATTAGACAAGTGATGTAATAACGAAACTGTAGCTTCTTTGCAAGTTTCCTTGTCATCGGCAGCCACTAGAAGATCATCTACATACTGTACTAGAGCAGAACCTGGAGGAAGGACAAAGGAGTCTAACTGGCTTTTTAATGCTTGACTGTAAATAGATGGGCTCTCACAGTAGCCCTGTGGAGCGCGTTTAAATCTGAAACTGCGACCTCCTAGACAGAAGCCAAAAATATCTCTGCTTTCCTCGGCTATCGGAATGCTGAAAAAGGCATTCTTCAAGTCGATGACTGAGAACCAAGTGGCTGTAGCAGGAATCAATGTTAACAAGGCAGTAATGTCGGGAACCACAGGAAACTGAGGAACCACAATCTTATTAACTTCTCTGAGGTCGATGACAAACCTGTACACTGGAGGCTTTGTGGGATCAGTTCTTTTCAAAATCGGTAATACAGGACTATTACAAACATTTCCTCTAGTTTCTTCGACCACACCTTTCTTAATCAAGTCTTGCACAATCAATAAAAGTGCACGTTCACCTTCATTAGATATTTTATATTGCGGAATTCTTGGAAACTTTACATTGGCTTTCAAAGTTACTACATATGGTGGTATTTCTAAAAGGCCTACATCATTAGGACCAGTCGCCCAAAGAGAATCAGGGAGTGAACGCAGCTCTGGTGGAAGTGCATTCATGGACAAGTACATCGGGGAGGTGATTCTTTTACCCAATGTAAGCTGTACCCCTTCCGGAGAACAGTACAATGTCGCATATAGTCGTTTTAACAAGTCTAAACCAAGCAGGTTTTCATTACAACCCGTCGTCAAAATCAAGGGTGCTTTCAATTGACACGGTCCAACAGAAATAGACAAAGGACCCGATATAGGGTTGTAAACAGGGGCGCCTGAAAAACCTACAGAGACATTTGTTGAGCCAGACAAAGGTGCGCCAGGGAGTTTTGCATGAATGATAGAACTTTTTGCGGCACCAGTATCCAACAGAAATGGTTCGACTCCACCTGATGTTGCTACTGCGACATAAGGCCCACTCTGATCTACTGGAACTGATACTACTCCCTCTCTCTGTCCATGGCTGTCCTAGTACCCATTTTGCTGAAATCCCTCATCCGCTTCACAATAGTCTTCAACAAGATATTGTTGAGATCTATTTTGCTGAGTAGACTGTCCATTTCGCTGATCAAAGTGATTGGAAGGACGATCATTCGTCTGTGGAGGCATAGCACCTCTTCCTCGACCTCTAGAATTCTGCACAAAACCACCACGACCTCTCTGAGCTGCTGCTGCATTATTTTGCGCTAAGATCGGACATTCATTCTTGTAGTGACCCTCTTTCTTACAATACGCACACTGGTTCCACTGGTATTGAGGCCTCTGCGAACTATAATCTGTCCTCTGATAGGAACCCTGTTGCATATTAGATTGATTCGTGCGAGGCGGATACGCCTGTTGCAAAAGAACTTTAGTCTTTAAATCTTTCGTTTTCTTGTCTGATTTCTCTTTTTCCTCTTTATCCCTATTTTCGTAATACTGTGCAGTTGCAAGTATTTGCGCAGTTGTAGAAACAGCCCACGCACTCTCTGAATCTTTTAATTTATTGCATAATTCAGGTAACAAATTATGCACAAATTTATCGACAAATAGTCTCTGTCCTCCTTCTGTGCTCATATCCTGACCACTATGATCTACGAAAGTCTCTTCGAACCTCGTGAAGAAGTCGGAGACACTTTCGTCTCTCTTCTGCTTGCATGCGGATAACTTGTCCCAATTAACACGCAATGCGGGCATCAGAGTCTTCATTAAGTCAATTATCCTACCCGGAAGATTAGCAATCAGGGGTTCAGGTTTGGCACCACCTATTTGCTGACCATCCGCTGCAGTGATAGCTGCCCAATCACCACCTAAGGCTACTTGATGATCTTCCCTACGAATTTTAGCCCAGACTGGTTGCGGAACTACATTCCCAAATAACATATCAATGTCTGCTAAGTTCATTATACAAGCTTCAACCGTCTGTGTTAATTCCTTGTAATATCCAGCAGGATTCTTACGCGGATCTGGTAAGGCCTGTTTCACTGCTAGCACTTCAGCTCTCTTCCACGGAATGTGTATCCACACTCTTTGGAACTGTGCTGGAGCGGCCGCAATACCAGCAACCGCATCAGCTTGAATAGCTTCTCGCCAGATCGGAGGAACCTCCCTCATTGGATATTGGCGACTCAGCTTCGTCTTACTTTTCTCTAAATCTCTCGGTGAACGAAGGGATGGGTCATTCCTAAAACTTAAGATCAGTTCCATTGCTTCCTCTATATTTTCACACACTATCATACCAGCAGCAAACTCTTTCTGAACCTTAATTAAGTCTTCTAAATTCGATTCAATGTCATCTTCTTCTATTTCCTCACGTAATAACGAGCACATCTCATCAAAGACGTACCTTTGCGTTGGTTCCTTCCACTGCATAAATGTATCTAATACATCTTTCGTACTATATCTTCTACTCTTCGATATCCATCTGAGAGCCGTGGAATCTAAAATTCCCCGTTCCTCAATGCTTGGATGCTGGCTACGTCTCTGAACAGAGTCGGAAGTAGGAGTCTTGATTAAAGTTTTGTAGAAAGGAGACAGCATATTAGACACGGAATCAGTGATTCTTCGACGAACAGAAAGTGGAGTCAACACACTCGCAGACGTAGAAAACACAGTGGAAGTAGGAACAGATAGCGAAGCAGTAGGAGTATCGAGAAAAATAGTTTGTGAAGTAGTAGGTGTAAGCGAGACAGATACAGGTATAGAAGTCGGCAATCCAGAAAGAGGAGGAGGAGCCGTAGGGACATTCACATTAACCACAGGAGGTACAGGAACTACATTCTGAGGGGCAGCAATACCAGGTTGTCCAGCAACCGGCAATTGAACGTTCGGTACAAGTGGAGCCGTAGCACCTTGTGCATACGGTGGAGGTGACCGTAACAGATAAGACAACAGAGGATCGTTTTCCGAATCCTCTAGTATCTTAGCCGTTTTCGATGGCAAGGCAGGGTAGCACTTGTCGATCGCTAAATTATGCTCTCTAATGGCCATCTCTATAGCCTTCTCACACTCGTTATCTTGCAGCTGTTTAGTTGCTTGCTCTAGAGTCAACTCTTCTTTCTCTTTCTGTTCTTTCTTAACCCTCTTCATTTCTCTCTGTTTGGATTCTTTTCGCCAGTAACGGAAAGAATCAAACATTGCCGGCCGGGCTTTCTTCCTAAACAACTTCGCTTCTAAATTATCAAGAATCTCGGGTTCAAAACTACCATGCAGTGGCCAACTAAGGACACCGTCTTTCTCGGTGTAGCGGACCCACACCTCATTATAAGATATAGGACCCACACCATGTTTACAATATAAATCATATAGGGGAGTCCCAATCGGAGGAACCAGACATGAGTCCTCCAATCGTGAGTCACTGTTGCAACTGAAGCACGACAACATGCAATTTCTTCGACTTACCATTTTTCAGTCCGGAACACAAAACAAACAAAACACAAAACAATTATGTGCACTTGAACCGAGAACTTAGGCCTACCAAAACGAACTAATGTATCGATACCCAAACTGAACCAAATAGATTATCGTGACCAACCAGTGATAATCTTTCGAGACCAAACCAAACCAAGAACCGAAAAGGATTTTAACAACCCTCACAAAGTAACCAACTAGCAACCACTAAATACTTAACTGAGGCACTGAAGACGTCACCAAGGAGAAACCCGTCACGTTTCGCTGTACTAAGGGCTGCACCTCGGGTCCAAGACAGGGCGACGGTCAAGGCAACGGCCCACTGCAGCCGTCCTGAACGGGAACCCTCGTGGAAGAGAACTTCGGGCCACTTTTGCGATATGCCGGGATCGATGAAGTGGGGCGCCTCCCTCAGGAATCTTCACACGAAGCTTCTCGAACTCTTCAGGCTTTTGGACCGGTACCGAATGACGTCGCCCCACGTTGGGCGCCAATTGGAGTTCTGGACTTTTTTGGTTCCGTCCAGAGGTGTCAGGGAACAACACCCAAAGACCCCGGAGTTCCACCTGCCTTGGTGCGCAAATGAACAGAAACACGGGCTTCTCGATGGTGGCGTCAAAGACCAAAGGTTTATTACTGCAGGGACACAGAAGTCACAGAAACTACGCATGGGCAGTAACTAGGAGCCTGTTCGATTTGTACAAAGAGGGTTGCTCCTTATATACTAGTTTTTGGCCTTCAGGCGAATTCTTTACATGTTGGTACATTCCCAAAACCTTTGTGTTACAAACAATAAATATTTGGTGTACACAGGAACTGTTGATAAAATCTGTTACAAAACATCTACGAAGAGGGGTTCCCACTAGTTCATCATAATCCCTTGTCAATATTGCATTCAAGAGCCGGACCGCCTCATCGTAAATTTCGTTACCTCCCCCTAATAAAGATTCAGAAAGAAAGAAACGGAGCCAGGTGTGGAAGATAGAAAAGCGGGATAAGAGATGTTTGTGGGTCGTAAATGGGCAAGGCTACCGGCTTCGGCCGCCTAATCATGATCGGGACAATGGACACGAGAACCAGTTCAGGTGGGCTGGCCTCGGGCAGAGGAGGCAGCCTTTGTTGAGTCACGTAGCTACAGCGTGATCTGGTTTAAGGTGCACGTGTCATGAGAGAGGTGAATCTCCGGCTAAGGCTACGTGTCCTTAAGAGAAATGGAGTGATCAGAGGTTATTGCGTATGTGAGGGCAAGAAACACAAAATGGCGGCCATGATCTAAGATGGATGCCGTGGGTAGATCAGAAATGTGTTCATAACAGGAGTGCTCTTGCTCGTATCGTAGCGAAAACACCAGGATATGCTAAATGGATCATTTGCGGTTCGCTGATACCAATATTATGTATTTCCGACAATGTTGAAAACACGGGTTCAAATCGTCACGGAACCTCAGGCATAATGCAGAGTGCAGAAAGCTCCTCAAACTCAGTGAGCGCAGCGGAGTTCACTGCCCAGCCATAGTTATATAGTGCACCATTTACATACCACAAAATTTTGGGGTGAAAGTATTACCCCATGGTAAACAAAGTAAATGGAAAGGGGAGACCTCTCGGTCACCCCGAATGTATGGCCGGGTTCCCCGACCGCCCGGGAAACCTTTGCAGGCAGGGGGCGTGTCCCCGGCCGGTATGCCCAAAGTGGCGTGGTTGGAGCACGCCCCGCCGCCTAAGAGGGTTGTCCTAACACCCGCCCGGAAGTCCGTGCAATTTTGGGCGGGAGAGGGATGCCGCCCCGCCTCCCCGCTGCAGGTTAAAAGGAGCGGGGGTCCAGGCAGGCATCCTCTTGTTCCCGCGCTCTGAAGGCTGCACCACTCGTCGCTCGTGAGCCCTCAAGGGAACAAGCAGCAGTTTTTTGAACTTGGTAATCGTTGTTTTTTCTGTTTCAGTCGTCGAGGCGTATCTGGGATCCGAAGACCTGCACAGAACGTTGGATATGCCTGGAAAGAAGAATGGGAAGAGCTCCAAGATGGAATGGATGCTTCGCACACTGGTAAACCAAGTGTCGGCAATGGACAGGAAATTTGGTAAAGCGGACCGATTGGGTCGCAGCTTAGCTAATCGTTACTCCAGGGGGGACAAGGGGAAAAAGAAGAAAGGGAAAGGGGGTCCTAGCGAGGTCCCGGTCCCGATGGAAGTTCCGCTGGTCCCAGTAACCCCAGCGGCCAGCCCTTTGCCCGCACCGGATGGGGGATTGCCAATCCCTGTGATTATCACACCACTGGATAAGGAACAGGTACCCCCCGAACTAGCGATGCATCTAGCGGCAGTATTGCCTTGGTTGAAGAAGGGAGCGGGGGGATCAGCGGCTGCGGAAGATCCAGCTGAGGAGGCCAGGCAAATTATCGACCAGCTCAGGCAGGCAAGGGGCTCTGGGGCAGGGAACATGCCTTCTATTCCTCTGCAGGTGGCGAACACGGCCGAGGTCGAGAACCAGAATAAGGCGACGGGCACGACCGGAGGTACGACAGAAAATGGTAAGAGGTCGCTCCCAATAATGGGGGAGGGCGCTGTACCTTCAAGGCGGGAATGCCTGGCACAACATGTTCCGATGGCCACGAAAGAGATGGTGTGGGCGAACAAATACATTAATATGTTTTCATTGTTGACAGACAATCGTGAATTAGAATATGCCAAAACCCAGAAAGATTTGTGGCACCCCAGTGAATGGAGGGCAAAAATGGCAGAATTCAGGGTGGAGGAGTCTATGATGAACAGGTTCAGGGCTTTTTCTGTGTTTGTAGCAATTATGGGTGAGAGAACACCAGAATTGTTGGGAGACCTTGCTTGCTACCAGAGCAGGATCACGGCTTCCATGAGAAATATGGAGGGGACGCATGGAAAGGGTACGATGTGTCGTTTAGAAAAGCGAAAGAGTTTAATGAATCGCTGACTTGGGATTGTTTGGACACTGTATCTTGGCATGCGCAGTTCACGCCGGGCTCGGCGGGAGGAACAGGGTCAAGTGTGAATGGTTCCAGGGCTTTTCAGCAGAAACATCCACAGCCCTTTCGGGTGGGAATGGGAATAAGCGAGGGGTATGTTGGGGTTTTAACAAGGGAACGTGTAGTAGGCCGCAGGGAACATGCAGGTTCAGGCATGCCTGCGCAGGTTGTGGTAACACCTCCCACCCCGAAACTAGCTGCCGATCCAGAGGCAATGTTACCGGGGGAAAAGGGGGTACCAAGCAAGATTGACACGGTGCCTCGGATGACTAAACAATCGCCCGTGGATATTTTGTCTTTGACTCCCTGGCTGAACAAATACCCTGATCATGTGTTCGCCGGGATCCTGCGAGATGGCTTCTCGTATGGCTTCAGGATCCCAGCGGGTAATTTTCGGGGGGCCCCCTTATGCAGAAACCAACTGTCCGTTACACAAAACCCGACAGTGGTCGCCACAAAAACTGCAAAAGAGGTTCACTTGGGGCGGGTTGCAGGACCGTTTGGTGAAATACCAACGGCCAATTTTGTGTGTTCCCCATTAGGGGTAGTTACCAAGAAGGAGCCGGGCGAATTCAGGCTCATTCATAATCTATCTGCACCAAGGGGGGCTTCCATGAATGAGGCAATCGATGCAGGCATTTGCAGTGTGAGGTATGCATCATTTGATGACGCAGTGGTCATGTTGAATCGCCTAGGCCCCGGTGCATTGTTAGCAAAATCGGATATTGAATCCGCATTTAGGTTACTACCGGTGCATCCCCAGGATCAGCACTTGTTGGGTTTCGCATTCCAGGGGAAGTACTACATGGATATGTGCATGCCGATGGGTTGTTCAATTTCTTGTGCCTATTTTGAAATGTTTAGCTCATTTCTGGAGTGGGCATTCTCGAAGGCCTCAGGGCACCAACATGTGATGCATTATCTTGATGATTTCCTGTTTCTCGGCCCTGCGGGCTCTCGGGACTCTGCACAGGCATTGCAGGAATTCTGCGTGCTCATGCGGGGTTTCGGGGTTCCGTTGGCGCCAGGTAAAACAGTGGGTCCGACTACCTCCCTGGAGTTTCTGGGTATTGAACTAGACTCCGTGGAGGGTTGCTTCCGTCTGCCGGCGGAGAAGATCACCAAATTCAGGGCCTCCTTACTACAATGTCTTCGGAACGACAAGGTGACACTGCATCAACTACAGCAAACAGTGGGACAGCTGAATTTTGCACTGAGGGTTATACAGATGGCTCGACCTTTCTCACGATCCATTGCCCAGGCCATGGTTGGCCTCAAAGAAGGGCACCATCGTACGAGGCTGTCGGCAGAGGTTCGCCAGGACATGCTCATTTGGATGGCATTCCTGGCAGATTTCAATGGCCGGGTAGTCTGGAGCAAAGCCCCGGCCTCGTCAGCGGAGTTAGGTTTATGGACCAACTCTACGGGCAGTATGGGGTTTGGCGCGATCCTTGGTAACCGATGGTCGGCCCAGAAATGGCCAGCATGGTGGGACGCAAGTGGCTTGACGAGCAACATTGGTTTCCGTGAGTTATTCCCCATCTGGGTAGCGTTGTCGGCCTGGCCAGAAGAGTTCCGAAACCGCTCGTTGATATTCTGGTCTGATAACATGACTGTGGTTGAGTGCATTAACCAGCAGGCAGCACTCTGCAAGTGGATATTGCGATTGTTGAAAGAAATTGTGTTGAAATGCTTGAAGCTAAATGTACAATTCAGGGCAAAACATGTGCCTGAATAATGCAGCTGATGCGCTCTCTCGTTTCAAAATGCAGGCATTCAGGGATTGTTTACCCTCAGCGGAACTAGTGGCAGCGCCATTTCCCGAAGCATTATGGCAAATCGGCGCCCCGGACTACAAAACCTCGTGGCAGCCAGTTTATTGCCCAAGACAAGGAAAGCTTATGAAGGGGCGTTCCACTCGTACTGCGCCTTTTTGGGCCCTGCAAGGGAGCATAGATGGGGTCAGGAGGGGTCCTTTACCCAATTTTTAGTGGCACTTCATGAGGAGGGCCGGTCGACGGCAACCGTCAGTCGATATAAGGCCGCCATATCGTTTATGGCTCAGCTCCAAGGGATCAGGGACCCGACGGACTCCTTTATAGTCAGAAAGGTGCTGCGCGGCTGGCGGTGCCTACAGGGGCGCAAACAGCATACCAGGCATCCGATAAGATTTGACAGGTTGTCCGCCTTGCTGGCTAAACTAGAGGAGACATGCTCCTCACCTAGTGAGGTTGTCCTATTCCGGGCAGCATTTGCACTGGCATTCTATGGGGCCCTGCGGGTAGGCGAACTAGTGGATGCCAATAAAAGGGATACCGAGGGGGGTCTGAGCAGGGACCACACGCAAGTGAGGAAGGATTCCCTGCTGATCACGATTGCCAGGTCAAAGACCAGGAGGCCCAGGGGAGTAGCATTGTGTTGTAGCGCGCTCCTGGTAGTCCCTGTTGTCCAGTGATGCACGTTGAGGCCTACCTAAAACAAAGGGTGACGACGTGGGCGGGGGCCTTGCTGTGGCATGCTGACGGCACCCCGTTAACAAAGTTTCAGTTCCAGAGGGTGCTGGCGATCACGATTGCAGCTGCGGGCTTGAACCCGAGTGATTTTGGAACTCATTCATTCAGGATAGGGGCCGCTACAGAAGCGACGGCCGGGGTCTGCAGGCAGACAATGTTAAACAGTTGGGGCGCTGGTCTTCAAACTGTTTCAAACGTTACGTGCGGTTGCACATATTGTAATTTACTGAAGAAGTGCACTCACGCTTGTTGTTTTTTGTTTGGATTACAGTTTCACAAGCCTGTGACGCAGGGCGGAAATTGGGACCGACCCAGTATCAGCTAACCACCACTTCAGGAGCAAGGAATGGAAGATGAGTGGTCTGGGTCGTGGGCCACTCATACGTGAGACGCGCCGCGGACATATTCAGGGCAGGTGATGCGATTCACACATCTGAGGAATATGGTTTCAGGGTGTCCTTCCATGGGAAGGGCGGTTTGTGTATTGACCAATGCAAAGTTTTGTCGAGGAATTGTTAGGGGGGCACAGGTCACCGCTATCAGTAGTCATAGTGCACATTGGGGGCAATGACTTGGTGAGGGTGGTCAGACGGGCTTTAATCGAACACATACTTTCAGCAGTTAGTTGGTTAGCAAAGACACTCCCGGGGTGCACAATAGCTTGGTCACACATGATTCCGAGGAGGGTATGGAGGGGTGGGTGGTCCACGACAGCGTTGAACCATTCGGTAAAGAGGGTCAACAATAAAATGGAGAAATTGTTTCGATCTAACCACCTTCAAAGTATACCTCACCGGTGCATCTGGGGGGACCACTGTTATTCAGACGATGGGGTATACCTGTCCAGGGTGGGGAATGACATATTGATAGGAGACATGATAGCTTGGCTAGTGGGATTGAGGAGACATGACCTATAGGAGTTGTGGGGGGGCCAGATAGTCAATCAACTATCTGGCCTGTGGCGGTAAGGTCATGATCGGTGAGCAGTGATTTCAAGGTCCATAGTGGGGGCGCCACCCATTATGGATGGGAGCGCCCGGGGGGAGGGGGCCATTGGCCCCTCCCACAGGGGGGCGGCACCCAATACGGATGGGATCGCCCAGGGGGAGACGGCCATAGGCCCCTCCCAGGGGGAGACGGCTATATGCCCCTCCCATGAATTTCCCGGGGCCGGATATCCGCTGCAGCGGAAGAGAGTGCGGGGAAAGGGGGGGAGTTCACGCTGTCCTTCTTACGGTTACCCCGCACGGGAACTCGGCCGACCTTAAGATGGCGCCGAGTGGAAGGGGGCCCCCATGACAAGGGAAGTTACGGTTGGCTACGAGGGTAAAGCCCTCTGCGCATGCGCCACTCACACGAGAGGGCGGAAATTTGGTGATAGGGATCTGACACCGGTTAAGACCTTGCCGTTGGGCCCTAACGATAGGATGTACAAAATTCGTATGCAATGCATGATGTCATGATGTTAGACTCGGTTAGGAAAATCTTTGTATTAGAGATTTGTTAAGGTTAGCCTGGATACCTGTCTTCATCAAGTGTAATGAAAGTTGAATTTTGTACATGATAAATGAAACTTTTTTAATTTAAAGTTTTAAATTTTGTTTCATATTTTAATAAATACGGCCGGGGGGGTCGCGAGGCCCTCCTGCCTTCCAAAAGTTCAAACTGTGTCTGTCTCCTACCATTGGGATTGGTGGTGGAAGGGGTGGCGGGCATCCCGGCCCATAGGTTAGAGCACTGTAACGGGGTGTACAGGAAGGCTTCAGATTCTACACTGGTTTCTCAGTCTACAGGTGCGTGTCCTCCACGAGCCAGAAGCCCTACCGAGGGGAGGCTCGACCTAACACTTGTTCCTTCCCCCCCTCTCTCTCTTTCCTCATCGCAGGACCCGGGCGCAAGCTTGATTGAAACGGACGCCATGGACTGGCCCTTTAATTCCGGAGAAGACGGAGAGTGGGAGGAGCCAACCTATCAGAGCTGTCCGTCAAAAGGAGAGCACGCCGACTCACAGGTGTGCTTGTTCACCTGGAGGTCGGAAGAGAGGAGTGTGCGAAGTACGGATTGCCGAGAGGAGAAAGCAGAGGACGGAACGATTGCAACACCGGAGGAGAGAGCGGGAAACGCCGACGGAGAAACCGAGATCCAGAGGAGGACTGCGAGAGAAGGATCTCGGCGTTGGACATCAGACCCCCCTCGAGTAGAGGAGACGAGACACCGGACAGGAGCAGACTCGGCGCCTGCAACGGATGGAGGAAAGCCAGGAGGCCACTGTTCTTACGAGCCGCCCAGCCACTCACCCAGGGGAGGTGCGTGGCTCAGCCAGGTGCGTGACCGGTTACGGGGCTGGGTGGGAGGAAACCGTACACTAGGTACAACTCCACGGGAAGCCTGATTCCCCGGTACCCTTCCCTGTGCACTTACCCTTACCGTCTCTCACGTTAGTCCACTGTATATGCAGAGCACTGGTGTCCCTCACACCCTTCCCCTGCAAGGACTTTAGCGGACAGACGCCTGATACTTTCCTTCTCTTCTCTTTGTTTGCTGGAGAGCTACTCCGCACGCCGGGACGGACTCCGAAGAGGAAGACCCTCCCCCCAGAGGACCGGAAGGGACTCGGAAGAAGGAGAAAGTCCACCATCGAAGAAGGAGCCGAAGCCGATCCCCCCTGAGACACCCTAACCAAAAGAGTTGTACCGATCAACTGTTTGCCTCAATAAAACCTCAGTTACCCAGAGTACGGCTCTTGCCCATATCTCCTGTGCCGCTTCCCGCCAAAAACGTAACAAGCACCTGAGTGGATTGCAGAGACATGCTTATAGGTAGGTTGTGGCCTATTACAAACAGCTGGTAGGTTGTGGCCTGTTACAAGCGTCTGTAAGAAAGGATAAATCTTATGTTGTCAATACATTATCCACTAGTGGGTATCTGGACATGTTCCCATTTTAAATGGTTGTAAAGCAGTGCTATGGACAATTTCTATAAAGCATAAAGCAATGAAGTTTATGAGGTGTACATGTTTATTTCCAGAACTTTGCTGAAGGTTTTGTGGGATAGCTGATTGTAAAATAATGTTGACTGTGGGGGAATACAGAGGTGTTTTATCTCACACTGGCATTTTAAGCTTCGTTCAAAGGTTGTATGTCATTGTGCCCATCTCAGGGATGCGTGTAGTGTATTTTACAAAAATAAGGAGTGTTGTGCATAGGGCCTACAAAATGTATCTTTTCAGTGGCAAATGCATACCGGTCAATCTCTTTATTTAAACAGAGGGTCATGTGAAGTCTTTATGAGGGTACTTCCATTTAGATAAATAGTAACACGTGTAGCATGTTTATTTTCTTCAACTTCACAAACCTTAGAGGATTCTTTAACAGTGACTGAATGATGCAATTTGAGACTTCATCAGTGATGTCACCAGTGATGTAAATTACTTTGTCATAAGTGATGTAATATGTGGGATCATACGCAGTGCATAGTCAGGGATTATGATTTTCAGAGATTTTTTGTTTAAAAAAAAAAACATTTCAGGTTATTTCAAGACCTAACTATAACTTTAGTTTTTTCATTGAATTTCTAGTTTGTTTGATTTTTTTAACAAAAGCTAAGATATTATCACCATTTGTAACTATAATCTCACTTTAATCTTTGGTTACTTGCTGAATTTCTTGGGGCTTTTGATAATATTTATCCAGCACCCCTTGCTGAGTATGGTTTTGGTTCTGCACAGCAGGGGGCTGGTAGTAGGGCTTCTGGCTAGTCCCTGCATCTCAACCTGAGTGGGTGGCTAACCACCCATTGATGTACATGGCTTTCGGCAGGCATCCAATCCCCCGCTGCAAACGGCCTTTGGCTGTGTGCAGTGGGAGGTTGGTTGCAAAGCCTGGCTGTGGTCAGCGTCCCCCCAGTTGGCCACCTTCTTATGGGGTGCTAAAAATGTTTGTGTGCAATGGAAGGTTGGCGGCAGATCCTCTTCTCTGCTGAGGCCCAGCACTCTATGCCCCGTGGGAAGCAACCCCCCATTCTAAGCACAGCCTTCGGCTTGTCCATCAGGCCTGGGAGTAACTTGAGCCTGTCTCCAGCTGGAGTATTGCAGTACCTCACAGCTCACAGGAGGGCCTTTCTGGGTCCCCGCAGGATTATTGCAAAGCAAATGGTAAGATGTTGTTTGACATATTGGCCCCTGAGGGTCTCCCTCTGAGTCCCCCAAACCTAGATGTGCCAGAAGTCTTGGTGTCCCAACCTTGCACACTTACAATTTATTTTATTTTACTATTTCAAGACATGAGGCCTGTAATGGTGACCGCAACATTTTCTTCTTGGTTATGGTTCAGCTGATTTAGACGGATAGTACCAAAAAGACTTATATGAGGAAAAGCTCCCTCAACCCATGAGAGGGAAACATTTCTTAAGGGACCAACCTTCCAAACAAACGTAACTTTTTAACCCACACATGACCACCCTGAGCAGTTCTTTAAACATAAATGCTCAAAAAAAGGCTCACAGATTAGCCCCAAATAATGGAAAGGACACTTTTAGACCAGAGTTGTATGTTTCTGTCAATTTTGGTGTCATTTCGTTTCACCTTTATTTTTGTATCGGAATTGACCTGGGAAATCAATGTTTTGGGACCGCCCACGTGTTCTTGGCAGCCGCTTGAAGGATTGATGTAAAACTTACTAAGAAGGAGCAGAGGTGAATGAAGGATGCTTTAGGAAAGCTTCATGAAGACCAGTCAAATAGCATCAAAGGATGGGGTACAGGGTCGGTCCTTGAGGCCGGACCCCACTTCACACGGCCAAAGGTGATAAGGGAGGCAGAAGCTGGCAACCATTGGGCATATTTTTAAAATAATGTACAAAATTTTATTCGGAAAAACAATATACAGCCCCTGTCAATGGGACCCAACAAGAATCAACAAAGTAAAGTTCTTCTCCCAGGTTTTGTCAGAGTGGAAGGACAACACCATGACCCTAGTCTACAATGTCAAGCTGAGAGATGACATGCAATCAAAAACCTTTCCAAGGCCTTTAACATACTGTAACAGCATTCTACTGTTACAGGCCTGATCGATTTACCATATACTTTTCACAATAAATAAGCCAGACCTACTGTTTTTTAAATAATGTTTCAAATTAAACAGGTGAGACCTTTGTCATTAGACCCCACATTTTCCTGCACACCATTCAAGCCAATAGTTGTTATCATTGGGTTTTCACCATAACAAATCTTTGGCCTGTAGCCATGGTCTTTGGCCAGTAGCCATTGTTTTTGGCTTGTAGCCATGGCCTTTGGCCTTTAGTCATATCCTTTGTCCTGAAGCCAAGGTCTTTGGCCTGTAGCTATAATCTTTAGCCTGAAGCCATGGTCTTTGGCCTGTAGCCATGGTATTTGGCTTGCCACAATAACCAGCTGTGTCCTACTGTATGTGTCAACATGATCACAGCTAAAAAGTGCAATACATGCAGTCTTCTTAGTGGAAGGTCACACTTTCGAGCCAAGCAAATCCAGTTCTCAGGAGGACCAATGTGTGCATGGGGCATAAGCCCCCCTCTCGGTAGGACACTAAAAGCTTGTTTTTAATAATTACATAAGGGCTGGTTCTAACTGTGTTGTCAAGCCAGACCTAAAAAGCAATATAGGTTAATGACTGTCCTCCTCCCATCTGTACTGCTCCCAAAAAACAAAAACATCAATTATCTAATTGTTTCAGACATTTTAAAAGAATTACAATCCATGTGTATGCCCTGAAAACTCAAGCTCGGAAAGCCAGATAAATAAACAAAATTAACACACCTGCTGTAGGAAGCTTACTCTGTATATACTATACCAAAGTAAGGTACAGTGTGCACAGAGTACAGGGATTCCCCAGAGGTTTAGCAGAGGCTAACTTAGGTAAGAACTAACAGCTCTCTTTGTGTTAGTATGGGCGAGCAGAGGCTTTCCAGAAGGTGTGTTATGCATTTATTTATTCACTCAATCAAGGACTAATTACACACTAAGAAACAGAATCCAGACCAATTGTGTAACTATAAAAAAGTTTTATTTTGGAATGAAGCAGGACTTGGCACATGTAAGTAAAAGACTTTTCGAGGAAATGCAGTTGATGTTGAAGTTGCAATTGTTACAGGTTTTTATATGTTATGTAATGTTAAAAAGAGAAGCAGAAAACTATATAAAAAGTAGGGTCTTCAGTTTCTTTCTGAAAACCTTAGGTTCACTCAACTCCACTGGGATATGGTTCCAAGCTACAGCACCCGTCCTTGAGAGGGAGCTGCCACCGATCCTCTGCTTGCAAAACCTGGGTACGCGTGCCTTAAACTTGGTGGATGAAGACAACTGCCCAGCCGGAGCAAAGAACCTGAATCTTGCTCCCATATAGGCTGGGCCATGCCCATAGGGAGCGAAGTGAACAATTACCAGAGATTTAAACTTCACCTTCTCTTTCATCAGCAACCACTGGAGGCCACAAGGGTGTTGCCTAACGCTACCCTCTTAGGAAGGTTCAATATTAGTCTGGCTGCAGCATTCTGAACAACCAAAGTGTATTCAAAAGGTAGCCAGGCAGACCAACATACAATGTGTTGGCATAATCAATGCAGGGTGTGATCAACGCTTCGGTGACAATTTTCCTTACTGGAATGGCGAGCAGCGGTAGGAATTTTTTCAGTGCCTTCCGAATTCCACAGCATATTCCCAATAATTCTTTGCTCTGAGGGCCTACGCACAATTTTTCATCAAACCAGATGCCCAAGTTCTTGGTAGGTCCCCCGTGGGGCGAAGGCAGAGGAGACTTATCAGGCCAAATGGAGCGCCAAAACTGCAGAGGGAAGTTACCAAAAAATTAGGATCTCTGTCTGCCACTGAAAGATAGCGGTAAGGAAGGTTTGAGCACAGGACAGCTGGACTCACTTTTATTCAGGAGAAAAGAGGCTGAGTATCATCAGCATAAGCGATGACTTTGGCTCCAGGTTTATCTGCTCGCTGAATGAGGGGGACACATAGATGTTAGACAGCAGGGGCTCAACACAGAGCATTGGGGAACCCCCATATTTAGATTCTGGAGGGCAGCCGCAAAAGGCGGGGTCCAGATTTGATGTGTTCTATCCTCTAGATAGGATTTAAGCCAGTTCCAGGATGACCTCACCACGCCAATGTTCGGAAGGCAGGCCAGGAGCACGGCATGCAGGATGGTATCGGACGCAGCCGATAGGTCCAAAAGGATCAGGGCAGCATTGACCCCTGAATCTAATGTTTCACGTATGGCCTCAGGTATTTCAACATGCGCTGGTTCTTTACTGTATGAAGATCTGAAACCGGATTTGGCTGGATGAAGACGTTCATGACAAGTCACAAAGCCAGATAGTTGTTTGAGTTGTTTTTCAAGGACCTTGGCCACAGCTGGAAGACGGGAAATGGGACGATAGTTAGAAGGAAGTGCAGAATCCAGTGCAGGGAAGCAATCATCGCCTCTTTCCAGGCAGAAGGTAACCTGGCTGACTATAAGGATAAATTGAGCAGAGTATTAACCACACGGTTAATAACCTCAGTTGCACCTGCCAATAGTTTAGTCGGGCAGGGATACATAGGCGAGCCAGATTTAAGAGTTTTTATGGCTGCCAGCGCATCACTCAAGGATATGGCTTAAAAATCCTCCAGTTAAACCGGAGATGTGTGAATCTTCTTGGTAGGAGAATCCATTATGAACAGCAGGCTAAAACAGGCACCATAATTTGCTTGTATAGCATGAACTTGTTGATAAAGAAACTTGAAAGTTCATCTCACTATTCCTGCGACGGTGCATGGACACTGATATCAGCTTTGGGGGAGAGATAGCCTTTAAAAACTGCAAAGATTTCTTTGGCATTATTGCCTGAATGGGCAATACGCTCCGCATTATACAGGCTTCCAGCTTTAAAAATGGAAGCATAGTATGTCTTTTGAGCCTTTTTAAAGATCACTCTATCCTCTGGACTATACTTCTGTCTACATTTGCGCTCTAGCTTTTTGTTTCTCTGCTTGTTGGGGGCCGGAAAACCAAGGCGTTGTGGGGGAGTTCCTATTATACTTAGGCTGCAAAAGTGGAGTGAGATGATCAACCACTTTGTTAATCCAGCTATTATAGCTCCCAAGTGCCTCCTCAATTCCTCTGACAACACAGGAATTAACTCGGCGAACGCTAAACTAAATTCATCAGGGTCGATCTTATTATTAGCTTTTCCCTGTTGCCTATTGCCCATAGTAGCCCGCTTCAGCTTATTCTGAATTTGCCAGGTGAATCTGAGCAGGGAATGACTGACCAAATCACCGGCAAGGGGTCCTCCACTATTAGTGGCCTATTAGAGCAAACGCGATCCAAAGTGTGGCCGACCCGATGGGTGGGAAGAGTGACCAATTGTTGTAGATGGGCTTGATTCATGGAGTGACGAAACTCCAACGTATCCCCAGCTTCTCGATTTTCCACATGGATGTTGAGATCACCGAGGAGGATAAAATGAGAATACTGAAGCGCCAGCGGGCTGATCACATCATCCAGGGCTTTGAGAAACATGCCAGCTGGACCAGGGGGCCTGTAAATCAGGACTCCCCCTAAGGTATAATGCGGGGAGACATTGATACAAAAATTCAGTGCTTCAGATTCTGCCAGTTCCGCTAACTCATTCCATTGGCAATTCCAATGTTCCCTTAACACCACTGCGACTCCACCACCACACCCCAATCTCCGATCAGCCCTGAATATTTTGAAGCTGTCCGGGATAGCCATCTCAATTAATCAATTATGTTCTGTCTATGCTTAGCCACAGACTGGGCATTAATTAGGGCCACCTTGAACGTGTGCTTATATTGTCTCGCCAAAGGCTGCCTTCAAGGTTGAGGCGGGCACATAAGCCCAGGCACTAGCCTGAAATTTCATTTGCTACATTCCCTCCCATGCTCCCCCGCCACATCCTAGCTGCAATTCCCTGTGCGGTTACTTGGTACTCCTTAGCACACACTTCTTATCAACTGTTGCACATATATACATGTGTTTCCACCATACATTTGACACACAAATTTGAATTTCAGTCCTTTTGTTCAGGGTGGTTGAAGTTTATTTCGGGAGACGTCACAGACGGTGTTTCGTCGTTTTGGGGAATGTAACCCCCGACTTTCTCAAGGCTATCCTCCAATGTGTCGTATTTTGTTTTCCGAGGTGATAATTCCAACCCTCGGGGGGGTTCTCGTGAGGATGTTGTCAATATGCACGAATCTTCTTTAATTTATGGAAACCAAAATAATGGTTCGGTATTTTGCAGCTTTTAGTCGCTGTCTTCGACGGATAGTTGTTCGTCTCCTCTGCTGTTTATCTTGCAATTCCCTGTGCGGTTAGCAAGGTCTAAAATTAAAAGCTCCTTCCTACTGTACATTAGTAGAGGACACTCTGTTTATAGTGCTACTGGCTGCGACGCGTCCCTACAACGCGTGTTTTTATTGGAATTCCCCCCCTTAAGATGGCGTCTCTAGTCGTCACAACCATGAAGACTATCTTCAGCCCCGGCGGGGCTAGCTCGCTCGCAAGGAAACCCCTAGCACAACAAATTCAAATTCAACAGCTTAACACAAATTCAACTGGAAATATTAAAAAGAGCAAAATGGGTCCACATAAAGCACTGACGTACCAGCAGTAACAATCACCAGGCACCAGGTTTCAAAAGCGGTAAGACAGGATAAGACCAAATATGACCAAATAAACAGTTAAGCAAACAAATGTTACTTAAAAGAAGAAGTTGGTGAAACAGAGGTCAACCACTCAAGGCTTTGGAAACAGTTTAAATTATACAGTAATTAGTTTCATATTACTTTTTAGTTACTTTTGGATTACTTTGAGTATTATGGTGGTATGCCTAGATAACACACCTTAGGATCTCACAATATAAGGTAAGACTTTTTTCCACATTTGCAGTTTAGTTCTCTTTTCTCCATAGAAATATCAGTTCAACACAGAACATCTTAAGCCCAAAATCTCTTAACATGGGTACATATGGGAGAAAAGTGTTAGCGGATTCTCAAGTAAGTACACAACTTATGAGTGGGAGCTTTAGGGGATCGGACCAAGGTTCCCCAATGTCTAGATGGGCACTCAAGTTGCACCACCAGCAGCACTGGGGCGACAGGGTGCAGAGTGCAGAAGCCCAATGTTAGCTTACGGAACTAAGGTAACTAAGGGGGCCTTCAGTTAAAGACTGCTGATGAGCAGGCCACTCAGTTGTGGGAGCAAGGTTCCTGGGGTTAAGGTCAGCACTGCAGGGACCAATAACCAACACAGGAGCTGTACCACCAGTGGCACTGGGGCAGCCAAGTGCATGTGCCAAAAGGATGTTGGGGGCCCAGTGCACTTCATTGGAGACCTTCGGTTTTGTCAAGTTGCTGCAGGCTCAGGTAGGGAGACTTCCTGAAGGCCATGGAGGTACATGGGTGTCCTCTGGCGTTTGGTTTTCTGACCAATTCCGATCGTGGTAGGTGGTACCCTTCAGGTTGAGGCTGTAGTTGTCCTCTTGAGGCTTGAGAGAGATCGAGGATCACCAGATCCTGGCCTGGGATTGCCGGGAAGGCCTGCTTGAGGTATTGGGCCGTGGGCATTGGATGCAGAGTGGAACAGAGTCGCTGGAATCCAGATTCTCTGGGTGAGTCTTTGCTTGAGCAAATCCAGCTCTCATGGGAGACTTAATCTGTAAGAGGGTTGCAGGGCAGGTCCTCTGGGCTCTGGGGATTGCTGGCTGCTGAACTCACTGAGGTTCTTGCTGTAGGCGGGTCAGAGACAGGACAGGGGCAGAAGGACCGGGGCCAAAGCAGTTGGTGTCTATCGTCTTCTTCCTGGGTCAGCACGGGTCTTCGCTCCTTCTTCTTTCTTCCTCGCATCTCAAGAGGCAAGGCTCAGGGTTGCCCCTAAAAACTACTTTAGGGACGGTTAAAGGAGTGAGCTGGTTGAGTCCAATATGTCCCTTCCTTGAGGTGGGGACACCCGTTATAATGCCACCCTCCAGTAGGAGGGGCCATGAGCCTCTGCCTAATTGGCTGATCCCCCATCTTTAAGATGCTGGGAACTCAGATGTGTTCTTCACCTCACCTCCCCCACCTGAGGGGTGGGTTAGCAAAGGTGGGCACACCTCTCTTACCAACTTAATTTTTCAGCCGATTCTCCTGCCCAAAGTGGGGGCCAGAACAGGTGGGAGCCTGTTGCTGGGGGCAGTAAAAAGCAGGGATATTTCCCAAAGGCAATAGGTCTGTGAAGCTACCCCTTTGGTGGACCCAGCCCATCTTGGGGGTGGAGGCATGACACCTCTGTCCAGGATCGGCTATGTTTCTGGCCCCAGTGAGCAGAGGCTCTCTACCCAGGGGTCCAAAAAACTGTCCGGGGGTGGCATATGGCAGGCAGACATTGAGGAACCACACCAGGACTGGTTGATTTTCAGGGGGCATCTCTAAGATGCCCACTGAGTGCATTTGACATTAAATGTAACATTGGCATCAGGGTGGGTTTAATGTGCTGAGAAGTCTGCGACCAAACATCCCAGTTTTTGGTAAAGCCATCATGGAGCTGGGGAGTTCATAATGACTAACTCCCAGACCATATACTCTTTATGGCTTTATTACACTTACAATATCTAAGAATGCGCTTAGGCACTGTAGGGGTACAGGATCATGCCACTGTACCCTCACCTTAGGGCTAGTGCACAGTGCTGGAGGGGTGGCTTACCTAGGCCTCGGGCAGTGAGTTGCAGGCACGGCACACAGGGATGTGTGCCATGTCCACTCTTCACTTTTATCTGCACCAAAACACGCAGCCTGCAATGACAGTGTGTGTGTGTTAAGGTGCAGGGCCTCTAAGGGTGGCACAACAGGAGAGGCCTTTCCTGGTCTCAGTGCCTTTTTACCCATGGATTCAATTACAGGGGCTTACTTGGGGCCAGAGATGTGCCAATTGTGGTTATAAAGGTACAGACTTTGGAAAGAATACAGGCACTGGGAACCTAATTAGCAGGCACTCAGGGCCCATTAAGTTAGGTTGCACCAGATGTCAGGCAAGAAGTGGGGGGTAACCATGCAAAAAGAGTCACTTTCCGACACCTGCCTGGAGGGCAAATACTATTTTGCCCGAACAAAATATGCATTTGTAGCTCTCAACAGCTAGAAAGAGCCAAAGTCGTTTGAGTGATTCTTATTTTCACATATTTGTCTGGCACAGCTGCGCTGTCAGCCAGATGATAAAAACACCACTGATTTCAAAATTGTATTGCCAAGTTTGAATATGTCTTGGTCATTCATTGTCCACAAGGATAATGTTTTTGCAAAACTCATCCAATAATCCAAGTCTCGTTTCATGAAGGGTTGTTGGGCTCCATCTGGTGGCCCAAAGTATGTTGTGTTCTCTGGTTGGAAGATCATGGAATTAAATAGAATTTCACAGCTTTAACAAACAATATAATATTTATCAATTTAATATAATATTCACACTACCTAGTGACAGCTTCATATCACTCCCATTGCTAGAGAAATGGGAGAAGACAAAGAAGAAAAGACAGGTATAATTCTTGACTTGGACTCCGAAGGGAATTCAAAGGTTTGGCCTTTTCATGTCTTTGTGATACTTTGGAGCCCAGGCGCGAAGGAGTGGGTCAGCAGGAGGTGATTCCATGGGGGAGACATATTTATTTTGATAAAATCATTGTTTGGGAATTATGTGAGCTAAAAACTAGTGCCCTGCCAACTGCAGTCAAATGACTGATGTGCTGAAATTAAAGGATTTTTATCATGAAAAACTTTACATTATATCTTTTGAAGTTCCCAATTTTAAGATTTTGGAAGAAAGTGAAAATCCTCAAATTTTTAGAAGAACCACTAACTATATAGTTGAATACACTGACTGATTTATCTCCATCATACTATCTCTGTGGTGGAGGGAATTCAACCGGTGGACTCCGTCCATCCACAAGGCCTTATGGAAAGACGCCTGCTTTCACTTTAAAAGACAGTATGTCACACAATAGAGGGAGTAGGTCTGCCACCATTTTCAGAGCCCACCTTGAGGCCACTACACCCACCATTTCTGTCACAGCTGGCTGTGAGGTAGGCCTTGCAATAGAGTTATGCTATGTTGGTTTGTAGAGCGCGACTAATCACCCATGAAGCTACCCTCGCGGCTCATTGGAACCGACACAGTGCAGCACAAATCGACACAGGACCTCGCACTGCAGCACTTGCAACTCATCGAACAGACACAGGCTGACGCAACTCGACACAGGACCTCACACAGCAGCACTTGCAGCTCATCGGAACCGACACAGTGCAGCGCAAATCGACACAGGACCTCGCACTGCAGCACTTGCAGCTCATCGGAACTGACACAGGCCGACGAAACACCCTGCACCAAGGACATAAGGCACAATCCTCTGTAGGATTAACCTTCTCCCTGTACCCAACCAACGCTTCATGGCAGTCGGTCTTGCACAACCAGATAACTGCGAGTGGTGCTTTGCACTTTTGGACACTATACTTACCACACATCTTTAAAATTTCATGTCGCCGTTTCAAGTGATTGGATATTTTAGTGTCAGATTAAAGGTCGGTTCCACACACCCTGGTTCTACATTGATTTCGACTGCTGAACATTTTTGGTAAAAATCAAAACTATTGGGCATATGCCCTGACCCCTAGCGCCAACAGAGCGTCACTTTTTAGTACACTCCTGTGGTATAGTGCCCTGAAACATATATGTAAAGTGGGGTTAAGCTACCACTTTTAATGGCTTTGTGCTCCTTTATAAATATGCTGCCCTTCCACACAGGTATCTGCGCACAATGAAATGGGTGTTGCTGCTGCGTTTCACCCCAACACCCATTGCTTTTTGTCGCTGCCGCAGATTTACAAGGATCAATAAATCTGAAGCGTCAAAAACCAGCACCATGCAAGAGCAGGCGGTAGAATGGCAAAACAAGGAGAAAGAAAATGTGATCTGCATTTTGCAGCACACATAGAAAGAGCCAAACACAATTAAGAATGCAGCACACCTAGAAGTAACAAGTCACCATTATGGATTGTTTATAAATAATGTGCATGTTGTCCCTTCCTGCAAATAAACAATCCCATTTTTTTATATCCAAGGTAAACACCTTCACATAAAGAACAACACAGGCACCCTTGCACCTGGTGCTCTTTTCCCCATAATTCTTTACAGAGGTTAAGGCACATAGTTTACATTTTCTATAGTTTTTATTTCTGTTGGTTGATAAACTGAAACAATACAACACACATATTTCTTTTGGATTAATGGTATACAACAGCAGCATTTGGCAGACTAGCTTTTATAGTGGCTGGAAATATTTATTTATTTCTTGATCCACCCTGCACTATGTGACTGACGGATGAATTACTGTTACATTAAGATTCACTTCCTGCTGTGTATCCCCATCCTATAAGAAGGGCTATTTTTTCAGGGTCTCTTACCTATGAGGGTGAGGGTCTTCAGGGAGTGAGTCCAAAGGTTGCTCGTCCGTAGGGCTCTGTTGTCACCCATCCTTCTAAAGAGTAAAGTCTCACCCAGGGTGTCTGGACTCGATCCTCTATATCTGGAGGTGCGGATCTTTAATCCTGGGGGGGCTCTGTCCATATCCGTCCGGCTGCTGCGACCCCCTGCACTGACAGACCCTCCTGCTGGACTGCGATCTCTGCTGCCCCCTTTGCCACCATGAGCTTCGGAGCGCTTTGCTGGTCCTGGAAGGGCCCTGTCCTGGCTGCAGGGGTCTGTCTCCACTGTGCCTCACTGTCTCCCTGTGCCCCCCCCCCCAGCCCCCTGTAGCCTGCTGCTCTTGGAGAGGAATACATTATCCTTTGTTTATGTCACCAATTATGTCATTTACCTTGTCATGCCTGATGTTTGTGAGTTCATAAGCAGTCAGAGCTGGCTTCAGGGCAGTGTGACTGCTGTGGCTTCACTGGGTACTGACTTGGGTAGGGGGCACTGCCCTGGGGGGTGGGGGCCTGGGGGAGTGAGAGAAGGGACTGTGATGTTAATAGCATAGGCAGATTGATTGCTTGAAGGTAGTTTATTGATGGGAGACAGCTTAAACAACCACCACCAACAGATACTTAGTCATAACTCCAGTTAGTCATACATACAGAACATTGGAGCAGGAATGAACCATAACAATTCTAATGGAACAGAGAGATAAGAATGCTACACACCTTCCCCCCTAAAAAACCCCAAAAAAACCATTAAAAAAAAAACTCAATGAAAATAATCACGCAACTTTACAGGAGTATGTTTAACCCGGGCACTTTTCCTTAAAATAAGATCATCAGTAACATCAGTATTTTGTATAACAATATTGTCAACATTTTCATTGTTAACAACTCTTGTGACATCATCTCAAGTGCAATTATCATTTACAGGAACAGAACAATCCAAATTTTGATTCTCACCCCCAAAAGTATCTAGCATGGCAGAGTAAGACACATCATCTTTCTTGACAAGACTTTTTAATTTGCTCTCAGAATGATTCACAATCGAATCATTGTTAGTCGTAAGTAAACCAGAGCGTGAATCTACTTCCAAATTCAAACCTTTACATAAAGAAATCCTTCTAAAATTCCATACTTTACCCCCCTCAACTCTAACTGCTTTGGAGAATATTTCTGTAACTTTACACGGATCAGACCACTTGTTCCATTTATTGACAAAAGCCCTACCAAACTTGACTCGCACAAAATCTCCAACCTTGCCCTTCCTACCACTATTGTTTAATGACAAATAGCTGCTTTTCATCTTATCTTGATATTTCAAAACCCTGTCCCTTACCTTGGAAGGATCAAATGAAGCCTCACAAGGAAACTTAACTTTCAACCACCAGGGAAGAAGCTTTGAACCAGGTTTCCTACCTCGAAGCATCTCAAACAGGGATAAACCTGTAACAGAATTAGGAGAGGTACGATAAGACAATAATGTGGCACGCAAAGTTTTCTCCCAGTCCAAATTACTTTTAATAGCCAACTGAATGGATTCTTTAATAACCCTATTGAAACGTTCCGTTTGACCATTGGCCTGGGGATTATAATTTGATACCCTTTTGTGCACAATACCACACCTCTCAAGAAAAGACACAAATTCCTTACTAATGAACTGCGGACCATAGTCCGACACAATTTCTGCCGGAATGCTTTCCCTACAAAAAACCTCATCTAAAAATTGAATCACCTGTGTAGAACCAACCTTGTCAACAATCTTCAGCTCTGGCCATTTCGAAAAGTAATCAATCAATACTAATGCAAACACATTCTTGTGAGTGGATAAATCAAGAGGACCAATAATGTCAATCCCTAACTTTTTCCAGGGACATGTGACAAACTAAATAGGGGAAACATCCACAGCCAATGATTTAACAGTTTTGTCACTTTTAGCACAAGGAGAACATGAACTGACCCATTTATCAACCATTTTATCAATTCCAGGCCACCAGTAGAACTCACGAATACGTCTCTTTGTACTAGACATACCCATATGGCCTTCATGGGCCATAGAAATAATTTTATCTCTCAATGCAACCGGAGGAACAATTTTGTCACACCTAATTATGAAACCCTGATCAAACATAAGTTCATCTTTCACCTTATAAAAGGATAGAATGTCACCAGAAAAATTTCTTTCCTGAGGCCAACCATGTTGTAAATAACTTACCACAAAAGATAAACTAGTATCATTGCTCATTGCTTCTCTCCAATTGGTCTCAGAAATACCATCAGACAAACCTGCAATATAACAACCATTAACGTCATCAATGTTTAAAACAACATCTGAATCACTTCTTAAATTGTCAACACCAATAGAATTGACTAAAGGTAACCTGGACATGCAGTCGGCATGTACATTCAAACGACCAGGAACATACTCAACAATGCCTTGGAATTCCTGCAATTTTGCAGCCAAACGTGCTAAACGCGCAGTTAAAGTCCTACCACCACCAGCTGCCAACATAATAATCAAAGGTTTGTGGTCAGTCCTTAGTCGAAACCTTGTTCCCCACAGAAATTGTCTGAAATGTTCAGAAGCCCAGGTGCAGGCCATTAATTCTTTCTCAATAGTAGAATAGTTGTACTCAGCGCCCCGCAAAGTCCTAGAAGCATACGAAACCACATATTCTTCCCCTTTGTCTTTCTGCATTAACACAGAACCCAAACCTACGTTGCTTGCATCAACACATACAATGCATTCTTTACCAAGCTCAAATGGTCTCAAAAAAGGAGCATTGATGACTTCTTTTTTCAATAAATCAAATGCAGATTGTTGATCATTGTTCCATACAAATTTAACATCTTTTTTTAACAACATTCTCGGAGGATGTACTTTTGAAGCATAATCTTGAACAAATTTACTATAAAATTTGGTGAAACCCTAAAATGACACTAATTGTTCCTTATTTGATGGTGCTGGTGCTTTTGATATGCTTTGAATATGATTAAGTTTAGGTTTAATACCCTGAGAGGAAATTTCATGGCCAAGATATTCAACTTTACTTTGTCTAAATTTGCATTTGCATTTGGACACATTTTAAGACTCTTTCCAGATTCCTGTCATGGTCCTCAAAATTTTCCCCATAAATCAGGATGTCATCCTGAAAGGCAATCACATCCTCACAACCCTCTAATACTGCTTTCATGAGTCGTTGAAATACAGATGCTGCACTGGCTAAACCGAAAGGCATTCAGCAATATTGGAACATACCTTCCGGTGTAATAAACGTGGTTAAAAATTTTGATTCCTCATGCAAAACTACTTGATGATAAGCACTAGCTAGATCTAGTGTTGAAAATACGCAAGCACCTGAAAGAGTGGAAATAAGCCCATGAATATGAGGTAAGGGGTGTCTATCAATCCAGATCTCCTTGTTTAGACTGCGAAGATCTACACATAGACAAAGTTCACCATTGCTCTTAAGGGATAAAACTACTGGCGAAACCCATGGTGATGATTCAACAGGTTCAATTGTTTTCTTGGCAACGAGATTGGACAAAATCACTTTCAATTTGTCACGATAAGCCAAAGGTACATTTCTGACCATATGTCGAATTGGAATAGCTGATTCTTTAAGAATGATATGGTGTTTAAAATTAACAAAAACTCCCAAATCGTCAGTGAAAATAGAAGAAAATGTGTTCTTCATTTGAACAATAAAATCATTTTCAGGTGGTACTACATATACAGGTGGGGAAGCATTAGGGTCAAGTTTAATGCCTAAATCGTGTTGATGAGGCCAACACAAGATAGATGCACCTTTAGTGGCAACATACACTTTCCCTCTAGTTGCTCTGTCTTTGAATTTAATATCCGCCCATATGTATCCCTCAAGATCAATTTTCTTTCCTGAGTACCCACCAGGATGTACATCAGGTGGTAACAATTTTGTTGTGCCCCAATATCTATTGAAAACATTTTTGCCAATAATAGTATACCAGGCACAAGAATCGATAAGTATTGGTATTTCTTCTCCATTGATAAAAATAATATCACTAGGAAAACCCTTTCATTTAGTATCTCCAACACACAGTAAGGTATTGATTTCAGAAGGCTGCTCAAGATCATCACATTCTTCATATGACAATACATTTACTCTCTGTGATGACTTACACATTTTGTTAAAATGACCTGGCCTCTTACACTTTATACATATTTTGTTCCATGCTGGACAACCCCTGTAGTTTCCTACAGGTGACCTCCTGGACTCGCTCCTGCACGGTCTCTCCCCTCGCTCCCTCGAACCTGGAAGCAGCGCTGGTATCGTTAACTGGTCATTTTTACTCCACATAGCGCTGCTAGCATTGTCTGAATTCTGCGCTCCTGCACTGAACTATCTGCTGCTGGCTGCTGCACATACGATATAACATAGCGCTTCTGCACGCATTTAGATTGTGCAATTACATGCGAGCTGCCTGGCATTTATTTTGATAACGCTTCTCGCCGGTCCCACCAGTGGTGTTTATTTTTGTGGCAATAGCTCAGGCTTAACTCGGACTGTGCCCTGGTTTCGTTTTCAAGCAGCCCGCCACCATCTTGTTGTTGTTTTCAGCTCTCCTGGCCCGCCTCTACCTCCCCGAGACCGCCTCCCAGCGGCCCCTCCCACCCACGAACAGCAATCTAGCCTCCTCCCTGGTGCAGCTGTGACCTCCTGGACTCGCTCCTGCACGGTCGCTCCCCTCGCTCCCTCGAACCTGGAAGCAGCGCTGGTATCGTTAACTGGTCATTTTTACTCCACATAGCGCTGCTAGCATTGTCTGAATTCTGCGCTCCTGCACTGAACTATCTGTTGCTGGCTGCTGCACATACGATATAACATAGCGCTTCTGCACGCATTTAGATTGTGCAATTACATGCGAGCTGCCTGGCATTTATTCTGATAGCGCTTCTGGCCGGTCCCACCAGTGGTGTTTATTTTTGTGGCAATAGCTCAGGCTTAACTCGGACTGTGCCCCGGTTTCGTTTTCAAGCAGCCCGCCACCATCTTGTTGTTGTTTTCAGCTCTCCTGGCCCGCCTCTACCTCCCCGAGACCGCCTCCCAGCGACCCCTCCCACCCACGAACAGCAATCTAGCCTCCTCCCTGGTGCAGCTGTGACCTCCTGGACTCGCTCCTGCACGGTCGCTCCCCTCGCTGCCTCGAACCTGGAAGCAGCGCTGGTATCGTTAACTGGTCATTTTTACTCCACATAGCGCTGCTAGCATTGTCTGAATTCTGCGCTCCTGCACTGAACTATCTGCTGCTGGCTGCTGCACATACGATATAACATAGCGCTTCTGCACGCATTTAGATTGTGCAATTACATGCGAGCTGCCTGGCATTTATTTTGATAGCGCTTCTGGCCGGTCCCACCAGTGGTGTTTATTTTTGTGGCAATAGCTCAGGCTAAACTCGGACTGTGCCCCGGTTTCGTTTTCAAGCAGCCCGCCACCATCTTGTTGTTGTTTTCAGCTCTCCTGGCCCGCCTCCCAGCGGCCCCTCCCACGCTCCGCCCCCTCCACAATCCATTTATGGCCAATGCCCCCACGCGCAGCGTCCACGCGCTACGGCCGCGCCGAAGGTGCACCAAAGGTAAGCCCGTCTACGCCCGTCCGCGCCTGGACCGCTCCCAGCGCCAGACCCCCTGGTCCCCGTAATGCCCACCCCTCCCGCATTACTTACGATACCACCACCCTCCTAGCCCTTAACCCTGGCCGCTCCCCCATCTGCATCCAAGCCGCTCCTGGACACACCCATGGGCCCTTTTCCTGCTACTCCTGCAAGTTCGACGGCACCAAGAACAACTCCTCATCCACGAACACACAACAGATATCCGATCCCACCCACCTACAATGCTTCCTGCTCAACACCCGCTCGGTCCACAGACACGCCATTGACCTCTGGAATCTACTAGACACCATCTCTCCAGACGTCGCCTTCCTAACAGAAACATGGATGAATGCCTCCTCAGCCCCAGACATCACCATCGCCATCCCGGAAGGCTATAAGACCATTCGCAAGGACCGTACCGGCCACACTGGAGGAGACATCGCTATCGTCCATAAGAAATCCATCCGCATCTCAACCAGCTCAGACGTCAATCTCGCCAACTCTGAACACCTTCACTTCCAGATCCACATCGACCCCAAGACCACACTCAGAGGCACCCTCCTTTACCGGCCACCAGGACCCCGCGCACAATTTAGTGAAGATATCACGGACTTCATCACTCCACACGCGCTCCCCTCCGAGGACTACATCCTTTTAGGAGACCTCAACTTTCACCTTGAAAAGAACAACGACCGCAACACCACCACCCTTTTGGACAACCTCGCAAACCTCGGACTCAAACAACTTGTCACTACCCCCACCCACATCGCAGGTCACACACTCGATCCTATCTTCACCTCCAGCAAGCATGTTTCCTTCAGCCACACCACAGCTCTCCTTTGGACTGACCACAGCTGCGTTCACTTCACCTACAACAAGCCCACATCCAACAACCACCCCCAACCAACTCTGCAAAGAAACTTGAACAAAATCACCATCGACCAGATCTCCTCATCGCTTCTTCAAAAGCCCCCCGCCCACTCCTCAAACCCAGACCAAGCAGCCACCAACCTCACCCAATGGTTATCCAACAGCGCCGACATCCTAGCACCACTGAAAAAACGACAAATCAAACTAGGCAGCAAGAAGGCCTCCTGGTTCAACTATGATCTTAAGAAATCCAAGAAACTTTGTCGCTCCCTCGAGAAGGCCTGGAAAAAAGACTCAACCACCAGCACCAAGGACGCCTTCAAAAACGCCACCCGCATACACCACCAACTGATCCGAAATGCCAAGAAAGCAGCCTTCAAGGACCGTCTAGATAACAACGCCCACAACAGCAAGGAATTATTCAACATCGTCAAGGAATTTACCAACCCTTCAGCCAACTCCAACGACATCACCCCCTCTCAAGCCCTCTGCGACTCCCTAGCCTCATTCTTCCACAACACAATTGCAGACATCCACAACAGCTTCGACAACCAACCCGAAGACCAACCCACCCAATCCCCTGCAGGACCCCCACCCCCCTTGAACATCCTCAATGACTGGAAGCCAATCTCCACTGAGGACACCATCCGTCTGATGAACTCTATCCACTCAGGATCCCCCACAGACCCTTGCCCTCACCACATCTTTAACAAAGCAGACTCCATTATTGCACCGCACCTCCGAGACGTCATCAACTGCTCCCTCAACTCCGCAACCTTCCCGGAAAGCTGGAAACATGCCGAACTCAGCGCCCTCCTGAAGAAACCCACAGCTGACCCCACCGAACTCAAAAACTATCGCCCTATCTCACTCCTTCCATTCCCGGCCAAAGTCATCGAGAAAGCCGTCAACAACCAGCTCGCCGCATTCCTCGAAACCAACAAATCCCTCGATTCCTCACAGTTCGGCTTCCGAGCCAAGCACAGCACCGAAACCGCCCTCATCGCAGCAACAGACGACATTCGAACTCTACTGGACAATGGAGACACAGTCGCCCTCATCCTCCTCGACCTCTCCGCAGCCTTCGACACCGTCTGCCATAGCACCCTTCTACAGCGCCTCAAAAACATCGGAATCCAAGGAAAAGCACTGGAATGGATCACCTCCTTCCTCTCCGGAAGAACCCAGAGAGTCCGCCTTCCACCATTCAAGTCAGAGGCCACTGAAGTCATCTGCGGCGTACCTCAAGGGTCCTCACTCAGTCCCACCCTCTTCAACGTTTACATGAGCCCCCTCGCGGCCATCGCACGCCAACATAACCTCAACATCATCTCCTACGCCGACGACACTCAACTGATCCTATCACTCACCAGAGACCCTAACACGGCCAAAACCAACCTTCACGAAGGAATGAAAGAAGTAGCCGAATGGATGAAGCACAGCCGTCTGAAACTGAACTCAGACAAAACAGAAGTCCTCATCTTAGGTACCTCCCCCTCCGCCTGGGACGACTCTTGGTGGCCAGAGGCCCTTGGAAAAGCACCCATCCCGACGGACCACGCACGGAACCTGGGCGTCATCCTGGATTCCTCACTCTCGATGATCAGACAAGTCAACGCCGTCTCTTCATCTTGCTTCAACATTCTTCGCATGCTCAAAAAAACATTTCGCTGGATCCCTACCGAAACTAGAAAAACAGTCACCCACGCTCTGGTCACGAGCCGACTGGACTATGGAAACACCCTCTACGCCGGCACCACCGCAAAACTCCAGAAAAAACTACAACGCATCCAGAACGCCTCAGCCAGGCTCATATTAGACATCCCGCGTAAAGAACACATCTCTGATCACCTGAAAAACCTCCACTGCCTCCCCGTCAATAAGAGGATCACTTTCCGGCTCCTAACCCACACACACAAAGCACTCTACGAAATCGGACCCGAATGCCTCAACACACGACTATCCTTCTACACCCCCTCCCGCCAGCTACGATCCTCCAACCAAGCCCTTGCCACTGTACCTCGCATCAACAAAACCACCATGGGAGGTAGATCCTTCTCCTACCTAGCAGCTAAAACTTGGAACTCACTTCCCACTCACCTTCGCCTTACTCAGAACCACCTAGCATTCAGAAAGCAACTCAAAACGTGGATATTCGACAAGTAACTCCCCACCCTTCTACAAGCGCCTTGAGACCCTCTGGGTATGTAGCGCGCTATATAAATCTTTTGACTTGACTTGACTTGACATGATCGTTGGCTCTGCATCTGTAACATGCAATTTGGGATTTTTTACCAAAAGTCTTATTTTCTTTCCCAAAAGTCTCTCTTTTAGCAGGAAAAGATGAAGGTTTCTTATAATTGGAAAAGGCTGCAGTCTTTAGCAATCACTTACGATTTAAAAACACCTTCAGAAGAGTTCCTTGTGCGTCCAGTTTTCAGGCAGCATTAAAATTGTCCAGATAATTCTTGTGATTAATGTTCCTGCTAGAGAGAGAGATCAGAGTTTTGTCTAGGGGCACGTTTAGCACACAATAAAGTAGCACAGAAGGTTATTATCCCTGCTGCAAAGAACACATACTGTGCACATCACAGATCTGTATTTTATGTGGATGGCTGCGTGCATTACTGCATTTGTCACAGAGATTCATTAGTAACTGCAGTTCATAAGATACAGAACCATAATAGAAAACAGTGACTGTTACAAACTGCCATCAAAGAGCTGCATGCAAACTGCATAAAATAGATTAGGACATTCTGTGTTTTTTCCCCAAGTCTTTTATTATCTAATCCTAAAGTTGCTGAATAGTGTTTGTTTGGTTAGATATACATTCTTGTTAGTAAAGTAAGCCTTTGCTAGTGATTTAAAATAAATAAAATGTATGTGAGAGATGGGCTATGGCGAGATGAGGGGCATGGTTGCCCAGTGGTAGTGAGTGAGTCCAAGGAGGTGGTCAAGGGAGGAGCTCCAAAAATGATTGTCGCACCGGGCGTCACCAGCTCTAAAGCCGGCCCTGAAAGCCGTGCAAGTTCTAGTTAGCTCAATAAATTAAATATTTGGTGCCAATGGTGCTAGGTCTAACAATCACTGTAACTTTTTAGTGAATGTGAATTTTTCTTCCAAACATAAGCTAAGATCTTATTACCATAATTAACTGTAATCTCACTTTATCCTTTGGTTTATCCATGAATTTCTTTGGCTTTTGTTCAGCTCCAGTCAACTTCCCGCTGAGAACGGTTTTGGCTGTGCACAGCTGAGGGCTTGTCACCCGGTTTCCGGACAGCCCCTGCATCTAAACCCGGGTGGATGGTCAACTCATTGCACCTCATAGCGTTTGGCAGCCATCCATTCCCCTGCTGAAAACAGCCTTTGGATGTGTGCAGTAGGAGAATAATTGACAGACATGGCTGTGGTGAATTCCCCTGTGAGAGGCCGGCTTAGTACATGGTGCTCATTTATTTAAGTATGCAAAAACAACAGGTGATGGACAGAATGCAGAACAATGTCATACATTCACCCCAGTACAGACATCTGAGCCTAAATCCATCGTTTTTTTTGCTCACCATGTCATTCCAGTTTGAACCCAGCCATATGCAAATCAGTTTTGACCCTGAGCCCCATGGGAACAGTCCAGCCCGAACTGCCAAGCCAAGTCCTCCCAGGACTGGAAACAAGCATCCCAGGACCAGTTTCGGACTTTCAGCCCTCATCAGCCTGGATAGCTTGATTCCAGTGGCATGGAGAGCACGGGACTCACGTCTGAGCATACCCATCCCACTCGGGTGACAAATGCAAAAACAACAGGTGATGGACATAATGCAGAACAATGTCATACATTCACCCCAGCACAGAGATCTGGGCCTAAATCCATCTTTTTTTTGCTCACCATGCCATTCCAGTTCGAACCCAGCCATATGCAAATCAGTCTTGACCATGTGCCCCATGGGAACGGTCCAGTCTGAACTGCCAAGCCAGGTCCTCCCTGGACTGGAAACAAGCATCCAAGGACCGGTTTCAGGCTTTCAGCCCTCATCAGCCTGGATAGCTTGATTCCAGTGGCATGGAGAGCACGGGACTCACGTCTGAGCATACCCGTCCCACTCAGGGTGACAAATGCAAAAACAACAGGTGATGGACAGAATGCAGAACAAGGTCATACATTCACCCCAGTACAGAGATCTGGGCCTAACTCCATAGTTTTTTTGCTCACCATGCTATTCCAGTTTGAACCTAGCCATATGCAAATCAGTCTTGACCCTGTGCCCCATGGGAACATTCAGCCCGAACTGCCAAGCTGATGACGGCTGATAGTCAGAAACCGGTCCTACGATGCTTGATTCTGGTCCAGGATAGACTTGGCTTGGCAGTTCAGGCTGGACTGTTCCCATGAGGCACAGGGTCAAGGCCGATTTGCATATGGCCATGTCTGAACTGGGGTGGTGTGAAGTGCAAAAAAACGATGGATTTAGGCCCAGATCTCCGTACTGGGGTGAATGTATGACATTGTTCTGCATTCTGTCCATCAACTGTTGTTTTTGCACTTATTTAAGTATAGCACCCTACACTAACCCAGACAACCATTATGGTGATTTTAGTGGTCTTGGACAACCTTATAAAGCCTTCCAAGTGGTAGCTGTGGAGACCAGTCTTGAGACTTAGCTCGAAAGGAGTGTTAAGCAGCTTGTTTTACCAGAATGTTAATCTTATTAATATAGATTAAGTGAAACAGAACCACACAGTGCAATTATAAAAATAAGTATTTATCATAAAGTACTCACTAACACATACAAGTATCTCCTACCCGGATATATACACAATGCACACAATAGTTTGCGAAGAAAACGAGTAAGCAGCACAATATTCACAGTGGTCACCAGCTGAGGGCACCGAACCATATACTTAAACAGTACTATACCCAGAAGTCATAGAAGCAATGGGGACCCAAAGAACCTCCCAAGGTAAGTAACCAGGTACCCCAAGGAGGGTGGTGCAGAGTGGGAACACATCTATGTGCTCGTTAAAGTCAAACGGTAAGTCACTGTAGCAATTTAAAAAAAGAAGAACCCTTCCCAGGGCTCTCCAACCTTTTGTATTCCTGTGGGGGAGAAAAGGTTGGAGAGCCACCTCACTCGTGTATAGCCTAGGAACCTGTATACATACACCAGGGAAGCCGAATGCAAAGGTTTGAAGTGGCATCGGTAACGGCCATTGAACTCAATGGAGGACTTCAGGAAGATGCTGCTGTTCAAGAAGTTGAAAGTGTCCAGTGGACCCCAAAGGTGAGTTCAAGAGGTGAAGTACCTCCAAGCACAGGAGACAGAGTCTATGCCACTTGAGAGTGACCAGGAGGCACAGAAGGCGAATGCCCACTGATGTCAGGTGTTGCAGGAGAGCTGACGATGAACAGGGAGCTACAGCTGTGTAGACCTGGCGATGCTGTGGAAGACCTGGAGCCATTTATGAGCTGTCTCACGTCGGATGACGAGAGTTGAGGGGTTAGTGTCCGTGAAGAGCATCAACCAGCTTTGACAACTGCAAGAAACGCAGCAAGCAAAAAGGTGCAGAGTTTAGGACCAGCAAGGCCCGAGAGACACACCAAGTGCAGGTGAGTTGAAGCAGGCCCCAAGCAACCATTGGAGCCCACTGGGATCAAAGAAGTCTCTTGAGAGGACCCGAGGATCTCTGGAGCTCTAGCAACGGCCAGCCAACACGGTGCACATGGACTCGGTTCCAGCGGTTCCGGAGAGAGGGATATTGGCTTCAGATTCGGTCTGAGGGTAGGCCTTGAGGGAGTTGCAGAACTGTCCCCTGTGTTGCTGAGCTTATTGAAGTCTGTAGGAGCCCATGATCAGCAAACCGATCATCTACGCTGAGGTGACTGCAGTTGCAGGGGACAGACTCCTTCACTCCAAAGGAGATTCTTTCGGATGTCTACAGGCCCTGTGAGGGACTTGTATGGAGCAAGGACATGGTTGATGCAGTGGACTTACAGGGCAAAACCACTTGAAGCAGACAGAGTCTTCCCGGAAGCAGTCTCGGTTTCCCAAAGCGACATTCGATGCGGTCAGTCCGGCTCGGTCAGCATGACGCAGTCAGAGTGTCCAGACGGTTGAAAATGATGTAGAGTTGAATCCGAATAAAATACCAAACAAATATATAGACCTACCGACAGGTAACCCTAAGAGTTAGATTTGGATGATTCAGTGGTCCCTCCCAGAGGAGGGGCTGGACAGTGGGAAGGATACTCCATATACTTTGTCCAGTTTTGCACCAGAGCAGGAGCCAATAGCTCCCTTAACTGGTTTGAACTGGAGTATGCAAGGAGGGCACCAAGTGTGCCCTTTCAGCACTGTCAGGGGCACTGCCAAGCAACCCTACCATAATACACTAAACCCTGTCTGGGAGGTGGTCACACCTCCCTGCAAATGGATATCTATTGTTCTACCTTCCCCGCTCGAGCTTGGCTCAGCAGCAGAAGGGCAGAATCATGACTCTGGTTGGCAGCAGCCCTAGCTTGCTGTCCGGTTCTGGAATAGTGGTACCGGGAGCACTGAGGGCCTCCCAGAGGAGATTTACAGTGCTTGGATTCATACCTCCCACACCAGCTACAATGTGGGGGTATGATTCCAACATGTTTGATACAACACAGACGGGGTTTGTTATAGCCAGTTCAAAGTTAGCCATCGCGTAATGACGCATTGCCACTCTATATATCGCAATGGCTGATACACTAACGACCCGGGAAAATGGACTCTAAAGGTTGAAGGGATGCCGTGCTCAAACAGGGGCACCCTCACACTTAGATCCGTGCACACTGCCTTTTAGGGTTGAAAGGCCTGCCTTAGGGGTGATTTATAGGTTTTAAGTGCAGTGACCTCAGATATAGGGAAACCTACATCTTTCGTAAGGGGTGCTAGCACCAGCTTACTCAGGCTGCTTTGGCAGGCCTGTAGTCAGTGTTTGCTTGGCTTCCATTTGTGACATAATACATGCTTGAGCCGATGAGAAACCCTTGCTGTACCTATGCACTGGGGTCCTCAGTACCATACGCTAGGGACTTATAAGGGTACACCAGTAGCAATCTCGAATGTACCTTAGTACTTAACATAACACATTTAGGGGAGAAAGCAGGCTGGGGTCTTAATTAGCAGGATCCTAGTCAGACTAGTCAGAAACTTCATAACACCAGGCAAAAGGTGGGGGTAACCATGAAAGAAGATCCTACTTTCATACACAACCCCCCAAAACGAAAGGAGATGAGACTAACTTTGCCTAGTTAAGTCTTCATTTTCAATGTGTAAATATCTTGAGAGTCCATCTGCATTGGCATGGTTACTCCCCAGTCTATGTTTCACTGGAACGTCCATACCCTGTAGGGAAGTGGAACACCTCAAAAGGGTGGGGTTTTCACCCTTCATCTGTTTAAGCCATGAGAGCAGCTTGTGGTCTGTCGAAACAATGAAGTTAGTGCCAAACAGGTATGGCCTCATCTTCTTCAAGGCCCAGACCACAGCAAAGATCTCTCTCTCAACGGCTGACCAACGTTTCTCCCTGGGGGTCGACCTTCTGCTGATAAAAGCTACTGGTTGATCCTGGCCCTCTGCATTAAGTTGTGATACCACAGCCCCTACCCCTATCTCAGATGCATCTGTCTGGATACTAAATGTCTTAGAGTAGTCAGGGCACTGCATAATGGGAGCAGTGCACATGGCCTGCTTCATGTAACCAAATGTCTTTTAGCATCTTACTGTCCACTGACCTTTCCTTGGCATTTTCTTGGATGCAAGATCATTCAAGGGAGTCACAATGGACCCATACCCTTTGACAAATCTTCTGGTTTTACCCAGTCAGGCCCAAGACATCTCTGACCTCAGCCTGGGTAGTTTAAGCAACCCAGTACATAGTGCCTGGACTTTTCTCTCCAAAGGCTGAACCTGCCATGTGGCCCAAGTACACACCCTTGCTTTGCCCGATCTGGTACTTCATGGCCTTGACAGTGAGGCCTGCCTTTTGAGGCCTAAAGAGTATTTCTAAGGTGGACCGAGATGTCCCCCCAGGTGGAGCTAAAGACAGCCATATCATCTAGATAGACTGTACTATAGTCTTCCAGACTTGAGAAAACGTTTTTCATCAACCTCTGAACTGTGGCAGGTGCATTTTTCAGACCAAAGGGCATTACAATGAATTGATAATACCCACTAGCGGTTCAAAGTGCAGTTTTTTGCTTTGCATTCTCTGCTAGTGTAATTTGCCAGTATCCAGCAGTCAGGTCAAATGTACTCCTTAACTTGGCTGATGTTGCACCGCTGACCGTGATTCGGCCAGCAGCACCTACCTCTTTTCTACGGGTGTGTCGCGGTGCTGCGTAGCGGCCCACTGTGGCCGTTTTGGCATTGAGGGTGAGGCCTGCGATGCCTGTCGGTTTTTCTGTACAAGGTTTTTTCCTCTTTAGGCTTCTTTCGGAAGGCATGGTCTGCTTCGGCATTTTTCCTTGTCGACAGCACCGTGGCTACCAGAACGGGTCACCCTCATCTTGGACAGACCAGAACCCTCATGAACGCAGTACCGGTAAGAAAACTACAAGTCATGACAGCTGAGGCCAAAGTATCTCTAAGTTCCTCTGCCCTTGGAATAGGAGGGGCATCAGTCCTAGCGACTGTATTGAGGCCTCTGTAGTCCACATAAAACCTCATCTCTTTTTTCCATCCTTGGTGTGAGGTTCTGGCACTAGGACTACTGAACTAGCAGAAGGGCTATATGAAGACTCAGTAACCACCAATTTCAGGATTTTTTGGTCCCTGACATGATCAGACTGCATATTATTTTCTTGACAAGCAGGATGTCATCTGTGTCCACTTCATGGGTACACCAGTTGGACTAACAGGGTGTCAGGGAGAACATGTGTCTGTACTGATTGAGGACTTGCTTGCAATCAGCTTGCTGCTCGTCAGTAAAACTGCCTGCCAAGGCTACTCCATCTACTGACCCATCATCAGAGCTGTTAGAGAGGAGATCAGGGAGAGGGTCACTCTCTTCCTCCTGTCCCTCATCAGTTGCCATGAGCATGCTCTTGTCAGCCCTATCCACAAAAGGTGTCAGGCTATTCACATGAAGTACCCTGTGGGGACTTCTTGGAGTACCTAGGTCCACCAAGTAGGTGACCTCACCTTTTTGTGCAAGGATGGTGTGGGGACCACTCCACTTGTCTTGGTGAGCTGCTGGGGCCACAGGCTCTAAAACCCACACTTCCTGTCCTGGCTGGTAAACAGGTAGCATAGTGGTTTGGTCATGCCAAGCTTTCTGAAGTTCCTGGCTGGCCTTAAGGTTTTTGTTGGCCTTCTTCAAGTACTCAGCCGTCCTTGAACGGAGGCCAAGGACATAGTCCACAATGATCTGTTTAGGAGGTTTGAGTAGTTGTTCCCAGACTTCCTTAACTAGGTATAATAGACTCCTAACTGGATGTCCGAACAGAAGTTAAAATGGGCTGTAGTCAACTCCCTTTCTGAAAAACCTCTCTGTAGGCAAAGAGAAGGCAGGGTAGTAAGACATCCCATTATTGCCTGAGCGTTTCTGGGAGTCCCATTAAAATACCCTTGGGAGTCTTGGTGAACCTTTCAACAAGTCCAGTGCATTGTGGATGGTAGGGTGTGGTAAAGTTGTAGTTTACTCCATACTCTATCCACATAGCAGTGATGTAAATAGACATGAAGGTTTTACTTCTGTCTATTAAGGGTAAGCCCACCCTGGAAAAGATTCCCAGGAAGGCCCTGGCCACTGCAGGAGCTGTAGTGGTTCTAAGTAGAATGGCCTCTGGGTATCTAGTGGCTTGGTTCACCACCACTAGTATATAAGTGTGCCCAGATGTAGTTGGAGGGTTCAAGGGACCAACAATGCCAATCCCCACTTTTTCAAAGGAGACTCTAACCAATGGAAGTGGAATTAAGGAGGCCTTTGTCATGCCACCTGACCTACCACTAGCTTGGCAAGTGACACAGGATCAACAAAACTCCTTGGTGTCTGCAAACATATGGGGCCGCCAGTGAAAGTGAGTGACACGTCTGTCCCAATTTTTGCTTTTCCCTAAGTGTCCTGCAAGAGGAATACCATCTGCTAGGGAAAGAAGGAAGCCTTTAAACTTCTGCGGTATTACCAACCGTATCTTCTCAATGGACCTTATGGGACCCAATGATAATCCCTCCTTCCTTTGCACCAGCTTGCTGTCTGAGGTGTTCGGGGGGGGGGGTCAGGTCTGTAGCTACATACTCAAGTCTGCCCTGGAAGGTCCCCCTGCCCCCAAGAACTCTACCTGATCAGGTACAAGTTCCTCTGGGTGTGAAAGATAAAAGTCTGTAGGGATAAAACAAAGATGAACACACTCAAGAACTTGTCGAGTGGCAGTTTTATTTGCCAAAGAACTGCAGTTGAGACAGCTCGCAGTAAATACTGCAGAGAGATGTGATTACTCAAAGAAGAATCAGCCTTTATATACAGTTATGGAATCTTCAGACATTTTAATCATTAACATCAGCACAGTGGTGTGAGCATTTCACAAATATGTGTACGTGTACATCTGCTTTATACGTGACGCACATGATACTGGTAATATTAGCCAATTGCCAATGCTACTGACTCCTGACTTACAGTGTGAGTCTGTTATCTTGTTTTTGTCAAGAAGCACTGTTTGGTCTAGTCAACAGATGCCTGTTCTCTCTTCTTTCTACACACAATTTCCTCATATGGGGTTGATTCACAGAACTAACTTAAGACAAAATCCTAAACGTACTACTTTTGGTATTCACAGAAGTTAGGATTTTGTCTTAAGACAGATCCTAACTTAAGTCTATCTTAAGTCTGTCTTAAGTCTGTCTTAAGACAGAATCCTAACTTCTGTGAATACCAAAAGTAGTAAGTTTAGGATTTTGTCTTAAGTTAGTTCTGTGAATCAGGCCCTCTGTATTTGTCATGAACAACAACTTTATCAAAGCAGGAGCAGAGGAGATTGACATGTTTCAGATTAGAGAGCTATTTCCAAGAATCAACAAGCTGAATCTGCTTTTGTACATAAGTGAAGATTAGTGAGCCATTTCTCACATGGACCGGCAACTGACACATACACAGAATATTTTCAATCCATTCATTTCTTGCTGAATTTCAGACATTTATTTGAACCATTTTTGTAACATTGAGCTGTATCTGATACTATTAGTTCTAAGCAGGTTATTCACAGACATTAACACAAAACTATGGTTGACTTTAATTTATCCATTCACCAAAGGAGCCAAATAATTTTCCATCTTTCACAGACGACCCATTGAACCTTAGTAGAAAATAATTTCATTACTAGCCATGTCTATGTTTAATAATTATATTGTCTAATTCTTTTACTGTCATAAATATCAATTTGCATCGATTCAGTAGTTAAAGTTTGCATCAGCACTTTTTCTGTTTGTTTTGATATCATCGCTGGGCATTTTGCCAGTTGTCCCAATAGTTTACAACATATGGGTAGTTAATTTATTATTAGACAACAGTCTATTATTAATAGGAATATTGTTATGAACAACATTCCTATTTTCCAACCCCATGCACAAAATAAATTCCATAGTGAACCTCCTATAGCCCATGTGCCAGAATCCCTATGTGTTTCTGTACCTATGTTGTGTAGTCTTTTTACGACTTCCCTAACTGTAGTAGAGGAGTCTGGGATATAGGTGCTACAAGACATACTATATCTGTACATACTCATCCCTTTTCTGCCAGCATCATGTCAAGAACAATCCTATTTCGTAGGGAAACTAATCTCACCGCCTGAAGTTCTACTGTAATATTTTCAAGGATACCTGTTGTTTTATTTAGGGTTGCTTCTAGTAGTTGGGATAATCTACGTGTATTCCTGGATTTTATAATTAGACCGATCCATGGTACCATCCCTTTAAATATATCACCTGCTATTTCTGATGCTATATCTCTTTGATCCACACTTCTTTACTTTTGAGTGTTGCCTGTCTTTGTAGCTCCCTATGTATATCTTTTATGCCTTCTATCGCTATAGCAGGTAATCCAAACCCAAGTGACAACAACCACTCCAATTTTTTTAAGCCAGGTATAATCTTTCTCTCAACAAATAAAATAAGTTGAGTCACCTACATGAAGTGGAATGTTATCTTTATCAGTTGTCATATCGATTGTCATATTGCAATTTGTACTGTGGCCCACCTGATAGGTACCATGACGTTTGGTTTAAATACTCCGTATTGTGTTGTGTTTTTTTTATTTTTGACCTAAAAAACGGTATATCCTCGTTAACTTCTTTTGATGGGCCTGCTATTTTGTGCTTTTATTTTTTATATAGAAAAGGGGGGATTAAGATATCAGAAAGGGGAAATGTCAAATTTTTTCTTCTATTACTTCTGTGCAATTCCCCACTGTCCGAATATCTGCCATATATTTGTTGTACAATACTCCCGCAGGCTGCTAGGTAGGTACCCCTGCACCAGCGGTCCCTTTTCCTACATTTTGCAAAATGGCTATTATCACTAACTTCACTATTGTTATATATAGAGCATAGCAGGATGCTTCAATAGGCAGAGGAACTTGAAGCCAGCACAAGCCTTGGTCCACAGAAGCTGGGAATTGCAAACATAAGCCGCAATGTCCCCTTGTTATTATCCTGTTGGTATGATGCAGCACAGTCACAAAGGTATTGTGATACAATTCCTCCCTGTGAGCAATTTCCTCAGGTGAAAAGGGGTCTGCAGGTATGATAAAAAGGGGGTGTTAGGAATAGGATTATCTGTCCCATAGAACAAATCCAGTAGATACACAGTAACTAATGCTGACAATACTAGGCAGAATATTACCCCAGGTAAGCACATTTTAGACTTGTACCATTTTTCTTCTCCATTTTCATAGTTTTCTGTTCCCTATGCACATCTATGTACCTTTTTATCCTTTCTTCAATTTGATGTAGTACTATTAATAACACTATGCAGTGAATTTTCACTGTAAATCTCACCATAATATAAACTAAATACATTAAAAGCATAAACACATATAAGGTGAGGCTACATTACACAATATACTGGGAGAAGGTATTGTTTAATATATCAGAGGGTTCTTTGAGGACACCTTGGTACCTCTTCTAGCCTCCCAAAGATATTCTTGCAATTTTTTATAAGGCAGTCACACTTATATTTCAGGAGTGTCCACTGTACCTCACCCCAAAGGTAGTCCTTTAAAGTTGGCGGCCTTGACCACCTGGGAAGTGTTCTTTGCTGGATGCTACAGTAGCACGGGTGCTTGCAGTGACAACAAAGACTCGCAAATACCTCCTGGATCAGTTCATTTACTTATTGCTTCAGTGGCATGGGCACTTGCAGTGACAGAAGAACTCACAAATACCTCCGGGATCAGCTCATCTACCTAATGCTGCAGTTGCACACTTTTTTCTACACAGTGTTGTTTAGACTATCCACTCTCTGATGAATGTTCTTCCACTTTGCTTTTATGTTGGTGGTAGTGTGTGAAATATAGCCTAGTGTAATTTTCTCCTTCTGAAAGTACTCTATCCAAAGCTTCTCCTAATTCTATGCTGTTCAACTCTCATATCGTTTGATATTCTAGCTGGTCAAATACGTCCCGAATGTAAGAAAGTGAATCTTCGTTGTTTACCTCACTAGTATTCTTGAAGTCAAGGACTGGTGTCAAAATATCCATTAGGACAATGTTGAAAAGCAATACTCTATCTATTTACTGCAGGAGATCACTCACCAGAGTTATTGACATTTAATTTTATTCTTCTTTGTGGACCTTAAATTGTATCTATTTTCTTCTTTAATCAGCTCCAGTGTTGGCATGTGCTGCTGACCTGGGTCTTTGCTAGACTCCATCTCAGGCGATGTCCTTGTTATGTGGCTGGCTAGATCCAGGATTTGTGGTTGGTGCACTTTACTGCTGTCTGCGTCATGAGAAGAACTTGCTCCGGAGCCTTCCAGCGAGCTAGAAGACAGTTGGACCTCTGGAATGATTTTATCAGCACCCAATATCAGGGCTTACACTTGTGCCCATCAACCTGCAGTGGCTCTGGAAGGGTCCCCTTCACCTGATGGTTGATAGAAGCAAGAGTATGTGTAAGTGACATGCAGTAATCATTCAGCAATTCTTTGGTCATCATTGGTGGAGCATTTTTGCTTGGCACTCCCCACACAACCATTGGCAGCCCAGTGAGCATATCATGTGCACTAAGTTTGGTCTTGGCATCTGGGGTGCTCCTCGTGCTCATTAGGGAAATTGGTAAGGCCTCCATTCAAGGTAGTTTGTGTCAGCACACACCTTTGCTATTTTATTTTTCAGTATGCCGTTCTTTCTTTCTACTGCCCCTATAGCCTCTGGATGATAGACACAGTGCAGCTTATGCTGTATTCCCAGAGCTTTGCACGTCAGCTTTATTTTTTCATTGCAGAAGTGGCTACCATTGTCTGACCATATTGTTTTCGGGAGCCCTAAACGTGGTATCAACTCTCTTATTAGATACTTGGCTGCAGAGATGACATCATTTGTTTTTACTGGACATGCCTCTATCCATTTTGAGTGGATAAACACCACCAACAGGATAAACCTATAGTTGTTGGTAGGTGACATTACCACATAGTCAATTTGCAGGGCTTCAAATGGCATTGTGGGCTTCTCAAAATGGCCCTTGGGTACTGGAGTAGTCTTACTTACATTGTGATGTGCACATACCATACATTTTTGACACATTTCCTGTGCTATTTTTGTTTTGTTCTTATTCACCCAGAATTTGTCCATGCAATTCACTATGGCTTCCCTGCTTACGTGGGCTGTGCCATGCATGGCCAGACACATGGAGTAAACCATTCTATTTGGTAACATGTATTTATCGTTTGTTTATTTCATCCAGCACCCTTGAAGAAATAATCCATTCTTGGAACAACTCATCTGTTCTTCCGCCGTTGCACCTTGTTGCATTAGTCTCATACCTTCAGTTGTTAGATCTAGTGAATTCCCTTTGTTGGGCAGCTTTTGGGCTGTTAATGTTAGTGCTGAACGACTTTGAGCTGTCTGTTTTGCTGTTGCATCCTCAAATGAATTTCCCTGGCCTACTCTGTTTGTCATCTTTTTGTGAGCACTGCATTAAACTATGGCCAATTTCTTTGGGAGTGCCAAGGAGTTAAGCAATTTGGTCATAGGTATGCCATGCTGTATTTTTGTTCCTAGTGAGGTAATAAAACCTCTTTGCATCCAGAGCCTCCAAAAGGAATGTTCCATATTGATTGCATATTGGCTATCTGTAAATATGTTAACACACTTTCCTACAGATAGTTAACAAGCCTGTGTCAATGCTACAAGTTCCCCAGCTTGTGCTGACAACTCAGGTATTTTACAGGACTCAACTACTGTGCCATTTGTTACAATTGCATAGGCTACTGATGTATAGCCATCTTCTGTTCTCAGGCAGGACCCATCCACCCACACTTCTCCTTCAGCATTTGTATAGGGTGTATCAGTGATATCAATTCTACCTTTCGTTTGTTCTCAGTTAACAAAATACAATCAAGTTCTTCATTCAATAATTCATCAGTGGGAACAGGTAACAGGGTGGCAGGGTTGAAAACAGTACATTTGTGAAGTGCAACATGTGCTGCAAACAAACATATCTCATACTGCTTGAGCATGACATTTGTGAGGTGGTGAGAATGTGTTTAGTTCAATATTTGTTCCACAGCATGTGGAACATACATGTCAACTTCATCTCCCATTAATATGCTTTCTGCACGTTCTAGTGATAAAGCAGTTGCTGCAACCAAACATATACAGGAAGGTAAAGCCTTGGCTACAGCAGCGAAGCTGGCAGAGAAAAATGCGCATGGTCTTTTGTGGTCACAGTACTGCTGGCAGAAGACTGCAGGAGCACACCCGTCAGATTCATGAACATAGAGTTGGAAAGACTTAGAATAGTCTGGTAGTCCCAAAGCAGGAGCAGAGAGCTTGCCTAATGGCAAGGAAGCTTTGTTCATGTTCTGGCAACCACTAAAGGGGTTATGGGACTGTCCGTGTGAGTCAAGGCCAATTTAGGTTTTGAAAGCAAAGTGAAGTTAGCTATCCAGTGCCGGCAATAACTAGTCATTCCAAGGAAGTCTCACACCTGTTTTTGGGTGCGTAGCACTGATGTCTGTAGAATCAATTTAATTCACTTATTGTCAAGTCTTCTCTGCCTGTTCGACAGGCTGTGTCCCAAATAGGACATTTCATACTTAACAAATTGTATTTTCTCTGGGAGAAACCTTGTGACTTCGTGCAGCTAGGAAATTCAGCAGATTTACAGTGTCAGTGGTACACTGCTCTTCAAAGATGCAGGCAATTAGCAAATCTTTATTGTATTGAATGAACACCAAATTGGGTGAGAAATTAAATGTATATAGTTATTTGTTCAAGGCCTGATTGTAGATACTAGAGGTCTCTATGAATCCTTGAGGGATTCATGTGAAACAATAAGCCCATCCGTTCACGGAGAAGAACAGATTCATGCCACTCTCATCTACTGGAATTGAGAAAAAGGCATTTTTCAAATATACCACCGAAAAGTATGCCATTTCTGGTGACAATGTGGACAATATCGATACTACATTGGGAACCTCCAAGAATTGTGGCAGTACAATCTTGTTTATTTCTCTATTTCTTTGTAACTCTTTTCATCAGTATTTTCATAACCTCTTTTCAAGACTGGTAATATTGGACAGTTGCAGGGACTGCCTGTTATCACTTTAACAATCCATTCCCTTAGGAAGTCAGTTCCTATATCCTGCAGCCCCTTTAGACCTTCTGGAGCTATCTTGTACTGTGGTATCCTTGGTGGTTTCACATTTTGACTGACTATAATTGTTACAGGTGTGATGTTCATTCTCTGAGTGTCATTCTTATGTTTTGACGATATTATTGAATCTATCTGGTCCATTATTTGCTCTGCAATGTTCCTTATTCCTATTGACACAAGACAGTTCTTCCATGAGTGGCCCATCTATGTCCAAGAAAACTCCACCTGTACTACAATTAATTGTTGCATTCATCTTCTTTAACAAGTCCAAACTCGAAAGAATAGGTGCATATTTGTCTGATATTAGAAATGAATGGATGTCCTGTATTAGGCCTATAGTGTATTTCAAGGGTGCGGACCTTGACGTTGTTACAGGAATGTTAGTGAATCCCACTAATTTATTTATTTTTTCCGAGAGAGGAACATATAGAAATGTTTTCTTTGTCAAGGATGATTCTGGGGTCCCTGTATCTATTAACAATTCCACAGGTGTACCTTCAACCTCACCCTTTACACATGGTCCAGTAGGATCTACAGGGACTAACATCGTCTGTATTAACTCTCTTGGGCCTCACTATTGTTCATAATAGTCCCATTCCCCTGGGGGCCCTTCCTGATATATTCCATCATAGGGAGGGTGTACCTGCATGTGATGCGGTCCCGCTATCTTCCCCGCCAGGACTGGACCCTCTCAGAAACATACCGCTATCGTGTGCACCAGGTGTAAGCCCCTTCGGTCATTCTCCTGTGTCGGGAAACAGTCCCGGATCAGTAATCATGACAAGGAGACCCCCGCCCCTCTCTGTATTGCAGGAACCAACCAGAGGCCGATGTCAACAGGAAGCACTTCCCTCCGACCCCAGAAGTCCCACCCATGAGGCAGCGACAGAACAAGTGAAAAGCGAACGCGGAGCCCAGAACGCCGTCGGAGCATATTGGCAGGACACTCGGACTGGCGCAGAAGACGGAGAACAGGCGAACCATGAAGAAGACGTGTGGACGGAAGATTGGTGGAGTCCCTAGGAGGAGGCTGAAGAGCGGCCGCGACTCACTGGAGAGTTGCGGCGGACCGTGTGAGTACCCGTAATACCATCTCAGAGTACGTTAGGTGCTCGTTGTAAATACTGTGTAAATATCTCTCTCTTAGGCACGAACCTCGTCGTAGTTGCACTGTATAATACTTGTAAAGCACCCTCACTGTGTAGAAAGCCGTCCCCCCTCACCAACTTCCCTGACACACTCTCACTGTATACCTATCCTTCGTTTCCCCCCCCACTCTCGATATCTCCCTTCCTCACGATCTTCTCTCTCTCTCCCTCACTACCCGGGTGACGGTGAAAGCAATCTCACTGTTACCCGTGAAAGGGGTCTTCTCTTCCTATCCGGGATGAACCACGATCATTGAACATGCCATAGAAACAGAACCAGGGAAGGTTGTCCGATTGCGACCCTACAGAGTCCCAGAGCTCGCCGGGACAGTCATACAAAGAGAAATAGAGGAAATGCAAAGGATGGGGATCATAGAACCCTCAGTAAGCGATTGGAATTCCCCTATTGTCCTTGTACCAAAACCTGACGGGTCTGTCAGGTTCTGCATAGATTTTCGAGAGGTCAATAAGGTATCCAATTTTGACACCTATTCCTTACCTCTGGTTGATGAAATGGTCGAAAGGATAGGTAAGGCCAAATACATTTCCACCCTAGATCTCTGCAAAGGCTACTGGCAGATACCCCTCAGAGAACAAGATAAAAAGAAAACTGCCTTCTCCACCCCAGAGGGGTTGTTTCAGTTCATAGTCATGCCTTTTGGGCTTCATGGCGCCCCCGCCACTTTTCAGCGAGCCATGAACCATGTCCTACGGCCACACTCTCTGTATGCAGGAGCCTACTTAGACAACATTATCATTTACAGTGATAGCTGGCCTCAACATCTAGTGCATATTTACAATGTCGTTTCCTCCCTAGGCTTCTTTGGTTTTTCCATCAACCCCGCCAAAACCACCCTGGCAGCACAAACCGTCAAATACTTGGGCTTCCTTTTGGGTGAAGGCCTGATAAGACCTCAGAAAACCAAAATAGAAGCCATCCAGTCCCTTCCCTTTCATCAGTTGAAAAAGGACCTCCGAGCCTTTCTGGGACTCCTGGGCTATTATCGGAGGTTTGTCCCCAACTTTTCACAGAGAGCAGCTCCCCTTACGGACCTCCTGAAGAAAACTACCCAAACCGAGGTTGCCCTGAAAAACCCCACTCCCTTATTATGGCAGGCCTTTTCAGACCTGAAGCATGCTCTGACTTCCAGCCCTGTCCTGGTAAGCCCTGACTACTCCCTACCCTTCGTTTTACAGACTGATTCCTCTGACCAGGGTTTGAGGGCTGTCCTATCCCAAAAAGACAACCTAGGGAACGAAAAACCAATCCTCTATCTCAGCAGGAAACTATTCCCCAGGGAAAAGAATTACGCCGTGGAGGAAAAAGAAGCACTTGCAATAAAATGGGCTGTTGAAAGCCTACGTTACTACCTGGAGGGTCGAGACTTCACCATCTACACAGATCACACCCCTTTGGAGTGGATGGCCCGGAATAAAGGACATAACAACCGGGTCCTCCATTGGTTCCTGTCCCTCCAACCCTTCCACTTCAGAACAAAACATCGGAAGGGAACAGATCAGGGCAACGCTGATTTCCTATCCCGATATCCCTCATCCCCAACCCGTACAGGAAGGACAGCTAGGGGAAGGGGATGTGATGTGGTCCCGCTATCTTCCCCACTAGGACTGGACCCTCTCAGAAACATACCGCTATCGTGTGCACTAGGTGCAAGCCCCTTTGGTCATTCTCTTGTGTTGGGAAACAGTCCCGGATCAGTAACCTTGACAAGGAGACCCCCGCCCCTCTCTGTATTGCAGGAACCAACCAGAGGCCGATGTCAACAGGAAGCACTTCCCTCCGACCCCGGAAGTCCCACCCATGAGGCAGCGACAGAACAAGTGAAAAGTGAACGCGGAGCCCAGAACGCCGTCGGAGCATCGTGGCAGGACACTCGGACTGGCGCAGAAGACGGAGAACAGGGGAACCCCGAGGAAGACGTGTGGACGGAAGATTGGTGGAGTCCCTAGGAGGAGGCTGAAGAGCGGCCGCGACTCACTGGAGAGTTGCGGCGGACCGTGTGAGTACCCGTAATACCATCTCAGAGTACGCTAGGTGCTCGTTTTAAATACTGTGTAAATATCTCTCTCTTAGGCACGAACCTCATTGTAGATGCACTGTATAATACTTGTAAAGCACCCTCACTGTGTAGAAAGCCCTCCCCCGTCACGAACTTACCTGACACACTCTCACTGTATACCTATCCTTCGTTTCCCCCCCCCACTCTCGATATCTCCCTTCCTCACGGTATTCTCTCTCTCTCCCTCACTACCAGGGTGACGGTGAAAGCAATCTCACTGTTACCCGTGAAAGGGGTCTTCTCTTCCTATCCGGGACGGACCACGATCATTGACCATGCCATAGAAACAGAACCAAGGACGGTTGTCCAATTGCGACCCTACAGAGTCCCAGAGGCTCGCCGGACAGTCATACGAAGAGAAATAGAGGAAATGCAAAGGATGGGGATCATAGAACCCTCAGTAAGCGATTGGAATTCCTTGTACCAAAACCTGACGGGTCTGTCAGGTTCTGCATAGATTTTCAAGAGGTCAATAAGGTATCCAATTTCGATACCTATCTCTTACCTCGGGTTGATGAAATGGTCGAAAGGATAGGTAAGGCAAAATACATTTCCTCCCTAGATCTCTGCAAAGGCTACTGGCAGATACCCCTCAGAGAACAAGATAAAAAGAAAACTGCCTTCTCCACCCCAGAGGGGTTGTTTCAGTTCATAGTCATGCCTTTTGGGCTTCATGGCGCCCCGCCAATTTTCAGCGAGCCATGAAGCATGTCCTACGGCCACACTCTCTGTATGCACGGGCCTACTTAGACAACATTATCATTTACAGTGATAGCTGGCCTCAACATCTAGTGCATCTTTACAATGTCGTTTCCTCCCTAGGCTCCTTTGGTTTTTCCATCAACCCCGCCAAAACCACCCTGGCAGCACAAACCGTCAAATACTTGGTCTTCCTCTTGGGTGAAGGCCTGATAAGACCTCAGAACACCAAAACAGAAGCCATCCAGTCCCTTCCCTTTCCTCAGACAAAAAAGGACCTCCGAGCCTTTCTGGGACTCCTGGGCTATTATCGGAGGTTTGTCCCCAACTTTTCACAGAGAGCAGCTCCCCTTACAGACCTCCTGAAGAAAACTACCCAAACCGAGGTTGCCCTGAAAAACCCCACTCCCTTATTATGGCAGGCCTTTTCAGACCTGAAGCATGCCCTGACTTCCAGCCCTGTCCTGGTAAGCCCTGACTACTCCCTACCCTTCGTTTTACAGACTGATGCCTCTGACCAGGGTTTGAGGGCGGTCCTATCCCAAAAAGACAACCTAGGGAACGAAAAACCAATCCTCTATCTCAGCAGGAAACTATTCCCCAGGGAAAAGAATTACGCCGTGGTGGTAAAAGAAGCACTTGCAATAAAATGGGCTGTTGAAAGCCTATGTTACTACCTGGAGGGTCGAGATTTCACCATCTACACAGATCACGCCCCTTTGGAGTGGATGGCCCGGAATAAAGGACATAACGACCGGGTCCTCCGTTGGTTCCTGTCCCTCCAACCCTTCCACTTCAGAACAAAACATCAGAAGGGAACAGATCAGGGAACGCTGATTTCCTATCCCGATATCCCTCGTCCCCAACCCGTACAGGAAGGACAGCTAGGGGAAGGGGGTGTGATGCGGTCCCGCTATCTTCCCCGCCAGGACTGGACCGTCTCAGAAACATACCGCTATCGTGTGCACCAGGTGTAAGCCCCCTCGGTCATTCTCCTGTGTCAGGAATCAGTCCCGGATCAGTAACCATGACAAGGAGACCCCGGCCCCTCTCTGTATTGCAGGAACCAACTAGAGGCCGATGTCAACAGGAAGCACTTCCCTCCGACCCCGGAAGTCCCACCCATGAGGCAGCGACAGAACAAGTGAAAAGTGAACGCGGAGCCCAGAACGCCGTCGGAGCATCGTGGCAGGACACTCGGACTGGTGCAGAAGACCGAGAACAGGGGAACCCCGAAGAAGACGTGTGGACGGAAGATTGGTGGAGTCCCTAGGAGGAGGCTGAAGAGTGGCAGCGACTCACCGGAGAGTTGCGGCGGACCGTGTGAGTACCCGTAATACCATCTCAGAGTACGCTAGGTGCTCGTTTTAAATACTGTGTAAATATCTCTCTCTTAGGCACGAACCTCGTCATAGTTGCACTGTATAATACTTGTAAAGCACCCTCACTATGTAGAAAGCCCTCCCCCCTCACAAACTTACCTGACACACTCTCACTGTATACCCATCCTTCGTTTCCCCCCCACTCTCAATATCTCCCTTCCTCACGGTCTTCTCTCTCTCTCCCTCACTACCCGGGTGACGGTGAAAGCAATCTCACTAGAGTCCCAGCCAGGGCTTACGGTACCTTTGTTTCTCTTATTGCCCTCGAGGTTCATCCCCAGAGAAAGGAACTGGACCCAAGCCCCGAAGAAGGACCCGGACACTCTCCTTTGGATCTCTTTTGTTTATGACTCTCCTGTTTTCTGACTTGTGTCTAATAAAGCACCGGCATAGCCCACTATATCCGGCCTCCTTGCCTGATTTTCCAGCCTGCGGCACACCCACAATCACACTGCATTTTTGGCATTTCTGCATTATCAAAGAAGTTCGTCTGGGGGAAATATTGTATTGGGCTAGGAAGGAAGTCACGTCCTTGTTGTTGATAGCCAGCTCTTCCGATACTTTTTCCCGGACTCTTGATCTTCATATCCAACCCACGCTTTGTGACTGTTTGGGGGTGTGGGCATTGTGCTCTCCAATGATCTTGTTCACCACAATTAAAACATCCCTGTGTGTGTCTGCTCAATTGTGGTGTGATGTTGCTGCTGTATTGGGGGATCAAAAATGGCCTCTGTGGGCCTCTGTGGCTTCACCCTTTACCCCTGCCCCTCTGCCCATGGGCACCTTATTGGTGCACCGTCTAAATAAAACCTTCATTTTTAGGGCTTCCATAACGTCGATTAACAGAAAACATTTTAAAATATGTTGTATGACGCATTTGGAGACAAACATATTTGTAGCCGAGGTATCAAAAAAATCAGTACAGTCTAATCAAATGGTGCTTACTACCTATAGTATGCAGCCATATTTAAAATCAACAATGAGTGGCTAAGGAAGACTGGTCTTGACTTGTTGTAGATTTGGCATATTCCCCTATTCAGTAAGTTTTCAGACAATAAATGATTGGTCTAAATCAACGAGTACCTCCCCATGTTGTATGTCCTTACAGTCGACCATGCATGTAACTTTGTTGCAAATTTTACAAAACACAAAGAAGGGGATGGATTCTGCCAATCTTAAGGGTATCAGGTTTAAGACAATGCCGTCCCGCATTTTTATAATTGTAATTTTTAGATAACAAATGTTTTACAAGATCACTTGTGTCTTTTTTTAAAGTGTAATTAAATACCAAAAATATGTCATGAAATGAAACTACAGGAAGCTTTGAGATGAATTAGCTGTGTTATGTTCATGAAAACATATACTTTTTTTCTTTGTATTCTTTTATACTTTTTTACGCAAAAATGGAACAAAGCTTTCTATTGTGCCTGGGTTCCGGGCAAGAATGTTTATGTGTGAAGAAGGACCCCTTCAGGCATGGCAATGATTGACAAATTGCTGTTTCTATGTGTGCTGCACAATGCAGTACACTTGTAAAACGCAAAAGCTTTTTATTTTTACATGTTGCGGGTCATGGTATTTATTGCATACATTGCTTAACGCCCTCCTGTTGGCTACACCGTTGTGAGTATAAGGCAGCGTGTCTTTCAATGGGTGTTGCAGGGTGGACAGGCAAAAACACACACATTACCCTCACCAAGTGAAGTAGTGTGGCTCACTGGTTAGAGGCGGCAGACCCGAGAGCAGAGGACGGCCCGGGACCAGGGTTCGATTCCCGGCGCGGCAGGTTTCTGGACCAGGGTCAGCGGACTCGATAATTCTCTCGCCTCGGTGCCCACTCTGATCAGCGATCACACTCGGCAACTCTGGGCATTAGCTTGCCTCATCTTCACTAACGGCCCCACCAGACCGCCGGGGATGCCTGGTCTCACCCTGGAGATACCCATTAAGGGACCATCTCTCAGGGAAACCAGGAAGGGTTTCGCAGCGGTCGAAGCGCCTTGGGACCCTACGGGTAAGTAGTGCGCTATATAAATGCCTATACATACATACATACATACATACATACACCTTTCACACCATGTGCACTGTGTAAGTGGGCCTACATTACGTGGCTGTGGTTTTACACTGGCTTCTTAGTGGTGCTCATCCTCTATCACCACCCCAACATCACATCAGGTGTGATTGGCAGGAGGTTGTATGCTTGGGAATATGCCCCTCAGATGGAAACATGGATGATACATGCTGTTCTGCTCATGATAGTTGGATGCCTTTGTTCATGTGACGATGTTTACAGACATGACTGCGCATTTGTTCACTGCCAATGTTGACTTTCCACAAGTACTTGTTTCCATGCATGTCAATGTGTAATGGCGATCTCATACCAGGACATTGATTACTGTTGAATACTGTTATCTGTATGGCACATGTGGAGACTTTTGTATGGATGAGTGCATTTTGACATAAGGGGTGATGGTAACATATAGAAGTTGACATGCATTAGTGCAACATTGTTATTTTTGCTTGGTGTCAAACTTCACTTGTCATGCATCTTGACAGGGACATTATGGTTCTGTGAGCATGGCACACAGACGAGACATGTAGATAGCTTTTATGGGACGCATTCCTGATATGCATAGGCCTGGAGAGGTGGCACGGGTGTCTGAGTTGTGTGCAAGACTGTGAATGTGCAGTAAGGTGCCCCTTCATGCCCATGTACAATCTTAAACTCAACTCAGACACTCGTGCACAATGGTGCATGTGTGCTGCCGTTGGTGGTGGCCTCCTCACTTCTGCCCATGATCAGTCTCGTTCACGGTGCATCATTATATTGTTGTCAAAAAGATGCATCCCTGTGCCAATATATACGAGAGTGGTCTTGAGGAAAGGAGGCCAATGTGACACTCTGTCACCGCTTCAGTCAATACGCCCCTTTGCTTGTTCATTTTGCCCTTGTTATGTAGTCTGATATATATATTTCTTACAATATATTGGATTATCTTTATGTGCAGATTTCCAAGTCTGTGACACCACCAATATGTATCTTTCAATATATTCAATGACTAAGGTGATAGGAGGCTATACCCCCAGGGATATAGTATCTGGGAAGAGATCTGCAGTCAGGGTGTGTGTGCTCTGAATGATAATATGTTGACCATGAGTTACATTGGTCTCCACCACCCCCCGTCAATCCAGTCCCTGGTTGTTGCTTACCCTATTGCTGATGTAGTTGGTCATTTTCAGAACCACCCAAACCCTGGACTTCAACCACTGACTCCCGGCAGATGACTGCAGACACCTGTACCTCCAAGGCATCCAGCTCCTCCTGTGGTGCTGGATTGCCACCTCCGGTCTGCTGTGCTGTCTGGCGATTGTTGGACACTTTCTGCTTGGTCTTGCGCTTAGCATCATGCCAGCACTTCTTGCAGTTGGTCACTGTCCTCCTGACCTCTGTGATAGCATTAACCTTGGCTACGAAGGACTGCCATGTTGCATTTTTGGTCCCCAATGACACAGTGGAGCTGCCAAACAGCTGGTGTTGTTTGTCTGTCAGCTCCGCTATCAGGATCTCGTTTTCCTGCTGGCTGAACCAGGTGTTCCTCGTCCCCTTTCCCTGGGACTCTGGCTGGTCTTCCCGGACTGATTCTCTGCTGCATTACTGGGTCCGAAAAAAGGAAACACGGGAGACCCTATTTACGTGGAGCCAGGATAAGGTTTGTATTAACAGAAACAATGGCTCTTGTGGACAAGTGTAAATAATGATTTATAATTCCACCCTTATACAATTGATCTCATTTCTTACCAGTGACACGCAGAATGACGGTTCATGTTTCTTTAATTTTTATTCCCCTATCACAAGTGCAGTGCTCAGCTGGGGCCCATAAGAGTAACCCTTTTTTTACCCTTCTCACTTCCCTGAGGTGCACATCCTTCACGCTTTCAGAGTACCCTTCGTCTCAGGTACAGGCCACTCCAATACCATCCAATACAGCTAAGCTGTTGCCTTTATGGCTCACATTGACACTATCCTTCTTCTTTTTTATAATAGATGTCCCTTTATCATTAGGTCCTGTAGAGACCCCTCATTTCCTTAGGGGTCGAAACGCCGTCCACAAAAAAACAAAGCAAACCACTCATCAGCGCCTATTATCATATAAGGACGCTGTCTCTATTACCTATCATTTCTGATGGTCGACTTTTATAAATATTGGAAACCAAGTGTATATGTCACAAATATGTCACTACTGTTTTAGGTTCCATGTTCACTGGGGACACATTGCACTGTTATTTTTAGCAATTGTTTTTGAAAAATTGTACTGATATTTACATAAACAAATATTGTTCATACCAAATATTGAGTTGTATACGGTTTTTCTCCTTTGAATATTGACCTAACCCTTTCCTATATTGCGATTGTGCATACTTCTATTATCATTATTTACACTTGTCTACAGGAGCCATAGTTTCTGTTACTGCATTACTGGGTCCAGCTTCCTCCATGATTCTTCACCTTTTTTTTTTTTTGGTGCTTTGGGCATTTCGCTCGTGTTTTGTAGGTAATTTTCCTGTGAGACATGAAAAAGTGTCATCATGCTGATTAGCCACTTTTTTCAAGTTTGCAGCAAGATTTTTCTTGCCATAACGCAGAGGTTAACGTCAACATATCCTGCTGCGATGGGACACTATAGCCATGTAGTGACGTATTGTAAATGCTTTGGTATCATGGCGATAGATTTCAGCGGTACAAGGTGGTAAAAAAATTGCCGCTAACTAACGCTAATGTTTCTTAGTGGCAAATCTTGTAGATATACCCCTATGTGTTTATATGCTTATCTTCTACAGAAAAACACTGCAGACCTTTAATGAGCCGGTTCACCAAAGTAGTTCATACTTTGTCACCCCTGCTACTCGCCAAGGCACTTTGGATAATGTCCTCACTACTTGGCATTTCTGGGCAGTGCTCCGTAGAATGATGTCCATGCTCAGTATATTAAAAACATAAGTCTTCTTCTTTATCTTCCACATCAGGACAATGTATTGTCAGACATTGTTTTATAAGGATGAACCTCACAGTGAACACTGCAATCCTTTGGCAACCATTTTAAATCAGGTGTGACCTACATGATATGAGTTTATCATTTGTCATCATCTGTAATTTGTTGTTCAAAAGCCTGGTGATTTTCTTTAGAAAGCAGATATAGTTGATACACTTCTTTTTTGCTAATCACATTTAGGTCCGGGTTTTTATTACTGGTAGCCTTACTCTGGTTGGTTGTCGGTGGATCGCATCTTATGGTGTAACTGTCTGTTATTATTGGTAGGCTTTCTCTGGTTGGTTGTAGGTGGATCACATCTTTTGGTGTAACTGTCTGTTATTATTGGTAGGCTTTCTCTGGTTGGTTGTAGGTGGATCACATCTTTTGGTGTAACTGTCTGTTATTATTGGTAGGCTTTCTCTGGTTGGTTGTAGGTGGATCACATCTTTTGGTGTAACTGTCTGTTATTATTGGTAGGCGTTCTCTGGTTGGTTGTAGGTGGATCACATCTTTTGGTGTAACTGTCTGTTATTATTGGTAGGCTTTCTCTGGTTGGTTGTAGGTGGATGCCGTCTTTTGGTGTAACTGTCTGTTATTATTGGTAGGCGTTCTCTGGTTGGTTGTAGGTGGATCACATCTTTTGGTGTAACTGTCTTATTATTGGTAGGCGTTCTCTGGTTGGTTGTAGGTGGATCGCATCTTTTGGTGTAACTGCCTGTTAATATTTGTAGCCTTACTCTGGTTGGTTGTAGGTGGATCACATCTTTTGGTGTAACTGTCTGTTATTATTGTGAGCCTTACTCTGGTTGGTTGCAGGTGGATGCCATCTTTTGGTGTAACTGTCTGTTATTATTGGTAGGCGTTCTCTGGTTGGTTGTAGGTGGATCACATCTTTTGGTGTAACTGTCTGTTATTATTGGTAGGCGTTCTCTGGTTGGTTGTAGGTGGATCACATCTTTTGGTGTAACTGTCTGTTATTATTGGTCGGCTTCCTCTGGTTGGTTGTAGGTGGATCACATCTTTTGGTGTAACTGTCTGTTATTATTGGTAGGCGTTCTCTGGTTGGTTGTAGGTGGATCACATCTTTTGGTGTAACTGTCTGTTATTATTGGTCGGCTTCCTCTGGTTGGTTGTAGGTGGATCACATCTTTTGGTGTAACTGTCTGTTATTATTGGTAGGCGTTCTCTGGTTGGTTGTAGGTGGATCACATCTTTTGGTGTAATTGTCTGTTATTATTGGTAGGCTTTCTCTGGTTGGTTGTAGGTGGATGCCGTCTTTTGGTGTAACTGTCTGTTATTATTGGTAGGCGTTCTCTGGTTGGTTGTAGGTGGATCACATCTTTTGGTGTAACTGTCTTATTATTGGTAGGCGTTCTCTGGTTGGTTGTAGGTGGATCGCATCTTTTGGTGTAACTGCCTGTTAATATTTGTAGCCTTACTCTGGTTGGTTGTAGGTGGATCACATCTTTTGGTGTAACTGTCTGTTATTATTGTGAGCCTTACTCTGGTTGGTTGCAGGTGGATGCCATCTTTTGGTGTAACTGTCTGTTATTATTGGTAGGCTTTCTCTGGTTGGTTGTTGGTGGATCACATCTTTTGGTGTAACTCTCTGTTCAGTATGTAGACTACGCTTTGTGAATGATCTTGTGCCTTGGTAGGGTATTTTTGCAGCTGCCTGAGACAACTGCTGCCAGATGTGGTGGCACAGAACTTTGGAGGGGAGTGAACAGGGATGAAGTGTTACTTGGCTTTTTGGTGCTTTGCCTCCTTCCAGGAGGTTGATGTGTGGAATAGTGGTACATTGAGGATATATCTCTAAGTAGTGTTAATAGAGTCTGAGGTTGGAATCATCTCCTAAATGTGCCCTCTAGTCAAATTGTAAAATAAATGCATATGTATTTTGGGGTTTTATTTAAACACATTCTGCTTGATTGGTGCTTTTGGGTGGGGTCAAAGTAGAAGTTTGGGTGTATGAGATAAACATGGCTTGGCTTGAGTCTGCAGTTTTCATACCAGTGTCTAGTAGAACCACATTGATATGCAAAAACGACTCTGAACATTTAACTGTGGAGATGGCTTATTAGAGATCAAATATTATCCGCTACATAACAATGTTAAGAACAATCTTTGGTATGTGTCTAGAGGTGGAGTACAGAATATGGCAATATTCTATCAAAGGCATACGTGGTGGTGGTTGAGACCTGTTGGGCCCCTAGTTGAAGGGAATTGGTGGACTGTTGTTGGTGGGCTCATGATGTTTCAGTAGTATGATATATATGGTGGTTTTGTGCAGTGGCAGAAATTGCAAGAGCTTGGTCTATATGTGTGTTTGTATTTGTGTTTGTGTGTGTGTGTGCGTGTATGTGTGTCTGTGTGTGTGTTTGTATATCTATATTTATGAGGACCAGAACATGTTTGCACACCAACGCTATGAGGACCAGTGCGCTATGAGGACCGGAAAGCCGGTCCTCATAACGTTTACAGTGCTTACATACTGAGGGGAGCTCTCTCAGCTGTCTGAGTGAAATTTTGAAGAGGGCTTCATAATTCCTATTTTTCAGACAGTGTGTGTGATGAATGCACTCCTATACACACACAAATATTCTCTCTCTACACACACAGACAGTGCAGTTGCTAAGGACAGAAAGCAACCAATCAGATTTCAGGGGTGTGTCTTCCTGGTCCTCATATTATCAATAGAAGTCTTAAAGTGTGTGTGATGCTGCAGGTTCCCATACCGTCAGTAGAAGTCTAGGAGAGTTTGAATATATCCTTCTAACCTTCAGAAAGTGTATTTTAATTTATCATTTTTGCAACAAAAAAAAACATTTTATAGCTGGAAACCCAGCTCTAAACATTATAAATCCTAACAGCCAGAGTTTAAAAAGGTTTTTTTTTTGTGTGACATAGGCTCGGAAGAAGAAGGGGTTTTGAAGACTCCAATGATGTGTGTTTTTAATGAAAAGTACTAACATAGGGCCAGCCATAAAAAAAGATATGTATTACAAATAGTCATTTCAACTTCTCAAAATTGGGACTGGGAATGTCCCTCCTACAGTGAGATAGCTGAAGGTGTACACGCTTCAGAATTTCAATCAAAGTGCTATTTTCTCACTGGAAAGCACCTGCCAAAGGTTTTGGAGTGTCAAAAACAAAAATGTTATAATTAAAAGCACAGGCTCGATTCTGCACACAACAATGTGATGTGGAAATGTCTCAGTGGTTTCACTGTTTTTCTATTCAGTTCCAAGGATGAATTCTGGCCGGCCAGTGCTCACATTCTTTCATCTCCTTACCATAGCGGTGCTCACCTCTGCGCAGCTGTAGCAAGAGAGGAAAGTACTAGAGCTTAGCGTGATCTGAAAGTGCTTGGAATGGAGGATAGATCTGGGATGATCTGTCAGAGACTGGGATGATCTGTCAGAGGTAGAAGAGAGCTGTCAGAATTATAACAGTTTAAGGATGAGGAGCACAGAAGACAGTAGGAAGGTTGTACATGACAATGATTAGTGTAAGAAGTGGCTGAGAAGTGGCACCTGAGACTCTGGCTCACACACTACATAGACATTCAGTCCATGGACATACAGTAGACCTCCATGTTGTAATAGGCTGACATTTGAGGTGTAGCCATTATTCCAAACCATATGCAATATAAAAACTCCACCCCCCCCCCCCTCCCCCTCCACCCCCCAGTGGATCTGGTGATAACTTGTACAGGGATGGTCCAGTCTTGTATACTACCTGTACGTTTGGGACATAAACTGCAAATATATGTATCTTTTGTCCTGGTCAGCAGAGTCCAGGAAACTTGCAATATGAGTCTCACAATGGTGCAATGACAACATCAATAAAATATGCTGACTGCAATCCTCAGTAAGGTTTTTTTTATCATGTCACAGCAGAAAATAAGCAACTCAGCTTATATATAACCCATAGCTATTTGGCAAACCAGATACCATAAGCAATCTTGCAGGCAGGAAAGCATCATCATATCATTCAATGCAAACTTGCCCTAGGGTATCAGATATCACTTTGCACTCATTACACGTCTATCACCCATTTGTAATAGTTATGTGTATCATCATCAACTGGACTAAGCACTGATGACAGTGAGACAGGTAGCAGTAAACGGCGCAATAAACAGTGAGGGGAATGTTTCAATTTGAAATCTTTCTTTCCAAATTCATCTCTATCACCAAAGTGCTCGACCTGTGAACTTTTACTTTCAATTACAAATCAGGCTAATTCCAAGTCTCAGTAAACATTTTAATCAAGAATCAGAAAACTCAGACAGAAGCAGAGTCCGGATATGCAATGATTTTGAGGAGGCCTAGACGCAGGGAGAAAATTGTCCCTATGCATTTTCCCCACATATTAATGCTGTAACTAAGCGAAAACAAGCATTGGCATAGCCAATAGGTCTCGTCTTTGGGACCTTATAAGTGTTTAGCCATGCAACAGTTGATGTTGTTGCACCAAGGATATTGTGCTGGATAACTAAACACTTATAAGGTCCCAAAGGCGAGATCTAATGGCTATGCCAAGGGAAGCTAAACCCCCACTGTACACTCATTACACATGTGGCTATTCATTCTATGCCAAAACTGAACATAAACTTCTGTAGCCCAAGGAGAGTCTGGAGATAGATTTAGAGAGAGAGAGAGATTTAGAGAGAGAGAAATTTAGAGAGTGAGATATTTAGAGGGAGAGAGCAAGAGATTTAGAGAGATTTAGAGAGAGAGATTTAGAGAGCGATTTAGAGAGAGAGCAAGAGATTTAGAGAGAGAGAGATTGAGAAAGATTGAGAGATTTAGAGAGAGAGAGAGAGAGATAGAGAGAGATTGGTGAGAGGACTTGTGGGTTTCAAAGAGCTAGTTGGAAAATAATGAAAGATTCTGGATGAGTTTGAAAGCAAGAAAATGCCGACAGGGGGAGGAAAAATTGAGAAGAGGGGGAAGCTGAGGGGGGGAAGAGAGAGAGAGATTTAGAGAGAGATTTTGAGAGTGAGAGTTTTAGAGAGAGAGATATATATATAGAGAGAGAGATATAGAGAGAGATTTAGAGAGAGATTTAGGGAAATAGATTTATAGAGAACGAGAGATTTAGAGAGAGAGATTTAGAGAGAGAGAGAGAGAGAGAGAGAGATTTAGAGAGAGAGAGAGAGAGAGATAGAGAGATTTAGAGAGAGAGTGATTTAGAGCGAGAGAGATTTAGAGAGAGAGAGAGATTTAGAGAGAGAGTTTTACAGAGGTTCAGAAATGAAATGAATGAAATGAAAAGTAGATTTATAGAGCGCGGTTGCTGCCCAGAGGCGTCCAAGCGCTAGACACCAGAATAGAAATTGCTTGAAGAGGTAACTTGTTGATATTACTGAGGGGAGTTAAACAAAAAAGTCTTCAGCTGTTTCCGGAATGAGGGGAGATTAGGGTTGGATCTAAGATAAAGAGGAAGTGAGTTCCAGATCTTGGAGGCATTATGGGTGAATGTCCTGCCACCCGCCCTTGCCTTGTTTATTCTCAGAACTATCGCCATAAAGGCCTGGCTAGATCGAAGGTTTCTGCTGGGGTGGTACTGTTTTACTAGGTCCCGGGTAATCCTAGGTCCTGTGTCCCAAAAGGCCTGATGGGCAATACACATGGCCTTAAAGATGATTCTCTGTCGCACTGGCAGCCAGTGCAGGCTGATCAGACCAGGTTTGGCTGATTGTCTGCGTGGCAGCAGTAACAGTGTGCGGCTGCACAGTTCTGCACTATCTGTAGTCTGCGCAAGGTGTACTCCGGGGCGCCAAGGTAGAGAACATTATTGAAGTTGAGGCAGGACTGTATAAGACCTTGAATGGCCACCTGCTTTGCCTCCATAGGTAGAAGAGGGAGGACTTTCTTTAGCATCCTAAGAATTCCGAAGCAGGTAGCTGAGAGTTTTGTAGCCTGGATGTTAAATGAGAGGGTCTTGTCCAGCCACACCCCAAGGCTCTTGATATTATCCTTGGGTACTGGGGGGGTACCGAGACAAGAAGGCCACAAGGAATTGAAAAAGGTGGGGTTTGCAGGGCCCAGGAGCATCAGCTCTGTTTTGTCCCCACTGAGCTTGAGAGATGAGGCGGTCATCCAGCCCTTTACCTCCTCTAAGCACTTCATTAGCCCACCTGACGACGGCAGGTCGGCCTCCTGCGCCAAGGAGACCACCAGCTGGGTGTCGTCCGCATAAGAAATGATCTTAACCCCAAATGGACGAACGACCTCAGCCATTGGTCTCATATAGATGTTGAAAAGCGCAGGGCTTTAAGAGGAGCCTTGTGGGACTCCGCACCTCAACGGCCTACTCATGGACACTGTCTCTCCATCAAAGAATTGGAATGATCTGTCGCTCAAGAAGGATTTGAGCCATAGCCAAGCACTATCTACTATTCCGACACTCTAGAGGCGGCTCAGCAGGGTGTCATGGCTGACAGTATCGAATGCCGCGCTTAGGTCATGGACGATCACTGCCACTGACCCCCTCTGATCTAGGATTTTTCTGGTTTCCTCATTGACTGTTAGAAGGGCGGTCTCTGTTCCGTGTTTGGGTCTAAAACCCGCCTGGGTGGCATCTAACAGCTGGTTATTTTCAAGGAAATTCACCAGCTGGAGATTGATGTACCTCTCAAGGATTTTGCTCACCCAGGGGAGCAGAGAAATCGGCCGGTAGTTGCTAAAGTCAGAGGGATCTAGATTGGGTTTTTTCAGCAGAGCTCGGACCATGGCCCGCTTCCAAGCAGGAGGGACAGTACCAGAGGTAATGGAGGCGTTCAGGAGGTCCACAATGGTTAGTAAAGTGACCTGGGGTGCCAGCATCATGTCTTGTGGAGGTGCTGGGTCCCATGGGGACCCAGATTTTACCTTGCGGTCAATGGAGTCCAAGGATTCAAGGTCTAGGGGGGGGAAGTGGTCCAGTGTAGGACGGGGTTCTGATAAAGTGGTTCCCAGATTTGTTTGATCCTGGGCTATGGGGACAGTACCTGTAGAGGGGAAGGATGAGTAGATTTTATTGACTTTTTGGTGGAAAAATTCTGCCAAGTCATTACAGTGGTCTGTTCTTTTTTCCTCGTGCAGGTTAGAAGATGGAGGTTTTGTGAGTTTTTTCAGAATTTGAAACATTTCCTTAGGTTTGGATTTTGCTAGTATGATTTTGTCCGAGAAATATACAGATTGGGCAGATTTGACCTCGTCTTTGTAGAGTTTGATTGCCTCTCGGTAACGGGTTTTTTCCTCCAGAGAGTAGTCTAGACGCCATCATCTTTCTATTTTTCTGCATTCGCATTTCTTTTCCCTGAGAGCCTCTGAATACCAGGGGGCTGTTTTGCGGGAGTGTTTCATCGTTATTTTACTCAGGGGGAGAATGGTTTCAAGCGCTTTTGTGATCCAGTCAACGTGATCCAGGTTGGCCAGGCATGGGTCCTCATTGTAAGAGGGTTTGTCATTTGCGAGTCTGCTAGTCCAGTCATCGACTGGTAGCTGCGCCCAGGATCTGGCATGTCTTACTGTGGGTCTCCCGGGGGGTGGCTTAAATGTGGTCCAGGTGAAAGGCACTAGTAGATGATCAGTCCATGGGAGGGAGATTGGTAGCCCAACCACAAGGTCTGCACAGTTACTGAACACAGGGTCCAGTAAGTGGCCCTTAGCGTGAGTCGGTGCCTTCACTCGTTGGACTAATTGTAGTGCAGCTAGGTCGTCTGTAAGTGCTGTAGCTGTATGGTCCAGGGAAGTATCAAAATGAAAATTGAGATCCCCTAGCAGAGTGTAATTAGAGGCAGTGCTAACACGGTCAGCCACAATCAATGGGAGGAGATTGTGAAACTGTTTGGGGGGGCCCGGGGGTCGATATATTAATGTTCCTGAAAAGCAGTTGCTAGGGGAGAGTTCTAGGATAAATGCTAAGCTTTCACAGTCTGGAATTGCTTCAGAGATTACTCGACAGTGGTATTGTTCTTTATAGATGATGGCTAGGCCTCTTCCTCTCCCATCAGGGCGGTCCTGTTGGATAATTTGGAAGCCTGGAGGGAGGGCGGTCACTAATGCAGGGTCGGAGTCCGACGTGAGCCATGGTTCAGTGAGAAACACTGCGTCTGGCATGCGTTCCTCTAACAAAAGGGCAATTTCCACCCTATGTTTGGGCAGGGATCTGCAGTTTAATAAGAGCATACAGTAATCCTGTTTCGCATCTAGGACCTGCTTAGGTTTGAGCGATAGTTTACATTTTGGACAGATCTCTGGGAGCTCTGTAGTATGATGTAAATTCAGGCCACAGTTCGTTCCTAACGGCCTTATGCTGAGGAGAGCTTCCATGCTATAATGCCTGGTCTTTTGTGGCCGAGATGTAGGGGGCATGGCCCTCGGCCGCAAACGGCAAACTCTCAGAGAGAGAGAGAGATTTAGAGATTGATTTAGAGAGAGATTTAGAGAGAGATTTAGAGAGAGAGAGAGAGAGAGAGAGAGAGTGAGAGAGAGAGAGAGAGAGAGACAGAGATTTAGAGAGAGAGAAAAAATAGATTTAAAGAGAGAGAGATTTAGAGAGACAACTAGAGAGAGAGAGAAAAAGAGAGAGAGAGAGAGAGATTATCCTGTCAGGCACCTGAAGAGTATGAAGGTGATGAATCTCACATTAGAAATGGACGAGGAAGGCTTGTTCTTATGATGGATGTACCACTCCCCATCGTACCCTTTCAATCTGTGAATAGTGGACTTGTAACGAATGTTATGTTTGACATGTGCTAGGTGAGCTATTTCTTTTTTTTTGCCCTTGCATGCATCTTTAATATATGATTGAAAAGAAAATGAATATTTAAAAAGGAAAATCCCAAATGCTACACTTGCTATTCAGATTTCTGAGCTAATGTCTGGGGTGGTGTCTGTAGGACAAATAAGTGAAAAAACAGAAAAATACTCCCATTCAACCCACATTCAGAAGTTTTCTAAAAAAGGCAATAAGGAAGTAAACACAGCACAGGCGTTGACTGGTCCAAATGCACCACATGTTCTGCTCCTCAATGGAGAAGAGCGACAGAAGGGACACTTGAGGAGACTGTTTCTAGAATATGTTTATCCATTTATGAGCAGTGTCTATGCAGGTGTTTTGGCAAGGAATTCTAGTCACTCACCATACCATCCTCAAAATGTAAACGAAAAGTTCTGCACTTAAATCGTACAAGAAAAGAAGCTTTCACCATTGTTTGAGTATAGAACATGGATTTTTTGTGCTGAAAGACTGCTGTATTCGAGGGAAACTACTTTATTGAGCCATTAATTAATTACCATGGGTTCCCTTTGCATATTTAGGCTGCTTCATTAACAATTCCAAAACATATGTGAAGCTCGCAGTGGCGGAGGTAAAAATGAAATGGAGCCATCTCTCCCAACATGGCGAGTGGACAGAAAATGATTGAGGAGGACGGAAGCATGAAGGTTAGGAGATGCTAAATGAAAACAGCATGTAAAGAGCACAGACTTCGGTCCAACCACACAGAAACTGAACGGGTCACTCTTTTTATTCTTATAAACTAGCGGGAGCAGTGGCGCTTGGCCCATGTGCGCGCGCTATAAGAGTGCCCGCGAGCCATGCACTTAATCAGCCATGACAATGGAGTGAGTGGCGCAAGAGCGAGAACCAGACCATATGTTTTGAATTATCGCATCTGTGTCTGGGCACCATAATTCAAAACACATGGCGCATGTGTGGGTAACGGCAAGCAATAGGCCACACACGCACGAGCCTGTGGTGAGCTTTTCAAAGCCCCTTACTAAAAGTCTCGCCAGTGCAGCGCATGTGCGCTGCTGCAGGCTCAACATAAAAATGAAAGTAAGAAGAAGAAAATTGGCCCGTGCAAAGTGATGACTCCTGCCAGATCTGAGCCAGTGACGTGAAGATAGAGATAGGGACTTTCCAATCATGTGCCACAGGAATTTTACGAGCACTCGACTGCCAGATAAGAGACCCTGCTGAAGTGACTGCAACTCTACTGGAACATTCTGCCTTCACGAGAAAAGGAGAGAGTGGTAAAATTGCTAAATACATCTTTTTCTGGAGACAGGTAAAATGCACATATCTAGACAGCCCTCTCCTTCACGCTGCAGTAGTGCAATGGCGAGCAGACAGGTGGGATTAAAGGCGTCTGTGAGGCTTGGAGGAGGACGATCATCCAGGGCATGAGAACCACAGCCCTACTGTGAGTTGGATCAAATGGTGGGGTCAATCTGTGAGAAGAAGCCAAAAGCCCAGTTTACGCACTGAACCATGGATCTCAATTGGACAAGTCTAGGCTGAGCCCGTGATGGCACATGGACCTCGTCTCATCGACTCGATCTATCGAGGTCCAATGGCTGCATACAGAGCTGATGTATTCTGATGTTCTTGTGAATATGGGATGTTCCAAGAATACTAGTCTACCTAATTGAACAATGGCGTGGAAACCAAAAACAGGCTGAAGATCATACACTATGGAGGCAGTAGTCATAGGAGGACCAGACTAATGCGTGTACAAGGATTCCCCACAGACCAATCCCAAACAACAGCTGGAAATTAAACAAACATTCACATGAACATTTCCATAATAATGAACTTTTCAAAAGTGACAGTTTTCCGTCTGTCCACCAGCCTAATGACTGTGAAAACTGCAAGGAAGATAAAGCAGACAAAGTGATAGTTTGTACCAACCAAAAAGTTGCTAGCGCATCACCACTCAATGGTGTGTGTCCAATAGAAACAGATGGTCCATGGTGTGTTTGCTACACAAGGGCTTTCAAACATGAGGAGGACGTGTGGTACCACCAGGTGAGATGAGGGAGACTGCTGGAACAAGCAGCAACTGCATCCATCCAGTACAGAAAGCGCCACTTCAGTAGCCACCCTGTTGGCCGTGCTTTCCTGACAATAGTGTTTCGTAGTTACTATTTTATGCCCACCTTCACAGGTTTCTAAGTCAACTACACGCATGCAAAAAGGGTTCTTGGTGGCTGGTAGTTCAAAGACTCTAACGGATTCTGAAGTCAGGGCACTAAAGTGTGCTCTTTAAGTCAAAGCAGAGGCTGCAGATAACAATGATTTTTAAAAAAGGGAAATAAGTTAAGCCCTCACTGCTGATAGCTGGAATCAGCAGATCACCCTGGAATCCCAGCATGGCCATCTAAGCCTTTCATCCTTCAGATGTTAAGCAACATTGACAATGACCTCAGTAGAAAATACACCATTAATGCACCCTGAGGCCACAACAACCATCTTGGACATCACTTAAATTTTCTTAGCAAAACAAAAAAATCCACATCTTACCCCATTGAGGGGGGCGCTAGAGAGCGCGCAAGCAGCATGGCCGCGCTGATGTGAGGCTCCTGCTTCCTGGAACTGATATCCTTCACTTATCCTGAACAATTGGGCGCTAATTGGGGTAAATTGTCGAGAGATCGGTGGCGCTACCCCGCGGCTACACGTGGAGTGAAGTGCGGAAGGATCGGCGGCGGGCAACCGGAGCGGGGGGCGCCTGAAATCTGAGCCGCGCCGCCCGCCTGACCTGCATGGAGCTTTGACTCGGCTGCAGTGACTGGGAAAGGTCGGGGATTACCACAAGGCAACCAGGCCGCGCGTCCGGCAATGACACAGTGAGTCAGCGTTATCGCTAACAACCGAGTCACGGCGCAGAGGCGGACTGCTGGTGCAACAGGACGCCAAGGAGGCATTTGTGGAGATAGTACTGCTGGGGGTGGCGGCGCAGGTTTCCATGAGGCCACTGCGCGAGAGACTTTGCCGAGAACCATAATGGTGTTGCGATTTGATTGATGGATGCGGACATACTGACGGAGGCGGGGAGGACTGTGTAGGTGAATTTGTGGGGAGCCCACATAGCGCAGCAGTGGAGGATTGGCGCGTGTTACCCCCCCCCACTGTGAAGATCTAGTGAACACCGGCGGCAGGATAATAAATATGCTGAGGAGGCCGGACATACCATGGCGGCTGCGGGGAAAGCACCTTTGGCAGGAGAGCCGTTCCGAGGTGTGGGGACAGGCTTCGCGAAGATACTGAGCAGTGTTCCTCCCCTACACGTCTCGGTTACGGTATGGAACAGTCTGTGTGATGCCCGTGGTGAGAGGGGAGATGGGCAGTGGCAGTGCGTGGATAGCCGGCTGAGACGAGAGTGCAAGAGGAGTGAGACCCTTACTGGCCGGTAAGGAGCGCCTGAAGCGACCTGCAACAGGTGCGATCAACCCCCTTGGAGCGGCGGAGCATTGGGTGGTGGTTTGACAGGGACTGTGATTGCTGGGCCGCCACGAGTACTCCCCCCCCCCCATATTGTAGGTGCTGGATGTCACAGGCTGCTGCGGTTTTACGGACTTAGCAACCTGCTGCCGTTGTGCCCTACAGGGCTTTGGAAGGGGCTCAAGTAGCTCCGTGAATCGCCATACATTGGTGGAGAAGGCAGCTGGCGATTATGAGGTGATGCTTCAGCGGGACACAGTCTTGGGCAAGTAGCTGACCCAGTGAGGTGAGAGCTGCTGAAAAGCGCTGGACAGAGCAAGCTGACGCGACAAGAGTGCGGGGCAGGATCAGCGGTTGACGACGAAAGGGCCACGTGGCGACTCGGGCTGGCCCTCACACTTCACCCTAGACTGGTGGTTGCCTTGATTACTCCTGATACATACGCAGAAGGCGTCGCACTCTTGCTGAAATATGGGAAAGACCGACACTCGTCAACCGAAACTAAATTTTGAAGCTGCAAAGAAGGGAAGCAAATCTACTGCTGACGACCAGGAGCAGGACTTGGCTGAGTGCGCTGGAGGGGGAGCCAATTCACAGGCCTCGGACATGGCCAATATACTACAAGAGATGCGGCAAGGATTTGCAACAGTGGTGGACAAGGTGGACCGGATGTCCTCTAGGATGGATGCCATTGCACATAAGCTAGATGGCCAGGAAGACTGCATTAAGGAGGCAGAAAGACACATATCAGAATCAGATGACGTCACTGCAACCCGTACAGTGCAACTTACGAGAATGGATAAACTGCTACCCGTCATAGCCGCAAAAAAAGAGGACTTGGAAGCGCGCAGTCGGCGCAACAACATACGCGTCATAGGCTTACCAGAATCGACAAATACTGGTAGAATGGAGGACTATATAGAAAAACTACTGCTGGAGTCCATAGGCAAAGACGCCTTTTCCTCGCAGTTCATAGTGGAAAGGGCGCACAGAACCCTCTGTCCACGTCCGGTGCCGGGAAGCCCCCCACAACCTATAATTGCACGGTTACTTAATTATAGAGACCGGGATGTAGCCCTCAGAGCTGCGAGAAACAAGCAGAAGTTGACATATGATGGTAACACCTTTTCCATATATCCAGACTTCACACCTATCGTGCAAGAAGATCGCCGCAGTGTTTGTGGAAGTCAAGCGGAAGTTGCGATCGAAGCAAATTGATTACGCACTCCTCTACCCAGCCAAGGGAAGCAGCGATTCTTCACGTATCCCCAGCAAGTCGAAGACTTCCTCCGAACATTGAAACGAGCAAACCGGGGTGGAGAGCGACTGGAGGCCTCGCAGCGGAATGGTGACATAAATGAAAATGAGGATCTGGAATGACTGACTCCAGCAAAGTAATCTGCACACATCCAAGGAAACTATTACGGATTGGTAGGCTGGGTCGGACAATCTAGCTGATGCGAGGTGAGATCCTTCCAGTATGGCTCAATTGTTTACATGTTATTGTGGTTCCAGGCCTGCTCCCTCCTCCTCATGATAGGGCCGGCAGCGCCTTCGAAGGAGAACTTAAGGGGAGTGAGGAGACTGCGTAGCTGTCTAGAAGGTCCCCCAACGGGTATTACCCCATGGAAGTACAAGTTCTGAACTATGAGGGGAGGGTAACGGAAGTGGGGTTCCAATTTGGAGGTAGGGTGGGAGGGTGGACGTGGGATTCTGGCAAGATTGGGTTGCTTCAGTGGGTGGGGGAGGGAATTTGCAGTTCTTGTTGATTAGACGTAGGTCTGTGGGGGGTTTGTTCGAGAGGGTTATTTGGTACATGTGGTTGTCAATAAGCACATCTAAGGGATTTACTGTATGGTCGTACACAAAGATTAGTATTACTTTGAAATGTCGTTGTTGTACTGGAGCCGCAGTTGTTGAGCGACTAAAGGTGGTGGATCGGGAACAGAGGCGATGCTATCCGATGGAGCACTGTAGAGATGTACAAGGCCTAGCTCATGACCCCCATTGACAGCACTAAACTAAACATAATTACATGGAACGTACGGGGGCTGCGTGACCCGCGGAAAAGGGACGCCAAATACTATCCTATCTTGACAGACACCAGGTACATGTAGCAATGCTGCAGGAGACACACTTCAACCCAAGACGTAACATCACATTTGCTTGTAAATGGGCGGCACACAGGATCTTTTCTTCTTTCTCTTCCTATGCGAGAGGTGTGGCAATTCTGGTTAAGAGGGGCACTCCGTTCACACTAACGGGAGCCACGTGGGATGCCCAGGGGAGATATTGCCTGACTTGGGGGAGGTTGGGGTCTGATTCTGTTACCCTGGCCTGCTGTTATGGTCCTAATGTGGACGACCCCCAGTTCATTACAGAACTAGGATTGTGGACATTGGGTCCAACCATATTGTGTGGGGAGGTGAATAACATTGCGAGGAGTCCGGATATTGATAGGTCCCACCCAGCTCCCCATCATTACACAAAAGCCCGTGCCATGCTGCATTCCACACTCACGGACCACAATCTGATAGATGCGTGGAGACACTTGCACCCTAACGACCTAGAGGGAACCCACTTTACTGCGCATGCGGCTACTGGGGCGAGACTGGACTATATTTTCTTGAGTGTCGGGCTATGTCCGGCGATTTTACAAGTGCAACACTTAGCCAGGACTTACTCGGATCATGCACCGGTACGGCTTACATTGTCCTCCACAGATTATGGTCCTCCCAGAAGCAGCTGGAGGTTGCAACCTACAATACTACTAGACACTGTGTTTCAGGAGGAGCTCAGAGAGGAGATCAAAGTTTTTTTCATACGTAATAAGGATTCGGTAGATAGCGTAGAAATTATCTGGGAAGCTTTCAAAGTGACGTTACAAGGTTTTTGCATAGCAAAGGGTGCTGGGATGCTTAAAGATATTTTGAACACGTTACGTACACTTGAGACCAAACTTAAGTCATTGGAGAGCAGATTAGCTACTAGGCCGGATGGCATATCCAAAAACAATCTCAGTTTAGATCGAAACTCACAGCCTACATGGATGAGGCTCGCAGAGAGGCGAGATTTCGAGGGAAGTATTGGACGGCCCGCCGCTATGGCGAGGGGGAGAGGCCTGGGAAGGCGCTGGCAGAGACGATTCGGAGGTCATGAGGCTCTAATGTAATCCTAGAATTGGAAGGGTTGGACGGCATTGTATATAGGGACACTGCGACCATACTTAATGCCTTCACTGAGCACTACACGGCATTGTATACAACCACTAGGACGGGAAAATTGAACCTAGACGCATATTTGGACGATATATCGCTGGGGTGGTTGAACGATACACAGCAGACATTTGTGTGTGCCCCATTTGAGCTTGACGAGGTCAGGAAAGCCATCATGCATATGCAGTCGGGTAAGCCCATGGGGTCGGATGGTATCCCAGTCGAGTTTTATAAAACCTATATTGATATGATGGCTCCCATACTGCGTGAGGTCTATGAGGATGCACTGGAGGTAGGGCGTCTCCCCCCTTCCATGAGAGAGGCGATCATCGTCTCCCTATTAAAACCAGGGAAAACACTGCGCCACTGTGATTCGTATAGGCCCCTGTCACTGCTCAATTGTGATGTTAAAATATTAGCTAAGCTCATAGCTAATCGTCTCAGTCTACTCATGGAACATTTAATACTGCCTGACCAGTCGGGATTTGTGCCCGGGCGTGCAACATCCCATAACTTGCAGACCATATTCACAATATTGAATAACGTTTCTTCGGAGTTACCTTTGGCAGCAGTTTTCCTGGATGCCACAAAGGCTTTTGACTCCATTGAGTGGGACTATTTGTTTGGTTTGATGTCCCGAATGGGGTTCCTCCCCTTTTCCTTTCCTGGATATGTTTGTTGTATTGCTCACCTACAGCTAGAATAGTGATTAATGGCAAAACTTCTGAGGGTTTTTCAATAACGAGAGGTACGAGGCAGGGTTGCCCCCTGTCCCCCCTGTTGTTCGCGATCGCGGTGGAACCACTGGCGGCTAAATTGCGTCAGCACCACCGTGACAGAGCATTGCAATGCAACATGAGGCAGATATTGGTTTCCCTCTATGCGGACGACATTACACTCTGCATACGAAACGCCCAACAGAACTTAAATATTATCCTTCGAGAATTTATAGTGTTTGGATTCCTTTGAGGGGTACAGATAAACTGGGATAAGTAGAGTATCTTTCCCCTTACTGATACAATGAGTCGCTTTCCCTTGGACTATCCGATGGCATGGTGCGAGGATGAACTGAAATATTTAGGCATCCGTGTGACGAGGGATAGAGATGAATTGATGCGTCTTAATTACGGGACCGCTATGGTTCGAATTGCGGATAATATATCAAAATGGATTACCCTCCCTCTCTCCATGGCGGGCGTGTCTCTTTGATAAAGATGGTTATATTATTTCAACTATTGTATATGTTTCTTAATATACCCTTTCACCCGGGGTAATTTTTTTTTAAACAGTTGCGGTCAGAACTAACGCGATTAGTGTGTGGGGGGGTAAAACCGCGAGATTACGGTGGGATGTATTGACGAGGCCTTATTCTCAGGGTTAATTTGGTGTACCTAATTTTGAATTAAACTATTACAGCCCACAGGCGCATTATGCCCATTTTTGGGTGCATCAACCACGTTATATGCCCCTGGTGGCGGCGGAGCATTGGCTCGCTCTTCCCGTCCCCATTGAGGCGGCGGTGTACATTCCGACCCTCATGCGGGATAAGACGCCGACCACGGTGAGTTGCACGGTGGCGGCCTGGGCACATGTGAGTAAGATGTTGGATGTGCCTATGATTTACTCGCCACTGTTACCGCTGGTATATCATCCCGCCATACCTCTTCTTCAGGAGACACTTTTCCACAAGTTTGAAGATCACACTAGGATACACAACTGGGAGGACATGTATCAAGAGGGGTCATTTCGCACAGTGGCGCACGTGTTCCAGAATATAACACAGACACCCCTAGAAACCTTCCTATACATTCGCCTGCGGCAGGGAATACGCTCAATTACTCCTGATTTCCCTTCGGAGCCACCGACCTTTACACCGCTACAGCTGACACTTCAGAACGAGATGGCTAAACGGCTGGTGTCAATACTATACAAAGCAGTACACACACAGAAGATTGAGCAACCTGCAAAGGCAAGGGAAAGGTAGGACCTCGAACTAGGTATAACTCTGACGGATAAACAGTGGGAATTCTGCTCGCTGCAGACTGAGCGAATTTCAGCTAGCAGTAGGCTTAGGATTATCCACTATAAATTCCTACATAGACTGTATTATACCCCAGCCAGAATGTATAGATACAAATTGAGGGATACCGACTCGTGTGATAGGTGTCATGCTGAAGGCGCTGACTTCCTGCACCTGGCATGAGGCTGTCCGGAGATATATAAGTATTGGGCGCAGATTTTTCAGGCTCTGTCCACTATGATTAATGCCCGGATTGACATGTCCCCACTGAAGGCTTTATTGGGGTATGTGGAGCAGCTAAGGGCGGAACATCGTAAATGTGTGGCCTTGACGTTGCTTCTAGCTAAAAGGAGAGTGGCATGCCGCTGGGGAAGAGGGAGAGCACCCAAGTTTAAGCTGTGGCTTCATGATCTAATATATTGTCAGGAACAGCAGGCGATCTATGCTATCACGCCAGCTGCACTAGACCTGAGGGAGGGTTTGGGTGCTAGCTGCCTCACTAGTGGTTGACCTGTTGGGTTGTGGTGGAGGTGCCCCCTTGCCCGCCTACCCTTTCCTCAATATGACCTGTTCTAGTCCCTGGGTTTCTATTGTTTCATTTCTTTTGTAATGGGTGTGTAATTTATCTGACTGGTTTGCTCTGATATAACAACGTTGAACAATGTAACGGGAAATAATTGATTTGCAAGACGAACACTAAATGTATGTTTATGACACATTGAAATAGCTGTATGTGTATGACAACATGTGTACCACGTTTATGGTTGTTTTCTAAAAATCAATAAAAAGATTTTCACAAAAAAAAACACTTTACCCAAATGAGCTTCCCATGACAGCATCATCAAACACCTTCCATTCCAGCGGAAATCTCAAACATGATAGTCGCTGGAAATCTTCCAGACAGCAACTTCGTCTTCAGGCCCAGCTCTAACCCTAGGAATCGGGGTCTCCCTGCTACTGTGGTAAATAGGCTTCCACCACACTGTCAGCAGACACACTAGAAATAATTGCTTATAGCAGGCACACTGCCCACTGTTGGAAATGGCCGACACGCTATCAACCAACGGTAATGGCAGACACGCTATCAACCAAAGGTAATGGCAGAAACGCTGTCCACCAACGGTAATGGCGGACACGCTATTCAACCAACGGTAATGGCAGACACTCTGTCAACCAAGGGTAATGGCAGACACACTGTCAACCAACGGTAATGGCAGACACGCTGTCAACCAACGGTAATGGCAGACACGCCGTCAACCAACGGTAATTGCAGACGCGCTGTCAACCAACGGTAATGGCAGACATGCTGTCAACCAAAGGTAATGGCAGACACGCTGTCAACCAAAGGTAATGGCAGACACGCTGTTAACCAAAGGTAATGGCAGACACGCTGTCAACCAACGGTAATGGCAGACACGCTGTCAACCAACGGTAATGGCAGACACGCTGTCAACCAACGGTAATGGCAGACATGCTGTCAACCAAAGGTAATGGCAGACACACTGTTAACCAAAGGTAATGGCAGACACGCTGTCAACCAACGGTAATGGCAGACACGCTGTCAACGAACGGTAATGGCAGACACTCTGTCAACCAACGGTAATGGCAGACACGCTGTCAACCAACGGTAATGGCAGACACTCTGTCAACCAAAGGTAATGGCAGACACGCTGTCAACCAACGGTAATGCAGACATGCTGTCAACCAACGGTAATGGCCGACACGCTATCAACCAAAGGTAATGGCAGACACGTTATCAACCAAAGGTAATGGCAGACACGCTGACATCCAGCGGTAATGGCAGACACGCTGTCAACCAACAGTAATGGCAGACACTCTGTCAACCAAAGGTAATGGCAGACACGCTGTCAACCAAAGGTAATGGCAGACACGCTGTCAACCAAAGGTAATGGCAGACACGCTGTCAACCAACGGTAAGAGGCAGACACGCTGTCAACCAAACGGTAATGGCAGACACTCTGTCAAACAAAGGTACTGGCAGACACGCTGCCAACCAAAGGTAATGGCAGACACGCTGTCAACCAAAGGTAGTGGCAGACACCCTGTCAACCAACGGTAATGGCAGACACGCTGTCAACCAACGGTAATGGCAGACACGCTGTCAACCAACGGTAATGGCAGACATGCTGTCAACCAAAGGTAATGGCAGACACGCTGTTAACCAAAGGTAATGGCAGACACGCTGTCAAACAACGGTAATGGCAGACACGCTGTCAACGAACGGTAATGGCAGACACTCTGTCAACCAACGGTAATGGCAGACACGCTGTCAACCAACGGTAATGGCAGACACTCTGTCAACCAAAGGTAATGGCAGACACGCTGTCAACCAACGGTAATGCAGACATGCTGTCAACCAACGGTAATGGCCGACACGCTATCAACCAAAGGTAATGGCAGACACGTTATCAACCAAAGGTAATGGCAGACACGCTGACATCCAGCGGTAATGGCAGACACGCTGTCAACCAACAGTAATGGCAGACACTCTGTCAACCAAAGGTAATGGCAGACACGCTGTCAACCAAAGGTAATGGCAGACACGCTGTCAACCAAAGGTAATGGCAGACACGCTGTCAACCAACGGCAAGAGGCAGACACGCTGTCAACCAAACGGTAATGGCAGACACTCTGTCAACCAAAGGTAATGGCAGACCCGCTGTCAACCAACGGTAATGGCAGACACGCTGTCAACCAAAGGTAATGGCAGACACGCTGTCAACCAACGGTAATGGCAGACACGCTGTCAACCAACGGTAATGGCAGACACGCTGTCAACCAACGGTAATGGCAGACACGCTGTCAACCAACGGTAATGGCAGACACGCTGTCAACCAACGGTAATGGCAGACATGCTGTTAACCAAAGGTAATGGCAGACACGCTGTTAACCAAAGGTAATGGCAGACACGCTGTCAACCAACGGTAATGGCAGACACGCTGTCAACTAACGGTAATGGCAGACACGCTGTCAACCAACGGTAATGGCAGACATTCCGTCAACCAAAGGTAATGGCAGACACGCTGTCAACCAAAGGTAATGGCAGACACGCTGTCAACCAAAGGTAATGGCAGACACGCTGTCAACCAACGGTAATGGCAGACACGCTGTCAAACAAAGGTAATGGCAGACACGTTATCAACCAAAGGTAATGGCAGACACGCTGTCAACCAACGGTAATGGCAGACACGCTGTCAACCAACGGTAATGGCAGACATGCTGTCAACCAACGGTAATGGCAGATATTGTATCAACCAAAGGTAATGGCAGACACGCTGTCAACCAGTGGTAATGGCAGACACACTATCAACCAACGATAATGGCAGACACACTACCAACTGCTGGCAATGGCAGACGCGCTATCAAACAGTGACAATGGAAGACACGCTATCAACCATTGGTAATGGTAAACAGACTACCCATTATTGGTAATGACAGACACACTATCCATCATTGGTAATGGCAGTCCATGCTTCTTGGGGCCACTAGGCAATATAAGATTCATTGATATCATAAACCAGTTTTTCTTGCTTAAAAATTCTCCCTTGAAATGTGCTCACCACTGGCTTAAACATAAATTGAGGAACCTCCTACCTCTTAGGACAAAAACTATTTGCACTGAAATTCCTATACATCAGGAAACAAAACCCCAGCTCATACTATAAACATCCCTGCATGACTCTATATCCTGGCTAATTGACAAAGTATGATGTTACAACATTCATACAGGGTGTTTTCATATAAAATAAACAAAACCATGAACTTGGACTCTGCCTGTTCAGGCTTCTGTCCTCCCTGCTGCCTGATCCATCAACCCTACTCTTCCGCGTGGGCTCCCTGCCTGCTCAGCACTCTGCCGGCTCCTTCATCTGCCCTCTCTGCGGCCTGCTTCAGCCACCCTGCTCATCCGCTTGCGCTCTGCCTGCCGAGTCCTCTGAGATCTCTGTGCCTACTCGGCCTCTAATGTCTGGGTGCCCGGGTGAGGTAAAGTGCGTATCAGAGATGGCAGACACTTTGAGGAGTTGTGTGCACGGGGTTAGCAACACTTAGCAGATTTTCAGCCTTCCTCGCTCTGAAATTGTCGCTGCACTTACAAAACTACAAATGAACCGCGCGCGCCCTTCGCAGGGACCCACAGCAGCAGCGCAGCACACTCTGTGCAGGCACACAAAGTAGACGCACTGACAGACAGACACAAACCTATCCATGCACAGTGTGCCCTGCCCGCATGTACGCTGCTGTCACATTGGATAGCGCTCCCTACTTCTGTTTAGGTGCAGAAGAGCTTTGTACAGAACTGTGCAAATGTATGCACACGGGTACAAACTGCATCATCCGTATGTAAATGCAGACAGCATGCATGAACACTGCACATGGCACTAGCACACATAGAGACGTGTATTTGTACATAGACACGCACATGTATGTACACACCTAGATACCCACACAACTTGTAAATCACGGTCCAAAGACCACGAACGTGTACGTATGGAAACGCGTTAGACATCCACATTTTAAAATTCAACCGTATCATAGCAGTATTCTACGGACGCTTACACGCACAGCACCCCCCACACATGCGGGCAATGCACATGTATGTCACGTATGCCCTTCCGCAGGGAAGATGACACAGCAGGAGTGGGGCCTTTGACATGAAAAGTTTTGTGTTTGCAATAGGGTACAGTGGACAGAACTTGATTAGAATCAGCATTCCGGCCCGGACGGCCACATGGGTATGAATGTTATGTTTTGAACAGATGGTGTTTGTCAACGGTGCGCTAAGGTCGGTACCGACCTTAGCACCCCTTGTGTTTTCCATTAGTCCATTAGGGGTAGGGTGTTGTTAGGTCTTTAATCTCGTACTCCCCTCGGACCCTTTCTACTTTTTGTCTTTTCCTCCGTTTGTCAACGGTGCCCATTGGGAAATACGTGACTTGCTATCAGTGACTACAAGTATCAGCATGCCGGGAGAACGGCACACCTGTGTGCCATGAAATGAGTGCATGCGCATAAATACTTTCAAGCCGTTTAAGCTGTTGAACACCATTTTCCTCTGATCAAGGAGCCGTAGTGCTCTGAAACGCGTCAGGATTAAAGGACATTACTTTGAACTCTGAAATGGTATGCTGTTTTTATATCCCTTGTCCTGGTCAACAGACTCCAGGAAACCTACAATATGAGTCTCACACTGGTGCACTGACAACATCATTAAAATAGGCTGACTGCAATCCTCAGTAAGCTTTTTTTTATCATGGCACAGCAGAAATTAGGCAACTCAGAATATAGGCCATGGTCATTTGGTAAACCAGACACCATAAGCAATCTTGCAGGCAGGAAAGCATCATCATATCATGCCAGTGCAAACTTGCCCTAGGGTTTTAAAATCTTGCACATTTAAGGTAACATTACATATTCAGTCATTATAGGCAGAATCACCTATTCTTTCACTAGTGATAGTTGCCGAAAAATCTTGTGCACCTCCTCTGGGGTGTATAACTAGAAAAGGTAAGGAAGCAATAAGTGCCTATTGTGCTGTTCCTATTGAAGCAGGGTCAAGATTGATTTGCATTTGGCTTGGTCCAAACAGGTGGCATGGTGGGCAAAAGAACAATGGGTTGGAAAGCTATCCAGAACACTTGCCAGTGGTTAGATATATTGCAAGCATCCTCTCATCACCTTTTGTGAGTTTGTTGTAATGGTCCAAGTGGCTATATGTATGCTCAGTCAGGGGTCCTCTCTCATGGTCCACTGGAGTCAAGCTAAACCTGACTGAAGAGCCCCGAACATGGTGAAACCGGTCTTGGGTTGCAAATGGCTGGGTCCAAACTGGGATGGCATTGTGGGCAAAAGTGATTAGACAGAACATTATTTTCATCACCTTTTGTGCTTTTCTGATCTTGGATGTTCATGTCCTCTTTGTTCTGGTTCCCCTGGTCATCTGGTTCTCTTTGCCTTGGTGTGAGACTTCCTGAGCCTGCTCCTTCTGGGCTTCATAGTGATATTCCTGGTCTCCTTTGTCCTGGTCCTCCTAATGCTGGTCCTGTGCAAATGCCTATGCATGTAGGAATCGGAATCAAATTTGTGATTCCTTAACATTGGCTAATAGCGATTCGGAAGTTGCCAATCGCTATTAGCTAATGTGACTCCTTTCTTTCCTATGGGCCTGCAGGCCCATAGGAATGAATGGTAATGCATTTGCAAAGTGCAATTACCAAATTGGTAATCGTAAATTACAAATGGAAATCCAAGGGCGCCGGGGGCTTAAGGCCCCTCTGAAGCACCCCCCAAAAAAAGTAAGTGTGCGCATGTGAAGCAAAGTGCGCTACATGGCATGCTTCGAAAAATGCATTTTTTTGCATTTTCCGAAGCATGCACAAATTGCCATCAACTTGAAGTTTATGGTAATTAGCGTTTCCTAATTGCACAGTTTGTATTTAGGAAAGGCATAAACGCCTTGGCATTACGGAATCGCAAATTGCGATTCCCTAAATGCATTCGCAATTTAGATAAATCTGATGACCTAAATTGCAAATGACAAAAGGTACCTGCATTGGAAAAGGCCTTTTTCCATTCGCAAACGGGCCAATTCTGCGAATCGGCCAGTTTGCGAATGGGAAAAGGCTTGATGCATATCCCCCTAAGGGAATAAATTAAATGCAACTTTTAAATCCAGTACCATGTGCGTTAATTGAATTGCTTTCTGATAAGCATGACGTGAAAACTTCACTCCCTTCTTTTCAGTTGACCCGATTTGGGGAGTGTGCTAAATTTACTAAAATCTGCTGTGACAGGGGGCGGAAATCGGGACTGTTCTGGCAAATCCAGGACATCCTACTTATCAAGTACTGGGAAAATAAATACTAGACTTAAGGAAGCACAAATGCAGTTTCCATCTTCCGAGCATATTACTGATGTAGCTGCCTTTTATTTATGCTGAGGTTGTTGAGAATAATGAGAAAATCAACAAAACATATATTTTTCCCAATTCACTGTACATATGAAAAACAAATACATGAAGAAAACACTTCAAAAGAATTTTAGAGCTATCTATTCCTAAATTATTACCAGCGCACTCTCAGTGTTGCCAAGTAACAAATTAACAGAAAATCATATTTAATTATCAGCTCCATGCCTTATTAGAATCCGGCAACATAAATAAAAGAGCAATATTTTTCTTCTGCGACCTTATTATATTACTGATCAAAAATGGGGCAAACATGCAAAGCAGGTGTAGATGAATGCCACATTTAAAATTGTTTAGCTTAGCCACTTGCACAGGCGGTACCTCACTTCTTTTTGGCTACATAAAACACTTCCAGTCTAAGCAGATACACACTTTTAAGCCATCTTGTGTGTAGGTGTGCTCTAAAAAACAAAGATTCATTATGCTTTTGCCCTTTTTTAAGAGAAGCAAAACAACATTAGCTGTAAAATAAAAGGTATAAACGTGTAGCCTTACGTATCTTATGTTAAAAAAACACTTTACAGTTTACTGATTGGGACTGAAAATTCAAAAGCAAAATATTATTCTGTTGTCACATTAGGTTTTTGGAAACATTTAGTGGTTGATTTCAAGATGGCCGCCCCTTTTGTCCAGCAATGGGAGCCATTTGGTAATCCTTTCTCTATTTACTGACGTTGTAGAATTTTCCAGAAGCAGAAGACATTCAGTTGTTGTACTGACTTATGAGAGATTCTACAGTTGTTACATCTCCATTGTAAAGTGAGTGCATGTTTCATTTTTATTTATTTGTCCTCAAAGATAGAAATCTTTATTTTGAAGAACACCTAGCTGAGCTTTTGATGCAGAGTGCAGGATAGTGAATTTTGCTGTGGGTTCAGATTTGAGTGCAGGTTTCAGTAGTGAATCTAGCATGTGCTTTAAGTTTTGAGGAAGCAGTTGTATTGATATGTATTGCAAGTGCTGGAATGTAGAGACTGCAGCACTGCTGTTGAGGCACAACCTGGATTTAAGCTCCATTGTGCAGTGGGTGCATGTTTCATTTTTTATTTAATCGTCCTCAAAGATAGAAATCTTTATATATATTTGAAGAATACCTAGCTTTTGATACAGAGTGCAGGATTGTGAATTTTGCTATGGGTTCAGATTTGAGTGCAGGTTTCAGTAGTGATTCTAGCCTGTGCTTTAAGTTTTGAGGAAGCAGTTGTGTTGATTTGTATTGCAAGTGCTGCAATTTAGAGACTGCAGCACAGCTGTTGAGGCACACTCATAGCATGATTTCAAGGTGCAAGATGATGGTTGCAGTTTATGGTTGCAGGGACCATGTTGCAGTACTCGAGTGTAATTCATTCTCAAAGTAGTCAAATATTTTGGAAGTTACAATTCAGCCATGGGTGCAGATGTCTCAAACTAAAGTGACATGCAGTATTTCTTCTCAAAGTGACTACAAAGCAGTGCTATTTTGATTCAAACATATGATAGGTAAATTATATTGCAATCTCTGGTTGCATCTTTTGTGCAGGGTACTTTACAAAAGACCTCCATATTATGCCATGCAAACCCGACAAGCCTCAACCTTTTTAAAATAAGTTAATAATAATAAAATAATTTAAGGAATCATTCCAGATTCTCTGAGCTGCCAAGTTCTTGACCTGCTTTTACAAAACATATTTTTGCCGCTAGTGGGCTTATCTTTTTATTCATGTGAAAATACACTTGTAAACTAAAACTCAAAGCGCATAAGTAAATGTCTACCATAAAATAGATCTGTCATCATTTGTCTGAAGTGTGTTTTATTTAAATTGTGTATTTCTTTCCTGCTAGAAATCTGTGAGCACTCTTACCTCAGCATTGATCACCGTCGCTTGGATGGTGCTCTTCTGTGCGTTTGTCAGAGCTCTGTCGCTAGGACTTGGCAGTGTTCCTTAGCCAATCACAGCAGATGGAACATTCTGTGTTGATGCTACTGTTTAGCTGTCACAGACATAACCCATTCCTTAGCCCACAGTCAAATGATATATCGAACCTAAACCTCCCTTTACAGAAAGATAATTTCGATGTCATTATTTGAACTTTGAGGTAAAACTCTAATGAAAGGAATAATCAAGACCATTAAAATACAAAGTGCTTAAAATGAGTAATTTGTCAACCTCTGGTATGTGTTTCATCAGGGCACTGACATTCTGTGGCAGGGAGGGGCCAAATTATCTGGCATGGTTGGGTAAATTATGTGGCAAGAAGATACAAATTATGTGGCATAGTATGGCACATTGTAAGGCAGTTTTATTTTGACTTTTGTAATATTTAATACATTTTAACAGTGTCTTACAGAAGTTTTAATCTCAGAACTACCAATTTAATACTGAGAATCAGCAGTTAGCAACTGAATGGTGACCAGTCTTTGCAACTTGCATTTCAATGCGCAGATGCACGCGTTTCCACACTAATATTTTTTGTTAAAATCTGCAAACATGCAGCAGATAAAGGATTATGTACAAATGCTACGAATCCATAACTATGCAGAAGATGCTGGAGCTTCTGACTCACATAATTCAAATGGCCTTGGTTTGAATAGGGCTGTACACTTTTCATCTCACAAATGAGATTACATGTGTATGCATTAGATTACAGATATTAGTATCCGATTCCTACCACATCCTTCAGTATTTCACATCTTATTCTGCAGCAATAGAGGATGAGGTTACCACTATAACAATAATCATAAGGTTATTTATGTAAACCTTTATAGAAAGGCATACCTTGAGGGCAAAATCTCGTTTAAGAACAGATTGCCCTAGTATAGCAAAATAACCCTCTATAAGGGCCAGAGAGCCCTAATCTGCAGGCAGATTCTGATGTAAAGACCAAGGGCACAAAGTCAGATTCTAATATAAAGTCAGAGATCTCTAACATCAAGCTGATCCTAAAATAAAGGACAGAAAACCCCAATCTGTGGAGAATATTTGGGTTTCCTGGAAACACCTAACCTTAGGTCAGACACTCATGCCAGATGCATAGAGTCATCACCTAGGAGCAGAGTGTATATAACATAAATGGTAGTGAGAGCTATAACCTGAGAAAGAACCTGAAATAATAGGGAGAGGACCAGAACCAAGGACTGCAGGTGCCACAGGGAGATTAGAATAGATCACGATACGTGAGTCAGATAACTCTAACCTGGAAGCTGATCTTAATATATAGGCCACCAAACCTGAAGGCGGAACCTAGAATAATGGAAAGAAACCTCTAAAACACAGTGAGATCCTGATGTGACATGAATAGGGGCTTAATCTGGGAAGAGATCTCTTAACAGGGAACCTATACGGGCAGATCTTAATATGAAAGACAGAGTTTACCTTTTTGTAGGGTAGAGAAAGTAGGTGCTGGTTTCTGATGTAAGGGGCAGGAAACCATAGAAAGAGATAGTGCTTCATATAAGAGGCAGAAGTATTTTACCTTTGAATATATCCTTTACTGTGTGCAGAGAGTTCTAAGCTTGGGAAAAACACTTTTTTAAGAATCAGAGGTCCTTCCCTGAGGATAATGTGCACCCTTATCAACCTTTTCCTAATGGAGAGAGGGGCTGGCCTATGAGGCAGATATGATGACCAAGGAGAGAGTTAAGAAGTACAAAATAAAAAATGTATATTTCTGATGGATACTTCTAAGTGTAGATTCCTCCCTTTTGAAAGCACCAGACTGCATCCAGAAATGTTTTCAGCAGTGCTCCTGCAGGCTGCTATGTGGAACCGTGTGGCTCTGTGCTGGCTCTGCCCTTCCCCGGAAGTAAGGGAGTAGTGCCTCATATAAGCGCTATATACAAGCTCACCCCCTGTTCAATACACCAACCCATGCCCACGTCATTCACCCACTCATTTACTTTTCACTATAAGCTCACTGTTCACTTGTCTGCTCTCATTTCTTATTCCTTGCTCGTCCACTCATGTATTGACATACTCGCAAGTTTCTCTGCTTACTAACATAAACTCCATCTCTTAATCTTTAATAAATACTCACTCGCTCATTTCTCCTTACTCACTCCTTTAACATGCACACATTGCACCAGAGTTTTCAATTAGCTCCACATCACCATTCTTTTCTGGCAAGTCCTGCCTTTTTAGCTAACAGGAGTTTGGATTCTACTACCTTTGCTGTTGCTTTCCCAAATTATGATATATATAGGCAAGAACTATATATCAAAATGGTATTGTATAGAACAACTCAAGTGTCGTTAGGTAACTGATAACATTGCGCTTATTGGTAATTCTGCCCCTCACATATCCATTAGCTCACTCCACAGTGACAATCTATACTTATCCTTACTTAATACTCAAAGCCTCATGAATCAGTCCTTAGTCACTCAAAAGTCACAGATAATGTATTTGCTCTTCACACATACAGCACACACCTCTGTCTCACTTATTTCTTCCATATAATAACCTCTTTTGCTAACTTCTTACTCATTCACAGCTATTCCCACTCATACTTGTAGGAAAGTAGGATCTGGGTTTATGCTTACCCCCACTTTTCGCTTGGTGTTATGCTGTTTCTGACAAGTCTAACTGGGACCTGCTAATCAAGACCTCAGTCTCTGTGCTTTTTCCCCTGAATTGGATATGTGAGGACTTGGATACATCCCAGATTGGCTACTGGTGTACACTTGTAAGTCCCAAATATATGGCACTGAGGTGCCCAAGGAATAGGCACACATACTTCTAAATTATAAGGAGCAGAATCAGTGCTTGGTCTGTCGTGCTGACTTTAGGTCTGAATCCAGCTTGTTAGGGGGTTAGGATATCTGCACCCTCAATCCACTCATTTAATTTGTTTAGCAACTGTCTCGCTTAAACCTTTTGGAGAATGTCAAAAAGGCTTATTGGCCTATAATTAGCAGGACTACACCGATCCCCCTTTTTGTAAATGAGACTAATCTCGCCCCTTCCAGGCAGTTAATATAAGAGGTGCAGACTAACATGTGATTTTGTCTGCTCCTGGGGCCTTGCCCAATTTAATTGCACTGATAGCTATCATGGTGTCTTCTAGTGTGAAGTTAAGGTCAAAAGGAGGCAAGTTGATGCGAAAAGGTCGATTGTGGCATGATCGTATAACTTAGTGAAGTGATCTACCTAAGCCTCAGGATTCAGGTGACAGTCTACTTGTAATTTGGAACTCCTGCTCCCATGGGCAACTTTTTTCCAAAATGACAATTAACGCTAGACCTTGCAGCCATTACCAGATCGCTTCAGCTGGCATCCACTCCACTTGGCCCTTGCACTTCTTACTGTCTTCTTTTATAAGTCCCTGGCTATGCGGACCTCAGGTAGATTTATAAGAGCATTCCCCAGTACTTGTTTTGCCAATCTACAGTCCTTTGAGTACCATAGATTACTATCTACATTACGCACCCTGGTAGGGGGCTTCTTTTTTTGGTGGTTGGGTCAAGATCAGCATTAAAGATGCCTCCAGCTTTGTGTGTATATAAGTGATAAAAATCCTTGGATTTTCCAGGCTATTTAGGTGAGACAGAACACTCACAAATATGTCATATATCTCTGTCATGGTCTCTGCATTCCCCACAATTGAGAGCAACTTGGTGGACCTATGTTTGTTTCCCATTATTGGCATTATTTGTGGTGCTGTAGGGGTGGGTAGTTGGAGCTACAACCCAGGATGTTTAGGTGTAAGGGGTAGTGGCTACTCTCCTCTCTTATCCACTTCAGAGTCCGCCAATCTTTCCCACATGACAACCCTGGTCATGATGCAATCAATTTTTGATCTTATAGAACCTTTCTTAAATGCAAATGCCCCAGCTTGTCAGATACAGATCTCCATTACATGCCCTCAGCCCATTTAGTGTCATGAAGTGGACAACCTGCATGGCAACCACTGAGCTTAAGATGTAGGATCTTGAGCTGAGGGAAGGGAAGGGATACCCCACCACTAAATCACATCCATATATGGTTTCAAAGTCTATATTAAAATCTCTACCTATAATGACCATATCCTTGGAGTTGATCTGTCTAACAGAATGTTGCAAGATGTTTACAGTAGACAATTCCACACTTCTGCTCCTGGGTCTACAGTAGACAATAAACAAATACCTACAAGTCTTCACTGGGGAATACATTTTTAGCCCGAAAATATCTGACGAGTCAATGTTTTGATTCGTCGGTTTAAATCAATTTGACCCAAGTCCAATGGCCCTCTGATGCCCTGCCTCGAACTGATGTCAGTGCTTTGACATGATATGTGGTGTAGCCAGATTTAAACTGGGGTTCAATTGCCCACATCTCTTGGAACTTATATACATTGAATTGGTCTATATATTCTCTACAGTCTGGTGCGGCTCTTTGGACTTATTACTAGCAACGTTCCACAAGAGAATTCTGATTGTCCCTGCTGAGTTGGAGCTTTGGCTAGGGTGAGGAGAATTAGAGAACAGAGATGCCAGTCTATGAGATACACTTATTGGAGAGGACAGAGATGCAAAATCGTTGTGTGTGCCCTTTGTTGGTGTCAAATTGGCAGTAGTTGTTATGGCATTAACAGGGTCAGAATCAGAATCAGGAACAAGATGCATCTATAGCGCAAATCATGGAGGAAGGGGAATCCACTGGAAGGAAATGAGCCCTCTTTGATGGTACTAGATTTAATGTACTTGCGAATCCAGGTTATTCTGCTAGTTCCCCCCTCTAGGGGATGTGTTGATGCCCCGAGTAACATTTTCACACATCGTCAATCTTGGGCATTCAAAAGTGAAAGGGGTTCAAAAGTGTTTTTTGTGACTATTTTGAAAATGAGTTGGCCATGGTTGCTGATGGGTGTATCCCAATTAGAGGTGAGCGCAGCAACTGGCCTTTTGAAATACATTTCTGGAAGCATTTTAATTTGGTCTAGAGGAGAAGTCATTGAGCTTAATCGCAGTAGAAGCAATTCTACCAAAACTGAGGCTTGAAGTTAACTAATACTCTGTCCCCCGACCAGTCATTCGGATGTTTGTCTAAACAAGGGACTCTTCCTACACATTTGCCCTCTTGAGCCAATTCCTGGGACCATCTTGCATTTGTTTTTATCCAGTGAGCAGCTTTGTTTTTCAGTGGCAGGGAATCTTCGCTTGCACCAGGGGGTATCCCAGAAACATTCTGGAGGACAATCAGGTAGGGCGTGCACTTTGGGGACAATGGGGGTGGGGGTCAAACATTCATCCCGATCAAAGATCTGGGTTTAATCCATATTTTATGTTTTGCTCACCACTCCATACCAGTTGGTACCCAGCCATTTGCAAATCAGTCTTGACCCTGTCTCCCATGGAATAATCCAGCCCAAATTGCCAGGCCACGCCCTCCCTGGACCAGAAACTAGCATCCTGGGACCAGTTCCCTGGTATCACCCCACATCAGCCAGGCTAGATTGAATCCAGTGGCATAGTGAGCCTGGGACCCACTCCTGGGCATACCTTTTGCACTTAGAGTGACTATAGCAACACAGAAAGATGATGGACAGAATGTGAACATTGTCAAACATTCACCATGGCTGGGTACAGACTGGGATGATGTGGTGAGCAAAAAACAATGGATTCAACCCAGACATGTGACTGGGGTGAATGTTTGCATTGTTAAACATTCCGCCCATCATCTTTTCGTTTTGCTCTTCCTAAATGGCCATTTGTGCTGGACATGCCATTTCTTTCCACCCACTGCATTTTTGTTACTCCGGGCTCGTCCCTCTGGATTACCCACTAAGCCTGCTGCGCCCTCTCAAGTTTTACATTCAAGCAGACAGGGCGTTTACAATAAAGGGAAAGGGTTGGGCCTTACTTGCTCAGCTTGATGTAACAGCACAATAGTGGGGGGAGATGTAATTCCTACCGCTGGGGGAGGAGGACTCCTAAGGGCCTCTATTTTGATGTCCAGAGCATCGAGGCGAGCTACTAAGGGAACAAGCTCTGCCCTTAGAATGATCTATTAATCTGTTTGTACAGCTTACAACTAGCATGGACATGTACTGGGATGGGGGTTCTTGAGGACCCTCGTTTTTCGCGGTCAGGAGGGACTGAGGATGCAGGTCGCACTGCAAAGCTTTATCTGGTAAGCAACTTGATTTGTTAGAGGAAGCGGGGTTTGTGGCCTTAGCTCCCTTGCTTGTTTGTTTTGGGCTTGTTACCCTTTTGGATTTGCGGGGGGGCAAGGAAGTGGTATGGTCAGGGGAATGGTTGTCATTCTCCACACTGGTGGCTTCCACCAAGGCCAGGGATTGTGGTTTCGATGTGGAACTGGGAATTAGACCCTGGAATGGGGTGGCATGTAGGTCAAGATCTGTATGAGCCTCTGTTGAGAGGCTGGAAGGTCTGTAGGGGTTGTGAGGCCAGAGTTGGAGAGCCTAGATTTAACAACATTCTCCTTTCTGAGAGGGTGATCTTGGTGCTCACTACCCCTTTTTCCCTTTCGAGCATACGATCTATGGAATTAGGGTAGTGGTAAAGGTGTGAGTCAGGGTCCCCTCTGCTGGCTTTTACTCACCATGATATATACTACTCAGGCCTCTAGCAGGAATTTGGTTGAGTTAGGTTGGGTTCCTCTGTAAAGGTGGTGCCAAGTACAGTGGCCTAGCACATCTTCTTTCAGACTATGATGAAGTACGAAAGACCCAGTCTCTTCTGAGTTGCTGTGGGCTTAAGAATGTATGATCCTGAGCTCTTCATGGGTTGGTTGCTAAGCGACATAGTCCCACCCCAGCCTAAGCAAAGTTTCACTATACAATATAAATGACCTGACAATCATTGTCATGGTTGGTAGGCTGTCCTGGAGTGACTAAGTGAGAGAGAGGGAGAGAAGATGTGAATGAAAGTGAGAAAGAATAACGAGAGAGAGAGAAAGAGAGAGAGAGAGAGATTACCAGGGAACATGATATTTATATATACATATATATATATACATATATATGTATATATGTATAAATATATATACAATTAGAGAGAGAAGAAAAGGTAGGAAAGATAGATATCCTGACCGGTTCAGGTGAGATGAAAATCAGGTGAAATTTCACCTTAGGCAAAACACGCCTTTTCTGAAGGACCCATCTGAGTTGCATGTTTTGGGGATTTCGATGAATTTCCATCTCTAAAAAAGAAAGCAAGTCAGCCCTTTGGATTCATTATAAACATTAAGTTCCAGCGTTTCCATGTTTATTTCTTTACCAAAGCATATCATTTCTAATCAAAGTGCAGCTGTATTTTCCCTTCTCCTGTAGCATGAGTGTCTCCGGTTGCTGACCATTACCTTCACTGTGTTTCCCGGGGTGTAGGGCTACACCGAAGCCCTACACCTAAGGCTACAGCAAAGCCCTACACTAAGGCTACACCTGCAGGCATTGGTGGCATTAAAACACTATTCTTCGTGCTTTCCTTCCCTTTTGCTTGAAACAGACTTTAGGGCACACTAAATGATAGACTGCTCATGCCACATCTGTTCTTAATTATCTATAGTGCCAATGATCTTTGGCAATAGCTTGCACTAAAGTACTGTTTCACTTAAGTCAAATCAACAACTTTGCCTATTTGTTGGTGTTTTGATGGTAAATCATAAGATGTGTCCTTACCAACTGAGCTACCCTCCTCACACATTTTAGTATATCTGATGTCGTAGTTTTGACTATTATTTCACATCTTATACCTGCTCTCAAAGTTATGATACAGTGCATCCTATTCTGTCATGGAGGTGAGTTAGATGACCCTCCTTTACTGTAACATTAACAGGCTGACTGTCAAGATCACATTCGCCTTTAGACTTCCCTCAAAGTTTGTGGGACCCTCCATGGGAACTTCCTCGTCCTCATCATGGTGGCTCGAGCTGTTGTGCATTTCTGTGATCCTCCCTTCAGCACACAATCTCCAGATTAGGACAAGGCCTGCTAGATTTGCACTTCTGTCCTAGGGGGAAGTGGTTTCTGGCTGGGTCAATCCAATGGACAACCCCCAATAAAAACACAGGCTGTTTTCTGGCTAGGACCTAGCAGAACTAGCAGCTTCAGGCATTTTCTCCTTAATGAATCAATTAGTGACTTCTGCTGCCCATGTTTTCTGTAATTGTAATTGTAAAAAGCATTTATATAGCGCATGGCTGCCCGGAGGCATCCCAGCTCTTACAGTTTAAAACAGGGGGATGTTACTCAGTTTGGAAAGAGGAATGTTTTCAGGGATCTACGAAAGGAAAAATTGTGGTTGGATTCTATGCGGAGGTGAAGAGGAAGGGAGTTCCAGAGTCCAGCAGCGTTAAATGAGAAAGATCGACCTCCGCTTCTTGCCTTCCTAATTCTAGGAATAATGGCCAAGTTCTGGGTTTCGGAGCGAAGGGATCTCTTGGGCTCATAAGGCTCAATAATGCCCTGGAGAATAGAGGGTCCGGTTTTAAACATAGACTTATGAGCAATACACAAGGCTTTGAACTTAGCTTTCTCCTGGACTGGCAGCCAATGGAGTGATTTAAGGGCAGGTTTAGCAGAGTGATGGTTGGGGATGCCCAAAAGAAGTCTTGCAGCCCAATTTTGAGTTGTCTGTAATTTGGAGATAGTAGCAGCAGGGGAACCCAAGTAAAGGGCATTAGCAAAATCCAATCTGGATAACACCAGCGCTTGGACCATTATTTTTCTTGCCTGGAAGGGGAGGAGGGGGGGGGGGGGTTCCGGATCATTTTAAGGATCCCGTAGCAAGAGGCAGATGTCTTTCGGGCCTGAGATTTAAATGTAAGTTTATGGTTCATCCAAACGCCCAGACTCTTTAACTGGTTTTAGAAGTGGGGTAGGAGCTCATGGATCTAGGCCAGATTTCAGTCAAATCAAGGGGGGGGAGTGGTTACCCAAAATCATGATTTCACTCTTTTCCCCATTAAATTTTAGGAAGGAGTCGCTCATCCATCTTGCAATTTCTTCCATGCAAGGACGAAGACTGGAAGGAGAGCTTTCCGCTTTATTGAGCCCAATCACCAGTTGTGTATCATCCGCATAGGAGACTATGTGGACTCCAAAGGGTAAAAATGCCTCCGCAAGAGTGCAGGTATAAACATTAAACAAAGTGGGACTTAAAGAAGATCCCTGCGGCACTCCACAACGAAGGGGTGTCCGTTTGGACGTGACTTCCTTGTCAAAAACATGGAAGGATCTGCTGTTCAGAAAAGATTTTAGCCAGCCCAGGGCAATACCAGTGATACCTGATTTATGGAGCCTATGGATCAAAATCTGATGGTTTACAGTATCAAAGGCCGTGCTGAGGTCCAAAAGGAGGACCACCGCGGTGCCACCGGCGTCGACTATCCTTCTTAACTCTTCCACCACAGAGAGAAGGGCGGAAACCGGTTTGAGTCCGATGGAGAAGATTATGAGTCTCCAAGTGCGCTGATAGTATTAAATTAAAATATTTTTCAATAATTTTACTAACTCCAGGGAGCAACGAGATAGGGCGATAGTTTCCCAGGTCTGAAGGGTTAAGGCTTGATTTTTTAACAGAGCCTGTAAGCTGTAAGCAGCATTACACATTATCCCCTCCTACCCCGTGGATCTGTGAGGATTTCCCCTTCTGAGCTAGGGGCCCTGCTTCAGACGTCCTCCTTCGAGCTTCACAATCGGGTTGAGGTGGCTCTTGTCCACCTTGTGATACAGCTACACTCATGCTTGTGATTCCTCGGCTTGATCTGACCCATGAACATTGTGCTCACACTTACAATGGGCTGGTTTAAAATCACAGTGACTCAGGAGACAGAGTTACAGAGGCACTTTGTATAACCATACAGAGCCAGATACCCAAATACAACTTTAGAACTCAGTTTGCCGCTGACTACATGTAACATAGGCACAACTGGTTGGCCTCTACAAGCTGGCATCAGTCTAGTTGTCCTTCAATCATAGTTGCTGCAGGAGTAGATCTAAAAGCAGTGCATTGAAGCCAATATCGTGACCTAGCAAAGCATCCAGTTACAGGTCATACAAGAGGGTCTAACTAGGGCCCTGTTATGCACTGTTCAGTAATGATTATCAATACATAGACAATAGGCAATTATTGATTACTGTCACTATCACACAGATAACCTCTATTTTTTTGGTAAATGAACTCCAAGTCTCCCTGTGGATTCCCACCTTTGTGCAAGACTGCTCATGTCTATTCAGCATAAGCTTCAGGCACAAGCAGGCACACCATTAACACCAACTTAACCACTCATAATGAGAAATGTAAAATACCAGTTGACTTGTGTGCGAGTGTCCCTTGCACTTTTACAACCCCAAAAGAATTTTCCCTGGATATTGTAATAAGTAGTTTGGTTAAGGGAATGTTGCGGCTGCAGGTCAGTGTAGATGCAAGACAGGCTAAGCCAATTTCCTTACAGCAGCTTTCCAAAACAAAGTTGTCAGTGATACACTATTGTTGCTAAATAATATGTTGTTTACCAGATCCATAATCCTATTTACAGTTGTGGCCATTGGTGTCTGTGCTCGTGCTAATTTTGAGTTGTGAATGCCACTGTCACATGTGTTCCCCTTCTTAGAAGTGTTGTCCTTGAGTAACGGTGGTAGATAAAAGCAACGTTGGTGTCTTAACCCCTAAAAGTCTGGTCTCTTCACTGTTGCCTGGCATTAAGACTTACAGAAACTGTTCATTTTGTTGTCATTCTTGTTTCAGGTTTAGACTGGACATCTCCATGGTAATCTCTTCACTTTGTTTCAATTTTGAATGTTTTCTGTAGTACCATTTACTCAATATGCGGAGTGCCCTACCTATCCTCATCTTGCCAGCGGTGGGGGCCCGGGCCGGTGGGGGGCCTCGGAGGAGCTGCGGCCTACCTGGCCTTGCCGGAGCCGGGGCCTCGAGTTTGGCGGCCCCCGCCCGAGGTCATCCACGCTGGTCTTCGGACCCTCTGCTGCCACTGTCTGCGGCACCCTCCGCCTTCCGGGGGTGCGGCGCCCTCCACCGCTGACAGGCGCAACACCCTCCACTGGGGCTGGCGGCGGCGCTCTGCTGCCGGCGGGAGCTGCATCCTCCACTCTCGCGGACCGCAGTGGACCAGACGGGGGCGGCCCGTGCCCGAGCCGCGTCGGGGGTGCCCGCAGTGGGACCCTTCTACCTGTGAGTGGGGCCCCCCCCCTTGTTACATAGTGCTGTGGGGGCTGTTGAAAGAAGCTGTGCCCGGGGGGGTCACTGTGGACATTGGACAACTGCTGGCAACTATCCTCCCGGGGCCTGGCTGGGCCTGCAAGAAGTGGACCCACGCACCATCTGTGGGAGCGATACAGGTCACTGAGAGCCCTGACCATCGGCGGCTGGGGGGGGCAGCCTGTTTGGGGGCAGTGGCTGAGGTCCACCCCGAGCTATACTCAACACTGAGCCATTCCACAGTGCCTTGTTTGAGACTCCCCCCCCCCCCCCTCCCAGGGGCCGGCGACTATCAAGTGGCCCTAACGACTCTGCAATCATGACCAGGGGGGGTAGCAGCTCCACTAAGCAAGTGACAATAGACAAATTCACCGGGCCTAGTGGGGGCCCTGGGCCATCAGGGGGTGGCCCGCCTGGAGGGGGGCCGGACAATGCGGCCCTTATGGCGGCCATAACCCAGTCAAGGGACATGCTGGATGCCAAGATAGGGGCTGTTGGCGCCGATGTGACCCTACTGCGCCAGGACCTGAGGAATGCCGTGGCACGGATCACGGAAGCAGAATCCAGGGTGTCAGTGGTGGAGGACGATGTGAGTAACCTAAAAAAGAGGATGGCGGCGATGGAAACTGCGCAGCGGATTACGGCGCTCCGTGTGGAGGATGCAGAAGGGCGGGCGCGCCGCAACAACCTCCGCTTCCTTGGATTTCCAGAGCGCTGTGGGAAGGGTAACATGGAACAATTCCTTGCACAGTGGCTAGAATCATGGATGCCCCCTGGGACGCTGTCTGCCTGCTTCGTTATTGAAAGAGCACACCGCGCCCTGACGCAAAAACCTCCTGAGGGCGAGCGACCTAGGGCGGTAATCGCACGGCTGTTGAACTACCACGACAGGGACGCCATACTGAGGGTAGCTAGAAATAAGGAAACCCTCCTCTGTGAAAATCAAAAGATCTTGGTCTTCCCTGACTACACCAAACTCGTCCAGCAGCAGCGCCACTCTTTCATGGCAGCCAAGGCAAAGTTGAGAGGCCTTAAGCTACAATATTCCCTGCTGTACCTGGCGCGCCTGAGAGTAATCTTCCAATCACGGACACTGTTCTTTGATACACCGGAGGACCTTTTTAGATGGACAGACGAAACGGTGCAGGTCAGACCGAATCCTCAACCAGGGCTCAATCCGGGCTCCCCTGAGGGCTCGCCTTGGCCGCAACGAGACCGGACGTCTAGGCACGGACGAAACAACCGCTCCAAATCACGCAAGCGCGCAGCCTCGGCCGATGGCACACAAGGCACTGGTAGAACCGAGGACTCCGAACACTCTGGCACAGATCACTGAAGTCTCCGGGGCCTCGGCTCCCTCTTTTGCTATTACTGCTGCAAATCCTGGATGGGTGCACCTGGTCGCCTGAGACCCACTGTATCACCGGCTGTATCGCGGCCTCGAGACAATACTGCTAATGTCTACTGAGCGTGGATGGGGTTGTGGGGTGGGGTTCGGGGACTACATAATGGTGGCTGCCACTCTCCCGTTCGTGAGAGGGACACTGAGGGAGGGGGGGTGAGTTCACTGTTCCTCTTTGGGATGTTGGGATCCATTGGTATGGGTGGGCCCGAGCCCTCTGTTTTGGTCTCGGGACTACCCCTACCGCGACAGGTACTTCATTGTTCATTGAGGTATAGGGTGGGGGGAGGCAGGGGATGGGCGGTCAGGGTTGTGGCTGCTGAGTTGGGGTTGGGAAATGTTGGGGATTGTGGGGCTGGGGGGTTGGTGGTGTTCTCTGGGGTAGATAGTACAATGCATGTGTGTGTCGTAATGATGATTCGTGTGACGGGCGGTGGGTGGCGCTGGAATGGGGGGCTCGTATGGTGGACTCCAATGGACTATGGCTGAATCGACTCATCGACTTCCCGAAGATTCTATGCGGGTGATTACGTGGAATGTCAGGGGGTTACTAGACAAAATCAAATGTGGGGCAGTGTTACGATGGGGGAAAAAGGAAGTGGCAGATGTGTTATTGCTTCAAGAAACTCACATGATGGGCACAAAGGCGCTGGGCCTGCAGAGGTTTGGTTATCAGCAGGTTTTCCATGCAGGGTTTTCCAGGGGTTCCAGGGGAGTGGCCATATTGATACACCGCAGGATAGCATATGTCCAGGAGAAGCAATGGGTGGATCCCCAGGGTCGCTACCTGTTTGTTAAAGGCATGGTGGGCACGGAACCGGTAGTGTTTGGGAGTGTGTACGCCCCCCCCCCCCTGCAGTGGGCCCTGGCTGAGAGACTATTTTCTGTGTGGGAAGACATATCCGGGTCGATGGCAGTAATTGGGGGAGATTGGAATGACGTAATGGATGTGTGTGTGGATCGCCGGAGGCGTCAGGAGATGACCGAAACCCCTCCCCTTTCCTTTCCACCCACCAGACTGCATGCAATGAGTGAGGGGTTGGGTTGGGTGGATGCTTGGCGACATATGCACCCTGCGACCCGTGAGTATACCTATGTCTCGGCGGTACATGGGTCATTCTCGCGCTTAGATTATGTGTTTCTACCTCGTGAATGCCTGAGTAGGGTGAGGAGCGCAGACATCTTGCCGAGAGGCCTATCCGACCACTCCCCCGTCTCAGTTAACGTGGACCTCCTGCGAAAACGGCAGCCGTTCAGGTGGAGGATGTCCTCGTGGCATCTACTGCAGCCAGCCTATACTAAGCATTTGCGAGAAACCATAGATCACTACTGGCGGGAGGACCTGATAGAGGGGGCTGACGTAGAAGTGGTGTGGGAGGCTATGAAACCTACCATACGGGGGGTGGATATCGCATGGTGCTCGGAGGCCCGTAGGCGGCGCCGGGAACAGACTGCGGTAGCGGCTGAGCGAGTGGTGACCCTAGAACGGGAACACCGCGATGGTGGCGATGAGATCGGACTAAGGCTGCTTTTACAGGCACAGCAATCGTACGCGTCCCTATTGATGGATGAAGCCAAACAGGCGTGGCTGGCCACAAGAAGTAGGGTGTATCAATGGGGGGACAAGTCGTGTTCAATGCTCCATAGATTATGCCAACACAACTTCCAACCCCTCATGTTGCCGGGACTCACAGACGATAATGGGGAGGTCCTGACTGACCCTAACGAGTTGGCTGCGAGCTTCGCCACGTACTTTGAAGCCCAATACGCCTCATGTGACCAATTGCCTGAGGGCGACCTAGCCCGGTTTTTCGCGGAACTGCCGCCCATACAAGTGTCAGACGAGACCTAGAAGGCCTTGGACGCACCCCTCACAGCGGAGGAGCTGGGAGACGCTCTGGGGCAACTCAATGCTGGTAAGGCTCCTGGCCCTAATGGCTACCCGTGTGAGTTTTTTAGAAAATTTCACGTACAGCTGGGGCCACACTATCGCCGAGTTCTTGAGGTGGCGCGAACACGGGGCGCACTGCCCCCCGACTGGCGCCATGCTGAAATAGTGGTATTTCAGAAGCCTGGTAGACCCCCAGGTAGCCATGACTCGTATAGACCCATCTCCCTCATCAATATCGAGGCCAAAATATTGGCCAAGGCCCTAGCAAACCGTCTGGCTCCGTATATCACAGACATGGTCCACTCGGATCAGGCAGGCTTCATGCCCCACAGGGCGACGCGACATAATATCCGACGGGCACAGGCGGCGATAGACGCTGTTGGAGCCTTGGGGGACCAGGCGGCGTTATTATTGGCCGATATCAACAAGGCCTTCGACTCGGTCAGCTGGTCGTACATATTTACACTACTGTCGTGGCTCAACCTAGGCCCAATCTTCCGGTCCTATATCAAGCTACTCTATACGGACATCACAGCCTCGGTGCGAGTCGCTGGGGCGGTGTCGGAGACATTCCGCATTGGCCGGGGGACTAGGCAGGGATGCCCTCTTTCCCCCTATCTTTTTGCCTTAGCCATGGAACCCCTGGCTGCCAGAGTCCGCAGTGATGCGCTGATACGGGGCTTCGAGTGGAATGCCACCCTGTCAGATAAAATTGTGCTATACGCGGACGATGTCCTCTTCTTCCTTACCGATTTGCAGCGCTCCGGCCCACGTGTCCTGGAGGTCATGCAACTGTTTGGGGAGGTTTCAGGTTTATATCTAAATTTACGTAAGTCCACCCTATGGGTGCTACCTGGGGGCACGGTGACGGATCCCTGGGCCTCGGAATTGCAAGTGGCCACAGCTGGTCTGAAATACCTTGGGGTGTTTCTCTCGAACTCGGCGGATACTGCCTGGGAGCGGAATCTACTGCCCGTCTGGGAGCGGGTCAAGACAGATGTCAAAACTTGGTCTCGAATGCCCCTATCAATCTTTGGCCGGTCTGCCATTTTTAAGATGGTTGCACTACCGCGCTTACTCTACCAACTACAGAACCATCCATATCCTATCCCGCCCCAATGGTTTCGGCAGGTTAACTCAGTGCTGGGTCGCTTCCTTTGGGCTGGAGGTGCTGCCAGGGTAGCGCTGCGCACTTATTTTTTGTCCACATACTGTGGGGGCTTAGCCACCTCGGATATACAGTCATACTACCAAGCTGCTCATCTCCTTGTTCTAAATGAATGGTGGTATGGTGACGGTGGGGATCCAGCCTATGCCCTAGAACGTGCGTTGATGGGCGATAACTCGCTCCACACCATCCTATACTCATCCCGACTACGTCGGCCGCTGCCGAGGGTCACTAAACTTGTCTTTGCGATATGGCGACAGGCCCTGCGTCGCATGGGCTGGTGGGGCAGACTGACCGCGGAAACGCCGCTATGGCGCAACGGTTTACTACCGGAACTATCTAAGTTATCAGGCTTTGATGGCTGGGACTCAATAGGCATCTCGCAGCTCGGCCATGTGCTGTCCGGGACGACTCTCAAGTCCTTTCAGGACCTTCGTACCGAATTTGATATGCACCAATCTCAATTTTTCCGATATTTACAATTCCGGCATGCACTGACGCCCAGTATAACCAACCTTGACTCACTCCCTGAATTCAGCCCAATCGAAGCAAAGGTCTTCATGGGTGACCTTGGGGACAAGAAAGTATCACGCATTTACCAGACTATGGTCACCCACTGCTCATCCAACCTTCTTCCGCTGAAGGCGAACTGGGAGGCCGATATCGGACCATTAGATGAGGATGATTGGCGAGAGGCCCTAGAATCCCCGAGGGGTGCGGCTATAGCGATACGTTTTCGCCTCATACAGTTCAAGGTTCTACACAGGGCCTACTATACCCGAGAGCGTCTGTGGAAGGCGGGCCTGATTGGGTCCCCGGAGTGTCTGCGATGTGGGGCAGAGGTGGGTACGTTGCTCCACACAGTGTGGTCGTGCTCCAAACTGGTTGGCTTCTGGAGGGGTGTATGGGGCTGTCTGTCGGAGGTGCAGGGCTGGACCCTTCCCCGTACTCACCGCCTGGGTCTATTGCACATCATGGAAGGGGTTGGTGGTAATATATATAAGCGACACCTGCTCCTCCTGGGGCTGGTGGTAGCCAAAAGAGACATGGCCCGAGCATGGAAGGACGTGAGGCCCCCCCCCCCTGACTGCATGGAAGGCTGGTATGGACTTCTGTATGGGTCTGGAGAGGCCAATCTTTGAGGCGCGAGGATGCCCTCGTAAACATTTTAAAATATGGAAGAGGTGGGCAGACTGCAGAGGTTTGACACTAGACCCCCCGGCAGAACAAGAGGAGGACCTGTAGCCCTGTATGATCCGGCGAAACCCATTCCCACACACATGCTAGACACACCAAGAGCTTCCGTCAACACGGTTCACACACACATGCATGGGGTTAGGGCGGGTTCCAGGGAGGGCTCCGGGAGTTGGGTGGGTAGGTAATTGAAAAGATGAAGGTGAGATTACTGTTTCCTTGTATCCTCGATTCCATTGGTTCCTTGCTTCAACGCTCAGATCTATATTGTAATTGTAACTGAAATGCCTGGTGGTATCGTCCTGAATGTGGGATGCCACTCTAATTCATATGCTCATCTTTATCAATAAACTTGTTGTGAAAAAAACATACATTTTCATTCATATTCTTTTAGGTATTGCTGTGGCATCACACCTTTTATCCTCAGCATAGCAGGCAGTTTTTGTGGTTCTCAAACAGGCGAAAACCCTAATGTATAGTTGTAAACATGCTTTTCATTTACAAATCCAGTCAGAAAAAAACGTATTCCTATGGTTATATTAGATACAAATTATTGGACTTTGGTTTTCTCACTGTTCTGAACTGTTGCATTGATCACCTGGCCAGATTTGTTTTACTTGGCCTTTCCTATCTAAGAAATGACTTCATACAAGATACAGCTTTTGTTTGCCTACCCTGTATTGAGACAATGGGAGTCCACTTTTGGCTTTATTGTGGTTCAGGGGAGTAGGGTAAAAGGCTTTTGTGACGATAGGTGCCATCCTATAAATGCGAACACTTAAACTCTCTTCAATGAGCATACATGCCAACATACCTGATTCAAGCTTGAGACTACCAATGTTTAAGCCAAAATGGCTTTATCTGTTTCCGACTTGAAATTGCTTCTTCTTTAATGTATATCAATTGGCAAAATACATTCCCCCTAATTTGTTTCGAAAATATCTAGTTTTAAAATGTTGACATGTCTGAATGAGGCTGAACCGAATATATGATGTTACAACGCAAACAGTTACAACGCATGCCTTTGCAACCTGGCTTTTACATCGCAGCATCCATTACAACGCATGATTTTACAACGCATGCCCTCACAACGCATTTTTAGAAACTAAATTTACAACACATTCCATTACAACGCATACCATTACAACGCATGACATCACAACGCACAATACTTTTAGGGCAGGAGTAGTGTAAGTGTTAGATAGCGTAGGGGTAAAAATTACTATTCCCACTCCAGTGAGTGCAACAGTGGGGTAAGTGTTGGATAGTGTAGGGGTAAAAATTTCTATTCCCACTCCAGTGAGTGCAACAGTAGGGTAAGTGTTGGATAGTGTAGGGGTAAAAATGTCGATTCCCACTCCAGTGAGTGCAACAGTAGGGTAAGCTGGATAGAGTTGGATAGTGTAGGGATAAAAATACTATCCCCATGTACCCCAGAACCCATACCCACCCTAAAACTAAAAAATCCCCATTACTTACCTTATAATGCGTTGTAATGGCATGCGTTGTAATGATATTCATTGTAATGGCATGCGTTGTAGTGACATGCGTTGTAATGGCGTGCATTGTAATGGTATGTGATGTAAGGGCAGCTGCGTTGTAATGACTGCGTTGTGAAGGTAGTGCGTTGTAATGACTGCTATGTAAAGGTTGTTACCCGGCTGAACTAGTTAAAGACTGTAGAATTCTGACCTGAAATTGCTTCTTCTTTAATGTATTTCAATTGGCAAAATACATTCCCCCTAATTTGTTTTCAAAATATCTACTTTTAAAATGTTGACATGTCTGAATGAGGCTGAACTGAATATATGATGTTACAAGGCAAACAATTACAACGCATGCCTTTACAACATGGTTTTTACATCGCAGCATCCATTACAATGCATGATTTTACAACGCATGCCATCACAACGCATTTTTAGAAACTACATCTACAACGCATACCATTACAACGTATACCATTACAACGTGAATTACTTTTTGGGCAATAGTAGTGTAAGTGCTGGATAGTGTAGGGGTAAAAATTTCTATTCCCACTCCAGTGAGTGCAACAGTAGGGTAAGTGTCGGATAGTGTAGGGATAAAAATTTCTATTCCCACTCCAGTGAGTGCAACAGTAGGGTAAGTTGGATAGTATAGGGATAAAAATACTATCATCATGTACCCCAGAACCCATACCCACCCTAAAACTAAAAAATTCCCATTACTTACCTTATAATGCATTGTAATGGCATGCGTTGTAATGATATTCATTGTAATGGCATACGTTGTAGTGACATGCGTTGTAATGGCATGCGTTGTAATGGTATGTGATGTAAGGGCAGCTGCGTTGTAATGACTGCGTTGTGTAGGTAATGCAATGTAATGACTGCTATGTAAAGGTTGTTTCCCGGCTGGACTAGTTAAAGACTGTAGATTTCTGACCTGAAATTGCTTATTTTAATGTATTTCAATTGGCAAAATACATTCTCCCTAATGTACGTTCAAAATATCTACTTTTAAAATGTAGACATGTCTGAATGAGGCTAAACTGAATATATGATGTTACAACGCAAACAATTACAACGGATGCCTTTACAACACTGTTTTTACATCGCAGTATCCATTACAATGCATGATTTTACAACGCATGCCATCACAACGCATTTTTAGTAACTACATTTACAACGCATTCCATTACAACGCATACCATTACAACGCATGCCATTACATCGCGCAACACTTTTAGGGCAAGAGTATTGTAAGTGTTGGATAATGTAGGGGTAAAAATTACTATTCCCACTCCGGTGAGTGCAACAGTAGGGTAAGTGTTGGATAGTATAGGGGTAAACATTTCTATTCCCACTCCAGTGAGTGCAACAGTAGGGTAAGTGTTGGATAGTGTAGGGATAAAAATACTATCCCCATGTACCCCAGAACCCATACCCACCCTAAAACAAGAAAATCCCCATTACTTACCTTATAATGCGTTGTAATGGCATGCGTTGTAACACTATTCATTGTAATGGCATGCGTTGTAGTGACATGCGTTGTAATGGCATGCGTTGTAATGGTATGTGATGTAAGGGCAGCTGCGTTGTAAGGACTGCGTTATGTAGGTAGTGCAATGTAATGACTGCTATGTAAAGGTTGTTTCCTGGCTCGACTAGTTAAAGACTGTAGAAGTATTTTGCTTGTTAGGAGGGCCCAGTTATTGCCAAAAAGTAATATGCAGTTTATCCAGCAGTCTGGCTGAAAGAGGGCACACACTTTGAGTGGTATCTCTATCAGCTGAGTTGAACTTTTGACCTCTTCTGCCACCAGGGCAGAGGCTGGCTGGGACATTCTGAGAGAAGAATGCCCTGTGTCAGTATTCTGTGCCAACATTCTAAAGCTTCCCTGCCCAGCCCCCACTTCAAGCACCCTTCTCAGAGAGGAACATGAAAAGTGACAAAAGCTTTAGATACAGAGATCGGTTCTGGCTCATGTCACTCTTGCTTTGGCCAAATGATTGAACCTTACAACAACCTTTCCCAACACTCTCCAAGTTATCCCTGTCCCTCACTTCACTCACTTCATATTCATTACATACACCCGGTATTGTTCCCTTTTCTATTTATTCCTAAATTGTTTACTATCCACAAACCCCTTGTTGCATTCATTTGCCTTGCACATTTATTTCCTATGCTGGTTCTCTGTGAGAGAAAGAGAGTGGCCTCAGTGAGATTTCCCTCAACACGGCGGCCATCTTGGACTGCCTCTGACTGCATTAAGTCTCAGTTCACACAAAATGGAGGTTGTTCTCCAGTGCACCCATATCCAAATTTACAAACAGTTGTGAGCTTCAATTCTTTAATTTTAGGCTAAAGAATCGAAAACAAAGAATAGTGTTGTCAGTGAAAACACACTTTTATCTTTCACAGATGATAGCACAGCTGATTCACATTTCCCTCACTAAACATTTGCTTTTTTAACAATATGTTTGTTGCCATCAAATACATAACATGATTTTCATAAAACCATTAATTTTCATTCATATTCTTTTAGGTATTGCTGTGGCATCATACCTTTTATCCTCAGCATAGCAGGCAGTTTTTGTGGTTCTCACACAGGCAAAAAACTAAATGTATAGTTGTAAACATGCTTTTCATTTACAAATCCAGTCAGAAAAAATGTGTTCCTTTGGTTATATAAGAGACACTTTATTGGACTGTGGTTCTCTCACTGTACTGAACTGTTGCATTGATCACCTGGCCTGCTTTGTATTACTTGGCCTTTCCTATTTAATAAATGACTTCATACAACATACAGCTATTGTTTGCCTACCCTGTATTGAGACAATGGGAGTCCACTTTTGGCTTTATTATGGTTCAGGGGAGTAGGGTAAAAGGCTTTTGTGACAATAGGTGCCCACCTATAAATGTGAACACTTAAACTCTCTTCAATGAGCATACATGCCAGCATACCTGATTCAAGCTTGAGACTACCAATGTTTAAGCCAAAATGTTTTTTTCTGTTTCTGACCTGAAATTTCTTCTTCTTTAATGTATTTCAATTGGCAAAATACATTCCCCCTAATTTGATTTCAAAATATCTACTTTTAAAATGTTGACATGTCTGAATGAGACTGAACTGAATATATGATGTTACAACGCAAACAATTACAACGCATGCCTTTACAGCGCGTTTTTTACATCGCAGCATCCATTACAACACATGATTTTACAACGCATGCCATCACAATGCATTTTTAGAAACTACATTTAAAACGCATTCCATTACAACGCATGCCTTTACAACGCATTGCCATTACAACACGCAATACTTTTAGGGCAAGAGTAGTGTAAGTGTTGGATAGCGTAGGGCTAAAAATTGCTATTCCCACTCCAGTGAGTGCAACAGTGGGGTAAGTGTTGGATAGTGTAGGGGTAAAAATTTCTATTCCCACTCCAGTGAGTGCAACAGTAGGGTAAGTGTTGGATAGTGTAGGGGTAAAAATGTCGATTCCCACTCCAGTGAGTGCAACAGTAGGGTAAGTTGGATAGTGTTGGATAGTGTAGGGATAAAAATACTATCACCATGTACCCCAGAACCCATACCCACCCTAAAACTAAAAAATCCCCATTACTTACCTTATAATGCGTTGTAATGGCATGCGTTGTAATGATATTCATTGTAATGGCATGCGTTGTAGTGACATGCGTTGTAATGGCATGCATTGTAATGGTATGTGATGTAAGGGTAGCTGCGTTGTAATGAGTGCATTGTGAAGGTAGTGCGTTGTAATGACTGCTATGTAAAGGTTGTTTCCTGGCTAAACTAGTTGAAGACTGTAGAATTCTGACCTGAAATTGCTTCTTCTTTAATGTATTTCAATTCGCATAATACCTTCCCCCTAATTTGTTTTCAAAATATCTACTTTTAAAATGTTGACATGTCTGAATGAGGCTGAACTGAATATATGATGTTACAACGCAAACAATTACAATGCATGCCTTTACAACGCGGTTTTTACATTGCAGCATCCATTACAATGCATGATTTTACAATGCATGCCATCACCACCCATTTTTAGAAACTACATATACAACGCATTCCATTACAACGCATACACTTACAACGCATGCCATTACAACGCGCAATACTTTTAGGGCAAGATTAGTGTAGGTGTTGGATAGCGTAGGGGTAAAAATGACTATTCCCACTCCAGTGAGTGCAACAGTACGGTAAGTGTTGGATAGTGTAGGGGTAAAAATTACTATTCCCACTCCAGTGAGTGCAACAGTAGGGTAAGTGTTGGATAGTGTGGGGGTAAACATTTCTATTCCCACTCCAGTGAGTGCTACAGTAGAGTAAGTGTTGGATAGGATAGGGATAAAAATACTCTGCCCATGTACCCCAGAACCCATTCCCTCCCTAAAACTAAAAAATCTCTGTTACTTACCTTATAATGCATTGTAATGGCATGTGTTGTAATGATATTCATTGTAATGGCATGCATTGTAGTGACATGCGTTGTAATGGCATGCGTTGTAATGGTATGTGATGTAAGGGCAGCTGCGTTGTAATGACTGTGTTGTGAATGTAGTGCGTTGTAATGACTGCTATGTAAAGGCTGTTTCCCGGCTGAACTAGTTGAAGACTGTAGAATTCGGACCTGAAATTGCTTCTTCTTTAATGTATTTCAATTGGCAAAATACATTCCCCCTAATTTGCTTTCAAAATATCTACTTTTAAAATGTTGACATGTCTGAATGAGGCTGAACTGAATATATGATGTTACAACGCAAACAATTACAATGCATGCCTTTACAACGCGGTTTTTACATTGCAGCATCCATTACAATGCATGATTTTACAACGCATGCCATCACCACCCATTTTTAGAAACTACATATACAACGCATTCCATTACAACGCATACACTTGCAACGCCTGCCATTACAACGCGCAATACTTTTAGGGCAAGAGTAGTGTAAGTGTTGGATAGCGTAGGGGTAAAAATTACTATTCCCACTCCAGTGAGTGCAACAGTACGGTAAGTGTTGGATAGTGTAGGGGTAAAAATTACTATTCCCACTCCAATGAGTGCAACAGTAGGGTAAGTGTTGGATAGTGTGGGGGTAAACATTTCTATTCCCACTCCAGTGAGTGCTACAGTAGGGTAAGTGTTGGATAGGGTAGGGATAAAAATACTCTGCCCATGTACCCCAGAACCCATACCCACCCTAAAACAAGAAAATCCCCATTACTTACCTTATAGTGCGTTGTAATGGCATGCGTTGTAATGATATTCATTGTAATGGCATGCGTTGTAGTGACATGCGTTGTAATGGCATGCGTTGTAATGGTATGTGATGTAAGGGCAGCTGCGTTGTAATGACTGCGTTGTGTAGGTAGTGCAATGTAATGACTGCTATGTAAAGGTTGTTTCCCGGCTGGAATAGTTAAAGACTGTAGAAGTATTTTGCTTGTTAGAAGGGCCCAGTTATTGCCAAAAAGTAATATGCAGTTTATCCAGCAGTCTGGCTGAAAGAGGGCACACACTTTGAGTGGTATCTCTATCAGCTGAGTTGAACTTTTGACCTCTTCTGCCACCAGGGCAGAGGCTGGCTGGGACATTCTGAGAGAAGAATGCCCTGTGTCAGTATTCTGTGCCAACATTCTAAAGCTTCCCTGCCCAGCCCCCACTTCAAGCACCCTTCTCAGAGAGGAACATGAAAAGGGACAGAAGCTTTAGATACAGAGATCGGTTCTGGCTCATGTCACTCTTGCTTTGGCCAAATGATTGAACCTTACAACAACCTTTCCCAACACTCTCCAAGTTTTCCCTGTCCCTCACTTCACTCACTTCATATTCATTACATACACCCGGTATTGTTCCCTTTTCTATTTATTCCTAAATTGTTTACTATCCACAAACCCCTTGTTGCATTCATTTGCCTTGCACATTTATTTCCTATGCTGGTTCTCTGTGAGAGAAAGAGAGTGGCCTCAGTGAGATTTCCCTCAACACGGCGGCCATCTTGGACTGCCTCTGACTGCATTAAGTCTCAGTTCACACAAAATGGAGGTTGTTCTCCAGTGCACCCATATCCAAATTTACAAACAGTTGTGAGCTTCAATTCTTTAATTTTAGGCTAAAGAATCGTAAACAAAGAATAGTGTTGTCAGTGAAAACACACTTTTATCTTTCACAAATGATAGCACAGCTGATTCACATTTCCCTCACTAAACATTTGCTTTTTTAACAATATGTTTGTTGCCATCAAATACATAACATGATTTTCATAAAAACATTAATTTTCATTCATATTCTTTTAGGTATTGCTGTGGCATCACACCTTTTATCCTCAGCATAGCAGGCAGTTTTTGTGGTTCTCACACAGGCAAAAAACTAAATGTATAGTTGTAAACATGCTTTTCATTTACAAATCCAGTCAGAAAAAATGTGTTCCTTTGGTAATATAAGATACACTTTATTGGACTGTGGTTCTCTCACTGTACTGAACTGTTGCATTGATCACCTGGCCTGCTTTGTTTTACTTGGCCTTTCCTATTTAATAAATGACTTCATACAACATACAGCTATTGTTTGCCTACCCTGTATTGAGACAATGGGAGTCCACTTTTGGCTTTATTATGGTTCAGGGGAGTAGGGTAAAAGGCTTTTGTGACAATAGGTGCCCACCTATAAATATGAACACTTAAACTCTCTTCAATGAGCATACATGCCAGCATACCTGATTCAAGCTTGAGACTACCAATGTTTAAGCCAAAATATTTTTTTCTGTTTCTGACCTGAAATGTATTCTTCTTTAATGTATTTCAATTGGCAAAATACATTCCCCCTAATTTCTTTTCAAAATATCTACTTTTAAAATGTTGACATGTCTGAATGAGGCTGAACTGAATATATGATGTTACAACGCAAACAATTACAACGCATGCCTTTACAACGCGTTTTTTACATCGCAGCATCCATTACAACACATGATTTTACAACGCATGCCATCACAACGCATTTTTAGAAACTACTTTTAAAACGCATTCCATTACAACGCATGCCTTTACAACGCATTGCCATTACAACACGCAATACTTTTAGGGCAAGAGTAGTGTAAGTGTTGGATAGCGTAGGGCTAAAAATTGCTATTCCAACTCTAGTGAGTGAAACAGTGGGGTAAGTGTTGGATAGCGTAGGGGTAAAAATGTTGATTCCCACTCCAGTGAGTGCAACAGTAGGGTAAGTTGGATAGTGTTGGATAGTGTAGGGATAAAAATACTATCCCCATGTACCCCAGAACCCATACCCACCCTAAAACTAAAAAATCCCCATTACTTACCTTATAATGCGTTGTAATGGCATGTGTTGTAATGATATTCATTGTAATGGCATGCGTTGTAGTGACATGCGTTGTAATGGCGTGCATTGTAATGGTATGTGATGTAAGGGCAGCTGCGTTGTAATGACTGCGTTGTGAAGGTAGTGCGTTGTAATGACTGCTATGTAAAGGTTGTTACCCGGCTGAACTAGTTAAAGACTGTAGAATTCTGACCTGAAATTGCTTCTTCTTTAATGTATTTCAATTGGCAAAATACATTCCCCCTAATTTGTTTTCAAAATATCTACTTTTAAAATGTTGACATGTCTGAATGAGGCTGAACTGAATATATGATGTTACAACGCAAACAGTTACAACGCATGCCTTTACAACACAGTTTTTACATCGCAGCATCCATTACAATGCATGATTTTACAACGCATGCCATCACAACGCATTTTTAGAAACTACATTTACAACGCATTCCATTACAACGCATACCATTACAACGTATACCATTACAACCTGCATTACTTTTTGGGCAATAGTAGTGTAAGTGCTGGATAGTGTAGGGGTAAAAATTTCTATTCCCACTCCAGTGAGTGCGACAGTAGGGTAAGTGTTGGATAGTGTAGGGATAAAAATTTCTATTCCCACTCCAGTGAGTGCAACAGTAGGGTAAGTTGGATAGTGTTGGATAGTGTAGGGATACAAATACTATCCCCATGTACCCCAGAACCCATACCCACCCTAAAACTAAACAATCCCCATTACTTACCTTATAATGCGTTGTAATGACATGCGTTGTAATGATATTCATTGTAATGGCATGCGTTGTAGTGACATGTGTTGTAATGGTGTGCGTTTTACTGGTATGTGATGTAAGGGCAGCTGCGTTGTAATGACTACATTGTGAAGGTAGTGCGTTGTAATGACTGCTATGTAAAGATTGTTACCCGGCTGAACTAGTTAAAGACTGTAGAATTCTGACCTGAAATTGCTTCTTCTTTAATGTATTTCAATTGGGAAAATACATTCCCCTCTAATTTGTTTTCACAATATCTACTTTTAAAATGTTGACATGTCTGAATGAGGCTGAACTGAATATATGATGTTACAACGCAAACAATTACAACGCATGCCTTTACAACACTGTTTTTACATCGCAGCATCCATTACAATGCATGATTTTACAACGCATGCCATCACAACGCATTTTTAGAAACTACATTTACAACGCATTCCATTACAACGCATTCAATTACAACGCATACCATTACAACACGCAATACTTTTAGGGCAAGAGTAGTGTAAGTGCTGGATAGTGTAGGGATAAAAATTTCTATTCCCACTCCAGTGAGTGCAACAGTAGGGTAAGTGTTGGATAGTGTAGGGGTAAACATTTCTATTCCCACTCCAGTGAGTGCAACAGTAGGGTAAGTGTTGGATAGTGTAGGGATAAAAATACTATGCCCTTGTACCCCAGAACCCATACCCTCCCTAAAACTAAAAAATCTCCGTTACTTACCTTATAATGCACTGTAATGGCATGTGTTATAATGATATTCATTGTAATGGCATGCGTTGTAGTGACATGCGTTGTAATGGCATGCGTTGTAATGGTATGTGATGTAAGGGCAGCTGCGTTGTAATGACTGCGTTGTGAATGTAGTGCATTGTAATGACTGCTATGTAAAGGCTTTTTCCCGGCTGAACTAGTTGAAGACTGTAGAATTCTGACCTGAAATTGCTTCTTCTTTAATGTATTTCAATTGGAAAAATACATTCCCCCTAATTTGCTTTCAAAATATCTACTTTTAAAATGTTGACATGTCTGAATGAGGCTGAACTGAATATGTAATGTCACAATGCAAACAATTACAAAGCATGCCTTTACAACGCGGTTTTTACATCGCAGCAACCATTACAATGCATGATTTTACAACGCATGCCATCACAAAGCACTTTTAGAAACTACATTTACAACGCATTCCATTACAACGCATACCTTTACAACGCATGCCATTACAACACGCAATACTTTTAGGGCAAGAGCAGTGTAAGTTTTGGATAGCGTAGGGGTAAAAATTGCTATTCCCACTCCTGTGAGTGCAACAGTAGGGTAAGTGTTGGATAGTGTAGGGGTAAAAATATCTATTCCCACTCAAGTGAGTGCAACAGTAGGGTAAGTGTTGGATAGTGTAGGGGTAAAAATTTCTATTCCCACTCCAATGAGTGCAACACTAGGGTAAGTTGGATAGTGTTGGATAGTATAGGGATAAAAATACTATCCCCATGTACCCCAGAACCCATACCCACCCTAAAACTAAAAAATCCCCATTACTTACCTTATAATGCGTTGTAATGGCATGCGTTGTAATGATATTCATTGTATTGGCATGCGTTGTAATGGCGTGCGTTGTAATGGTATGTGATGTGAGGGCAGCTGCGTTGTAACGACTGCGTTGTGAAGGTAGTGCGCTGTAATGACTGCTATGTAAAGATTGTTACCCGGCTGAACTAGTTAAAGACTGTAGAATTCTGACCTGAAATTGCTTCTTCTTTAATGTATTTCAATTGGCAAAATACATTCCCCCTAATTTGTTTTCAAAATATCTACTTTTAAAATGTTGACATGTCTGAATGAGGCTGAACTGAATATATGATGTTACAACGCAAACAATTACAACGCATGCCTTTAAGACACGGTTTTCACATCGCAGCATCCATTACAATGCATGATTTTACAACGCATGCCATCACAACGCATTTTTAGAAACTACATTTACAATGCATTCCAATACAACGCATTCCATTACAACGCATACCATTACAACACGCAATACTTTAAGGGCAAGAGTAGTGTAAGTGCTGGATAGTGTAGGGGTAAAAATTTCTATTCCCACTCCAGTGAGTGCGACAGTAGGGTAAGTGTTGGATAGTGTAGGGATAAAAATTTCTATTCCCACTCCAGTGAGTGCAACAGTAGGGTAAGTTGTATAGTGTTGGATAGTGTAGGGATAAAAATACTATCACCATGTACCCCAGAACCCATACCCACCCTAAAACTAAAAAATCCCCATTACTTACCTTATAATGCGTTGTAATGTCATGCGTTGTAATGATATTCATTGTAATGGCATGCGTTGTAGTGACATGCGTTGTAATGGCATGCGTTGTAATGGTATGTGATGTAAGGGCAGCTGCATTGTAATGACTGCATTGTGAAGGTAGTGCGTTGTAATGACTGCTATGTAAAGGTTGTTTCCTGGCTGAACTAGTTGCAGACTGTAGAATTCTGACCTGACATTGCTTCTTCTTTAATGTATTTCAATTGGCAAAATACCTTCCCCCTAATTTGTTTTCAAAATATCTACTTTTAAAATGTTGACATGTCTGAATGAGGCTGAAATGAATATATGATGTTACAACGCAAACAATTACAATGCATGCCTTTACAACCCGGTTTTTACATCGCAGCATCCATTACAATGCATGATTTTACAACGCATGCCATCACAATGCACTTTTAGAAACTACATTTACAACGCATTCCATTACAACGCATACCTTTACAACGCATGCCATTACAACACGCAATACTTTTAGGGCAAGAGTAGTGTAAGTGTTGGATAGCGTAGGGGTAAAATTTGCTATTCCCACTCCTGTGAGTGCAACAGTAGGGTAAGTGTTGGATAGTATAGGGGTAAAAATGTCTATTCCCACTCAAGGGAGTGTAACAGTTGGGTAAGTGTTGGATAGTGAGGGGTAAAAATTTCTATTCCCACTCGAGTGAGTGCAAGACTAGGGTAAGTTGGATAGTGTTGGATAGTATAGGGATAAAAATACTATCCCCATGTACCCCAGAACCCATACCCACCCTAAAACAAGAAAATCCCCATTACTTACCTTACAATGCGTTGTAATGGCATGCGTTGTAATGATATTCATTGTAATGGCATGCGTTGTAGTGACATGCGTTGTAATGGCATGCGTTGTAATGGTATGTGATGTAAGGGCAGCTGCATTGTAATTACTGCATTGTGAAGGTAGTGCGTTGTAATGACTGCTATGTAAAGGTTGTTTCCTGGCTGGACTAGTTAAAGACTGTAGAAGTATTTTGCTTCTTAGGAGGGCCCAGTTATTGCCAAAAAGTAATATGCAGTTTCTCCAGCAGTCTGGCTGAAAGAGGGCACACACTTTGAGTGGTATCTCTATCAGCTGAGTTGAACTTTTGACCTCTTCTGCCACCAGGGCAGAGGCTGGCTGGGACATTCTGAGAGAAGAATGCCCTGTGTCAGTATTCTGTGCCAACATTCTAAAGCTTCCCTGCCCAGCCCCCACTTCAAGCACCCTTCTCAGAGAGGAACATGAAAAGGGACAGAAGCTTTAGATACAGAGATCGGTTCTGGCTCATGTCACTCTTGCTTTGGCCAAATGATTGAACCTTACAACAACCTTTCCCAACACTCTCCAAGTTATCCCTGTCCCTCACTTCACTCACTTCATATTCATTACATACACCCGGTATTGTTCCCTTTTCTATTTATTCCTAAATTGTTTACTATCCACAAACCCCTTGTTGCATTCATTTGCCTTGCACATTTATTTCCTATGCTGGTTCTCTGTGAGAGAAAGAGAGTGGCCTCAGTGAGATTTCCCTCAACAGGGCGGCCATCTTGGACTGCCTCTGACTGCATTAAGTCTCAGTTCACACAAAATGGAGGTTGTTCTCCAGTGCACCCATATCCAAATTTACAAACAGTTGTGAGCTTCAATTCTTTAATTTTAGGCTAAAGAATCGAAAACAAAGAATAGTGTTGTCAGTGAAAACACACTTTTATCTTTCACAGATGATAGCACAGCTGATTCACATTTCCCTCACTAAACATTTGCTTTTTTAACAATATGTTTGTTGCCATCAAATACATAACATGATTTTCATAAAACCATTAATTTTCATTCATATTCTTTTAGGTATTGCTGTGGCATCATACCTTTTATCCTCAGCATAGCAGACAGTTTTTGTGGTTCTCACACAGGCAAAAAACTAAATGTATAGTTGTAAGCATGCTTTTCATTTACAAATCCAGTCAGAAAAAATGTGTTCCTTTGGTTATATAAGAGACACTTTATTGGACTGTGGTTCTCTCACTGTACTGAACTGTTGCATTGATCACCTGGCCTGCTTTGTATTACTTGGCCTTTCCTATTTAATAAATGACTTCATACAACATACAGCTATTGTTTGCTTACCCTGTATTGAGACAATGGGAGTCCACTTTTGGCTTTATTATGGTTCAGGGGAGTAGGGTAAAAGGCTTTTGTGACAATAGGTGCCCACCTATAAATGTGAACACTTAAACCTTCTTCAATGAGCATACATGCCAGCATACCTGATTCAAGCTTGAGACTACCAATGTTTAAGCCAAAATGTTTTTTTCTGTTTCTGACCTGAAATTTCTTCTTCTTTATTGTATTTCAATTGGCAAAATACATTCCCCCTAATTTGTTTTCAAAATATCTACTTTTAAAATGTTGACATGTCTGAATGAGACTGAACTGAATATATGATGTTACAACGCAAACAATTACAACGCATGCCTTTACAACTCGTTTTTTACATCGCAGCATCCATTACAACACATGATTTTACAACGCATGCCATTACAATGCATTTTTAGAAACTACATTTAAAACGCATTCCATTACAACGCATGCCTTTACAACGCATTGCCATTACAACACGCAATACTTTTAGGGCAAGAGTAGTGTAAGTGTTGGATAGCGTAGGGCTAAAAATTGCTATTCCCACTCCAGTGAGTGCAACAGTGGGGTAAGTGTTGGATAGTGTAGGGGTAAAAATTCCGATTCCCACTCCAGTGAGTGCAACAGTAGGGTACGTTGGATAGTGTTGGATAGTGTAGGGATAAAAATACTATCCCCATGTACCCCAGAACCCATACCCACCCTAAAACTAAAAAATCCCCATTTCTTACCTTATAATGCGCTGTAATGGCATGCGTTGTAATGATATTCATTGTAATGGCATGCGTTGTAGTGACATACGTTGTAATGGCGTGCATTGTAATGGTATGTGATGTAAGGGCAGCTGCGTTGTAATGACTGCGTTGTGAAGGTAGTGCGTTGTAATGACTGCTATGTAAAGGTTGTTACCCGGCTGAACTAGTTAACACCTTGGCTGCTAGGTGTTTTCCCCCCCTGTGCTGGCACTCATTTATTCCCATTGTTCATGACGAGCTCAGCTCGTCATCAGCACAGCTCAACCGTGCATCATGACGAGCTGAGCTCGTCATCAGCATCGAAAGGGTTAAAGACTGTAGAATTCTGACCTGAAATTGCTTCTTCTTTAATGTATTTCAATTGGCAAAATACATTCCCCCTAATTTGTTTTCAAAATATCTACTTTTAAAATGTTGACATGTCTGAATGAGGCTGAACTGAATATATGATACAACGCAAACAATTACAACGCATGCCTTTACAACACGGTTTTTACATCGCAGCATCCATTACAATGCATGATTTTACAACGCATACCATCACAACGCATTTTTAGAAACTACATTTACAACGCATTCCATTACAACGCATACCATTAATACCATTACAACGTATACCATTACAACGTGCATTACTTTTTGGGCAATAGTAGTGTAAGTGCTGGATAGTGTAGGGGTAAAAATTTCTATTCCCACTCCAGTGAGTGTGACAGTAGGGTAAGTGTTGGATAGTGTAGGGATAAAAATTTCTATTCCCACTCCAGTGAGTGCAACAGTAGGGTAAGTTGGATAGTGTTGGATAGTGTAGGGATAAAAATACTATCACCATGTACCCCAGAACCCATACCCACCCTAAAACTAAAAAATCCCCATTACTTACCTTATAATGCGTTGTAATGGCATGCGTTGTAATGATATTCATTGTAATGGCATGCGTTGTAGTGACATGCGTTGTAATGGCATGCATTGTAATGGTATGTGATGTAAGGGCAGCTGCGTTGTAATGAGTGCATTGTGAAGGTAGTGCGTTGTAATGACTGCTATGTAAAGGTTGTTTCCTGGCTGAACTAGTTGAAGACTGTAGAATTCTGACCTGAAATTGCTTCTTCTTTAATGTATTTCAATTGGCATAATACCTTCCCCCTAATTTGTTTTCAAAATATCTACTTTTAAAATGTTGACATGTCTGAATGAGGCTGAACTGAATATATGATGTTACAACGCAAACAATTACAATGCATGCCTTTACAACGCGGTTTTTACATTGCAGCATCCATTACAATGCATGATTTTACAATGCATGCCATCACCACCCATTTTTAGAAACTACATATACAACGCATTCCATTACAACGCATACACTTACAACGCATGCCATTACAACGCGCAATACTTTTAGGGCAAGATTAGTGTAAGTGTTGGATAGCGTAGGGGTAAAAATTACTATTCCCACTCCAGTGAGTGCAACAGTACGGTTAGTGTTGGATAGTGTAGGGGTAAAAATTACTATTCCCACTCCAGTGAGTGCAACAGTAGGGTAAGTATTGGATAGTGTGGGGGTAAACATTTCTATTCCCACTCCAGTGAGTGCTACAGTAGAGTAAGTGTTGGATAGGGTAGGGATAAAAATACTCTGCCCATGTACCCCAGAACCCATTCCCTCCCTAAAACTAAAAAATCTCTGTTACTTACCTTATAATGCATTGTAATGGCATGTGCTGTAATGATATTCATTGTAATGGCATGCATTGTAGTGACATGCGTTGTAATGGCATGCGTTGTAATGGTATGTGATGTAAGGGCAGCTGCGTTGTAATGACTGTGTTATGAATGTAGTGCGTTGTAATGACTGCTATGTAAAGGCTGTTTCCCGGCTGAACTAGTTGAAGACTGCAGAATTCGGACCTGAAATTGCTTCTTCTTTAATGTATTTCAATTGGCAAAATACATTCCCCCTAATTTGCTTTCAAAATATCTACTTTTAAAATGTTGACATGTCTGAATGAGGCTGAACTGAATATATGATGTTACAACGCAAACAATTACAATGCATGCCTTTACAACGCGGTTTTTACATTGCAGCATCCATTACAATGCATGATTTTACAACGCATGCCATCACCACCCATTTTTAGAAACTACATATGCAACGCATTCCATTACAACGCATACACTTACAACGCCTGCCATTACAACGCGCAATACTTTTAGGGCAAGAGTAGTGTAAGTGTTGGATAGCGTAGGGGTAAAAATTACTATTCCCACTCCAGTGAGTGCAACAGTACAGTAAGTGTTGGATAGTGTAGGGGTAAAAATTACTATTCCCACTCCAGTGAGTGCAACAGTAGGGTAAGTGTTGGATAGTGTGGGGGTAAACATTTCTATTCCCACTCCAGTGAGTGCTACAGTAGGGTAAGTGTTGGATAGGGTAGGGATAAAAATACTCTGCCCATGTACCCCAGAACCCATACCCACCCTAAAACAAGAAAATCCCCATTACTTACCTTATAGTGCGTTGTAATGGCATGCGTTGTAATGATATTCATTGTAATGGCATGCGTTGTAATGGTATGTGATGTAAGGGCAGCTGCGTTGTAACGACTGCGTTGTGAAGGTAGTGCGCTGTAAGGACTGCTATGTAAAGATTGTTACCCGGCTGAACTAGTTAAAGACTAGAATTCTGACCTGAAATTGCTTCTTCTTTAATGTATTTCAATTGGCAAAATACATTCCCCCTAATTTGTTTTCAAAATATCTACTTTTAAAATGTTGACATGTCTGAATGAGGCTGAACTGAATATATGATGTTACAACGCAAACAATTACAACGCATGCCTTTAAGACACGATTTTCACATCGCAGCATCCATTACAATGCATGATTTTACAACGCATGCCATCACAACGCATTTTTAGAAACTACATTAACAATGCATTCCATTACAACGCATTCCATTACAACGCATACCATTACAACGCGCAATACTTTAAGGGCAAGAGTAGTGTAAGTGCTGGATAGTGTAGGGGTAAAAATTTCTATTCCCACTCCAGTGAGTGCGACAGTAGGGTAAGTGTTGGATAGTGTAGGGATAAAAATTTCTATTCCCACTCCAGTGAGTGCAACAGTAGGGTAAGTTGTATAGTGTTGGATAGTGTAGGGATAAAAATACTATCACCATGTACCCCAGAACCCATACCCACCCTAAAACTAAAAAATCCCCATTACTAACCTTATAATGCGTTGTAATGTCATGCGTTGTAATGATATTCATTGTAATGGCATGCGTTGTAGTGACATGCGTTGTAATGGCATGCGTTGTAATGGTATGTGATGTAAGGGCAGCTGCATTGTAATGACTGCATTGTGAAGGTAGTGCGTTGTAATGACTGCTATGTAAAGGTTGTTTCCTGGCTGAACTAGTTGAAGACTGTAGAATTCTGACCTGACATTGCTTCTTCTTTAATGTATTTCAATTGGCAAAATACCTTCCCCCTAATTTGTTTTCAAAATATCTACTTTTAAAATGTTGACATGTCTGAATGAGGCTGAAATGAATATATGATGTTACAACGCAAACAATTACAACGCATGCCTTTACAACCCGGTTTTTACATCGCAGCATCCATTACAATGCATGATTTTACAACGCATGCCATCACAATGCACTTTTAGAAACTACATTTACAACGCATTCCATTACAACGCATACCTTTACAACGCATGCCATTACAACACGCAATACTTTTAGGGCAAGAGTAGTGTAAGTGTTGGATAGCGTAGGGGTAAAATTTGCTATTCCCACTCCTGTGAGTGCAACAGTAGGGTAAGTGTTGGATAGTATAGGGGTAAAAATGTCTATTCCCACTCAATGGAGTGTAACAGTTGGGTAAGTGTTGGATAGTAAGGGGTAAAAATTTCTATTCCCACTCGAGTGAGTGCAAGACTAGGGTAAGTTGGATAGTGTTGGATAGTATAGGGATAAAAATACTATCCCCATGTACCCCAGAACCCATACACACCCTAAAACAAGAAAATCCCCATTACTTACCTTACAATGCGTTGTAATGGCATGCGTTGTAATGATATTCATTGTAATGGCATGCGTTGTAGTGACATGCGTTGTAATGGCATGCGTTGTAATGGTATGTGATGTAAGGGCAGCTGCGTTGTAATGACTGCGTTGTGTAGGTAGTGCAATGTAATGACTGCTATGTAAAGGTTGTTTCCCGGCTGGAATAGTTAAAGACTGTAGAAGTATTTTGCTTGTTAGGAGGGCCCAGTTATTGCCAAAAAGTAATATGCAGTTTATCCAGCAGTCTGGCTGAAAGAGGGCACACACTTTGAGTGGTATCTCTATCAGCTGAGTTGAACTTTTGACCTCTTCTGCCACCAGGGCAGAGGCTGGCTGGGACATTCTGAGAGAAGAATGCCCTGTGTCAGTATTCTGTGCCAACATTCTAAAGCTTCCCTGCCCAGCCCCCACTTCAAGCACCCTTCTCAGAGAGTAACATGAAAAGGGACAGAAGCTTTAGATACAGAGATCGGTTCTGGCTCATGTCACTCTTGCTTTGGCCAAATGATTGAACCTTACAACAACCTTTCCCAACACTCTCCAGGTTATCCCTGTCCCTCACTTCACTCACTTCATATTCATTACATACACCCGGTATTGTTCCCTTTTCTATTCATTCCTAAATTGTTTACTATCCACACCCTCTTGTTGCATTCATTTGCCTTGCACATTTATTTCCTATGCTGGTTCTCTGTGAGAGAAAGAGAGTGGCCTCAGTGAGATTTCCCTCAACACGGCGGCCATCTTGGACTGCCTCTGACTGCATTAACTCTCAGTTCACACAAAATGGAGGTTGTTCTCCAGTGCACCCATATCCAAATTTACAAACAGTTGTGAGCTTCAATTCTTTAACTTTAGGCTAAAGAATCGTAAACAAAGAATACTGTTTTCAGTGAAAACACACTTTTATCTTTCACAAATGATAGCACAGCTGATTCACATTTCCCTCACTAAACATTTGCTTTTTTAACAATATGTTTGTTGCCATCAAATACATAACATGATTTTCATAAAAACATTAATTTTCATTCATATTCTTTTAGGTATTGCTGTGGCATCACACCTTTTATCCTCAGCATAGCAGGCAGTTTTTGTGGTTCTCACACAGGCAAAAAACTAAATGTATAGTTGTAAACATTCTTTTCATTTACAAATCCAGTCAGAAAAAAATGTGTTCCTTTGGTTATATTAGATACACTTTATTGGACTGTGGTTTTCTCACTGTACCACACTTTTGCATTGATCACCTGGCCAGCTTTGTTTTACTTGGCCTTTCCTATTTAATAAATGACTTCATAAAACATATAGCTATTGTTTGTCTACCCTGTATTGAGACAATGGGAGTCCACTTTTGGCTTTATTATGGTTCAGGGGAGTAGGGTAAAAGACTTTTGTGACAATAGGTTCCCACCTATAAATGTGAACACTTAAACTCTCTTCAATGAGCATACATGCCAACATACCTGATTCAAGCTTGAGACTACCAATGTTTAAGCCAAAATGTTTTTTTCTGTTTCTGACCTGAAATTTCTTCTTCTTTAATGTATTTTAATTGGCAAAATACATTCCCCCTAATTTGTTTTCAAAATATCTACTTTTAAAATGTTGACATGTCTGAATGAGGCTGAACCGAATATATGATGTTACAACGCTAACAATTAAAACGCATGCCTTTACAACACAGTTTTTACATCGCAGCATCCATTAAAACGCATGATTTTACAACGCATGCCAGCACAACACATTTTTAGAAACTACATTTACAATGCATTCCATTACAACTCATGTCATTACAACGCATTGCATTACAACGAGCAAGAGTATTGTAAGTGTTGGATAGTGTAGGGGTAAAAAATACTATTCCCACTCCAGTGAGTGCAACAGTAGGGTAAGTGTTGGATAGTGTAGGGGTAAACATTTCTATTCCCACTCCAGTGAGTGCAACAGTAGGGTAAGTGTTGGATAGTTTAGGGATAAAAATACTATGCCCATGTACCCATGTACCCCAGAATCCATACCCTCCCTAAAACTAAAAAATCTCCATTACTTACCTTATAATGCATTGTAATGGCATGTGTTGTAATGATATTCATTGTAATGGCATGCGTTGTAGTGACATGCGTTGTAATGGCATGCGTTGTAATGGTATGTGATGTAAGGGCAGCTGCGTTGTAATGACTGCGTTGTGAATGTAGTGCGTTGTAATGACTGCTATGTAAAGGTTGTTACCCGGCTGAACTAGTTAAAGACTGTAGAAATCTGACCTGAAATTGCTTCTTCTTTAATGTATTTCAATTGGCAAAATACCTTCCCCCTAATTTGTTTTCAAAATATCTACTTTTAAAATGTTGACATGTCTGAATGAGGCTGAACTGAATATATGATGTTACAACGCAAACAATTACAATGCATGCCTTTACAACGCGGTTTTTACATCGCAGCATCCATTACAATGCATGATTTTACAACACATGCCATCACAACCCATTTTTAGAAACTACATTTACAACGCACTCCATTACAACACATACAATTACAATGCATCTCATTACAACGCACAATACTTTTAGGGCAAGAGTAGTGTAAGTGTTGGATAGCGTAGGGGTAAAAATTACTATTCCCACTCCAGTGAGTGCAACAGTACGGTAAGTGTTGGATAGTGTAGGGGTAAAAATTACTATTCCCACTCCAGTGAGTGCAACAGTAGGGTAAGTGTTGGATAGTGTAGGTGTAAACATTTCTATTCCCACTCCAGTGAGTGCAACAGTAGGGTAAGTGTTGGATAGTGTAGGGATAAAAATACTATGCCCTTGTACCCCAGAACCCATACCCTCCCTAAAACTAAAAAATCTCTGTTACTTACCTTATAATGCACTGTAATGGCATGTGTTATAATGATATTCATTGTAATGGCATGCGTTGTAGTGACATGCGTTGTAATGGCATGCGTTGTAATAGTATGTGATGTAAGGGCAGCTGCGTTGTAATGACTGCGTTGTGAATGTAGTGCGTTGTAATGACTGCTATGTAAAGGTTGTTTCCCGGCTAAACTAGTTGCAGACTGTAGAATTCTGACCTGAAATTGCTTCTTCTTTAAAGTATTTCAATTGGCAAAATACATTCCCCCTAATTTGCTTTCAAAATATCTACTTTTAAAATGTTGACATGTCTGAATGAGGCTGAACTGAATATGTAATGTCACAACGCAAACAATTACAACGCATGCCTTTACAACGCGGTTTTTACATCGCAGCAACCATTACAATGCATGATTTTACAACGCATGCCATCACAACGCACTTTTAGAAACTACATTTACAACGCATTCCATTACAACGCATACCTTTACAACGCATGCCATTACAACACGCAATACTTTTAGGGCAAGAGCAGTGTAAGTGTTGGATAGCGTAGGGGTAAACATTGCTATTCCCACTCCTGTGAGTGCAACAGTAGGGTAAGTGTTGGATAGTGTAGGGGTAAAAATGTCTATTCCCACTCAAGTGAGTGCAACAGTAGGGTAAGTGTTGGATAGTGTAGGGGTAAAAATTTCTATTCCCACTCCAATGAGTGCAACACTAGGGTAAGTTGGATAGTGTTGGATAGTATAGGGATAAAAATACTATCCCCATGTACCCCAGAACCCATACCCACCCTAAAACTAAAAAATCCCCATTACTTACCGTATAATGCATTGTAATGGCATGCGTTGTAATGATATTCATTGTAATGGCATGCGTTGTAATGGCATGCGTTCTAATGGTATGTGATGTAAGGGCAGCTGTGTTAAAATGACTACGTTGTGAAGGTAGTGCATTGTAATGACTGCTATGTAAAGGTTGTTTCCCGGCTGAACTATTTGAAGACTGTAGAATTCTGACCTGAAATTGCTTCTTCTTTAATGTATTTCAATTGGCAAAATACATTCCCCCTAATTTGTTTTCAAAATATCTACTTTTAAAATGTTGACATGTCTGAATGAGGCTGAACTGAATATATGATGTTACAACGCAAACAATTACAACGCATGCCTTTATGACACGGTTTTCACATCGCAGCATCCATTACAATGCATGATTTTACAACGCATGCCATCACAACGCATTTTTAGAAACTACATTTACAACGCATTCCATTACAATGCATTCCATTACAACGCATACCATTACAACGCGCAATACTTTAAGGGCAAGAGTAGTGTAAGTGCTGGATAGTGTAGGGGTAAAAATTTCTATTCCCACTCCAGTGAGTGCGACAGTAGGGTAAGTGTTGGATAGTGTAGGGATAAAAATTTCTATTCCCACTCCAGTGAGTGTAACAGTAGGGTAAGTTGGATAGTGTTGGATAGTGTAGGGATAAAAATGCTATCACCATGTACCCCAGAACCCATACCCACCCTAAAACTAAAAAATCCCCATTACTTACCTTATAATGCGTTGTAATGTCATGCGTTGTAATGATATTCATTGTAATGGCATGCGTTGTAGTGACATGCGTTGTAATGGCATGCGTTGTAATGGTATGTGATGTAAGGGCAGCTGCATTGTAATTACTGCATTGTGAAGGTAGTGCGTTGTAATGACTGCTATGTAAAGGTTGCTTCCTGGCTGAACTAGTTAAAGACTGTAGAATTCTGACCTGAAATTGCTTCTTCTTTAATGTATTTCAATTGGCAAAATACCTTCCCCCTAATTTGTTTTCAAAATATCTACTTTTAAGATGTTGACATGTCTGAATGAGGCTGAAATTAATATATGATGTTACAACGCAAACAATTACAATGCATGCCTTTACAACGTGGTTTTAACATCGCAGCATCCATTACAATGCATGATTTTACAACGCATGCCATCACCACCCATTTTTAGAAACTACATTTACAACGCACTCCATTACAACGCATACAATTACAATGCATGCCATTACAACGCGCAATACTTTTAGGGCAAGAGTAGTGTAAGTGTTGGATAGCGTGGGGGTAAAATACTATTCCCACTCCAGTGAGTGTAACAGTACGGTAAGTGTTGGATAGTGTAGGGGTAAAAATTACTATTCCCACTCCAGTGAGTGCAACAGTAGGGTAAGTGTTGGATAGTGTAGGGGTAAACATTTCTATTCCCACTCCAGTGAGTGCATCAGTAGGGTAAGTGTTGGATAGTGTAGGGATAAAAATACTATGCCCATGTACCCCAGAACCCATACCCTCCCTAAAACGAAAAAATCTCTGTTACTTACCTTATAATGCATTGTAATGGCATGTGTTGTAATGATATTCATTGTAATGGCATGCGTTGTAGTGACATGCGTTGTAATGGCATGCGTTGTAATGGTATGTGATGTAAGGGCAGCTGCGTTGTAATGACTGCGTTGTAAATATAGTGCGTTGTAATGACTGCTATGTAAAGGCTTTTTCCCGGCTGAACTAGTTGAAGACTGTGAAATTCTGACCTGAAATTGCTTCTTCTTTAATGTATTTCAATTGGCAAAATACATTCCCCCTAATTTGCTTTCAAAATATCTACTTTTAAAATGTTGACATGTCTGAATGAGGCTGAACTGAATATATAATGTCACAACGCAAACAATTACAACGCATGCCTTTACAACGCGGTTTTTACATCGCAGCATCCATTACAATGCATAATTTTACAACGCATGCCATCACAATGCACTTTTAGAAACTACATTTACAACGCATTCACTTACAACGCATACCTTTACAACGCATGCCATTACAACACGCAATACTTTTAGGGCAAGAGTAGTGTAAGTGTTGGATAGCGTAGGGGTAAAAATTGCTATTCCCACTCCTGTGAGTGCAACAGTAGGGTAAGTGTTGGATAGTGTAGGGGTAAAAATGTCTATTCCCACTCAAGGGAGTGTAACAGTTGGGTAAGTGTTGGATAGTGAGGGGTAGAAATTTCTATTCCCACTCGAGTGAGTGCAAGACTAGGGTAAGTTGGATAGTGTTGGATAGTATAGGGATAAAAATACTATCCCCATGTACCCCAGAACCCATACCCACCCTAAAACTAAAAAATCCCCATTACTTACCTTATAATGCGTTGTAATGGCATGCGTTGAAATGATATTCATTGTAATGGCATGCGTTGTAGTGACATGCGTTGTAATGGCATGCGTTGTAATAGTATGTGATGTAAGGGCAGCTGCGTTATAATGACTGCGTTGTGAAGGTAGTGCATTGTAATGACTGCTATGTAAAGGTTGTTTCCCGGCTGAACTAGTTGAAGACTGTAGAATTCTGACCTGAAATTGCTTCTTCTTTAATGTATTTCAATTGGCAAAATACATTCCCCCTAATTTGCTTTCAAAATATCAACTTTTAAAATGTTGACATGTCTGAATGAGGCTGAACTGAATATATGATGTTACAACGCAAACAATTACAACGCATGCCTTTACAACGCGGTTTTTACATTGCAGCATCCATTACAATGCATGATTTTACAACGCATGCCATCACAACGCATTTTTAGTAACTACATTTACAACGCATTCCATTACAACACATACCATTACAACGCATGCCATTACAACGTGCAGTACTTTTAGGGCAAAAGTAGTGTAAGTGTTGGATAGCGTAGGGGTAAAAATTACTATTCCCACTCCAGTGAGTGCAACCGTAGGGTAAGGGTTGGATAGTGTAGGGGTACACATATCTATTCCCACTCTAGTTAGTGCAACAGTGGGGTAAGTGTTGGATAGTATAGGGATAAAAATACTATCCCCATGTACCCCAGAACCCATACACACCCTAAAACAAGAAAATCCCCATTACTTACCTTACAATGCGTTGTAATGGCATGCGTTGTAATGATATTCATTGTAATGGCATGCGTTGTAGTGACATGCATTGTAATGGCATGCATTGTAAAGGTATGTGATGTAAGGGCAGCTGCGTTGTAATGACTGCGTTGTGTAGGTAGTGCAATGTAATGACTGCTATGTAAAGGTTGTTTCCTGGCTGGACTAGTTAAAGACTGTAGAAGTATTTTGCTTGTTAGGAGGGCCCAGTTATTGCCAAAAAGTAATATGCAGTTTATCCAGCAGTCTGGCTGAAAGAGGGCACACACTTTGAGTGGTATCTCTATCAGCTGAGTTGAACTTTTGACCTCTTCTGCCACCAGGGCAGAGGCTGGCTGGGACATTCTGAGAGAAGAATGCCCTGTGTCAGTATTCTGTGCCAACATTCTAAAGCTTCCCTGCCCAGCCCCCACTTCAAGCACCCTTCTCAGAGAGGAACATGAAAAGTGACAGAAGCTTTAGATACAGAGATCGGTTCTGGCTCATGTCACTCTTGCTTTGGCCAAATGATTGAACCTTACAACAACCTTTCCCAACACTCTCCAGGTTATCCCTGTCCCTCACTTCACTCACTTCATATTCATTACATACACCCGGTATTGTTCCCTTTTCTAATCATTCCTAAATTGTTTACTATCCACACCCTCTTGTTGCATTCATTTGCCTTGCACATTTATTTCCTATGCTGGTTCTCTTTGAGAGAAAGAGAGTGGCCTCAGTGAGATTTCCCTCAACACGGCGGCCATCTTGGACTGCCTCTGACTGCATTAAGTCTCAGTTCACACAAAATGGAGGTTGTTCTCCAGTGCACCCATATCCAAATTTATAAACAGTTGTGAGCTTCAATTCTTTAACTTTAGGCTAAAGAATTGTAAACAAAGAATACTGTTTTCAGTGAAAACACACTTTTATCTTTCACAAATGATAGCACAGCTGATTCACATTTCCCTCACTAAACATTTGCTTTTTTAACAATATGTTTGTTGCCATCAAATACATAACATGATTTTCATAAAAACATTAATTTTCATTCATATTCTTTTAGGTATTGCTGTGGCATCACACCTTTTATCCTCAGCATAGCAGGCAGTTTTTGTGGTTCTCACACAGGCAAAAAACTAAATGTATAGTTGTAAACATTCTTTTCATTTACAAATCCAGTCAGAAAAAAATGTGTTCCTTTGGTTATATTAGATACACTTAATTGGACTGTGGTTTTCTCACTGTACCACACTTTTGCATTGATCACCTGGCCAGCTTTGTTTTACTTGGCCTTTCCTATTTAATAAATGACTTCATAAAACATATAGCTATTGTTTGTCTACCCTGTATTAAGACAATGGGAGTCCACTTTTGGCTTTATGGTTCAGGGGAGTAGGGTAAAAGACTTTTGTGACAATAGGTTTCCACCTATAAATGTGAACACTTAAACTCTCTTCAATGAGCATACATGCCAACATACCTGATTCAAGCTTGAGACTACCAATGTTTAAGCCAAAATGTTTTTTTCTGTTTCTGACCTGAAATTTCTTCTTCTTTAATGTATTTTAATTGGCAAAATACATTCCCCCTAATTTGTTTTCAAAATATCTACTTTTAAAATGTTGACATGTCTGAATGAGGCTGAACTGAATATATGATGTTACAACGCTAACAATTACAACGCATGCCTTTACAACACGGTTTTTACATCGCAGCATCCATTAAAACGCATGATTTTACAACGCATGCCAGCACAACACATTTTTAGAAACTACATTTACAACGCATTCCATTACAACTCATGCCATTACATCGCATTGCATTACAACGTGCAATACTTTTAGAGCAAGAGCATTGTAAGTGTTGGATAGTGTAGGGGTAAAAATTACTATTCCCACTCCAGTGAGTGCAACAGTAGGGTAAGTGTTGGATAGTGTAGGGGTAAACATTTCTATTCCCACTCCAGTGAGTGCAACAGTAGGGTAAGTGTTGGATAGTTTAGGGATAAAAATACTATGCCCATGTACCCATGTACCCCAGAACCCATACCCTCCCTAAAACTAAAAAATCTCCATTACTTACCTTATAATGCATTGTAATGGCATGTGTTGTAATGATATTCATTGTAATGGCATGCGTTGTAGTGACATGCGTTGTAATTGCATGCGTTGTAATGGTATGTGATGTAAGGGCAGCTGCGTTGTAATGACTGCGTTGTGAATGTAGTGCGTTGTAATGACTGCTATGTAAAGGCTGTTTCCCGGCTGAACTAGTTGAAGACTGTAGAATTCTGACCTGAAATTGCTTCTTCTTTAATGTATTTCAATTGGCAAAATACATTCCCCCTAATTTGCTTTCAAAATATCTACTTTTAAAATGTTGACATGTCTGAATGAGGCTGAACTGAATATATGATGTTACAACGCAAACAATTACAACGCATGCCTTTACAACGCGGTTTTTACATCACAGCACCCATTACAATGCATGATTTTACAACGCATGCCATCACAACGCACTTTTAGAAACTACATTTACAACGCATTCCATTACAACGCATACCTTTACAACGTATGCCATTACAACACGCAATACTTTTAGGGCAAGAGTAGTGTAAGTGTTGGATAGCGTAGGGGTAAAAATTACTATTCCCACTCCAGTGAGTGCAACCGTAGGGTAAGTGTTGGATAGTGTCTGGGTACACATTTCTATTCCCACTCTAGTGAGTGCAACAGTGGGGTAAGTGTTGGATAGTGTAGGGATAAAAATACTATCCCCATGTACCCCAAAACCCATACCCACCCTAAAACAAGAAAATCCCCATTACTTACCTTATAATGCGTCAGGACACGTGTCTTAAGTAGAACCTAACATGAAAATATCTGTATTCTTTTTTAACGTTGCCTTTCTGTCTTTGTTTACTTTAGATACCTGTCAGGGGTCATTAGGACAGCAATAGAGCACATTTAAATAGTTTTCATCCTACATTTACTGTTTTAAGTATGTATTGAAAGAGGGAATAAATACAGTCTTTAGGTGATTTTTTCATATTTTTGTACCTGTCATGCTGCTATAAAAGTGGCCAGGTGGCATCAATAGATACCTACGTCATTAATTTGCTCACTTGCCTTTCATTATTCGCTGTTCACTCATCTGTCCTCACTTCGTATTCATTGCTCGCTCCCTCAAGTATAGAGACACTCATAAGTAATGTTTCCTTTGCTAGTTTTCCTCTGTATGTGGGATCGCAATATTTGTATGCACCTTTTTATCACTGTGTGCACAGCAGTATGTTGCGGTAAGCAGAGGTGAATAGTGTGAGAAACCGTGCCCACTTCACTTCAGGCTATTAGGAACACTCTCTTGTAGGAAAGTGGGTTTCTGGTTGCAGTAACCCACCTACACACTATTTGCCAGGTTTCTGATGCACTTTGACTTGATGTGTCATGTGTCCCTGCCAATTAGGTTTCCAGGGCACTATGCTCTCTCCCAAAATGGTACCTTTTTGCGCCCGATTGTCACCTCTCTGGCCACATTTAAGTCCCTTGGAAAAAGTATGATGGGTACCAAGGACACTGTGCCCAGGGAAGCCCTCTATGGTCTGCAAAAACAACAATTGATGGAGAGACCCTGTGCCTCATGGGAACAGTCCAGCCCGAACTGCCAAGCCATGTCTTTCCTGGACCAGAATCAAGCATCCTAGGACCGGTTTCTGGTTATCAGCCGTCTTCAGCCAGGATAGCTTGACTCCAGTTGTGTGGAGAGCATGGGACTCACGTCTGAGCATACCCATTCCACTCGGGGTGACACATGCAAAAACACCAATTGATGGACAGAATGCAGAACAATGTCATACATTCACCCCAGTACAGAGATCTGGGCCTAAATCCATTGTTTTTTTGCACTCCACTCCACCCTAGTTCAGACATGGCCATATGCAAATCAGCCTTGACCCTGTGCCACATGGGAACAGTCCCGCCCGAACTACCAAGCCATGTCTTTCCTGGACCGGAATCAAGCATCCTAGGACCGGTTTCTGGCTATCAGCCGTCTTCAGCCAGGATAGCTTGACTCCAGTGGTGTGGAGAGCATGGGACTCACGTCTGAGCATACCCATCCCACTCGGGGTGACAAATGCAAAAACAACAATTGATGGACAGAATGCAGAACAATGTCATACATTCACCCTAGTACAGAGATCTGGGCCTATATCCATCGTTTCTTTGCACTCCTCACCACCCCAGTTTAGACATGGCCATATGCAAATCAGCCTTGACCCTGTGCCTCATGGGAACAGTCCAGCCCTAACTGCCAAGCCATGTCTTTCCTGGACCAGAATCAAGCATCCTAGGACCGGTTTCTGGCTATCAGCTGCCTTCAGCCAGGATAGCTTGATTCCAGTGGTGTGGAGAGCATGGGACTCAGGTCTGAGCATACCCATCCCACTCGGGGTGACAAATGCAAAAACAACAATTGATGGACAGAATGCAGAACAATGTCATACATTCACCCCAGTACAGAGATCTGGGCCTAAATCCATCTTTTTTTTGCACTCTACACCACCCCAGTTCAGACATGGCCATATGCAAATCAGCCTTGACCCTGTGCCTCATGGGAACAGTCCAGCCCGAACTGCCAAGCCATGTATTTCCTGGCCTGGAATCAAGCATCCTAGTACCGGTTTCTGGCTATCAGCCGTCTTCAGCCAGGATAGTTTGACTCCAGTGGTGTGGAGAGCATGGGACTCACGTCTGAGCATACCCATCCCACTAGGGGTGACCAATGCAAAAAGAACAATTGATGGACAGAATGCAGAACAATGTCATACATTCACCCCAGTACAGAGATCTGGGCCTAAATCCATCGTTTTTTTGCACTCCACATCACCCCAGTTCAGACATGGCCATATGCAAATCAGCCTTGACCCTGTGCCTCATGGGAACAGTCCAGCCCGAACTGCCAAGCCTTGTCTTTCCTGGACCGGAATCAAGCATCCTAGGACCGGTTTCTGGCTGTCAGCAGTCTTCAGCCAGGATAGCTTGACTCTAGTGGTGTGCAGAGCATGGGACTCACGTCTGAGCTTACCCATCCCTCTCGGGGTGACGAATGCAAAAACAACAATTGATGGACAGAATGTAGAACAATGTCATACATTCACCCCAGTACAGAGATCTGGGCTTAAATCCATCGTTTTTTTGCACTCCACACCCCCCCAGTTCAGACTTGGCCATATGCAAATCAGCCTTGACCCTGTGACTCATGGGAACAGTCCAGCCCGAACTGCCAAGCCATGTCTTTCCTGGACCGGAATCAAGCATCCTAGGACCGGTTTCAGGCTATCAGCCGTCTTCGGCCAGATTAGCTTGACTCCAGTGGTGTGGAGAGCATGGGACTCACGTCTGAGCATACCATCCGACTCGGGGTGACAAATGCAAAAACAACAAATGATGGACAGAATGCAGAACAATGTCATACATTCACCCCAGTACAGAGATCTGGGCCTAAATCCATCGTTTTTTTGCACTCCACACCACCCCAGTTCAGACATGGCCAAATGCAAATCAGTCTTGACCCTGTGCCTCATGGGAACAGTCCAGCCGGAACTGCCAAGCCAAGTATTTCCTGGCCTGGAATCAAGCATCCTAGTACCGGTTTCTGGCTATCAGCCGTCTTCAGCCAGGATAGCTTGACTCCAGTGGTGTGGAGAGCATGGGACTCACGTCTGAGCATACCCATCCCACTAGGGGTGACCAATGCAAAAACAACAATTGATGGACAGAATGCAGAACAATGTCATACATTCACCCCAGTACAGAGATCTGGGCCTAAATCCATCGTTTTTTTGCACTCCACACCACCCCAGTTTAGACATGGCCATTTGCAAATTAGCCTTGACCCTGTGCCTCATTGGAACAGTCCAGCCTGAACTGCCAAGCCATGTCTTTCCTGGGCCGGAATAAAGCATCCTAGGACCGGTTTCTGGCTATCAGCCGTCTTCAGGCAGGATAGCTTGACTCCAGTGGTGTGGAGAGCATGGGACTCAGGTCTGAGCATACCCATCCCACTCGGGGAGACAAATGCAAAAACAACAATTGATGGACAGAATGCAGAACAATGTCATACATTCACCCCAGTACAAAGATCTGGGCTTAAATCCATGGTTTTTTTGCACTCCACACCACCCCAGTTCGGACATGGCCATATGCAAATCAGCCTTGACCCTGTGCCTCATGGGAACAGTCCAGCCCGAACTGCCAAGCCATGTCTTTCCTGGACCGGAATCAAGCATCCTAGGACTGGTTTCTGGCTATCAGCCGTCTTCAGCCAGGATAGCTTAACTCCAGTGGTGGGGAGAGCATGGGACTCACGTCTGAGCATACCCATCCCACTAGGGGTGACCAATGCAAAAACAACAATTGATGGACAGAATGCAGAACAATGTCATACATTCACCCCAGTACAGAGATCTGGGCTTAAATCCATTGTTTTTTGCACTCCACACCACCCCATTTCAGACATGGCCATATGCAAATCAGCCTTTACCCTGTGCCTCATGGGAATAGTCCAGCCCGAACTGCCAAGCCATGTCTTTCCTGGACCGGAATCAAGCATCCTAGGACCGAATTCTGGCTATCAGCCGTCTTTAGCCAGGATAGCTTGACTCCAGGGGTGTGGAGAGCATGGGACTCACGTCTGAGCATACCCATCCCACTAGGGGTGACCAATGCAAAAACAACAATTGATGGACAGAATGCAGAACAATGTCATACATTCACCCCAGTACAGAGATCTGGGCCTAAATCCATTGTTTTTTTGCACTCCACACCACCCCAGTTCAGACATGGCCATCCCCTTTTGTACCGCTTTGTCGCCATAAGTTGGCGGGTTATGTCAGACGTGAGTCCCTTGCTCACTTTGCCACTGGATTCAAGCAAGCCTGTCTGAAGATGGCTGTAATGCCAGAAACCGGTCCTAGGACGCTTGATTCCGGTCCAGGGAAGGTATGGCTTGGCAGTTCGGGCTGGACTGTTCCCATGAGGCACAGGGTCAGCCTGATTTGCATATGGCCATGTCTAAACTGGGGTGGCAGAGTGGGCTAAAGAACGGTGATGGATCAAACCCAGATCTGTTGGCTGGGTGTGAGTGTTTGATTGGTTCAGATGCCCCGACCATCACCACCCCCTTTTGTACCGCTTTGTCGCCATAAGTTGGCAGGGTATGCTCAGTTGTGAGTCCCTTGCTCACTTTGCCACTGGATTCAAGCAAGGCTGGCTGAAGACGGCTGTAATGGCAGAAACCGGTCCTAGGACGCTTGAATCCAGTCCAGGGAAGGCATGGCTTGGCAGTTCGGGCTGGACTGTTCCCATGAGGCACAGGGTCAGACTGATTTGCATATGGCCATGTCTAAACTTGGGTGGCAGAGTGGGCTAAAGAACAGTGATGGATCAAACCCAGATCTGTTGACTGGGTGTGAGTGTTTGATTGGTTCAGATGCCCCGACCATCACCACCCCCTTTTGTACCGCTTTGTCGCCATAAGTTGGCAGGGTATGCTCAGTTGTGAGTCCCTTGCTCACTTTGCCACTGGATTCAAGCAAGGCTGGCTGAAGACGGCTGTAATGGCAGAAACCGGTCCTAGGACGCTTGAATCCAGTCCAGGGAAGGCATGGCTTGGCAGTTCGGGCTGGACTGTTCCCATGAGGCACAGGGTCAGACTGATTTGCATATGGCCATGTCTAAACTTGGGTGGCAGAGTGGGCTAAAGAACAGTGATGGATCAAACCCAGATCTGTTGACTGGGTGTGAGTGTTTGATTGGTTCAGATGCCCCGACCATCACCACCCCCTTTTGTACCGCTTTGTCGCCATAAGTTGGCAGGGTATGCTCAGTTGTGAGTCCCTTGCTCACTTTGCCACTGGATTCAAGCAAGGCTGGCTGAAGACGGCTGTAATGCCAGAAACCGGTCCTAGGACGCTTGAATCCAGTCCAGGGAAGGCATGGCTTGGCAGTTCGGGCTGGACTGTTCCCATGAGGCACAGGGTCAGACTGATTTGCATATGGCCATGTCTAAACTTGGGTGGCAGAGTGGGCTAAAGAACAGTGATGGATCAAACCCAGATCTGTTGACTGGGTGTGAGTGTTTGATTGGTTCAGATGCTCCGTCCATCTCCTCCACCTTTTGTACCTCTATGGTCTGCAGCACATATTGTGCCACCCTTAAAGGCCCTATACCTTAACACACACACACTGCCATTGCAGGCTGTGCGTTTTGGTGCAGAAAAAGTGAAGAGTCGACATGGCACACCTGTGTGCCATGCATGTATCCCACTGCCTATGGTATAGGTCAGCCACCCCTCTAGCTGGGTGCACTATACCACTGGTGAGAGTACAGTTGCATGAGCACTGTACCCCTACAGTGTTTAAGTCCATTCTTAGACATTTTAAGTGCAGTTAAGCCATATAGATTATATAGTCTGGGAGTTTGTCATTACGAACTCCACAGCACCATAATGGCTTTACTACATTCTGGGAAGTTAGGTATCAAACTTCTCAGCATAATAAACCCACACTGATGGCAGTGTTGGGATTTATTATACCATGCACTCAGAGGGCATCTTAGAGATGCACCCTGAAAAAGAGAACAGCCTCTGGTGGGTTCCCTAACTGGTAACCACCAGCCTGCCATCACAAGACATGTTTCTGGACCAATGGGATGGGAGCCTTTACTTCCTCAGCCCAAAAACTAAGCCTTTCCTGGGCAGAGGTGGTCACACCTCCCCCAGGTTATCTGTGGTAGGGGAGCTTCAAAGGCCTTCTGCCTTTGTAACATGACCCCGAGCCTCTCCTGCTATCAGGAGCTGGCCCTCTTCCTGTCTCTCCCCCTTTTCGGTGGGAGGCCAGGCAGGAAAAATTAGAACAACCCAAAAGGTGTGCCCACCTATGCCAACCCCACCCCTCTGGTGGGAGAGGCGAGGTGAAGCTCACCCTTCAGTGCCCACCATCTTGCAGATGGCAGGCACTCTCCAATCAGTGTTAGGGATTGTGCCCCCTCTCCCACATAGGGTGAGCACACCAAGGGTGTAGTCACCCTAAGGTCAGAATTTTATTGGTACCTGACGCAAAGACCCATAAAATGCCCCCTAAATGCAGTATTTAGGGGGCAGCCGTGAACCCAGGATGCAGATTCCTGATACCTACGAAGAAGAAGGATGAAAGAAGACGGCCAGCAGAGGAGAATGCAGAGAAGAACTGGCTTGGCCCCAGCCCTACTGGCCCGCCTGCAGTTTCCTGAGATTCTGCGCCAAAGATGGCCTTGTCCTGCAGCCAGCAATCTCCAGAACTCCTGTGAGGACTGACTCCCTACAACAAAGACCGGATCTCCAGCAGCTCTGTTCAAAAGAATCACTAAAGAAATACTCAGAGCCTGCTGAGGACAAAGAAACCTGACGCCTGGAACAACCACTGCACCTGATGCCTACGGCCTGTGTCTTGAGGTTGATGTAGATATCAAACGAATGAACACATCATCCTAACTTGGGGAAGATCTGATAATGTCTGAGTAAAGATTTCATTTAAATACAAACATCTCAGAGCAGATGGTCCTTCCCTTTGAAGCCTTATATTTCTGATTGACTGATTGTTATGAATCAATCACGTGTGATAGTAATTGTGGCCACAAATGATTAAAATCTCACCAATTTTTCAAATGGAATGTTAACTGATTAACAGAGGGGTTTTTCATAATAGGATCCAAAACTTGAAATGCATAATTCTGAAGGGGAGTATAAATAACCATAATACTATTGTTATTAAATGAATATTTTCAACATTGTATTTATATGAAAGTTATAGTAGTAACAGCTAATTTTTAATTTAGTTTCTTGTGTGTTATTATAACCCCTTCTTTAGGGTGTAAAATTTTAAATAGTACTAATACTCATATTAACTTAAATCCTGAGCATCACATAGTGCCCTCTGCAGCTTTCTTGTTTTTATACTTCTTAGCAATTTGTCCATTTTCTACATACTTTCATAATCACCTATAATGAGGACATTCAGTTATCAGGTTGCTGCAGTCACTTAATACACCCTCTATTTCTAGGTAATTTGTACTTAATAGTTGCCAACACAAGTTTTTCCGGATATAAATTCAAACAGTTTGACTAGGTGTTCATCACACCAAGATCACATCTCCTTCGTGCCACTATCTCATCACAGATCATAGACTGTTTTGACTTAAAAGAAATATAACAATCAGAGCGAAGGAGCTAACTTTTTCTTTCAGGTATATTTTTTCCAGGGGAGAATGTTGTCTTTGCCTGCCAAAAATTGTGAGAGGTCTAATTAATAATCATAAGGTGATTTTTACACTTTCCCTGGGAGCACTAAGAACTGAGTACTGATCATTGCAATTCAAGATGCTGGTAATTATAGGTCTGTGGTTGTCTCCACAATTTTGTTTACACCTAAAACAATGGTGGGCTTGCTTTATGAGAAATAATCAAAAATGGTAGAGTGAAAGCCCCAAATTAGCTTTTCTACAAATAGCTTCCTACCTAGCACCCGAATCCGCCCTCTAAAGTACCTTATCAGATATTGATCCTTTAGGTCCTTAAACCTTGAATTTAAGTATGGCATGTGCTGTCTTATGAGCATTTAATCAAATGTTTTCACCCCTTATACATTTCATGTTGTTTTTCATCAGCAATGAACAGTATGTTTGGGTTGCTCTTCCTCAGAGGAGCAAGAATGCTGTTTCCCCTGTGCTGCTCTGTTGCTGATAATCTGCTGTCCAGTGCTATTGAAGATCTGTGAATACTTCTATCTTTTTATGCTTCTAATGTACATTGACCATTCCCAGAGCGAAAATCCTTTCAGTCATAAACTATTGCCTATATTGAGTGCACCAGAAACAAAATGACTGAAAGTGGTATTATAATGGCCATTTGGGGACGGATTAGAGCCAAAGGCCTAATATGAATAGCATGAGTCCATTTTGTCTGGATTCTGATACTTATATGGTTGTTGACTTCACTCAAACTTCAAAGTGCTGCTGGTTATGAAATAGAGGTGTTTGTCAGTGACAAATAGCCTGGGGCCATTTTGTAACGTACTCCTCACTTAAACAGTTATTTACTAACAATAACTAACTGATTGCTCATTATGTCACTTTCCTCACTCACCTCATTTAATCCTTGTTAGTTTATACATTTCTTCACTCATTCTTCCTCATTATCTTCTCTACTCACTCTAAACTTACTCCTCTGTCTCTCTCATGCTCTTAACTCTGACAACATCCACTTCATTGCCATACGTGGCATCACTGCGAAGTCACTAGAGCCATAACATTCACCTTTAGGAGTGCTGACATCAGTTTCCTTCTTTGTGCTACACCTGTACATTCTGGAGCACTCCAAACTCTTCTCAGGAGTGTTGATGTCATGGGCGATTTCTTAAAAAATATAAAAAGTTTGGTTACAGTTACCTCACGATGATACCAGCCGAGCGGTATGGCTTTAAACCATACAGAGATTGTAATGGCCAAATCTCCATCAGAAATCCTGCAACATGTGCCTCTGGTGCCTGGGATTTGACCACGACCCACAGGCCTGCAAATCATGTCAGTGTATGCATCCAAAGGTGATTAAAGAACAAGAGGCAAAGATGTTTATGGCCTAGCACAAGACAAGCATTGGGGACGACAAAATCGAGACAGTGATTGAAGTTGCTGCAGTAGCCATCTTCATCAAAGTCACCAAAGAAAAAAGAAAAATTTATAGAAGAGGCATGAGTCTCTCCGACATACTTCAAGAAGTAAGTCTCCACAACCCAGCCTTTGACACATTCAATGTCGGACAAGGAACCAATGGTAGTCCCCATGGAGTCTATGGCGCATGTGGTTTCTTCAGACCTGCAGCTGGCTTCGGAGTCAATTTTTCTGCATCATCGATCCGAAGGCCCATGGCCAGTCAGTTTTGCCCATATTTTCCGATTTGTTGGGTGGAGGACCCTTCAGCATCCCTGAGTGACACGTTAAGCATTTTAAGCAGATCTGTGGTCCCTTCTAGAGTGCTCGCTGGTCCCACGGGCCCAATGACTTGCTCTTGTCGAGCACTGGAGGGCTACCAGCGTCATTCCACTCAACGCCCTTTTCACCCTTTCTTCCCTAGCCCGCATTATCATGGTCAGCAATACAGACTCAGTGCCACCACAGCATTCGGGATCAGTGCCGCGGCTACCACCTCCACTGAACAGCCCATCTTACTCGCCTTCAGCGCCAGACCAAAACACCTCTCTGGTGCCACAGATGACGTCTCTAATTCCACTAACGCCACTGACAATACCCTGGTGCTGCTACTATTGATTCTTCCACCTCTTCTGACTCCACCAGTTCAGCTGACCACTCGAACAGACTCTCTTCCATTAATTAACCATCAACTTTATCGCTCCAGGACAGGCCAAAGGTTAATAGAAGAAGGCAGTTTCTTCTTTGGGGCTCAGATCCAAATGCAGATGATTAGGATGGTTAGTATACACTGGACCTGGACTTTACAGGCCTGAAAGATCCAAGTGGTATTGACACTTCACCAGAGAGGGAGCTTCTCTCTCTAACGGGTTTGCCCCTACCAGAGGTTCATTCATACCACTCGGTCATTAGGAGGGCCGCTAATACCTCCAAGTGCCGTCCATAGAAACAAAGATCAGACCCCCTTATTGAGGTTGTACATTTAACCCCCCATACAGTAGAATTGTTATTTCCTTTCAATAAGGCCCTAACAGAACATAGTCTAGCTATTTGAAAAAAACAATAACTTCTACTGAGATTTCTGGAACCGATACCTGACACTATAAGCCATTTCCAGGAGGTCCCACCTTCCTCTCGTCTCACCCATCCCTGGAGAGCCTAGTAGTGCAAGCTTGTTATTTTTCCAAGCTAACACCTGGTGCCTTTCCCACAACATAATCTGAGGTTTCAGCAGGGGATTTACTTTTGGGGCCATCAGCAATACACCCAACAGCAGCACCAACAACAGGGGATCTTCCCTCTACAAATAGTAGAGAGGACAAAGCAAGGTAACACCTGATGCCTTTCCCACAACATAATCTGAGGTTTCAGCAGGGGATTTACTTTTGTGTGTCGGACTTGGCGAGGGTAATCAAGTCGTTCGGCATTGGCTTAACATCTTATGCCGACGACACACAGCTGGTCCTGGAGATACACAAAAACGGTGAAGCAGTGGCAGCGAACTTTCAGGAGGGCATGAAGGCCATTAGCTCATGGATGAACCGGAATTGCTTAAAGCTAAATTCCGACAAGACGGAGGTGATGGTTTTTGGCGAACTGACTCCGTCTTGGTCTCCGGTCTGGTGGCCCTCGGAATTGGGAGCTCCCCCATCACCTGTAACCAAGGTGAAAAACTTGGGCGTGCTTTTTGACAATAAGCTCACGTTTTTAAGCCATGCCAACGCGGTGGTGTCAGCCTCCTTCTTTACCCTGAGAATGGTGAAGAAACTGCTCCCTTTTCTTCCCCCAACCGCAGGCAAAACCTTAATGTCCTCCCTGGTGTTATCTAGGGTGGATTATTGCAATGGTCTATTGCTTAACGCACAAGAGCAAGTTCTGAGCAAATTACAGCTTGTCCAGAACGCTGCTGCAAGAATTCTCATGGGTATACCTAAGCACGCTTCTATTTCTCCCACAATTCGTGAGCTCCACTGGTTACCAATAAGAAGCCGGATAAAGTTTAAGGCCATGTGTATCATTCACAAGGCCTTAAACAATAATGGACCTGATTTTTTCAAAAGTGCATTCAAACTGTACAAATCCAGTCGAACACTACGCTCTTCTTCGGCCCAACAGCTCCAAATCCCACGCACAAAAAAAGTATCTTGGGGAGATAGACGCTTTGTAGTGGCAGCATCAAAATTATGGAATCAGATCCCCTCCTCTGTTAAAAATCAATCGTCATTACTCTCATTTCGCAAACACCTCAAGACCTGGCTCTTTAACCAGTAAGACGTCAGTGGAACCCCTGCAATCTGCAAACTCCAGCGCCGAGACACCGAAAGGTATTTGCGCGCTTTAGAAATTTAAAAAATAAATAAATAAATAAATACATTTTGGGGCCATCAGCAATACACCCAACAGCAGCACCAACAACAGGGGATCTTCCCTCTACAAATAGAAGAGAGGACAAAGCAAGGGAAGAACAGATGCTCTACCCCTTTCTCCCTCCTCCTCTTCTTCCCCAACCACTACAGGGAAACAGCCATAGTTACCCTTGTCCGAACACACACAGTCATTTTGGGGACAGACATCCCATTTTCACACGTTTGGACCCCTCAGACCTTTGACAAGTTTTGAGGATTCCAGACCTTTGGGTCTTGTAGATTGTGGAAAGAACCCCCAACCGTCTCTTCCAGTTACCAGTACTCCTGCCAGACCATCTGACTGTCCTTCAGCAAGAGGTTCTGACCTTACTAGTAATGGGTACTGTGGAGTGTGTTCCAGAGCAGGAGCACTGGAAATGAAAGTCTAGATTGTGTCTGTTGACCTGCAAGATATCTACTTCCACCTTCCTATCCTGCAGGTACATAGGAATTTTCTATGCTTCATGGTCCGATCCGAACACTATTAGTTTGCTGTTCTCCCATTTGACCTCACTTCGCTCCTCCAGTCTTCACAAAAGTGGTGGTGGTAGATTCAGACCATCACAGATGGCAATTAATTCCAGAATTCCTTTACCGGGATAACTGGCTCCTAAAAGCCAACTCACCAGGGATGTGTCCTACCATTTGCACACAACTGACAAGTTGTCGGTCAATATGAACTTTTCCATTAACAATCCTATGTCTCCCCTAGTTCCCTTACAGTGCATTCGGAGGCATATTTATCAAGGTTTTGCATTGCCCTTTCACCGCACAAGGCAGTGCAGGGCTACACAAAACTAGAATGAGATTTACCAAGCCTGGCTGGATTAACAAAAGGCTGCGCAAGTCATTGCCTTGCTCTACTCTGCCCTGACAAGGCGTTCCATGGGTGAAGCATGGATGTTTCTATGCATCCATCCATTGATTTTGGTGCATTCCCCGAATAAATCTGGGAATGTGTCAACATTCTACACATTCCCAGGGGAGGTACAGCGAGGAGAAATATGTCTATATATTCTTATTGTTTCCGCTTTCTAAGTGTTCGGCATTCTGCAACACTTAGTTGAGGGAAGTGTCTTTCAGCGTTGTGTTTGTGCAGGAAGATGCCCCTTCCTGCACAAAAACAATACTGCACCCCTGTGCAAGGGTGCCTGCTCTGGTGCAAGCAGTACATGTTGCGCCATCACAAACAGAGGACAGGAATATGCCAAATAATGTTAAATATGGCACATTCCTGCTCTCTCCCTTTTGTGCAGAGCAGCAAGGCATCTTGCAGCAATACTTTGCTTGAAGACGTGATAAATTGGAAGGGGTGGGATGGTATACCATTGCAAATTGAGCCTTCCCTTCTTCTCAGAAGGTTCCCAACATCCAGGCTATGATTGTGATGTTTCAAAATGGAGCGATTGTTCCAGTCCTGATGGTCTTATGCCTCTTCGATCTGCAATCCTCCTTCATCCTTCTGGTCACCTATGCATGCTGACACATGAGGGCACTCCAATGATGTCTTTGCAGGCAGTGGTTCAAGCACCTTGGAAACACTTTAGTGGCCTTACAGTGGTAGAGGATGGACAGCAATCTATCCCAAGTAAGTCCATTTCACTCTATCCCTCCGGTGGCAACAGTTATCACTGATGCCTCCACTCTAGAGTGGGTAATATACCTGGAAGAATGTGAGCTCAGAAGTCCCTGGTCCCTAGATGAACGGAGATTGCTCATTAACCTCTAGGAATTACAGGTCATAATTTTGGCACTCAAGGTCTTCCTCCATTCCCTCAGTGATCAGTGTTTTCAGATCTTGATGGACAATAAACTATGTAGTATATCATCAAGCAGGGGTGAGTAGGGTCATACTTCTCTACCAAGAAGCTCTGAGACTCTAGACTTGGGTTCAGGAACATTAGATTTGCCTGGTGGCACATCCCCTTGCAGGTGTGCTCAATGTGCTAGTGGATAGTTTCAGTAAGAATCATCTTGCCAACCACCAGTGGCATCTGGAATCGGAAGTAATCCAGGACATATTCTAGCCTGGAGGACTCCTGATATTGACCTATGTGCCCCTCACGAGAACGCTCAATTCCTGGAATCCTGTGACCTCTAGTTTCCGATGCAGGAAGCATTGGGGGACATGTTTCAGTTGAAGTTGAACTTTTCGCTCCATTATGTGTTTCCTTCCATTCCCTTGATTGCTCGAATTCTGAGGAAAAGTTTTCTTGATCAGGCCCAAGTAATCCTCATTGCCCCCAGATTTGCCACAAAGGGTGTAAAATGTAGACCTTATTCGCTTCTCCCTGTGCCCTCCGCTCTGTCTCCCTCACAGAGTAGACCTCTTGTTGCAGTCACATGGCGGGTTCTCCATCCCAACTGCTAAAGCCTCCACCTGTCTTTCTAGAGATTTAACGGGCAACATGAGATCTCTTTCTTTACCTTCTGAAGGTATGGATATTAATTTATGTGCCCACAGTCATGTCACCAAGATAGTGTTCTGAGGCAGATGGAATTCATTTACCAATTGATATGTAGACAGCTTAGTAGGCCCTCTTCAGGTTCATCTGTCTAACATCTTAGGTGTGTCCTTTCACTAGCTCAGCAGTGGGGCGCAGTGGGTACTGCTAAAGCTCACTTATCAGACTTTTCGGCTTTTCCTTGTTTACCTGACCAGCTGTCCCTTTTCAAACCATCCATAGTTATGAGGTTCCTAAAGGGACAATTAACAAGTTTCCACCAATCCCTTTTAGGATGCCTCAATGGGGCTACAACTTGGTTCTCATGTTTCTTTTATTTTCCCCTTTTGAACTATTACATAGTTGTCCTTTACATTACTCACATTTAAGGCAGTCTTCCTGATCACTAACACATCAGCTAGACGTGTTAGCAAATTGCAAGCTTTTAGTGTCAAACATATATTCATTTCTTTCAGTCCTAACAGATTGGTGTTAAGAACCAAGGCTGCCTTCCTGCCATGCAGACTCCCAACCTTCTTCACTCATCCACAGGCAACCAAGTAAGAACAGAGACTGCATCGTCTTGATCATAAGAGAGCAGTTAGCTTCTACGTGGACAGAACATGCGAGTTAAGGCTAGATGATCAGCTGTTTGTGGGCTATATGGGGAAGGTGAAAGGCAAGAAAGTGCATAAGAGGACATTATCAAGATGGATAATCCTATGAATTACGATGTGCAGTGCTCTGGCTAACAAAGAGCCATCAGAAAGTATTCAAGCTCATTCCACCAGAGCAAGTTTTTTACTTCTGCAATGGCAACAGGAGTTCCGATAGCACACATCTGCAAAGTGGTGAGTTGGGTGTCCCTCTACACTTTTGCGTAGCATTACCATTTGAACTCAGAAGGGAGAATGGAAAGTAATTTCGCTCGCTGGTTCCTTGAGAAGTTCTTGGTAAAAACAGCCATGCACCCACACCTTGTCTTGTGACTGTTGGGGCAATTTATTCAAAAGGTGAGGAATCTGCAAGAAGAGCAAATACGCCCTGGAAAGCTCTCTATCCACACACACAGAAATATGTACTCAATCAATCAATCAAATCAAGCTTTATTCGGATCATAAAAAATGTCCATAAAAGCATTCTATGAAATACAATAAAATCCATTTATAACCAAGAATATGCAAAAGAAACAATATCTTAACATAATTAAAATAAGCACAATCATTATACATGTATACCTATAGTAATTCTTAGTTCAATTTTTCTAAGTGAACAAGTTCATTCCTTTGTTTTTTTGCTGACATTATTTAACAAATTACTGCATTGCAGACTGGTATTCTTTCCAAATTCCGTTAATAATTAAAAGAAGTTTTATAGGATTACAGGCAATTATCTTTAAAAATTGGACGGAGATACATTTTTCTAATTTCTATATAAAAATTTCAAAAGAGTAAAAATTGAAGGGTGCTTTGTTTGGATCTACCATCACACGGGCAGTTTAGAAGATTAGCACACCACTTGCCCCTTTTAGGAAAAGCAAAAAGATAGTGTAATGTATTCATCCATAGTCTGGTTAGGTAGAATCTATGCTGTACCTTAGTTATAAAAACGAGGTATGGCTGCAGACCCATGGCGATTGGTCCCTTAAGATAAGATATAGCAATTTTCTTAGAACCTGAAACCTCATCTCTTAAGGCTGTCCTAACATTCAGGAGACTCCTTTTCAAATCAACCTTACTGATGTGTTGTATGTCTTCAGGTTGATTTCCATTCAGGGGCAAGTTGCATTCTTCTAAGAGACCACTAATATAACTCAACCAAGGTATTTTCTTGCATCGGTCTTGGGACAAACAGTCTAAAATAATATCCCTCGTAAAGCGAGTTTCTTCCCTAGTCCAGATACGGTGCCACAAATTTAAGGCGGCTATGCTAATCAAATCGTGTATATATGGTGTTCCGGTTTCTCTATGCAAGATAATGAAAGGGTGTTCCGGTTTCTCTATGCAAGATAATGAAAGGGGTGAAGGCCGGTACGGCTAACAAACGTCTTAAAAAGTTGTTTTCAAGAATTTGTAATGGCAAAGTGTCCGTCTGGCCCCATAGTGCTCCCCCGTAACAACTCCCGGTGATGCACTTTGCTCCGTATAGCTTGAGAATCTCCCGTACAGGTTGTTTACCAATTTTTTGGGAGAATCTAAAAATAGCCTCCACCAATTTCACAAATTTCAACTTGCATAGAGTTATATGTGTAGGTGAAGAGAGAGAGTTCTCCCAGTTAATTTAAGGTCCAGAGGGGGGAGATAGAGACCAGCAAATCATAAGAAATACCTCTAGAAGGACCTATATTGCTTTTACAAGGAGTAAATCCTAACAGTATCTACAAAAATGGGGGATGCCAAAGAGAAAAATTAGGACATCAGAATATTATCAAAATATATATTTATTTGTTTTTTTTAGATATTTTAGTGTAAAAAAGTCTTTTTATACATCTCTAGTTTTCATTTTGACACATAACATCCTAAGCAAAAATTCATCAATGTTCATATTACAATTTGTGCAAATGCAATAAAGTGCAGGTTAAGACAATAGAAAAGAAGAGTGTACCCCTAACAATATAATATAATTCTAACATACATGCATACATTCTTACACATCAATCATACCATTGCAGTGATAAAAAGATCTAACAACATAAATACTCAGACTAAGTACAGTAAAACAAAGAAACCCAAAGGTGTACTTGGTGGTTTACATTAGGAACCTAGAAGTAGTGGTTCTGCAAGTTAGACATTGGTCTGTGTGGAGATGACCAATCTGTATCCAAGTTGTGGATGTACGGCCGACGTACGTTTCGGTGATGATGTCACCTTCCTCAGGGCCAAGAAAAACAGATAACAAACTAACATATACACATGATCTCTACAAAGGTTTAAAAGGACAGGGGCATTACATGGTTTTATTCTTTTTCTATATGATCAGATATTTTCAGACAGACAGTGGTAGATGCTGTGACTAGAGGTTGCTAGTAGAGCGTATACTATGTTGCACAAAGGGCATCATATAACAAAGTCCACAGGTATATTTGGCAAAGAATTGCTTCAGTTGGAAGTCGTATATGAAGGTTTGCGGGGTTTCATGTAGTTCTACTGATGATTTTTGTGTATCACTCCGTTTCTACCGCTCACATCTATCTTTCCTTCGAAGACAGACCCCGGCACCCTGTACTACAGTTTCAGCCCTCTATCAAAAAAAAGATGTAATGGCTGCACGACTTCATACATTTTATTCACTACGGGAGTGATACACAAAAATCATCAGTAGAACTACATGAATCTGGTACCAGGCACTTGATAGGTACTTTGCAACTCCGCATACAACAAATAAAGATGTTGTATCGGTTAAGAGAATGCGGAGGGCGACCCTAAAATCTCTAACACCCAACTCCCTGCATACTGGCTTCAACCATCTCGATCTCGACCTCTTGTATGCTTTGCAACCAAACAGAAAGTGTGGTAGGGATTCGGTCTCACATGGACAGCTTGGGCAGGTGCCATTGGAGACCCGCATTCCTTTCCATCCCCTAATAAATTTGTTAAGGGGTAGTGTCCCATACCTCATTTAAAAAAGAATTGATCTGTCTTTTAGTATTTGGATGAAATCTAATAATGGTTCAAACCTCCTAGTGGGCTTATGCTCCAAAAATTGTGTGGTTAGAGCTCCCCATTTTGTACTCTTCTGTTCCTCAGTGTGTACCCACTCCCAGTGCATTTTCTTAACAACTTGCTCTGGAGGAGGGGACTGTGAGGTCCAGGATTCAGCCAATCCCAGCATCATGACCATTTGCCTCAATTTGTTTAGTCACTGGATCTTATTCACACTGTTCAAGGCTAGCAGTTCGTCCATCTCCAGGGCGTAATTTGCTAGTTCTGAGGTCCTTCTCAGGCGCACCCAGAACAGCACTATGTCTAAAATCGAGCGTTTGCCCATATCATGAAAAAGGGGCTTCAATGGGGTTGAGATAGGAACGGCAACTAAGTCCATTATAAACTTATTCTCGGCTCTAACCAGATCGGTGACATTTTCGCAGCCCCACAGTTCCGACCCATAGACTGCGGAGGACAGCACCTTCCCTTCAAATACAGCTAGAGCCGGGGCTATAGGCCTGCTGACTGACATACGCTGACTCCTCAGAATGGCTCCCGAGACTCTCTTGAGGTTTAGCAGCATCTTGGCAACATGGGAGTCCCATTTCATTCTATTGTTAATCCTGATTCCCAGGTAGTCAAAATCCTCCTCCACCTCAAGAGGCGACCCATTAAGGGTGAAATTAATTTTCTTTGCTTTTTTTGAAGGGGCAGCACCATTAACTTGGTTTGGATGTATTAATGGTCAGCCCGCGTTCATCGCAAAATAGACTGAATCTGTCCAGTAGTTTCTCCAGCCCTGAGGGGGTTTTGGACAACAGGAGGGTGTCATCTGCAAAGAGGAGGGTTGGTGTTTTCTCCCCCGCCAGGACCGGAGCATTGGCATTGTCCTCCCTCAAATGGTCTACCACCCCATTGATAAAGAGGGAGAACAATATCGGGGCCATCACACAGCCCTGGCGTACCCCCCTATTCACCTGTTAGCTGTCCCTCATTCCCCATCTAATTCTAGCATAATTATCTTCGTGAAGTTTAACTATAAACTCCAGGAGGCAACGCGGGAACCCCATTTCCAGCAGCACCCTCCAGAGATTATCACGAGGCACCAAATCAAAGGCGCTTTTGAGGTCTATGAAGGTCAGATATAAATTCCCCTTCATAATGGTTACTGATTTCCAGTATATTGCCCAAAACCTGAAAACATGGTCCATAGTACCCACATTCTGGCGGAAACCCGCCTGGAAGTAGGACAGTATATTCCCCTCCTCTAGCCACATACCTACTCTATTTATAATGACCCTGCCAACTATTTTCTGAGCAGCGCCGATTAAACTAATCAACCTGTAGTTTGCAGGGTCCTCCCTATCGCCTTTCTTATGGATAGTAACAACTTCAGCACCCCTCCACGAGTCAGGGACAGGGTATCCATGAAGGATTCTATTAATTAGAGGAGCAATAAAATCAGACCACAGATTAGGGTCATGTATGTATAGATCGCCCGGTAACCCATCCGGGCCTGCCGCTTTAGAGGGTGTTATGCTCCTGATAGCATCAGAAACTTCTCGGGCTACAAAGGGTTCTACAGGTGTAAGTTCCTCATTAATAAAGTCATTTTGTACCCTCCATGATTGAACTAAATCACCTTCGCCACAATACAGATTCGAAAAATGGGAATGCCATTGTTGCTCAGTTATATGGTTAGGGAGGGGCTCTACTTCTCTCCTGTCAAGTTTGTTTATCAAGTTCCAAAACAGGGTAGAGTTCTTCGAACTGGCAGCGATCTTAAGTTGTTGCCAATATTCTTCCTCCCAGTCCTTCTTTGCACTTTTGATGCAATCGCTATATTCCCTTCTAGCCGTCCTAACTGCTATAGCGTCCTTTCTCCTATTGGCGTTTGCTATAGCCCTTCTCTTTTCCCTACAACCTGTTGTATACCATAGGTTGCCACTTTTTGGTGGATTCTTCTTCCTTGGTCCACTAGTATCTCTTATAGTGAAGAATTAACCAATTTTCTCTATTAGACTCTTGTAGGAGTCTATAAAATTCAGACTTTGTTCGGTTGACTGGGCGGAGGTATGGGATGGGAGTTCCCTAGTTTCTGCCTCTACTAGTTCTTTAATACGGATCAAACTATCTTCTTGGCACATCACCCTGTTCCACTTTAATCTGCGTTTGCAATTAGATGGAACTACTTCTTTTGTGATCATAAGTGGGGCATTTAATGCTTCCCTTTCAATACCCCATCTTATTTCCATGCAAAGTGGATTATGATCGCTATCCTGTGACTGTCTGACTTCCATGTCAACTAGTCTGTTCCAGGAACCGGTATCGAGCAGAATGTAATCAATACGGGATGGACAACTAAATCTGTTATTGGTCATCATACCATTTGGGTCTGAGGTTGTCCTACCATTCAGGGCACGTAGGTTATATTCTAGTGTTAGGGCATTTATTTGGATCGCTCTTGGCGTCCATTTTCTGATTGGCGCTATGGTTGGAGGCGGGATGGACTGTCTAGAATCCTCTTCATTAAGTCCCAGGAGATCTTCTTTGCTTAGGGGTTCATATGTACAGTTAAAATCTCCCCCTACAATAATGCTAGACAATGGGGGGGATACCTGCTAGCGCCACCTCGAGTAAGGCTATAGTGGGTGAAGTTTGACCTCCTGGGCAACCTCTAGCATAAATATTAAACAGCTCCATCGAGCTTCCAATATGGGAGCCCTTAGTGGAGATTTGTAGTATGTCCTGCGATGGTAAAGTATGCGCAGTAAGTGCCCAATTCAAAGCCACACTAAACCATACGTGCAGTCCTCCCGATGGGCGACCTCTCCCTGAACTAATTGCCGGAATAAAGTGGGTGGAATATCCGCATTTATATAGGGGAGACATGCTCCATGTTTCCTGGAACATACAGATGTCGAACGTATCTATGAATTGGTTCCATTCTGGATTTGCCATATTTTTTTGAAGCCCCGCTATGTTCCAGGAAAACAATTTAATCATGTTTGTGTTTGTAACCCTCTCTGTGTGAACTACTTCTGAAGCTAGTCTTACAACTGCTGTTGTTAGGGGATATTGAGCGTTGACCACTTCATTAGACCTTTCTTCCCCCGAGGAACATCCTCATCATTAATCTTCATAGCCTCCATATCTATAAGGCTTGTGGTGGAATTGGTCTGACGCTCGGGCTTGCACATATTGTGTGTTTGTCTTAACCTATTCAGATAGTTATCCTTTAATGGTCAGTCTATGTTGTTTAGACCCGATGCGTCCTTGAGACTAGATTTAGACCATAGAGGTGCGTGTCTGATTTGTATGTTACAATTCCTAGGGGGGCATGTCCTATACTCTAGGGCTACTAGGTTCTCTGCAATTGCTATGTTACCAAACTGTATCTCGATACAGTCTGTTGATGAACTACGCAAGAAAATTCTTTTAACATTAATCATATCCTCCCTAATGACTGATCTGCACCCTCTCACGTGGCGAAGCCCGTGAATGGCTTTATTGCGTATGGATTCACTGTTCTCATAAGTGTTAGCAGCTCCAAGCTTGGTGACCCCGGTCATGTAGACAATACCACAAGGGGATCTGTATGGTGTGTTTATCTGTTTGTTACTCCAATTAGTTGTTTCAACCATGTCACTATAATATTTATTATCCCCCTGCAGGACCCTGCATTGTGATATTGACCCCCTCAATTTTGCTACTTCGGCATATGAGCCCGAGGTGTTTTGCCTGGCGGGCATTTTAGCTAGGGGGTTATGAGCTGGGATTTTGGGTCGTAACTCTACTACAGTTTTGGAGACACATAATGGAGCTGTTCGTGTATTGGGTTTAGATAGGGCCGCTCCTGCTGTTTGGTTTGGTGGGGCCGATCGCAAGATAGGGGCTTTTACCGGGTTGGACACTAACACTGGGTGTAGAGTGTTTATGTGTAGTTCCTCCCGTTTTGTAAAGTCCATCATGAATTTCTTAATAATAGCTATATCCCTTTCCAGGCTTTCCATTTTCATCTTGATTAAATTATTAAAATTCAAACATCTGGAGCATTCACCTGGACTATTCACAGCCTCCACAGTCCCCCCCAGCCCTTGTGATAAGACCTCACTTAATTCCCTGGATTCCCCTTCCAACACTGAAAAGCGATTAGTACAAGTGATGCCCATTTCACATGCTATCACCTGCGAGGACCTGTCTATATTCCCAGTTGATATAGCTGGAAGTTCGGCATTAGCACTCATGTTTGTCCCTCTTAATGCCTCTGTAACATTTACCTCAATGGGGCAAGCAGGGTTAGAATGCATATCATCTACTGAGCACTTGGATGTTGATCTTTTAGAAAAAATAGCTGGGATCACTTTGCTCTTTTCTGCAGTAAACCGTCGACCAGAGGATCAGGGTTATCCACATTTCTTAAGGATGGGACCGTCAATAGAATGTCCTCAAAATCTTCAACAATAGATTCGATGCTTGACATAACACAATTAGCGGCAGCATGTAGCGACTTTTTTGACTTCTTCCTTTTTTTTGTTGTAATGGCAAGTGCTCCCCCCCCCTCCATTACCTTCCTTTTACCCATTGCTAGCTACAACTTTCCCTGGTAAATGGGATAATATCCAACAACTCGAAGGTGGCCCAACACTATCTTGTGTATCAGGGAGCAGTCAACTTGACGAACAAGCACAGTACCTTTTTTTTTATATGGGTGGTTCAAGTTCTCACATGTAAGGGGCGGGGCCCTGCCCTGCCTCGGTCTGCCTAGGACGGCCGCAGATGGCCCCGCCCTTGCCCCGGACTTCTCCCGGCGCGCTATTGCGCGCGTCCCGCGGGACGAGGTTCCAAGGGATCCTTTATGCGCCTCCTGGCACTTCCGTGTGACGTCTGCGGCGTCCTGGCCTCTAGTGGGGCTGCTGGGAGGTGTAGTCACAGGAGTGGAAGGGGCCCGGCGGAGCCAAGCCCGGCCGGAGGAGCGAGCGGAGCAAAGCCCGGCCCACAGGTGCTGCCACAGGAATGCGGGGCTCGGCGGAGCCAAGCCCGGCCAAGATGATGAAGCAGAGCAATGCCCGGCCCTCAGGAGTGAGTACAAGCAACAGGTAAAGTTCCCCCCCGACTCGGCACCAAGGGAGCCTTTATGCGCCTCCTGGCGCTTCCGTGTGACGTCCGCGGCATCCTGGCCACTAGTGGGGCTGCTGGGAGGTGTAGTCACAGGAGTGGAAAGGGCCCGGCGGAGCCAAGCCCGGCCGGAGGAGCGAGCGGAGCAAAGCCCGGCCCACAGGTGCTGCCACAGGAATGCGAGGCTCGGCGGAGCCAAGCCCGGCCAAGATGATGAAGCAGAGCAATGCCCGGCCCTCAGGAGCGAGTACAAGCAACAGGTAAAGTTCCCCAAGGACTCGGCACCAAGGGAGCCTTTATGCGCCTCCTGGCTCTTCCGTGTGACGTCCGCGGCGTCCTGGCCGCTAGTGGGGCTGCTGGGAGGCATAGTCACAGGAGTGGAAGGGGCCCGGCGTAGCCAAGCCGGGCCGGAGTAGCGAGCGGAGCAAAGCCCGGCCCACTGGTGCTGCCACAGGAATGCGGGGCTCGGCGGAGCCAAGCCCGGCCAAGATGATGAAGCAGAGCAATGCCCGGCCCTCAGGAGAGAGTACAAGCAACAGGTAAAGTTCCCCCCGGACTCGGCACCAAGGGAGCCTTAATGCCCCTCTTGGCGCTTCCGTGTGATGTCCGCGGCGTCCTGGCCGCTAGTGGGGCTGCTGGGAGGTGTAGTCACAGGAGTGGAAGGGGCCCGGCGGAGCCAAGCCCAGCCGGAGGAGCGAGTGGAGCAAAGCCCCTGCCCACAGGTGCTGCCACAGGAATGCGGGGCTCGGCGGAGCCAAGCCCGGCCAAGATGATGAAGCAGAGCAATGCCCGGCCCTCAGGAGCAAGTACAAGCAACAGGTAAAGTTCCCCTATTAGTTCTAAGCTCAGAAACTGTTCGACCACCCCAACACCTCGTCTGAAGCCATACTGAGCTACAGATAAGATGTTCTTTTCTTCTACCCATTGCTCTAGCCTGGCCAACAGCATTCTTGCCATTACTTTAGAAGAAGAGCCAAGCAAAGATATTGGGCAATAGCAATTGGCACTACTCCTATTCCACTTTTTGAAAATGGGGACTATCAGACTCTCTGCCCAAGTGGCAGGTACCACCCCATCAATTGTTGCATTAAAAAATGTGTACACAAGGGGTACCCAAAAATCCATATTATATTTAAATATATGAATTGGGACTCCGTCGGGGCCAGCCGCTATGCCACTAGCGCTATTCTTAAGGGCTGTTACAATTTCTTCTTGACTGATACTCCCTATTTTGGTGCTTTTTAAGATTATGACAGATTTATCCTCTTTATTTAAAAAACCCTGATCAGTTTCATAAAAAACTGCTTGAAAGTGGAATAACCAATCCGCTGGGGTCACTAACATATACATTTTTACTGATTGGACATCTGTAAAGAAAGGTTGATCCAATGTTTTCCAAAAAAGGGCCGAATCTTTAAGAACGGCAGCTTTGATCAGATTCTCCCACGCATTATCCCTAATCTCCGAGTTTCTTCGGGTAAGGGGTTCTTTATATGACTTCCGTAGGATACTGTCCTCCTCCCTATTACGCCAGATGGTTTTTATTGCAGACTTGAAATCTCTATTTAATCTAGAACATTGATTATCAAACCATCTTGGGGAATGCGAAACATCTGTTTTAGGATTCTTTCGCAAATGATCAGAAATTGCAGTAGAAATACTTTAAAAAGCCTTAACTATGTCCATACTATTTGAGGAATTATCAAGGCAGGTTAAAACATGATCATTAATTTTTAATAGGATCCTGTTTGTAAAAGCTTCTGGGTCAACGGCAGCCCATTTGATTGAGATCCCATTCTCGCCCTGTGTCTTTATATCCATAGCATGGGTACTTACTTCTGGTTGTTTTAAAACAGGAGATTTTAAGGTTATCAGCAAGGGATGATGATCATTCAATAAACTTGGGGAGGCAAAACATTCAGCTATTAGGGACCTAAGGCTTATTGAGGTGATAAAGTGATCAATACATGAGGATGATCTTACTCCTTCAAAGGTGTAAATATTACCCCTATCCTCACGTCCGCTCCCTTTTATAGCCCTACCTGCTTTTGAGGGGATAGCATTTGTTGAAATAGTCTTGAACCCGTTTACGAAGAAATTATCTGTGAGCCAAGTCTCTTGTAATAAAACCACATTGCAGAGTTGGATGCTTGTAAGCCAATTTACATCCTGCAGTTTATGCCTAGCCCCAGCAACATTCCATGTCATTATATGAAGGCATTCGTACTGAGGATAGCTAAAAGGATCCGTCTCAACTTCTGTGACTGACCCTTTCTTGCAACTATCAGTGCTAACCTCCCTAGCTTTAGTTATCTGACTCATACTCCTCCCTGCATAGTTTAATGTATCTAGCTGGGTAGGCAAGTTAATCGCAGGGAGAACGAACGATGATGTTCTCCAACAGTGGGGGACTTAGAGGTTGTAGTCAATCACAACCATCTAGACCGGACAATGTGGCAAATCTGTTAACTAGATTTAGAAAGGAAGGCCTCTGGGTAGGACCCTGCAGTGCTCTCCGATAATTTAAAACACGGGGTGTTGACCACCCTTTCCAAATAAAATGGCGTCTATAAAAAAAACCCTAATGGCAAAAGAGAGATCTTACTGAAATGATCCTCTAAATTAATACTCCCTATACGGTCCAGTAGAAATCTCACAACCTGTTCGTTATTAACCCCTTCCATGACGAGCTCAGCTCGTCATGAGGCACACTGGAGCTGTGCTTATGACGAGCTGAGCTCGTCATGAATAGAGGGATTCATGGAATGTCAGCACAGGAGGGGAATTGCCTTAGCAGCCAAGGTGTTAAAGTTGGCAACTATGCAGTCCTCTCTCAAGTCCTTCCTAGAATGTCCTATCCAAGCAGAACGTCTAGCCATGATCATCTGATTACAGATGTTCTAATCCCAAACCCCGACAAGCTTCAATTTAGTTGTGAGCCAGTACATAGTTTTGGCCATCAGCTGATCGGTAGTTTCTAACTGTCCTTCCTGTGAAACCGGGATATTCCGCAAGATCACTACCAAAGGGGCAGCAGCTGGAGGAAGATGCAAGACCTGAGAGCCCTCCAAGGCTAGACTATGATCCACACCCTCAAACGTCTGCTGCGGTTTTAGACGCTGAGGCCCCGATATCAAGCTTGGTGCTTCGTCACCCCCAGTCCCCACACATGGACCACTTTCCTCCCCTTCCTGACTACAAAAGCTAGCCTGAGTAGGGCCACTAAGATTAACCCCTGGCTCAACCCATTTAACACCCACATGCACTAAACCAACATCATGATTACCCACAACATCCTCATTCCTCCCAGGAACCGACGATCATTCCTCCCAGGAACCGACGATGTTGAGGGTATTTGCCTCGCTACGAGGGATTTAGGAGGAATGGAGTTCCCAAGTACTGCGTTGCTTAGCTCATTAGATGTATTAACTATTAACCTATTTCTGGAGGCTAAAAAACCCTCTAGGTTAGAAAGGTTATTCATAAGATTCAGTTCAAAATCGGTTAGTCTTTCCTCAATTTTAGAGAGGGATGTATGACGTAACAACGCGTGTTATTACAACGTGTGCTGTTACATCGCAATCGTTACGACTGCATGTTACCACGCTATGCCTTTACAACGCAAGTCTTTACATCGACTTGCGCTAGGTGGCGTGCTAACATTAAAAAAGGGTAATTTACTATTCCAACTCCAGTCCACTTATCAGTAGGGAAGGTGTTGGGATAGTAAACTACACCATTTTTAATGTTAGCACGCCATCTAGCGCAAGTCGATGTAAAGACTTGCGTTGTAATGGCATAGCGTTTTTACATGCGGTCGTTGTAACGACCGCGATGTAACAGCATTGCGGTGTAATAACCGCGTTGTTAAGGATGTTTCCCTTAGAGAGCCTTTGCATTATTGGAGACAGAGATGATACAATTAAATTACCCAATTTGGACCACATAACATCATTGACTTTGTCAGAGGAATCGCCTAGAAGATCTAAAGTCGAGTCCCGTGGCAAACTTGGCTGTGAAAACACCGTTGTTAGAGATGGCGATGCTACAGTTTCTCCATTTTTATTCATCTTTTTAATTTTTGCCGGTTTCTGTCTCTGTGGGCCCCCTCCCTGATCCACTTTTGTGAAGTGTCTGAGGGTATGGCAGAGGAGTTAGTTTTACCATGAGGTCCAGATCTTGTGGCAATACTTGGGGGTGGACTGCTTCGGGTATTTACAGTAACCGTCTCAACCAGTTCAACAGATGGCGTAATATTATGTGTACCCTGTCCGCCTTGTTTTTCCGATGGTTCATTTTGAGACAATCCAGGGTCACTTACTATGACGGGAGAATCAGGAACTGCAACCAAGGAGCAATCAGGGGCACGAGCACAAGCCAGGGCGCCCAGAGACTATCGTTTAGCTGTTTGTAGATCAAGAGACTCACGACGCTCTGTCAGTGCTATCTCCTGAGCAAGGACAGAGCTGGCTCTAATTAAAAACTGATCCAAAGTCCCCACCACGCTGCCAGACAGCTGTGCAGATCTTCCCTTGCCCTCACGCAAATTCATCCTCACTAAGCTTCTGAAATGATGGGAGGTCAAAAAAACAACGTAATAAATTCCACCTTCCCAATTAATAACACTTTTCCCTAGACCAACCGTATGTCAAATTGAAATGACCTTCTGATTATGACTGGCTTTTGTGAGTGAGCCCGGCCTCATCCGTACTCTAACGGGCTCAAACAGGTCCACCCTTGGCCTGGCCCGCGCCCGCTAAGCGGGAGCCGCAAGCACCTTTATGCGCCTCCGGGCGCAAGAGAATGGCAGCGGCGCCTCCTGGCGGGGTAATCAGGGAAAGCAGTGTGGGCTCTGAAGTCCAGTAAAGAGGTTCCCGCGAAGCGGGAGCTGCGAGCACCTTTATGCACCTCCGGGTGCGAGAGAATGGCAGCAGCGCCTCTTGGCGCGGTAATCAGGCAAAGCAGCGTGGGCTCTAAAGTCCAGTAAATGTACTCACATAGAAATCTATATTCTAGTCAATCTTTTCTAAGTCTACACATATACTTTATGCACAGTAGTACTAGGGTTTCCTTACTCTTCATTTTCTTTTGAGAATCCCTTTTTTCCTTGAACATGTTTAAATGCTTGGAAATATTGTGTAGCAAGTGGGAGAAGTAACATTTGAAAAACATGTTTCACTGTTGAGTAATCTCTTCATCTATGCCATCTCCGAAATTCCTTCCTATTCCCACTCTGGAAACAAATTTACTCCACCTCTTGTGAGAAGTGAATCTTAAATTGTTCCCCGGGTGGAAATTGGCAGAGAAACTGTTTGTGGACAGTTACAAACTCACAAGTTTGCAGGCACACATATACTTTGTAAGGCAATAAAGCCCTTAAACAGACCCTCCAGGATTTCGCGATTTCGCGATTTCGCGATTTGCCGCGAAATCGGCACTTTTTAAAAAATGCCGCGATTTTTACAAAAGTGCCCGCGAAAATCGGCACTTTTGTAGAAATCGCCCGATTTTTACAAAAGCCGCTATCAATTCACTTAACCCCTCCATTCCCCAAGATGTGTAGTGATCCTCGTTACTTCAAATATTACCCTTCATTGGGCGAGCAAAATGTATTCAGTTCTAGATATGGGTTTTATAATGCGTTTGCACCAACGGGCAGTGAAAGTCTTGAGAGACCTTCCAGCAAAAGTATTGTAACATTATAAATTATTTGAATAAACACTTTGGAGAGAGACACGGGGGAGGCACAGTACCGAGAAAAGCACGAGACTTTTAGGCGCAGTGGGGCGATCGGCAGACACATCACCGCAATCTGTACTGGATTATTTTTCTTCTGGCTAATGACTTGGCAATTGGTTACTAATGCTGAGGCAATCGAAAGACCCCCTGCTATCCTTAAAGGTAATCTACCACATCGTTTGTTTGCAGAGGGCATTGGCGCTATGAGGTATCACAACCAAAATATCCCGCAGCACCGCCTCGGCGAGCTCTTCAAGTTGTCAACTGTCCCTCATCAGCAGAGACAATGCCTCATTTGTAAACCAATAATGCCCCTTGTTCTCTGTGCTTGAAGCTGGCCATTGCAGCTTGAGTTAAAAGGTCACAGGAGATCAGGTGACAAGCCGAGGCATGAACTCTCTGTGCGGCGTCACTACTGCTTCCATTTTATGTAAATAGGAAGTAATGCAGCAGCTGTTGTGGTATGCAGCAATTATATTTCCCGTTTATGAGCGTAAAAGGCAGCAAGGCAGGAAGTGATACCTATAGTAATAGGCGACCATGGTGGTTCTAATCCCGGCTTCCACAAACCCGAATATCGTGTAAACTTCTAGGCAAATCGTTTGTCCTCCATTTGCCTAAAAAATGAAATATAATGCATTTGTTAATATGTTAATAGTCCCTGTCGGGAAAGAACGAGTGAGACAACCCGACGTAAGTTCACTTTAAGAGGTTATGTAATGCATCTCTTTAAAACTGGGAGTTTAAATTGGGACTGGGTGACGGGGTCAGAGTTACATCGCTGTGAGTGGCCATAAAATGGATGGATTCCAGGTGGGTGGTTTTAGTTGTTGCTTATGAAGACAAGAAAACACGCATTCACAGGAGTTTAAGGAGCTGATATAGTTGTCTACCTTTACTTTGAAGGTAGTTTTTACAGTCTTTCATTAGGAAAAGGGTTGTTTAACAACAGGAATCGGGCGGGTAATGGGGATGCGGGTTGGATTTCATTTCATTTTAGCATTGTTCAAAGGATATTCTGTGCACTGAAGGGGAGGGAATTTTACATTAGTTTGGCACAATGGTTGCATTTTTGTTTTCTTGAACATTCATTAAGGTGAAGTTTCTTTGCAGTAAGCGTGGGGAACATCATTGGGTTTAATTTAGTAGGAACTAAAAAAATCTATTAGGGTGGGGTTGATTGGGAGTCAAGCAGAGGGTAAATTGGTAAATGGTACAGTTAACGTATTTTTGAATTGATGTCTTTGTTATTACAATTTTAGTTACCACTGCCGAAGAGGTAATAATGGCTCAAACTGCATTGAGTGAAACATCATGAGAGCTTTCAGCATGAATTGTTCATGTATACATGTCGATGTTGAAGCCTGGATGGGCACGCAGAAGGCAGTTGAAAATTACATGAAATAAAGAACTACGGTGGCATCATGCCACGTTGTGATTATGCTCAATTGGATTAATTTTTGGAATCTGAACCATTAGTTAACTAAGAGGCAAGTCAGGTGTCATGTGTAAATCCTGTACGTGGCCCATAACGAGGAGCAGCGTTATACTTCATCAAGTGAAACTGCAGCAGCCCATAATTGTGAAGCACACGCTTGAGGGAAACAAAGTGTCTACATTGTAAAGAAACAAAATATACATAAAAAAAACTAAAGATATCTGTGTTTGTTGTAGGAAAAATGGCCACATAAAGTGCCGCAAAATTGCCGCAAAATTTCCATATTTGTGCCGCTAAATTTCCATTTTTGTGCCGCTAAATTTGCTAATCCATGCCGCTATATCCTGGGGGGTCTGCTTAAAATGTCTCTACATACCCACATAAAAATATTTATTCACATAGATATCTGTATGTTTTTTAATCTTTTTCCAAGTGTACACATGCACTTTGTGCGCATTAGCACTTTGTCTTTCTTTGAATTGAGATAAATGTATGCCATATAGACCAGGCTATTACATAGCCATAATTGTGATGGATAGGTGCACATATTTCCAAGATAAAATACAATGTAGTTCTCTTTGAGTTACACATTTGTAATATAGTGCTTAATCTGATAGGCGCTTACTGTTAAAGGAATAATGATAATATGGTACTCTTAATGATGGATAAATTAACATGAACTTTTTCAATACAACATGACGTGAGCATCGATAACACCATCAAGACTAAGCATGGGCGCAAAATCTGTTCTGCTCGTGGTTTTTCGGCAAATTCGGGATCCGCAAATTCCCTTGAATTTGCTGAAAATCCGCGAGCGGAACGGATCCGGGGTGCAAAAGTTCAAGCTTCAAGCTTGTAACTATTTTAGAACGGCGCCGGCAAGCTGCCAGCACCATTCTAAAATAGTTACTAAGTTAGCTTCAACAGGAAGCACTAATAGATAAAATGCAGGTGCTCGAGCACCTGCTTTATTTTATCTATTAGTGCTTCCTGATGAAGCTAACTTAGTAACTATTTTAGAATGGCGCTGGCAGCTTGCCGGCGCCATTCTAAAACAAAACAGGAGTGGGGCAGAGGGCAGAAGGTCACAGAGTGGGGCAGAGGGCAGAAGGGCACAGCAACAAGTGGGGCGGAGGGCAGAATGGCACAAGAACGAGTGGGGCAGAGGGCAGAAGGGCGCATCGCGGTCTCGCACAAAAAAAAACCCCACGAACACGCAAAGCGCCCCGCGAACACGCCAAGCGCCCCGCGAACACGCAAAAATAAAAAAATCCGCAAAATCGTGAATTTTGCGGATAGCGAATTCGCAAATCCGTGGATCGCGAATTCGCAAAATTTGCCCATCAAGACCATGCGCACAATCCACTCAGGCTCTCCGTCAGACCCATTCCAGCACCACGTCTTCAACAGAGCAAGCAGCTCCATTGCACCCCACCTGCGCAACGTCATCATTCTCTCCCTCGAGACCGCGACCTTCCCAGAGATCTGGAAACACGCCGAGATCAACGACCTAATCAAACAAGCATTTGCAATGCAATAGGTCTCGCATTAGGAAAGTTTGAGCTATTGGTATTGTAAATGACAAATTTTGTATTCATGTGTTCGTTTTGAATGCTAATAGTTTTAGCTTTCGCAAATGTGACACCTATAGCATTTGTAATGCAATATGTGTTGTATTTACGTGACTTAGATGTATTGAAATTACAAATAACAAAGGCCTTTTTTTATAATTAATACTTAAATAAAAGTTATTGTAATGTATAATGGCAATAGCTTAAACTTTTCTAAATAACTTTTGTGAAGAATATGTTTGTGACATTTGTAACATTTGTAATAAAGCTTGAAACATTGAGAGAACATATTTGAACCAGTTGTTGTTGAATGGTTGCAGAGATTGATGCTGTGGTGGCGCTGAGTGATGTTGTGGTGGCGACAAGTGATGCTGTGGCATTCAGTGATGCTGTGGTAGCGCATAGTGATGTTGTGGTGCCCCTGAGTCATGCAGTGGTGCCCTGGAGTGATGCTGTTGTTGTGCGATAGATAGTTAGAGTGAGGGCGATAGATAGCTAGAGGGAGGAGGAAAGATAGATAGAGTGAGGGCGATAGATAGATAGAGGGAGGACAATAGATAAAGGGAGGGAGGGCAATGGATAGAAGAAGGGAGGGCGATAGAGGGAGGGCGATAGATAGATAGAGGGAGGGTGATAGATAGAGTGAGGGAGGGCGATAGATAGAGTGAGAGCGATAGATAGATAGGCAGATAGATAGAGTGAGGGCGATAGATAGATATTTTATTTATTTATAAAGTTTTATATAGCGCAAACTGGGCGATGGATGGAGTGAGGGTGATAGATAGAGTGAGGGTGATAGATAGAGTGAGGGTGATAGATAGAGTGAGGGTGATAGATAGAGTGAGGGTGATAGATAGAGTGAGGGTGATAGATAGATAGATAGATAGATAGATAGATAGATAGAGTGAGGGCGATAGATAGATAGATAGATAGATAGATAGATAGATAGATAGATAGATAGATAGATAGATAGAGTGAGGGCGATAGATAGAGAGAGTGAGGGCGATAGATAGAGAGAGTGAGGGCGATAGATAGAGAGAGTGAGGGCGATAGATAGAGAGAGTGAGGGCGATAGATAGAGAGAGTGAGGGCGATAGATAGAGAGAGTGAGGGCGATAGATAGAGAGAGTGAGGGCGATAGATAGAGAGAGTGAGGGCGATAGATAGATAGACAGATAGAGAGAGTGAGGGCGATAGATAGAGAGAGTGAGGGCGATAGATAGAGAGAGTGAGGGCGATAGATAGAGAGAGTGAGGGCGATAGATAGAGAGAGTGAGGGCGATAGATAGAGAGAGTGAGGGCGATAGATAGAGAGAGTGAGGGCGATAGATAGATAGACAGATAGAGAGAGTGAGGGCGATAGATAGATAGACAGATAGATAGAGTGAGGAGATAGATAGATAGATAGATAGATAGATAGATAGATAGATAGATAGATAGATAGATAGATAGATAGATAGATAGATAGATAGAGTGAGGGTGATAGATAGATAGATAGATAGATAGATAGATAGATAGATAGATAGATAGAGTGAGGTGATGATAGATAGATAGATAGATAGATAGATAGATAGATAGATAGATAGATAGATAGATAGATAGATAGATAGATAGATAGATAGAGTGAGGGTGATAGATAGATTGAGGGCGATAGATAGAATGAAGGCGATAGATAGATAGAGTGAGGGCAACAGATAGATAGAGTGAGGGCAACAGATAGATAGAGTGAGGGCAATAGATAGAGTGAGGGTGATAGATAGAGTGAGGGTGATGGATAGATAGATAGATAGAGTGAGGGCGATAGAGTGAGGGAAATAGATAGATAGATAGATAGATAGATAGATAGATAGATAGATAGATAGATAGATAGAGTGAGGTCGATAGATAGATAGAAGTGTAGATAGAAGTGTAGAGAGAGAGGGGTGTGGAGAGAGAGGGGTGTGGAGAGAGAGAGGTGTAGAGATAGAGAGGGATGTAGAGAGAGGGGTGTAGAGAGAGAGTGGGGTGTAGAGAGAGAGGGGTGTAGAGAGAGTGGGGTGTAGAGAGAGGGGTGTAGAGAGAGGGGTGTAGAGAGAGGGGTATAGAGAGAGTGGGGTGCAGAGAGAGTGGGGTGCAGAGAGAGTGAGGTGCAGAAAGAGTAGGGTGCAGAGAGAGGGCTGTAGAGAGAGGGGTGTAGAGAGAGGGGTGTAGAGAGGGGGTGTAGAGAGAGGGGTGTAGAGAGAGGGGTGTAGAAAGAGAGGGGTGTAGAGAGAGAGGGGTATAGAGAGAGAGGGGTGTAGAGAGAGAGGGGTGTAGAGAGAGAGGGGTGTAGAGAGAAAGGGGTGTAGAGAGAGGGGGCAGAGTGAGGGGATAGAGAGAGAGGGGGTGTAGAGAGAAAGGGGTGTAGAGAGAGGGGGTGTAGAGAGAGAGAGAGGGGTGTTGAGAGAGAGAGGGGTGTTGAGAGAGAGAGGGGTGTAAAGAGAGAGGGTGTAGAGAGAGGGGTGTAGAGAGAGGGGTGTAGAGAGCTGTGCCCCTGGGGGTCAATTTGATACTAAGAAGGGTGCTAACGGTGGGTCAGGGGGAGGGGGCATTCAAAGGTTATGGAGCAGACACAAGGGCACAAATCTCATACAGTGGGTCCTGTGGGTCAATGTGACACTAAGAAGGGTGCTAACGGTGGGCCCTGGGGGTCAATGACACACTAAGAAGGTTGCTAACAGTGGGTCATGGGGGGGCGGGGTATTCAAAGGATAGAAGCAGACATCCTTATAAAAGCGATAAAAATAGCATGTATCACTGGTGTCAATTTATATTTAAATCAAGATAAGGAAAACTGACAAGTGTGTAATATGTCCCGTGTTCAGTTTGCACACCTAATCATTAACAATAATAATACGTGTAGTGCTTGCTCTCATAACACTACTAGTAGTAGCGGTCACTGTTGCCCAAAATAATGGTACTTCTTTTATAGGCTAGAGGGAGAGGAAAGGCAGAGCAAGAGTAGGGAGGATACATATGAACCCAAGACGTGCAGGTTGCACACTGATTTTAATAGTGAGCTCTTAACTCACTGAGCTAGATTCTGAGCCATTGGGCTTCCCTGCTCCATCATTTGAAGCAAGTTGTCCTGGATGCTTACCAGATTTGCACCGCCTGTAACTACTGCATGAATAGGGATGCTGCTCGTCCCTTTCAAGCTGCTTGCGCTTGTTTTAAACACTTTACGTGCGTATGAGCTGATTTGCATGGTCCGTACCTTTCGTCCGCCCTATAAATGAAAAAAGCAGGTATGACATTAAGGGCTAGATGTAGGTAATTCCCATTTACAGACTCTTAAATACCGAATTTTACTGATTCGGTACTTAAGAGTCTGTAAATGGGAAGGGGGCAGATGTAGGTAATTTTAAAATCTGAATTACCGAATCTGTAGAATTCGGTATTTACCGATTGTGTAAATACTGGATCGTTATTTCCCATTGATTCCTATGGGCTTTGAAGCCCATAGGAGTCAATGGAAAATACCGATTCTGTATTTACACAATCGGTAAATATCGAATCCTGCAAGGGTGCAGGGGGTGTCACTTTGACACCCTCTAGTACCCCAAGTACAGGCTTGTGTGACATGTGGCACACATACATGCCCTAAGGGCATATCTGTGTGTCACATTGCACAGTTGTGCATGCACAGATGTGCATACACACCTGAATTCGGTATTTTACCACCCAATAGGATTGGGTGGTAAAATACCGACTCTTAAGGGCCTGTGGCACTAAACTGTGCCACCTACATTTGTAATTACAGAATCGGTATATTTACCGATTCGGTAATTTACCGAATCGGTAAATATAGCGATTCTGTAATTTTCAGCCCCCTACATCTGAAAACCCTAATACCGGTCGGAAACTGACGAAATCTGCCGTTTCCGACCGGTATTAGGGCTCCTACATCTGGCCCTAGGTGTCCCAGAGCATATACAGACAAACATTCAGAAATAATGAGTGCGTGCAATAATAGCACATTAAAGGTAAACAGTTGGCTTTGCCGACAAAGAGAAGCACTGTCACGCTGTTCCCCTCCCAACTTCCAGTGACTGGCGAGTTAAGAGATGAAGGGGAGGTGGAGGGCATTGACTAATGGCAGCAACGGGTGAGGAAACAGTGGAAATGACAAGGGGACGAGGAGAGGAATGCCAGACGGGTATGAGGGGACATGGAGAGATATGCCAGATGGGTGCAAGGGAAGCGGCCAACAGCGAAGAGAAAGAGACGTGCAGCAATAGGTGCTCTGACATCTTCGGGTGAAGTCTGCGCTATATAAAAACACATAAAATAAATAAATAAAAGGAAGGTAGTGATTCCTAATAGTGAGTGTAGGAGGGAGCCTTGTGACAGATGTTGAGAGCCTTAAAAAGCTGAATTGATATGGGTAAGCAAATATTTGAGTGAAAATGTATTTAAGAGTACGTGCGGGAGGGAATGAGAGTGCCTTGTGTGCGTTCTGTGGCGGGGTGAGCGGGGGAGCTGCAGCCTTTGAAGTCTGATGCCTAGGCACAGACAAATGGTGGTGCGCGATGTGCACGAGGGGGGCGGGGAGCGGCAGCCTTTGATGTCTGATGCCGAGGCACAGACAAATGGTGGTGTGTTATGTGGCTGGCGTGCACGCGCCTGTCTCACATGAACTGTATGGGATCCGCAGCCATTTTGGTAGACTTTTTTTTTCCACTCACTATAATTCTTGCCAGCAATGCGCAAGCGCATTGGCAGGCGAGACCTAAAAACCTAAGGCAGACCCAAGAGACCTCAAGAACTTCCGGCCCATTTCTCTGCTCCCCTTCCCAGCCAAGGTCATCGAGAAAGCCGTCAACAGGCAGCTAACCCGATACCTCGAAGAAAACAGAATCCACACCCTTCCCAGTAAGGGTTCTGCAGCAACCACAGCACAGAGACTGCCCTCATCGCCGCCACCGACGACATCAGGACCCTGCTGGACAATGGCGAGACCGCAGCACTCATCCTCCTAGACCTTTCTGCCGCTTTGACACCATCTGCCATCGCACACAACGCGCACGCCTCGATGCCGCAGGGGTCCGAGACAAGGCTCTGGATTGGATCACCTCCTTCCTCTCCGGCAGGACCCAGAGCGTCCCCCTCCCCCCATTCCGTTCCAAAGCCTCCGAGATCATCTGCGGTGTACCCCAGGGATCCTCCCTCAGCCCGACGCTGTTCAACATTTACATGGTCCCGCTCGCACACGTAGCCCGACAGCACAACCTCAACATAATCTCCTACGCCGATGACACTCAGCTGATCCTCTCCCTCACCAAGGACCCCATCACCGCCAAAGCCAACCTCCACGAAGGAATAAAGGCCGTCGCCGACTGGATGAAGACCAGCCATCTGAAGCTGAACTCTGACAAGACGGAGGTCCTCCTCTTCAGCTCCAACTCTTCAACCTGGGACGACTCCTGGTGGTTGACGGCACTGGGGGCAGCCCCGACACCCACCGCCCACGCACGCAAGCTGGGAATCATCCTCGACTCAACGCTCTCTATGACCAAGCAAGGCAACGCCGTCTCCTCCTCCTGCTTCAACACTCTCTGCATGCTCCGCAAGATCTACGGATGGATCCCGACAGATGCAAGAAAGACAGTCACCCAGGCCCCCGTCAGCAGCAGACTCGACTAAAGAAACGCACTCTACACGTGAGCCCCGACCAAGCTCAACAAACGACTACGACGTATTCAAAATGCTTCTGCACGAATGATCCTTGATGTACCACGCCACGGTCACATCACCCCCCACCTGAGAAACCTGCACTGGCTCCCCGTCAACAAGAGGATATCCTTCAAGCTCCTCATCCACGCACACAAGGCACTCCACAAGACCGGCCCAGCCTACCTCAACAGACAGCTCTCCTTCTACTTCCTTAACCACCAGCTCCGCTCTGCCGACCTCTTACTCACCACCGTCCCGCACATCCAAAGAACAACCACCGGTGAGAGATCCTTCTCCCACCTCGCTGCCAAGACATGGAATACCCTCCCACCGAACCTACGACAGACGCAAGACCTGCTGACCTTCAGGAGGGTACTCAAGACCTGGCTGTTTGATCAGTAGCGCCCCCCCCCCCCAGCGCCTTCAGACCTTCACAGGTATGTAGTGCACTTTACAAATGATTGATTGATTGATTGATTGATGTGACTCTGTGATAGAATAAGCACACATGTCCAAAATACACCAAAATGTGGTCCTCATTGTGTTGGATAAAAACACACAATTGTGACACACATCTTTATACAATCCTCATTGTGATGGGAAAAACACCAATCTCTGTAATAGGCAGCATAATATTTCTTGTGACAGATAAAGGCACACAAACCTGTTGTACACAATTTAATATGGTTCTTAGTTACACCACTGCCTATAGGACCGTAGGTCACATTTAAATAGGAGCTATTGTAAAGCACCAAAGAGCACAATCTTGTGACACACAGTATGAAATGGTTTTCAGTGTCCAGAACAAACGTTCATATGCTTGAAACATATAAAGTTGTGGCAGTGTGTATTACATGTTTAAAATGGCAGCACAAAACTGTAACATGCGTCATGATGTGCTACTTTTTGCAATGGATAAAAGCTCACATGCTATACACGTGGTCACATGAATTGCATAACACAATGCAGTCTTCATTGTGATGGATGAAAATATGTGTGAGATGTTGTTTTCAGAGTGAGGTGTTATAGCGCAGAGTTAAAACACGCACTGTGATGTAATTCATATTCATTGACAACAGAGGGGACCAGTCTCTCACAGGAATGCACATGCAATGAGGAACAGGTTTGTTTCTATTAGGTATCTTAAGACATCAGGTGCTCGATGCACGTGATGAACTCAAATGAATTTGTAACTGTGTCACAAGGTCGAGGATGACTTATTGGAGGAGATTCCATACTCCCCGGTGACTATGGTGAAAGAGGCACTCTTCCTCTATGTACAGGATTTTTCTCCGGTCTGTCCCTTTAAGGAACAGGACTCTGACACCCAAGAAGAAGGCGGTCAGCAAGTCCGGATGACGTCTCTGCCCCCTGACCAATGGGGAGAGAGAACCCCGCTTATGAAAGCGGAAATGGATGTTGGAACGGATGCTGAGGAAGAAGTGAGACCTAAAGAAAGCGGAGAGAGCCAGGTGAACCAGAGCGCGTGATGGAGAAATGGGACCTCATCGCCTGCAACAAGTGGGGAGGTAACCCCTGCAGAGGAGGAGTCGCCAGGAGGCCAACCGTTTCACGCTTCACTCTGCCACGCTCTAGGAGGAATGTGGCTGAACAAGGTACAGTCCGGCTGCGGGCTGCTCACGGGCACTGGGCTGGAAGGCAGCAAAGTAAGTAAAGGACACACCTCTGCTAACCGGACTACACTTGGTGGTGGTGGCTTCTTTGAGTGTGGTGATACTCCCTGCACTGGCCCTCTACACTTCTACATATTGTCGATGTCCCGACGTTCACCAGTGGTTTTCTGACCGAGGAACATACGAGTCCATGACTGACCTGGTGGCCTCATAAGAGGAAGAACGGAAGCAGTATTCATACCTAACCTCTACTAGCTGTGTAAACAGACGAACTCGGACGTGAAAAATAAAAACATATTCAAACCATACCTAATAAAAGGGATAAAAGAACCAAGTCGCACGTTGATTCCTTCCGGGGCTTAACCCCTTACTTGACGACCTGGTGACAAAAATATAATGTAATATAATCTTATTTGTGATTGAAAGAAGTTTATTCTTGGCAACAGTAGTTTAGATAATAGCACATCTCTGCAACAGGCCTAGTGGTGTCGTCCTCGCAGTGCTAGGAAAAAGCTCAGGGCCCTTATTTATGAGGCCTTGCGTCAGTTTTGCGCCGCCGGTGCGTCACTTTTTGTGACGCACCAGCGGCATATAAAATGCGCCTTGTTGCGCCATATTTAAAAAGTGACGCATCTAGGTAGATGCGTCACTTTTTAAACTCCTGCGCCACATTATATCTGCGTCAGGTATAATGTATGCAGAGGGGGCGTTCCCCCACTAAAAGCCTCGCAATAGTGACGCAGTGAAATCTATGAGATTTCACTGCGTCACTTTTAGGATGCTGTTGCGTCAAAATCTTGCGCCTGCCTCACAGCAGGCGTAAGACTGACGCAAGCCCTTTCACATAGGGCTTTCCCCATGTGAAAGGACGCATTGCTGGAGTTGCATCACTTTTGTGACACACTTCAGCAATGCGTTTCTTTTGCGCTTACAGATGCGTCAGAAATACTGACGTATCTGTAACTCCTTGCGACATGATGCGTCATACATTAAATATGACGCATCATTGGTGTCACAAGGAGTGCGCAGTGAAAAGTGACGCATCGCTGTTTTCATGCAGCGATGCGTCACTTTTCATAAATGAGGCCCCAGATATGTAACACACAACATCATACAATCCTCGTTGCGATGGATAAAAACAAACAATTGTGATGCACACCAAGACTTGATTTAAAGTATAATAGTAGCTCACTTACATAACTCCCCAAAACACCTGTAACATTCCAAGCTATGGTCATTGCGCAGGGTATGAGCAATCCACTGGAAAGATTGTGATTGTGACCCTGCTGTGATTCATGTAGACAAACACCTTTATACCCCTTCATCATTGGCTCAATTCCCAAAACCAAGTGCTTTGTTTAGTATCATCATTTTGGATTACAGAGCAAGCTGCTTTTTAATTCACAAAGGTTGTCTTGTGGACTATTAGCTTATAGCTACAGAGGATATATTTCAAGGAGTAGGTTTCATTTTCTTTTGAGAATTCCATTTTCCCTTGAACAAGTTTACATGCTTACATTTCTGAAAATATTACAAAGCAAGTAGAAGTAATAACATTTGAAAAACATTTTCCCCTGTCAAGTAACACTTCAGCTATGCCATCTACAATTTTTAGTCTGATTCCTTTCACTTTCCATCCTGGAAACAGATTTAATCCGGCACTTGTAGAAGTGAATCTCAGATTGTTCCCTGGGTGGGAATGGGGACAGTTACAAAGTAACACATTTGGAGGCACACAACTAGTTTGCAGAGCAACAAAGCCCTGTGAAGATCACTTTCCACACACACAAAAATGTTTGCTCACATTCAATAGTCATCTTTTTCCAAGTGTACATATATGCTTGTTCACATTAGCCTCTGTGCTTTTTTGTGATGGATCGTTCGATGGATGATGCATGTCCTATGGACCAGGTTGTATAGAGCCGTCATTGTGATGGATAAGTGCATGCATTTCCAAAGTACAATACAATATAGTTTTTTTTGTTACTCAAGGTCATACACTTTACTAATATACAGCATAATGTTATACATGCTTCCTGTTAAAGGAATAGGTGATAACACTAATTCACATTAATGTGGTACTTTTAATGACGGCTAAATTAACATGAACTTGTTCAATACAATATGATGTTACTCTGTGATGGAAGAAGCACACTTGTCTAAAATGCACCAAAATGTGTCCTCATTGTGTTGGATAAAAACACACAGTTGTGACACACATCTTGATACGGTCCTCATTGTGATGGATAAAAACACTAACCTCTGTAATAGGCAGCATATTATTTCCTGTGGCAGATAAAGGCACACAACATTAGCCCTTGGGATTTTTTGTGATGGTGATAAATTCATGTCCTATGGACCAGGCCTGCATAGAGCAGTCAGTGTGATGGTAAAATGCATTAATTTCCAAGATAAAATACAATATAGTTTTCTGAGTTACCTAAGATCATACATATGACAACTAAACAGCATATTGTTAAAGCATCTTACTGTTAAAGGAGCTTTCTGTTAAAGGAATATGCGAAAACACTAAATCACATTAATGTGGTATTTTTAATGATAGCTACATTATCATGAACTTGCTCAATGCAACATGATATTTCTCTGTGATAGAAGCACACATGGCTAAAATGCCCCAAAATATGGTCCTCATTGCATTGGATAAAAGCATGCAATTGTGACACACATCTTGATAAGGTCCTCATTGTGATGGATAAAAACACCAACCTCTCTAATAGGCAGCATATTTCCTCTGGCAGACATTCAAACCTGTCTCACACAATTTAATATGGTCCTCAGTTTAACCCTTAAAGTGCACATAGGAGCATAATCTCAATATCTCAACACAATTCTGTAACATGCGTCATGATGTGCCCTTTTTTGCAATACATTAAAGCTCACATGCTATACACATGGTCCCATGAATATTCGCCTACCATGATGTAGTCCTCATTCTGATGCATAAAAACATGCATGTGATTTTTTTCTTTCAGAGTGCAGTGTAATAGCACACAGAGTTAAAACATGCAGTGTGATGCTGTTATGAGTTTGATGGACTACTATTCATAAACAATTCATATTTACTGACACCAGAGGGGAACAGTCTCTCACTGGAATGCAGTCTTAATGAGGAACAGGTCTGTGTCTATGAAGTATCTTAAGGCAGTCTTATGATCGTATGCAAGCACATCACAAATTCTCTGCAATGAATTACAAATGAAGAGGTAAACCATCAGGCAGTTTTAGTGCACCTCATGATATTGCCCTCTTGGTGATGGTTAACCCCTTCCATGCTCATGACGAACCCCAGCCGTCATGCACTACGGTGCTCGTGTGCTGATGACGGCTGGGGTTCGTCACGGCCCGCCCCTGTTCATGCTGTTTACAGCACACCAGGGGAATCGCGGCCACATCGAAGGGGTTAAAGCAGGCACATCTTTGTAAAAAGGTGCATGAGATTGTCCTCTGTTATACATAGATACTGTCTCATATTACTAACAGAATTCATGATGTGCTACTTAATGTGATGTATCAAGGCAAACAATCTTGTAACACTTAAAGGCATCTAGTGATCATTGTACTTAATAAACCCACATTAATTTGTAATATACAATGTAATATAATCCTATATGTGATGGAAAGAAGTTCATTCTTGGTAACAGTAGTTTAGAAAATAGCACAACTCTGCAACAGGCCTAGTGGTGTCGTCCTCGCAGTGCTAGGAAAAAGCTCAGATATGTAACACACAGTATCATACGGTCCTCGTTGCGATGGATAAAAACAAGCAATTGTGATGCACACCAACACTTGATTCAAAGTATAATAGTAGCTCACTTATATAACACCCCAAAACCCCTGTAACATTCCAAGCTATGGTCATTGTGCAGGGTATGAGCAAAGCACTGGAAAGATTGTGATTGTGACCCTGCTGTGATTCATGTAGACAAAAAGCTTCATACCCTTTAATCATTGGCTCTATTCACAACACCAAGTGCTTCGTTTATTATCATCATTTTGGATACAGAGCAAGCTGCTTTTTAATTCACAAAGGTTGTCTTGTTGACTGTTAGCTTATAGCTAAGGAGGATGTATTTCAAGGAGTAGCCTTCATTTTCTTTTGAGAATTCCATTTTCCTTTGAACACGTTTACATGCTTACATTTCTGGAAATATTACAAAGCACGTAGAAGTAATAACATTTGAAAAACATTTTCCCCTGTCAAGGAATCCCTTCACCTATGCCATCTCCAATTTTTAGTCTGATTCCTTTCACTTTCCATCCTGGAAACAGATTTAATCCGGCACTTGTTAGAAGTGAATCTCAGATTGTTCCCTGGGTGGGAATAGGCTCAAGAATTGTTTGTGGACAGTTACATAGGAACACATTTGGAGGCACACAAATACTTTACAGAGCAACAAAGCCCTATGAAGATCACTATCCACACACAAAATATGTTTGCTCACATTCAATAGTCATCTTTTTCCAAGTGTACATATGTACTTGTTCACATTAGCCTCTGTGCTTTTTTGTGATTGATTGTTCGATGGATGATGCATGTCCTATGGACCAGGCTGTATAGGGCCGTCATTGTGAGTGATAAGTGCACGCATTTCCAAGGTACAATACAATATACTTTTTTTAGTTACTCAAGTCATACACTTTATTAATACACAGCATAATATTATAGATCCTTTCTGTTAAAGGAATAAGTGATAACACTAATTCACATTAATGTGGTACTTTCAATGATGGCTAAATTAACATGAACTTGTTCAATACAATATGATGTTACTCTGTGATGGAAGAGGCACACGTGTCTAAAATGCACCAAAATGTGTCCTCATTGTGTTTGATAAAAATACACAGTTGTGACACACATCTTGATATGGTCCTCATTGCAATGGATAAAAGCACTAACCTCTGTAATAGGCAGCATAATATTTCCTGTGGCAGATAAAGGCACACAACATTAACCCTTGGGATTTTTTGTGATGTAGATAAATTCATGTCCTATGAACCAGGTCTGCATAGAGCCGTCAGTGTGATGGAAAAGTGCATTCATTTCCAAGATGAAATACAATATAGTTTTTTGAGTTACCTAAGATCATACACACTACAACTAAACAGCATAACGTTAAACCATCTTACTGTTAAAGGAGCTTTCTGTTAAAGGAATATGCGAAAACACAAAATCACATTAATGTTGTATTTTTAATGATAGCTACATTATCATGAACTTGCTCAATGCAACATGATATTCCTCTGTGATACAAGAAGCACACATGCCTAAAATGCCCCAAAATATGGTCCTCATTGCGTTGGATAAAAACATACAATTGTGACACACATCTTGATATGGTCCTCATTGTGATGGATAAAAACACCAACCTCTCCAATAGGCAGCATATTTCCCCAGGCAGACAAATGCACACAAACCTGTCTCACACAATGTAATATGATCCTCAGTTTAACCTATAAAGTGCACATAGGAGCATAATCCCCATATATATAGGAGCAATTGCAAAGCATAACGGAGAACAATGTTGTGACACACAATATGAAGTTGTTTTTAGTGTCCTGAACAGATGTTCATATGATTGATACACTTATAAAGTTGTGGCAGGGTCTATAATATGTTAAAAATCTCAACACAATTCTGTAACATGCGCCATGATGTGCCCTTTTTTGCATTACATAAAAGCTTACACGCTATACACATGGTCACATGAATTGCCTACCACAATGTAGTCGTCATTCAGATGGATAACAACACTGTTGTGTTTTTGTTTTAGAGTACAGTGTAATAGCACACCGAGTTAAAAACATGCAGTGTGATGCTATAATGAGTTTGATGGACTACAGTTCTTAAACAATTCATATTTATTGACACCAGGGAGGACCAGTCTCTCACTGGAATGCAGGCTTAATGAGGAACAGGTCTGTTTCTATGAAGTATCTTAAGGCAGCCTTATGATGCTAGGCAAGCACATCACAAATTCTCTGCAATGAATTACAAATGAAGAGGTAAACCAACATGCAGTTTTAGTGCACTGCATGATATTGCCCCACTGGTGATGGTTAAGCATGCACATCTTTGTAAAACACTGTATGAGATTGTCTTTTGTTATACATAGATATTGTCTCATATTACTAACAGACAGTATGATGTGCTCCTTAATGTGATGTATCAAGGCAAACAATCGTGTAACACTTCAAGGCATCTAGTGATCATTGCACTTAATACACCCAAATTAATTTGTAACATACAATGTAGTATAATTCTATTTGTGATGGAAATAATTTCATTCTTGGTAACAATAGCTTAGATAATAGCACAACTTTGCAACAGACCTAGTGGGGTGGTCCTCACAGTGATATACAAAAGCTCAGATGTATAACACACATCATATGGTCCTCGTTGTGATGGATACAAACAAACAATTGTGATGCACACCAAGACTCGATTCAAAGTATAATAGTAGCTCACTTATATAAAACCCCAAAACACCTGTAACATTCCAAGCTATGGTCATTGTGCAGGGTATGAGCAAACCACTGGAAAGATTGTGATTGTGACCCTGCTGTGATTCATATAGACAAACACCTTTTATACTCCTTTATCATTTACTGGAGAAGCGTGGCTCAATGGTTAGAGCGGCAGACCCTGATGCAGAGGTCTGGCCCGGCACCAGGGTTCAATTCCCGCCTCGGCGGTTCTTGGACTCAATTTCCCCGGACCTGATAATTCTTGCCTCGGTGCCTAGTCTAATCATGGGTCCCACTCTGTGACTCTGGGCAATAGCTTGCTTAATCTCCACAACGGCCCTAGCAGTGCTTGGATGCCTGGCTTCACCTTGGGGGTGCCCAGGAGTAGACATTTCACAGGAATGCCGGGATGGGTTCCACAGCGGTATGAATACAGCGCTATGAGGCCTCTGGGTACGAGTGTGCTATATAAATACTATACATTTACATTTACATTTACTCAATTCACTACACCAAGTGCTACATTTATTATAATTTTGGATTACATGAGCAAGCTGCTTTTTAATTCACAAAGGTTGCCTTGGGGACAGTTAGCATACAGCTACAGAGGATGTATTTCAAGGGAAAGTCTTCATTTTCTTTTGAGAATTCCATTTTCCCTTGAACAAGTTTGCATGCTTAGATTTTGGGAAATATTCTGAAGCAAGTAGAAGTAATAACATTTTAAAAACATTTTTCCCTATGGAATAATCTCTTCATCTATGCTATTTCCAATTTTTAGTCTGATTGCTTCCACTTCCAACCCTGGAAACAGATTTAATCTAGCACGTGTTAGAAGTGAATATCAGATTGTTCCCTGGGTTGGAATGGGCTGAAGAAATGTTTGTGGACAGTTACAAAGTAGCACATTTGCAGGCACACAAATACTTTGCAGAACAACAAGGCCCTCTGAAATTCACTAACCCTACACACAGAAGTATTTACTCACATTCACTAGTCATCTTTTTGCAAGTGTAAATGTATACCTGTGCACATTAGCACCTGTGCTTTTTTATGATGGTCGATTGGCTGGATGATGCATGTCCTAGGGACCAGGCCTGTATAGAGCCCTCATTGTGATGTATGAGTGCACACATTTCCAAGATACAATACAATATAGATTCTTTTAGTTACTTAAGATCATACACATTACCAATACACAGCATAATGTCATAGGAGTTTTCTGTTAAAGGAATATGTGATAACACTAATTCACATTAATGTCGTACTTTTAATGATGGCTAAATTAACATGAACTTGTTCAATTCAACATGATGTGACTGTGTGATAGAAGAAGCCCACTTGTCTAAACTGCACAAAAATGTGTCCTCATTCTGTTGGATAAAAACACACAGTTGTTATACACATCTTGATACAGTCCTCATTGTGATGGATAAAAACGCTTTACTAATACCCAACATAATGTTAAAGAAGCTTACTGTTAATGGAGCTTACTGTTAAAGGAATGTGCAATAAAACTAAATCACAATAATGTAGTACTTCTAATTAAGCTACATTAGCATGAACTTGTTCAATATCACATGATGTGACTCTGTGATAGCAGAAGCACACATGTCTAAAATGAACCAAAGTGTGGTCCTCATTGTGTTGGATAAAAACACACAATTATGACACACATCTTGATACAGTCTTCATTGTGATAGATAAAAACGCCAACCTCTGTAATAGGCACCACAATATTACTTGTGGCAGATAAAGGTACACAAACCTGTCTCACACAATTTAACATGGTCCTCAGTAAGCCACCTTTATATAGGAGCAATTGTAAAGCATAAAAGAGCACCTTCTTGTGATACACAAAATATGAAATGGTTTTCAGTGTCCAGAAGAAAGGTTCATATGCTTGATACACATGTAAAGTTGTGGCAGTGTCTACTACATGTTAGAAACACAAAATAAAACTTTAACATGTGCTTTGCTATGCTCCTTTTTGCAATGTATAAAACCTCACAATTTACACACATGGTCCTCTGAATTGCATACCACAATGTAGTCCTCATTTTGATGGATAAAAACATGCAAGAGTTTTTTTTCATCAGAGTGTGGTGTAATATCACAGAGAGTTAAAACATGCACTGTGATGTCGTTATGACACCAGATGGGACGGACCAATCTCACATGAATACAGTTGTAATGAGGAATTGGTCTATGTCTATTAAGAATGCTACGGTAGCCTTGTTATTGTATGCCAGCACATCACAAAGTCTCTGCGATTAATTACAAATGAAGAAATAAACCAACATGCAGCTGTAGTGCACTGCATGATATTGCCCTCCTGGTGATATTTAAAACATGCACATCCATGTAAAACTATATGAAATTGCCTTCTATGATAAATAGACAATCTCTCATGTTGTAACAGATAGCACGATGTGCTCCTTAATGTGATGTATCAAAACAAGCGATCTTGAAACATGTCATGGCATCTAGTGCTCATTGCACTTGATAAACCCAAATTAATGTGTTACATACAATGAGATATATTCCTATTTGTTATGGAAAGAAGTTAATTCTTGGTAACAGTACTTTAGGTCCTAGCACAATTTTGCAACAGACCTAGTGGGGTGGTCATCACAGTGATAGGAAAAGCTCAGTTGTGTAACACACAACATCATGTGGTCCTCATTATGATGGATAAAATCAAACTGCTGTGATGCACACCATGACTTGATCCAAAGTATGATAATAGTAGCTCACATATATAACATACCAACACACCTGTAACACTCAAAGCTATGGTCATTTTACAGGGCAGGAGAAAACCACTGGCAAGATTGTGATTGTGACCCTGCTGGTTCTTTTTTTTTTAAGGTTTCCAAAGAAAGTTTTATTCGGCTGACGCGTTTCAACCAAACTGGTCTTTCTCAAAGCCAATACATACGTGGTGATTATACCATATCACCTATAAACACCAAGCTCACATATGAGTAAACATAGTGAAAAGACTTTGTTGGACCTTGTACGATGCCTAGAACCTTTGGAAGAAAGCCTGGCATTAATAGGTCTAGGCAGCGTAATTAAATTAACACAAGTGCATGATTTACCTTATGCTTTCACATGATCACAAAATATATAGGGTCATCAAAAATATATATAAATATTTATCTTAATAACAGATAAGCATTTAAGTTCTACTAAGTTTCTAAACTTGCAAAATTAATGAAAAGCGCATACTCGACACGGGTACATTGAGAAACGCCACCCGAAAATAACAAATCCAATGCCTGTCATTGCGCAGCCGCCACGCCGCCCCGCAACCATGACCCTGCTGTGATTCATGATGCTTTTTCAATAAAGGATTTAATAGCGCACAATGTTGCAATATGAAATGTGATATAATCATTTTAATGGACTAAACTATCAAAAACAACTCCTGCTTATCAGCACCTAAGAGGAACAATCTCTGTCAGGAGTGCACTCAGAATTGGATACAGTTCTATCAAGCATCTTAAGGAAGCCTTATGAAATTTTTGTGCAGTGTAATGCCGGCGGTGGGGATTGCGAGTCTTTCAATGAAGGGCTCAGCTCCTTCAATTATGTATAAGTTCCCGATCGAGTTCCTCCTCTGCTGCATCGTCTCTCCCTGGTATGCCAACAATGCAGAAGTCATTGAAATACTTGTGTTCCCCGCCACTGGCATTACACTGCACAAAAATGTCAATGCATCACGGGTTCTGCCAGAAATCATTCGCTTCACATATTATTATTATTATTATTAATAATGATATTTCTAAAGTGTGAACAAAGGCCCATGGGCGTCTCGGCGCTAAGATATCTGTAATATTTAACCTGAGAGGGGGGAACTGAGTCTAGTGATTAAAGAGCCAGGTCTTAAGTTGCTTACGAAAGGACCAGAGGGAAGGACTGGCTTTAATCAAATGGGGCAGTGTGTTCCACAATTTTGGAGCTGACACCAGGAATCTTCTGTCACCCCATGAAACAGTTTTGGTCCGAGGAACCACAAGATCAATTAGACTTGAAGAACGTAGTGTTCTGGACGGACAATAGGGAATCAGATTTTGGACAAGATATGCTGGTCCCATATTATGCAAGGCCTTGTACACAATACAGAGAGTTTTGAATTTTATTCTGTTTCTGATGGGTAACCAGTGTAACTCTCTGATTGTGTCCGAGGCGGATTGATATTTGGGAATTTTCCCAGTAGCCTGGCAGCTGAGTTTTGTATAATTTGCATTTTGTTTAAAACTCCTTCTTGTGCATTGAGGAATAAAGCGTTGCAGTAATCCAAGGTGGACAATACAAGGGAAGTAACCAGGGTTTTACCAGCTGTATCAGGAAGAAAGGGGAGGATTTTTTTGATGAGTCTTAGTTTGTGGAAGGCTGAGGAGGTGATCTGGTTAGCGTGTGGATGAAAAGTGAGGCGGTTATCAAAAATGACTCCCAGGTTCCTCACCTTACTGACAGGCTCGGGAGGTGAGCCTAATGAGGATGGCCACCAATTGGATGACCATTCCGGAGTCAGCGGTCCGAAGATGACTACTTCCGTCTTGTCAGAATTTAATTTTAGGCAATTGGAAGCCATCCAGCTCCCAATTGCTACCATGCCTGATTTAAGATCTTCCGCTATTTTATGGCCGTTTTTCTTAATGGCAAGGACCAACTGTGTGTCATCTGCATAGGTAGTAAGGCTCATCCCATGTGCACGAATAACATTGGCTAAGTCCGACACATAGATGTTGAAAAGTGTCGGACTTAGGGATGAGCCTTGAGGTACTCCACATGGCAGGGACAAGGTGGAAGAGTGAAAGGGTCCCATTGTGACCACCTGGGTTCTATTGGCCAGAAAAGAGGCCAGAAGTTTACTGGCATTTTCCTGGACACCCATGTTTTCGACACGGTCGATCAACGTAGCATGATCGACAGTGTCGAAGGCTGCCGATAAATCAAGCAGTATCAAGACTGCTGTACCCCCAGCATCGCGGATGGATCTAATATCATCCGCCGCTTTGATCAGAGCCGTCTCCGTCCCATGCAATTGGCGGAAGCCAAACTGTGATTCATCAAGTAAATGATGTTGCTCTAAGAATGCGGAGAGTTGTTGATTCAGAGCTTTTTCCGTTTTTTTAGCCAGTACTGGTAGGCTGGCAATAGGTCGATAGCTCTTAGGTTCTTTCATGTCGAGATGTGGCTTATTTAAGAGTGGTTTAATGAGGGTTTTTTTAGAATATCAGGGTAAGTGCCTGTACTAAACATGGCGTTGCAGATAGAGGGGATGGCAGGAAGAACCATTTCAATAACAGGTAGCAGTACTTTAAATGGACAGGGGTCAAGAGCAGAACCTGATCTAATGGTGGATATAATATCAGCAATCTAGGAACTAGAAATTTCTGCGAACTGAGAGAGGATCGGTCCAGTATGGGCGGCGGTCGACAAGTTGGGAGGGAGTTTGGTTTTATTAGCAAAGTCAGAATAGATGTCGTTGACTTTACTAAAGAAGAAGCTGGCTATGGCGTCACAGAGGGGTTGTGAGGGAGGTGGAGTCAGGTTTGTGGAGTATCCTGCTAGCTGCTTAGTAGTTTTGTACAGAGCTTTATTGGAGTTTTTGGCCATTTCGATTCTAACGCTAAAGAATTTTTTCTTGGCCTCATTAATCATAGTTTTATATTTGGCTACAGTTTCTTTATACTTAATTTTGGCTTCTACAGAGTAGTCTTTCCTCCAGTGCCTCTCCTTATTCCTACACTGTTGTTTTTGTTCTCTTAAGGCCTCCGAATACCAGGGGGCCGACGGGGTAGATCTATTGCGAGACCGTTGTTTAACCGGGGCCAGGGAGGATGCCGCCGAGCCCACCCACTCATAGAATTGGGAGGTGGCGGTGTTAGGGTCGGTTGATAGAGGGGGAGTGGATTTGGTTAAGAGAGTTTTCAGGCTGGAACTATCAATGTCATTCCACGCCTGGAAGGACTGTTGAGAGTTGGATGGTAGTGTGGAGGCACCAATGTCTTGAATGGTTAGTGACGCCATGATGGCATGGTGGTCTGACCAAGTAACTGGAAGGATTTGAGAGACTTGTAAATCCTGTGAGTTGGTAAAAATGCCATCCAATATATGGCCCCCGTCATGTGTGGATGATTTGACCAACAATGGGAGACCAAAGGTGGTCATATCTCCTAGAAGCGCAGCAGTATCTTTGTCCTCTGTTTTGTCAAAATGAAAGTTAAAATCACCGAGGACAGTGAGGGAACTATCAAGGGCTGAAGATTCCAGAATGGGCCTGAGGTCGGAAATGAATCCGGTCCTTGATCCTGGTGGAGGATACAAAAGGATCCCATTAAAGTTATAGGAGGGAGTCAGTTTGATAGAAAATTGCAGAGCTTCACAGGATGGTAGTGAGATCATGTTGGTTCTGGCGATAAAAGTGTCGCGTAAAATGACGGCAATCCCACCACCTTTCTTGCGTTGTCTGTCCAGTCTATGGATGGAAAAGCCTTTTGGAGCTGCAATCACTATATCTGGATCGGACGAACTATCCATCCAAGTTTCTGTCATAAATAGTAAGTCTAAACTATTGTCCTCCATCAGGTCGGCTATGTCCTGTCGGTGTTTCCCGAGCGAGCGGACATTAATAAGGGCAAGTGAAAAAGATTTGGGTGATTTATACTTGGTGGTGGGGGGAGGATTTAGATAAAGGGGTATCTGTGATTTACAACAGGGACAGAGTACATAGGATGTACATCATACATGAGGAGAAGAACCATGTGAGGCCCCCATGAGAACCATTCACAAAGCTACAGCTTGAAAGCCATTAACAAGTCCCCCCTGTCATCATCTAATTATTTTGAAGCGTGAATATCATATTGAAGCACCAGCAACCGCCGCAGTCATTTCTGGACACAACAAGAGAAAAAGGACCACACCCCTTGAGTTCATAAGGCATCATCACCCGTGAGAATTCCCTCACCTCAAATGTGAATGACCAAGTCCTGGTCCTGAGGAGAACCCTGAAATCAAATAGGGTTCTGAAATGTGTCGACCCCACCCAGCCAGCAATAATCACCACCAACCAACCGACCCATACCGAGTACAAACAGGACATTTAGGCCTGGTGTAACTGTTTAACTGCTTCGCTGGTTATGGCAGGTGTATGTAGTGAAACACATAACTGAATTGTACCGCCATTGTTCTTAATGTTAAAATAAGGACTGGTCTATTGTTTTGTCATGTTTACTCATTTCCTAAGTATTTGTTATATGTCCAAAGTACTGTCACCATTGTGTTGTTGATATATGTTGGTACTAATTGTTCTTCTTTAAGACATGAAAGAAATATCCATCTTGTTTGTTCCACAAATAAATGAACAAATAACAAGTGTAAGGAAAACAATAGAACTACTTGAGAATCTAAGGTGGTTATTTATGAATGTATTTATTCAAAAACGTATGTCCGGACCTTTTTCTTGTTTCCAACTTTCTAAAAAGTGGCATTTTTAAAATTGAGGATTGAAATATGAATTTACCATTCAAGATGGTTTTAAATTACTCTGATACCATTTATGACTTTCCTACCTGCTCCCAATAAAAAATTAACACTTATTAAATGTAATAAGGTACCCAATGGTATGCTATGAAAGAGGCAGGCCTTGCAATAGTGACTACCAGGACATGTCAGATTAAAAACTACATGTCCAACTTTTTTAAGTAAACTGCACCTTGCTCTATGTGCTTTTGAGGGCCTACCCTATAGGTGACTTATATGTACTCAACAGAATGGTTTACGCTTGGTAAAAGGTTTATTTTGACAGGTGGAAATGGCAGTTTAAAATTGCACCCGCAAGCTGCAGTGGCAGACCAGGGACAGGTTAAAAAAAAGTCCACTTAAGTGCGTGGCTCAAAAAGTGCTGTAGGGACACTAATAGCATTTAATTTACAGGCCGTGGGTGTACATGCAATATTACTTTACTAGGTACTTGCAAATAAATTAAATGTGACAATGGGGTCTGTAGCCCAATTCTATCATGTTTTAGGGAATGTGAATAAGCAGTTTAGCACTGGTTACCAGTCCTAAGGCCAAAAAAAGCAAATTCAGAAATATAGTGGGGGTGAAGGCAATCAGCTTTGGGGACGACCACCCTAAGGCTGACTGGTCTAGCAAGCATTGACTTGTAACACACTCCATAATATTTTTCTCCTGGTAATGTTTAAAGCATGCACAACCCTGCAATACACAGTATGAAAATGTCCTCTGTGATGAATAGGCACCCGCTCATATTACTAACAAACACCATGATGTGGCCCTCAATGTGATGTATCAAAGAACAAAATCTCGTAGCATGCCATATTATCTGTTTCTCAGTGTGAATGGTAAAACCACATGCAATTGTAATATACTAGGTGATATAGTCCTTATTGAATAGAAAATTAATTCATGCTTGATAACAGTAGCTTTGATAACAGCACAAATTTGCATCAGACCTAATGGTGAGGTAATTGCTATGAGAATAGGGTCAGATGTTTAACACACAATATCATATGGTCCTCGTTGTGATGGATAACAGATCACACTTTTTTGACACACACTAAGATATGATCCATATGATGGCAATAGAAGCACAGACATATCAGGCACCTAAACATGTGTAAAACCCATAGCTACAGAAAGACAAACACCTATGTATCCCCATTTTAAAGATCAAAATAGGTTCAGCTCTACTCTTGCCTTCCAGGTCTTATTTGAGCGACCTCAAGTTTTTATGTTGAAGTTGACGTTTAACCAGCTTTTCACAATTTATGGACAGAATTTACTTACAAATTGTCAAATGCCATAATTAGAGTTGGATGAATGGGATACACCTTCACAAACGAGATGGAGATCCCGTCTGCAGTTTTACAAGTGCTACAATGCCTAATCCGGGCCCTACATTTTTTACCACTTTAAGAATATAGCACATGTGGCTGGAAACTGAAAAGCAGCTCTTCAAAATGTTCAAAATACCAACTGAATTGAGGATGCAGAACTACACAAATTCAAAGGGAAACACAGTGAAAAGATGGATATTTTAGCAGTTAGGAACTATTTTTTAAAGGTATTGTCTAAATAATACACTATTTGAAATCCAGTATGGTCAGTTAAATATACGCTGGATGAAATAAGAAAGCAGTGTTTGCTAAATGCATATGTATTCTGCAATAAATTGTCAGTCACATACGAAAGGGATCCAAATAAAGGCTGTTTTTTTGACAAATATATACTGTACCAAATAGGAAGACACTATATGTAAAATATAATCTGGTCCTCATAAACAGCCTTGTATAAAAACACACACCGGTCCTCATAAAGCTGTTTGCTGTCTTTATGTAGTGTGTAAAAATGGTCTTCATAACTCTTGGATACGGGACAAATGCGGTCCTCATAAGGGGGTTATGTCAGAAAGTCTCAAAACTATTCCCATAATCGTTTTTTAAAATCTGATATAACTTTCATACTGTCATTATAGTATAAACATAAAATGTATGATCATTTTGATTCTCTGATGATCAGAAAGGGTGGCCCTCATAATGTAGGTTTTTTTCACTGGTCTTCATAGAGTGATATAAACATGTATGTGTGTGTGTGTGTGTGTGTGTGTGGGTGTATGTGTGTGTGTTTATGTGCGTGTGTGTATGCATGGGTGTGTGTATGTGTGTGTGTGTGTGTGTGTGTGTGTGTGTGTGTGTGTGTGTGTGTGTGTGTGTGTGTATGCATGCGTCTGTGCGTGTGTGTCTTTGGGCTCTGTGGTTTTGTGATTTCTAGTTGCTTTACGCATTTCCTTTCTTCCTTATCCATCATTTTCTTCATATAGTCTAATGCTTAAAATCTCCATTTCACTGCATGCTCCTTGCTAGGCAGAGGTAAGCCTTGAGCCAGTACTTGAAGACGGATAATACTCATTCGAGGAAAGCCTTGGTGAGGTTCTGCCACTTTAGCCTCATAAAATTGAAGCACTGCTTTTATGATTGAGTGACTAAGAAAAGTGACGGGTCCGTCTTGTTGACAGTCTCTGTCTTACCATTCTATAGGTTTGTTAGGTTGAGCCTGGGCAGCGCATTCACTGCCCTGTGGGGCATGCTGTTCCTGGGTATGGGTTTTACGCACCGCCCATGTTTTGAAATTTGCTTCCTATTGGCTTCCTCTTACTGTTGTTTATAAATGGTCACTGGTGATTGGTCAATAGGCTTAGTTGTCCCTCCTTTTGGCCTTCCGTTTCCTCCCATGAGGACTGCCCATGTTACCTGCTTTTTTACACATTACGGGGCATATTACCAAGCAATAGCAATAATTATCGCTATTGCTTGGTTAGAGACAAAAATTTACCGCTGAGCTGCGGCAATTTTTATCGCAGATAAACCTTGGTATTACCAAGGTTTATCACAAATGCGATAAAAATCGGCCGCAATGCATGAATATCGCTGAAAAGTCACCGATATTTTTGCATTACCGAGCTAATGCTCTTAGCCATGTCATCCACCTCCCATTGGATAACATGGCTAAGAACTGCTCAGGGGCAGGTGTTAGCTTTTGGAGATATTCGCGCTTAGCGCAAATATCTCCAAAAGTTAGTATTAGGAGATAGCGATGTTAGCAACTGTTTCCAGTCGGTAACATCTTGGCACGCCCACTTTGCATGTCATTAGTGATAAATATCACTGACATGCAAAGCGGGGCCCAAGATGGTCGCTATCTCCTACTAGCTGTCGCTAACTGGCGTTAGCGACAGCTAGGTAATAGGGAGATCATTTTTAAAGCCAAAAAAGCGGAGATAAATCCCCTTGATAATATGCCCCTAGGTTATTTCCCAAACTTCAATAGCACTCTTTTTTTAGGCTGGCCTGCCTCTGCTCTTGTTCCTGCCATGAAACCTTCATGGCTGCTTCGTTTTTTTCCCCCCGTTGTGCCGCTATTACTCTTCCTGTGACCTTCCCTACACCACCACACCCCTCCCAAAACAATGCATGCCTACTCCTATCACTTAACGTTATTCTTAAAATGCTTCTTTCCTTTATGTTGACTAGAAACTGAAATGACTCCCGACATCTACTTATTTAGGAAATGTTAGGGCTATTGAACATTTCTTTTTATATCCCATCGGCGCCTATAAGGCAGAAAAATCCATAGCATACGTTTGCTCCCTAGTGCCATGGCCCACCCCTAACCGCTTCTGGAGACAGGAGACTGCTCCTTATCTCTACGACACCTTCACCACCCCAGCTGACAGCCGCTGACAGGAGGGCTCCTCCGCTGCCTCTCAAACATATTTGAAAAGCAAGTGCCTTGATAAACAGGGTTTTACATTTTATTTTTAAAGGAGGGATACTCATGAAAGCTTTGTGGATGCCTCTTTTTTGGGCTATAGCTGTGTCACTCTTAATCTCCCCATGCCCAGGGCCTTCAGTGTTTATTAACATGCTGGCAGAAATATGGATGCCTACAAGTACAGATGCTGTAAAACACATTTCTATTGCAAAGCCAATAGCTCTAACTCTAAAGAAATTCGAGACCTATTGCATTGTAAATGCTTGTTTTCTGTGGGCACTTAGTTTTGAAGCCGATGCCATTCTCATAGATCTCATTAGAAGCAAGGGGGCCTGAGTTTCTTTTTCTATCTGTGTTGCGAAATAAGGATATTTCTCTGCGTTAAACCTGGGTCTCGGAGGCGATCCATTTTGATGGAATCCCAGGATTACTAACCTTAGTAGATCTGGGATTGGATAAAAAGCCATGTGTGATGCAAGGGAACGCCAAGCTCCACCCATGGAACACCTCCCTGATGCAAGGTAGCGCAAGATCGCACTCGCTCTGCCGGCCCAATTTAGATCTTTGTGGATGGGTTACTCTGTCACAACCGTTATGGATAGGATGTCATAGGATTTATATTTCGGCAGACGGGATATCAATCACCGTTGTGATGGAGTAACCCCTCTGCCAAGATCTAATTCAGGCTCTAAAAGCAGAGGGCACAATCTATCTGACCTCAAATGAAGTCAGGAGTGGCAGCATCCAGCAGATGGGCGCCGGATCCAGATGTGCAGGCAAAGAGGACTTTGCTAGCAAGCAAAGAGACAAAAGTCTGTCTGATATCACACTCCTCATTACATATTTCAATGTTGCGTCATTATATGTTATTATTGGGGTAAATAAATACTGTAACATTATTTCAGAGGGCAGAAGAGTGATTTACATAAACATGTGATAAATCTGCTATGACATTAATTATAGCTTTAATCAATGAACATTTACAAATGTGAAGGGGAACAAATTACACAATCAGCTAAATCCAACGCTACAAACAAGATGGGGTACAAATAGATCATATCAAATAGAGCATCAAGAATTTACTCTGGCCCATAATGAGGTGTAACTTTCTTTGAAACCTTAGAGGTCCTATTAGAACTGAAGAAGACAAGGGGAGAGGTGGAAGATGTGTGGATGAGTTAGAATTGAGCTCTTTGCTGAAGGACTGGGGCAACAAGGTCAGTTTCAGCTGGAGTTAGTCGTTAGCGAGCAAGAGATAAAATAGAGAAAGAGTTTCCCGGTTTTGAGGAAAGTTTTCTCATCAAGTAATCTCATTTGTTGATCTGGGAGATCTTGTTTATTTTACAGCTTGACTTGAATCATATGCAGGAAATGAAGATAACAAGGTTGGTTCTTTGAGCATGGAAGTTATATGGTCCAGTTTGTGGAAGGATTAGTCTTTTGATCAGGAGATACTATAGTTACCGAGCAGAATTAGTCTTAGGATCAGGAGGCGACCTACTCATTCTTTAGGGACATTTATAAAGCGCTGAGTTACACGCACTGGCGTGTCCACGCGCTGAAAAAAAAGTGGGAGAGGCGGCAAGCAGGGAACACAGCTGCCGAGCATGAAGTTACTTAGCATAGAGGTGTGTTTTTAATTTCGCACGGAACCTCGTTTCCTCAGGTTCCAAGCGCAAGTCCACTGGGAGTTTATTCCAGTAGTTTGCCGCTAGGCACCTGAAGGACCTGCCTCCCATGCGAGCTTTCTTCACCCTGGGGATCCTCAGCAGACCCCCACCCGCGGATCTGAGCGCTCGAGCAGGTTCGTAAACTTCAATCAGTTTCCTCAAAGGTCGAGGAGCCTTGCCATTCAGGATCCGGTGACAGGTACAGAGGGCTTTATATTTCACTCTGCTCCTCACAGGAAGCCAGTGTAACTTCTGCAGGGCCACCTTCGAAGGCGCCTTTTTGGGCAGCCTGAGGATCAAGCGTGCTGCCGCATTTTGCAGCACCTGGAGGCGTGCCATGCTTTTCTCTGGTGCCCCCAGGTACAGCAGGTTCCCGTAATCCAACCTGGCGGTCACCAAACCATGTACCAGGGTCTGACGGGCTTCAATCGGGAGAAGGTCCAGGACTTTTCTCAATCTTTTCAGTACCCCAAAGCATCCTCCAACTCATACTCATACTCATATTCATACTCATTGTCGGTGAAATTGCTCCCCCACGCTCATAGCTCCACCATTAAGTGAGGCCTGCCCCTGCACTCTCGAGTGTTGGTGATCGAGGCCATCCTCCACTCGCAGGTTTCCCTGCGCCTCATCCCTGGTGGTCCAGTGGACCTTTATCTCCTACCTCTCACTCCGCTTTTTCAATCGTTTTTTTACCCTCTTTTATTTTTCGCCTTTCAGCACTTTTCTGCATCTCTGCTCTTTTCTGCTATGTTTCTGCTTATTTTCCCTTTTCCTTTATTCCTTATTTCCTCCCTTTACCTTTCCCAGAAGGCGGCTGCCCCACAGCCCCTCGGCCCCTGCATGAGCAGCACGACTCTCCCAATCCAGCACCCCTCCCCGCTCCATCCTCCCAGCTGTCCAGCCCTTCCCGACCCCTACTTAATGGCGGCCGCTGTGGGGACAGGCGAGCAAAGCCACTGACTCATTGTCTCCTTCCTTTCGCTCCACTTTTTCACTCATTTTTTCTACCCTTTTTTATTTTTGACCTTTCTACACTTTTCTGCATTTCTGCTCTTTTCCACTTTATTACTGCTTATTTTCCCTTTTCCTTTACTCCTTATTTCCTCCCTTTATCTTTCCACGCCGCTGCTGCCCTGCGCCCCCTCCCCACAGCACGACCAGCACGACCGGCCCAATCCAGCCCCCCTTCCGAGCTCCCGCCTCCCAGCTGTCCAGCCCTCCCCGACCCCTACTTAATGACGGCCTTTGTGGGGTCAGGCGAGCACGGCCACTGACTCATTGTCTGTGAAATTGCTCCCCACCCTCGCAACTCCACCATTAAGTGAGGCCTGCCCATGCACTCTCTAGTGTTGGTGATTGAGGAACTCCTCCACCCGCAGGTTTCCGTGCTCCTCATCCCTGGTGGTCCAGTGGACCTCTGTCTCCTTCCTCTCGCCCCGCTTTTTCACTTGTTTTCACTCGTTTTTCTACCTTCTTTTGTTTTTCACCATTCTGCACTTTTCTGCTTCTTTGCTTTTTTCTACTTCATTTCAGCTTATTTTCCCTTTTCCTTTATTTCTCATTTCCTTCCTTTACCTTTCCCTGACGCTGCTGCCCCCTTGACCCCTCCCCCCAGCACGGGTAGCGCGACTTGCCCAATCCAGCTCCCTTCCCCGCTCCCGCCTCCCAGCTGTCCAGCCCTCTCCGATCCCTTCTTAATGGTGGCCGCTGTGTGGCCGCGCAGCGGGCAAGCCGTTGGCGCACCAAAGGCAAGCCCATCTGTGCCCATCCACGACTTAACTGCAAACCAACCGCGACCAGCTCCAGGAACCCTGGACCTCAGCACTGCCAACGCTACAACCCAGCAGCACTCCACGCACTTAACCTAGGCCGCAACAACAACTGCAAGCTAGCGTCATCGGCTGACATCCACAGACCCTTCAGCTGTCACTGCTGCCAGCACACCTACAGCACTGCCAGGAAATGAGACCCTGCCCAACCGCAAGAACACACCCCAACCGAAGACCCTGCAATGCATCCTCCTCAACGTCCAATCCCTCCACAAACGCGCCCCTGAAAACTGGGACCTCCTCGACAGCACTACCCCGACATAGCATTCCTCACTGAAACCTGGATCAACACCACCTAGGGACCGGACATCGCGGTTCCCCTAGGATACAAGATCTCCAGGAACGTCCCCCCATCCGCCTGGGAGGAGGAATTGCCATCGTCCACAAACCCAGCCTCCGCCGGAGCACACTCCCTGACAAGACCAACAAGGAAGGAGGGCGGCTGCCTAGATCTGAAAAATATGTAGGCTCATATAGAGTCCTAAACTATTGTAATCAGTCAGAAGCTAACAAAACAACAATAATCATACCATCAGGAGGTCATGTTTAGAAAAAAGCTTTCATTTTTATTTTGTTTTTCACATTATCAATTCAAATTTTTGAAAAAAGTTCTTTAATAAATAATCAACACATTCAATCCCAGTCCCACACATCCCTTCAAACAATCAAACTAGAACACACACACGTCAACACAATTCATTCATCCATCTCATATCACAATCAAATTGCCAACTGATGTAGATGACTCATGTACCTTGGGGTCCCGTACATCATAGAGACCAGATTAAACAGTTTAGGGACAATCTTCAAGCGCCAACACGCATTTCGGTGATCGGCCTAGACTTGGGCCACACCTTCATCAGGGCACAAAAAGGAGGGAAGGGGGACAGCAACACGCATCTGAAACTGTTGATAAGGTCATCCAAGATGGCCGCGGAACAGGAGCTCTAGGGAAGAGCTCCGGGATAAGGGATCACCAAAACTGGTGAAAATCCCTGAAAATCCCGGTAAACCGCCCTGCAAAAACCATCTCTACGACCTGTAACCGAGCGTGTGCACTGCGGACCGGGAGAAAATAGAGAAGTGCAAACGTCACTTACTGGGTCACTGGACGGACTGGTCTCCGGGACGGACTGCAGGACGGAGCGGTATGAACGAGAACTGGATGCAGGGTCACCGCAACCGGCGATGGACATAAGAGGGACATCGGCAGCACCAGCGGCACAGCAGCACTGGGCACGGTGAGCGGCGCCGCCGCACTGCAGGAGGTGCTGGAATCGGCGGGAGCTGCGGGAGGAGGACGGGCACGATGTTGGGCACTGCAGTCGGGGAGGGCGGAGCGGAGCAAGAGGAGCGAGCTCGCGCGGGCAGAGGTGGGGGCATCGATATCCATCTGCCTACCCCCCCCCCCCCCAGCCCCACCGCCGGGGGCCGAGAATAGTCTGAGCCGATCCGTCCCGCCTGATCCAGCAATGGCGGCGAAAACGGACTAATAACCCTTAAACCTCAAAACGGACTAATAACCCTTAAACCTCACACTGGCCGCAATCACGGATTTAGCGCGAGGGACCAGAAGCTGATAACCCCAGCCTAGCAGCGCATAAAGGGATGTGTTGAAATGGATTCGATGAGATAAAAGGAGGAAAAGATAAATCCGGCTTGCCTGACCTTAAAATGGCGGCCGTTTATGACATCCTCAGTCATGGAACAATGACTGCACCTAAATAAACACAGCAGACATAATGAAAACAGAAGAAGGCACAGAGAGGAAAGTGTAGAAGGACTCTGACTCCAACCACTACATAGAAAGGAAATTGAAGAAGGACTCTGACTGGAACCACTACAAGGAAAGGAAATTGAGAAAGGGCCTCAAGCAATTGAAAGTGAGAAGGGACTTTAGCTCTCACTTAGATATAGAAACAAACGGCCATTTTGGAACAGTGAACAACTTGCGTTAACAACAAAACACCCTCACTCAAGACTCATATGTTAATAAGGAAAGAAAAAGAGGACAAAGTTTGAGAAAAAAGAAAAAGGACTAAGAGAGTAGCAATTTACAAAGTGAAAGAATGAGGTCAGGCAAGACACTGGAAAGAGGAAAGTAAGGACAGCTAGAACATGTGATAGATCAATCCTTCTTTGAAAGGGGGCTGGATATATTACTAAATGAAAGCGGACTTACTATTGAAGCGGAAACTTCTTGAATATTGCCCTCCCCCCCCCCCTCCCCCCCAGAACAACAATAGTCTATGAAAGACGGACATCTTGGAATGGCTAGTCCTACACAAGACTTCTCTTAACTCTCTAAGGGATAGTGAAATTAATTCCTACGACATGGTAACGGAATTAAAAAGGTTCAATTGGAGCTCAGCAGAGGAACTACACCCTTCACGTAATTGTGAAATTTTGGTACGTGATCCATCTGCCAATACTGGAACTAAGAAGGAGATTACCATTGTTCACTGACAAGGGAACAACTCTGATCAAATCTAAACAGTCTGATAACAGCAACTGAATATGGATGTAAGAGGCCGAATGACGATAGGCCCTAAAACACAGAGTATAAAATATCCTTCTACTCTATCCAAAAATGCGGCCAAAAAGTTCAAACATAACACATTGAGAAAAAACCCGGACACATTGTTCGCCGACCCATACTTTGATATGGTCAAAGGCACCATAATGAATGACTTGATTTTTCACACAAATAAAACAGCGAAATGGCGCAATGCACTCACAGAAATGCTGATCATAGTAGATTTGAAAAACATCCCTCATGGCACAAAATTAATAACTTCCCCATCAAGAAGTTGCAATGCTGAACTATGCATCACGTTATATAAAACGGGAATAGTGCTGATACAAGCAGCCAATAAGGACCTTGAGGAATTTGAAAAGACTTTCCTAATTGTAAAAGAATCTTTGGAGAGACCAAGACACCAACCACCCATGACCCAACATGAAATCATGCGGGACAACAGGGTCAATTCAACTGGGGACATCAACCAACCAGTTGATGCCACAGCTCGCCACAACTCGCAAACCCCCAGCCGTGGAGACATAACGGAAACTGAGAAGGTAACCCTAGAGACTAGTACCGATAGAACAGGGAGGTCTTCCAATCCGGCTAATGAAGAGCACAGCCTGACCCACAAGGAAGAACCGATGCAAGCAACCAACAGAGAACTTGAGAGCTTTGAGCTAACTATCCAAAACTTAGAGGTTGACTCAGAAGGACCAAACCTTCAACAAAACGGGTCACTACCAGATATCACACGCGATAACCTCGACTCCAACACTAGAGACACCAATCTAACAGATGGCCAGAACAACCAAACCGATAACACTGAAGATTTAACCGTAAATGCGATGGCAACACCAGAGACTGTGAGAGAAAGGATAACGATGGCCACCAACCTTGGAAACAAAGTGAAGAATAAGGTCCCAAGGATAGAGCCGGTGCAGCGAACGCACAACGCCACTGCGCTGGAAGAATGTATCCCAGCTCCAAGCGAACCCCTCTATGAAGCCAGCGAAATGAACAAAGTAGATGAGATCGACCCCTACTTTCCTTCCCCGAATACAAGACCAGAATCCCTCAGATCCACTAAAACACCCCTTACCAAGAAAAGATTTGTGGGAATGAGATCTGATCAGTTGCAGAGAAGAGCAAACTACATTGCTCATCCAGCCAGGTCTACCTCACACAAGAACTCATCCCGAACTCAGAAAGAAATCAAGGAGCTCCAAAAACTTGTAGGGAATCTAGCGCAAAACTCAATGAAAGTCTCACAGACAATTGGAAAAATCTGGGAGATGACGATAAGCACGCACACCAAGGTCTCACACATCCAGAATCTGGTACTTAGACACAACAGACCTAACAGGACAAAGCCCTTGTCGATTGAAGAAACTCGAGCCTTACTCAGGTCCTATGAGCAACATGCCCGCAGTAAGGAGGAGAATATCAAAATTGTACCTATTGACTCTAATAGATCGACCAGAAAGAATGACAGGAAAGCAATCCACCAAAATCTTCAACATATCCAGCTTATTGCATCTGAAACGGATAATGGAAAACTCGTTAAACCACAGAAACCCTTGAACTGTCTTCTACTTAACTGTCGTTCGGCAACTAAACATGCAGCAGATATAGCCGCCCTCATCATCAATAAAGAAATTGACCTGGCCATCCTCACGGAAACATGGCTCAATGAATCTTCATCTCCTACCATGGATCTCTTAGTACCACCACAATATAACATCGTCAGGCTAGACAGACCAAGGAATGTGGGAGGAGGCATAGCTTGCATTCACCGGTCTGAGATCGAGGTCTGTCATTTCCAATCTGACCCCTTAGAATCCTGTGAATACCTTGGCATTAATGTGAGAACACCAAAGAATCAAAGCTGCAAACTGCATGCATTCTACCACCCACCAGGAGAGAACGCAAAGTTCACAGAACAACTGATGGAGATCATAACGACCAACTCTAACTCGGAAGCCAATAATATATTCCTAGGCGACTTTAACCTCCATTGGAATGACGGCGGTGATAAATTGGTCAACGCGCTTAAAGACTTCCTCAATGAGCTAAAACTTGTACAAGCCTGCAACCAACCCACTCACTCACTAGGAGCGACCTTAGACTGGATTATCTCAAAAAAGGATGAGACCTCTATCCTTGCTATAGACCCATGTGACTGGTCTGACCATCACATCATATCATTCACAATACCTACATTGACAAAGGGCAGGACCGTGCAACCACGCAAGCTCGAGAAACTGATCCGAGACACAAAGGAGGCTAACACTGAACTACTGGTTAAAAGGTGTGAGAGAGACTTGAAGCCACCCAACAACAAGCAAAATGTCAATGAGCTGACCGATCATTACATAACCTCAATTGGTAATATCGTCAATGACACCATGCCCCTAAAAACGAAAAAAGTATCAGAGAAACCAAGAAATCCTTGGTTTAATGAATCATTGAATGAGGACCGGCGCAAACTGAGAATGGCCGAAAGGAGGTGGAGACAACATCCCTCCTCCCCGGAGCTGAAAGCGCTCAGAAAAACAAGAAAAGAATACAACAAAAAAATAATCAACTCCAAAAAAGAATTTTTCAGAGATGAATTGGACAGTGGCATAAACAGACCACGAAAACTCTTCGAGATCTTAAAACAACAGTCAAATAAACTAACCAAAACGGTTTTAGAGAATACAAAAACGCCCATAAGCTGCGAGGAATTCTCCTCATTTTTCACCGAAAAATCTAAATTGCTTGAAGATGACCTCACAATTGCAGCAACTAACCTTAAGGCACTACCTCAATCCAGTGATGAGTCCAATTTCTCACCAGAGTGCCTCCAAACTAAAAATAAGGCAAAATGGGACACATTTGATCTATACGACCAGGAAAAAATCGCCAGAACGCTGGCGGCACTTAGACCGAACAACCACTTTCAAGACCCATTACCAAGAAAGTGTGTAAGAGAAATCAGCCACACGCTAGTTCCGATCTGGACTGAGATAATAAACGCCTCACTTGCACAAGGAACCCTCCCTGACTGTCTAAAAACAGGGCAGGTGATGCCCATCCTTAAAAAACCGACAGCTGTTGCCACAGACCTGAACAACTATCGACCAGTGACCAACATCCCTCTACTGGCTAAACTCATTGAGAAATGCGTGCAGGGCCAACTAAGTCAACACATCGCTAAATTCTCGCTACTGGATGATTGCCAATCAGGTTTCAGAACAGGGCACAGTACCGAAACTGCGATCCTGCACATTGTCGATGACGCCTTACAAGCCCTAGACCGAAATCAATCTTGCCTACTGATCCTCCTAGACCTATCATCAGCATTTGATACGGTTAAACATGAAGTGCTTATGACCAGACTACAAAACAGGATGGGTTTGTCTGGAAATGTGCTGAAATGGTTTAATTCTTTCCTACAGAACAGGACTCAGCGATTCCTGGTTAACCAAGCAATCTCTTCCCCGAGCCCCAACGCAATAGGGGTCCCGCAAGGCTCTACGCTATCCCCAGATCTATTCAACTTATACGTAGAACCTCTTACGGAGATCCTTCAAAAATCACAAGTATCCTATCACATGTATGCGGACGACACGCAATTATACATAAAGATTGCCTCCCTTGAGGACATCGACCTAATGAACAAGACATTAAAGAGTGCTCTGCGATGGCTAACGATGAACCATCTGAAACTAAACGCCCAGAAAACCGAATTCCTGCTAATCTCACCGACAAGGAGCCAATCTGAAGTTATAGAATGGACTAAACTGGTGACTGCGCTAAAATGCACCCCGACCCTAGTTAACTCAGCCAAATCACTAGGAATTACACTAGATAAGAACCTCGACATGAAAAACCATATTAACGCAATGGCCAAGAGCGCCCGCTTCCACCTGAACTATTTAAGAAAACTGAAACCCTTTATCACTGAGACAGATCTAAAACTGGCTATACAATCACTAGTCATCTCGAGGATCGAATATGGCTGCACCACATTGGCGGGCCTGCCAAAAACATCCACAGCACCGCTAAAAGCCTGCCTCAACGCAGCGGCGAGACTCATTACGGGAACGAAGAAATTCGATCACATTTCTCCTCACCTGAAAGCACTACACTGGCTACCTTATGAAGCCAGAATTCAAATGAAGATGGCCTGTATCACGCACAAAGCGGTTCACTACAACACACCGAGATACCTAGCCAAGAAACTTCAGATCTCAGGAGGTAACAGAACAACGAGAAGCGCAAAAGATTTGCTATTACGACCAGCCTTTTTCCACAAGAAAAAGACCTACAACAGAGCATTCTCCGGAGCTGCCCCCAGAATCTGGAACTCACTCCCTCCAAACATCAGGAAGATTCAAAATACAGTAACATTCAAACGAGAATTGAAGAGCCACTTGATGAGTAAATACCCTACTTAGAGTAACTTAAGGATCACCGGGATGATCAATGACGCTAACGGAGTGCTGCCCTCTCCATGGAAAATGGAAAGATAATCATCGAACAATGAACTGATACCGTGTACAAGCCGAGGCTTGACACTTCACATCTACCTCGTATACATGTGTGAATTTGAATTTGAACTATATCTCACAGTCATACTATTTAACTTCTATCTCACTTGATTTATTTACCCATATATGTGGAACTTTAACTATTTGTCTCAACCACTATATATAACTTCTACCTCACTTGATTTATTTATACTTATTATCCTTGATATGCACTGAATCGCCTTATAACCCTACCTCAACGAGCATGGTTTGTTAACATGACACAAGCCAAGCCTTGCTCTCCATATAATGACAATTGCACAATCATTTTGAATATATATATTAATCGCGTCCATACAGTATATTGCCTTTCTACCTCACTATGCTCTTGTTGCTATTATTGCTTTTATTATCTTTATATGCAATTCCGTCCTGTTAAGCGCTCTGATACCCACGGGTCTTGTCCGCGCTATACAAAACACTATAAATAATAAATAATAATAATAAAAGAAAAAACATAACTATAATCAAGCTGACAAATTCATAATGCCTCACAAACAATTCATATACAGATTTGCATATTGTATATTCTCAAAATCAAGATAATTTGAATTAACGTGGCCTACTCTTATGTGAGCTTCAGACTAGATAATCACATGGATCTATAACAATTACCAAGACCAAGGAAGCAAACAGAAGCTTGACGCTTTGAGGAAGAAGGAAAAGATATAAAGAACCAAAATTACAAAAGAACCATAATAGGAAGACAACAACAACAGCATGTTGTTCAGATGCACAACAAAACAGACAAACTTCTCCAAAAATATCACACCATAAAAGAATATATACACTGTTTAGAGTCACAGGGAGCAATATTTTAAGCGAAAAATGTCATATAACTGTGGGTGCCTCTGGCAAAGTCAAAAGAATAAAAAGAATAACTGGAAACAGATCCTCCAGTTCTCATCAAAGAACTTCAGTCTATCATATTTCCCAAGAAAGAGATGGAGAACATGGTCTAAGTTATGCTCAAGCAGGTAGGAGGAGCTAGTTGGGCCAGCAACCCACATGACTCCATAGAATGTAGCCCAAGGATATACTTATATAATTATAGGGCCTGAAGATGCCCATATAGTTACATACCTGGATGTTCAATTTAAATATCTCTAGATGGAGGACTAGATGAATCTGTCACAATGTTCCTGGCGCCAGCCGCATGTTTGGATGCAGAAATGGCTCGGGACGGCTTTCTATAAGAGTCTCCCAACTAATACAATCAGTAAAGGCCCCTCCTCAGGGTTCGCGCAACGTATCTATGAAATAAAGGACAGACTCTGTTTCAAGATGTCTAAAGCGGCCACTATCCATTGATTTCACAAATGGCACAAAGCTCGCAGGAATGATGTACTTACCTGGATTCAATGTTGGAGGAGTTTGAAGACTTGCACAGCCGCGAACTAATCCAGCGGGCTCATCTAAGGAACCGATACCATAGGGAATCCCCCGGGGAACTTACGTTCAATTCTGTAAGAAAAATAGGAGGAACATGCAATAACCATCTACCCTTTCAATAGGCCTAACTAATTGGGCTCCTTCCAGCTACGGCGGGCATAAAGAGCATGCGATCTCTAAAGGTGATAACCAAAAAGGCTCAGGTTTTCATAAAAACAACATCCTTTCTGAGCTGGAGAGGGCGATATCTGTTATAAGGGGGCCGTCTCCCAATACTCCAGCGATAATTTATATCCTACGATGAGGCCGGCCTTAAAACGCCAACATGACAGCCCGTCCCCTTAAGAAAATAATGGGGGACAGGGCACATTAATACCACTGGTATTCTATACCTAGGCATGCCACGGTCTCCCTAGTCGGTAATTACGAGGGACAGCTATCAGGAAACAAACAGTAACGATTTCCTGGGGCAAATCAACAATTTTTTGCTGCCCGGGCCAGTCGGTATAAGGTACTTGAGGCTTTGAATAGCAAAATGGCAGTATACCGTCAGCAAATACAACAGAAGGCATAGGCGGAAGGCAGACATAGCTGCATTAACTCCCCGACAAGCCCACAGACATGATGGAACACCTTCACTTCAAGATCCTAACCATCCCCACCACCACCCTCTGAGGAACCCTCATCTACCAACCCCCTGGACTCCGCTGACCGTTCACCAACTCCATTACAGACATCATCTATCCACATGCCTTTGCATCCACCAACTACACCCTGCTGGGAGACCTCAACTTCCACATCTACAACCAACTGGACCCCAGGCTGTGCAATACCGGTGCCTCCGGTAGCTGCTTGATGTTGTGCATTACAGTGAATGAGGTGGGTTCTGTATGGTCAAGTCCATGGGGGCAAACATTACTGTTAGAGCAACATCCTGCAGTAACTGGCACATCACTGCTTCCCTTAGCCTGTGATATACATAGGTCCTGGGAAAGGGAAGGTGAAACCTTTCTCAAGACAAGAGGGTAGAGAGGTTGTTCCATCTTATGGAAGGGGTACTGGAGGGATATATCCTCCCAAAGTATTACATCTACACAAAGAGTATCCCATCGTGTATAGATCAAAGACATCCGGCATCAGTCTCTTCAGGTGGCGCTCCGCCTCAATAAAGGAGTCCTTTTCTTTATATAACCCTCACACACTCTAATAGTGTCATGCTTCATCTGGTTCACCCTGACTCCTATTAGCTGTGATTTTTGTGGAATAAGAGGCCCAACACCAATGGGTGAGTGGCATTGCACTGTGGTGGTAAGTTACTCTATGGTATGATTGTGACACAACCAAATTTAGGATATCCCCCATAGATAATGGATTCATGATTAAAAAAACAAAAAGGCATTTAACGGGCTAACTATCTCTTGTGAGCAGTGTGGATACTTTAAAGACACTACACAGACTTTCAGTTTTTTGTGGGAATAGTCAGTTCTTTTAGTATGATAAGCCGCCACGAGAGAAACATGGATGTGGTGCAATCGCATGCACAGGGTTTCTTCAGGGTCCACTGGGAAGGGTCCTTGGTCATGCTTTATGTAAATAGGGCTGCAGTATGGTACCTTATGCAAACAGGTTTACAACTTCACAAAGCGACAGTTTCATAGCCTGGACAGTAGCTATGTTGCCCCGTGCAGGTGAACGTTAACTTCCAGGATGTATGATGTTACAAAGCATACTTTTACAACGCATACCTTTACAACGCGTTTTTTACAACGCAACATCCATTACAACGCATTCCATTACAACGTATGCCATTACCACAAATTTTTTATAACTACCTTTAAAAAGCATTCCATTACAGCACATACTACCTTTACAATGCATACCATTACAATGCATACCATTACATTGCATATATGGTAAGTATTGGAAAGTGTAGGGGTAAAAACTACTATTCTACCTCCAGGGGGGTGCAACAGTAGGGTAAGTGTTGGATAGTGTAGGGGTAAAAATTACTATTCTAACTCCAGGGGGGTGGAACAGTAGGGTAAGTGTTGGATAGTGTAGGGATAAAAATTACTATTCTAACTCCAGGGGGGGTGCAACAGTAGGGTAAGTGTTGGATAGTGTAAGGGTACTATGCGTTGTGATGGTATGCATTGTAATGGTATGCGTTATAATGACTGTGTTGTAATGACATGCGTTGTGGTGGTATGTGTTGTAGTGTCATGCGTTGTAATGGTTGCGTTGTAATGGCATGCGATGTAATGGATCTTGCGTTGTAAAAGTTTTGTTGTAATGATAGTGCGTTGTAAAAGTTGTGTTGTGAAGGTTGTTTCCCAACTTCCATGACACTATAGCTTCCCAATATAACTTACACAAAGGCTGACATAGTTTCACTTTTCTGCAGCCCTAATATACACATTCTATACTAGTCCTTATGTCATGATTGTGACTTCCAGCCAGTCCTGTGCATTTTCTTATAGAACGAAGTTTAATGTAAAAGGTAAAACTTGGTGCTGTTAGTCTACAGCTGCCCTCATGACGTGGAAATTTAATAGCCATGTTAGAGCATTATTGCCCTTTGTAGAGATGCCAATTGTCTGTGATGCGAATAACATTCCGGGTTGTGTTGCACAACCAGAAAATGCACGGTAACAGAAAGTTGAAGCCTTATATGGCGGTTTCAGGAAGGTCCTATTGTTCACAGTAAGGTCACACAATAAAGGAAAGAAGGATTTCAAATTAAAGGAATAAGTAGAGGGCTGAGCTAATGCCTTGAAATACGGACGTCATTGGTTTGAACCTCAGAGTGGATAACTCAGCCTTTCAACTTTCAAAGTTGATGAAATGAGTACCACTGAGTGGGAGAATGTCACCCATTATTTTAGTACCTATAGAGAGCTTGGTTGGTGGTATGTGCAATGTTATAATCATTTTTGATTTGTAATGTCCCAAACCTGAAAAGAAATATGAGGTCCCTTGTTGCAGGCATGCCAAGTATAAACCAAGTTGCCCCATTATTAAGTCTGTACTATTAATGGCCTGACAATGTTCCCATTTTAAAACTTCATTTTTCCACTTAGGCCTGTTGTGCTTGTGTTTGGGATTCACAAAAGAATGCAAGTGATTTACACACAGTATTACACCAACATTTGAAATGTGAGTGGCCCTTTTGACCCCACTGCACCAGTTGGCGCCACTTCCACCTTCAGGATTCCCAGGCCTGCTAGGGCATCTTCTTAAAACACTCAATAACACCTGTCCCAAGTGCTTTTGCACCACATGCCCTCTGCAGTGTCTCTTTGTGTTCATCTGTGACATCTATGGATCTCTTTGAATTAGGGACACTCAAGTGGGCTTTCTACAAAAAACTATTCTGTTAAAGACCTGGACAACTTAGACTTTCAGTAGAGTGACTTTAATTTTTAGGGCTCCAGGTGGACAATAATCATATATGAGGTCATCAGCCAGTCCTGGCTATTTAGCCAGCAGCCCTTGGATTCTGGTACTTGTAGTTTTATGTTTCTGCTATAGGAGTTGATTTTGAAATCCAGGCATGCAAAGTACACTGGGCCAGTAAAAACAGAACTGTCTGAAGGGCCTACATTTGACATGTGGGCAACTGGCAGAAAGGAACGTAATGGCTCTAGGCTTGAGTCTGGGTCCAGGATGAATGAGGGATGACGGCTCTCCAAGAATGCAACCTGCGGAATTCATTTGTCAACAACATGTTGGGGTGCAAACTCAGCAGACAGTTGTATGTTTTGTACACATCACTGGTGAGGCCTCGTCTGCAGTGTTGAGTCCGATCATGCAGGTCACATCTAAAAAAAAATGCAAAATTATCAATGTGCCAGTTATGGACATATTCAGACACCTTCATTCAGGGGGGCAAAGATGTGCAAGAACCAATAAAACAATGAGGAAACGCGGATTGGATTTCTAACTCACCAGGTGGAAGTATTTAGCCAATTTGCCATACAAATTGGTAATACACTTGGACTGCAACCGATACACCACCCGCTAATCATACTATGAAGGAAGGGTTTCACTCTGCACTCGGCATCCTTGGAGTTCCTGGGGACTTTATAAACAACAAAGGGCCTCACCTAAAATACACTTAGTCTTGACAAAAATTGACAAGCCCAGGGATTTCAACTTCTTTTTTCAATTCCGTCGAGTGTGAGCCATTTAACCACTCTAATTTGTCGCCATATGTCAATGACTGTCCTAACCATAAAACAATAACAGCTACCATGGTTTTATGGTGAGGACAGTCATTGACATATGGCGACAAATTAGAGTGGTTGAATGGCTCACACTCGAGGGAATTGAAAAAAAAAGTTGAAATCCCTGGGCTTGTCAATTTTTGTCAAGACTAAGGGGCACATTAGGATGGCGGGCGGACTTTGTCCGCCAGCAATCCCCTTGGTAAACCGGACCGCCCACGATCTGAGTGGCGTTCCCGCCATGCACATTATGATGTGCCCGCCACACTGGCGGGTGCATCATGCATTTTTAACATTGCGGCAGGCGGTGCTTACACTAGCACACGCCACAATGTGAAAAATGCATATTATGCATTTGCATACACAAAGCGGCAGGCATCGCGTGCTGCCTGCCGCATTGTGTATGCAAATCCAGGGAGGTTCCACAGGTACACCCATGTGCACCCCCACCTCACCTTCACCCAGGGGGCCTGCGACGGGCTCCCAAAGTAAAGACCGCATGCGCAAGCACATCATAATATGGCTGGCGGTGTCTGATAAACACCGCCATCATATAAACCCTTTTCCGCACCGGTCGCAAGGTGACCGGGCGGAAAAGCAGAGGACGGTGTTTCCGTCCGCCGCGGTCCCCCCTAGCCATAGTAATATGGTCGGGGGAAAGGGGTGGACCGACATCCTAATGGGCCCCTAAGTGTATTTTAGGTGAGGCCCTTTGTTGTTTATAATGTTGTGAGTGGTGGGCGGCCTGTCCTTTTCTTCCCCCTTGACTCCGAGTAGATTGAGGTTCCTGGGTACATACCTTGGGTGGTTCCTTGAGTCTCCAGCTCTGCTATATCTTCTGGGTACAGTCTCGACTTAGGTTGTGGTTTAAATTCCACTTTATTAGTATATCGTTTGGTCTCCCCCTGGCAACCACTGTGTATTTGTGCTACTGTCGTGCTCTATTATCAAAGTATTGTGTGTATTGTGATTTTGTCTCAGGGTAGGAGATATTGAAATGTGTTAGAGAGTGTTTATAATAAATACATATTTTTATAACTATACTGTGTGGGTATTTTTCACTTAGCCTTCACTATGTGATTAGTACTAGTAAAACAAGCTGCTTTACACTCCTTCTGGACTAAGCCTGAAGGCTGCTCTCCACAGCTATCACTTAGAGCGCTTTCTAAGGTTGTCTAAGACCACTAAAATCACCTTCACAGGTTGTCTGGATTAGTGCAAGGTGCTTCATTGACATGAGTGAGCACCATATACTAAGCCAGCCTCCTACCAGGATTCTGAATTTAGCATCAAGAAAAAGGTAAAGTCCCTAGGAGTGGTCTTAGATAAGCACCTTAACATGGACAGACAGGCAAACATTCTTTGATGTAGTATGTGCCAGATACAGTTGGGCTAAAAAGGAGGATGCACCCTAGAAGCACAAGTGCAAGCTTGAGAAAATTCAAAATGTCACCTTGAGGGTTGTTTCTTGTGTCAAACTGCGCGAGTACATAACTTTAACACTTCATAAATTACACTGGCTACGGATTCTATGGCAGGACGGAGGCTCCGATTATGCTTTCTCTATTTCTTTACTGGGAAAAAACAGCAGCCAATCAGTACACAGTAAAGAAGAAACTACAATACCCATGAGTACTCAGATAGTATAAATAGGGTCACAGAGGTCATAACTTCCTCTTTCTTTGCTGCTTCGCAGCCAGTTAAGTGCATTTAATATTCTTACTCGCTTGTTGATTGTACTGCTTTATTGTGTGATTGCCGCCGCTTTGCGCGCATATTTGGCTCTAAGCGCTCGCTTTCTTTTTCTTTTTTTCTCGTTCGTTGTTTCGTTTACTGCAGTCTTCCGCGGCCGTGTTCATTAGGCTTCGGCCTCGGTTTTGAGAGCGTGTGTGTTTCGCCTCTTTTCTGGACGTGCGGTGTCGCGTCCTTTCTTTCAGTGGAGCGGGAGGTTTATGGGGGCTGGAAGGACGCGCGTGTGTCGCTCGTCCCTCCTATCGGCTGGCTGCTGTTCGCGCATGTGCGTCAGCGTTTGTTTTGGTGACGACGCGCATTTCTGTGGCGCTCGTCATTCTTGAGGCATTCTTGGAATTTCTGTTTGCCGTGCACTGTTTTTCTGCCTGCCGCTTGAGCCCTGTTACGCCCCTCTTTGGATTCTTTAACTGCAGGGGTTGTAAAATTGTCGCATAGGCTCTGCCTAGAGTGGTTAAATTGTTTTTTTGGTGCAAACCCTCCCTCCACTTTATATAATTTGTATCCTGCTTGTCAGGTTGACTTTCTGGCTTGCATTAGGGGTTCCACTCCCCCAAATTTGGCTTTGGCCTTTCAAAACCTTTGGACTTCGTTCCTTTAATTCAGTGGGCACTGTTATACTTTTTGGTCGCTATGGTTGACTATTATGATGATGAGGGGTACGACTACTACAATGAGGAGGAACCATCTGCTTCCATGGATGACTTCATGGGTCAAGCCTTGTTTCAGGCGATTGCGCCATTGAAGAAACATTTGTCCGACTATGCTGCCCAACAGGGCTGGCTGCCTCCTCCCTCTGGGCGCAGTGGTAAGTCGCCTAAAAACCCACATCGTTCGGACTTTGTTAAGTTGGCGAAGTCTTTGTCTTCAGCGCCAAGGGCTAAGAAACGTTCTGCTCCTCCACGTGACTCTCCTTCTTCAGCTTCAGATGACGGTTTGTCTTCTACATCTTCTTCTGACACTGTGAAGCCACCTCCTTCCAAAAAGGTTAGGAAGGAGCATTTTGTAGATGCACATTCCACTCCTCAAGTTCTGACTTTTGACCCTGCTGATATAGTGCACTCGAATTCTTCGGCTTGGCTGCCCTCTCCTGTGGTAGCCGAATATGTTCAGGATCGTATTCGTGTACCTTTTGAGAAGGAGGTGCGGGCACGCTTGCCCTCTGAGTGCCCCCGTCCGGATCTGTCTAACAAGTTAGCTCTTACTCCTGAAGTGGATCCAACGATGATAACCTACATGAAGAAATATGCCAAGGATCCTACTAAGGGTTTGAATCGTTCTTGGCGTTCCTGTCAAGATAAACTTAGGGCCTCTCACTAAGATCCTAGATTTGGCCTATCGCGCCAAGGAATCCGGGGCATTGATTGACCCAGACGAGCTGGTTGGGTGGTTCCCACGCGCCGTTTGCATTTTTGGCAATGCTAATTGTGCACTTTCTTCAGAACGCCGCCATTCTATCCTCATGAAGCTGGACCCCAGGTTGACCGACCTGGCTTCCTCTGAATGTGGTACCCAGGCTCAAGGCTTACTTTTCGGTGCTCCTTTCCTGAAAGAGTTGACGAAGTTTGTTTCCAACTTCAGTGGGCTGGATAAAGCCCAAGCCAATCTCCGTCGAGCTTTTCGTCCACTTTTTGGAAGGGCCGGTCGAAGGGGACGTTCGTCCGGCCATGGAGCTGAGCAGGCCTCGCAGCGAGGCAATAAGTCCCAGCGTGGAAACCAGACCTACTCCAGCAACAAGTCTCCTTTCTATCCCTCCAAGAAGGGTCGAGGAAATTACGGAAAAGGTGGTTACAACGGTAACCAGGGAGGACGTCCAGATTCCGCCTCAGGTGAGCTTGATTCTCGCTTCAGATGTGGTTTTGGGGGGCAGGATTCAGTCTTTTATGCACAATTGGCAATTGATCTCCAGCGATGCCTTGGTGCTGGAAACAGTACAGGGGTTCAAGATAGAGTTTTACTCTCGCCCTCTCCAGCATCTTCGGCCGCCCCCTCTTGTTTTTTCCCTACAAGATCAAGAGGTTATCTCCGCAGAGATCGCTTCTCTTCTGTCGAAAGGGGCCATTGTGCCCACGAATCCTCATCCCAGAGGTTTCGTCAGCAACGTTTTTCTTGTACAGAAAAAAGGGGGCGGGTCTCGTTTGGTCCTCAATCTAAAGGATTTCAACGGCGGGGTAGTCTACAGTCATTTCAAGATGGAGGGCATCCATCTTCTGCGAGACTTGCTGCAAGAGGGCGACTGGATGGTTCGTCTAGATCTCAAAGATGCTTATCTCTCCGTGCCAATATTTGCCCCTCATCGTCGCTATCTTCAATTTCAATGGATGGGAACTTGGTACGAGTACAAGGTTCTTCCTTTCGGTCTTTCTTCGGCTCTGTGGTTCTTCGCGAAGCTTCTTCGTCCTGTGATGAAGTCTCTGAGATCTCACAGAGTCCGTCTGATTGTGTATTTGGACGACGTCCTTCTCTTGGCTCAGTGTCCCCTCCTTCTCCGTTGTCATTTACAATGGTCCATCGATCTGTTACAATCTTTGGGTTTCCTGGTGAATCCTCAAAAGTCCGACTTTCTTCCATCTCAGTCGATGGATTTCCTGGGCTTTCGGATAGACTGTCTCTTGCCAGCTCCTTCTTCCCGGTCAGAGAATCAGATCTATCAAGAGGGACTTGTGTCTCCTTCTTGCCAAACAGACTGTTTCCTTGCGCTCGGTGGCCCGCATTGTAGGCCTCCTGTCTTTCTCCATCCAGGCAATCTTTCCGGGCCCTCTGCATTATCGGGTGCTTCAGCGCCTCAAAATATGACATCTTCAGAAGGGTCTAAGTTATTCAGACCAGGTTCCCCTGTCGGAGGATGCTCGCACGGAGATGTTGTGGTGGCTGGACCACATGGAATCTTGGAACGGCCGTGCACTGTTCGGGAAGACTCCCGATGCTGTGATCGAGTCCGATGCCAGCCTTTGGGGTTGGGGTGCTCGTTGCGGTTCTGTGTCAACGGGGGGTCATTGGTCGCAGGAGGAGATGTCTTTACATATCAATTACTGGAACTTCTAGCGGGTTCCTTTGCAATTCCGTGCCTTTCCCCTCAACAGACGAACTGCTGCATTCTTCTCAGGATGGACAACATTTCTGCAGTTCGGTATGTGAACAAACTGGGGGGAACCAAGTCCAAGCTTCTTTCAGAGATTGCGAAGGACTTTTGGCACCTGTGTCTGCAACGCAGGATCACAGTTATTGCAGAATACCTGCCGGGTTCTTGCAACCAGATTGCGGATTGGAATTCTCGACATCTCTGCGACTTCAGCGATTGGAGGCTTCACCCTCGGGTCTTTCGGAAATTGATTCTCCTCTGGGGGTCTTGTCATCTGGACCTGTTCGCTTCTCATCTGAGCGCCCAGCTTCCCCAATTCTTCAGCTGGCGCCCGGATCCGGAAGCCCTGGCGACGGATGCTTTTCTCCAGCCTTGGCCTCCGTCTCTGTGTTATGCATTTCCCCCCTTCATGTTGATTCCCCGGGTTCTCGCCTGGGTCCGTCAGTTCTCGTCGGAACTCATTCTGATCACCCCTCTTTGGAGGGCTCAGGCGTGGTTTCCAGTTCTTCTGGAGATGAGTTGCTTGTTCATCCTTCCACACAGGTGGAACCTTCTTTTGGATCCTCTGCACAATCCTCCCCCTCTGGTTTTGTCGGGTCATCTTCTGTTGGTGGCATGGAGGATTTCGGGGGACGCTGGCAAGTCCCGGGCTTTTCGGGAGACTCTACCCGATTTATCAATGAAGCTTGGGCTCCCAACACACGTAAGCGTTATGCGTCCAGTTGGAAACGCTGGTGTGCTTGGTGCGCACAATGGTCAGTAGATCCCATTTCGGCGGATCTCGCTCTGATTAGTAATTTTCTGGCTTCCTTGGCCTCTTCGGGTCTGGCTTATAGGACGGTGAACACTTTCCGTTCTGCCATTTCGGCAGGTCATATTCCTATTGATGGTAAACCTGCGGGAGAACATCCCTTAATTTCAAAATTGCTTAAGGTCATTAGGATGGTAAAACCTCCTTGTCCCAAGTACGTGGCCTTATGGGATGTGTCTGTGGTTTTGAGGTTCCTGTCGTCTTGGCCCTCCACTTCTTTCTTGACCCGTAAACAGCTTTCAGCTAAGCTGACTATGCTTCTGTGTTTGATATCCTGCAAACGGGTTTCTGATGTGCGGGCTTTAGATCTTGCTGGTCGCTCTTTTTCACCGGAGGGTGTCACTTTGTTATTTCTAAACGGACGAAATGCAATACTTCATCCATTTCTTATCCCTCGTTTCCTCACAATCCTCAATTGTGTGTGGTCCAGTGTATCAAGGATTACGAGGTAAGCACTGCATCTTTAAGACACGATTTCCAGGGGCAACTTCTTATTGCTTTGCAGAAGCCTTTCAAGCCTGTTACTCCTGCAACTTTGGCACGTTGGCTTTGTTGGCTCATGCAGGAGGCGGGCATTGATGTTACCATGTTTGGTGCTCACTCCGCTAAGGGAGCGATTGCTTCAAAGGCTTTTTCAATGGGTGCTAGACTTCATGACATCATGAAGGCTGTGGATTGGTCATCTGAATCAGTGTTCAAGACCTTTTATTTTAAACCAATTGTTGATGTTGCCTCTGTTGTGGTGGATAAGCTTTGAACAAGCATAATCGGAGCATCCGTCCTGCCATAGAATTTAAAATTTGCTATCATTCGTGCCAAGAATTTTCAATTCTATTAACGACAGTAGGCGAGGATTATCCCACCCTTGCTATTCTAGTGATATTGCATTGCTCTATTGTTATGATCTGACTTGTCTATGTCTTCATTATGAACTGTTTTATGCAATTGTCCCGCCCTCTCTTGAATTTGCCTGTGTTCAGTTTGGGTGTAGGTATTACAACTTTGTTTACTGTTTCGGGTTCCGACCTCAAATGAGTTTTGGATCCGCCGTCTGCGACTGCTGCTGCGGCTTTTCCCGCTGGTCCTTGGATTTACCTGTTTGATTGCCTTGTGGATGTCCTGCGGCCGGATGTTCTTCATGGATCCTTGGTTTTTCCTACTACGTTTTTGACTTTATGACTTACCTGTTTGACAAAGAAAGAGGAAGTTATGACCTCTGTGACCCTATTTATACTATCTGAGTACTCATGGGTATTGTAGTTTCTTCTTTACTGTGTACTGATTGGCTGCTGTTTTTTCCCAGTAAAGAAATAGAGAAAGCATAATCCTCACCTCCTGTCCTCAATAGAATTGAAAATTCTTGGCACGAATGTTAGCAAATTTTAAATTGTGGACAGGATGAAATATTGTGCCCAAATGACACTTCAAAAAGCAACTTATCAAAGTGGTCCTGATAACTGGCCTTTAGACACCACTTTTGTGTTCCAATGAGGCACCTTTGGCCCTAAGCTCAGGTTCAGCTGGTTTCCTACAAATTTCAGCAGACAGCACTGGAAGGAAGACAGCTACAGGGAGCACAGGTGACACGGTGGAATAGCCCACAGTTGGAATTAAGGAATGCCTTGTGCCTAAAGGGCTCCAGAAAAACTTAAAACCTTTCTGTTCTATTGAGATTTGAGATTGGAAACTGTACCAGAGCCTGAATACTTTGGGGTTTAGGCACCTTATGAATGGACTTGACTCAAACTAGCAGCTTCTTTGTAAACATTGCCTCCTACTATTTCTGGCAATGTAAACCAGTTGTGCTTTTCTTCGTGAGGGTGTGAATGAGGTAAAAAAGGATGTCTGATAAATCACGTTACCTTCCCTGCTGGTGCAAGTGGCAAGTGATGTAAGAGGATAGGATATAAGGGGCTTGGAGCCTGCCGGAGGAGGATACCTGAGGCTTCTAGTGACTCATGGGGACTTTGTTGCACTAGTTGAGGATCAAGCAATAAATTCACTTTGCATACAGCAAACGTGTATTCTGGCCTAAAAGTGTGAAAGAGAGCAAGAGTGTGGAGTGGGTCAGGGGTGATTGGGCCAGGGGTGAGCGGGTCAGAGGTGAGCAGGTCTATCCGGGAACCAGTCTATGTTTCATCTCTCCAAGTACTCTCCTTTTTCTCTGGATTCTGACTGCCATGACTCTTTCTTAGGGTGTTTCATGACAATAACAATATACGTACAACCAATGGCTGCAATGTCTGTACTTAGAGAAGCTTTTAGTGCACCATTTTAGTGGAGAAGGCGAGTGCTGGACTAAGGGGAATTTACAGGCTTGAATTACGCATCTCAGCATCCGCTTCAGCAAAAGAGCAGAAAAGAGTCTTCAAACATAGACCTCTACACCCATGGAGCCCTACTACTCTGGAAACACAACACCAGACTAACCATGCGCTTGTTCACTCTATAGTGGAACACCGGTCTGATGATGTGCCTTGATGCCCCTCCAAAGGTTTGAAGCACTATACAAATGTCATCACAAATACTTGTGTTCTGTAGACAATGAAGACACTTAGAAACTAACCACCCATGGGAGGAGTGTAGGATTAACATTGTCCTGAATTTTGACCAAGCTCTACACATATCTTTGCATGGTCAGATTTAGTTTCTTGGATCAGACCTCAAAGAGACAAAGCTTCAGCAGGAGTGTCCCTTATGAAAACGTTTCTGGTCTCTTGGAGGTCCCTGTGAAAATACCGAAGATGTGCCATTTTTTAATGTTGTTCCATTTGTGTACTTACTCTTGTTGGGTGCCATCTAAGCAGACTCCCCCGGAGCTGCGTCCCTAAAGGAAGAGAGACGAGAGATAATCATCACTGGACACTACTGAGACAGATGGACGTCATACGAAGGGTAAGCTGCAGATTAAGGTTCATGGTGGGCACAAGCAGCACATTAGAAGTTTAACACCTATTGAAAAGGTCATACAGTTAAGAAATCAATACCTTCATGGTCTAAACTAAGTTAACTACAAAGTCAAAAATATAATAAGACAAATATCACAAAAACAAAGTAAATTCAATCAAAAGATCAAACATTAAAAAAACAAAAAAAAGGAGTCATGTTAAAACATTGATAAAAGTCACTAAATGCTCTCAAACTCACAATGCAAAAGCACATGTAAATACTGTGAATAAAGTAGGAAGATGGCTTCCCAAAAACGTCCTCCCAGTTCCCATGACTCTACTATTTTGAGGGAAAGTCCTAAAATGAGCAGAACTTTTTCCTATGAATTCAGTCAGCTTAAGCAAGATGAATGAAAATTCCATAACATTCCAAAAGTAACCAGTTCAAACAGATCCACGTGAATTCTACACAACATGGAAGCTGATTCTCGAGTACTCCAGATTTTCCGAAGAGTTGTATGTCCCACTGGGTGTGAGCAGGCTTCTCTGGCAGCGGTGTGCAGTCAAAATATCTAAAACAAAATATCGACCTACACTAATATCGAGTTGATAAGATCGAAGGGACAGAATATTAATGTTAAGAATATTGATGGACAGAATATCAACCCAAAGGTAAGTAATATCGATTTTTTTATATCAATGTAAGTATTATCGAAGGTAGTAATATCAATATCAAATATATAGATGTTACTAATATCGATGTTACTATTATCAATATTTATAATATTGTTATGCATTTTATTATGCATTAATATGTCAGTCTTATATGTTTTTAATAAGTGTTTCACTGGTTTTAAAATATATGTATACAATTTTTATATGTTAATAATGTTTTTTTTAAAGTCAATTTTGTGTTTTAGTACCATAGCCGGTTGTGGGTTTATAGGGGAATAGGGTGGGAAGTAATTTAATTGTAATTAAGTACTAATTTATTTTCATTTATTGGTATTGATAATTATGTTATTGTTAATTAATTATTAATTTGAAATGAATGTTTGCTAATTGGTAATTATTTTTTATTTCTTGATTAATTGATAATTATGTTAAGTGTATTAATTTATTATTGGAGTGTGTTGTGCGTTTATAGGGGAATAGATGTTGGAAGTAATTGAAATCTAATTAAATAAGTATTAAAATTATTGTTGGGTATTGATTATTAATTTATTGGACACTAATTATTAATTGGTAATTATTTTAAATTATAATTGTTTAGTTAATCATTAATTGGTATAAAATAATATTAAATATTGTTTAAGGATATTTGTAATTAGTATATTAATAAGTAATTAATAATTGGTGATTAACATGTAATAAATATTATTTTTGGTATAGAAAAATATTTAATTGTTCTATATTTTGTAATTGGGAATTACTTTTGATAAATTAAAATATTTATGAGAAATATTTTATTGTTCAATATTTACTATTTCTTAATTAGTTTTTATTAATTATTATTCATTGGTATGTATTATTAATTCATTGCTAATTATTTATTCATTGGTAATTATGCTTTTAATAATTATGTATTGGTATTTGTAAATAAATGATATTTATTACTTAAATCATTAATTAGTTAAAAAAAATATTTTATTTAAAAGTATGTTAATTTTTAACATTGTGCTATCCAATACTTTCCCTACAGTTGCATTCTCTGGAGTTGGAATAGTAATTTTTACCCCTACGCTATCACACGCTTTCCCTACTGTTGCACTCTCTGGAATGGGAATAGTAATTTTTACCCCTACGCTATCCAACGCTTTCCCACCTGTTGCACTCTCTGGCGATGGAATAGTAATTTTTACCCCTACGCTATCCAACACTTTCCCTACTGTTGCACTCTCTGGAGTTGGAATAGTAATTTTTACCCCTACCTTATCCAACAATTTCCCTACTTTTGCACTCTCTGGAGTGGGAATAGTAATTTTAAGCCCTACGCTATCCAACATTTTCCTTTCCGTTACTTTTTTTTTGGAGTTGGAATAGTAGTTTTATTCCTTTCACTATTTAATATTTTTTGTATTAATTTAGCCAATGTAGTATATAACTCATTTAAAAAAAATTAAAAGTGAATTTGTTATAAATAATTATGTAAATGTTATTTATGTTATTGTTTTATATGTATAGAAGTACTTGCAATTTATAATATTTTTAAATAATTTATAAGTTATTAAAATAATTATTAAAACGGATTATTAAGTATGTATATATTATATATTATATGTATATGTTTAATTCATGTTTTATTAAATTATCTATATTACTTATTCATTTAAACATGAAATATTTCATTTATTTTACATGCTTTTTTTAAACTAAAAAAACAATATTTTTAATAACGATTATTTTTGACATAGATATTATTTTTCTTTCTATTTTTGTACTTACCATTTTGTAGATGGGATGTCGATATCCTTGACATAGATATTGTTGTTCCGATATTTTTGTAGGTCGCTTTTTCGACCTTCAATATTTTGACAGTGATCCTGTGGCAGCACCTGCCCTGGACTGAGAGGGGCCCCTCCGTGTAGCAGCAGCAGCCCTGGACATCTTTTCTGCCATTTACCTCTAGACAGATTCTCTTACTGGAGGGCTTACACCGCTCATTTGAGAGGATAAACAAGTGGCTAATGTAGCTGAAATACACAGCCATTCACCTTGAGTATTTATATTAACTTGTTTCTTCTCTGGTAAAATTATTTAATGCAACAACTATAATCCAGATTTGCATGCACCCAAAATACTATGATGGCGTACACTTACCTCAGCCGTGTGGCAATGCTGTACCCTAACCCCAGCCATGTGACAATGGTGTACCCTTACCTCAGCCATCTGACAATGGTGATTCTTTAACTCAGCCCTTTGGTGATGGTGTATCCTTAGCTCAGCTGCTTGATGATGATGTACCATTACCTCAGCCCTCTGATGATGTTTTATGCTTACCTCAACCGTATGATGATTGTGCAACCTTATGTCAGCCGTGTAACTATGGTTCACCCTGACCTCAAATACAATCATCCACCCTCACCATGTGGGACTTACTTCCTATATTTTGGAGGAAAGCTGCGCAAGTTACTTAAACTCTCATTTTAATAGCGAGTCCAATAGTCTGCCTAAGCTAGAGCAGTGCAGAGCAGTCTCGGACAAACATTAAACCAACAGTGGAAGAGGGGAAAGAGGCATCAAGAATTTCCTAGACAGCTCCATTGTTTCCCGACCAATGGCAAGAGACATTCCCAAATCTCCTGTTTTAATCCATCATCAGGAGGAAGGGCAAATTACTATCGAGCGTCTAACAAACAGGAAACAGATTAGGAAAGAAAGGAAGGAGTGCCCGGCCCGAACGGAATCCCACCTGCAGTGTTCAAACAAAGGCCGGAAGAATGGGCAAAAATACTCCATATACTATTTCGGGAAGTAAGACTACAGGGCATCATTCTAGATTCTTGGAAAGGTTCAACGATTATTCTGATTCATAAAAGTGACAGCAAGGCCTTGCCAGGCAATTATTGGTTTGTGGCACTGCTCGATAAGGAGGTCAAAAATTTTGCGGGAACACTATTAAATGAACTTACAATCTGGCCAGAAAATAAATAAATAATCTCGTTATATCAGACAGGTTTCCGAAAAAAACTCTGGCACGATATCCTACATCCTGGCAATCTCGCTGATAATGGACACAACAAAAATGAGGAAAACACAGCTGCATGTCTGCTTTATCGACTTTCGCGCCTCATTCGATAATGTGGAGAGGTCGAAACTGTGGACTAAGCTAGCCAGATGGGGCATCCCAAACACTCTATTATCAATGATAATTCTTTTTCATACCAACACCTGGGTACAGGTGAAATTAGGATCAGGGTCTCACCTCTCAGGAAAAGTAAAAACAACAAAAGGTTTTAAACAGGACTGAGTGCTGGCCCCTAATTTATTTAACGTATTCATGGCAGACTTACCACACACACTTAACATCTGTAAGTCTCACGCGCCCAGACTGGGGGGAACCACTTTGTCAAACTTACTATACGCAGACGATGTAGTCCTACTTAGCCATACAGTAGTTGGCTTGCAACATCTCCCTAACGGTTTGCAGGACTACACAGAAGATAACAGCCTTTCAATAAACTTAGATAAAACTAGGACCATGTCAATGAACAACAAACGAAGAAAAAGGCACATCTGGCCTCTGGGTGACTCACATATTGAACCAGCGGAATCTCACAAGTACCTGGGTATCTACTTAAAGAAGGATCAATTACCCTCCAACAAGAAGAGATCAAAAGAAAAGGGATGTTCCTTGCCTTAACCATGAAAAGCTTATCATCCAAACTACTGGGACCAACGCTGAGCCCTCTTTTAATGGTAGCACAGGCTAAAATTCGACCTACAATCACCTATGGTAGTGAAGCTTTGTGAGGGAGAGATCCCAATCTTTTGGAGAAAACACTTGTAAAAGCATACAGAACTATGTTCAGCCTCCCGATCTATACCTCTCCGGAGCAACTTAGACTGGAGTTTGGCCTGTTAAAGCAAACTTGGGCCAGATATGGAGCATACATTAACTGCTGGATAAAATTAGAACATCAACCTCTAATTAATTAAACCACCTTCTGTGGCTAGATCTCCAAAAAAGGGAGAATTCACCTGAAAGAATGTATCTTCAGGAGGCACTGGCAAACACAGGCTTATCACCCTTATGGAATACACAGTGCCACCACTTAACTCTGAAGAAACTAGTCTGGAAGTCGCTGAAAAAACAGTCACTGGTGGAGGATAAAGCAGACTTTTCATCTAGAGCGCACGCCTGAATGACTGAATTCTTATAAGATCCTAGCCCCGCAACAATATTTCAACCTGGGCTATCCAAAAGCACATAAATTAAAATTCCTAAAGCTACGACTCGGAGTGATACCATGCATGCAGCATCTTTCACCATGGAAAAGGGTGCAGATATTTACATATGCAGTTTGTGCAAAAATGGCCAGGGCGACATCATCCATACCATTTGTTCCTGTACGGAGATGATCAGGAACGGGGGCAATTGCCAAAAAAAGTTCTGGCCTGTTTCAACCCAGCATCACCACAATTGAACTCCAGACTAGTCAGAAGCGGCAGGTGCAAAAATGTCAAACTGCCACTAAAGCTTTTTTGGGGCAAGGAGCCATTGGAAAATCAATTTTAATTTCCTAGTGGGAGTAACAAATCGTTGTATTGACTGGGCCACTTATAGTGGCTGCTCTCGTACGTTTAATTGGTATTTCTTTTAACTTGTAATTAACGGAAGTGTTTTACAGTTTAATCATGACATTTTTATTATTGTGAACTAATCTTTTATATACGGTTTTACTTCTTGCATGCATTGCAATGGTTTTAAGTAACTCTGGAAAATAAAATAAACTGAAACTGACCTCAGACATGTTACGATAGTGACCCCTTACCTCAGACATGTGACAATGGTGTTCCCTTACCTCAGCAGTGTGACAATAGTGTACCCTTACCTCACACATGTGACAATGGTGTACCCTTAATTCGTGGGATTTCTCGACCGGTCGCCTCTCCATCAAGCTACAGATGATCTTGTGCAGCCAAAATACGTAACGCTGGACTTAGACCCCTACAATTTCATAAATATTAGCACTGAGACATCCCCAAAGTGGACTGGCGCAATGTGACCAAGTGTGATTCACATGTTCTAACAAACCTACTCCATAAGGATATCTCACTTTGCTGACACTACATATGTATACATGCTTCATTTAATGCAAAGCATATATGAGACTTCGAGAGTGTGGCATAATAACTTAGAGATATAGCCACAAAAGACAGTATCTACCAGCGGTCTCTTGCAGAGTATCAGCACTAGTTCCCCTGGGTGTGTCAATTTTGGTCTGATATCCGAGGAAGGTGGTGCTACCAATCTCTAAGCCACCGAAACACGCGTCAACTAATGCTGTTCAGATCCTGCTATATACAGTTACTTTAATTGGTCATGGAGATTATACAACCTTCTGTCTCCCACCCTCCAGCTATATGTACTAATGAATGTGGTATGAGTGTACTTGAGATGGAATGCATGTGAGGTAGTGTGTATGAATATCTCTTTCTTGTTTCTTTACTCGGGGTTAGTGATGCAAAGATTGTGTAATATTGTCTGTAGATGTTTAAAACATTGATTTTATATGTAAAAATATGTAAAAGAAAATAAATAAATAAATAATTTGAATATTTATTAACATGGTTATGTTTTTGAACTTTGTCGTTATTTAGCCTATGTTCAGCCCATTTGAATTTAATTTCAGTTTGACAAAAGAAATATTGGTCACGAGTGAGCCTATTCAGATTGTGTAGTTGTTTTCCCCTCTTCTCTCAGACCTTTAAATAACTTGCTTAGAGGGGGTCCCCTTACTTGGCTTAGTACCCTTACCTCAGCCGTTTGGTGATGGTGTACCCTTACCTCAACCATATGATGATGGTGTACCATTACCTCAGCTATCCGACAAAGGTGTATGCTTACCTCAACTGTGTGATGATGGTGCAACCTTATGTCAGCAGTGTGACTAGGGTTCACCCTGACCTTAGCCATGTGACGATAGTGTACTCCTACCTCAGACATGTGATGATAGTGTACACTTACGTCACCCGTGTGATGATGGATGAATGAATGAATGAATGAATTTATTGTTTGGTTACTTAAAACCATTACATTAAAAACAAGGTACAAAAGTTACAAAAGTTAAAAGAAAGAATCATCATGTTAAAAGAAAGTCTGTGTGATTAAGATCTGAATACTTAGGGGCTGAGAGGAGTGATGTCCGTAGCCTTTCTGCCCAACGTCCGTTATCTAAGTCTCTGGTCGTTTATCCCGAGATGGCCATCAGCTTCATACGAGTCTGTTGGATAAATTTGCCAAACGTGGCCATCTGTTTTACTGTATTCAGTGTGTATAATTGATGAACTGCCTCCTTTGCAGTGCACGTCCCCAGTTGTAAAATGATGGGCCTATGATAGAGGCTGCAAGCTACGCGCAGGGCCGGGCAGCAAAATAGGAGGTGGGCCAAAGACTCGCGTTTGTATTCACAAAGCTTGCATTCCTTGATCGGTGATCCTGTCGGCTTGGTGATGTATAATTCTTTGAGTGGCAGGGGATGTAATCTGTATGTTAAGATCCTACGTAAGGTGGTCTTTAGAGTTGTACGCTGTGTGTGGGAGACTTTGGGACTCGTGGAGGCCTCTTTTTGCCAATAATTCCAAATCCGAGGCACGAGAGCAAATGCAGACTTGTTTTTTGATTGCGCTTTTGATCCCAGAGTAGTTAATTAGCTCAGGGTCCCAGTTTTCTATGGCTAAATTAAGAAGATCAGTGGCCGCGGCGAGGGTCGCTGACCAAGGGTTCCCTGGTTCCAGAAAGATGTTTTTTAGAACTGCCTTCATTGTTTTCTCATGTGCCGCTGTAGTAAGGTAAAAGTATTTGCTCAAGGCAGCCATCTCTTCCAGCTTTTGTTGATTCAAAGAAAATTCTAGTCACACAAGAGTATTTCTGGTGCACGCGGGTAAGTGGAATAATCTCTTATATGCGCTACAATTGATTTTTTCCAGGTCCTTGGTTAATTTTCCGGGAAACGCTTGTTGGGCGTAGTTAAGGGCTGGCATTAGTTTTGCCCTTAAAACTCTTTGGATGGCCATCGTTATGGGGCTGTGTAGGGTGGCTTGTAGTTTGCAGAGGGCGTAGATGATAGCATTCCCTTTGCTTTGAATTTTCCTTAAATGAACTCCAGGGCGCCCTGATTCGTGGAACCAGACGCCCAAGTAATTATATTGCTGCGTGCATTCCAGAGTAAGGTGACCAAGACTCCATTTTGCTGTTTTTTTATGATAGTGCCCAAAGATTACAATTTTTGATTTAGATGGATTGGCCACCAACCGGTTTTTATCATTATAAATTGCCAGGGCCGACATGTGATGATGGTGTTCCCTTACCTTAGCAGTGTGACAATGGTGTATCCTTACCTCAGCCGTGTGACACTGCTGTACCCTAACCAGAGCCATGGGACTATGGTGTACACTTACCTCAACCATGTGACTATGGTTCACCCTTACCTGAGCTGTGTGACAATTGTGTACCCTTCCCTCAGCCGTGTGACGATTGCGTACCCTTACCTGAATGGTGTGATGATGGTGTACACTTACCTGAGCCATGTGGCAATGGTGTACCCTTACCTGAGCTGTGCGATGATGGTGTAACCTTACCTCAGCCGTGTAACTATGGTGTACCCTTTCCTTCTGATTTTGGAAATGGGGTGCCCTTATCTCAGTTGTGTGGCTATTGTGTACCCATACCTCAACCGAGTGATTATGGTGTACCCTTGCCTCAGCCGTGTGATGATGGTGTACCCTTACCTCATCCGTGTGACAATCGTGTACCCTTATCTCAGCCATATGATAATGATTGTCCCCTGCCTCAGCCGTGTGACAATGGTGTACCCTTACTTCAGCGATGTGGTAATAGGGTACCCTAACCCTATCCATGTGATTATGGTGTACCATTACCTCAGCCGTGTTACAATGGTGTACCCTCATGTCAGCCGTGTGGCAATAGTGTACCCTTATATCATCTGTGTGACAAAGGTGTAAACTTATCTCAGCAGTGTGATGATTGTGTACGCTTACCTCAGCCATGTGATGATGATTTACCCTTATGTTAGCTGTCTCACAATAGTAAACCATAACCTCAGCCATGTGAGGATGGTGTACCCTTACCTCAGCAATGTAACGATGGTGTACCCGTACCTCACTGTGTAATGATGGTGTACCATTTCCTCAGACGTGTGACAATGGTGTACTCTTACCTCACCTGTGTGATGATGTTCTTTTACCTCATGCCTGAGACGGTGGTGTACCCTTACCTCATCGGTGTTACGATGGCGTAGGCTTATCTCATCCCTGTGAATATGGTGTACCCTTTCCTCAGAATAAATGTAGCTGCGCACACCTCTCTGCGAACCTGTATTCCAATAAATAAAACAAACTAAACTAGCATGCGTGCACACCGGAGAGAGGTTGCCTGCCCCATGAATGGCACAATATATGCAAGTGACTCTTCACTTGATATCTGATTGCATAGCGTAAATATGACTAATCACATTATCAAGGTCAAACGAAGACATACACAATGGGTCACAATTTTTATACAATTGCTGAGTTGCTCATCTTTGCATGTCCTTAAACATTTATTTAACCAATCAAAAATTGAAACTAAACAGACGTAAATTTGTTTCGCAATCTGTTACCATTACCTCAGCCATGTGACTATGGTGTACCCTTATCTCGGTCTTGTGGTGATGGTGTACCCCCTATGTCAACCGTGTGACGATGGTGTATGCTTACCTCAGCTGTGTGATGATGGTGTAGCCTTACGTCAGCTGTGCGGTGCTCACTCCTGTCACCCAGTACATTTTCTTCCCTGTCTAGTTCAGCCCACAGAGCATCCAAAGACTTAGGGGGTCAGAGGAGAGTGGCAGAGGCAGATATGAAAGTGAAATGACGACAGGGATGATTTATGAGGTAGAGCATGAAGGAAGAATTAGAGATGGACCCTGAAGAGGAAGGAAGGTAGGCATTAATCCCTTAAGGGAAACACTGAGGAAGGACTAGAGGCAGACCTTGAGGATGAAGGGAGAGGGGGGTTATTCCCAGAAAGGAAATACTGAGGAAGGACTAGAGGCAGACCCTGGAGACGAAGGTAGAGGACGGTTAACCCCAGAAAGGAAACACTGAGGAGGACAACAGGCAGACCCTGAGGATGAAGGGAGAGGGGGATAATCCCAGAAAGGAAACACCGAGGAAGGACTAGAGGCAGACTCTGAGGACAAAGGGAGAGGGTATTAGGCCCAGAAAGGAAATACTGAGGAACAGCTGGGAACCATTGGTGGTCTGAAGCTACAGATAGAAATATCTTGGCACGAGTCTCTATGCACACTTACACAAGGATGACCACCGCTAACACGCTAATCACGATGCCACCAATATATCCAACTGAGAGACCTGGACTGCTATTATGTCCGGGACTGCCATTAGGTGGAGAACGGGCTTTTTCTGAAAAACAAAGAGGAAGGGAAGGGACAGAAAGTCATTTATTGCTTGTTTTAACATATGCTTGTTTCAAGGAGCTCTGTACACACCATCCTTCAGTGTACCAGGGCTTCACGACTCTCATGTGCAACCACTACTCGGTAATTTCTGCCCCCTTTATCAACACTTACTGTTACATAACCATTAATCTGATGCGCTGAGAGTGTAGGGGATGTAAAATGTGGGGTTCTTTATGAGATGAGTACAAAGACTGCATAGCCTCCCTTGTATACTGGTGAGAGTGTATGACTCGAGCCCTGTGTGCATTACATGGGTGGGAGTAAAAAGACTGCAAACTCTCCCTTGCATACTGGTGAGTGTGTATGCGCTGAGCCCTATTGTGCTCTACATGGGTGGGGTTACAAAGTCTGCATACCCTCCCTTGAATAATGGTAAAAGTGTATGCGTTGAGACGTATGGTGCATCACATGAGTGGGGTTACAAAGACTGCATACCCTCCCTTGTATAATGGTAAGAGTGTATGTGCTGAGCCCTGTGGTGCTCCAAATGGGTGGGAGTACAAAGACTGCAAACTCTCCCTTGTATACTGGTTAGAGTGTATGCGCTGAGCCCTATGGTGCATCACATGGGTGGGGTTACAAAGACTGCATACCCTCCCTTGTATAATGGTAAAAGTGTACGGGCTGAGCCCTGTGGCACTCCACATGGGTGGGAGTACAAAGACTGCAAACTCTCCCTTGTATACTGGTGAGACTCTATGCGCTGAGCCCTGTGGTGCTCCACAAGGGTGGGAGTACAAAGACTACAAACTCTCCCTTGTATACTGGTGAGAGTGCATGGGCTGAGCCCTATTGTGCTCTACATGGGTGGGGTTACAAAGACTGCATACCCTCCCTTGAATAATGGTAAAAGTGTATGCGTTGAGACGTATGGTGCATCACATGAGTGGGGTTACAAAGACTGCATACCCTCCCTTGTATAATAGTAAGAGTGTATGTGCTGAGCCCTGTGGTGCTCCAAATGGGTGGGAGTACAAAGAATGCATACTCTCCCTTGTATACTGCTGAGAGTGCATGGGCTGAGCACTGTGGTGCTCCAAATGGGTGGGAGTACAAAGAATGCATACTCTCCCTTGTATACTGCTGAGAGTGCATGGGCTGAGCACTGTGGTGCTCCAAATGGGTGGGAGTACAAAGAATGCATACTCTCCCTTGTATACTGGTGAGAGTGCATGGGCTGAGCACTGTGGTGCTACAAATGCGTGGGAGTAGAAATACTGTATACTCTGTCCTTGTATACTTGCGAGAGTGTATGCCTTGATCCCTGTGGTGCTCCACATGGGTGGGAGTACATAGACTGCATAATCTGTTCATGTATACAGGTGAGATCATTACAATCATGAAGAATAAAAAGAGCACATTTCTTAAACAGGGTAATCAAAAGGAATATTTGAACAGATACACTACAAATATTAAGATGATTTAGTGATGACATGCCATACTGAACTATTGAAAGAACATAAAACACCATAAAAGTAATATTTCAATTAATTATGTAACAACTATAAATAATAATAATAAACGAGTCTGCTCCGGGCGGTTTGGCAATTCCGAATGCCGTCGGGTTCGGATTAGGATATTCCTAACATTCAGAAAGACACGTTCTTGATCTGAAAAGGATGGAGCAAATGCCTTTAGGAGGCCTTCCAAACCGCATCAGAATTGGCCCCCTAGTCGTAAAGAGCTTTGCTTATTACAATGACTGACACCCATCTTACACCGATACAATAGCAATACAAAAACAACAACAAGGTTAATATAACCATGTATTATTCCTGTATCAGGGGCAGGACATCAGCCTGGGTCAGTTTGTTCTCAGCTATACGGATATTTAACAAAAATTATTTGTTAAATATGTGGTTTGTCCCAAGAGGCAAGATATAATTGCTTGGCGGCACATTCTTCCTCCTATTTCCCTAAAAATGGGTTTTAACAGTATTTACCTCTCGCCGCAATCTGGGGCTAATACATACAATATGCCATAGCGTTTCATTGACAAAACCACATAATCTACAATTTTGTGTTTGCCAATTCTGTACCCATCTCGGAGTCCCATCCTTAGTTGGATTGCAGCCAAATCTTAACATAAGATATCTGACTGGTGCATTTAATTGACTTAGAAGTCCTTAGTAAAGTGATACTACATGTACTCAAGGCCTGTAAAGGAAATGCTACTTGTAAGCCAGCGGTGTTCATTCTGCCACCCACTAAGGTAGCTTTAAAACATGTTGACACGTGTCGCAGGCCTGCATTGCATTCCGTAGTGCAGTTGTAAACTGCAAATCAACCTGGCAAATAAACCTTTTTTCATGCCTTAACCTTGATTTTTAATACTTATACTTACAAGTCACCCCTAAGGTAGGCCCTTAACCAGACCATAGGGTAGGGTTCATTGTATTTAAAATAGTGGATATGCGTTTTTAAGTTTTACATGTCCAGGTAGTGAAAAGCGCCTGACTTCATTTTTCTCAAATGTAAGACTATCTCTCCCATTGGCTAGCAATGGGTTAACTTTTTACATATATGCTAACTTTTGATTGGGAAAAATAAAGATTGGAATCAAATGAATTGTAATTTAAAATATTCTTTAATGGAAAGGTTTGATTTTTACTCACAATTCCGAACACCCCACTTTTTGAAAGTTTCCATTTTCTTGTCTTAACCATTTTGTTCCTGCTGCTAATGCCCTCGGTCACATGACCCTTCTGTTAGATGTTGTGTATTCCTCGCATATAGTGAGACAGTAGGGCTTAGGTGTGGGCAGGATGGGCCACCCTGGCAGAATTATTGGAGGAGCTGCTTTTTCCTGTCCCGCTTGCACTTCAATAGGGGCTGCCTGAAGCGCACACAAGCAAACCTTACACTAGTCTTTTGTGAATCTAGATTTCTTGGACCAGTTGGAAGGAAGGACCAGATGTGGGGTTAGCCTTGAAGATTCCCTTACTACAAAAGTTGGCACCAGTTATAAATATTGGGGCATCAGTGCATCTCTTCAGTTCATTCCTGGACCTGCAGAGGTCACTAGAAGCCCTGTCTTGTACCCCAAAGGACTGCCCTGCTGCTTCAGGCCTGCTTTCCACCCAAAAGGGTCAGCCTTGCTGCTACCAGAGGACTGTCCTGCTGTTTGAATTCACCTTTCTCCCCAGAGACTACCATGTTACTTGAGGCCTCCCTTGCTGCTTTACCCCAGGACTACCAGAGTGACCCCAAGGGATAGTTGTCTGACCTCCTATGGAAGGTACAGAGACATTTCCAGCTCAAGAGACCTTGGACCCTGTAGCTGGCCTCTGCTAGACTCCCGACCCCTGAAGTGGTGCATCTCCAGTCCTGGTCCCTTTGCGGTGGTGCTAAAGTTGCTACTCTTGACGAACCCTAAAAGTTGGGACTTAGAGAATTTTCTACCAAAACTGACCTGAGGTCCGATAGAAGACCAGGACATGCCTGCCAATCTGCCCAAAGTTTATCGCCAGTTGGCCTGACTCCTCAACAGCTCCCGCTAGGTTCTTCTCCACAGCAGTATCCTGGTCAACATGATATTCGGCCTTCTGGAGACCCCATTGGCTACAGCCAGCATATTTGTCCTGCTGGAGTTCTTCAACTTCCAAACAAAAAGTGACAAAGTGCGGAAGTAGAAATCTTCAACACAACTCCATCCAGCGTCTCCCCTATGGGTGTTCAGACAAAATATTGATTCAATGATAATGACTGACACAAATATTGTGTTGCAAATATTGTGTAACAGAAATATCATGAGCAAGAATATCATGAACAATTATATAGATTTTAGTGTAAGTAATATCAGTGTTAAAAATATTGTTGGTGGTGTGGTTATGGTGCCAATTTGTGTCTCTGCCCAATGGTCTGGTGAGCCGCTGGAGCCTTTCATTGTGCTCCATGCCTTCTTTCTGACAAGTGGCTGGCCCAGGGGATTTTCCCGCATAGTGAGAGGTTGCACTCGCCATCTTGGAATGAGAGGGGCGTCTATCCTCACAGCACATTTTATTATCAGAGAATGTTTTTGTTTGCCCTCTGTCCACCCTAAAAAAGCCTTATTTTTATTATTACGTAACCCATTTTTCATGTCTTAGCTCAAATAGCTTCTCTATTATATATGAGTGGTTATTTTTGTTCTCCTCACTTGCTATGTTCTTTAGTTTAATTTTTTCTAGGTATTGTGTCTTTCAGCTTTTCTGGCCCTTGCATATATTTGTTGTGGTATAATCTCCTTTTTCAGCAACTGTGCCTCAATTTAATATCATTTTTTCGCCCATATAAAGGGAACCTTAAGCTTTCCAGTGCCAGATTCTAATCCTAACAGCAAGGATGACATTGCCTCTCAGAAATTCTATTCTTATTCTGGTACCATTCCTAAATTCTAACATAATACCAAACTGGATGTGGGAACAAATAAACGACCTAAAATGACCATCCTTCAGCAGTTAAGCCTACATCTACATCTATGAAAATTATACTTGATGAAATTTGTGCGATGATAAACGGTCTTCTCTTGAGTCACATGTTTTTCTGGTAGAGCAAAGAACTGAGATGCATATTTACAAGATCCTATTGGAGGCATGAGTCAGAATTAGTGACAAGAGGCAAGACGACCGTATGGACGGAGAGAATTGATACAACAAGATTATTTTTCATCAGAAAAGAAAGGAATGGAATCGATTCGATAAAGGCATCATTTGTATTATTGAGGACTATAACCAACATCCTACTGTTTTGATTAACAGGATGTGTACTAAGGAAAACTAGACCACGAAACGCTAGCCTCCATCCTGCGAACGAAGATAAGGAACACTCCCTGGGTGATGCACCATTGAGATAATTTAGGGCTCTGTTTCCTCATTCTACTCACTCTGAAGATAAGCCTATATTTAGATACAAGAGAATCCAGATACTTCAGGTTACTATTTCAAATTAAGGTACCCTGCTCACACATATGGAAGAGAGTATAACTCTTCCTCATCTGGTCCTGAGGAAGGTGGTCTCAACCCACCGAAACGCGCGTAGACCTGGCGTGGACAAGACACATATGACATCTGTGTCACTTTAACCTTAGAATCAGTTCTGTTGTTGAGATTGGAATAAATGTGGAGAATGTATGAATGTATGAATGTGTTAGTGTGTTTGTTGGTTGATGTGTGATCATGCAGGGTTGTATTGTTTTTGTTTTGTATATATGATTGAAACTCTAGTAACACTGTGAAGTTCATGGTTTTTTGCACTAAAATTTTAAATGAACTGAATTGTAAATGATATTTATGAACTTGATGTATATACAAAAAATGATTTAAAAATAAGAAAAAAATATATATCTTTTGATACACTACAAAAAAGAAAATAAACAAAATATATAAAATGAAAGTATTGTTGTTGCCTTACCTATGATACTAAGAAGGTTAATGGATTAATTCAATGAAACATGTTATGTAAGTAGGAACTGACCAAGGGGGAATCTTTGTATGTTCATATTGTTGTTTCTCTCTCTTTTCCCTGGTCATTAATTTAAACACAGAGAGGGTCCCATTTCTTTATGTTACAAGATCCTATTTCCACCACAACATCCCTTTCAGTGACGTTGTGGTGGCGATTGGGGCTTCGCCATATTTACAAGGCAGCGTTAAACCACTCAATGTGGCTTAACACTGCCTTGTAAATAGGGCTCGCTGTACTTAGTGTGTTAGGGGATGACAATGGGCATTGTGGTGAGAGTTTCACTGCAACACCCATTGATTTTGATGCTGCCCCCTATTTACAAGGGTGGCATAAATAACTGGGTCTGAAACAGGCGAAACAAGGAGAAATGCTTTATTTCACCTCGTGTTTGCCATTTACACATGTGTTGCATTGTGCTGCACACACAGAAATAGGGAAATGCACATAAACAATAAATGCAAATTAAGTTTTGCAACTTCTATGTGGGCTGCAATAAGCAGCACACACAGAATTTACAAACCACCATTACTGATGGTTTATGTGCAGGATGGGACCCATTCCTGCACATAAACAATCTTCCCCTAAAAGCAGACACCCTTGCACAATGGTGCAAGGGTGCCTTTGTTGGCACAAGGCTGCTAAGTTTAGCATCAGAATTGGAGGAAACACAGGGTTGCACCACATTGTTGTTAATATGGTGCATCCCTGCATTCCTGATGTGGCTGAGTGCGACATTAACCCAGGAAGTATAACGCTGCACTCCGTCACTTCATTGTAAATATGCCCCTGAGAGTCTGCAGCAATAATCTCTACTCAATTCACATCCAGAATCGGAAATATCTCCACTTTAAAAGCACACAGAGGACCTTGAAAATTGCAGAAATAATGTATGTATTCATGAGCTTCCAGAAACCGTGGAGAGATCCAATACGGCCAAATATTTTAAAAACTTTTTATTAAATACTAGCTGTACCCGGCCACGCGCTGCTGTGGCTCACTCTGGTTAAATGGAAGAGAAAGAAAAGAGTAAGGACACGTTTCTAATATGTTTAATTTCACAGTGCTTGTTGGTATACAATATGTTTTTGTGACTATCGTCTGTATGTGTCCCTTGTAGTTGTTGCTCAGCAAGCAAATCAATAGGGTCTGTTCAGCCTTTCGATTAAAAACACACGCGTATTGTACACGCGCGTATTCGAATCCAACGTTGTGTATATATAAACATGCGCTAATGTTGCGAAGTGAACCAACTCCTCCCCCCTCCCTCCACCCACTTCCCGGTCTGCCATCCTGACACCAACTGCCCATCCTAATATATGTAGACTATTGTCTCTATGCGTCCTTACTTAATGTTGCAAAGTAAACCAACTTCTCCCCCCTCCCTCCACCCACTTCCTGGTCTGCCTTCCTAACACCAACTGTCCATCCTAATGTATGTAGACTATTATCTCTATGCATCCGTTGTATTTGTTGTGCAGCAACCAAATCAATAAGGTCTGTTCGGCCTTTTGATTAAAAACACATGGGTATTGGACACTCGCGTATTCGAATCCAACGTTGTGTATATATAAACATGCGCTAATGTTGCAAAGTGAGCCAACTCCTCCCCCCTCCCTCCACCCACTTCCCAGTCTGCCATCCTGACACCAACTGTCCATACTAATATATGTAGACTATTGTCTCTATGCATCCCTTGTAGGCAACCAAACCAATAGGATCTGATCGGCCTTACGATTAAAAGCAAGCGAGTATTGGACACGCATCCAAAGTTGTGTATATATAAACAAGCGCTTAATCGAATCCAATGTTGTGTCCAAATTTCAAAGCAATCAGTGAAGAACTTTCGGAGATTTAAGATTTTGAACAAACGAACATTGACATTTTTATGTGTCTGTTCGGGCTTTCGATTTAAAACCTGCGTGTATGTGACACGCGCACATTCTAATCCAACGTTGTGTATATAAAAACACGCACGTATTTGAATCCAACGTTGTGTCAAAATTTCAAAGCGACCGGTGAAGAACTTTCGGAGATTTATGATTTTGAACAAACGAACATTTACATTTTTATATATATTGAAGATAGAGAGATTAAAGTTCCTTTGCATCCCTATATCTGTTCCTCCTAATATACAAAGAGCACATATACTAGGTACTAGAGATCCTACAAAGCTGCGAGGAGTCATTCTGTTTGCTTTGCAATACACTGACTTATTACAAGTTTTGTCTGCTGTCAAATCTAAAAAACAAATTATTTTGGCCGGTTATAGATTGTTTTTCTCTCAGGATGTCGCTAAAGTCACTTCTGATCGCTGGAAACACTTTTTGGACATGCAACCTCAGTTAACAGCCATGAATGCCTGCTTTGGACCAATTCATTCTTGCTTGTTTAAGGTGACATAAAAGGATAAAACAACAACTTTTAAGTATCCTGCTGCACTTGAGAGAGTTCTTCAACTGCACAGAGGAGAAGATATGGATACTTTCAAAATTACTTGATATCTCTTTGTTTTTCTTGTTCTTTTATTCTGAATAATGCCTAAGTATGTTTCTTCTTCTAATTTGATATGTTATAATGTTATTTTTTTCTTGTTAGCATTGTCTAATCTAGCATTGTTTTTGCCTGTAAAACAGTTTTTTTTGTGTCAGCATTTTGTACCAATCACATTTTTACTTTGGGTGCTGTATTCACCTTTGTCAAGGCTGTCGTGCCATCCTGTGGAGTTTGGATGTTGTCGCCGCAGACCCATTCTTGTCGTCACCCTCCGTTTAGTTTCAGTGTTTTGTAGGTATGTTTTTTAGTCATAATTTGAATGACTTCTACTGTCTTTTTGTTTTTTGTTTCACTTTTTTCTTACAGGTGTTTTTTTCTCCTTTTTCGACTCACTCTTCCTCTTCTTTCTTTCCTTTATATTTTCTTTTCCTCTTTCTTTGACTGCCTTATCGCCCTTACTTTCCCTTCTTCTTTCACGATGCAAACATTTTATTCTTTCCCCTTTCATGATCTTTTGCTTCTTAAATTGGTGACTGAAGACGTTATAAATGTAAACACTTATTATGATTATCATTCCGGGTCACCTTGTGGAAAATTAAAGGGTTAGGTAACCCTATTAATTGGCAGAGGGTATTATCTCATTTAGACAAACTAAAACCTGATGTTGCCTTACTACAAGAAACTCATCCTTCGACATAGAAGCTGCCAAATTAAAATGATGATTGGTTAGTAGCCTACTTGCTTCACCTGCTATGGGGGAAATAAACGGTGACCTAATTATTTGTCGTTAGAATCAAAGTTATTGTTGTCTCCCAGGATTCCAATTCTGATGGTTGTTGGATTTTGGTAGCTAGCTCCTACCCCTTCTTCGCCTAACAGGGTGGTCAGATAGGAGTTCAAATGGGTTAAACTCAAGTTCCTTCTATGGCACCAGCCTGTGGGCAAAAACCTGGCATTTTAGGACAACATCCTACTTCTGTCTCAATGGCTTAAGTGGGCCCATAACCATCCCTTTAAAAGGTCTTGTTCAATCTCTATCAGCAAGCTCATTCTTTTTCCTTGTTCAGGGCTATCTCCCGGCTCGGCCCTCCTCCCCGCCGAGGTCCTCTTTAAAGAAAATTCCTCCACGGTTGAGCTTCGCAATCTGCAGCCTGAACTCCCTCTCTGCTCTAATTCCCAGCAGCTCATATTGGGTAAGATTGCAGGAAGAGGTGTGGGTCCTCCTCTCTCTTCTGAGCCATGACATAACGTGTGGGTCAGAATGGCTTTATGTTATGTTATGTTATGTTATGTTAAATCAATTTGTTAAGCGCGCTAACACCATTAGGTTTCTTGGCGCTGTACAGAGGGAGTCGGGAGGAGAGACAGAAAATAACATAACAGAGGATGAGACTAGTGGTAGGCTACCGTAAACAGATGCGTTTTGAGGAAGGATCTGAACGTGGAGTAGGGGGAGAGCAACCTAAGAGAAAGAGGTAAGGAATTCCAAAAAGACGGGGCTAAGAAAGAAAACCTAAGACCACCGTGTTTCTTCCGCTTGAATCTGGGGACAGAAAGTAAAGCCAATTGGGAAGACCGAAGGGTACGGGAAGGGACATAAGGATGGAGCAAAGAAGAAATGAAGGAGGGGCCAAGACCACTGAGAGATTTGAAAATGATGCAACCAAGCTTAAATTTACAGCGGGCAGAGACCGGGAGCCAGTGGAGACTTTTTAGGAGAGGTTGGACATGCTGATCTCTAGGTTGATGGTAGATCAAGCGAGCAGCTTGATTTTGGATCAGCTGGAGTCTCCTGAGTTGGTATGCAGGAATGCCTACATATAGCGCGTTTGCGTAGTCAAGCCTAGACATGACTAGCGCAAGCAGGGCCAAAGTAAGGGCATCGATGGTAAGTAGGCGGGAGATTTTACGTATTTTCCTGAGCTGGAAATGGCTGGAGGAAACTACAGCGCTGATCTGGGGTGTCATAGATAGGTCATTACTTATGACAACTCCCAGACTTTTTGCAGAGTTGACGGGACAGGGGGGGCTGCCAAGACTGGCAGGCCAGAAAGAAGAGTGCCAGGGATTGGAGGGCCCCCCGACAAGAACCAGCTCAGTCTTGTTGGGGTTGAGTTTCAGGTGGTTTGTGCCCATCCACTCACTGATAGAGCAAAGGGTGTTTTGAAAAGTGAAGATAGATTGATCGTTGATTATAAAATCAAGATATGGTACAGCACCCTTAAACATTCTAAACCTCATGCAACTATCTAAAAATAAAACACTATGGGCTAGATGTAGGTAAATAGGTTTTACTGATTCTTAAATACCGAATTTTACCGATTCGGTAAGATTCGGTATTTACCGAATCGGTATTTGCCATTGATTCCTATGGGCCTTGAAGCCCATAGGTATCAATAGAAAATACCGATTCGGTATTTACCGAATCAGTAAATTTACCGAATTGACAGGGGGAACAGGGTGTCACTTTGACACCCTGTTGCACCCCTGTTTCAGGCTTGTGTGCCATGTGACACCCATACATGCCCTTAGGGCATGTCTGTGTGCCACATGGCACAGGTGTACATGAACAGATGTGCATGTACACAGGAATTCGTTATTTACCATGTAATAGTATTAAATGGTAAATTCCGAATCCTGAATGGCCTGTAGCACTGTTAACAGTGCTACCTACATAGCAAATTACAGATTTGGTATTTTTACCGATCAGTAATTTTACCGAATCGGTAAAATTACCGATTCGGTAAAATTACCGAATCTGTAAGTTTTTCAAACCCCTACATACCAATGTCCAAATACTGGTCGGAAACGGCCGAAAATCTGTATTTTCGGCCGCTTCCGACCGGTATTTGGACACCTACATCTTGCCCTATGTCATGTATCAGTTAATATTGATGCTGAGACCACCTTGATTATATCGGATGGTCATATCTGATATCTACATGACAGCACGCAGAAATTCACACTATCTTCTACAATGCCAACAAGTTACTTAGGTTTTAATCCTCTGTCCAAACAAATCAATATTCTTTAAATCTAGTTGAATTGCATAAAAAAAGAAGGAAGGGTTGCAATCTGTCCCCACACTTGATCCTCCAACAATTCTGTTATTACAGAAGACCTATATAAAGGCATACCTATCCATATGCCATAAGTCAGTCATTTAGTGCTTTGTAGATAAGGCCGAGTGGTTTAAACGACACACTCTCTCTCCTCTCCCCCCCCCACACCGAGAGCTTGTGGAGAGATCCAAGTGCAGAGGCATTATGATGGAGTTTAAGTGTGAACAGCATAACATTTTATTTATTTGAGCTTTGCAAGAGTACCTCGGGGGAAGCCTGTATAGACACAATTGAAGTATTCCAGGCAGGACATGATCTCAGAAATAGTTAGGGAGAGTGTTTTCCTGATGTTTGCAGACAAGGAGACGCCCTGCCTTGTCTTTCATCAAATGTTTAAATGTGATTGCTCACTCTCTCCTACCCAGATCCTTTCCCCGTGCTTCAGGAACAGGGTATCCTTATGTTGTACCTCTTTACCAACCAATTGGGTCTGAAGCATCATGCAAAGTACCCTAAACTTAACTAGGCTGATTTCTCAAAAAAAGTACCTCCAATGACCTCCTTGACAGCATCCCAGGACATGCTAATGTTAAGGCTCTGTATTCAATTCATTAGGAAAATAAAACGTAATTTGTTAGTTCACCTCTGCTGACATCAGTACCTCCATTAGTACTTTTAGTTCAAGTCTTAATGCTCAATGTTAGTAGACTGGGTCCTCAAATCAAGTTTCTGGTGTCAAGTAATTGATCCAAATGTGCCAACTATCCATTAATGCTCTTCTGTGTCACCCTGTACAGAGGCACCTACAAGAAAGTGATCCAGATAGAGGTAAAACCAGCATGCTGCTGAATGAACCTTAACATGTCTCATCACCGTATGTGTCTCTCCAGGCATTAGGAATCCTCAATAAATGTAACAAGTCCCTTCCAGCCGGTGATAGCTCCCCAGGAGAAGGTTGTTAAAATCCCTAGTTTTCACTTGATGCAACATTTATCATACTTCACATTACACATTGTTGGATCATTTTTGATTACCGGAGGCTCATTCACAAACAAGATATCTTGCTGAGAATATCATTTTAAAAACCTCTATGGGTATCTCACAATTTTATAATGAATATCACATATCATTCTAAAATTATACTTTTTTATGGAAATTCCCAACATTTTCCTGAAAAAAATGCAATTTTGCACATCCCTAACCAGAAAAACCTTCCTATATCCTATATTAGGGTATGTCTCTCTTATAAACTTGTCCTTTGCCACTCTGACGATTTCCATGGTGGCATCCCCAAGGAATTACTCCTGCCCAAATTTGATAGGTAAAGTGACATCATAGAACATTGTTAGTTCAGCTCTAGATTCAGCGGGTCCAATCACCCCTATTGATCAGTTTCAATGTCCATTGCCCTCTCTGACATTCAAAGACCTTGCTAGCACCCAAAGACCTCTAGCAAAATAGTTTGTACTATGTGTTCATTTAGCCGTATCCACTTTTTCACCATTCACAAGGTCAGAAACTCTTGTGGGACCCATCTGAAGTTCAGCAGGCCTAAATCCATTCTGATCAACTTACTTTCCTGCAGAAAACAAATGTATCCTCCAATGTCCCTTAATGCCCTCAGAACTGCCCTTCTCTTGACTGGCACATTAAGATAACAATGTGTGTTTACTCATGATGAAGATCTAGGTGTCCAGTTATCAATGACCAGTCCTCAAAACCTCCTCTTTGAGTGGCAATCAATGACCCGTGGCAATATTACGGTGTGTACTCACCTAAAACAATCTCTCTTTTGTCTTCATGACCCCCCAACTTGCTCTCCATTAGCATACCTGTAACTCATGTAGCCAGGCGCCCCTGCAGCCTTTCTCCAACTGTCTCCATCAGAAGTTGCAGCGACCCTCCATGCATCAAGCTCTGGACACTTATCTCAACACCTCCCTCCCTTCCTGGTCAGGTGGTACCTGTGATCAGCATCTCTGTAGCCAGTTCACTAGTAACTCAGTCCTACAAGTTATCTAAAACTAGCCCCACCCATGTCACCAGTGTTCCAAAATTGTGAAGATAAAAAACAATTTAAAGGGAGAAAGACAACCTAGGATCTTTTCCAGAAATATTTCACAGGGTATCACTGCTAGCAAATGCAACCCTCGAATTCTTGAGCTAAAACCAGTCTGTGACTCCGGCTGACATCAGATAAGTAAAGATGTGGTAGAAAGAGAGCAGGCTATTATCTGCAGCAGGCTCTGCATTGGGAAACGCGCACTGCCAACACCCAAACTCTACAACAAACAACTGCATTTCAGAAAAATACATAACTCTTAGTGTAAAACTGCTGCTTAGCTTTCTTTTACAATGTTATAAGAAACGCCAAAAGAAATAAATCCATACCTGCCAAGTTACCTTAGAACATATATGAAATGTTCAACCACTCCTATAAGCTTGGCCTACAACAATTTACATGCTGGAGTCTCCTTGTGAGATATAGATTCCCAAATCAGTTCAGAAGCCATTGTTAATGAGTTATTTAGAAGAGATTGGTAGAGCAGTGACATAGAATGAAAAATATCTCCTGAACCAAATACAGAGTTTGAGCTCTGACTGCAGAACACACATGAAGGTGCTCGTACGACTGAACTTGGCGTGTCTCAGTTTCAATGTGAGCAGCTGGAAAAACTGTGGCAGAAGCTGGAAGTGATGAAGATTGGAGGGAATCTATTCAAAGCTGTCAAAGCACCGCACAAAGATACCTACTCACAGGTATGTGTTACAAGTAGCAGCAGGCTTGCCAACTCTTAGGGATGTGTAAAGGGCTGAAGCTCTGTATGGATTCAACCTCAGTCACTGGAAGATTGCTGCTTCTGTCAGCAGTGAGAGTTCATCTCACTGAGGCACCCGGCAGGCCAAAAAACAGCAACTTCAGTACTAGTAGGATCTCACTGTGACAGAAAGAAGGTAAAACAAGTGAACTGGAAGGACCACGGCCACCTGGACACTTTATGTACTGGGGAATGTCTTACAAGAAAAAAAGAAAGGGTGGATTTGCTATATGGTAATCTGCACATCAATCTACGTTCTCTTATCAAGTCCCCTTTATCCATGCATGACATTTAACACATTTAGTTCTGAGTGCAACAATGGTGTGTTGATGCGCATCCACCTAATGCATCCACAAAGACCTCCTGCCTAAAAGAACTTAGACAGCATTTCACAATATTGAAAAATGTATACACCAGTCCACATCCCATGCAGTCTCTTTTATCCTTTGTGCCAATATGCACTTTTGTGTCCATCAATCTTCTTTCTCGAGGATGAATTCAGTCAATTCCAATAGCCGTATTAAGTTGGCAGACCAACAACTTTATTTCACAAATACCCAAGATCCACAGCCGACGCGCATTTCGCCCTATTCGGGCTTTATCAAGGCCATTCTGTTTGATGTATAAGGGCACTCCTATGTTGGCGCCGCTTCAAAATAGCCAATTTTATCTATTTAAAAGTTATTTTTCTTTTTGTCCCTGTGTATATTTCACTAATTCAAAAACAGCCAGCGTCCATGTACTGATCCATCAAAGTATTAATCTTATGGGAGCTTTGATAAGTCCAATCCCTCCGTTTCGAGTCTTCACTTCTTCATCATGTCGATTCTACAGCTTCGCGGCGTACTCGGGATGTCTTGTAGACTGCGGAGGCTGTACTAGAGGTAAGACACTGCCCCTTATCACACATAAATACCCATGCATTCACCTCAGCTAGGCACGGTGAGCTCTTCCATATGGAAAAGAGGCAAAATAAAGTCTCTTGAGTCCACTCTGCTGCAGAGGATCCTTCTCTGAATACTATCTGCAAGATAGCACCTCTACGACTGAGGTGTGCCATTGAGCAGCAGATGCAAGATGCGAGCCTTTTGGAAAGTCTCTCATGTTCCCTCTTCCAACCAGACGAGCCACAGTGCAACCCTCAGAAGCGGCAGCAGGGCGATGGGCGATCTAAACACAGAGTCTGGAGTAGGAGGCGATGGGCGATCTAAACACAGAGTCTGGAGTAGGAGGCGATGGGCGATCTAAACACAGAGTCTGGAGTAGGAGGCGATGGGCGATCTAAACACAGAGTCTGGAGTAGGAGGCGATGGGAGATCTAAACACAGAGTCTGGAGTAGGAGGCGATGGGCGATCTAAACACAGAGTCTGGAGTAGGAGGGGATGGGCGATCTAAACACAGAGTCTGGAGTAGGAGGCGATGGGAGATCTAAACACAGAGTCTGGAGTAGGAGGCGATGGGCGATCTAAACACAGAGTCTGGAGTAGGAGGCGATGGGCGATCTAAACACAGAGTCTGGAGTAGGAGGCGATGGGCGATCTAAACACAGAGTCTGGAGTAGGAGGCGATGGGCGATCTAAACACAGAGTCTGGAGTAGGAGGCGATGGGCGATCTAAACACAGAGTCTGGAGTAGGAGGCGATGGGCGATCTAAACACAGAGTCTGGAGTAGGAGGCGATGGGCGATCTAAACACAGAGTCTGGAGTAGGAGGCGATGGGAGATCTAAACACAGAGTCTGGAGTAGGAGGCGATGGGAGATCTAAACACAGAGTCTGGAGTAGGAGGCGATGGGCGATCTAAACACAGAGTCTGGAGTAGGAGGCGATGGGCGATCTAAACACAGAGTCTGGAGTAGGAGGCGATGGGCGATCTAAACACAGAGTCTGGAGTAGGAGGCGATGGGAGATCTAAACACAGAGTCTGGAGTAGGAGGCGATGGGAGATCTAAACACAGAGTCTGGAGTAGGAGGCAGGCTTTAGTCTTCTTCCAGCTCCTGCCTTTGGATACAATGCTTCCATAGTGGATCAGCATCTGTGACCACACACTGGAAGCTCAGAACAATACACATCAGATGAGTTCATGCCTTTCACAGACTCCAGGCCCGTGCCCTCAGCAGACGAGCCCTGACTCTCTCAAGCAGAGGCCTGGGAGGAGGAGCTGGAGATAGCGGCGGTTCTGCTGATAGCGCTTGAAGCGCTGCCGGATGCTGTGTCTGCGGGACATAGGAGCAGGTGGCCAAACAACCCATAGGCTGTGGGGCTTTCTTTTATGATCATTTATTTATAACACAAATTACGGGAGGAGAAGAAATGCCCCTGTCCGGTGTGGCCACTCACCGAGGACTCGCAGCTCCTTATAGACTGTTCTTGGTAGTTGAAGATTTGGTGATGCATTCACGGTGTAGTTCCCGGTGTCGTTCATCCGCAGGTCTCGGATGCTCAGGGTCCCGTTGGCGTACCCAGTCTCCCGGCCCGTGTACAGGGGTCCATTTAACTGTCCGGCGCCAGAAGGTAGAAAACTGAAGATCAGTTCTGGGGTAGATACTTTTGGCCCTTTGTACCAGGTGAAAGATTGTAGATTTGTAGTTACTGGGGAATCGAGGATGGCCGTCTGTCCCACCAAAGCTGTGACCCGACCTGCAAAGGCAAGCTGCCCCGCCGTCCGCGGGGTCCAGACGCAGAGCCAGGCTGGAAGGGAGGAGAGAAGGAGAGAGTTGAACCTGCTGGAGGGTGAGGATCGGTTTGAAACTTCTAACTTTACTCATATGTCAGTAAACGTTTCCTCTCAACCACTGGGAATTGGTGACACTTATTCAGGAATGTGGACTCAAGCACTAGCAAAGCCAATAAGGCTGGTTCTTTTATAAGTTCTTGGCCTATGTCAACATACCCATTAATGCAGAATACCCATTTGCTACTGAGGGGTGCCCATACTCTGCCCCTTAAATTATTACAGCAGAGCTGAGTAGTACTAGAAAATGTTGTCATTCTTTACACATATGGTCATATGCAAACACAGGAACCCGAGCATGCAGTCATCAAACATACATGCAGGATTATTTGCAGTTGTTTCATGGTGCGGGTCCACAGCCAAGGATCAGCTCTTCAGTGCTTCCCGGCGGGGTTGACGCTAAACAAATATCTCTATTTAGTGAAAGCACAGGTACAGGCATTCATTGACCCAAGCAATAGGAATTAAGGTAGCTATACACATGCACCACTTCACACATACCCCCTAGTACTGGCAGACAGGGGCATGCGTAACACATAAACAAAACAAAAAACTTTCCCTATGCGCGAGTGTTGACTGCAAGGCTATCCAATGTCACGACTAAACGCCTTACCTGACTGAGGCAGACGGAGGCTTCTGTTCGCTCGGATCAGTCCGGCAGCACCACATGAGCTAGGCGGTGAGCTTCTCCATATTCCTTTAGCGTGTGCTGCACTATCCAGTCACCACGCTATGCCGGGCTCCACTTATCTTTCTCACTTTTATCTTCTCAGGAATTTTGTTGCTCTAAGAGAGACCACCCCTTAAGTCCCTATCAACTAAATGTGCAAGGTGAATGCACAGGATCCTGCCCTGAGGTCAATGCTCTTAGCTGATACCATCAGCGAGCAATTACAGTAGAATTGTTTCTATGATCCTTGTTCAAGGTCTCATAATTATATGGCTACCTGAAGAAGGCACAGAGCCGAAACGTGTAGAGACTATATGATTAGCCATGAGAGATATATGAATATGAATCAGACCCTTCCCCTTTCCCCCCTCTTTTAACATCAATTGTAATGTGCAATATGAATATGTATACTTGTTTGAAAAGATTATGTATGTATAGATCACTGACTATACTGTATATATGTAATTGCATCACTTGACAATTGCCCCAACAAGAGAATGACATAAAAACGTTGATCTTATTAATGAATGTACAACCTCCCTTCCCCTTCTTTTAAATACAAAAAACTTAATTGAATGAAAAATGAATTTTGAATAATATATATTTGTGGGTATTTACATGTTTGTGTAACCAGACAGTCCACTATTTATTCTGTTTCTGTTTTTCATATATAACACATTTAAGGTCACATCCATACCTGCCAAGTTACCTTAGAACATATATGAAATGTTCAACCACTCCTATAAGCTTGGCCTACAACAATTTACATGCTGGAGTCTCCTTGTGAGATATAGATTCCCAAATCAGTTCAGAAGCCATTGTTAATGAGTTATTTAGAAGAGATTGGTAGAGCAGTGACATAGAATGAAAAATATCTCCTGAACCAAATACAGAGTTTGAGCTCTGACTGCAGAACACACATGAAGGTGCTCGTACGACTGAACTTGGCGTGTCTCAGTTTCAATGTGAGCAGCTGGAAAAACTGTGGCAGAAGCTGGAAGTGATGAAGATTGGAGGGAATCTATTCAAAGCTGTCAAAGCACCGCACAAAGATACCTACTCACAGGTATGTGTTACAAGTAGCAGCAGGCTTGCCAACTCTTAGGGATGTGTAAAGGGCTGAAGCTCTGTATGGATTCAACCTCAGTCACTGGAAGATTGCTGCTTCTGTCAGCAGTGAGAGTTCATCTCACTGAGGCACCCGGCAGGCCAAAAAACAGCAACTTCAGTACTAGTAGGATCTCACTGTGACAGAAAGAAGGTAAAACAAGTGAACTGGAAGGACCACGGCCACCTGGACACTTTATGTACTGGGGAATGTCTTACAAGAAAAAAAGAAAGGGTGGATTTGCTATATGGTAATCTGCACATCAATCTACGTTCTCTTATCAAGTCCCCTTTATCCATGCATGACATTTAACACATTTAGTTCTGAGTGCAACAATGGTGTGTTGATGCGCATCCACCTAATGCATCCACAAAGACCTCCTGCCTAAAAGAACTTAGACAGCATTTCACAATATTGAAAAATGTATACACCAGTCCACATCCCATGCAGTCTCTTTTATCCTTTGTGCCAATATGCACTTTTGTGTCCATCAATCTTCTTTCTCGAGGATGAATTCAGTCAATTCCAATAGCCGTATTAAGTTGGCAGACCAACAACTTTATTTCACAAATACCCAAGATCCACAGCCGACGCGCATTTCGCCCTATTCGGGCTTTATCAAGGCCATTCTGTTTGATGTATAAGGGCACTCCTATGTTGGCGCCGCTTCAAAATAGCCAATTTTATCTATTTAAAAGTTATTTTTCTTTTTGTCCCTGTGTATATTTCACTAATTCAAAAACAGCCAGCGTCCATGTACTGATCCATCAAAGTATTAATCTTATGGGAGCTTTGATAAGTCCAATCCCTCCGTTTCGAGTCTTCACTTCTTCATCATGTCGATTCTACAGCTTCGCGGCGTACTCGGGATGTCTTGTAGACTGCGGAGGCTGTACTAGAGGTAAGACACTGCCCCTTATCACACATAAATACCCATGCATTCACCTCAGCTAGGCACGGTGAGCTCTTCCATATGGAAAAGAGGCAAAATAAAGTCTCTTGAGTCCACTCTGCTGCAGAGGATCCTTCTCTGAATACTATCTGCAAGATAGCACCTCTACGACTGAGGTGTGCCATTGAGCAGCAGATGCAAGATGCGAGCCTTTTGGAAAGTCTCTCATGTTCCCTCTTCCAACCAGACGAGCCACAGTGCAACCCTCAGAAGCGGCAGCAGGGCGATGGGCGATCTAAACACAGAGTCTGGAGTAGGAGGCGATGGGCGATCTAAACACAGAGTCTGGAGTAGGAGGCGATGGGCGATCTAAACACAGAGTCTGGAGTAGGAGGCGATGGGCGATCTAAACACAGAGTCTGGAGTAGGAGGCGATGGGAGATCTAAACACAGAGTCTGGAGTAGGAGGCGATGGGCGATCTAAACACAGAGTCTGGAGTAGGAGGGGATGGGCGATCTAAACACAGAGTCTGGAGTAGGAGGCGATGGGAGATCTAAACACAGAGTCTGGAGTAGGAGGCGATGGGCGATCTAAACACAGAGTCTGGAGTAGGAGGCGATGGGCGATCTAAACACAGAGTCTGGAGTAGGAGGCGATGGGCGATCTAAACACAGAGTCTGGAGTAGGAGGCGATGGGCGATCTAAACACAGAGTCTGGAGTAGGAGGCGATGGGCGATCTAAACACAGAGTCTGGAGTAGGAGGCGATGGGCGATCTAAACACAGAGTCTGGAGTAGGAGGCGATGGGCGATCTAAACACAGAGTCTGGAGTAGGAGGCGATGGGAGATCTAAACACAGAGTCTGGAGTAGGAGGCGATGGGAGATCTAAACACAGAGTCTGGAGTAGGAGGCGATGGGCGATCTAAACACAGAGTCTGGAGTAGGAGGCGATGGGAGATCTAAACACAGAGTCTGGAGTAGGAGGCGATGGGCGATCTAAACACAGAGTCTGGAGTAGGAGGCGATGGGCGATCTAAACACAGAGTCTGGAGTAGGAGGCGATGGGAGATCTAAACACAGAGTCTGGAGTAGGAGGCGATGGGAGATCTAAACACAGAGTCTGGAGTAGGAGGCAGGCTTTAGTCTTCTTCCAGCTCCTGCCTTTGGATACAATGCTTCCATAGTGGATCAGCATCTGTGACCACACACTGGAAGCTCAGAACAATACACATCAGATGAGTTCATGCCTTTCACAGACTCCAGGCCCGTGCCCTCAGCAGACGAGCCCTGACTCTCTCAAGCAGAGGCCTGGGAGGAGGAGCTGGAGATAGCGGCGGTTCTGCTGATAGCGCTTGAAGCGCTGCCGGATGCTGTGTCTGCGGGACATAGGAGCAGGTGGCCAAACAACCCATAGGCTGTGGGGCTTTCTTTTATGATCATTTATTTATAACACAACACATTCATCCCACAGGAGCCTCTTTTAAATAAATGAACTTCAATAATGATTGTTGTTTTGCTTTTAAAAAATGAAAATGTTTTTCAAAACTACATCCAATGTAAGCTGGAGATGAAGAATACCAAACAGAAGCACGTCACTCAAAGCACAAACAGAAGCACGTCACACAAAGCACAAACAGAAGCACGTCACTCAAAGCACAAACAGAAGCACGTCACACGAAGCACGTCACACAAAGCACAAACAGAAGCACGTCAAAGCACAAACAGAAGCACGTCACTCACAGCACAAACAGAAGCACGTCAAAGCACAAACAGAAGCACGTCACTCACAGCACAAACAGAAGCACGTCACACAAAGCACAAACAGAAAGCATGTCACTCACAGCACAAACAGAAGCACGTCACTCACAGCACAAACAGAAGCACGTCACTCAAAGCACAAACAGAAGCACATCACACAAAGCACAAACAGAAAGCATGTCAAAGCACAAACAGAAGCACGTCACTCACAGCACAAACAAAAGCACGTCACACAAAGCACAAACAAAAGCACGTCACACAAAGCAAAAACAGAAGCACGTCACACAAAGCACAAACAGAAAGCATGTCACTCACAGCACAAACAGAAGCACGTCACTCACAGCACAAACAAAAGCACGTCACACAAAGCAAAAACAGAAGCACGTCACTCAAAGCACAAACAGAAGCACGTCACACAAAGCACAAACAGAAAGCATGTCACTCACAGCACAAACAGAAGCACGTCACACAAAGCACAAACAGAAGCACGTCACTCACAGCACAAACAGAAGCACGTCACACAAAGCACAAACAGAAGCACGTCACTCACAGCACAAACAGAAGCACGTCACACAAAGCACAAACAGAAGCACGTCACTCACAGCACAAAAAGCACAAACAGAAGCACGTCACTCACAGCACAAACAGAAGCACGTCACACAAAGCACAAACAGAAGCACATCACTCACAGCACAAACAGAAGCACGTCACACAAAGCACAAACAGAAGCACGTCACTCACAGCACAAACAGACAAAGCACAAACAGAAAGCATGTCACTCACAGCACAAACAGAAGCACGTCACACAAAGCACAAACAGAAGCACATCACTCAAAGCACAAACAGAAGCACGTCACACAAAGCACAAACAGAAGCACGTCCTCAAAGCACAAACGTGAACACAAAGCACAAACAGAAGCACGTCACTCAAAGCACAAACAGAAGCACGTCACTCAAAGCACAAACAGAAGCACGTCACACAAAGCACAAACAGAAGCACGTCACTCAAAGCACAAACAGAAGCACGTCACACAAAGCACCACGCACAAAGTAAGCCCTGGGTCGAAACAAAGAAAATGCTGCACTTGCCCCATGCAGTCTTTAAAAGCTTGGAGAATGGTAAAATGTATGTGCCTGGGGGGAGCAAAGGGAAGAGAAAAGGAGGTGCCGCCATCACCCTCGCCAGTCTGGCAGCCCCCAGCCCCTTTGTATCCATGTCTGAGCAAGGAAGCGATGCAGGGGAACGGTGGTCGGATAGAACTATTTTGTTTACTTTGTGAATGGAAGCATAGTGCCCTGCTCTTAAACTTTAACCTCCACGAGGAAGTTGGCCGAAAGCCTGTGGTGCAGCACCCAGTACAGCCTTGAACAGAGGAACTTTATGGGGCGGAAGCAACTCCACCATAGCAAAAGAGAATCCATTAGGGTCGAGGAAGCGGGAGAGCGTGTCATCCTGGGTCCAAAGAAAAGCCACCGCACACACAAAATAGAAAAAACAAAACATTATGGTAGGGTAAGTGCATTGCTGTCGGGGCTCCAAGTTGTCGGACCTGCAAGCATTAACAGCAAGAAGCGTCCACCGTTGCTGAAGCCGGCGACTTGCGAGTGCTGTGTGGGGGCATCCACTGTTAAAGTCAAAGCCCGCTTGGCATACTGGAAATACAAACAAGAAGTGGAGCCTTTGTTATGCGCTCTGTCGTGCCTGCTTCAGCAAGACATGAATTAAGGTAATAGCGCTCCCTAACTGCTAATGAAAGCTAGAGTGTAAGGACACATGCAAGAGGGTCTGTCCTCACGGGAGGTAACTACAGAAGAGAGGGAGGTGCTAAGTAGTGACTGCTAAGACTCTTCACGAATCAATAGACATCATTTACAAAGGACAGAAAGAGCAGCCAATTATAAAGATGGGAGGAAAATGGGAGGAGCTTAATGTCCATACCTGAATACAGCATGCTTCGAAGACACAGCGCAAATTATGTCTAGACGAGACCTCTAAAATTGAAAAGCAATCACAGACATGGTGGTCTCCTGACCTCACCATGCCACCATCCCTGTGATGGCTGTGATTCCAACTGGGTCACAAACTGTGACCTACCTCATTAATATTCACGAGCCAGGTCGAATTACGACCCACAAGGAATCCCTAAATGAAAGTCAACGAGTTTTCATCCAGTAGGAATACTAATTTCCTAATTGTGATTCAGAGAGAATTGCAATTAGGAATTCAGTATTCCTAATGTTTGTACATCTGTCCCTTTATGTTATGGATGGACCAGAGGCCCAATACTCAGGGGCATTGATTTGTGCTGCAAATCTAGCAAGGAGGTATGCCATTTGTATTTTGTAGGCATATGTTAAAGCTAATAAACATTCAAGAATATATTGTAATTACACTATGATGTAGTCTGCAAAGAAGTATATTGTTACATTAAATCTCACAGATTACTTACAGGGTTGTTTTTATTATAAACTATGACAAACCCTCAAGGTGAGGATTTGCAGTGTTAATGCTTGTGTGGCCCTTGGAGCAGGGGTTTATATTGGGGTTCATATTGTTTTGTCAACAGTAATTTTGTACACATTTGTAATTGTATGACTTTTTTTTTTTTTTTTAAGTTTGAAGTTTATTAAGGCAGAAAGAAGAAAAGACAGTACATGAAGAAACAATCAGAAGTTATAAAAACAAGAAATCTCTCTTACAACAGAATGAAGTTGATCAAAGAAATAATGTGAAACAAAAACAATATAAGTTAAAATTTTAGGAATATTGAGGGTTAGGGGAAAACATGAGAATCATACATCGTAAAAGTGACAAAAAAGAAAATATAGGATGCATTAATAAATTTACATATACTAAGATAACACAATTCACGGTGGTTTCTGAACTTCAACATTACGTAGTGGAGAAGTGGGAGATGGTCTGGCAATTCTGGATAAATATTCAGTAAGTGGGAGCCATAAAAGGTCACGTTTAATTGCTAGGGAAATAGGGGAAACAAAATTGGTGTCTAGACGGTGGTTAAAACAAACTGCGTTCTACCATGCAGAGAAGGAAACATCTTTAGCCTGTTTCCAATGCGATGTAATATGATGGAAAGCAATGGCTATCAGGAGATCAAGTAGCTTGTGTTTATGGTGGGGTCCGGAGAGATCAGGGGAAAGGGAACCTAGAAAAACGTGAAGGACTGAAAAGGGGAGAGTGAATTTGAATTTTTTTTGTATTTGAGACCAAACTAATTGCCAGAAATGGAGAATGGGAGGGCATTCAAAGAGCATGTGTTTCAAATCAGCCAAAGGACAGGGACAGGACCAACAAGTGGGAGATGTGCCTGAGGAGAAAGAAGATAAATTCACGGGAGTATATAATGTACGATTATAGATAAAAAATAAGGTTTGGATAGTATTGGCAGCTCTAGATGTACTCTGAATTTTAGACCAAACTTTATCCCAAAGAGTAGGGGGCCAATTTTGATAATTGTATGACTTTAATGGTTGGTTTGTGGGAGACAGTGGATTATTATTTGGGGTGGATGGAGGTCCACCACGTGTTGTAATACCATTATAATGGTTTGGTCTGGTAAAACCTTCAGTAACTCTTCAGAGCTCAGACCATGGCAGCTGTAGGCCAGAGCAGACAGGCTAAACTTAATAAAATGTGTAAAGCATTTAGAAGCTCAAAAACTGTTTTTAAAGTTGAAAATACAACATTAAAAAAAAAAAAACGACAATATATATAAATAGAGAATATTTTAATAAACAAAATGACACCAACACAAATAGATATTCAAAAAGGGGAACCAGATATCTGTTATTTTTTTTTTTACTTTTCGATAAAAATTGAGCCAAAAAGCATTAAGAGCTAGCCTCTGTTATCTGGTTGTGCTTGACTGAGACCTAGACGCGATTTAAGACTCTGTAATGGAGCATGGGTCAGTTACAAGAACTAAGTTCAGCCTGGTCAGCAATTTTACCTTCTGTCTTATTCTCTGAAATGGACGTCAAAAATTCTCAGTGGGGCAAGGCAGCAGACTGCGACCTAAAAGAGCCGCAGAAGGCCACATAGCTGTTGGATGAGGTCCTGGTGAAGCTACTGACTTTTGGCGGGAAAGCTCAGAGCAAGAGCAATTCAAGATCAACACCCAAGGAAGGTACCTCGATGGCTGCATTCTTATGGCACCTTCGCCTGATGAAGAGTTTTATGTTCGGACTTAGTCAAGTCAAGAGTTCTTTATTCGATGATTAAAAATCACCATAAAAGCACATATACATACAACTGATTAAAATCCAATTAAATCATTATCAGAACCCTGCTTGTAGTACAATCTATTTTTTAAAAGAAAATTAACAATATAAATGCATTGGGGGTCTTATCAATCAATCCCCTCCTCTAGTTACCCTCAGTCGTACCGCCACTTTGATGAAATTCATAATACAACATAATGTCAATGGATCAATCGCTTGTTGCAGATAGAGTAGAACAGCTTTAGCATGTTTCAATTTAACTTGTTTTAGAATTCCTACCAAGAATGTTCGCCTAGGCATTGAATAAAAAGAACACAATAATACAAAATGAAGGGAGTCCTGCAGAGGCTCATTGTCGCAGCCGCAGGCTCCCATCTGCTCAATTGAAGTTAAAAATCCTGACGGAGACGCTAATAAATATAGTAATAAATTAAGCCTAAAACGACACATTAAAAACCTATGCTGGGCATTATACATAAGATATAGGTATGGCTCCATTCCCTCTGTACTTTTGACAAGACTATGGGCATTCACAGTTGCTTTGGACCCTTCAGCCTCAGCTCTGTATTTTATTTTCTGGGCCAGAAAGGCTCTCTTTATGATCACTATGTCCTGAGGTACGATTGCTACCGGATCAACAAAGAGATTCTTATAGCCAAGGTTTTCTAAGCTTGCCTTTACATAATTGAGCCATGGAATGCTCATACGTTTGTCCCTTGCTAGGCAATCACTTAGAATTTCCCTGCTTAAGGACGCCTCAGGGTTTGTCCAGATTTCCAACCAGTCCAAGATGGGTCTAAGCTTCACCAGATCTTCGAGGTATGGCATCCCTAGTTCTCTATGTGCTATAACAGCTGGGGTACTTTGTGGGATTGGAGTTGCGTAGTGTTGACAGAGCCCCATACCTCTGCCCCATACATGACTTTGGAACAATACATAGAGCCATAAAGGTTCATCACTTGTTCGGGGCACCATCTACCAACCCTCCGCCCAAAGCTCGCAATAGCACCATTAGTGGCAATCATTTTTCAAAAACGTTCCTCCACCAGGGAATTACATTTTAAAGACCCATCAAATAGTAAGCCTAGGTAAGAAAATGATTTAACCCTTTCTATTTTGTGGCTTCCTATCATATAAGTGGATTTGGTGCAAGGTTTGTTGTCTGCCAACAGTACATATGACTTGCCCAGATTGACGGACAGTTCTAAAGATTCCATAAATTTAACAAATCCTTCTATTAAAAAATGTAGGCTCTTTGGCGTGCGTGCGGGCAGGACCGCGTCATCCGCGTATAGTAATACCGGGATGCAGCGTGACCCTACTCTTGGGCAATCTGTCTTTAAATTAATCAAAAACTGCTCTAAATTATTAATATAAAGTGAGAATAAAAAAGGGGTGAGAATACAGCCTTGCCGTACCCCACTCCTACATGGGAACGATTCTGTCAATCCCCCCTCCATGTTATACCGTACTTTGGCTGAAGTGTCACTGTGGAGCTCCCTTAAGATGTTAATTAGGCCAACATCAATCCCCATGTGAGTCATCATAGCCCAGAGCTTATCCCTATTCACATGATCGAAGGTGGCTGCCAAATCCATGAACCCCAGATAAATGGCCCCATCGCTGGCTTTGGTGTATTTAGCAGTCAGCATGTAGAGGTTCAGGCATTGATCACTAGTAGACCTCCCTATCCTAAAACCATACTGAGTGTCCAAGATAGTGTTGTTTTCCTCGGTCCACTCAGACAGGCGGTTAAGGATTCCCCGACCCAATAGCTTAGCAGACACATCTATCAGTGAAATTGGTCGATAGCACTGGGGATTGTCCCTGTTGCCCTTTTTAAAAATAGGGACGATTATGGCCGTTGACCACGACAAACTACAGCTAATAGCTGCATTTATGATTCTTGTCATTATTGGGGCCCACAACTCCACACAGCTCAGTAACAGGTCAGGCGGATCCCATCTGAGCCAGGGGCTTTATTTTTTTGACAAACCCTCAACTCCCGCAGTAATTTCCTTGATGGTAAAAACTACTAACTGACCCTGCTGCACCATCCCCACCTCCTCTTCGTGGTTGTACAGCCACTTGAAATGAGTGACCCACTGTTCTGGCAAAATATTTGTCCCAATTTCAGGTGCATTACCATCCTGAAAACATGGTCTGTTGATGATTCTCCAGAATTCAGTGATATCCCTTTTTTCTGCTGCCTCTCTTAAGTCTGCCCATGCTTCCCCCTGTAGGGCTAATTTCCTCCTCTTGGTCTCGCTCTGATATGTTTGTCTACACAATGCTATTTTTTGGGTATCCCTAGGCCTAGTTTTGAGGCAACATTTAAGCTGCCTTAGGACGCGGGAGCATTCGCTATCAAACCATCTTGGTTGACAGTTTTTCCTCGTCGGCACCCTTGTTTTTAACAGCCCATCTACCAGGCTAGCAATCTGCCCAAATGCGCTGAGTAGCGGAAGCCCTTCTACTGTCATATCTAGGCATTCCTCAATAGAGGATTTCCCAGTATCCATCAAGGTTTTGTAGAAAGTTTCCCATCTATTTTAGACCACCTCAGCCGTCTACCCTGATCCGTTACCTCCCCGAGGGTTGTACCCGGCTGTCTCCACCTGTGCCGAGCCAGGTATAGGAGCTCTAATACTAAGGGATTGTGGTCACTAAATGGACTCCATTCAATCCCTACGATGGTAATTCGTTTTTTTAAGACTCTAGATGCTAAAATATAATCAATAAATGAGGAACACCCTCTTCCCTTAAATGTCGGAGGGAGAGTACCGTCCCTCTCCAAATCCATCATGCTAATAGTATGCTCTAGGTCATGGTTATGCAAGAGTTTACTGAGGGCCCGACCTTCTAGTGTGTGGTCAAAATACGGCCCGTTCTGCACGGGGCAATGTGACCATTCCGCATCTATAGGAACTAAAGCAGGGCATAGGTGGCATTTAAAGTCTCCCATAACAAGAATAGTAGGGGCGTAAGCCCGCTTCCTAGCAATGGTTTCTTGGCTCAATCTATGATCCAGTTCCCGTATGAGTATGTTGTTTTCTCCACTAGCCCCTTTATTGTAAACATTAAACATGGTCAGCCTTAACCCTTTGCCCCTGAACTGCACGGCCTGTAGGTCACACGAGCACCAGTCCATGTTAGACCATGTGCCCTAGAGGTTCAAATCTATATATATATAGAAAGTCCTCCCATGGCTCTACCCGATCGTGATTTCTGCGCCGGGACAAAAAAAACATTTGTACCCCGGGATGTGGAAAGGGCTGGTATCAACCACCCATGTCTCCTGGAGGCTGATTATCTGGTACCTGCTAATATATTGACGCCACTCACAGTTGTTAAATTTGGTTACCAGACCAGCTATATTCCAGGACATAACTCTTACTCCTTCCGCTGCTTCCCCTGTTTCACTAATGGTCAATTTTACATCAGGGGTTCCGGCATGCCCTGGATCCAACCCTCTTCCCCCTATGGTACGTTCAGTAACTTTGGCGGCCCTTGCCTCCCTTATGTCTGGACCTCACCCCCATTGAAGGTAGTTAACTGTACTGGTGGACCTAGCGACCAAATCTCCAATGGTGAGCACACTCTATTTATATCAACTGAACAGGCCATTCCCTGATCCCTGGTGTTACCACCCGAGTCAATCATTAATATCCAATGAGCTCAGAGCCTCATATCTGTTACTCAATGTAACCGAGCCAATATGGGGAACTACCTAAGAGCTGGGCTGTCCCTTACTAATAACTCCAATGTTATGAGGGGGGTAGAAAAACCCCAATGGGAGTACATTTACGTAGTCGTGGTGAATTCTAGCTGATCCCGCCTGCCTCAGAATGTCGTCAACCAATCTGGGGCAGCCAAAACTCACAACGACGCAGTCCCCCTCCATAGTTTTCTTGGACTTGCCCACCCACGATACCCTTCTCACCATCTTGAAGTTATTATACAAGTGTTCACCTAACACAGTTTTAGTAGTCAGGAAATGAAGGGCTTTATTTTTTAATGTGGTCCAGTGTTCCTCTCGACCATCCTGAGTTTTCGGAACATTTGCAAGAATTATTGAGTACGGGCATGCCTCCGGGGGAAGGTGCAATGGAAACTCCCTTTTAGAGGACTGTGCTAGAGGACTTAATCTCCCCACTGGACCCCAAGGCCCATGTTTTGCTTCCTGCATGGCTGAAGATAGTAAATTAGGTGCTAGAACTTGGGCTGTGACTTGGGGTCATCATAGAATCCACCAGATCATTGACTATAGATGTAATTGTACTCAAGGGATGAACTACTGGTGGGTCAATCCCAAGCATTGGACCTTTTTGATCTAAAAAGTATTTTTCAATGACATTTAATCTGCCATCTATTTGCTCGAGTTTAGCCATTACTGGGGAGATAAAAAACCTAAGCCATGAGCCTCATAAACTCAGACATCTTGCACCCCATATTAATTGCTACATCTTGCACAGTATGCTCATTTCTTCCTGAAACTCTGCCCTCAGTAACCTTAGATAAAGCATTTTCTTCCTGATAACCCAACCCAGATGAGGAATTTATATTCCTAGGCTGTTCAGCTTGTTGCCGGCTTCCTTTGGGGGCATTGCTAGCCTTTCTTTTCCCTGATGTAGCTTTAACATTACTACCCGGCATAGCCCAAAGGTGCCTAGTGCGTGTAACCGGGGGTGAAGGAGGTAGACTGAGTGCAGGAGAAGGAACGGAGCTAATAGATAAACTACCATCTAAAACTGACCCATTAGGAACCTGAGGGGGGTGTAAAGAATCATATAAAACAACAGGACAAGCCGACGTCTCTGGGATTAATATAAGAGGAACAATTTGACAAGATGGGTCCAAGGACAACCTCCTTTCTACAAGTTCGATTTCCTTGGCCACAGCAGATTCGGCCCGTTTGAGAAAGGCATCTAAAGTCCCCACCCCACCAGCCCCAGGACACACTTTAGGGTTAACTTTGGCCATAACAATATGATAAACCTAAATGTAAATAGACAGGTCTCTGAACCCAACTATATCAATGTGAATGGTCAAGTATAATAATGTCTCGCACCTTGCTTGTGGGTGTCTCTGGTACTATCCAGCCGTGGATGTAAGAGGGGGGGGCCCAGCCCGGCCTCTCTCTGCCCCGGACGGCCACAGACAGCCCACCCTTTGCCCGGGCTTAGCCCGGCTGCGCCCGCTCGTGTCCCGCGTCGCGGGAGCTCTGACCTCCTTTTAGTGTGTCGGCTGGCGCAGAATCCTTGTGGGCGGGGTCAGCTGCGGGGAGTGCTGCGGGTTGTGGTCTCCCCCCTCGGCGGCCGCGCACAGATGGCAGGGTGCAGCGGCGGCGAGGGAGACCAGCAAAGACCCACCAAGTGTTTCCACGCGTCCCTCGCAGCCCTGTTGCTCCACAGAAACATTTTTGCACTAAATGGGAGAATTTCAGTTCTCTCTTTTGTGCATATTATAAATTTGGAATTGATAATTCCATAGTACTTCTTTGGTCACTCCTCTGTTGTTTTTGAGATTATTTATGTGGGGGATAGGAGTGCCCTTCTTCCCTACCTCTCGTTGTTTTTGATATGGCCTTAATCATGTCCACATTTCTCCCTAATCTTCCAATCCTGTGGTGGTTTCACAGTCATGCAGGCCAAATAGAGCTTAGAGGTCAGTCTCCCACCCTCTGTATCAAGGATTAATAATGTCAACTGACCTAATAGGTAAGAGGAGATATGAGCATGCAGAGTGTCATGCAGGAGAAACAGAATAAAATGGTCCATATATTTGGCATTTGCAGATCTAATGTACCCAGTATTGTCGTGTAGTTCTTACTAATCGGTAGGACCTGCGCATTTGTTTGACAACATAAACTAGGGGTTTGGTGTCTAGACAACCTTGCAGGATATGTCGGCTGATAGACCAACTGGCTCACAGTGCCACCGAAAGCCCCCCTAACCTTACCAGGGAGCGAATGGTTTCTGGGAACTACTGAACATGACAATCCTGACCCCTCAGGGATCGTGGACACAGTACAGAGCCTTTTTGCTCATTCACTCATGCTTACTTACTCTCAGAGATGACTACAGGGAATACAGAGTGGGATGTTTTCCATACATTTATTGAACTAACATTAGCCTTGTATAGGGGCGTGGCTAGCTGCATGGCGGAGTGAGAAGTGCCTCGGCAACGCTCCAGGCAAAGCTGCCTATAATCCGGCGATTTTTATGCCTTCAGCCCGAAAAACGGCACAAAACACGGCTGAGGAGTGGGCGGAGGTGAGAGGCGCAGGCACAGCCCTCCGGTTTGCCTTTCCGCTGTGTTGTGACCGACCTGCTCGAGAGCCTTCCCTCGGGACCCGAGGCGCCCAAGATGGCGGAGACAGCCGGAGCTGGGCTCCGGAGCTGACGCGACTACAGGGCTGCTGCGGCGACGAGCGGACCGCTCCCCCTCCCGCGTGAGTGCGGCTGCTACCGACCCGGCGACCGGCGCCTGGGAGCCCCCCCTGGTGGACCGCGGGGGCGGAGGCGGATCGGGGCCTGTGGAGCCGGGGACTGGAGTTGCTGGCTGCCGACCGCTCTCCCTGGAACGGGAGTCAAGTAACAGGCGCTCGTGCCTGGGCGCAACGTTGTCCCGCCGGGGCCTGCACGGGGCTGTGGGGTGATTGTCCCCCCTCCCCCCCCTCTACATTGGGAACCGAGAGCACACGGAGCCCTAGACGGGGATCCCGGCCCCTAGTGGCACACGGACGCAATCCGTCACTTTACCTCCCCATCCCCCCTGAGACACGTGGGGACCCGGTGAAGGCCTGGCTCGGGAGGAGGTGCCTGGTCCGCGACGCCTGGAAGTAGCGGTGGTTGGGACACCGTAGCAGAGTTTGGCGAGACCCGGGGTCAGCCTCGGGGGCAATACTGAGCCGGTCTCCCGGCGGCCGGACTGCGGGCATTGGGGACCCCCCGGGGTTCAATATGGGCAAAAGGGACCCGCCACCGCGCTCCACCAGGCAGGGGTCCATTGAGACCTTCACCACCACCCGGACCCCCAAGGATATGGCCGCAGGGGCTCGGGACACGCATGCGGACACCGCCATGCTCCTGGAGGCGATCCAGGCCTCCAGGACTGATATTCAGGACTCCAGAGCTGCCCTTGAAACGAAGATCGGAGAGGTGGGATCAGAAGTCCTACTGCTGCGCCAGGACCTTCGGAACTTGTCGGACCGCGTGGGCGCAACAGAGACCAGGATTATGGAGACGGAGGAATCTGTTTCCTCACTCAAGAAAGATATGGCGGAACTACAGGCCTCCCACAGGCAGCTGCTATGGCGGGTGGACGATGCGGAGAACAGAGCCCGCCGAAACAACCTGCGCTTCGTGGGCCTGAGGGAGGGAATCGAGAAGATTGATACGGCGGCCTTCCTCCACTCTTGGCTCAAGACCACGTTTCCACAGGCACCCTTCTCTCCGTGTTTTATGATCGAGAGAGCGCACAGGGCGCTCCTGGCCAGGCCTCCGGAGGGGGCGAGACCCCGCCCGATAATTGCCCGATTTCTGAACTATGCGGACAGAGACCTTATCCTGAGGGAGGCCCGGAAAATGGGGGAACTTAAGTTTGAGAACACGGTTGTAATGATATTCCCCGATTATAGCCAGGACGTGCAGAAGCAGAGACGCTCCTATGATACTGTAAAGGCTAAGTTGCGGACCCTGAACATATCGTATATGCTTCTATTTCCCGCCAAACTCAAGGTCCTCTACAAGGGAAAATCACTTTTCTTTGCTCGACCGGAGGAGGCCTGGCACTGGCTAGAGGAACGGCCCTTACTGAGAGAGGCAGAAGAGGAGGGTCGTAGGATCCGGGAGGAGCTCACGGCAGCTAACTTCGATCTCGCTCGCAGTGGATCGCAGCGCTCTCGCCACCAGCGAGTGGACAGGAAATCTCAATGGACCCCGTATCCATCGCGCCAGGGTGCTGCTGGTGGGAGAACGGGAGACGCAGATGACGCAGCGACACGGGACCCAGATAGGGGATCAAGATTCCGGTGTCTGCTGAACGGGTCTGGCAATGGCACAGACCAAGAGGAAGAAGTGTCTGCGTCGGACGCGGAAGACCGCACAGAGCCGTCCCTCCACCCGCTGGCCGTGGCCATCCGCGACCTGGAACAGGGTGGGCCGCACATCGTGGAAGGTACTGATCCTGAGACACAAGACTCGCATTCCTGAGGGGCTAAGGACCTGAGATGCTGTTTTGGCAGTTCCCTGCCGGGGACGCACAGGTACTGTTCGATTTGCTGTGAGGGGTGGAAACACTCCGTACTGATACGTGACTTTGGACAGCTAGGTATCCACTAGGTGGGTTTGTTTGGAGGGTGGGCGACAGACCTTGCTCCCTGGTATCCTGAACCGTCGATGGTTGTACGGGCGGGATGGCCGGGTAGCGCAGGTGGGGTGGGGGTGGGGGGGATGGGGTTTGTTTTTGTTGTTTGGTTGTTCATGGGGGGGCTGCGGGGGGAGTCTTGCTTAGAAATCTGGAGAAATGTGTGGTTCCATCATTGCAAATGTATGCCCGCCAACTTAGCCCCATGTCCCGGGGTGCACTTATCCAATTGCTATGTACATGGCCGCTGACAAGCTGAAGGTCCTGACCTGGAATGTGAACGGGCTGGGGAATAAGATCAAGCGGGGATTGGTGAACAATTTTCTGAAGAGACTGGGCCCAGACATCATCTTCCTGCAAGAGACACACTTGCGGGGCACTACCTGTCCGTTCATAACGAGAGGGAGATACAAGGTGCTTGGCCACGCAGGGTACACGTCTGACTCACGGGGTGTAGCGATTGTGGTCAAAAATACTTTCCCCTTTCACATCACACGCACATGGGGTGACCCTTTGGGAACCTGCGTGGGGGTACAGGGAACGTGGCGCAGGCGCACCTACACATTGATATCAGTATACGCTCCACCCAAATTGCAGGCAAATGCGCTAAAGCTCCTTGCATCCATACTTATGGACACCCCAGACACCGTTCAGATAGTGGGGGGTGACTTTAATGACGTGATGGACAGGGCGGTGGATAGATCCGGAGTGGCTCATGTCCGAGATACTCTGACCCCCCTGGCCCAACTGATGACTGAAATGGGCTTGTGTGATGTATGGAGGTCGATCCACCCGACGACTGAGGCCTACTCCTTTTACTCGGCGGCCCACAAAGTGTTCTCCAGGCTGGACTATATATTTATGCCGCGACAGACGTTCACTGCAGGGGACACGGCAACATATCTGGCGAGGGGTCTGTCGGACCACTCGCCCCTGTTGCTCTCAATGGGCCGGCCAGGAGGCGGGAGGGAGGCCGCATGGCGTCTCACCGCATGGGATCTGGCGAACAAATCGATTCTTACAGGCGTCAGGGCGGATGTACGTGTGTACCTGGCGGAAAACGACGGGTCGGTGGACTCGGCGGTGACCCTTTGGGAAGCGCTGAAACCGGTGCTACGAGATAGGATAAACGGTAGGCTGGGGGAGGAGAGGAGGAAACTAGTGGAAGAGGTTGTGGCTGTTGAGCGCACAGTTGTTGACCTGGAAAAGGAGCACCTACGTACCAAGTGCAGGAAGACCATTCGTAAGCTGTTAGATGCCCAGAGGCGATACCGAGAATTAGTGTCGGATGAAGCAAGGACACAGAACCTGGCCACCCTCCATCGTCTCTATGATGTGGGGGATAAATCTGGTTAATTATTTGCGTGGCTTAGTCGGAGGGAGAGGTTGGCGAGGTGGGTGAGTGAGGTTGCGGATGGGCAGGGGGGGGGTCGTGCGCTCGGACTCGCTTATTGCGGAAGCATTTGCGACATACTACGAGGCCTTCTACAGGGCACGGCAACTAGGTTCCTGTGATGACTCACTCCTCTATCTGGTGGACGTAGACCTACCCTGCGTAGATGATGAGGACATACCACGACTGGAAGCGGACATCTCTCTTGATGAGGTGAAGTCTGCCATTGCGGGGTTGAAACCGGGCAAGGCCCCAGGGCCGAATGGATTCCCCCCGGAATTCTTTAAAAGTACGGCTGACATAGTGGCCCCGCACTTGCGGAACCTTTTCCTTGAGGCCTACGCTGAGGGGGGACTGCCCCCCGACCTCACCCTGGCCACCGTCATCCCCATCTACAAGGAGGGCAAGCCGCGGGAGGACTGTGCCTCATACCGTCCTATTTCCCTGCTGAACACGGAGGTGAAACTCCTTGCTACGATCCTGGCGCGCCGCCTTAGGGTGGTTCTGCCTTCTCTGATACATCTAGACCAGACGGGCTTCCTGCCGGACAGGGCCACGAAACTTAATCTCCGTCGCACCCACAACTGGCTGCAGGAGGTGAGGGATAGGGACCCGCCGCACTGGTTCCTTTCCCTAGATGCCGAAAAAGCCTTTGACTCCGTGCATAGGCCATTCCTGGAGGCCACCCTGTATAAGTTCGGTTTTGGCCCCAAGTTCCGCTCCTGGGTACAGCTGCTCTACACTACCCCGAGGGCCCGGGTGAGGGTGAACGGGACACTCTCCCACGAAATCCAGATCCAGCGTGGCACCAGACAGGGATGCCCCCTGTCCCCTCTCCTCTTCACCCTGACAATCGAGGTGCTGGCGGCGAGGATCAGACAGAACCCGAGTGTCACCGGCTTTAAGGTTACACCTGCTGATGACACGCAAGAAAAGCTGTCCTTATACGCCGATGATGTATTGCTCTATGTCACTGACCCGCCCACTACCGTGCCCGAGCTCTTCCGGGAGATAGATGGTTATGGGGACCACTCCGGGTACGCCATAAATTGGCACAAGTCAGTCCTTTTTTACCCTAAGGGGACCACGGGTGGTGACGCCCTCCCGGATAGACTGGTGGTGTCTACGGAAGGCTTTCAGTATTTGGGGGTCTTCATAACGCTAGACGCTGAAGTGTCCCGCTCTAGGAATGTAAACAGGATACTGCAGAATTCTGCCAGTGATATGACACGGTGGCGCCAGCTGCCTTTGACCCTTCTGGGCAGAGCAGCGTTGTACAAAATGGTGATACTGCCCAAATACCTGTACGCCCTGCAGAACGAGTACTACCCCATCCCGGGAGACCTCCTAGGCAAAATACACGCTGACCTTAGGTCCTTCATTTGGTTGGGTAAGCAGCCGCGCGTGCCGCTCACCACCCTGCAACGCCACCAATATAGCGGGGGAATCTCCCTGCCGAACCTGGAGGCCTATTACTGGGCAGAGCACCTCTCCCCTATTAACGACTGGCTCCATGCCCCGGCGAGCCACCCCACATATGCGCTGGAACGAGCAAAGCTATCCCCCTCTCACCTGCTTACGTACCTATACGGGGGCCAGCGGAGGACGCCCCTCCTCCCAGCCACTAATATCACCGTCCGGGCCTGGAGAGTGGCCACGAAACGTATGGGCTGGGACCAGAAGCCAACACGGCAGACTCCGCTTTGGCATTGTGCATGGCTACGGGAGCTGAGCAAACTACGCGGCTTTAAACAGTGGGATGATATCGGGATCTCCACGGTGGGTGATGTCATTGCTAGAGGAGAGCTCAAATCGTTCGAGGCTTTGCGGGCGGAATTTGGGCTCCACCAATCGCAGTTCTATAAATATGTATGGTTACGGCATGCGTGGAGGGCCCAGGCGATATCATTAGAGGGTCTCCCAGAGTATGCACCCCTGGAAGGTAGACTGCTGCAGGAGCAAATTCCCAACAAGGCTGTATCCCTTACTTACAAGACACTTACAAACAACATGCTGGGGGATCTGACGAAACTCAGGGCTGCATGGGAGCATGACGTGGGTGGTATGGAGGAGATCGACTGGGAATTAGTCCTAATGCACCCGAGGGAAGTGGCCATTAAATCCAGACTCCGCCTGATCCAGTACAACGTGCTCCACAGGACGAACTTTGACAGGGTTAGGTTGTTTAAGATGGGGAAGGTTTCAGATGACAGGTGCCTCCGTTGCCAGCGGGAGGGGGGGGGCTTCTTTCATATTCTATGGGAATGTGGCAAGATTCAGTCGTACTGGACACTTGTCTTTACCGAACTGAAGGAGGTCCTGGCAGTGCCACTCGTACAGGAGCCGAAACTGGCCCTGCTGGGAATGACCAATGATGTGGACCTCCCCCGCCCTCTGCTAACGTTCCTAACCTTGGCCCTGGTGGTCGCAAAACGAGACATTGCTAAGTATTGGGGGGCGGAGTCGGTGCCTACCATGGAGGAGTGGAGGAGGGGGTTGGACCTCTACATGGCGGCGGAGCGGGTGACATATAAAGCTAGGGGCTGCCCCAAGAAGTTCAAGAGGATTTAGTCAAAATGGAGGCAGTATCATGGGCTGGAGAGTGGGTCGGGGTAGGGAGGCCTATGCAGGGGTCCGGGGCTTGGGGGGATGTTGGGGTGGGCGGCGGGCCTGATTTGGAGGGGACCCAGTGTGCTGGGAGTTTACCAATAACTTGAAAGTCCAGGGGCGGCTTGTGTGTGGGGCGGGACAGGGAGGGCTGCGGCTGATGGACACAGAATGCACTATTCTCAAGGATATCCGGACTCACGTTAACTTACGGGATGAGCTCTTACTTTCCCCCGCATTGTTTAGTTGTGTTCAGGGGAGGGGGGGGGGTTTGGTTTTGCTACTTTGGTTCGGAGGACAGTTAATGAACAAAAAGGAAAAAAAAGCAGATGCCCGGATGGACACTATGGCCACCTTCTATGCTAGGGCGGGGCTCCGCCTAAGTGACCCGGGTGCGATGGCGATTTGTTTGCTGTTTTTTCGCAATGTTGAGAGCAGGGGGTCGGATGGGCCTCTTTCTTACCGGTGTGGACATTGATTACTGTTTGCTGGATTGTGGAGATGTATGTATCACATGTATCTGTGCATCTGCAATAAAAATGTTTTAAAAAAAAAAAAAACATTAGCCTTGTATAAAACATGTGAGCTGCAAGATTAATAGAAAGAAGCAGATAATGTGGTGTTGTGTCACATATGGTTTCTGCAGAGCTGTTGTTCACATTACAAGGAGCTGAAGCAACCCATGGGTGGTACTAAGAAAGCATATATCATCAATGGAGTAGACAGGAGCAACAATGCACATGGGCCATTAAGGGGTTCTTCAGTACATCAATGTCAAGTAGCACAACCAATGTTCATCTGAGACATATATCCAGAACGCATTCATGGATGCAAAGCAGACAGAGGAGGACAGGTTATATGCAGCCACACCAGATAGGCCTGAAGGATAAGGACCAGTGGTCATTCAATTCTTGAAGCCGAGGTGTGCTGAAGCAGTGTGCTATGTGCTCATGGCAATGCAGCACCAGCAGTGCTGTATTTATTCCGAGTTGAACTGCTACGTCCACTGCAGAGTAGATACAGTAAAATCAGATTCCCACAACAATTAGCAGGACACGTGTGAGGCCTCCAAAAACGTTTCTCAACACTGAGTGTGTGCAGGATGGTGTAACTTCAAAAATGGTCTGGAAGGTGCTAACTAGACCTGAGCCGATACATTTTAAAAAGTGCACTATTCCCTTTGTATCAGACATGTTGGAGTTATGTTAGACCATCCCCCCAAAATGCAGAGGAAATCTAGCGTGGAGTTGTGTCCGTATCTCAGATGAGGACCTTGCAATCTGGAGATTCAACTTCACTCTGTTGAAAGTTAAACCCACATCATTTTGAAAAAGCATGGCTTTCAATCTGCTCAGGGAATCAACCTGTATGTTTGAAAAAAAATTGAAGGCGATAGCGTTGCCTCCCTAATTGTGCGGGCAGGTGGAAACAGTACTTGTGTACAACAAATCACAATGGAATTAACCATCATTAGATAAGTAATTCCTGGTTCCATCCCTCAGCAACCTTGATCATTCAGTAACAAATAACTCCTCTTTGAGAGCAGCCTGAACACAGGATGATTCACTGCAGCTGGAGAACCCTTCAGATAGTGAGACAAGTTCACTAAAAAAGCATTGCATGCCCTGTGGAGAGAAATGTCCTTGCAAACTAAGGATCCACTTAAAGCATCTAGACTGTTGGAGCCACTAAGAAAAACCTCTATGTCCCCATTCCTGTATCTAAACCAGAACGGTAATTCCCAATACTCATGCACATAAACTTACCCTAGTGCTTCATATCTGCCCACCTGTTGGTATTGGAGACAATATTCGAATTGGAAAGTCATGACTGTTAGGGTAATATAATCATGGATTATCCAGTCAGTGGATGATGTCTCAGCCACAATGGAAGGTAATTGGTCTAATTTTTCAATGTGCATCATGATGTATTTTGCTTCTCTGTGCGCCATTTTTATCTTTCTTTCCATTCAATCGTATGCTGAAAACAGATTTGTACTGGTGATATAATGCCATGGCAAGTGGTCAAAACATAACATTTGTAACGTTCAGCTCAGTATTACAATTGGCCATAAATGTAAAGTCCTTGTTGTAAAATAGATGTGTCAATTGCGGAAGACAATATGTTGCCCAGAGAATAACTTAAGGATGCAAATGTGGTCATACCTTTGTCAACCACAGCCAAAGCCTTTTCTAAATTAACCCTGTCAATCTTGCGCAATCTTTCTGCATCTTTCTGGTGCAAACTTTTCCACAGCTCGTTGTATATTCTGTACAAAAACTGCTTTTGACGTGGGTTCCGGTGCCTAATAATAATCCCTGAGATCCATGTCATCAGAAAGAAGGGACAAGTGTTGCTTCACCTGAGAGTGTTGACATTTGTAGTCAATCAAGGCATAACTACCCAACACTATATGACATCACCACCCCGAGTGTTCTATCTACACATATCGCTGATCAGGCCTATTGATCCTAAACCCATCAGTGTTACCCAGGAATCTAGATTGACACTCATTCATCCCTCAGGCCAAACCGACCAGCCCTTCAAATTGAGATCTGATGAAATAAAAGAACCATTATGTATCATTCTGGTGTATCCTCACTAAAGTGTGTTCGATGCTGCCATTTCTCAAAGTATGAGAAAGGAGCATGTTCAAATCCTTCATCTTGGGTATTCCAAGACAGGAAGTGTGTTGCACTGTTTTATTCAGGAAATCATTTGATATGGTATGAGCCACGCTCTAATTAAGGTCTCAGTTCTCTGCCATATGATTTTGTACCCAGACAGATTTTGTGTCTATCATGTCTTTCCAAAACTAGAAACCCTGTACAGACAGTTGGGAAATAAAGAAAGCAGAGTATATCAGCTTAGTGTTCGTTAGTATATTTTTCTTTGCTGGTGTTGGTGCAAGCCTATAATAATAAGAGGTTGGGTGTGATGTGTCAAAAACAGAAAAATAAGCATACTTTTGCGCAAATGTGTTTTGAACTACCTTTTAGCGATTTTGGGCAATGTTCCCATTGTGTGTAATTATAAACAGCGTGCCGGATACTAGCTTTGTGTAGCAAATGGTGATCATAACGTTGATAAGAGAACATGACTTCATAATTAGATGAACCATCATACAATTCCTCATTAGAAAATGAATCTCATTGCTCTAGATCTGCAAGAAAATTATGCACAGTTCCAATGTCCCAATCATCAGAGAAAATGTTCTTAAATTATATCATCACCTCTAGTGAGGTGATGATAACATTTAAAGAAATTTCAAAGAAATAAAGAATTTGAAAGAGTTCACTAGAATCATACACATCATACGATACCCTGTCCCATACAATTCCTTCAGGAACTGAAACTGCTGTAATGTTCACTAGGGTCCCTTAATTCCCGGTGTGATGATGCATATAGTTTAAGAATTAAGTTCACAAGATGCACTGCACAGCATTCTGGGTGCTAATGTCCATTCAGAATTAGGAAACAGACAGTTACAAAATCAATCCAGAGAATTAGGGAAAGTAATCAAATTCTAACCCAGCGATGTATAAAAGGAACAACAAAGTATGTCTCTTTCGGCAAAAGATAGAGAGCATACGCTTGTGGATTGAAAGGGAGAGGCAGTGTTGGCAGTTCACATTCACTTCAATATGATGAGAAATTGACATAATGTATGAAGTAGCCAAATGCCGTCCAGTCAATTCTTGGCAGCTCAGCAGGTTTGGTAGAACTCAGCGACGACTCGATCTGTGGCATGTGCACATAGACATTATCAGACTTTCAAATTGTCTGTACATGTTGATTGTATAGTTATAGTTTGTTTCAACAGGGAGAAGGATTATTTAAATGTGTTTACAGTTTCTCTTTGGAAGGTGGAATCTTCTGTCGATATTCCTGTACAGTAGTTATAGGAGTCCAGTTGCTACCTATGAGCCCATGTGGCCTACTGTTGTGAATCAGCCACATATTGTAGTTTGATCAGATCAATGGAGGCAAACCTTTTGTCTCTGCGACTGGCAAGGTACAGAAGAAATATAGTTCTGGTACCTTCAACAGCCAGGACAGGTACAGGTGCTCTTTAAGATGGCACACAATTTTTTTTTGTCCACAATTTTATCACTGCACAGGTCCCCGAACTTTGGGACTCAGACAGGTCTTGCCGGGACTACCTTCACTTCCCCAGTCGCAGTACGTTTTACTTGGCTGTTGCTTTGTGAGACCTGGAATTCACGGAGTTCCTATAAAGCAGCCAAATGGTCATTGATGTCAAATGGTGTTTTAGCCACCACTGTGCTGACACTATCATGGTCTGGTACCCACATTCTCACACCAAACAGGAGTTCAGTATGTGAACAACCCCCTAGGGATTTTCTTGGCATGTTGTTAAGTGCCCTCTGGACCCCATATAGGTGATTGACCTAACTGCCGCCTGATTTTTCCTTTAAAAAACAGAATTTTCCTTGAGTATGCACAGCGAGAAGTGCCACAATGCCACACCCAAACTTGCCATGGCTTCTTTGTAATCCCGAGAGCTAATGCCTGACCCTGGATAGAATGTAGCATGCTTATTGTGTATGTCCTGATAAATACTCACAAATCCTTTATAACAGTACAAGCAACAGCTGAGAGCTGCAGCCAAACCCACAGGAATCTGGAGCATGAGTCTACTGCGGCAAAACATACTTGTGAGCCCCATCTAATAGAAATGGGCTGCAGTGATCAAAATATACAAAAGCTAAAGGCTCCTCTGAAATCAATAGAGGTGTCTGTGCTGGACATGCCACGTTAGAGCCTGTAATCTGCTGGGAGGTGTTGCATATAGGGAAAAAGTCCTTAGTCTGTTTTGAGAGACCTGGAAACCAATAGAGGTGCTTCAGTAATGAGACTGTAGTAGTAATCCTTGCAGGACCAGAACCCATGACCTCATGTGCAGCTTGTATCAGTCCTAATCTGCGATCAATGTTTGGTATTACTCCATCCCCCACTCCTGGAATATGAGCATACAGAATATTATGTGGGTAAATGCCAACACGTTCATGCCTCAATGTATGAATACCATGAGTCTATGGCAGGCCTTTTTTCAGCTTTGTCACTTGTTCCGCAAAACATCTTGTGCTTTACTGTGCAACCTTTATTATCTCTAAATCCATTCTGGCCCCAATAGTGTAGATATTCATTATGGGACTGGACATAGTAAAACGAAAACACACAATCACTGTGGGGAATTCACGATCCGTATTTTGTAGTGCCAGTATCAGGGCTGCACAAAAAAAAACAATTATTTATGTGTTCCGAATGACAGATGCAACATTCCTGTTGCCCAGGGACTGAGGGGCATATTACCAACAAGTAGCGATAATTATCGCTAAATAGGCTTAGCAACGATTTCCTTATCGCTGCCTATCGCTGGATATGTTAGCGGAGAAAACATGTTATTAGCAAAGTTTTTCTCCATTGTGCTAAAATATCCAGGGATGGTGGCAAAATGCGTGAATATCGCTGAGAATACAGCGATATTCATGTAATTAGCGACAAAATGATCTTAGCCATGTTATCCACCTCCCATTGGATTACATGGCTAAGAACTGGTATGAGCAGGCGTTGGTTTTTGGCGATAGCGCGAATATTTCCATCGCTACGCCTGCCTTACTAATTGGCATAGCGATGTTAGCGACTGCTTTCAGTCGCTAACAGGTTGGGTACGCCCACTTTGCATGTCATTAGAGATAAACATCGCTGACATGCAAAGCGGGACCCAAACCGCTCGCTATCGCCTAAAAGCTGTTGCTAACATCAGTTAGCGACAGGTTGCTAATAGAGCGATAGAATTATTGCTGCTTAGCGGCCGAAAACGGCAGCTAAACAGGCGATAATTGCCTATCGCCACCCTTGGTTATATGCCCCTGAGTGTGTGTTTTCTCAGGATAGAACTTCCAGTCATGCATGCCCTTTAATCTGGGGGACAGGGCAAGGGACACATGGTGGACTTACATGAAACCGTGCTGTAGGCCAGTGCACGGGCATTGTGCCATGAGCTTGCCGCCCAGGCCTATGACGTTTCCAGTGTGCACAGAAAGCAGCCAGCCATGTGCCACCCTGCCGGGGACTCGCTCAGGCTGCCCCTGCCTTCACTGCCCCTTCCCTCACTGCCCCCATCCTGGGAGCTGCAGGTTTTCAGGGACTTCTACTGCCCGCACATGGACCGCATTCTCGTCCCAACATTTCAATGTCATCTTCTTGGCCTGGAAAGTGTTTTCACAAATGCTGGTGCAGCGCCCTGGTGCCTCGTGCTGTGTGTGCTCAGACCCACAGATCAGGCAGTCGTCTGTGCTGTGTCAGTGGTGAAAGTGAGCAGCTTGTTCGCAGTGCCAGAGGCCTCCCTGGCCATCTCAACACAGCACGGCCCGCAGGGTTTTAGTCACCACAAAAAGCGAACCTTGATATCGGGGAGGGGGGGGGTCGTTTCACACCCGGCATCCCAACGATCCCAAAACTGCACCATACAGGAGTGTGACATTCATACAACAAACAGGCATGTCACATACCGGTCATTACTTCAGAAATGTAGCAATGCCGCAGAGCAACCCCCGAGTATGAGGAGGCGCTGGGATTGAGAAAGCAAGTGAGAAGGCTGTCCACAGGACTGCACTTGTGTTATGAATCTGTTGAGTGCACTTACACCAGGGGTGGCAAAGGAGCAAAACCTGTGAAATGTGTGAAAGGAGGACACTGCTCCATTTACCACATCCTCACGACTAACTACTCACATCCGGAGGACACGCCCACTCCACGTCGGAGAACAATCCAGACTACATTTCATTCACAAAAATCCAGCCGTGGTGGGCCCAGAGCTTGAATCCCATAATAAGAGTTTTAGGGCCATATGTTTCAACTTCCTGATTTGCGATTTTCAAATAGTGATTTTTTCAGAAATCGCTATTTGAGAATTGCAAATAGGGATGTATGTAAAAAAATCGCAATTTTTTGTGATTTCTTAATATTCCTTAATTGCGATTAGCAAATTGCAAATCGCAATTAAGGAATACTCTCCCATACATTTCTATGGGCTATAGGAATGAATGGGAAGTTATTCTCAATTTGCGATTTGCAATTTGAGAATCGCAAATTGAGAATAATTTCAAGGGTGCAAGGATGTCATAAGGACAACCTGATGCACCCCTAAAATTTACATGTGTGCGCATATGGGCATGTATGTGTGCCACATGGCACCTTTACAAATGCCAAAAAGTGCATTTGTGAAAGAAATCGAAAAATTACCACCAACTTGAAGTAGGTGGTAATTTGTGATTCCTTAAGACCAAATTGCACTTTTTTGGTGCTTCTTACATTGCATTTAAGGAATCGCAAAATTTGCGATTCCTTAAATGCAATCGCAAAATAAGGAATCACAAATTTTGCGATTCCTTATTTTGCCCTAATACATACCATTTAGCAAAATTGCATTCGCAAATGCCGAAATTCTGTGAATTTCGGCGTTTGCAAATGCAATTTTGCTTGATACATATGGCCCTTAGCTCCTCTACGCTCCAAAGAAAGCATTTAGGCGCCTCCAGGGTGTACCTAAGGAGAGCACCGGGCGGAGCAAGGCAGCTCAGATGTTCTCAAACATTAGCACAAAGATATGGACTGGCTCACAGAGGGTGCTTGGAGCGCCCTACGGCAGGCATGCATCTCTTATGTGCACAAATTGACTCCTTCCAGGGGACCCCGGGGACTGTGCTGTGGAAATACACCCAGTAGAAGATTTACATTTGCCCTGCAGCTCTTGTACCAAACTCTTGTGCAGTGCACTTCTGGCCTCGATCCGCAGGAGCCCGCGTGGTGGAAATGTGGAAAGGCATATTTTGTTTTACTTTTTGTTTTCAGGTTAAAAGCAAAACCTTCTCTCTGAAGATGCCATTTCTCTTACACCGCTGTGCATTACCAAGGGGTAGCAGTAATTTCCCTTCCTGGAAAGAGACTTACACCTTCTTAGCACAGAAGTAATGTTTCTGAGAGGTAAGAGATCTGTACAAATGTGTGAACAAACCCAAATAATTACATTAAAACAAACAACATCTTCAAACATCCAGGTTTGTTGACAGAGCTGGCCTTTGTTAAGATAGCACCCTGGGATGAGAGAAATGTGGCTTCCTTGCTGATGGTAGTGAATTAAATGATGCAGCAGGGGGGCCTTTTGTGCTCACTGGCAAGTAACTGGATGAGCAGGGAGTGTCCCCTCCATAAACATCCCCTGACCGCTCCCCACCTCCAGCACACCTAACCTAGCTGAGCTGCCTCACGCAGATGATGGTTTTTGATGATGTGTCTTACTCGGCAGCATTGGCAAATGGAGCGTCAGGATTTAGACCCATGTCGCAAGGAGCGGATACTTCTGTCTGTTCTTGGATTAGCCATCATTTTCCTATTCATTGTAGCAGCAAAAAAGCCTCTGGTCGGACACAACATGCTGATGGGGCTCCTTCACCTTTATGATAAGTTCTACCTACCGCTGCCAGAAAGTTATGAGGACTTTAAGAGGAATCTTCACATCCTGTTCCCAATTATCATTAAGGGAGGAAAATGATGGCAAATCAGTCTGAAATGAGTACGCAGGGACACAGATAAGCCTGACCCGAAGGCACGGACAACCGGAGTGGTGGCATGAAGGCACGGACTGCGGGGGTGGGGGTGGAAGGCACGGGAAGAAAATAGTGCACACAATGTAAAGAAAACATACTGTGCAACACTGGAAGTAAAGGGGCCAGTAGCCATGGAAGGATACAAAATGACGACATGGCCGTCATAAGGAGGGACTAATTAGCCTGAAACCAATCAGAAGGCAGCATTTAGGAACGACAAAGATACAAGCCAATGAAAAAGATGGCCACAACTTCCACTCCATACTGAATACTGCATGCCTCACTAAGCGAGCAGCGCATGCACGCTGTCACTATAGGCTCGACATAAAAAGGGGTGGTGGGGAAAAGCATACACCCTGTAGCGGGCACCACACTGCACATGCATGGGAAGGGGGGCCCCATGGGACCCACCATGGGCCTGATTCAGAGGGTTCCAGGTGAAGGGGGGCCTGCTAGGGGCCCCCAAAGAAAGATTCCGTCAGCTTTTTTTATCTGGACATAGCAAATTGTGAAGGCTGTGTGAATCATGCATCGTACTTGTTCGCTCGGAATCCAGCTCCATTGCATGAAACAATTAATCTACGAATGAGTCGCATGGATGGGATGGGGTTGGTAAACGATTCAGTCGATGCGTGCACGAACTTTGCATTGTACTTGGTCGTTTGGACCTGTGTATGAGTCGGTCGGGAAAAAGGGCTATGAATCAGATCCGTAAAAGCCAAATCCGATGCGGAGGCCTTCCGAACAGGATCGGAATCGGGCCCTATGTCTTTAACACATGCTTTTCACAACAAGCATTGGATAAGCTAATACGTCTCACCTTAGAAAAGCATTAGCTGATATGCTGGCTTTGCCAATACTTTTCTCAATTACTGAACAACTTCTGCAGAAAAAAATATAGATATATATTTTTGCTAATGCTAAACAGCATTAAAAAAAGCAAAAACTATTTACCAGCCCAATGATACATATTTTTTTTTCAATGAGCATTTCAAGATGGTGGGCACCCATCATGGAGAGGTAAATTCAAAATATATAAACGTGCTGTAAAGCACATTTATAAAAAGGAGGCATTTAGGAGCAAAATGCCTATTGACTTTAACATATGCTTTTCACAATAAATATGCCAGGCCTAGCGTCTTTATCACAACTTTTCATTATAAACAGATCCGGCCTGTAGCCATAGTCTTTGGCCTGTAGCCACAGTCTTTGGCATGTAGCCCTGGTCTTTGGCCTGTAGCGATGGTCTTTGGCTTGCCACAATAACCAGCTTTGCCCTGCTGTATCACGTATCAACATTACCACAAGCCAAAAAGTGCAATATATGCAGTCTTTTTAGTGAAAGCGCACAAGTTCCGGCCAATCTAATCCTGTTCTCAGGAGGACCAATGTGGGCATGGTGCATTAGCCCCTCTCTTAGTAGGACTCTCAAAGCTCTTTTTTATTGCTCACATAAGGTCAGGTGGCAGTTGTGTTGTCAAGCCAGACCTAAAAAGCCATGTGGGTTAATGACTGTCCTCCTCCCATCTTTACTGCTCCCGAAAAAAACATAAATTATCAAATTGTCTACGACATTTTTAAGGAATTACCATTCCATGTGAATGGCCTGAAAATTCAAGCTCAGAATGTTAGAAAAACAAACATAATTAGCACCCCTGCTGTAGGAAGCTGGCTCTGTACACAGGATAAAGATATCAAAGGATCCTTTGTGGATCATTTACTACACACTGCTTTTCACATTCATTCAAACCACATACCAAAGTAGCACCAATAGAGGATTTCTACTGAATGCAGTGTGCCACTACACAGATGTGATAATAAAGTTGTACACATAGATTTATAGATTTATTAAAATCATAAAAAAACCTTTGTCAATTCATTACAATAAAAGCCAATATCAAAGGGAATCCAATGTCATACACTGCATATAGTAAATGTGTAATACACGGGTTACATATATAAACCACAAAATATAATAAAGGAACAAAAATTAATTAAAGGAAATATAAGAGAAGAGAGTATCTACAAGACAATGCACTTTGTCATAAAAAATCAGTGACAAGATCACGTTAAAGCTGGAGTGCAAAGAAATACTTCATCTGTTGTGCCAGCCAACAACACCGATTAGGAGTCAAGGCGGTAACGCGTGTCGATGGTATCGTCCTGATTAGACCATCTTTATCAAGAAGGGGGCACAGGGCACGAGCCGGTCTCCCCCTGGGTATTTTCACACAATGGAACGTGCCACACAGGTGCGATTTAGGGATCATTAAGGGTGGACAGTTTTGGGCGGGCTCATCCATCCCTCAAGGGGGGAAGGGGTGTGGCGAGTAATACAGAACACAGGGAAAGCAAATGAAAGGAACATGATGGGGGTCTCTTATCATGAGTTCAGTTCTTTTGAGGAATGCTTGATCGCCATTGGTGGTTGTGTTTTGAAGCTGTGTCAACCTGATTTTGGGGATTGTTTCATGATCTATTTGTAATGATGTGGTATTTAAAGTTATGCTATGACCTGTCTTATAAAAGTGGCCTTTTTTGCTAATAACGAAATTGTGGGTCATGAGTTATTGTGCAAGGGGGGATCCAGGGAGAGCAGAGCGCAGGCTTGTGTCTCCCTCTGGGTATTTTCGCACAATAGAACGGGCCACACAGGTGCCATTTAGCGATCATTAAGGAATGCCTGGGCACGTGAGGGATTCTATTTATAGAGATCTAGCGGGAGGGAAAAAACACTTGCATCAGAGGGCGGAGGACAGGTAATGATGTAATATTGTCTTAGTGTTGTTTTTGTATCTGTGTCATTAGTTAAAAGAATGTATTGGTAGCAGGATGGCGGGTACTGAGGAGGTTAAGGAGGCCATACGCGTACTATGCGCGGCAGGAAGAGATGACCTACTGAAGCCTGGGTCCCTGATGAGGCCTGGGTGGGGCTCATATGGCCGAAACGGAAGGCAGCGTGCACCGTTCAGACGCAGTAGCTGCATGTGTGTCCCCATTTGTTGAAGGGGGTGAGGAGGGCAAAGAAGAAAATGTACCCGTTTACTCGCCGGTCACTCACACCATTACAGAGGAGGCTTCTGCTCTCTCCGCTTCGCCGCCAGCTGCTGGTCAGGTTCTTGTGGACGCTGGAGGCTCACTGTACACTCAGCGCTCTATAGTAGGCAGACGGAGGGGGCGGTCTGTGGTAGGGGCTCTGAGACTGAAGGTAGGCGCCTTTGACAGAATTTCTTTTAAGGCAAGGAGGAGGTGGGCCAAGCATGCCTTTGCTGGGACCCAAAGGCAATACAATTTAAAGGAGTCAGGCCCCTCCCGTATTGGGCTGCACTCTGAAGAGGTCAGTCATTTCAAATTGCGGCAAAGGGCCCATACACCAAGTAAGCTGTAGGTTTTGTCACGCTGATTGGAAGCATGGAGGCCGCATCGAGATTATTTTGGGGTTTCAAAGAAGGCTTTAAGATTGGTTACCGAGGACCTAGAGCCACTGGTAGTACAGTTGTGATCAGTGATAAGTGGTAAGTGGTGCTCAAGTTAGCTGAGTTAAAAATGCCTTCATTACCAAACTTAACATTTTTAATTCAATTTGGAATGTAGGAAAGTAAAAACGATGTGGTGAGTAGGAAGACAAGTTACCAGTCTAACACACTCATTTGTCCATGTGAGTGGTCAACATGTTTCAGCCCCATATATATACCCTGCCGGGTCGGGGGGGGGCTTTCTTCGGGACCTGTGGTTGTGTAGGCTTGTTTATTTACAGCTTAGGTATCACAATGAGTCATCAATCTTATTTTTATTACGGGTCATGTAATATCTATAACTGTGGAAAAAAGAAAAGACGCAGAGAGAAGTTGTGGTGGTACCTTAAATCGGTGCATTAAGTAACACTCATGTGAAGGCAACTCTTGCGATAATATCTGCCATGATATATTTTTTTTTAAGTATTAAAGGGTTCAGAAAATAAATGAATGCAAGATATCGACACAGACTTTACACAAGAAAAATGTGCATCCTTTGTGATTACATGTTGTTTAACCCCTCGTTCAATAGGTAATTCCAATTGTTGTAAACTACTAGACCTGTTAATACTCCTGCGCTGCTCATGATGTTGCAGAGCAAGGACCCCTTCTTTTCTAGCTATAATAGAACTTATGGCTGTGTGCTTTTATATAGCGGTATAGTTAGGGGGCCGGCAGGGACAGTGACCTCCTAGGAATAAATAGAGAGGTTGAGAGAGTAAAGTAAAAGTAATACTTACGTTTTGGAGGTATTCTTGGTCGTAGGTACCGCTCCGAGCTCGTAGATACCTGGCAGTGTAGGCTTTCTCAGTGTTTGAGGATGATATAGTGTCTGCCCCAATACAGCTCCAATGTGGTGTTCCCCAGGGGTCATCCCTCAGCCCTACTCTATTTAATATCTACATGAGACCTTTGGCTGAGGTGGTGCAACCCTGGGGAGTACAGTTGGTAACATATGCTGATGATACTCAGCTTATCATCTCCCTGTCGGGGCAGGATACGACCTATAACAACCTATCCTCCTGTCTTAGTAAAGTTCAGGATTGGATGAATGACTCTTTTTTGAAGCTCAATGGAGCTAAAACAGAGGTCATGATGCTAGGACATAAACCACCTACCTCTGTGGATATGTGGTGGCCGGACTCTTTGGGGCAGCCTCCAACCCCTAAGGAGCAAATTAAGAGCTTGGGAGTGTGGCTCGACCCAGCCCTTAACTTTCAGGTCCAAGCCCGGAAGGTAGCAGGGACTGGTTACGCCCTTATGAGAGCACTCAGAAAAATTCTAGGACTTCTTCCCTTTGAGGCTAGAAGGATCCTAGTACAATCCCTTATACTATCACGATTAGACTATGCCAACGCAGTCTATCTAGGGGCCCCTAAAGGGACAATCAAGATTCTTCAGACCATCCAAAATTGTGCTGCCCGAATACTACTGAACATTCCACGCAGAACCTCTGTCAAACCAGCATTGAAGCAACTACATTGGTTGCCTGTGCAACAACGAATCCAATTTAAAGCAATGACTATTGCTCACAAAGCCCTGCACAATTCGGGACCAGACATTCTTGCACCCTTGTTTACTCCTTATCAAACATGCAGAACCCTGAGATCCAGCAATAAGAATTTACTGGCAATCCCCAGGATCAGGAGATCGCGCACCGGGGGCAGACGTTTCACTCTACAGGCTGCAAAGCTCTGGAATAATCTTCCAGATGCTATCCGCTTGGAGGAGAACCATCTCAGGTTTAGAAAAATGCTGAAAACCTTCCTATTCTGTTAAAGGTAATGGAGATGATTTGACCACATAAGCGCTGGGATGCCTTAGGGTAACCATGCGCTATAGAAATGTGTAATCATTCATTCATTCATTCATTCAGCGTCTTGCGCTTGCTCGCGAAATGGTGCCCCGGGTGACGTGGGCACGTACAGGACGGCTGTTATCCATTTTCCGAAGTGGCCATAGTGCAAAGACTTACTTCTTGTTCGGAGTTAAATAATATTGAAACTTCCCTAAATCTAAGGTCATTGTGATGATGTAAGATGGGTGGTCAATTTCAACAATAAGTTGGTGTTAGATTATTTTTGTTGAATTTGCTCATCCGTCTCTATTTTTAACGGTACAGATGGTAAGCAAGTTTGTATCTTACATTCATAAGGGGTGGTTCAAGCTTTTTGCAGTCCTTCTGCATGAAGATTTGTTCATTATTGATTGCAAGGAGATGGGACCTGGCAGATGTTTATTGGTTCGCATTCAAAGGTGAGTTGCAATCGCTAACGGTCCGGAGTGGCTCTACTGGCATTAGGCTCTAATATTCATCCTGTGTTATGCCAGGGTATGAAATGGAATGTTGTCATTCAATCCTGTAATGTTAGTTCTGAGACGGTGTCCCCATCTTTGTTCCTTTTCGAAGAGGACTTGTTCCGCATTTTAGATCTTTAATGATAAGGTTTCAAGAACTACCCAGTTTAGTTCTTCCAACGTGTGCTTGAATTTAATCTAATGGTTGCTCATCTTGGTTGTTCCTCTCTTACATTTTATATTACTCGTATGCTCGCAGATTCTTTGTTTTATCTTGCGGCAGGTCATCTTGATATATCGTTGACTGCATGGACATGTGATCATGTAGATCATGTGTTTTGAATTACAGTTAGTGTGATGTCGTAAGGTCCATGTGAGGTCTGGTGTCAACTGGATGACCTTGGTGACTGTGGTCAGTTTACAGACTGAGCATGAACCACAAGGGTAGTGCCCAGCTATGGGAGTCATGTTCCATGATGTGGTGATGGTTTCTCTTCTGGTCTGTTGCATTGATCTGGTATGCACCAGGATATCTTTAAAGTTCTTAGTTCTCCTGTTTGAGAACCTTGGCTTTGGCCATTGCAGAGAGCCTGATGTTAATATCCTCCAGTTCTTGTTCACAATTTTTCTCACTTCATTCGTGGCTATTTTGTATGTTGTGACACAAGTGAGTACCTCTTTCGATTTCCCTTTAGGCATGGTCGTCAGGAGACTGTCTCTAGGTTAATTTCTTGCTCTTTTTTGGCACCTTTGTATTTTTATTTTTTTTGCCGAGTTTCATATAGCGCAAACTTGACCCGAATCGGGTATCAGAGTGCTTTACATAGCACTAGTTACGTTACATGAGGACACACATTCATTTTTGTTAGGCACGGGGAGATTGAGTGATTTGCCCAGAATCACAGGATGCTTTTACCGTCAATACCGAGACTCGAACCCAGTTCCCCAGGTCCAAGACCGAGCACCCTAGCCGTTTGGCCAACTCCTCTCCCCAATTTTTCTCATTGGGTAATCTTGCTTTGACAGTTTCTGGCAGAGGTCTTTTACTTGTGTTTTGTACTCTCCTAGATCACTGCAGATCTGCCTCAGGTGTAAACATTGGCTATAAGGAAGGTTGTCTCTTAGTGGTGCGGATGGAAACTGTTGTAGGAGAGCAAACTATTCTTGGATGTCGGTTTATAGAATGTTCTGGTGTTAATGGTGTTGTCCTCCAGAATACAATTTTGGAGGTGAAGGGGACACCTTTATATTGAATGATAACAACCCCTTCATCTCCAAAATTGTATTCTGCAAATGCTACGTAGATGACGTCATTATGATCTGGAAGGACGCCGCAGACAGCCTGCGAGGTTTCCACGAGTGGATTAACACCAAAGACGAATGTCTCAAATTCACTTACACAGCAGAAAACCACAAGTTGGATTTTCTTGACATAACCATCTACATAACGAAAAGGATTGCCTTTCATCAATCTGGCCTAAAGGGCGATGTCTGGTAGGCAGACTGTTTCAATGTAAGTCAGGTTACTATCTAAGATACAAATCCCTTTTACAGGCTAAATTATAAAGGATGAAGGCTCAATTCCTGAAGAGTGCATGAGTCGGAGTTACCTCAATCTTCCAAGTGCGGCGCTGCTATGTGTCCAGCCGGCTCAGATCACCTGTGAGCTCTGATTGAAGGGGCCCACCATCTTAGAATGGGTACTGCTACCTGGGTCCTCCTTAATCACAGAATCATTGAAATTCTGGCCTTGCTAGAAAGACACCAGCCCTACTCTATATTTTTAATCCTATTTAATTAGGATTATTTTACATTACATTTTATATTGTCCAGCCGCTCTTTGGGCCACATCAGGACCTCGAAAAAATACTTCCTGGGCCGGAGGTGGAACACATCAACCAGAACCATTGCGACGGCACCGCCATCTTAAAATGGTTATTCTACAATGAATACAATAACAAATTCTTAAAGAGAAGTCGTCGTTACACGCATATATACGATATGGTGATTTGATATGTGATCTAGAAAGTTTATTTATTAGATTATTTATATAATGTTCATATTCAAACAAAATGAAGCCCAAACAAATGCTTCACCAGTTTTAAATCTTAATCTTTTTATTGTCGCCTTAATCTTGTGTCTATTTTTCTGCTCGCCATGGGCCTGAAAACAAAAATGACAATCATAATGGTTTCTGACCACATCGTAGATATAACTTATAAAGGAGTCATGAAATCAATTTCATGCAATCCTCTTGAATATTTAATCCTTTTTTTATTGTCCCTAATTTGAAGCTGTACCACTGCTGTCTCATTTTTCTCTTCCTATCCAAATCACTTCCCTGCATATTTTTTACATTTTTTTCTATAACATACCAGCCAAATTCAGAGAAATTTTGGGGCATATTACCAAGGCAGGCGATATGAAATTATCGCCGCTTTTGCAGCCGTTTTCGGCCGCAAAGCGACGATAATATCATCACCCAATTAGCAAGCTGTCGCTAACATCAGTTAGCGACAGCTTTTAGGTGATAGCGAGCGGTTTGAGGCCCGCTTTGCATGTCAGCGATATTTATCGCTAATGACATGCAAAGTGGGTGTACCCAACCTGTTAGCGACTAAAAGCAGTCGCTAACATCTTATTTGCCTATTATCAACGCAGGCGTAGCGATGAAAAAATTTGCGCTAAGCGTGAATATCGCTGAAAACTAATGCCTGCTCAGACCACTTGTTAACCTGTATATCCAATGGGAGGTGGATATTCAGGTTAAGTCCCTATTAGCGCTAATGCCTGAATATCGCTGGATTTCCAGCTATATTCACGCATTAAGCCGCTATCGCCGGTATATTTTATCGCATTGGAGATAAACGTTGCTAATAGCACAATATTTCTGCTATAAAATCCGGCGATGCACGCCAATAGAAAATTTGTTGCTAAACTAATTTAGTGATAACTATCGCCAGTTGGTGATAATATGCCTCTATGTTTCGCTTGAATGTAATGGTCTGTAAGTGGAGCATTCTCTTTAGAGGTTATAAGTGGTGATTTATGTTCCAGTAATCTAAGCCTCAATTCATGGCTTGTTTCTCCCATATACCCAAAGCCACATGTGCATATGAGGAGATAAACAACATTCTTACTGCAACAGTTATTTAAGTGTTTAGCAGTAGGTAAAGTGCCATTAAATTCTAATGTTTTTGTCACTATACAGTGTTCGCAAATCGAGCAAATACCACACTTGTGGTTCCCTGCAGCCCTGCTACTATTTAGTGTGGTCTGTACAATGCCTGTACTGCCCCTCTATATATAGTACCCAGAGAATTCTGCATGTTTTGATTGTGTCTAAATGCAAACCAAATTTTTTCCCAACTGGAATTCTCCTCCTTCATTTAGGATATACCAGTTCTTGTTGACAATATTTTTAATCTGGTTACTCGCCCCGGAAAACTGGCTGACAAACACTATTCTGTTAGGGCCTCATTTTATGAAAAGAGACGTATCGCTGCGTACAAATAGTGATGTGTCACTTTTCATTTCCCCTCCCTGCGACATGCTGGATGCATCATATTTACAGTATGAAGCATCATGTCGCAAGGAGTTACAGATATGTCAGTATTTCTGACGTATCTGTAGGCGCAAAAATAACGCATTGCTGGAGTGTGTCACAAAAGTGACGCAACTCCAGCAATGGGTCATTTCAGATGGGCAAGTCCCATGTGAAATGTGCCGGCGTCAGTCTTACCCCTGCTGTGAGGCAGGCGTAAGATAGTGACGCATTTGCATCCTAGAATTGGTGCAGTGAAATCTCATAGATTTTACTGCGTCACTTCTATGAGGCTTACTTGCATCGGAACGCCCACCCTGCATACATTATACCTGGCACAGGTATAATGTAGCGCAGGGGTTTATAAAGTGACGCATCTACCTAGATGCCTAGATGTGTCACTTTGTAAATATTAATAAACAACAGGAGAGTGGCACGACTAAAAAACACAGAACCTCACAAGAGATTATGTGAGGGACAGACAAAGAACAAGTGAAAAATGGTGAAGGCCACACACAGAATGATGGTTAGGAAGAACCCTCACTCACCAACCTGGTGGTGACATGCTTCATCATCGAGTTCCCACTGGAAGGACCTAGCGTCCTCCCAGTGTGCTACAACGCCTGTTTACAGCGGAGCTGGTTCTTGTGTGTGTTGAGGTGATAATAGTAACCCAATTGTGCTCAGTGAAGTGCAAAAAAGGGGGGAAGAAATAAAAAATGCTAGGTTGTGACTGCCAATTATTTTAATATTAGTCCAACCAGCACTGGTTAAAAACAAGTGATGAGTGGAATCATAGGGATGGTCTCAATAAATGGAGACCCCTAGTCCTCAAAAGATATTAGAATAAATTTGGTCAACATGTTTCTGCTAACAGAGCCCGAGTCGCTCAGCATTTATCAGGACCAGTAGTGTGATCCACCGGCGGTCTACACTCGCTAAGGTGCATCCAACCGTGAGGATATTAGTGTGAAAAAGGTTAAAAAAGTATTACTTTGCTTAAGTATACTCACGGCAAAGGCCGTAATGAGGCCCACTCAGCTAATCGCTGGGGCCAAGTACCTGTAAAACAAATTGTATTAGGCATGTTACAGATTGACAATGTTCAAATCTTTCAGACAGTACTTTTGGATCTCATTCCCTTCACCAAAATCCACCATTCCCAGTGATCTCTTATGAGGAACAGATATGGAGATGTGAAAAGTGTACTTTGCTATATTAATTAGACAAAGTATCATAGTGTCTGTCTCAAATGCCTGGCAGCATGTAGCAGGCAGAATGTTCCAAATCCACCAAAATTAGTAATAAGGTGAATCAAATGAGGAGAGATTAATTAAATATCTCTCATGAAAGGTTTCTTTTTTTAAGAGAAAAATGAAAAATGCACTTTTAAAAAACGAGACAATAAAGTGCTCAATTATCTTTGTCTTTGAAACAAGGAAGAAAGATAGGTTTCTTAACGAACTCACAGGAGGCGTCAATATGTCGCTTTACATGGGCCAGCGTGGTGGGGGGTTGTCTTCATGCCACGTTTCCTGTATATAATGAAAGACACACACCGTTATCTCCTCCGAGACGAGGGGGCCGAGTATGTAGACAGGCAGCGCCCTCTGTGTCCCATAAGTCAATAGTCATAGGTACGAGAAGAAAAAACGGGTAATAAGGGTTTTATAGGGTCCTGGACTTGTAGTATAGGTACAGGGCCTCAGGGCAATGTAAATAAATCCCGTGCACTTACTTTAACGCAGGCAACTCCCCGCGGGTTACCTAACCTTTCACCACCGCAGCCCGAATTGCAATCGGAGCTGAAAACCGCGGTGGAGGTAACGGTGTTTCCGCACCATGTGACCATACCACGTGACTGCGGTGTCATGCTGGCTGAATGTGTTTCTTAAAGGAGCCACGGGTTTTTTTACGGGGAACAAAATGTTTAAAGTGCTTGCCAAACTGTGCATGGATGTCACAGTCTCATATATACTGATTAACACCCACACCAAGTCCCCCGAAATTTCCAAAGGTGCCCCGGACCCCAGATGGAAACAGGTCCCGAGGTGTGTGGCGAAGGTACAATGCCGCCTCTGCGTCACGCAAACAATGCGTGCGACGATGGAATGCCACCAACACCCTCCAAAATATAAAGGGGCCAGTGTTCAGAGGCAAGGAAAACAGTGTATTTAATTTTGCTGACAGATATGTTATAAACATACAATATCCTTTTTTAATACTCGATCAGATACCTCCGGGGATATGGCAAATTACTTAAAGATTATTTTTAAAACGGAGAACAATACCATTATTTTAGTGGCCATATAAACAAAACCAACAATGTTATTGGTACGATGTTCATGCAATTACCCCACTTCTTATAAAAAGAAGAACGTTAGGAGGATGTGTTTGTAAAATGAGAACGAATGTCTAGTGGTCACAACAGTCCAATAAGAATGGTTGTATTGTACCATTAATGATGGCAGGGGTGAATAAATGCTAGCCTCATCCGAAATTCAGGCGGGGTGGAGGGGTACTAGGTTGATGTAGACCCTCTAGTCAAATGGGGAACTTGCTAGCAGACATAAATCATAGGCACAAGTATTACTACCATGCAGAAGACTTGTGCATGGTCTGTGGCAGTCTATGTCTGTTACTGGTTGGTTGATGTACTGGCAATGTTAACGTCTCAGTACAGAGCCCCATGGGATTTCATCATTTAATACTATACGATGACTTGATAGACGATGGATCCATCGCTGCTCCTTCTCAAATAGGATTTGTAAATATGACGCAACAACGCACATTTTTTACGCCGCTGATGCGTCACAAAAAGTGACCCACCAGCAGCGCAAAAGTGACGCAAGGGCTCATAAATAAGCCCCTTGGTATTTTTATTCCTGGAGCTGACCCTATTTATATCCAACATATACTCTTGATCATAGAACCTAGCATGTTTAAAAGAGTGATTAATTAGTTTCTTAGGATATCCTATGTCTTTTTATTTTTCATTTTAAGCACTCTGGCTTATAGAAATCACCTCACGTGGAACAGTTTCTACGGAGCCTCAAGAATTGCCCAAAGGGAATATTATCCCTCTGGGCCCTTGGATGATAGCTTCCATAGTGAAGAAGGGCTTTCTTCTCAGTTGGTTTCGTATATGATTCAACCGCTAGGGGTCCCTCTAACTTGGTTTTGTCTGTATATACCATACCAAAGTAAGGTATAGTGTGCACATAGTCCAGGGAGTCCCCAGCGGTATAGCAGAGGCTAAATTAGGTAAGTACTAACTCTTTGTGGTAGTATGGATGAGTAGTTAGGCTTATGAAGAGGGTGTGTTAAGCATTTATTGTATTTACTCAATGAAGGGCTGACTACACACATGCAGAGACAGAATCCAGACCAATTTGGTAAATATAAAAAAGGTATACTTATGTTTTATTTTACAACCAAAGAGTGGCACAGGTAAGTAAAATTTGCTCTCAAATGTAAGACTGTTGCAGGAAATGCAGTTGATGTTGAAGTTACAATCGTTACAGGTTTTTATATCTTATGTAATGTTAAAAAGCACTTCTAATGCGCACAGCTGCTCCAAGGAGTGTCCCGGCACGTCCCCCAGCAGGTGATTAGCTGAGAAGCAGAAAACAATATAAAAAGTAGGGTCTTCAGTCTCTTTCTGAAAACCTTAGGGTCACTCAGAGCAAGCATCTCCACTGGGAGTTGGTTGCAGGCCACAGCACCCATCCTTGAGAGGGAGCTGCCACCGATCCTCTGCTTGCGAAACCTGGGTACGCATGACGTAAGCTTGGGGGATCCACGTAACTGCCTGGAACCTTAATCTTGCTCTCAGATAGGCTGACCCATGCCCATAGGGTGCAGGGTAAACAATTACCAGAGATTTAAACTTCACCAGCAACCAATGGAGGCCACAAAGGTGTTGCCTAATGCTACCCTCTTGGGGAGGTTCAATAGTAGTCTGGCCACATTCTGAACAACCTGAAATGTATTCAAAAGGTAGCCAGGCAGACCAACATACAACATGTTGGCAACTTCTCTGCTATCTGAAGGGCTGCCCTGACCCCTGAATCTAAGGTATCACGTATGGCCTCAATATTTCAACCAGCGCTGGTTCCATGCTGTGTGAAGCTCTGAAACCAGATTTGGCTGGAGGAAGAAGTTCATGCTGTTCCACAAAGCCAGCCAGTTGTTTGTTGACCTGTTTTTCAAGGACCTTGGCCCCAGCTGGAAGAAGGGAAATGAGGCGATAGTTAGAAGGAAGTGCTGTAGCCAGTGCAGGTTTCTTGTTCAGGGGAACAATCATAGCCTGTTTCCAGGCAGAAGGTACCCTGGCTGATGAAATGGATAAATTGAGCAGAGTAATAACCACCGGGTTAATAACCTCAGTTGCACTTGTCAATAGTTTAATCGGGCAGGGATCCATAGGCGAGCCAGATTCAAGAGTTTTTAAGACTGTCAGGGAGTCACTCAAGGATAGGGCTTCAAATACCTCCAGTTTAACAGGAGGAGTGGGAATCTTCACAGGAGGAGAATCCATTACAAACAGCTAGTTATCACAGGCACCAAAATTTGCTTTTATAGCACGAACCTTGTTGATAAAGAAACTTGAAAGTTCCTCGCACCATTCCTGCGACGGTGCATGGACACTGATCTCAGCTTTGGGGGAGAGATAGCCTTTAACAATTGCAAACATTTCTTTGGCATTATTGCTAGAATGGGCAATATGCTCCGCATTATAGAGGCTTTTAGCTTTAAAAATGGAGGCATAGTATTTCTTTTGAGCCCTTTTAAAGATCCCTCTATCCTCTGGACTATACATTTATCTCCATTTGCATTCTACCTTTTTGCACTGTTGTTTCTCTGCTTTTAGTGGGCCAGAAAACCAAGGCTTTGTGGGGGTGTTCCTAATATGCCTAGCCTGCACTGAAAGAGTGGGGTGATCAACCACTTTGTTAATCCAGCTATTATAGCTCCCAAGTGCTTCCTCAATTTCTCCTGACAGCATGGTTAATGGACTCGGCTAACGCTAAACTAAATGCACCAAGGTCGATCTTATTAACAGCTATTGGCCATCGTAGGCTTCTTTGACTTATTCTGAATTTGCCAGGTGAATCTGATCAGGGAATGGTCCAACCAAATCATCGACAAGGGGTCCTGCACTAATAGTGGCATTTTAGAGCAAACAAGTTCTAAAGTGTGGCCACCCGATGGGTGGGAAGTGACCAATTGTTGCAGATGGGCTTGGTTCATGGAGTCAAGAAACTCCAGCTTATCCCCAGCTTCTTGATTATCCACATGGATGCTGAGATCACGAGGAGGATAAAATGAGAATAGCAAAGTGCCTGCGGGATGAACACATCATCCAGGGCTTTGAAAAATGTGCCAGCTGGAACAGGGGGCCTAGAAATCAGGACTCCCCCTAAGGTATATTGCAGAGAGACGCTGATACTAAAATCCAGTGCTTCAGATTCCGCCAGTTCCCCTAACTCATTCCATTGGCAATTCCAATGTTCTCTTAACACCACTGCGACTCGGACACCACGCCCCAATCTCCGATCAGCCCTGATGATTTTGAAGTAATCCGGGATGGCCATCTTAATGACCAGACGGTTGAGGTGGGCGCATAAGCCCAGATGCTGGCCTGAAATTGCATTGGCTACATTCCCTCCCATGTTCCGGCGCCACATCCCATCTGCCATTCCCTTTGCAGTTAGAAAGGTCTAAAATTAAAATCACCTCTCTACTATACATTATGGGAGGACACCTACTGTGTGGCTGGCGATGGATGCTTCCGGGACGTAGACGGGCTTGCCTTAGACACGCCCACTGCGCGCGTCCACACAGCGCGTGTTTTTTGTAGCATTCCCCCCTTGACGACTAGAGCACGCACAAACTCAAGATGATGTCTCTAGTCGTCCGAACCAGGAAGACTCTTCAGCTGAGGCGGGGGTAACTAGCTCGCTCCCCAGGAAACCCAAAGCACAACAAATTCAAATTCAACAGCTTAAAACAAATTCAACTGGCAATATTAAAAATAGCAAATGGGGCAGTGTAATGCACTGATGTACCAGCAGTAACAATCACCTGGCACAAAGATTAAAAGAGGTAAGAAAGGTAAGACCAAATAAACAGTTAAAAAACAAATGTTACTTAAAAGAAGTCGTTAATGAAACAGAGGTTAACCACTCAAGGCTTTGGAAACAGTTTAAATTGCACATTGTTTTTCCTCAGATTACTTTTTAGTTACTTTTGGATGACTTTGAGTATTGGGGTGGTATGCCTAGATACCACACCTTAAGATCTCACAATATGAGGTAAGACTTTTTACACATTTGCAGATTAGTTCTCCTTTCTTAGAAACATCAGTTCAACACAGAATATTTTAGGTCCATAATCTCTTAACATGGGTTCTTTTGAGTGAAGAGTGTTAGCAGTTTCTCGGGTAAATACACAACTTACGAGTGGTGCACTCAAGTTGCGGCACTGGGGAGGCCAGGTGCAGATTGCAGAGGCCCAATGTTAGCCAGTGGGGCTAAGGAGGCCTTCGATGAGGGACAGCTGACGTGCAGGCCACTCGGTTGTGGGAGCAAGGCTCCTGGGGTTAAGGTCAGCACTGCGGGGACCAACGACCATCACAGGAGCTGCACCACTAGTTGCCAAAAGGACGTCAGGGACATCATCAGGGACATGCTTTTCAATAGAAACCTTTGGTTTTGCGAAGTTGCTGCAGGCTCGGGCAGGGAGACTTCCTGAATTCGACCATCGGCTGGAGAGGTAAGTTGGGATCTTAGGGGATGCCTGAATGCCGTCGTTTGGGCCACCCAAGGCCATTGGCCATCGGGTGCAGGGGCGTCTTCTGGGGTCGGGTCTTCCTACCAGTTCCCGTCACGGTCAGGGGGATCCTTCGGTTTGAGGCTGCAAGCACCATCTTGAGGCTTGCAGTAGGTTGGAAATCACCAGATCCCAGGTCAGGATCGCCGGGGAGACCTCCTTGCGGTGTACGGCCACTCAAACTCGGGCTGTGGGCGTTGGGTGGAGAATCACATTGTTGCCAAAATCCGGACTCTGTGGGTGAGTTTTTGCTTGAGCAAATCCGGTGCTCACGGAAGATAGAGTCTGTAAGAGGGTGGCAGGGACTTGCTGGGGTTCTAACTGAAGGCCGGTCAGACATGGGACAGGCTGGTAGAGCTGGGGCCACAGCAGTTGATGTCCTCTTCTTCTTCTTGGGTCAGCACAGCTCTTCAGTCCTTCTTCTTTCTTCCTCGAATCTCAGGAGGCAAGGTTCAAGGTTCTCCCAAAATGCTAAATTTAGGGGCGTTTAAAGTGGCGTGCAGGTCGGGACCAATGGGTCCCTTCCTTGGGGTGGGTACACCTCCTATTATGCAACCCTTCACTGGGAGGGGCATTAGCTTCTTCCTAATTGTCTGAGTCCCTTCTTCATCAAGATGGTGGGAACTGAATGTGTGCTTCACCTCACCTCCCCTACCTGAGGGGTGGGGTTAGCAAAGATGGCTACACCTCTCTTCGTAGCTTGGTTTTCCCGCAAATTCTCTTTCCCAAAGTGGGGTCCAGAACCAGTGAAAGCCAGTTGCAGGACGCTGCAAAAGGCAGGGACAGCTTCCAAAGATGGCGGACCTTTGAAACTACCCCTTTCAGGGACCCATCCCAACCTGGGGGACGAAGCATGACACAGCTGCCCAGGATGGCCCTTGTTTCTGGACCCAGAGAGCAGAGGCTCTCTATCCAGGGCTGCAGAAACCTGTCTGGTGGTGGCAAATGGTTGGCAACCAATCAGGAATCACACCAGGGCTGGTCAATTTTTAGGGGGCATCTCTAAGATGTCATCTGGGTGCATTTTATATGACATCTAACTCTGGTATCAGTGTGGGTTTAATTTGCTGAGACGTTTGCTACCACACTTCCCAGCTTTTAGTAAAGACATTATGGAACTGTGGAGTTTGTAATGACCAACTCCCAGACCATATACTCTATATGGCTTTTCTACATTTGCAGGGGCAGATTTACAAGAACTGGCGCATCCCTGCATATTAGCAGGGATGCGCAAGTTAAATTGCGACACAGAAAAAAACCCTTGTGCCACCATGGATTCGCCACATTTACAACGCGGCGCACCGTGGTGCAAGGATAGACAGATGTGTGACGTATCTTTTTGGGGTAAGGGCAATGCATTGCTACAGTTGTGCTGCAAGTACGACGCAACTTCAGCAATGTTTAGGAATGCCTATTCCTAACATGCTGCGTCACTCCTTACGCCTGCTTTTAGCAGGCACAAGATGTTGACGAAGTGGCGTCGTAAAAGTGACTCAGTGAAATCTTGTAGATTTCACTACGTCTCTTTCATGACCCTTTACTGCATGGGAACACCCACCTTTCATACAATATAACTGACGCAGGTATAATGTAGCGCAGGGCTTTACAACGTGATGTATCTCCCTTTATGCGTCATGTTGTAAATATGTTGCAACTCAGCACATTGTTTACGATGCCGCTGCATCACAGGAGTGACGCAACATCGGCGTAAACTTGTTGCAAAGGGCTTGTAAATCTGCCCGCAATGTCTAAGAATGGGCTGCGGCACTTAAGGTGTACAGGGCTCATGCCACTGTACCCTGACCTTAGGGCTGGTGCAGCCTGCTAGAGGGGTGGCTTACCTAGGCCTCAGGGAGTCGGTCGCACAGGGATGTGTACTGAATATGAGGTTGTCACCTGCACACTATGAAGTACAAACCGATAGTCACGAATGCAAACAAATTGTTAAAAATCGAATCAGACTCCAGCGTGCTGCACGCTGTAAGAGGGCAGCCAATAATGCTCAGGTAACATGAAGGTGTGTGATGATTCAAGACAATAGTCACAAATGAACCGTGTGCACAACTGTAGGAACATTGTGCCCACTGTGCCAACGTATTAGCAAATGTAAACGATAATGCAAACAATATATGACAGAAGCAAACATCTCAGGGTGAGATCATAGCAGATTTTCATTGGTTTGTGAATAAAACGAAAACTTGAAGATCATTAAATCGATGCTAGTACAGTTATCATTCATTCATGATAATCGATGCGTGAAAACACTTTTCACAAACACAGCATTATGCCAATATGAAGACAAAGACTGCGATCGATGACATTTGGCCCAGTGCATAGCGGGACCTCGTGCCCCTTCCTCAGGGGTCACTGCAAGTGAAACGGAACAATAATCACAATTAAAAAAGACAATACAGGCCTATCTACTAAACTATTATCCATAAACCTTATACAGAGCCATCCGTTCCAGCGGCACCCCAATCACCAGAAGGAATGCACGTGCAGCCTGGGCACGGATGGGAATCTGAGCAAAAGAATGTGCGGAAAGAGGCGGGAAATACAGTTGAGTGACAGGAGTGAGTGACATAAACAGCAAACCTGGCAAACCCCGGAGAGAGCCGACACCCTTAAAGGAAACGTGCAGGAAGAATGCCCAGATAAGATCTGACCCTTACTACAGCTGGACCCAATGCACGACGGACCCTAAAACAAGGAGTGAGACGTGAGCCAATAGAAACAGAGACAGGGTGGACCGAGTGTGTGTGATGAACAAAAACAGGAAAACACCTAATGCACGAAGCATCGTAGTAAACTGCCAGCATCTTGGGAGATGACCATTAGCTGAGAATTCCTGAAAAAAGGAGTTGGACGTTAAACACCGGAAGCAGTGACCAAAAATACCGGGTGAAAATAAAAATCGAACAGAGGCTGATACCGTCTACCCGAGGCACAATAACGGACTCCAGCTGAAGCGCTCACCTGAAATAACCAATACACAACAAGATGGAGATAGACGCGCACTCAAAATAGCTAAACATCAACAAATTAAAAAGGCAACAAAGTCCTGGGACTGACCTAAGTGTGAGACGAACGTGTTTGAACGTTCCGATCACGGCTGTGGGTAACACAAAGCTTGTAAAAGCGCGTAAGTACGCGGACTCAGTTTCGAAAGCACAGAGCAGGTGACGTGAAAACGCAACGGATCGCAATGAAACCGAAAAAAGAACGGCTGCCACATTGGGAAGGTACAAGGATGCTGTAAACTCCAGACATACACGGAGCTGTGAAACAGCGCAACCAGACACGTAGACACAGGGATGTGTACCATGTCAACTGTTTACCTTTCTCTGAACCAAAACAAGCAGCCTGCAATGCCAGTGTGTGGGGGTGAAGGTGCAGGGCCTCTAAGGGTAGCACATAAGGTGCTTCAGCCCTTAGAGGCTTTCCCTGGACACAGTGCCCTTGGTACCCATGATACCTTTACAAGGGACTTACCTGTGGCCAGAGATGTGTCAATTGTGGGTACAAAGCTACAGTCTTGGGAAAGAATACAGGCCCCGGGAACCTGATGAGCATGGACCCATGGCAGACCAAGTCAGGGTGCATCAGATGTCAAGCGAAAAGTGGGTGGGTCAGCATGCAAAAAAAGGTGCACTTTCCTACACAAGCCCCCGCCCCCCAGTGAAAGAGGATGAGCGTAACCTTTCCCAAGAGAGTCTTCATTGTCTAAGTGGAAAAATCTGGAAAGGTCATTTGCACTGGCACAGGAAGTCCTGGGTCTATGTTCCACTGTAAAGTCCATTCCCTGTAGGGGTATGGACCACCTTAAATGTTTTAGGTTTTCTCCTTTCATCTTCATTAGCCATCAGAGAGGTCTGTGGTCAGTTTGAACTAGGAAGTAAGTACCAAACAGGCATGGTCTCAGCTTCTTCAGTGACCAACCACAGCAAAGGCCTCCTTCTCAATGGCACTCCAATGCTGCTCCCTGGGGAGTAGCCTTCTGCTTATGAAAGCAACAGGTTGGTCTTGTCCATCGTCATTTGGCTGGGATAGGACCGCTCCTATCCCCGGCTTGGATGCATCATCCTGCACTATGAACTGCTTGGAGTAATGTGGAACCTTGCGAATAGGTGCTGAGCACATTGCCTCTTTTAGGGTATCAAAAGCCTCTTGGCAGCCAACTGTCCAGTTCACTTTCTTTTGCATCTTGTTGGAGGTGGATTCTGTGAGGGGAGTCAGAATGCACCTATATCCCTTCACAAATCCCTATAGTCTTAGTCAAGCCAAGGAATGTCCTGACTTGAGTCTGGGGTGTTGGAGCTTCCTAATCCATAATTGTCTGGATTTTGTGTTGAAGAAATTGGACTTGGTCTCCACCTATAGGGTAGCCCAAGTAAAGATTTGTTCCCTGCCCTATCTGGCACTTAGATGCCTTGATATTTAGGCCTGCAGCTTGCAGGGCCTGTAAAAACTTTCCCAGGTAGACCAGGTGATCCTGCCAGGATGAGCAAAACACAGCAATATCGTCGAGATTAGCTGCACTAAAGCCTTCCTGCCCAGCAAGAACTTGATTCACCAATCTTTGGAAGGTGGGAGGGGCATTCTTTAGACCAAAGGGCATCACAGTACACTCGAAGTGCCCATCAAGTGTAGAGAATTCTGTATTTTCTTCTGCTCCAGGGGCCATGCCAATCTGCCAGTATCCTGTTGGGCAGAGAGGGTGTCTGAGTAGACAACTCTATCTACTGACCCATATGTGGGGCTGTTGGAGAGGGGTCAGGGAGAGGTTCACTCCTCTGTCTTCTGATCCTCGTCAGTAACCATCAAAATGGTTACATCAGCCATGTCAGGATAGAGTTTGAGGCTGTTCACATGTATCACCCATTTGCGGGACCTGCTGGTGGCCAGGTTTACCAAGTCAGTGACCTCAATCTTTTTCTCTATGATAGGGTAAGGGCCACTCCATTTGTCCCGGAGGGCCCTTGGTGCCACTGGCTTCAAACCCCACACCTATTGCCCTGGTTGGAATTCTACCAGAGCAGATTTTTGGTCATACCGGAGCTTTTGGAGATTCTAGCTACCCTCAAGGTGTTTGGATGCTTTCTGCATGTACTCTGACATTCTGGAACGAAGGCCTAGTACATAGTCCAAAACATCTTGCTTTGGTACATCATGGGGTCTCTCCCTCTCTTCCCTCACAAATGAGAGTGGTCCCCTTGCAGGGAGGCCAACCAGAAGTTGAAAGGGTGAAAACCCTACTCCCTTCTGAGGCACATCTCTGTTGGCAAAAAGCAGGCAGGGAAACAGAACATCCCATTTTCTTTTTCATTTTTCAGGGAGTCCCATTATCATGCGTGTGTTAAACCTTTTAACAAGGCCATTTGTTTGTAAGTGGTAAAGTGTTGTGAACTATTAGATCACTCTACACTCATCGCACATGTTTTTTAAGTATGCAGACATGCAGTTGGTACCTCGTTTTATACTACCTCCTTAGGAAACCCTAACCTGGGGAAACCACCAATGAGGGCCTTGGCTACCACAGGGGCTGTGGTAGTCCTAAGGAGAATGGCTTAAGGATACCTAGTAGCATGATCCACTACTACTAGTATAAATGTGTTTCCTGAGTCTCTGAGAGGTTCAAGTGGACCCACTATATACACTCCTACCCCCTCAAAGGGTACCCCAGCCACTGGTAGTGGAATTAGGGGGGCCTTTGGGTATCTTCCTGTCTTGCCACTGGCTTGACAGGTGGTCCAGAAGCTTACAAACTCCTTCACTTGTTGGGACATCCGGGGCCAATAAAAGTAGGTGACCTATCTTTCCTAAGTTTTGGTCTGGCCCAGAAGCGCAGCTAGGGGGATGTCATGTGCTAAAGTGAGTAGGAGCTTGCTGCCTCAGGTCTTCAAGAGTGGGGCCAGGGGCCTTAGAGGGTCCCCTGGTCCCAAGAGCTCTACCTCATAAGGTTCAAGCTCCATGGGCTCAGTTCCAGCTGGGGCTGGCAAGTCCTCTCCCTGAGGAGAGAGGTCCTGATCTTTTTCCCGTGTGGAAGCTGTTTCCCCAGTCTTCATACCTTTCCTCTTGGGAGGTGGGCCATCATCTTAGTCTCCAATCCTCCTTTTTCACCCTACAGTATGAACTGTGCTCTTGTCTTAACACACACTATCTCAGGGGTTTGCAGCATGGCTACATGTGTCTTCCTTTCTACCTCAGCCGATGAAGAGGTCTCAAGAGCATTTCAAAGCAGGCAGGCAGGCGGCTGTGAGCTTTGGAGAGACCACTCCCGGTTTCAGGCCAGCACCCCCTCTCCCCAGTCTAATATCGCCATGACATGGTTAGTGGTGACACTGTCATCATTGGTAAATGGGTAGTTTTGTTCCAGTTAGGCATTGCTCTGGGGAAACCAGCATGTCTCTCACCATAGTGACACTAGCACCAGCGTCCCTCAGGGCTTCTATCTTAGTCCCATTCACTAAGGGGTACTGTAGGTATTTCTTTAAATTAGGGGGCCAGACAACCAAAGTGGCTAACCTAACACTCCCCCTAAGAGACTAAAACAGCCTCAGTGTGAACCCTAATTTGCTCTGGGCACATTATTGATCCCATCTGGAGAGTTTCTATACCAGTAGAAACAGGGGGAGACTAATAGCTTGTTTGTTGGGACAGGCAGCCTCTGCAGTTCAGTGTCCCTTCTTGCTACAGTGGGAACACCTGGCCTTTGCAGGACCAAACTATTTCCCCTTGTACACAATAGTGGGCCCTCACCAGGATTTTGGGGGCCTGTAGAAGTCTCTTTTGTTTTATCTTTGGGTTTCTCACCCTCTATTCCCTGAGGAGGCTTTGTGACCCCTTTCCTTTGGTGACCCCCAGTGGTTGTCTTGGTTATGCTTGTCTTCACCCAGTGGTCTGCCTTCTTTAAAGTAAGGGGTAAGGTCGAGCTCCTCAGCCATATTCCCTGGATTGCTCCTTATATTTCTAAAATCGGGTTCTTTTTGGAAGACCTACACTAACAGTTCCAGATACTTCCCACCTAACTTCAGTGACTTTTACTTTTTCTGAAAAATGCTACAGGGACTTGACAAAAGGCCCTAACAAGACTTTTAGAAATTTAGAAAAAATAGTAAGTTCAAAAAACTAGTTGTACATAATACAATTTTTGGATTCTTGTCATGCGATCAGAGGTTGACTAAGTCCAATAGATGAAAGGATTTACATCCCACCACTGACCCACCAATATAGTAAGCTGGCTCTCTGTATACTATATCAAAGTAAGGTATGGTGTCCAGAGAGTCCGTAGAGGTATAGCAGAGGCTAAATTAGGCAAGTAAAAACAGCTCTCTTTGTGGTAGTGTGGACGAGTAGTTAGGCTGGTCCAGAGGGCGTGTTAAGGAGTTATTGTATCCACTCAATCAAGGACCTATTACCAAACATTCAGAGACAGAATCTAGACCAATTAGGTAAGTATAAAAAAGGTATACTTATGTTTTATTTTAGAACCAAGCAGGACTTGGACCAGGTGTGTAGAATATACTCTCAAATGCAAGACTGTTCAAGGAAATGCAGTTGGGGTTGAAGTTGCAATTGTTACAGGTTTACAATCATTACAGGTTTGTATATGCTTTGGAAACAGTTTAAATTGCACATTGATTTCCTCAGATTACTTTTTAGTTAATTTTGAATAACTTTGAGCACTGGGGTGGTGTGCCTAGATACAACACATTAGGATCTCAAAATACGAGGTAAGACTTTTTACACATTTGCAGTTTAGTTCTTTTTTCTCCATAGAAACATCAGTTCAACACAAAACATTCTAGGCCCAAATATCTCTTAACATGGGTTCCTACTGGAGAAAGGCGATAGGGGGTTCTTGGGTAAGTGTACAACATACGAGTGGGAACTTTGGGGATTAGCGGTACTGGGGCGGCCAGGTAGACAGTACAGAGGTCCAGTGTCAGCCAACGGTGCAAAGGGGGCCTTCGGTTATGGACTTCTGATAAGGAGGCCACTCGGTTGTGGGAGCAAGGCTCCTAGTGTTAAGGTCAGCACTGCAGGGGCCAATGACCAACACAGGAGCTGTACCACAAGCAGCACTGGGGCAGCCAGGTGTAGGGTGCCAAAAGGACATTGGGGACCCTGTACTGGTCAATAGAGACATTTGGTTTTGAGAAGTTGCTGCAGGCCCGGGCAAGGAGACTTCCTGATGGCCGTGGGGCATCCGGTTCAGAGTTGTCTTCTGCCGTTGTGTTTTTTTACCAGCTCCGGTCGGTGGGACCCTTCAGGTTGAGGCTGCAGGTGTCCTCTTGAGGCTTGAGGGAGGTCAAGGATCACAAACCTGACCGGGGATTGCTGGACAGACTTGCTTGTGGTGTTGGGTCACTCAAACTCGGGCCGTGGGCATCAGGTGCAGAGTGGTGCAGAATTGCAGAGTCACCGGAATCCAGATTCTGTGGGTGAGTCTTTGCTTGAGCAAATCCGGGGCTTTTGGGAGACAGATTCTGTAATAGGGTTGCAGGGCAGGTCCTCTGGGCTCTGGGGGTTGCTGGCTGCTGCACTCGCTGAGATTCTTGCTGTAGGCAGGTCGGATACACGACAGGCCAGTAGGGCTGAGGCCAAAGCAGTTAGTGTCTATCTTCTTCTTCCTGGGTCAGCACAGCTCTTCAGTCTTTGTTTCTTCCTTCCTTGAATCTCAAGAGGCAAGGTTCAGGGTTGCCATAAATACTAAGGGTTGTTTAAAGGAGTGAGCAGGTCGGGACCAATGGGCCCCTTCCTTGGGGTGGGTACAACTCTTAATATGCCACCCTCCAGCTGTAGGAAGCCTCGATCTTCAAGACGGTGGGGACTGAGATGTGTGCTTTACCTCGCCCCCCAGCCGAGGGGTGGGTTAGCAAAGGTGAGCACACCTCTTTTCCTAATTTTGTTTCCTGGCGATTCTCCTGCCCAAAGTGGGGGCCAGAGCAGGTGGAAGCCAGTTGCTGGGGGCAGCAAAAATGAAGGGACAGTTTCCAAAGGCGACAGACCTTTGAAGCTACCACTTTCAGGGACCCAGCCCATCCTGGGGGATGAGGCATGACACCTATGCTCAGGATGGCCTTTGTTTCTGGTCCTAGAGAGCAGAGGCTCTCAACACAGGGGTCTAGAAACCTATCTGGCGGTGGCAAATAGCGAGCAGCCATTCAAGAACCACACCAGGGCAGGTTGGTTTTCAGGGAGCATCTCTAAAAGGACCACTGAGTGCATTTTACATTACACTTCCCAGTTTTCAGTAAAGCCATAATGGATCTGTGGAGTTCGTAATGACCAACTCCCAGACCATATAATCTTCATGGTTTTACTACACTTACATTGTCTAAGAATGGGCTTAGGCACTGTATGGGTACTGTGCTCATGCAACTGTACCCTTACCTTAGGGCTAATGCACCCTGCTCGAGGGGTGACTTACATAGGCCTCAGGTAGTGGGTTGCAGGCATGGTACACAGGGATGTGTGCCATATCGACTCTTCACTTTTCTCTGAACCAAAACAGGCAGACTGCCATGGACATGTTAATAATGTTTCAGTCTCTTTACATATATCATCAGACCAGGTTTTATAGCCTTTAGCATCCTCTTTTATAGTTGTAGGTCTGTGCAAGACTCATCAGTAAATGTGCCTCAAACTCTTTAGTCCTATTCTGATCTAATCTCATTAGGCCCTACACCAACTGGATGGATGGCACCTTCAATGAACATGATGCTGTGCAGTCTAACTACACCTCTCTCTTTGCTAAACCTCCACCCTTCTTTTCACCTGAAATCTCTGGAGCATCATGCCAGACATACTTAGTGCATTGGTCACCACAGTTACACCCTAACCAATCTTGCTGAATGTAGAAGTGATTATTTGGCCTCATTCCTCTTGAATAAAGTTACCATTGTGGAAACAAACTTGAGGTCTACTTTTTAGCTAAGATCTTTTCTTTTTACTATAATTGAATGTATATTAAACTTACTCAGAGGAGTTTCAGCCCTCCCTCTTCATTAGTCTGGTATTGTGTAATTCACACTTTCTTCCGCCCACTACAGCATACGGCATGGGATAGTTGGTGGTCTTACTTCAGCCACTGGGTACCTTCACTGTGGGTGATGGCATGCTGCCCTTTCACAAGGAGCACATCCACACACAAAGTAGGTCCCTTTTTTGCGAGGGTAAATGTGCCTTTTCAAAGCAAACCACTATTTTTGCTTTACTGCTGGTTTTTGTTTTTGTGGGGATTGACGAGGACTGTGACGATTCCTGAACAATAAAGTTTTGAAAAAACCCATGATAAACAAGAGCTGTCAAAGCCAAAATGCTAGCAGCCACTGCCATGTTGGCAAATGTTTCACCAACAAGGCTCAGAGACCAGGCATTTCATTTACTGCATCATATTGGTTTTCAGTGTCACATTTTAGATGTACCCTTCCTCACTATAAACAAGTAACATGCTCAACTCTAAATCTCAGGATAAAGGAATTTTCTTAAAACTTTAGGAAGGGAGGTTTAGTGGTCGGTCACACTGTCCCTTACGCCTTCGCTTGGAGAGCCCCTGTCTCACAGATGGTGGCAGACAGCCTTGCCGCCACAATCTATGAATAATCCATCCCAGCGATCCCTGCTGAAAGTCTGCCTAAGGAGCCTCTCGGCAAATGAAGGGGCAGGAAAAGGTACTTTGAGTCCTTACTTTGAAGGAGGACTGAGGTGTTGGTGGTCTGTGTATTTTTATAATTTTAGTGTCAGATTGAAGGTCTCTCCCATACATCCTGGTTCTACATTGATTACGACTGCTAAATATTTCTGGTAAAAATGTAAACTATGGGGTATATGTACAAGCCCCTAGTGCCACCAGAGCGTCACTCTTTTTCACGCTCATGTGGTGCAATGCCTTGCACCATATATATAAAGTGGTGTTAAGCCACTTTTTGTGGTTTTACCCTGCTTTATTAATATGCTGACCTTTCACACAGGTATCTGCACAAAAGAGGCGTGACATGGGTGTTGCTGTGGGCGTTCCCTCCCAACACCCATTGCTTTTTGAGGCTGCCCCAGATTTACAAGGATCTGTAAATATGAGGCCGCATGAGAAAACTAACAGGATGTAAGAGCAGGCGCTAGAACGGCAACATAAGGAGAAATAAAATGTGTGCTGCAAGATAAAAACACCTTGAAAGAGTGTTTACGTGCAGGAAGATGTCCCTTCCTGCACATCAACAATCATTAAATAATGACAATTTGCTACTTCTATGTGTGCTGCTGAATGCAGCCCACATAGAAGTAACAGAGAGCCATTATGGAATGTTTATTTGCGGGAAGGGACACCGTGCACATAAACAAACATTCCTTTCAATGCAAGCACCCTTGCACCTAATGCTGTTTATTCCATAACTCTTAACGGAGGTTAAGGCCCACTGTTTACATTTTCTGTAGTTTTTATTTTTGTTGGCAGGTAAACTGAAACAATACAACACACATTTTTTATTTTTATTAATTTGTACGACAACCGAATTTGGCAGCCAACTTTTTGTAATGGCTGGAAATATTGAATTCTTGATCCACCCTCTTTCTTTGCCTGATCGATAAACAAATATTACATTAAGATTCACTTCCTGCTATGTATCCCCATCCTATAAGAAGGGCTGTTTTTTCAGGGTTTCTTACCTATGAGGGTGAGTGTCTTCAGGGAGTGAGTCCAAAGGGTGGTCTCTAAGGGTTTCTTACCTATGAGGGTGAGGGTCTTCACGGAGTGAGTCCAAAGGGTGTTCTTGGAGGGGTTCTTACCTATGAGGGTGAAATTCCTCAGGGAGTGAGTCCAAAGTGTGGTCTCTGAGGGTTTCTTACCTATGAGGGTGAGGGTCTTCAGGGAGTGAATCTGAAGGGTGGTCTCTCAGGGTTTATTTATTTATTTATTTATTTATTTCCTTATATAGCGCTATAAAGATGGGCTGCAGTCGAAGATGTGGTTTAAATGTAGTTTATTTAATTCATAAACTATAGACCCACAGGAACAGCAAGGCAAACATCCCAACTCTTCCAAATCCAACCGTTTTCTCTACAGAAAGCAAACCTCAATAATTCTAAGTTACATCATTTGATTCTAAATATGACACAACCATATTCTACAAATGAGCTAACAATATACAGATAAGCATATACATAAAAGAAAGAAATGTGACCTACTACCACATGTATCTTTTTACAAAAAACAATAAAAATAAAATAAATCAAACATCCAAAATATAATCATCAAATTTCTTAGGAATTCTAGAAATCCTTTTGTGGGAAGAAGAATTAACTTGAGAAGAAGACTCAGTTGACTCCTGCATGTTAGAAGCAGGAACAAAAGACATTCCTGGACAATCAGGAGAAACAAAATTTTCAGAAGAAACAACATTTTCAGAACTAACATCATGAGCAGATCCATGAGCAGATCCATCAGTAAACACATCTGCAGCACGAAGCTCCTTTCCTTGCACAAGATCATTCCACATGCAACCACCATCCTCATCTTCAGCAAAGAAACGTTCTTGCCCAGGTTTAAGAAGAATAACCGAACCCTTGCTCCACCAACCCTCTCAGCTAGATAAACAGCTGAATCAATTACTTTTTCAACCTGAAACGGATTGGAAAACTTAGAAGAACCCTTGCTAGACAAAGCAGGTTTCAAAACACGAACCCAATCACCAACCTTGATGATCTTATCTTTGGACTTAAGGGAGGCATCATGATAAATTTTGCCAGCAATGCGAGACTCATAAATGTTCTGTTTGACTTCATCAATAATACCTTGCATGTTGACATCATGCCTAGCACTCTTAACAAAGTTAGGTCTTAAAACAGACTTAGCATGTCTACCTCTCATAAGTAAATAAGGGGAAAAACCAGTAGAAGAATTTGGAGTAACGTGGTAACTCCACAGTTTCTCTTTCAAAAATTATAAAGCATCCAATTTACTCTCTAATGCAGCCTGAATCCCCTCCTTAATAAACCTTTTGGCCCTCTCAACTTGACCATTGGCCCTGGGACAATATAAAGGAGTGGTCTCAGACTCTACGCCAAGTTTTTCCAAAAAACATTTCATTTTCCTGGAAACAAATTGCACCCCATTATCGGATAAAATGTGATTGGGGGCACCTTCCAAACTGAAAACAAGATCCAAAAAGTCAATGAAAGCATCTGTATTGGGATGTTCCACAAAAGTGTAATAAATCCACTTTGAAAAATTATCTATCACCACAATAGAAAATCTCTTTTCCCTACCTAAACATTCAAAGGGACCAGAAAAGTCAATAGAAATTTTCTCCCAAGGACCAACAGCACCTTCTCTAAGAGACAAAGGTTGAGTCGAAACCTTCCAATACTTATCAGCCCTAACACACACAGAACAATTATCAATTACTTTCTCAATACCTGCATCCATGCCAGGCCACCAATAATAGTACTTGAGAATCCTTTTGGTACCAGAAACACCTGGGTGACCAGCATGAGCAAGCTTGATGAGTTTGTTTCTTAAACCTTCAGGAGGAATAAACAAATCTTGACGCAACAAAATATTCCCCTCAATACTGAATTCATCAGCAATCTGGGCACAACTCCTCAAACCATCTTCCAAGTTCCTAATGGGAGGCCAACCTTCACCAACAAATTCCATTCCTTGACTTTATTAAGCACCAAATCCTTGTCCATAGCTTCAATCCAATCTTTCTCAGAAATGCTCAACTCAAAAGAACTCACGGCATCGACCAGAGCTACAACACATTCATGCTCATCTAAAATATCATTATTATCTTCTTCAAAGGGAGGAAGCCTAGACAAACAATCAGCAGTGAAATTTTTACCACCAGGGATATGTTGTGTCTCAAAGTTGTATTCTTGTAATCTAGCAATCAACCTAACAAGTCTAGATGACGCTTTACCTCTCCTGACACCATCCATCATGAAAACAAGCGGTTTATGATCAGTAACAAGAACAAAAGGCCTACCCCACAAAAAACTTTTGAACTTTTCAACAGCCCAAACACAGGCTAAGGCCTCCTTCTCAATGGTCCTATAGTGCTTCTCAGCACCACGAATTGCCCTGGAAATGAACGAAATAACTCTTTCTCTACCATCCACAATTTGAGTAAAAACAGCACCAAGGCCAATTGTACTCGTGTCCACAGTAACAAAGGACTTACCCTGGGGATCAAAAGTCTTAGGACCAGGTGCTTTGGAAATACGTTTTTTGACACTGACAAAAGCTTCATCATGAATCTTGCTCCAAATAAATTGAACACCCTTTCTAAGTAACTGTCTGAGGGGTTCTACAACTAGCGCATATCCTTTCACGAATCTCGAATAGTACTCTCCCAAACCTAAGAAAGAACGCAAAGAATCTTTGTCTTTGGGTGTACTAATTTTATCCAGAGTATTGACTAAATCTTCTTTAGGAAAGATGCCATCAGCCGTGATTCTGTGTCCTAAATAATTTAGCTCTTCAACTAAAAATGTGCACTTCTCCTTGCTGACAGTCATGCCTTTAGAACCAAGAATGCAAAGAACCTTATTGAGAATAACATTGTGCTGATCACATGTTTCAGCAAAAATTAAAATATCATCCTGGAATGACTGAACACCAGAAATAACAATATACAGATAAGCATAGACATAAAAGAAAGAAATGTGACCTACTACCACAAGCGCCTGATTCAATTCCCGAAGGGATATCTCTGCGCTTGTGCTTCTACTGGTTAGTCTCAATCAGAGACTGATTCTTACCTATGAGGGTAATGTCCTTCAGGGAGTGAGTCCAAAGGGTGGTCTCCAAGGGTTTCTTACCATGAGGGTGAGGGTCTTCAGAGAGTGAGTCCAAAGGTTGGTCTCTTAGGGTTTATTACCTATGAGGGTGAGGGTCGTCAGGGAGTGGGTCCAAAGGGTGATCTCTGAGTGTTTCCTACCTATGAGGGTGAGGGTCGTCAGGGAGTGGGTCCAAAGGGTGGTCTCTGAGTGTTTCCTACCTATGAGGGTGAGGGTCGTCAGGGAGTGGGTCCAAAGGGTGGTCTCTGAGTGTTTCCTACCTATGAGGGTGAGGGTCGTCAGGGAGTGGGTCCAAAGGGTGGTCTCTGAGTGTTTCCTACCTATGAGGGTGAGGGTCTTCAGGGAGTGAGTCCAAAGGGTGATTTCTGAGGGTTTCTTACATATGAGGGTGAGGGTCTTCAGGGAGTGAGTCCAAAGGGTGGTCTCTGAGGGTTTCTTACCTATGAGGGTGAGTGTCTTCAGGGAGTGAGTCCAAAGGTTGCTCTTCCGCAGGACTCTGATGTAATTCATCCTTATAAAGAGAAAAATCTCGCCCAAGGGTTCTGGGCACGATCCTTTGTATCTGGAGGTGATGTCTTTAATCCTGGGGGGCTCTGTCCATGTCTGTCCGGCTGCTGTGACCCCTGCACTGCCAGACCCTCCTGCTGGACTGCGATCTCTGCTGCCCCCTTTGCCACCATGAGCTTCGGAGCACTTTACTGGTCCTGGCAGAGCCCTGTTCCGGCTGCAGGGGTCCGGCTCCTCACTGCCTCCCTGTGCCCTCCTCAGCCCCTGGTCCCCTGCTGCTCTGGAGAGGGCTTCCTTATCCTTTGTTTATGTCATCAATGATGTCATTAACTTGTCATGCCTGATGTTTGTGAGTTCATAAGCAGTCAGGGCCGGGGTTAGGGCAGTGCGACAGGTGTGGATGACTGGGCCCTGACCTGGGGAGGGGACACTGTCCTGGGGGCTGGGGGATTGGGAGCAGGGGCTGCTGTCTTTAGCAATAACTTACAATTTAAAAACACCTGCAGCAGAATTCTTTGTGAGTCCAATTTCAGGCAGAATTAAAAATGTCCAGATAATTCTTGTCATTAATGTTCCTGCTAGAGAGAGAGATCAGAGTTTTGTCTAGGGGCACGTTTGTCATGCCATAAAGTAGCAGTGAGGGTTAATATACCTGCGGCAAAGAACACATACAGTAAAAATCACAGACCTATATTTTATGTGGAGAGCTGCGTGGATTACTGCTTTTGTCACAGAGATCATTTTGCTACCGCAGTTCATAAGATACAACCCTAATAAAGACCAGTGACTATTATGAACTGTCATCAAAGAACTGCATGCAAACTGCATAAAATAGGTTAGGACACTCTGTGTTTTTCCCCAGTCTTTCATCATCTATTCCTGAAGTTGCTGAAATATGTTTGTCTAGTTTTTGGTAAAGTCACCCTTTGCTGGTGATTTAAAATGGGAGAGATGCCCAGTGGTAGTGAGGAAGTCCGAGGAGGTGGTCATGGGGGCAGCTCCAAAAATGATTGTCGCACCGGGCGTCACCAGCTCTAAAGCCAGTCCTGTAAGCAGTGCATGGTGGTGGAGCAAGTTCTAGTTAGCTCCATAAATTAAACATTTGTTTTCATGCTATTTCAACACCTAACCATGACATCACTGTAACATTTAGTTTTTCAGTGAATTTCAATGTTTCTTTTAAACATAACCTAAGATCTCATTACCATATTTAACTATAATCTCACTTTATCCTTTGGTTTTTCCATGAATTTCTTGGGCTTTTTACCATATTCTGCCAACTCTCCGCTGAGCACGGTTTTGGCTGTGCACCGGCGAGGGCTGGTTACAGGGTTTCCGGACAGTCCCTGCATCTAAACCTGGGTGGACCCATTGCTCCGCATAACTTTTGGCAGCCATCATTCCCCTGCTGCAAACGTGCTTTGGCTGTGTGCAGTAGGAGGTTAATTAAGGGGCATGGCTGTGGTCAATCCCCCTGTGAGAGTCCGACTTAGTATATGGTGCTCACATTTTTAAGTGTACCCTCACTATTCCAGACAACCCTTATGGTGATTTTAGTGGTATTTGACAACCTTATAAAGCTCTCCAAGTGGTAGCTGTGGAGAGCAGCCTTCAGGCTTAGTTCAAAAGGAGTGTAAAGCAGCTTGTTTTACCAGAACATAATCTTATCAATTCGGATTAAGTGAAAAAGAATGAAACATAAATTATTTTTAATATAAATATTTATTATAAAGTACTAACTAACACATACAAGTATCTCATAGCCGGAGATATACACAATGCACACAATACTTTGCAAAGAAAACAAGTAAGCAGCACGATATACACAGCGGTCAACCGGGTTGGACCAAGCCATATACTTAAACAGTGGGTTGCGAACCACGACCCAAGTCAAGACTATACCCAGAAGTCATAGAAGCATTGGGCACCCAAAGAAGCACCCAAGGTAAGTAACCAGATACCCCACGGAGGCTGGTGCAGCGTGGGAACACAACTGCATGCGTGTTCAAGTCAATGGTTAAGGTGCGGTTGCAATTTTTAAAAAGCGTGACCCTTCCCAGAGGACCCTAAACAAACCCTGTGGGAGACAGAAGGTTGGAGAGCCTCCCCACTGGTGGAACCCTAGGAACCCAAATGCAAACACCAGGGCAGCCGGGTGTAAAGGTGTGAAGTGACATCGGAAACCACCATTGAACTCAATGGAGGACTTCAGGAAGATGTCGCTGTTGAAGAGGTTAAAAGTGTCCAGTGGAACCCAGAGGTGGATTAAAGAGATGAAGTACATTCATGAACAGGGGACAGAGTCTGTGCCACTTAAGAATGACCAGAAGGCACAGAAGGCGAATGCCCACTAATGTCAGGTGTTGCAGGAGAGCTGACGATGATCTGAGAGCTGCAGCTCTGTGGACCCGGCGATGCTGTGGAAGACCTGGAGCCGTTCACGAGCTGTCTCATGTTGGACGTCGAGAGTTGAGGGGTCGTGTCCGTCGAGAGACACAACCAGCCTTGTCAACTTAAAAAAAAGGTACAACTTAAAAAAAAAGGTACAAGCGAAAAGGTACAGAGTTTAGGACCAGCAAGGCCCAAGAGACACACCAAGTGCAAGTGAGTTGGAGCAGGCCACAAGCAACCAGGGGAGCCCACAGGGATCAAAGAAGTCCCTTGAGAGGACCCGAAGATCTCTGGAGACAAGAGTCACCGAGCCTTAGCAATGGCCAGCCAACACGGTGCACAGAGACTCATTTCTAGAGGTTCCGGCGAGGGATACTGGCTTCAGATTCAGTCTGAGGTCAGGCCTTGAGGGAGTTGTATAGCTCTCACCTATGTTGCTGAGCCTGTTGGAGTCTGTAGGAGCCCAGGATCAGCAAATCAATCATCTACGCTGCGGTTACTCCAGTTGCAAGGGAGTGACTCCTTTACTCCAAAGGAGATTCCTTCTGATGTCTACCGGCCCTGTGAGGGACCTGTATGAAGCAAGGACATGGGTGGTGCCGTGGACCTGCAGGTCAATGACACTGGAGGCAGATGTAGTCTTCCCGGTTGCAGTCTTGGTTTCCCAAAGCAAACTTTGATGCAGTCAGTCCGACTCGGTCAGCATGACGCGGTCAGAGTGTCCAGATGGTTGAAGATGACGCAGAGTTGAATCAGAATCAAATCCCGGGACAAATCTAGAGACCTACCCACAAGTAACCCTAAGGAAAGGGTTGGGATGATTCAGGGGTCCCTCCCATAGGAGGGGCTGGACAGTGGGGAGGATACTCCTATATATTTTGTCCAGTTTTTCACCAGAGCGGGAGCCAATGGCTTCCTGAACTGGTTTGAACTGGAGTATGCAAGAAGGGCACCAAGTGTGCCCTTCCAGCAGTCTCAGTGGTGCTGGCAAGTCACCCCACCCTGCTACAATACACTAAATGCTGCCTGGGAGGTGGTCACCCCTCCCTGTGACAGGATATCTATTGTTCTACCTTCCCCCGCTCGAGCTTGGCTCAGCAGCAGGAGGGCAGAATCATGACTCTGGTCGGAAGTAGCCCTAGCTTGCTGTTCAGTTCTGGAAGACTGGTACTGGGCGCACTGAGGACCTCTCAGAGGAGATTTACAGTGCATGGAATCATACCTCCCACACCGGTTACAATCTCGGGGTATGATTCCAATATGTTTGATACAACACATGACAGGGTTTGTTACAGCCAGTTTAGAGTTAGCCACTGTACATATCGTAATTGCTGATACACTTACAACCTGGGAGAATGGATTCTAAAGGTTGTAGGGGTGCCCCGTTCATGCAGGAGCCTGTCACACTTAGAACTGTGCATGTTGCCTTTTAGGGTTGAAAGGCCTGCCTTAGGGGAGACTTATAGGTTTTAAGTGCAGAGACTTCAGATAAAGAGAAACCTATGTATTTCATAAGTGGTGCTAGCACCGGCTTACTCAGGCAGATTTGGCAGGCCTGAAGTCATTGTTTGTGTGGCTTTCCATGGATGGCATAATACATGCTTCACTCCATGGGGAACCCCTAGTTTAACCTATGCCCTGGGTACCTCAGTACCATATACTAAGAATGCAAATTATTACAGATGACAGTGGAGGAAGAGATTCCAGTCCTGCTTTTTGCACGAGCCAGACGAGCCGAAGCAGAGGCAGAAGCTGTAGCAGTGCGGGAGCGGGAGCATCGAGCATCGAGCAGCGAGGAAAAACCGTTACGCTCTGCTCCGAGAAACGAAAAACGCTCGGAGTGGTCGGACTGCCCGTATTGCCCCAGCCCATGCCCCTGCCTCAGCCCAGCTGCTTAGAGGCGAGCAGGTGAGCGTGGTGCGGCGCAGGACGAAGCGTGGTGAAGCAACACGGCGGTAAGGCGAGCCGAGCGAGCCAAGCCGGGAGCCTGCCATCAAGAGATCGGGTTTCCCTTTCTGCAACCTGTGGCCCGGGGCCCCTAGCAGGTGCCGCTGGCACCACCGCCGGCACGCCAAAAAAACCCGCAGGGAAACGCTCTGCTCCACCCGCCTACCCTATCCTACCTACCCAGCTGAAAGGAGGACGCAAGGAGGGTGAAAGTGAAGTTGCGAGCTCCGGCAACTCACCAACACGCACGGGGACGGCACATAAGCTCAAGGTACTGGGTACTGAGGGGGGAAGCCGCGAGCGCTGTTGCCGATAGAGGCATCCGCCAAGTAAGAGCCCAGGGGGTTGATCGACAGGCAGTCTGACTAGGTCTGACTGACCAGTGACCCCACTGTGTGCTCCGCCTGCAGCCAGCCGCCCTCCATGGCCCCCCCTGCCTCTCTGCCTCTTTCCATAAGCAGCTGTGAGGTGTGAGGAGCAAGGGACTAGGGGCTAGACCCCCCAACGCTCCCGTTGCTCCTGTCGCTCCCTCATCGCTCCTCATCACTGCTACCACCCCAGCCCAACCAACCAACCAACCAATCATCACCCTCACCACAATCAGCGTCGGACACTGCGGGGGGGGTCTGGAGACTCAGTGAACCAAGGCACAAGGAAGACACAGTGGGAGAAGCGGAAAGAGGCAGGAAAAAGCCCCTGCACGCAGAAAAAGCTCTGAGCCATCTAGAGGGGGCTTATTAATTGCATGAGGTCCGGAAGGACCAGGGGGACCCCAGAGTCAAAGCCAAAGCAAAAACCTAAGGCAAAAACGGGAAACGGGAGGAAAAATAAGAAAAAGGACAAAACAAATCCAAGCTCCCTCACAGACATGGAGCTGAACTTTACCTCAACAGATCAGGCATCGGGGCTGCTTAGTTCCGAACCACCACAGGGACCACAGGGACCACTTACGGCCTGGACTCAAGAGACACCGGCAAGCGAACCACAAATCAGAAAAAAGCTACATCAACCCAAAATATACACTAAGTTCAATTTCCTAAAAGACCCGGGCTCAGTAATATTTTCAAGTAACAAACACCTACACGGGTTGCAGACCCCCCTGCTCCCCTCACCGCTATGGCAAGCATGCACAACAGCACGACCGTGCGAAACGAGCACAAGCATCCTGGCCCTAGAAAACTTCACGGACCACACTCAACAAGGCGGCACCTCAGTGCACAGGAATATAAGTACATGCATGTCATCTGAGATCCCGGGGACCTCAAATGCAGGAGGAAAGCCCCTCGATATAACTACCAAACAGGAATCATCACCCACCTACTCAGCTAGTTGGGCCACACGCAGCCAGGGCAATGTCCTGAAACCCCCACCGGTCCAGACCAAAGCCAATCCAAAATCTAGCTCAGCTCCAGCTCCAAATGCAGCAGAAAAACCAGACACATTGCCAAGCCGTCCAAGCCGACCAAGCAATGGGGGTCCCGGGGCTAGCCTACAGACAACAACTCCAACACAGATACCAACACCGGTTATCCCCAAGGAAACATATTCCAGCCCGACGCAAGGTACACAACCCTCGAGCCACAGTCACAGCCACAGTCACAGCACACCGATCAAGTCCGACCCCACAGCAGCAGGCGCCCCAACACTCACAGACCTGGGAAACTATGGCTTAGTATCAAGCCCGTCGGGCAGGGCGGCCTCCAGTCCTCACAACTCCAGCCGGAAAGTCGAAGGCAGGGCAACAGTCTCCTACCTCAACACACAGGAATGGGCAGACATGCTAGCAACCTACACACCAGACCTTAAAGACCCCCACTCCCTTATCTTACCTTCGACAGCCAACATCGTGAACAACTCCGCCCATCTCCCCAATGAGAAAGAGCGGGGAAAAGACGATAACAAAGGAACTTGGCTCTCTCTGCTAAAAAACAATCCAGCTAGCAGTAGACGCCCTGCAATACAAAAGACAAAATGGAGCTACAACTCAACCTCCTCAACACACTGGCAGTCTTCACAGCCTGAATCGACGACAAGCTGGGCAACCTGAATAATCTGATACTGAGAGCACAAACAAACACTTATCTGAGTTGCAATTGTAGCCAGGCAGTAGACAAACTAGCCACACTACCTCTAATGCTAACTGACCTAATAGGCGACATAAAGAACCTACATAGAGGCAACGTAATCAGTGAAACAGGCCCTACTAAGCCCGAAGAAGGTGATTCCGGTAGCAAAACACCCTGCATAAATCCAACCGCCCAGAATGCGCCCGCAAACGAGGCGGTCACTCAGACGGGACCGGAGTCCCCAAAAAAACTTAACGCCAAACAACGGCGCCAACAAAAAAGAAAAGGGCGCAAGCAAAAATCTCACACAGCGACAATAACAAAACTCTTCCCCATCTTCCTTGGCACTAACGAAAAACGCTCGGCCTCCACAAGCATCGCCTATCCCACAGAATGGGAATCCGACGCGCCCATTGGTCCAATCCAGCAGCAAAACCAAAACAACAGCCTGCTGACTCAAGAGGACAAGGGCCCCAACCTCGCACGGCCGAAAATTGAATGGGCTACACAGACGCACCTAGTAGAACGGCAACAAAGATCAACCAGCCTACACAGCCTATTTGGACCTCAAAAGACCAAGAGCTGGTCCCCGACCGACAAGCGGCAGACTAATCAACGCCAAAAAGGAAGCCCCCGCTCAAAGGGGACACGCTTGATGAGTGCACTAACCAAGACACTCTAATATCAGCTGTAAGCAAGAGATCACCTCTGTTAGTGCACGCTTGACGAGTGCACTAACCAAGACACTCTAATATCAGCTGTAAGCAAGAGATCACCTCTGCAATCACCAAGGAGGGGGCCAGAGAAAGAACCCTAGGCTCCACGCCAAGCCAAAAACATGAGAAACCCACTAGAGATACCTTCATGACGACCACCCACCTTGCTCAGAGCCAATCAGAGCACTCACAGGCAAAACGGCCACTCGAGATGTGAACAGCACCAAAGAAACCAACACCAACTAAAATACAAACACACATGTCCATCACGTCAGGTGATGGCAAACACCCAGCAACCCACGAGCCTCAGTCTGGTTGCGGATCAGCAGTACAAGCACTTCATACCACAAGAAAACAGCATGCGGAAGGAGCCAAACAACAATCAACCGAGATTCTTGTCTTCCACCCGGAATACACATCAAAAGGCCAGCAGGACTTGCTGAATCGAGGCAACATCCTCAAACTTATGGAATGCATCCCAAACTTGGGGGGGTAAGCTCCAAGGACTTAATCTCTGTCAAATTTCTGCCCGCCTCAAATCCAAACAGTCAAGAGGCGACGAGGACAATATGGACCTCTAGCAACGTAGCAGACTTAATTCTAGCGGAAGCAGAGCACTTTAAGACCTGGGGCATTAAGCTGGTCCCTCAGCAAAGACCTGCCTATTCCTCGCCTCTTCTGAGGAGAACCAGTCCTGAACTAGAGACCCGACAGGCATACACCTCTAGTGTTCTCAAGGGTGCCTTGGGGAGCTCACCCAACATAAGGGACCCTGGCAGCGAGTAACAGACAGACCGATGGCGATAACAGGCCCTGAGCCAGGGCCCACAAGGGGCAGGCGAAACTCAGCCTCAAAGAACTATCAGACCCGCACCTTCACCACTATAAAGCCCCTGCGAGGTAGTCCGCCAAATATGAACACACGCAGCACCAGAGAACGGGCAGAAGACAGCGCCAGGGGAGCATCACACCAAAATCGTGTACCAACAAGAGAAACCCTGTCTTGAACGTTCTTCATACGCCCTGAAGAGGCTTGACGCCACCAACAAACAAGAGAAGACAAAAGAGGAGGGGCACAATCCATAGGCTTCTGGAATATAAATGGCCTAACTTCAAAAATGGACGACCCGGGTTTTCAGAAGTATATCTCTCTATTTGATATAATAATGTTGCAAGAAACCTGGCTCCCAAGCACAAAGCACATCCTGGGCTTCATTTGCTACTCTACAGCAGCAGTCAGAATTAACAGATTTGGACACCAGTTGGGAGGCTTGGCAACATACGTATGCACCACAACAATACCCTCTGCTGTCCTTATGGACTCCTCTACATCCTCAACCCTAACAGTAAAGATAAAACTACAGCTTGGCAACAAAGAAGAAGAGTTATGCATTGTCAACGCATACGTTCACCCTAAAAACAGAGCTAAGGATTCGAATAAAATCTCGAACCAACTGGCGGAACTCATCACTCAAATGGAAAACCCGCTTCTCATCTTGACAGGGGACTTCAACCAAAACTTACGTGGCTCATCATCAGATGAGGAGGCTTTGGCTCTAAACACAATCCACAGTATACCAGCACAAACTTCCCCTCTAAACAGGCGAAAGCGTCAAAACAACGCCCTACTCCAAGATCTCGAACATCAAAACCTTCGGGCACTAAACGGAAGATTTACGACTGATTCCCCTCCAGTAGCAACATTTTACTCACAAACAGCTAGCTCCATCTTGGATTATACTTTCGCTAGCCTGGACCTATTTCCACACATTCAAGGGTTCAGAATGGGGGACAAGTGCGAAAGCTATCACCGCCCTCAGGAATGCCATATGACATCAAAGACGCCAACATCAATCAGGCCAGACAAAACCTGGGGAGATTTACTCTATCAACCAAAAAAGAATCAAATGCATGCCAACCAACTCAACCACCCTGGCCGACACTGCCCTCCAAATATACAACACACAAAAACCAAACGTAGCGGGGCATATCTCTCCTGGGAGCAATACACAGAATCTCTGCTAAAGGAACTGGCAACCAAGACCGCCCATAAAAGCAACTTCAACAAAGAGAGCAGCAAAACCAACCTAAAAAATGGTCCGAGAATGCAACTAAGGTCACAAAAAAGAGCCGGAAAATTGACCCTATGGAAGCTGAGATCAGCGCCCCAAAACACATACGAGCCACACTGAAAAACCAAAGGGCTGAGCACAACTATACAAAATGGAAAATAAAAAAAGACATAGAAAATGAGACATGGGCAAAACTATTACACAACACCAAAAGCAACAATAGTGCCCACTTTTGGCAAACAGTGAACAAGATCTTACGTCCACAGCACAAAGACATAGGATCTCACATTACAGAAGAGTCATGGACCAACTACCTCGCCAGCCACTTTAATGATCCTTCGGGACACCCAGGAGCACAAAGCAGTAACTCTACAGAGCAAGCCCCCTCTAGGCCCATGCCAGAGTCCCTCATCAAGGGGGAGCAAACCAAGCCTAAATACATCTTGTCAATACCAGCTGCCCAACAGATAGCCCTAATCGCAAAGCAGATCGGCAAGGGCAGAAAAGAAGGAGCTCCAGGTCCCAACCGGATTCCGCCAGCCCGGACACAACCGCAAGGCCAAACACAGAATGGGCAACCATCATGCAACCGCTATTTGCGGAAATCAGACTCCTAAACCGCATCCCAGACTCCTGGAGAGGGTCGACGATAGTCCCCATACACAAAAAAGCGACCAAAATGACCCCTAACAACTATTGCCTAATAGCCCTCCTCGACAACGAGGCAAAATACTTTGCGGGAACCATCCTAGAGGAGATCATGCTATGGGCGGAATCAAATCAGATCATACCCTTGAATCAAACAGGTTTCCATAAAAACACTGGAACAGCAACTAACATTCTGGCTATTTCACTGATTATTGATGCAGCAAAAACAAAAAAACTGCTGCTGCACCTGTGTTACATCTACTTCAGTGCAGCATTTGACAACATCGAGAGAGACAGGCTTTGGTGGAAACTAGCACAATGGGCCCTACCGCAACCGACTTTAAACATGCTGAAGCTTCTCCACTCTGACACCTGGGTGCAGGTGAAGCTAGGAAGCGGCACCCACCTCTCATCTAAAGTTCGCACCACCAAAGGCCTTAAACAAGGGAGTGTGCTTGCCCCGAGATTGTTCAATCTATTTATGGCAGATCTACCAAGCCTACTCAATACATGCAACTCCCATTCTCCGAGGCTGGGAGGAAAAACCCTAAGTAACCTACTATACACAGACAACGTCGTACTGCTCAGCCACACTCACATCGGCCTTCAGAAGTTACTCATCGAAATGCACAGTTATGCAACTGCAAACAACTTAAAAATAAACCTGAGTAAAACACGTACGATGTCAATCAACATCAAGAGCAAACACCACAAGCCCTGGACTCTGGGCGGCCAGATAATAGAGCTATCACGTGAATACCTGGGAGTCATCTTTGACATTGAAGGTACATTTGTCCAGCAGATGCAGGAAACAAAAAGAAGAGGGACTATGATTGCCGCCACACTGGAAAACTTAGCCAACCAACTGTCAGGGCCAACCATGACACCTTACCTGAAAGTCATTCAGGCAAAGCTACTCCCCTCAATCACCTAGGGCAGCGGGCACTACGAGGATGAGATTCCAAGCATCTAGACACCATCCAGGCAAAAGTATACAGAACAATGTTCTCGCTCCCGCCTTACACCTCCCCCGCACAACTAAGGCTGGAGTTTGGCCTGCTAAAACAGGATCTTGCAAGACAGGGAGCTTACATTATCTGCTGCCACAAACTCCGCTCTGCCAGGACTGAAGCACTTAACTCACTGCTGTGGCAAGACATACAAAACATTGATGCATCTCAAGCACGATCTTACTTGAAGGCAGCATTAGAGGCCGTCAAAGCATCTGAACTCTGGGCCATGCAACTTGGGCACAACCCATTGAAAAAATTAGTCTGGACAAACGTCAAATCTCTTTCTCTACTAGAGGACAAGGTCACATTTGGAAAAAGAAACCACGCTTGGATGACACTAAACACGTACAAACACCTGACGCCACAAGTATACTTCAGCCAGGGCTACTCAAAAACCATAAAACTGAAGTTCTTGAAACATAGACTAGGGGTCCTGCCTAGCAGAGAGCATCTTCCACCGTGGCTCAGGAGCAATAGCCAAGACGCCTGCCCACTGTGCAACCAAGGAAAGGGAGATATACTCCACATGACCTGTCTCTGCGAAGAGCTTCGACCAGCCTGCCAACAGCTCTTAAAGGAACCGTTCAAGCAGATAGGGACGAGCACTCGAAGGCAAGCGGTGCTCGCCTGCTTGAACCCTGCAAACACCAAACTGAACTGCAGATATGTCAAGTTCCTGGCAATGATAGAGCAAAGACTGCAAAAACCCCAATAACTGGCTACCACTCATACAGGCAGCAAGCAGTTGGCCACTAGGTTGCAAAGTCTCATGCCGCCCCTGCCCCGGGATAAGACTGCTAGAATCCATCTTGGGTCTCTTACTACATGGATTACAAAAATCACGACTATAAATATCAAACTCTTTTGCTTAATTAAAAAAAAAAAACTTTTACTGTAAAATGTTTTGTACTGGTTTTAATTAACTATGCATAATAAAATTAACCTATTGAACCATATACTAGGGACTTATACGGGTACACCAGTAGCCAATCTGGAATGTACCTAAGTACTTACCATAACGAATTTAGGGAAGAAAGCAAACTGGGGTCCTGATTAGCAGGATCCCAGTTGGACTAGTTAGAAACAGCATAACACCAGGCAAAAAGTTGGGGTAACCATGAAAGCAGATCCTAGTTTCCTACACAACCTCACCAAACGAAAGGAGGTGAGACTAGCCTTGTCTAGTTGAGTCTTCATTTTCTGTGTGGAAATATCTGGAGAGTCCATCTGCATTGCCACGGTTACTCCCAGGTCTATGTTCCACTGTAAAGTCCATCCATAGCGAAATAGACCACCTGAAAAGTTTGGGGTTTTCACCCTTTATCTGTTTAAGCCATAAGAGGGGCTTGTGGTCTGTCGGAACAATGAGGTGAGTGGCAAACAGGTATGGCCTCAGCTTCTACAAGGCCCAGACCACATCAAAGGGATCCCTCTCAATGGCTAACCAACGTTTTTCCCTGGGGGTCGACCTTCTGCTGATAAAAGCTACTGGTTGATCCTGGCACTCTGCATGAAGTTGTGATAACACAGCCCCTACCCCTATCTCAGATGCATCTGTCTGGACACTAAAAGTCCTAGAGTAGTCAGGGCTCTGCAGAATGGGAGCAGTGCACATGGCCTGCTTCAGGTAACCATATGCCTTTTGTCAACTTACTGTCCACTGAACTTTCTTTGGCATTTGCTTGGATGTAAGAGAATCAAGAGAGTGACAATGGACCAATACCCTTTGATAAATCTTCTGTTGTACCTAGTCAGGACCAATAAATCTCTGACCTGGGTCTTGGTAGTGGAAGCAACCCAGACACAATGCCTGGATGTTGCTCTCCAATGGATTAACCTGCCAGGTGGCCCAAGTACACAACCTTGCTCTGCCCTATCTGGCACTTTGTGGCCTTGATAGGGAGGCCTGCCTTTTGCAGGGCATCCAGAACATTTCTAAGATGGAACAGGAGAACCCCCCAGGTGGAGCTAAAGGCAGCTATGTCATCTAGATAGGCTGTACGTACTATAGGCTTCCAGACCTGTGAGAACTTTGTTCACCAACCTCTGAAATTTGGCAGGTACATTTTTCAGACCAAAGGGCATTACAATGAACTGATAATGCCCACTAGGGGTTGAAAATGCTGATTTTTTGCTTTGCATCCTCAGCTAGTCTAATTTGCCAGTAGCCAGCAGTCAGGTCAAATGTACTCCGAAACATGGCTGATATTGCACCGCGGCCCGTGATTCAGCCCATGGCGCCTACCTCTTGTTTTTGGGGCACATTGCGGTGCTGCGCAGCGGCCCACTGTTGCCGTTTTGGCATGGAGGGTGTGTCCACGTGGGAGGGAACCCTGAATCATCCGTACCCTTTCTGTAGGGTACCTATGGTATTACCTGTGGGTTGGTCCCTAGATTCATAACGTAGCAAGATACATTTCAAGACACTACTTCTTCTTCGACCATCTGGGAACTCTGGACTTCGCTGGACTTTGTTCTGGGCATCAAGACTACAACTTGGAAGCTGCTCTTGGTCTTGTCACCCTGCTCGTCTGTTGAAATGTTCGTGCCTGTGCTCCATACAGGAACATTCCAAGTCATGTGTATATCCAAGACACCTGAAGGAATCTCCCTCATGGGTAAGGATGTCACTTCCCTGCATCTGCAGGCACCGCAACAAAGCTGACCGCTCTGCTGATCCTGAGCTTCCATGGACTCTGAAAGGCTCAGTAACACAGGTGGTGGTTTTTCACATCCCTCAAGGCCTGCCTCGTCCTCTCACCAAGGTTATGGGCAGAATCCCTCTTTGGAGCTGCAGGAACCCAAGCCCTGTGCACCGCATCGATTTGCTGTTGAAAAGGTTTGTTGGCTTCCTTACCCTAAGATCTTCGGGCTCCTAGTAGCCCCAACTTCCAGCATCTCCAGCGACCAAAATGTTTGTCCTCACTGCAGCACTTGCATCGTGGGCCTGCATCATTAGTGAGCTGTTCTAGGTCCTCTTGCGACTCCTGTGCCTTCGGCCTGTGAGTCTTTTTGAAGGGCAACTTTTAATTCAGTGGGCTCCCACTGCTGCTAAGGGCCTTACCCGATTACCCTGCTTGTGGTACGTCACCTGGACCTTGCTGGTTCCCACATGTAACCTTTTTCACTTTCCCTTTGTTTGCCGTTACAAAGGCTTGTTGGTGGCTAGAAGGACACTGGGCCCTCAACTCTTGAGATCCAACATGGGATAGCTTGTACACAGCTCCTGGTTTTCCACAGTGTCACCTGGTCCTCCACACAGCTACAGTTCCAAGGTCAAGAAAAAAAGAGGGAGATACCCTATATGCCAATATGGGACAGGGTGAGATAATGTTAGAACACAAGAAAGTCCCTAGTTGTCAGGGAATACCCTCTGTCACGGCCCCTTGTTCTCAAAGGACCTAGCGCGACATCAACACTATTGTTGTGTCTCACCTGGTCCTGCCATTCGACCGGACCCCAATTGATGTACAGACCAAAAAAAACTCAATCAGTTAGCTACTCGAGGTCAACAGAACACACTTAAAATAAAACATATATAATTCCTGTGGCATTCAAAAAAGATTTTCTATATTTGTATGTATTAAAAACAGTAATTTATTAAAATTTCATCGCATTACAGTACATCACATATTGCATAGTCATACAAAAACAATAATATAAAAACCAAAGAGTCGACGCGGCGTTTCGGTGTCTTGACCAGTGAGTCACACCTTCTTCAGGACGGTTTTTAAAATCACTTGGGCATCAAGTGAGACAGATAATGATATAACCTCTGAGTTTACCCTCTATTTCTTAATCCATTAGGGGTATACTTTCCGTATCGTAAAAGATTTTCACCTTAATCCAGATGTACGTATGCTGGAAAGGTTTGCTGCACCAGGGATGACCACCGTTCTGATAGGTTATTATCCCTGTCATCTTCTTCCCGGCGCAGATGCTGCACCGGGAAGAAGATGACAGGGAGGCCGCTGGTTGTTATCCAGACACCTCGAATATAAAAGAAGGAAAATAAGAAGATTAAAACCGAAAATCAAAGTCGGAAATAGGAGGAAGTAATCAAAGCTCCTCTAGACCCCATGAGGTGACCCTAAGCTTCATAACAAAAGTTGAAGTGTACATAACCTATCAGAACGGTGGTCATCTCTGGTGCAGCAAACCTTTCCAGCATACGTACATCTGTGTTGATGTCGCGCTAGGTCCTTTGAGAACAAGGGGCCGTGACAGAGGGTATTCCCTGACAACTAGGGACTTTCTTGTGTTCTAACAGTTCCAAGGTCACCATCAGCTCTTCTGCAACGCTCTACATCACAGGGCATTCATCTTCCGGGCCTCCTGATCACTCCTGAGTGGCATAGACTATGTCCCTTCTGCTCACAGGTTCTTTCCAACTTGAATCCACCTTTGGGTTCCACCGGACAATTACGCCTTCTCTAGCAGTGGCATCTTGCTGAAGTCCTCCATTGAGTTAGGCCGCTGTTACCGACGCCACTTCGAACCTATGCACCCGGCATCCCTGGGGATGGTGTCCTGGTTCCTATGGTATTCACGAGTGGGGTGGCTGTCCAACCTTCTGTCTTCCTCAGGGTTTCTTCAGGGTCTACTGGGAAGGGTCCTTCTTCTTTAAAATTGCAATAGCGTCTTACCCATTGATCTGTATTGAGCCCACGGTCATGTTCCCACTCTGCACACAGCCTCAGTGGGGTTCCTGGTTACTTACCTTGGGTGGTTCCTTGGGTCACCGGCACTGCTACGTCATCTAGGTATAGTCTTGTCTTGAGTCGGGGTCCGCATACCACTGTTTTAGTATATGCTTGGTCTTCCCCTGGCGACCACTGTGTATTTGTGCTACTTACCTGTTTTGTATTGAAAAGCATTGTGTGTATTGTGTATATCACCGGGTAGGCGATATCTAAATGTGTTAGTGAGTATCTTATATTAAATACATATTTCTAAAAATATACTGTGTGATTCTTTTTCACCTAATCTATACCAATAAGACTATGATCTGTTAAAAACAAGCTGCTATACACTCCTTCTGGAGTAAGCCTGAAGGCTGCTCTCCACAGCTACCCCTTAGAGAGCTTTCTAAGGTTGTCTAAGACCACTAAAATCACCGTCGGGATTGGTGCAGGGTGCCCACTTACATGAGTGTGCACCATATACCAAGCCAGCTTCTCACACTTGGCTCTAAGAGTCCATGCACGAGGCGAGCTTTGAATTAGTAACTAAGCCTGGGCGGGTAACTACGCTCTACCTGTGGAGTTTACGTAGTTTTGCCTACTCCACGTTCCGTTCTGTTCCAGGAGGATGCAGCCACGGGGTACGTGCCTTTTAAAATATTTGTATTTACTGTGGGTGGGAACAAAAGCGGAGCGAAGTTCAAGGAGTTGCTACGCCTACTCAGCCCCGGGCTATGCGTAATTCGTGCAAACTCATCATGTAAAGATATGGAAGAGTCTCTCTGAGTTTCTAAAAAGTGTATTTCTTTTACGTGCAGTAAGAGTTTCACCTTGGAACACCATAAAAAAATTCTTAGAAGTGATTTTTTTTAACATGCATTTAGAAACGTAATGTCTCTCCATCCCTGCCCTGGTGACAATGCTACTAGTGAAATAAGAGACCATTCAGTCATCATGTACACCACATATTTGGCATTGATTTTTATTATATAGGAAGCAGCATTACAGAGCATCAAATCAAACCAGAGAGATGTTGTACAGCGCACATCCTGAGCTCACAAATTTCAAGGTGCTAGCATGAGATAATGAAGAAGAAGGAGGGACATTGAAATAAAATATGTGCCTGGGATCACACATTTTGTTCAAGGGGAAACCCATGATTGTTTCAAGGTATTCTTGTTTTGATTTGTTCAATAGAGGTGCCAGATGGGTGTCTCTTTCTCCTTTTTTACATGAAAGTTCATTGCTTTGTTTTTATTCTTAATACGCATTAATACAGCTACTCACAGTGCTGGCCACACTATTGATGGCATATGCTCCAATCTCTCAACCCTTTTCCACTTCCCCTCCGTTACCCCAAATCTGGACCGACCACTACTTTATCCCTTTCAACATTATGACACCTCTTACCACCCGTCCCAGTGCTAGGTATGCCCAAGCCTCCTTCCCAGTCAACTGGAAGAAAGTGGCAGAACGAATCAAATTAGAGTCAAAACCGGTGCCCCCACCCCCCACTGGTACTGGTGATGTCGTAATTGACTCCCGTAACTTTCATACCTGGATGAGCCAAATTGTCGCAGCTAATTCCGAGCCCAATAACCATCAAGAAAAGGGCCCTAAGAAGAAAAAGCCAAATGCCCCTTGGTACACCCATACCCTAGCAGAGAGTCATCTTCTCTGTCGGAGACTAGAGAGACTCTGGAGACAAGCATATGATACGGTTTCCAGAACAAGTTATGTCCTACAGAGGAAATTATATCTCTCTGACATAAAAATAGCTAAAAAGGAATACTATACCAAGCTTATAATAGAAGCACATCAAAACCAAAAAACTATTTTTACCATAGTCAAGTCCTTCACTCACCCGAAAGTCCTAACCACTGACATACCTCCCTCAGAGAGTCTTTGCAATCAAATTGCAGACTACTTTGTCGACAAAATAGTCAATATTCAGAAAGATTTTCCCCCTCCGCCGACAACCCCCTTAGAGGCAACAGTCAATTACCCCCTTCTTTCTACTTTTAAATCTGTCTCCCTGCAACAGACCAGCAAGGCAATCCGGGCTTGTAAATCAGGAGCACCCACTGATTCCTGTCCCCCCATCATCCTTCATCACCTGATCGACACAGTCAATCCCTACATTAATGTCATCATCAATGAATCCCTTGAATCCGGACTTGTACCCACTGAATGGAAGAAAGCCACAGTAAAACCCCTGTTGAAAAAACAGAATAAATCACCAACAGATTTGACGAATATGCGCCCCATCTCCCTGCTTCCAATTCTTGGCAAAGTCACGGAGCATCTAGTGCATGAGGAGTTAAAAACTTATGTAGAAGCCCACAACATCTTACACCCTCAGCAATCAGGCTTCCGATCAGGTCACTCCACTGAAACAGCACTGATCGAACTAGCTGATTCCATCAAGTTCCTGCAGGATGAGGGCAAGCAGGCTGTCCTCATCCTGTTGGATCTCTCAGCAGCATTCGACACCATCTCGCATGTCATCTTAATTAATCGAATGCGAGAGATCGGCGTGACTGATACAGCCTTAGCCTGGATTACATCGTTCCTATCAAACAGGTCTCAGACTGTGTCCCTTGGATCCCACCTATCCTGCGAAAAACTCATTACATCTGGAGTGCCCCAGGGGTCCATATTGAGTCCTTTGTTTTTTAACATTTATATGGCACCTCTTTTAGCTGTGATAGAATCACATGGGATTCTTGTTACGTCTTACGCTGACGACACTCAATTGGTCGTCACAATTGACAAGCAGCGGACTGACACTGATCTCCGGTTCAAAAACTGTCTTTCTAATGTCTTTGAGTGGTTAAACATTAACCATCTGAAATGCAACAGCGCTAAGACGGAAATCATTCCATTGGGTAAAAACCTTTCTTTCAGTCCGAAAGATTGGTGGCCCCTTGGATCAGAGGCCCCCCCAAGTGCAGTTCCATCAGCCAGAAACCTAGGCGTTCAATTTGACTCATCTCTTTCCTTTGATGACCACGTCAAGACCACTGCCGGTCGCTGCTTTGGATTAATAAAATCTCTGAAATTTTTTTTCGATTTCCTTCCAATTGCAGCCAGAAAGTCAGTCGCGGTAGCCCTTATACTCTCCCGACTCGACTACTGCAATGGTCTCATGGCCGGAGTGAAAAAATCTACTCTCCGAAAACTGCAGAGCATCCAACATGCTGCAGCTCGACTGGTCTTGCAACTCCCCAGAAGGTCATCAGCGTCTGCAGCACTAAATTCACTGCACTGGATGCCATTGCATAAAAGAATTCTCTTTAAACTATTACTTACAGTCTTCAAAACAATGCAAAATACAGGGACCCGCTATTTTGCAAAGCGTTTCATGCGCTACAACCCCCCACGCTGCTTGAGATCTTCCGGGGCAAATCTGGTCCTAATCCCCAGATTTAAATACAAGACCAAGGGTGGGAAATCCTTCAATGTTCTGGCCGCCAAAGCCTGGAACAATCTGCCTGTCAGTCTCAGATCCATAGATAATGAAAACAACTTTAGAAAACTTCTCAAGACATGGGTCTACCAACAACTAGACTCCTCCGTCCTGGCAGCTATCTAGTCTTTTATTTTCCAAATCCATTTTTCTGTTACTCCCCGCAGCTTGCTCAGCGCCATGATGCTCCCCTGGGAGCGAACGTTAGCGCTTTACAAATGCACAAAAATATCAAAATATCAAATATCTTGCTGCACAAGGTTAGACCACAGGTGGTACACATAAGAAATGAAAGCTCGGCTCGTTTTGGGGTTGAGTGTCCAAGAGGACCTCGAGCTGAGACAGATTTGGGCTTCTCGCTTGAGTCCTTAGTGGCTTGTCCACCTCTACCATTGGTCTGTGGATATGTGATGTCATTTCATAAGTCTGCAGCTTTCTACTTCAGTTGACAGCACTGCTGCCCTGTGCATAATGTCTCATGAGTGCACAGTGCTGCAGCTTACGTGGTCTGGACTGCAGCACAACTACTCCAGGCAAAGGACCCTTGAGTTCACCGTGCTGCAGCTTGCAAGTCAGACTGCATGATACAACCCTGGTCATGCTTTATGTAAATAGGGCTGCAGTATGGCTGCCTTACGCAAACAGGTTTACAACTTCACAAAGCTGCAGTTTCATAGTCCTAGAACCTAATGGCGAAAGAGAGCTAGACTCGCAGGATACATTTGAAGCACAAATAATCCTTATGGAAGCACTTGCTGCGCTCTGAAAACAACAAAGAAATGATCTTGGATTAATAATGTATCTGGCACCAATCGCAGGAGGAGAAAGCAGAGACCGCGCCGCGAGTAGGACACAGGACAACTGAAGCCCAGGGCCGGACTGGGAGCCGAAACCGGCCCTGGCAAAGTGCTCGCCGCCCCCCACCCTAGCGGGGGGTTAGGGCTGCCACAGAGCTCTTTGCCGGGCCGGTTTTCTGCCAATTTTACAGCAATGCTGCAAAAATGGCCCTGTAACAAAAACTTCCCCCAGGGGCCCAAAACCGGCTCCCAGCCGTGAAGTGCCCGGTGCCCGCTGTCGTGTCCCAACCCACACATACACGGGGACACAGACTTGATATTCACGAGCTCTTTATTCAACTTCCAGCTCGGTCCCCGTCCCTACACTAACTGCCCTTTCCTGTCCTGACCCCACCTCTTCCCCTCAGCCCACCTAGCTCCGCCCACCCCAACTACTAGACAGTCAACTCTATAACATCTCCCCCTTTCTTAATAAACAGCAACGAAGTGAATTTTAATCCATTTCTACAATCAGTCTCTTTGGAGGTTGTATCTGGCGTCGGGGTCGAGCCGGTGTGGACACAGAATTCTCGACCACGGGTTCTGGCTCCATGGAAGGTGCGGAGTCAGGTTCACCAGTCTCTGAATTGCCATGGTTCTCCAGCACGGGAGCAGTGGGTGTGCAGTCACGTTTTTCTGGCGGGCACTTCTTAAAGTGGGATGCATTTCGGGTGACTCGCCTGTTCTCTGATTCCGCGGTCACCATTGTGCCTTTCTGCCGCACAATTGTAAGAGGCTCATCTTTGAAGCGACAGTCAGTTTTCTGGCGCTGTTCTTGTTTAACAATGACTCTATCGCCCTCCTTGAGGGAAGGGGATCGGGCCCTCCGTTTGAGGTCAGCATGGTCCTTCATCTTCTCCTTGTGGTACCGGTCTGTTGCAGCCACATTTTCGATTTGGCGGGCTGAGAGAGGTTTCTTCAGGGCCCCTTCCCAGGTTGGGATCCGAGTTCTCGGTGTCCTCCCAAGCATGAGAGTGGCAGGGCAGACGCCCGTCGTGGAGTGAGGAGTGGTGCGATAGGCACAGAGGACTTAATTCAGTGCTGCTTGTAGGTCCTTTTTCTCGACGGTGGCCTGTTGGAAGGTTTTCTTGATGGTGGACATGAAACGTTCAACAGTCCCATTGGCTTGTGGCCAGAGCGGGGTGACCTTGCGGTGTTGGAAGTCCATCTGTTTCGCGAAGTCACTAAATTCATGCCCGTTGAACGGGGGTCCATTGTCTGTTTTGATGATCTTAGGAACACCCCAGGTTGCGAAAACCTCTTCCAGTACTTTGAGAGTGCAGGTGGCGTTGGTGGAGGGGATGAACTGAGCCACTGGAAATCGGGAGTATTCGTCTACGATGACGATCACATACTTCCCTGACTGCAAAGGCCCATAGAAATCCATTGCAACTTCTTGCCATACGCCGTCTGGTAGTGGGGTCATCTGGAGCGGTGCTGGCGGCGCGCTGGGGCCGGTTAGTTGACAGGGGTGGCAGTCCTTCAGAGTGTCCTCGACCAGTTGGTCCAGAGCTGGGAACCAGACGCGCTCTCTCAGCGCTCTCTTGGTGGAGACGACGCCCCGATGACCTTCATGTGCTAGATCGACTACGCCTTGTCTGAGGGTGGCCGGGATGACTATCCGGTGGTCCCTTAGAAGGAGGCCATCTTCGGTTATCGAGAGTTCATCAGAGACGTGTGGGAAGGCCTGGAGTTCACTTCTGACTTCTGGACTTTCCTCGTCATCTTGCGGATGATGTCGCCATCTGTTGGACAGTGTGCGTTTCATGACGATCTGCAGAACAGCGTCTTTGTTGGTCGCTTCACGGATGGAGTCCATCGGTATGGCTGGAGGGCGAGCATGGTTTGACACAAAGTGGATGTATTCCTCCGCTATGGATGAGGTTGGCGTTGGAGAGTCCCGGGGATGGCGGGACATGTAATCAGCAGGATTGTCTCCCTTCCCCGGTTTGTGAATGATGGTAAAAGTGTACTCCTGCAGCCGGAGGCCCCACCGCTCAATCCTGGGGGGCATCTTGCTCTTCGGATTTCCATAAATTGTCACGAGTGCCTGATGGTCAGTAATGAGCGTGAAGTGTTTCCCGTAGATGAAGATGTGGAAATGCTCACACGCCCACACGACCGCCAAGCTCTCCTTTTCAGGCTGGGAGTATTTTCTTTCTGGGTCGGTGAGGCTGCGGCTAGCATAGGCGATGATCCTCCGTTGGTCCGAGTCATCTTCATACTGGGCTAAGATTGCTCCCAGACCCACCGGACTGGCGTCTACAGTGATCTCTGTCTTTCGTCTGGGGTTGAAGTAGGACAAACAGTCGGACGATTCAACCGCCCGTTTGATGTCTCTGAAGGCACGCTCACAGTCTGAGGTCCATTCGAAGGGCTGGTTGGATTTCGTGGGTGGCGAACGTGGTGATGGGGCGAGAGCTGTCATCTAGCTCGAGCTGGTGATAGCCCTTGTTGAGGTCTAGTTTGGAAAAGACCGTGGCTCCATTGAGTGCTGTTATCATATCGCTCAGATGTGGGCCGGGGTGCCTTTCCCTTTCGATCGCCGTGTTCGGCAGGCGCATGTCCACGCAGAGGCGGACCTTGTCTACAGTGATCTCTGTCTTTCGTCTGGGGTTGAAGTAGAACAAACAGTCGGACGATTCAACCGCCCGTTTGATGTCTCTGAAGGCACGCTCACAGTCTGAGGTCCATTCGAAGGGCTGGTTGGATTTCGTGAGGAGCCTCAGGGGATGGCTTATCGTGGCATAGTCGCGGATGTAACGAGCACAGTAGCTCGCCATCCCAAGGAAAGAGCGTAGATCGTTCACATCGGCGGGGCTTTTGGTGTTGTTGAGCACAGCCACCTTGTCTGGATCTGGTTTCATGCCGCTGGACGAGAAAATGTGTCCAAAGAATTTTAGTGTTGATTGGTGGAACTCGCACTTGTCTTTATTGAGAGTCAGGTTCACATCCAGCAGAGCCTGGCAGACGCGGTCAAGGGCGATGTCGTGTTCTCGGAGGTCTGTGCCATACACCAGAATGTCATCGCTGTAGTTGAGTGAATTTGGAATATGGTGAATGATTAGTCGAATCGCCTCTTGGAAAATTTCGGCTGCTGAGGACACACCAAAGCTGAGACGCTTGTATCGGAAGAGGCCGAGGTGGGTGGCGAACGTGGTGATGGGGCGAGAGCTGTCATCTAGCTCGAGCTGGTGATAGCCCTTGTTGAGGTCTAGTTTGGAAAAGACCGTGGCTCCATTGAGTGCTGTTATCATATCGCTCAGATGTGGGCCGGGGTGCCTTTCCCTTTCGATCGCCGTGTTCGGCAGGCGCATGTCCACGCAGAGGCGGACCTTGTCGGGAGTCCCTTTTTTTGGCACGATGACCACCGGGGACACCCAGGGAGTGGGTCCTTCGGTGCGTTCAATGATGTCGGCATCCAGGAGGTCTTGCAGCTCTTGAGCCACCGCAGGTTGCAGATGAAACAGCACTCGCCGTGGGTGTTGAGCAACGGGCTTGATTCGCTCATTGATGTGCAGATGTACTTGCCGGCCTTTTAGTTTGCCTAGTCCTTTGAATAGAGCTGGGTACTTCACAGTGTAGTTGGAGCTGTCGTTTATGTTGAAAAGAATGTGGACGAGGCGTAAGCGCTCCGCAGTCGGAAGACTTAGCAGGCAGTCGGCATCAGGTCCCTTGATGACGTGAATGATGGCGGGGATGGTGATGCCGCCATGTGTGAGGGTGGTGTCGAACTTCCCCAGGCACGGGAGTGGTTTTCTCGACATCCATGTGTATACTCGGACAGGTGCAAAGCGCAGGTGAGGCTTGGGAACCATGCGCTCGTGTTCAGCAACAGAGATGTAATTGAGAGATGCGCCACTATCCATGACAAATTTCGCGGCATGGTTGCCCACCATGATATCGAGCCGGGGGTAACGTTTGAGCTGATCGTTGTCAGCGATGTTGACATATTCGGTGGTGTAGGACGATCGCCTGGATGAGGAGGATCTGGACTCTCTTGAGGGAGATCGGCGATCCCATCGGGATCGTCTGGATTCACGACTGGAGTGAGACGACGCTGGGGAGCGAGCAGGTTCATCCTGAACGGCTCTGGCATGGTGCCGCTTGGTTTCTGTCCTCGAAGGCCTTTGTTGGCTGGCGCGTCGGTCAGCGCCGCCACGTTTTTCTCGGTGATAATCACTGCACATGGCCTCGAAATGATTGGATCGTCCGCATTTCCGGCAGCGTTGGCCCATGGCAGGGCATGAGTCGATGTGGGGGTAATCATACCCGCACCTGTAGCACCGTCTGGTGCGTTCAGGACGTCGGTCTCTCTTCTCTGAATCTCTCGGCCGGTGGTCGGTCCGGCGTCTGGGCGAGAATCTGGATCGGCGTGATCGGTCACGCGGGTTGCCTCGGTAATCTTGGCGCCCTTGTCGTCGGTCGGAGACACGGTTGGCGTGCTCACGGCTGGAGCTGGGCTTGACTTCGATGTCCGCCGCATTCTCTTCGGCTTGATCATATATTCGTGAATTTTCTTCGATTTCTGCCAACTCTTGTGGCTTCCTTAGCAGCCTTCGCCTCAGTGCATCTGAGTGACATCCTGATATTATTTGGGACTTGATGGCCGCATCCGGCGAGAAGTTTGTGAAGTCGCAATACTGGGACTGGCGCCGCAGTCGGTGTATGAAGGACGTTAGCGGTTCATCTTTGTCCTGGTGCTGTTGATGGAATTTGTGTAGCTCATAATCAACATTCCTTTTATGCAGGAAACGATTGTTCAGTATATCTTTCACTTTGATGTAGGTGTCACCGTCGTTGGTTGGGATCTCTCGCACTATCTTGCTGATTTCGCGCCCTCCGAGATTGCGAAGGGTTATTATCTTGTCCTTGTCTGTCTCAATTTGAGAGCCCTCGATATAGTCCTCAAAGTCCTCCAACCACTCCTGCCACTTCAGGCCCATGCTACTTCCAGTGGTGATTATCAGGGATCTGGCGCACGTAGATGCGTGCCTTTGACCTCCTTCTTCGTGGCGGGGTTTTGGGCGTCTTGCGCGGGAGGGTTGGACATCTTGGCAGTGGCCCTTCTGGGCTGGTACTCGACACTGGTCGCGGTCACTGACGTTCACTCGTGCTGCTGGTAGCGGCAGCTACCACTGCTTGTTTTTTTCCACCTGTTGGTGCTTGTCTGGCAGGGACTGCTGGGCTCGCCGGCCACAGCGTATTAGTTTGGGGGCGCCAGTGCTTATTTCGACATTCGCCTGACTTAAAGATGGCCGCCTTTCAACCAGGTAGGATTTGTCCCTTGGGCTGCCTGACCTTAAAATGGCCGCCTCCTCTTGCAGCCCACGAGGTTCTTCTTTCACTCTGGGCACACACACTCGGTGGAGGAGAACACTCACGGTTGAGCAGGGCGCTTTCACAGCGCGTTGAGGTGAGCGTCGTCTGTCTTGCGCTGGCCTCACTGCCTGGCTGAACTCGGCTGCCACTGGTTTCGGCCCGCCGCAGGCTCTTCTGCGCGCTCAGCGCGGTCGGCGTTTTGGCGCTCTTCACTCGGCGCTCTTTCCGCCGTGTCTCAGGCGCTCCACTTCAGCGCTCTTCTCGGGGCTCGTCCGCGCTCGTTCACTGGACCACCGTTTCTCTTCTCGACCCTCTTCGACTTGCGAGGGGAGGTCAGGCCACGCCTGGGGGCCCGTCACCGGCGCCGCAGGGGCTATGCTGCAGCGGAGCTCACTCCACGCTGCGGGACGGGGCATTCATGAGTGGGGGCTCTTCTCCGATCCCACCCTCGTCGCCAGCTGTCCTGTCCCAACCCACACATACACGGGGACACAGACTTGATATTCACGAGCTCTTTATTCAACTTCCAGCTCGGTCCCCGTCCCTACACTAACTGCCCTTTCCTGTCCTGACCCCACCTCTTCCCCTCAGCCCACCTAGCTCCGCCCACCCCAACTACTAGACAGTCAACTCTATAACATCCGCTACGGCCAGTCTGGCCCTGCTGAAGCCGCTTTGCCTTTGCCGATTGTTCACTCGTCTTCCCCGTTTCCATCAGCTTTGGCACCAGCAGTGGCCCAGCCCCCCGCTGATCACTCCCCATCGTGGGTCGAGTGAAGACGACGAGGCGGGTGGCAAATGGGCAGCAGGCAAGACGAGAGGTGAGGCTCGGGGTGGCTGCAGGGGGCGTATTCACAAGCAGGCTCAGCTGTGGTTTGCTATAGGCTTCTGTTCACGGCGGGGCTGTGGAGGCCGCTTGGTGCTCGGCGGTCCTGTGCAGCCCTGTACCCCCTGTGCCGGTGATTGTGTCTGTGTTCCCTACTCGTTACTCCATGCCTGGTTTTGCACTGCTCAACATGCTGCCACATTGCCAGACTGTCCACAGCTAAAACTTTCGATTCTTGAAAGACTCAGGAAAACCTGGTCCCACTTGTAGATGATTGCTCCACTAGAGGAGGCAGGATAGTAAAACAATAAAGCAAACCCCTAAGGGGCGATCAGGGAGTAGTGAACCAGCTCAGGTATCTGCTGGTTTCGGAGGGAAAACCGAGCAGGCAAGAAGTGGGTGGGTTTGTTTACTATCATCATCACCATTGCCACTGAAAACTGCTAAAAGGCCACCGCAAGCTAAAAGTTTAAAATTAAAAGCAAAAATCCAAAAAGCAAAAGCTGAAACTTACATACATTAACAGACACCAGAACAAAATCACAAAAAAAATTCCAACAATTAACAATCACCAACAAAAGAGAAGACACACACGGTCTATCGCTGGGGGCAGCTGTTCCAAAATAAGTTTAACTCAAGTTTAGCCTAAAGATCATCTGCCAAAACCCTAAACATTCGACCGAAAGGTTAAAAACGTTTTTTAAAAAGCAGAAGAACAAAACAGCAAATGAAAACATAAGGGGGTCATACAACCCAGTAAAAAGAAAAAAGATAAGGTATCGGCAAGAAGGAGAAAAAGGCGCAGTAATGGCATCGGAAATATGCTCAGGAAGAAACAGACCTACCCTGGCTCAGGACCAGGACCGGGATCAGGACCAGGACCTTGACCAGGGTCACGGCCACCCACCTGGGAAACAGAGACATCCAAAGAGGTGCAGGAAAGACTCCCTCTGCCAGGGGCAACAACAGGATTCAGTTATAGCCATGACTGTCACAAATGAGAAGAAATCTCCTAGAAAATGTCCACTACGTAGAAAGCAAGGTTGGTCCATAACAAATGGGAAGAGGGTTATACGACAACTGACTTCCTAACTGCCAGGAAATTCAAAAAGTACGGTGCCGCAGATGGAAAACGAGTCCAAAGGTGCACCTTTAACAAAACAGCAGTCCGACCAGGAAAACGGAACAGAAGGTGCACCCTTTCTAAAACAGCGGTCTGACCAGGAAAGCAAAATAGACTTACAACTAGCAAAGCGAAGCAGAAGCCAGAAAGGATGGTCAAAGCCAAGAAGGATTCGCAGACGTCTCAGTTCAGAAGTGCGCAGTCAGCACACACACAGCAACAAACTCAGCAAGGAAAATAACAACAGCAGCAGTGATTCACAATCACATTTTCGGTGAAACTCTTCTTTCCTTCGATCTCAGCAACTGGGTTGAGCAGGGAGAGAGAGTCAGTCAAATCCTGCAACAAGAATCAATAAATTCACCTGCCAAAGGGAAAGTGCTTGACCACAAACTATCGGAACTGTCAGCAACAATCTCTCCTCCACACAACAAGAGGACACAAAATTGTAACATTCAACGGACCTTATCAGTTTAAGAAGAGGTTATGTGAACTCTGTAATTCCATGCAGCAGGGACAGACGTGTGTACGGCAGAAAGTCCTTGAATTTTAGATAAAGGGACACCATCAAGCTTGCGCTTATTAACAACAGAAAAGTTAAGGGCCATAGACATTTCACATCAATCAGGGGATCCATTTTCAGAACCAAGCAACCATCTCTCTCCAATCAAATATACTCACGTCACAAACATGGAAGATCAAGCACCGCCCAGCACCTGGGGCATCCTTTTGTCAACAGCAATTTCTCATCAAGCGGACAAACATGATCTCTAAGTGGATCTACTAAACATATTGGCAACATACATAGTAGGTATTGATAAGAAGCTACAGACACTCAAAGCCTTGATCACGAGAGCTCAACAGCATAACTATACGCAGCAAGTCAACTGCAAGTGCCCAACAACATTTGGACATCCGGAAACACTAACAACAATCCCTACAGATATACCGATGGAAGTACAAGCCCAAGCTACCAGGCCATCTGAAAGAGAAAAAGACTGGGCAGTGGAGGATTCGCCCAGGAAAACAACAGGACTGCCACAAAAAAAGATACAAACAACACTCAATGAACCCAAACGTGCAGTCCAGAAATAACAGTCTTAACAGAAACAAGTGAAAGCAACTCTAAGGGAAAAGATATTAACCCTATTACAAACAGAAACAAGGATGGGAAAAAACAGAAATAGCGGAAGATAAGTCTGTGCTCTCAAAAAAAGAAAAAAGAGAAGCAAAGAAAAGCACGAAACAAAGAGAAAGCAGTCCAAAAAAAAAATATGGCCATTATTCATGCAACATAAGAATGTCAGGTCACCATCTTTAAAAAACGAAATAAAAACAGATTCAGAATCTAAAACCCCACTAATAAGCACTCAAGGAACTAATCCCACAGGATACGAAAGAACAACCAGCTTACTTTCCAAAAGTGATACCGAAAGCAGATCGATGTTAGCCGCAGGAGAACAAGAGAAATCAGCCAATAGGCAAACCTTCATGGCTCATAAGTTTTAGGAAACTTCCAACACCCAAAAGGAAGGTAATACTAACTCAGAGGGATATGTCCAAATGAGACCCGGGAAAATAACTAAAGAGTAAGTCAGAAATAGAGGTCCCCCGCGGTGGAAGGCGGGGATACACCAAAGATTCAGGTACCATGTACAAATACGCCAAGGGTCAACAATTCAAACAAAATTGTGTTACTCCCAAATTACATCTCAAGAGGTAACTTTGACACTCTAAATAGAGGCACAATCATAAAACTGGTAAAGGGAGTGCGGGAAATAGCATACAACAATTCTTCCAATTTGTTATAGATTGAATTTAAACCGCATCCAGCTATGATTAAGAGAGAGGAAACAGTAACAACTTGGTCTTCATCAGAAATTGCAGAGCATATAATGACCCACCAGCAACAGTTTCTGGTTTGGGGCATTGAATTACAAAGGCTAGAGGCCCCACGTTACCCTGGTCCGCTTCTCCCCAAAATGGAAAGTGAGTGATCCCTACTGAGAGGTGCCATAGGTGCAGCAACAAGGCAGACAGCTTTTGAGAATCTAATATTCACAAGGACCCTAATAACTGCTCCACTCAGAAGGCGCATAGACAAATTAAATATGACCAAACAGGTGACTAAAGAAAAAAGGAAGGGTTAATTTGCAATCCAGACGAGTGTGAAATTCAAAAATTCTCTAAAATCTGCTCGTGGAACACTCACGGCCTAGAAAATCTGATAGGAATCCTGGTGCTTTGGAATTCCTGCAAGCACATGACATCATCTTAGCCAAAGAAACTTGGAGCAAGGCTCATTACAATATTATAGGTTTTATCTGGCATCACGAACTAGCAATAAAATATGCAACATTTGGATACACAAAGGGTGGTTTGTCCTCGTTTTTTAACCAAATTAGACTGGTCATAAGAAAAACTCCCTATAGGGACACATTGGGTTCTGGTATCCAAACTGGAACAGCATAAGAATGAGGGGCTCCAACAATACTAATACTACTAAATGTCTACATTCACCCAAGTGAGGAGACAAAAGACGAGCATATGAATATGTTGTTTAAAATAATAAAAGCATCTCAAAGGCTGTATTGTCAGGTACAGTTTATCATCTCAGGTGACTTCAAAATCAATTTATGTAATACCCCGGGGAACCTGAGCAAAAAGGGCATCAACTTTAGACGACAATTTGAAACACTAGGATTGATTCACCTTAACGGAAACACAAAAGAGGATTCACCAGCTACAATGACCATTTTAAGCGGGACCAAAAGTTCAACCACTGATCATACCCTAGTGAGTGAAACTGTAGCGCGAAAGACCCAAAAATTCCAAACTGTGTCACACATAGAGAGCGATCACATGCCGCAATCTTTGCAATTGGAGCAATTTACAGCCAGGCTGACAGCAACTAAAAATCTACTCTCAACGCCATACGCCTAAAATTTAAAAAGATTTAATGGGAGAGGAACAGGGATTAAGAAGGTAATGGCTGAAGTATATCGCAAAGCGGGCAAGAGTGAAGGAAGCCTAGCGGAATCTGGAATTTCAGAGGCAACGCAAAGAGGGAAGGGCGAGAGATTAAGTGCTTGGGGACATCTAGTGGGAGCCCCAATGGAAAGCTTCGCGGACAACAAGAGGAAACATCCCTCGAAGTGTCACAGGAAGCACATTTGGACAAGCAGTCACCATGCCTGGTTCAGCCCTGAAGATGAAAACAAAAAAGCCTAATAGTGCCTAAAATAAGAGCTGTCTCAAACCAGCTAAAAATGGGGTGGAAACCAGACAGAAGTGAGCTTAAAAAATCAAGAAAGCAATATAAGAAAAACTCTCAAATAGCCAAAACCAGATACAGCGTTGCAATATGGAATAAACTTCTTCTGACAAGTATACAATGGAACAGAAAACATTTCTGGTATCAGATAAATTCACTGCCACTTGGGAAAATAGACATCAAAACGCAGGGAAAAACGAAGACACATGGGTAGCACACATAATGAGTATGTATAAAGAACCAACTCCCAAATCAACATCAGTCTGCCAAGTAGCAAAAAAGGACTGCAGGAGGAGCGAGGAACGAAAAAAGGAAATTCCCCTGGGGGTCATCAACTTGAATAACAAACATATTGCCCTACAACACAAAAAACTCCGGCAAATTAACGGAAGTAAGTAAATTAATAAAAATAATAAAGAAATTAAATTTAGAGGGCGCGCCAGGCCCCAATGGAATCCCCAATGCCCTTTTTAGGGGAGACGACTCATATTGGGCCCTTTACTTTACTCTACTCTACAACGAGTTGATCATTACAAATGGAATCCCAGAATCATTGAGGGGAAGCCTCATCCAGCCAATTTTCAAAGGGGAAACTCAACAAAGCTGACAGATTACAGATCGATTGCTTTAATTGACGTTGAAGCAAAGTTATATGCGAGCTGCCTGTTAACCCAATTAAAAATGGTCAGACAATTACAACCGCATCCCAAGATCTCAAACAGGGTTTTGGGCCGGAGCAGGCACGCTAACAAACCTAACGGCACTAACATTGGTAGCTGAAAAGGCCAAATTTAAGAACACCCGCGTATTCGCCTGTTTTGTGAACCTTAAGCAAGCCAGTCAGTCAAGAACCTTAAGCAAGCTTTCGACAGTGTGCCCTGTAAACGTGTATGGGAAAAACTGGACAGCTGGGGCATCCCTAGAAAGTTATTAAACGCCATCAGAGAACTATACATGGAGTCGGGTAAAGTTAGGGGATGGCTGGTGAACAACAAAGAAAATATACACCCAAAATGGTCTGAAACAGGGGTGCGTGTTAGCTCCAACTCTTTTCAATCTGCACATATCTGATCTTGAAGACGCTCTTCTGGAAACCAATAGTCATCCCCCATCGATAGCTAATGAGGAAATCAGGTGCCTTCAGTACGCCGACGACCTACTACTATTAAGCCAAACTCCAATCGGCTTACAATAAAGAATAAGCGATTTAGCCAAATGTTTGTCAGCACAGGGCTAGAACTGAATTTACTAAAACAAAAGGTTGTGCAGCTGGTGGATGCCAAATACAAGAGATTCACATGGCAGATAGTGGATAAAAAGTTGAAGCGTCACCTCCTATAAATATCTTAGTTTCATGGTAGAACAACAATTGAGCTATAAATCACAGCTCACCTCAATGAGGTCAAAAACTCGAAACCTGATATATGGTTTTAACATTCTAAAAATAAATTAAGCTGTCCATCATACGGTAACCTATTAACTGTCATGCAGGCACAGTTAATGCCAACAGTAGCCAGCCCAGGTGTGTCTAGAGCTTGGCTTACAAAAATCAGGAATTTCGGAGCAAAGGCGCCTTCATTAAATTATATTGGAGGCTACGTGCTTCTGAAAGTGGGTCCATAGACCAACTATGCTGGAAAGAAATAGGCAGACAAAAAGAAAAGAGGATGCATGGATCCTGGGGTAGTTATTTAAACCAGGCGATAGAGGATCTGTCCGCGCAAGACATTTGGAATCTCAGCATACGGAAAAAGGCTTTTAACAAACTAATTAATACCACAATAAAACTCTTGTCTCACTCAACGGATGAGAATACCTTACTGCTAAGACGGCATGCCTGGACAGTTATTAGCTCATGTGGAAAAAAGAAGCCACAGGAATATTTATCAGCCTATTTCTCGCCTACCTGAAAACATCAATTTATGAGGCTGCGTCTTGGCATGTGTGAAACAAAAGACTTAATCCCAGCATGGAAGGGCAAAAGTGATAACCGAGACTGCAGACTTTGTGGATACACATATGAACCGATTCCACATATTTTTTGTGTATGCCCTAGGTTACTAAAAGAACAAAAGTCACTAATAAAAGCACTACTGAATAGTATGAACATACGAACGTGCAGAGAAGCTGTAATCACCTGGCTTGATGGGGCCTCAACCCCCCTAGTATGCAGGGGGGTGAAACTTTTAAATGTGTATTTAAAGGAAATCGGCGTAAACTCTGTGGAGATTGAAATAGACTGTCACGAAGACATGAACTCCCAAATCTCCATATTAACCCCTTGCCTGCGGTCGGAATTCCGCTCCTGTGCGGCACATTCCAATCGCGGGCGTGGTCGTGAAGGCTCCCGGCCGTCATCAGGACACGAGCACTGTGTGCCATGACAGAAGGGAGCCATCACCAGCATGCAAAGGGTTAAACGAAATTTAAAAATATTGATGTATAGAAGTATTTTGTAGACTATCTGTGTAAAAATTCTACTAATGATTTTACGAGTTTATATAAGTATGCAGTAGTACTATTTAAATGTCATTGGTGTAATGTTTTTTGTTTTTAAAAGACCGATCACTTAAATAAATAAATCTTGAAATCATAGCCTGGTCAGTAGTTATGTTGCCCTGGGCAGTCAAATATTAACTTCCATGACACAATAGCTTCTCAATATAATCTACAGAAAGATTGACAGTTCCACTTTTCTGCAGCCCTAATACACATTCAATACTAGTCCTTATGTCATGATTGTAACTTTCAGCCAATCCTGTGTATTCTCTTACAGAACTAAGTTTAATTGAAAAGCTAAAACTTGGAGCTGTTTGTTTACAGCCGCCCTCATGACGTTGCCAGTTAACCCCTTCGATGCTGATGACGAGCTGAGCTCGTCATCAGCCACGGGGGGCATGTGCGGATGACGAGCTGAGCTCGTCATCTAAAGCGGCTTTTCGAAAAAAGCCGCGTAGCACAAAAATCACCGCAGCAGCGATGCGGTTAATAGCCATGTTACAGCATGTTTGCCCTTTGTAGAGATGCCAATTTTCTGTGATGTGAATGACCTTTTGGGTTGTTTTGCACAACCAGATAACGCACAGTCATAGAGAGTTGAAACCTGATATAGACACTCCAAGAAGGTCACATTGTTTACAGAAAGGTCACACAATAAAGGAAGGAAGGATATCAAAAGATAAGAATAAGTGGTGGGCACAGCTTATGCCTTGGAATATGGATGCCATTGGTTTGAACCTCAGTGTTGATAACTCAGCCATATTCAACCTTCCCAAGTTGATGAAATGAGTACCACTGAGTGTGAGGATGACACCCATTATTTTAGCATCCACAGACAGCTTGGTAGTTGGCACACGCAATGTTATGATAATTTTTTTTGATGTGTAATGTCCCAAACCCGAATAGAAATATGAGGGCACTTTTTTGAAGGTAAACCAAGTGTAAACCAAGTTTCCCCATTATTAAGTCTGTACTATTGATGGCCTGACAATGTTCCCCTTTTAAAACTTAATTTTTCCACTTAGGTTTGTTGTGAGTGTGTTTGTGATTCACAGAAAGTGCAAGTGATTTACTCACAGTATTGCACCAGCACTTGAATTGTGAATAGCCCTTATGACCCCACTGCACTAGTTGGCACCCCGTCCACCTTTCGAAATCCCAGGCCTGCTAGGGAATCTTCTTGATACACTCAATAAAATGTGTGCAAAGTACTTCAGCATCACATGCCCTCTGCGCTGTCTCTTTGTGTTCATCTGTGACATCTGTTGGTCTTCTTGAATTAGGGACACTCAAGTGGGCTTTCTAGGAAACACTGTTAAAGACCTGGACAAATTAGGCTTTCAGCAGAGTGACTTTAATTTTTAAAGCTCGAGGTGGACAATAATCAGAGATGAGGTCATCAGCCAGTCCTGGCTTTTTAGCACGCAGCCCTTGGCATTCTGGTACTTGTAGTTTTATGTTTTCTGCTATAAGAGTTGATTTTGAAAATCCAGGCATGCAAAGTACACTGGGCTAAAAAAACAGAACTGTCTGAAGTGCCTACATTTGGCATGTGAACAATTGGCAGAAAGGAGCGTAATGATTCTAGGCATGAGCCTGGGTCCAGGATGAATGAGGGATGATGGCTGTCAAAGAATGCAACCTGGGAATTCATTTGTCAACAAGTTGTCGGGGTGCAAACTCAGCAGACAGTTGTAGGTTCTGTACACAGCTCTGGTGAGGCCTTGATTGCAGTATTGGGCCCAGTCATGCAGGTCACATCTAAAAAGAAATGCAAAAGTATCAATGGACCAGTCAGGGACATATTGAGACACCTTAATTCAGGGGGACAAAGTTGTGCAAGAACCAATAAACAATGAGGAAACAGGTATCGGATTTCTAAACACCTGGTGGGAGTATTTAGCCAATTTGCCAATACAAATTGGTAATACACTTGGACTGCAACCCGTACACCACCCACTAAGCATACTATGAAGGAAGTGTTTCACTCTGCACACAGCCTCCTTGGGGTTCCTAGATACTTACCTTGGGTGATTCCTTGGGGTTCCAGCTCTTCTACCTCTTCTTTGTCCAGTCTCAACGAAGGTTGTGATTTAAAATCCACTTTATTAGTATATGGTTTGGTAGACATTTAAATTATGCAGCCCATTCGGCACGCACCCACCATCTTGGTGACAAGCCGGGCAAGTTATTGGCCTGGTTGATTAGGCAAAATGTAATGACAGCACCAGCGACGGCAGTGCACGTCAATCAGGATACTGTGGCGTACACGCAGAGTGCCATCCATGCAGCCTTCATGGATCATTATGTGGGATTGTACCGCTCCAGATTGCAGGTTTCTGCATCTACTATGACCAACTACCTTTCAGACATAACATTGCCTAGCCTGGACGACGTGCAGCGCGATGAATTGGAAGCCCCACTTACACCTGATGAATTGTGCAATGTCGTTTCTTCACTATCTAATAGCAAGCCCCCGGGCCCAGATGGGATCCCCGCCGAATTTTATAAAGCTTACTTTGATATATTGAACCCGGAATTTCTCAGAGTATATGCGGCCGCTGTTTCTGACTCTTCCCTCCCACCCATGTTGAATGAAGCTAATCTAATTTCCCTCCCGAAACCGGGCAGAGACAGTGCGCTTTTGGGCTCTTATCGCCCACTAGCTCTCCTGAATACCGATTACAAAATCCTAGCTTCCGCACTGGCTCAGCGCTTAGCCCCACTGGTGCCCACACTCGTGCATAGCGACCAGAATGGCTTTGTGCCCACTCGTAGCACTTCCCTTAACATCCAATGCTTGTTTAAAGTTCAGAGCTATGCCACTGCACAGTGGCCCTGATCAGGGTGTCTGGTACTAGATCTCGAAAAAGCTTTCGACTCGGTGGAGTGGCCCTACCTGGTGGCGGTACTGAGGAAATATGACCTCGGGGACGATTATATTCAGATGGGGGGCCTCTTGTATCAGAAGCCCATGGTACGGGTTTGCATTGGTAAGCTGTTGTCTGCGGCCATTTGCGTCGGGAGGGGCACCAGGCAGGGATGTCCCCTGTCCCTGCAGCTCTTTTCGCTGGTGATGGAACCACTGGCGGAGCAATTGAGAGCGCATGGTGTGGATTGGGGTATCCCCCTGGCGGACGGACTTCATACTGTCACTATCAATGGGGGGTGGCTCGCCTGGTATCCTACTACGTTCCGCTATCTCAGAATACATATATATAGGACCCCGATAGACGTGCTGGAGGGCAATTAGGTGCGGGCTGTCTCCTCCTTGCAAGCGCAAATGACCTTTTGGAAGACCCTCCCCCTAAACGTACCAAGCTGTGTCACGCTAACGAAGATGATAGTTTTGCCCAGACTATTGTACTACTACGCCAACCTCCCGGTGTACGTTCCAACGCGAATATTCCGTGAACTAGAAGCTTCAATTAGAAGTCTCATATGAAACACGGGAAGGCCCCGAGTAGCTTTGGAAAAACTCTACGTGTCTCCGGACGCTGGAGGCCTGGCGGTTCCTAACCAGGAACTCTACTACCTAGCAGTGCAGCTGCAGTGGGTGGCCGGCTGGCTGAGCGGGAAGAATCTGGGGGATACTGCATCGGACTCCACGGTCTGGACACGAACGCAGGTTCACGCGCTGGTTCATCCACTAACCAAGACTCCCTATCCACCACAGTTACATCTAGCAGTAGCTCGCAAATGTTATGTGAGGAGCCTGAAACTTACTGGCGCTGTGATACCATATGCCCCAGTACTCCCACTGTTGGGAATGCCCAGGGATGGCAATATTGTTACAGAGGCGGTGCTGGAGCGCTGGGTGCAGGCCGGGGTGGACACTGTGGGAGACCTGTACATGGAGGGGGTACTGGTTCCTTTTGCAACTCTGGCTGTGGATACGGGACTCCCGGCAGGGCAGTTCCTCCTGCATGCCACCATAGTGCGCATGTTGACGCGGGGTTGGGGCGACCTTTTCGGAGAGTTGCCAACGCACTTGCTGGTACAATACTTGCATGTAATGGGGAATGGCTCCCATGTGGTCCACTGGCTAGCGCAGTGCTACTTGCCCATATGCAGTGCTCTACCCAGAGCCTGCGGGACAGGTGGGCGGTGGACAGGGGACGAGCATGGACAGATAAAGAGTGGGCGGCGGTGCTTGCGGGCGCCACAAATATCCCTCGTAACTCCAGCTTCTAGCTTATACAGCTTTATATTATCCACCGTGCATACCTGTCGCCTAACAAGCTCAATCGATACTTCCAAACCACAACATCCGCATGCGCGAGATGCGCACTAGTGGACGCAGATCTCTTACACATGGTATGGTCGTGCCCCGCATTACAGACATATTGGCACTTTGTGACAGCTTTCCTTGCGGAGGGGGTTGGCAGGGAAATGCAGCATACATGGGAGACATGCATATTGGGTCTATATAAACGGACGAAAACACACTAAAGTCCCCTCTAGATTCTGGGACCTAGGACTTATCAGAGCCTGAATACTTTGGGGTTTAGGCTCCTTATGAAGTGACTTGACTCAGACTAGCAGCTTCTAAGCAAACCTTCTCCCTCTGGATTGTGACTGTCATGACTCTTTCTTAGGGAGGCTCATGAAAATAACAATATATGGACAACTGATGGCTGCAATGACTGTGTTTAGAAAAGCTTGTCATGCACCATATTGGCGGAGAGGTGAGTGCTGGACTATGGGGAAGTTACAGATTCGAATTACACAGCTCAGCATCTGCTTCAAAAGAGCAGACAACAGTCTTCAAACATAGACCTCTGCACCATGCAGCCCTACTACTCTGCAAATATAACACCAGCCCAACCATGCGCATGTTCACTCTTTAGTGTAACTCCTGTCTGATAATGTGCATTGATGCCCCTCCAAAGGTTTAACGCACTATACATATATCATCACAAGTACTTCTGATCTGCAGACAATGAAGACACTTGGAACTAACTTGCCGTGGGAAGAGGGTAGAGTTAACATCGTCCTGCAGTTAGACCACAAGCTCTACACATATCTTTGCATGGTCAGATTTAGTTTCTTGGATCAGAACCCAAAGAGACAAAGCCTCAGCAGGAGTGTCCCTCATAAACACATTCCTTGGAGGTCCCTGTGCACATACCTAAGAGGCCCCATTTTTTAATGTTCTCCCATTTCTGTACTTACTCTTGTTGGGTGCCATCTAAGCAGACTCCCCCGCAGCTGCGTCCCTAAAGAAAGAGAGAAAGAGATAATCATCACTGGACACTACTGGGACAGATAGACATAATACGAAGGGTAAGCTGCGACCTTGCAAAAGATTGTGCTACGACATTGGCAAGTTTTAAAATTGGAAACAGACTCTTTGCTTACACACGCACGTGGAAACAACATAGGTGAAATCCTCAAATACAAGAGAAAGGCAAATGAGACATTTAAGGGAACAAGACCCTGTATGAGTTGTGGGAACTGAAACAATATCATTAGAGAAACTGTCATAAATCACCCAATGAAAGGTCATGAAATAAAACTAAAAGTTACAGCAACCTGTGACACGTCAAATGTGATCTATTTATTGAAATGTCCATGCGGAAAACCTTATGTGGGTAAAACTGAAAGAAAAATAAAAACCAGATTTACAGAACACAAATCCAATATTCAGACTCAGAACACCAAATCATCTATTGCAGTACATTTTGCGGAAGCCCATCACATCATTTCCCAATTGAAGTTTCTCATATTGGAATGTGTAGAGAAACGAGAAGGAAGAGACAATAACAGACACTTGTTACAACGTGAAAATATTTGGATCCAAAAACTATGTTCGAGTAAGCCAAATGGGCTTAATGATCGAATTGAGCTAGCATGTTATTTATAATCCACTAACTTAAAAAAAACCCTGAGGGGTCCATTGTTTCCTGATGTGATTCTGAGAAATGCTTGTGCCATTCAAATAATTTATGCATGTTACAACTTACAGTGCTTATACCAACACATGCCTTTTCTATTTAATTTCATGTTCAAATGTGTTTATGTGATACAATTATTTTTTGATTTTTTTCTTGATAATAGAAGTCATATTCAATAGAGTTCAAACAATGACTTTCATCGTAATATGTTTTGCCAGAAGAGTCTTTCGTTTATGGCCATAGACCAGGTGACCGCGAGGCGGTCCAATCAGAAGAGACCTAGTTTTAAATACGGAAGCGCGATACGAGCTCCATGAACGCTTTGTGAAGCAGTTAGCTGCAGAAGTTGAACAGCGGATATGAACGTTTGAAGGTTAGTGGGGATGTTGTTAGGATACTGGTTTGTCTAAACTCAATACAGGAATAGATGCGTTTTGTAAACATATGGCATTTATGGTTGATATCTACAGGGGGAGTACATTGGCTGAAAGGAACTCATGTGAGTTTAAGTTTTTTATTCAGGCTTGGGATAGCGGTGATTTAAGACACAACACGCACTTTTGGTGGCATGTAGCACTTGTAGAATATTTAGCAAATTGCAAGTATTTTTCATGGGAACGATATATTGATTTTTGTATTATATATGTTTTTAGGTTTCGACTTTTGGCGAGGGGCGAAGCCCCTCCCAGTCTAAATCTTTTGTTTTTAGTAGTGAGGTTAGGACAGCCTCTGTTTCCAATTGGCTAGCTCCATAAATGGAGGCTAGCCATTGGGAGGCAGAGGCTGTCAATCGCGCTTTCTCACGAAAACGCGATTCGGGGGCGTTTCTGGTGCTTTTTTTAAGCCCCGCCCCTTTGTCCCGGGCCACGCTGCGATTGGCTGCCGGCCCGGGACACCCCCGTGACGTCATTCCCGGGCCGCGCTGTGATTGGCTGCCGGCCCGGGATTTGACTTGTTTTATATATCTTGAACGGATACCTGTGCAATGGTTAAACCAGAAAAGTGCCCTCTTAGTGGGAAAGCACAACAGCGTCTTTTCCGATTGGGGGGGGGGAATAGAAGCGCGTGGGAGCCCCCTCCTTCCTTTGCCACCATTTATTTAAATAAATAAATAAATCACCCCCCCCTCCCCCGGTTTGCAGCCGAGGTCCACGGATGCTCTCATCACGTTGGAGGCTGCGCCGGGATTTCCAAGATTGAGAGATGCAGACACAGCCCGCCCACGAAGAGGAGGAGGCGGCGGCGAGGGAGATTCAGATGCGCCGTGTGAGGGAGGCGAGAGGGTTGCTCTGTGTAGTCTCTATAAGCCTTGAGAGGCTTCGGCGCTATGAAGAATCACCTCACAGAAGAGAGGAACCCCTCGACGTTGGAAAGATGTCCTTTCTCGGTGAGTAACCCCAGCCACATGCTCGCACACTTTATCCTCGTGCAGTCTTTTGAGAACCACTAGCCCCCGAGACCAGCTTTCTCTGCCAAAGTTCCTTTCTCCGTGACCTGTTTTCATATTTACCTTACTTTAGCATGCAGTAAACAGTCCCTGGCGTTTTACTTTCTCTTTAGCTGGTGTGCATGCAGACATGCTGCACTTCACTCGCCAAGTACCCAGACGTGCAGCGAGCAGGGACGTAGCTTCAAGTGGGTTAATAAAGGTCTTTTTTTTTTAAATGGTTGGGTGAAGGAGCCTTCAGTGGGATATGATAAGGTGTCCGTCCAATTTTAACTGTAACCTAGTCCTCGATACTTGCCCTCCTTGAAGTGTGCCCTTTGTGTCTAGGTGACTGTCTTACCTGCCGTGTCTTGTTTAGTTTGGATATAGGAACGAAGCTGCATTAATTTTCTCACTGTGTCATCGAAGAGTCCCGCCCTATTGCTCTTATTGTCTGATGTGATGCATTTATTTTGAAATGCCACATAATTATTTGGCATGGAGCCTCCTCGTGCACATCTTCTTTCCATTTTACTTTATGACCTTCCTCCATGTAAGTACAATGTCTTGTCCTTTAAGCAGGCTCGTTTGGCGCTATGCATGGGCAGTGTGGGGAGCTGCCCAGGGCTTCGCACTCAGCCAGAGCCAGACAGGGAACCGAAACCGACCCTGGCAAAGAGCTGACCTGCCCCATGGGGTGGGGAGGCTAGCGGGAAAGGTTTGTGTTGCTTTTTGGCGATTTTGTGAAGGGGGCGATATTGCAGCTATGCTGCAAAACCATCCCCTGGGAACAACAAGCATTTGCAACGCAATAGGTCTCTCATTTACGCAAGTTTAAGCAATTGGCATTGTAAATGACAATGCATGTTATTTATATTAAAAAAACAAAACATAAATAAAAGGCATTGTCACAATGCCAATAGCTCAAACTCGTGTATTTGCGAGACCTATTGCATTGCAAATGCTTGTTTTAATTAGTTACCCTATTTGTTTTCAGGTAAGTTGTCAAACCAAATCTAGGGATTGCTTCTCTTCATAAAAGCTTGGCTTAAGTGAGTAGTCACATCTATCTGCTAGGTAGGCCTCAGCTCACTTATAAAAGAGACACACAATTACCAAAATAACTTTCAGACCACTACATTTGGACATCTCTGTGAAATCTATTTGTAATCTTTTGACATGACCTTCTGATTTTCCCAAGTGACTCATGGTCACTGTGGTTTTTCTACCTATTTTCACCTTTTGACATGTGATACACCTTTAGCGTAATGACATCACATTTTTTCTAAAATGAGGATTGAACCAATACCTCATGAATAATAAGAATATACCATCACACCCACGTGTGTAGGTCCCGTTTGGTAATGCTACTCTATGATAATTTGATAACCAGGTATCACTTTTGACTTTTGTGCATCCTGCTTTTTCCCATCTTTTCTTTTCTTCCTCTGTCACTTCATTTTCCAGTTCCCCCAACTCCTCGAGAGACTGAACTGACATTGGCAAGTAATTATTTGTCTTTTCCACTTCAGGGTTAGAATTTTTATTTGGTTCCAATGTACCAGGCACAACTGCACAGTATTTTGCAACTTCACCTCCAAAACGGTTGCCTAATGTAATAATATTATCTCCACTTTTATGTGCAGCAAATTTCACCACAACAATTTGTTTTGGAAACTGCAAAGCTGTTAAAATATACAAAATTAATGCCCCATTTTGAATAGGAGTGCCAGCCAATGTAAAGACATCTTTGTGACCACATATGGCCAAAAATATGGACCGCACCAAAACCATATTGACCATAAAACTGTATAGATTGTAACACTCAATCCATTGGCCACGCAGCATACTCTTGTAATTGTGCTCAATTCTTCTCCTTGGGCTACAATGTGTGTTATTGTGCAGGTTGCATATGATGCCCCTCAGGATCCATGATATCTCTCAGACCAGAACCAACCACAAATAGAGGAAAAAGCCAATGTGGGTATCTGTTCTTGGCTTATTACATAATTCTTTCACATTAATGCAATCATGATCATTGTCATCTTTCTCTATTTCAGATGAGAAAGCAAAAGACGCACAGATGATGGACGGAATGCAGAGCAAATCAAATATTTACCCCAGTCAAGAGATCTGGGTTAAATCCATTGTTCTTTTGCTCATCATGCCACCCCAGTTTAGACCCCGCCATATGCAAATCAGTCTTGACCCTGTTCCACGTGGGAACACTTCAGCCCGAACTGCCAAGCCAGGTCCTCCCTGGACCGGAAACAAGCATCCTAGGACTGGTTTCGGGACAATACCTATCTTGAATCCAGTGACACAGTGAGCCCGGGACCCACGTCTGGGCATACCCGGAACACTTAGGGCGAGAAAGCAAAAGACACACAGATGATGAAGGGAATGCAGAGCATATCAAACATTCACCCCAGTCAAGAGATCTGGGTTAAATCACTTTTTTTGGTAATATAGCAATTTGGTTGGAGATATCTTGTCTCCATTTTTAGCAAAGCGATTTAGTAAAGTAATTGTAATTGCAGCAAAAACAAAAGAGGGCTGTAAAGCCCTCTTTTGTTTTTGCTGAAAATAAAATGTCTATATATTGGACTGATATTGAATCACAAGGCAAATTTAAATTCTTTAAATTTTTTCTTAGGATTTGTGAAAAGATTGATGGACCCTGTATACCTAATTGAGACCTCTATTTTTAGGTTTCGACCTGGCCGTAGCACCTGCGAAGCAGGTGCTCCGCCCAGGGCGAAATCTAATGTTAGAGACAGTATGGGGCTTCGTCCCGCCTCTGTCTGCCATTGGCTAGCTCTATAAATGGAGGCTAGCCATTGGGAGAGAGTGGCTGTCAATCATTCTTTCCCCGTCGGAACGCGATTCAGGGGGCGTTTCCGTGTGTTTTTTTAAGTCCCGCCCCTTTTTTCTTCATGCATACCCTCCCTCTCGTTTTTATTCTATGCACTGCAGTGCATAAGTTGTAAAAACTACACACAGCCCCAAATGCTCCTCTTAATGCTTATATGTGTTTATTTTACTTGAGGGATTATTAAAACCTAGACTGAGCCAAATAACGTTATACGTTTTTCTTGCCTCTGCCATACTACAAGGCTCCTTATTGGCCAATTGAAATCTGTCTCTACCCCTCGGCGTCCCCCATTGCTTACATCGGCGGCAGGAGACTGGCCCAGTGACGTGTGCCCCGCTGCTAGGGCTGGGCTTTCCGGCGGCTGTAGTAGCGAAGGAGGCGGCGGCTGGCTGGGTGCGAGCCCGGCACCAGGTACACATGGGACTGGCAACATTTATGCGCCCTTGTAGAGGGCACCATGTTGTGGGTGCTAGAGGTGGGCTGATATAAAACCGGAGCGGGCCCCAGGGAGGGGGCGCGGTGCATCGCTGGCTCGTCTTCTTGTCCGTGATTTCACAGGGTCGCAGGGAAGGGTTGCTGTGTGCACGTCTCTTCTGTTTGGGAGCTTATGTTCAGCTTAAATATTCCATCAGACAACCCAAGGTCCGCAGCACTAAGGTTGCATTCGTTTGTGTATATTTATATTAGTATTTTATGTGTTATCCCGCCCCCTCCCGCTGTTTGTGTGCCCGTTCCCGCCCCCCCCGCTGTCTGTGTGGCCGTTCCCGCCCCCTCCCGCTGTCTGTGTGCCCATTCCCACCCCCCTCCCGCTGTCTGTGTGCCCGTTCCCGCCCCCCTCCCGCTGTTGATTGAGTGTTGCTCACGCCGTATTTGGTTGCGGCCTGCTATTATTTCATCCAGGGTGCTTGTTTTTAAAGTGTGACCAATACAGATAAACCCTGTCACCTGTAATGCAGGCGGAGCCGTTTAATGAGTCAGAGATTTTTATTTATGTGCAATATTTGGTAACAAGCAAGCGCATCTGTTGAATAACGAGATGCGGTGTTTTATTTGGAAGCAATGTGATACCGATGTTGTCAATCAAATGTTTCGTTAGGCTGTACTAAACTGGGGTTGTAGATCGCTATTGTTTGGTTATTGTCACTTTACTACTCTAAAAAGAATTTACAATATGGTGCTACTGTGTTGAGCATGTCTGTGGCTTGAATGGGCAGCAAAGCACACCTGTAAAGACACACTGTAGATAGGGCAATGGTTTAAGTATGACATCGCTTTAAATTCTTGCTTTTGTAAGGGAGCCCGTCATGAAAGCTCCCGTACAACCTTTTCTTTCACCCATATGCAAACTAGTTTATTTTTTTAACCTCTATTTGCAGCTTGTCGGTCAGGTGTTTTCAACTGTTTGCTTCTAGAAAGTCTTTTTTAGCCAACAAATGTCTTTAGTGTGCCACACAATACAGACGTTTCTGCTTTCCTTAAGTATTGAGCAGCTCCGAGTTGTCATTGTGCACGTCCCATCAGCTCCATTCGGTCCTTTTGGACACTTTAAATTATTTGCAGAGGCCGAGAGCTGTTAGACCCGCAGCTGGGCCGCCGCTGTGAGAAGACATTTGCATGACAATGTGGGCGGCCCCATCTGTGCCTGGCCTTCTGCTCTGCTACGCGGATGCCCCACAGACTGTGAGTTGGGGGAGGCACGCTTTGGGACATTGTCTTCCCTTGAGAGAGCACAAGTCTTTTGTGGACCCCACAAAGAGACATCCCTACCTTACCTTCTGTGTGGCAAGTGGCCTGGGGTTGATCGGCAGGCGATGTGCAACGAGGCCCATTGGAATGCACACTTTGTCTTCAAGCTAGGCTTTGTCTGGGGAGTTTATTAAAAGTTTAAACTTGTGGACTTTCATCTTTACCAGCCAAGGAGGTAGCACAAGTAAAGTTTGTGCTTACTGATCATCAGATGTGTTAAAAGGTAGATTACTGAAATTCAGTATGCAGAAGAGCCCATCATGTTTTGCCTCTTTTCTTGTGTTACACATCACAACGGATGTAAATGAGGGATGGTTTCGCAGCAGTCTTGGACCTACGGACTCTTGACATGAGGACAGCCATTTGCTTTAAGAATGCAATGCACATGCTGTAAAGGCTAGGCTTATGAAATGCTGAAGGAATGGTGTCGCTTGTAATAGGTGCCCAGGATCCGAAAGCGCTTAAAGGCATTCAGATGATGGGAATGTACTGTTGTTATATTGTTATAAAAAATTTCTACAGCGCGCGTACACCGGATGGTTTCATGGCGCTAACTCTAAAGTCTGTCGGACCATAGTATAAAGTTACTCATGAGCCTGCCCAAACAGCCATGTCTTTAGCATTTTACTGAAGGTCAGAATGTTGTTACAAGACCGAATCTCCAGTGGAAAGTAGTTCCACAATTTGGGGGCCAAGGAGGCAAACGTGCGTCCACCCTGGCGTTGTAACTTGAAGGCAGGGGAAGTTAACGGCTGTTGGTTGGCTGAGCGCAGGTTGCGGGAGGGGGTGTACCTAGATAATAGGCAATTAAGGAATTTAGGGCTCCGGCAGTATAGAGAATTGAAAATTAAGCAGCCCATCTTGAAGGCTGTTCGTTGGGAAATGGGGAGCCAGTGGAGTTTTTGTAGTAAGGGTCTGGCAGATTGCCATCTTGGTTGCTGGTGAATCAGTCTCGCTGCTTGCTTATGTACTACAGTACATTTGCCTGTTTGGACCCAAAAGAGTCATGGTCCAGAACATCTGCTTTTTTGTCGTGCCCTGTCTTTCCATCTCTTACTACCGATCTGCTTTCCCCCTAATCAAACTGCTTCCTTCTACAGGTGTTCTTAGTTTGACCACAGTGTTTTACCAACATTCCTAGTGTACCTCAGCAGACTGACGTTTATTTTAGTAATAGATCTGTTTTGGTTATTTGTTCATTTGTATAGCAGAGCTTTTGTATGAGGGTTCTTTACAACTGCAACATAGGATAAACCTTTGGGATTACATTAACAACAATTCAAAATAACAAACATTTTTAACAGAGCTAAGACTTATAAAAGTAGTTTCTAGAAACAGTACGATGTTTAGTCTTACGCATTGTCTGGACATTTGAGATGCTTATGGAAGGTAGAGCTTGGTTGGAGTCAGTGTCTTGAGGTTAGGATGTAGTGAGTACCAGGCTGCAGTGGCTTCCCTATATAAGGATTTGTTTCTGGTTTGTAACTTCTGAATTTGTGGTTTGGAAGAAAAGTGTTTTTTAAAAATGTGTTTACACTGCACCTCAACACCTTTGTTTGCACCTCACCAGTTCTGTGTGTGTGCCTGTGGGTGCAAATGCAATAGGTCTCACATTTGCGAGAGATTAAGCTATTGGCATTGTAAATGGCAATGCCATTTATTTATCTGTTTTCAAAACCAACACATAAATACAAAATTTTTCATTTACAATGCCTATAGCTCCAACTTTTACAAAGGCGAAACCGTTGCATTGTAAATGCTTGTTTGATTTCTAGTGCCTCTCCCTGAAGAAGGGTGTTTTCCACCCGAAATGCATAGGAGGATGAGTAGTAATGACGTTCATGGAAAAACATGTCAAAGAATGTAATTTGACTAAAAGTGATTTAACGTACAAATACAAATGAACTGAATAAAACGTTTTCTGAAACATTTAAATTACGTTTATAATTGAAATCCTTTCTCAAAAGGTCAAGAGTGTGTGCCTCAGAGGGATGTCGTCCGTGTTCCATTGACGACACGTGCTGTTCTATACCCTTACCTCACACATGTGAGAATGGTTTTCCCTAACCTTGCGCTTATGGCGATGGTGTGACCTTACCTCAGCCGTGTGGTGATGGTATAGTGTAGGAAGGTAGGATACTTCTCCATGGTTACCCCCACTTTTTGCCTGATGTTATTCTGTATGTGACTATTCTGACTCGGATCCTGCTAATCAGGACCACAGTCATTGTTGTTTCTCCCCTAAATTGGTTATGGTGAGTACTTAGAAGCATCCCAGGTTGGCTACTGGTGTACTCTTATAAGTCCCTAGTATATGGTACTGAGGTACCCAGGGCATAGATACAACAGGGGTCCCCCAGGGGCTGAAGCATGTATTAGGTCACTCATGGGAGACCACTCAAACTATTACTACATGCCTGCCATTGCGGCCTATGTAAGCTGGTGCTAGCACAACTTACAGTGTGATGATGGTGTACCCATACCTGAGCCATGTGACAATGGCCTAACCTTACCTATGGTGTACCCTTACTTCAGCCCTGTCGAAATAGGGTAACCTTACCTCAGTAGTGTGGCAATTAGGTACCCTTACCTCATCTGTGAAATAATGGTGTACCGTTACCTCTGTTGTGTGACAGTGGTGTACCCTTATCTCACCGGTGTGACAATGGTGTTCCCTTACCTCAACCATGTGATTATGGTATGCCCTTGCTTCAGCCTTGTGATGATGGTGTACCCTTACCTCACCCGTGTGACGATGCTGTACCCTAACCTCATCCATGTGATTATGGTGTACCATTACCTCAGCCATGTAACAATGGTATACCCTTATGTCAGCCGTGTGACAATAGTTTACCCTTATCTCAGATGTGTGACAATGGTGTACACTTATCTCAGCAGTGTGATGATGATGTACCCTTATGCCAGCCGTCTGACAATAGTAAAGCTTTCCTTAGCTGTGTGTAGATGATGTACCTTTACCTCAGCCATTTAGCAATGGCATACCCTTATGTCAGCCGTGTGACAATAGTTTACCCTTATCTCAGATGTGTGACAATGGTATACACTTATCTCAGCAGTGTGATGATGATGTACCCTTATGCCAGCCATCTGACAATAGTAAAGCATTTCCTTAGCTGTCTGAAGATGATGTACCTTTACCTCAGGCATTTAGCAATGGCATACCATTGCCTCATCCATGTGACAATGGCGTACCATTACCTCATCATGTGACAATGGCGTACCATTACCTCAGAATAAATGTGGTTGTGCACACCTCTCTGCGAACCTGTATTCCAATAAATAAAACAAACTAAACTAGTATTCGTGCACACCAGAGAGGTAGCCTGCCCTTTGAATTACACAATATTTGTGAGTGACTCTTCACTCAATATCTGGTTGCACTGCGTACATTTGACAAATCACATTATCACGGTCATACGAAAACATACACAATGGGTCACCATTTTTATACAATTGTTGAGTTGCTCTTCTTTGCATGTCCTTAAACATTTATTTAACCAATCAATCAAAATTGAAATTAAACAGTTGCAGATTCTTTTAGCAATCTGTTACCCTTACCTCAGCCATGTGACTATGGTGTACCCTTAACTCAACTGTGTGCAATGGAATACCCTTATGTCAGCCGTGTGACAATGATGTTCCCTTACCTCAGCTGTGTGATGATGGTGTACCCTTAACTCAGCTGTGTGATGATTGTGTACCCTTAACTCAGCTGTGTGATGATTGTGTACCCTTAACTCAGCTGTGCAGTGCTCACTCCTGTCTCCCAGTACATTTTCTTCCCTGCCTCTCTCAGCCCACAGAGCATCCAAAGAATCAGAGGGAGAGGAGAGCGGCAGAGGCAGATATTAAAGGGAAAGGAAGATGGGGATGATTTATGAAGTAGAACATGAAGGAAGGGTAAGAGATGAACCTTGAGAGGAAGGGAGGTAGGCATTAATCCCTGAAAAGAAATACTGAGGAAGGACTAGAGGTAGATCTTGAGGACAAAGGGAGAGAGGGGTTAATCCCAGAAAGGAAACACTTAGGAAGAGCTAGCTGCAAACCCTGAAGATGAAGGGGGAGGGAGGTTACTTCCAGAAAGGAAACACTGAAGAAAAGCTAGAAACAGAGCCTTAAGATGAATGGATGAGGGGTTTAATCCCATAAAGGAAACACCAAGGAAGGACTAGAGGCAGACTCAGAAGATGAAGGGAGAGGGGGGTTAACCCCAGAAGGGAAACACTGAGGAAGGACTACAGCCTGACCCTGAAGATGAAGGGAGATTGAGCTAATCCCAGAAAGGAAACACTGAGGAACACCTGGGAAACATTGATGAACTGAAGCCACAGATGGAGATATCTTGGCACGAGTCTCTATGCACACTTACACAATGATGAATACCGTTAGCACGCTAATCATAATGCCAACGATATATCCAACTGAGAGACCAGGACTGCTATTATGTACTGGACTGCCAATATGTGGAGAACGGGGTTTTTCTGAAAAACAAAGAGAGAGGGAAGGGTCAGAAAGTCATATATTGCTATGTTTTAACATATTCTTGTGTCAGGGAGCTCTGTACAAGCTATCATTCAGTGTACGGTGTCTTCACAACTCATGTGCAACAACTACTCTGTTAATTCTGCCCCCTTTATCAACACTTACTGCTACATAACCATTAACGTGATGCACTGAGAGTGTAGGGGATGTAAAATGTGGCGTTCTTTATGAGTGAAGAACAAAGACTGCATGCTTTCCCTTGTGTACTGGTGCTAGTTGATGTTCTGAGCCCTGAGGTGCTCCACATTGGTGGAAGCACAAAAACTGCATACTCTCCCTTGTATACTGGTGAGAGTGTATGTATGACTCAAGCCCTGTGGTGCATCACATGGGTGGGAGAATAAAGATTGTATACTCTCCCTTGTATACTGGTGAGAGTGTATGCGATAAGCACTGGGATGCCTGGGAGTACACAGAGTTTATACTCTTTCCTTGTATACTTGTGAGAGTGTATGCGATGAGCACTGTGGTGATCCAAATGCGTGGGAGTACAAAGACTTGCATACTCTGTCTTTGTATACTGGTGAGAGTGTTTGCTCTGAGCCCTGTGGTACTCATATATTAAGTGAGCCATAATCCCAAGAGTCACCTTATGTCCTTGTTGGAAACAGACAAGAGAACTGAACCTTAAATGAGTGACAATAAAGCCTCATCAGAGCCTTGCACTTTCACACCTCTTGCTACCTGCCCCAAACTAATGCATATATTGAGAGCCGGAGTGTAGGAGAGTAGGGTCTGCTATCCTATGGTCACCCCAAATTTTTGCTTTTTGCTTCACTGGTTTCTGACTTAATGTGGCTGTGGGCCTGCTAATCAGACCCACAGCCTGCTGTTCTCTCTCTAAATTGATGCCAATGCACTCTAGGTGCATTACGAATTGGAACTGGTTCACCTTATGAGCCCCTGTAATAGTGCACCCTAGGTGCCCAGGGCATAGGTGTATCCAAGGCCTACCAGGGGCTGCAGCACGTATTGTGCCACCCCTGGCCTGGCCTCCATCTTTGACACAACTGGCTGAACACTCAGCTGGGGTAAGTCGGTGTAACCACCTCTTACTTAGGTACAGTATGCCTGTGCCTAACCCTAAACTGGACACATATGTTCCTATCAGCCACTCCTATGGAAGGCCTCATCAATCCTGGAGGCAGAGTGCTTGGAAATATGTGAGATGGTGCTCTAGCATGAGCTGAGCCTGTCTGCAGCTGTCGGGAACCACTCCCTAAGCTGTTCCGGGATATTGCCATACCATATACTCTTAAGTGCATTATAATCCTCGCGGTTAAATGCTATCTTTGGTTTGGCTTTATCAAAACATGTCGAGTAAGGTGTCATACGAATTGGAATACTATCCCCTCGCCAGTTCTGGCGACGGGGATAGCATTCCACCCTTCTAGAGGGACACGACATGTGTGTAGCCTTAACCCCGGTTAAAGTTAAACAGAGCCTCAGCTCCACAAAATGGACGCTGCCACCACAGACACAAGTCTGGCCTCCTGCTGCTGACCGAAACTCGGCAGATGGTGGCCTGGACAAAGGGTTTCCTGCCTTGGGAGGTGCGAGCACCACCCCAGACAGGATTTTGTGTATTAGGTAGGACAGGGCTGAAAAGAATCAGACATGCCCGGGGCACACAAGGTGTCCCCGTGCATAGGCCAGTCCAAACCGGTTCTGGGGCCTTCCAGCCCCAGTCCTGGCGCGGAGCTGGACAAAGGAAAGGGGGTGTAACCACCCCCCTTCCTGGTTCCTCCCAGAGGAGGGACCTAGTAGGTGATCCACCCCCTAGATTGGAATAAGAGGGGGAGCAGTGCCATTGCACAGCAGATCATCCCGAAATCAACTTAAACTAAGAAGAAGACTGGACTTCGACATTCTGCTGCACAGAAGACTGAAGAAGAATCTCCCTTGTGGCCAAGGAGTGACCACCCTGTGAACACAGGTACCAACCAGCAACTCGACGTCTGCTTTGCCGCCGCCTCCCGCCGGAGCCCGAGCCCAGAGCCCGACAAGAACCAGATTCCCAGACCTCTCAGAGCCCGATCCACAGTCCCTGCAAAGAAGGGACCCGTGGAGGCACCGAGTGACGTGGGACCGGACCTCTTGAAAGACACCCGAAAAGCTGACTGCGCAGCCTCTGAGGCATCCTCGACGTTGTGCTTTGGGGATTGAGAACCCCCACCACCGAGCAGCCCTTGCACCGAAGATCAGCCCTCCAGCATCTCCACGATCTGCGTGGGGCCCTTTTGCATTGTGCCACTCGACGCGCCATCCCGGCCACTAGCCACGCGGCCAGCGGCCATCTTGGCGACGAACCCGAAGATTTAAACAGCAGGTCTGGTTGCTCCAGACCTACCCAAGCTCCTGTGAAAAGGAGCACCCGCTCTGACCTTGCTGGTCCGAGTGAACAGCATCTTTCAACTTCTGCGTGGCTTGCATTTGCCAAGGCCTGTTTGCTCCGATCAGGTCGCCGACACCGCCAACAGCGAGAAGCCTACGTGGGACAGCTCGTGACCGACTCCTGGACGTCCTCGACCCCGGGTATCCACGTGGCTGCAGAAAGAAGCTACCCGACAACGCCTGTTTGCACCCGACATCACCTGGTTCCACTCTGGTTCCACGGCAGTCACTGGCTAGTGACTTTGAACACTGTCCCCTCTGCTTTCAGGTCTTCACATCTACAGATCCACCCTTGGATCCACCGGAACTCTTCTCATCGAGCCGCCTGCAGCATCTCCTGCTCCAAGCACCATCGACCAGCGTGACGAAACCCGACACATCTTCGACCCTGTGCACCCGCTTCCTGTGGGTGAGGTAACTCAGCTCCGCCGGTGCTCCTGCACTGGTACACATCCCAAGGGCCTGTGTTTTAAGTTTCAGCTCCGTAGGTCACTCGGAAGGTTCCTAACTTTCTAACTTTGTGCTTTTTACGCACCATAGACTTTGTATTGAGAAGTGCGTGCACTTTGAACACTGCACCCGAGTCCCGTGGGCCTTTCCCGACTTAGTTAACTCCAGTCTCGAATAGCTCCAGCGATTCCCAAGGCCCTAGGCCTCTTCACTTTCCTCCTGGTATCTCTTATACCACTTATTTAGTATATGGTTTAGGTGGCCCCTAGGGCTCATCCATATTGTGCAACTTTTGTATATTTTAAACTGTCTTGTGATTTAACGCTTGTGCTTCTGTGCTCATAAAGAGTCCAGGGGATTTTATAGTTAATAAATCAATATATATTTTCAATATATATCTGTGTGGTGTCCCTTTCATTTGGTATTCAAGGGGGTTGTGTATGGTATAACAGCTGGCTTCACATGCCTTTCAGAGTTTAGCCTAAGACTGCTTTGTCCACGTTACCACTAGGATAACTGGTCTACAAGGTTGAATTACAACCATCATCATAAGGGTTGCTTGGCATGGTACAAAGTGATCACTAGAACTAGTGAGCATTATATACCAGGCCAACTTCTCACATTGGTGAGCAGCGGATTGGGATCTGAGCTTGCTGTTGTTTTACCATTACAATCTTTGAGATTATCATTTGAAAGATCATACAGGTACCTGCTAGGTACATATAAAACAAGACTAGTATACTTAAGTTCTACTGAACTTAGTTGTTGTAGAGCAAAGGGAGTAGCACACCCTAGCTACAACTACTAGATAGGTTTAGTAGGAAAACACCAGTGTAGGTAGATTGCAACACATCCACCCACACTAGAGCAATGTCTGGAACAGAGGGGTCCAGTGGACTTACTCCTGTTGAGAGTGACCCTCCAAGGGCACCATCCCAGTTTGCTATTTTTCCCTTTAAGGAATTAAGACAGCTTTGTGTCTTAAGGGGTCTGAAGACAGGGCCTACCCCTACTACAGACCACCTAAGAGAGCTCTTGGATCAGTCTGAGGCTCTAAAGACCTCTAAAGCAAACCCCACAGGGAATGCTGAAGGAGGCCATCCTTCAGAGGATGACACTGTAGACACCCCTACCCCTATCATCCTAGTAGATGAGGAAGCCTCCACCACTGGAGCTCCTCAGGTAGATGAAGAGGAAGAAGAAGAAGAGGAGGAGGAGGTGGAAAGCAGTGAGTCAGATGATGACAGAGATAGTCAGGTGCTGGTCAGTAGACTGAACCAGGCTAACTTAAGTCAACTTGGGAATGAATCAGGTAACAACCCATTCAGACCCCCAGGTGGACTTAACCAGGGCCATAGGAGGAGAAGGCATCACTCAGGTGAATCCAACACCTCCCATGTCTCTAGAGGCTCTCATGGTCACTCCAGAAAGGAGATGACTAGCCCTCAGAGAAGGGAACATGAGGCCAAGATGAGAGAGGCTGAGCTTAGGATCCAGAGGCAAGAGTTAGAGGTTGCCCTGGCTAAGGAGAAACTTGCTAGAGCAAGACAGCCTAGAGAGAGTGGGGTAATAGAACCCACTGGTGGCAGCAATATCCACAAGGATAAAGACAGGTCTTTTGATAATAGAAACCTGAGTAAGATTGTGCCCCCCTACAAAGCTGGGGATGACATCCATAAATGGATTACTGCAATGGAGAGAGCCTGCAGAGTACAGCAGATCCCTCAGGAGCAGTGGGCAGCAATCTTGTGGCTCTCCTTTGAAGGTAGAGGCCGAGACAGACTCCTCACAGTTAGTGATGGGGATTCTAGAAACTACCTGGTCCTGAAGAGTGCTCTGATTGATGGGTTAGGCTTAACCACTGAACAGTACAGGTTAATGTTCAGAGATACCCAGAAGACACAGACTCAGGACTGGTCTGAATTTGTTGAGTGTGCCACTAAGGCTCTGGAGGGATGGTTGCTGGGAAGCAAGGTTACAGACTATGAAGGATTGTACAATTTGCTGATGAGAGAACAAATTTTAAATAATTGTCAGAACCAGCAGTTGCATCAACATTTGGTTGACTCAGATTTGACCTCTCCCCAAGAATTGGGAAAGAGGGCAGATAAATGGGTAAGAACCAGAGTTAAGCAAAAGAACCAGAACCAGAACCAGGGTGGTGACCAGAAGAAAACAGACCAGAAGGGTGGGGAGCAGAAAGCTAAAGACCAGAAGTCTTCAACAGGGCCCCAAACTGAGACAGAGGGTGGGTCCCAAACTTCCAAGAAGAAGAAGAAAGAAGGTCAGAAGAAACCCTGGTGTAAAACTTGTAAGAACACCTCTCACTGGACAAGTGAGTGTAAAAAGGGTGGAGCCCCCAACACTGCAGCCCCTAAGGCACCTGCACCCACTAGTACAGTTAGCAGTGTTGGTCCTCAAGCCAAGGGTTTAGTGGGAATCACTTTGGGAACTGAAGGAGATTCTGACCTAGTCAGAACCCTTACACAGGCTGTTCTGGTTTGTGAAGGGGACATAGATTTGACCCCTGACATAAGTCCCAGTAACCTGGGCAAATACAGACAGACACCTTTGATTAACAACAAAGTGGCTCAAGCTTACAGGGACACATGTGCCAGTGTCACTATGGTGACACCTAACTTTGTGGACCCTGGACAATACATGCCAGGCGATGATTACCTGGTGACCAATGCCAGCAATGTCACTACTACACATAGTGTGGCACTTGTTAACTTTTCCTGGGGAGGGGTAACTGGCCTAAAGAAAGTTGTGGTTAGTGCTGATCTCCCAGTAGAATGTTTGTTGGGCAATGACCTGGAGAACTCTCTATGGTCAGAAGTTGAGTACAGGACTCATGCAGAGATGTTAGGGATATCATCACATGTCCTTGCTGTGACCAGGTCACAGGCCAAAAAGTGCCTCTCTGAACCTCAGGTCTTGGATCCTGGAACAATGGACCAAGTACCTCCCAAGAAGAAGAACAGGAGGGTTAAGGCTGTGCCTTCCCAACTGCCTACAAGTGAGGATCAGGCTTCACAGGAAACTGATCTAGAGACCCCTGAAGGAACTGTCCCTGAAGAACTTGAACCTGATCAGGTTGAGTTTCTGGGGACAGGGGGACCTTCTAGGGCAGACTTGGGGCAGGCTCAGTTAACCTGTCCTTCTCTTGAACCCCTCAGACAGCAGGCTGCTGCTGAGGCTGCTGGGAATGCTCAAGGTGCCCATAAAGTATATTGGGACGATGGACTCCTTTATTCAGAGGCTAGAGACCCCAAGCCTGGTGCTACCAGGAGGTTGGTTATACCTCTGCAATTTAGGGGCTTCCTACTCACCTTGGCCCATGATATTCCTTTAGCAGGACACCTAGGCCAGAACAAGACTTGGGACAGGCTTGTCCCTCACTTTCACTGGCCTCACATGTCTGAAGACACCAAGGAGTTTTGTCGCTCCTGTGAAACCTGCCAAGCCAGTGGTAAAGCAGGTGGAACAACAAAGGCCCCCCTGATACCACTACCTGTGGTGGGGGTTCCCTTTGAGAGAGTGGGGATTGATATTGTTGGTCCAATGGATCCCCCTACAGCATCTGGGCACAGATTCATACTGGTGGTAGTGGATCATGCCACCAGGTACCCAGAGGCAATTCCCCTTAGGACCACAACAGCTCCTGTTGTGGCCAGGGCCCTACTTGGAGTTTTCTCCAGAGTGGGGTTTCCTAAGGAGGTAATATCAGATAGAGGTACCAACTTCATGTCTGGATATTTGACAGCTATGTGGAAGGAATGTGGTGTAAACTACAAGTTCACCACTCCTTATCACCCACAATGCAATGGGCTTGTTGAGAGATTTAACAAGACCCTAAAGGGCATGATTAAAGGATTACCTGAAAAGCTCAGGCGAAGATGGGACATCCTTCTGCCCTGCCTTTTGTTCGCTTACAGAGAGGTCCCTCAAAAGGGGGTTGGCTTCAGCCCCTTTGAATTGTTGTTTGGGCACCCTGTAAGAGGACCCCTGTGTCTTGTAAAGGAAGGATGGGAGTTACCTCTCAAAAAGCCTAAACAGGACATAGTGGACTATGTACTTGGTCTCCGCTCCAGGATGGCAGAGTACATGGAAAAGGCATCCAAAAACCTTGAGGCTAGCCAAGAATTACAAAAAGCTTGGCATGACCAAAAGGCTGTCCTTGTTGAATTTCAGCCTGGACAGAAGGTATGGGTGTTGGAGCCAGTGGCCCCAGCAGCACTCCAAGACAAATGGTCTGGACCCCATACAATTCTGGAAAAGAAGGGAGAGGTTACCTACTTGGTGGACCTAGGAACTCCCAGGAGCCCCCACAGGGTGCTCCATGTGAACAGATTGAAGGCATATGTTAGCAGGGCAGACATGGGCTTGCTCATGGCTACAGATGAGGGACAGGAGGAAGAGAGTGACCCTCTCCCAGACCTGCTCACTCAGAACCCTGAGGATGGCTCAGTTGATGGTGTGGCCTTAGGTGGCAGCCTCACTGAACATCAGCAACATGACTGCAGACAAGTTCTACAGGCATACAGGCATATGTTCTCCTTGACCCCCAGTCAGACTAACTGGTGTACCCATGTGGTGGACACTGGTGACAGTCTTCCTGTAAAGAGCAAGATTTACAGGCAACCTGACCACGTCAGGGACTGTATAAAGACTGAGGTGCAAAAGATGCTGGAATTAGGTGTCATTGAGCCTTCAGAGAGCCCCTGGGCTAGCCCAGTGGTCCTGGTCCCCAAACCTCACACCAAAGATGGCAAGAGAGAGATGAGGTTCTGTGTGGATTACAGAGGACTCAATGCTGTCACCAGGACAGATGCACACCCTATTCCAAGGGCAGATGAGCTCATTGACAAGTTGGCTTCTGCCAAATATTTGAGCACATTTGACTTAACAGCTGGCTACTGGCAAATCAGGTTAGCTGAGGAGTCTAAAGCCAAGACAGCATTTTCTACCCCTAGTGGGCATTATCAGTTTGTGGTGATGCCCTTTGGTTTGAAAAATGCACCTGCCACCTTCCAAAGGTTGGTGAACCAAGTCCTCACTGGGTTGGATGACTTTTGTGCAGCTTATCTGGACGATATTGCTGTCTTTAGCTCCACCTGGGAGGATCACCTGATCCACCTGAAGGAAGTGCTTGAGGCTCTGCAGAAGGCAGGCCTCACTATCAAGGCAACAAAGTGCCAGATAGGGCAGAGCAAGGTTGTATACCTGGGCCACCTTGTAGGTGGAGGCCAAGTTCAACCACTGGAGAGTAAGATCCAGACCATCAAGGACTGGTCCCCTCCAACTACCCAGACTCAGGTCAGAGCTTTCTTGGGCCTGACTGGGTACTACAGGAAGTTTGTTAAGAACTATGGGTCCATTGTGACTCCTCTTAATGATCTGACATCCAAGAAGATGCCCAAAAAGGTTCAGTGGACAGAAATCTGTCAAAAGGCATTTGATGACCTGAAGAAGGCCATGTGCTCTGCACCTATCCTGAAGAGTCCTGACTACTCAAGAGAGTTCATTGTCCAAACAGATGCTTCTGAGTTGGGAGTGGGAGCAGTGCTTTCACAGCTTAATGTAGATGGCCAGGACCAGCCCATTGCTTTCATTAGCAGAAGGCTGACCCCCAGAGAGAAACGTTGGTCAGCTATAGAGAGGGAGGCCTTTGCTGTGGTGTGGGCCCTGAAGAAGTTGAGACCATACTTATTTGGCACTCACTTCAAGATTCAGACCGACCACAAGCCCCTCCTATGGCTTAATCAGATGAAGGGTGAAAACCCCAAACTACTCAGGTGGTCCATTTCCCTACAGGGGATGGACTTTACAGTGGAGCACCGCCCAGGGACTGACCATGGCAACGCAGATGGTCTCTCCAGGTACTTCCACTTAGAACATGAAGACACAACTGGTCAAGGTTAGTCTAATGTCCCTGCGTTTGGGGGGGGGTTATGTAGGAGAGTAGGGTCTGCTATCCTATGGTCACCCCAAATTTTTGCTTTTTGCTTCACTGGTTTCTGACTTAATGTGGCTGTGGGCCTGCTAATCAGACCCACAGCCTGCTGTTCTCTCTCTAAATTGATGCCAATGCACTCTAGGTGCATTACGAATTGGAACTGGTTCACCTTATGAGCCCCTGTAATAGTGCACCCTAGGTGCCCAGGGCATAGGTGTATCCAAGGCCTACCAGGGGCTGCAGCACGTATTGTGCCACCCCTGGCCTGGCCTCCATCTTTGACACAACTGGCTGAACACTCAGCTGGGGTAAGTCGGTGTAACCACCTCTTACTTAGGTACAGTATGCCTGTGCCTAACCCTAAACTGGACACATATGTTCCTATCAGCCACTCCTATGGAAGGCCTCATCAATCCTGGAGGCAGAGTGCTTGGAAATATGTGAGATGGTGCTCTAGCATGAGCTGAGCCTGTCTGCAGCTGTCGGGAACCACTCCCTAAGCTGTTCCGGGATATTGCCATACCATATACTCTTAAGTGCATTATAATCCTCGCGGTTAAATGCTATCTTTGGTTTGGCTTTATCAAAACATGTCGAGTAAGGTGTCATACGAATTGGAATACTATCCCCTCGCCAGTTCTGGCGACGGGGATAGCATTCCACCCTTCTAGAGGGACACGACATGTGTGTAGCCTTAACCCCGGTTAAAGTTAAACAGAGCCTCAGCTCCACAAAATGGACGCTGCCACCACAGACACAAGTCTGGCCTCCTGCTGCTGACCGAAACTCGGCAGATGGTGGCCTGGACAAAGGGTTTCCTGCCTTGGGAGGTGCGAGCACCACCCCAGACAGGATTTTGTGTATTAGGTAGGACAGGGCTGAAAAGAATCAGACATGCCCGGGGCACACAAGGTGTCCCCGTGCATAGGCCAGTCCAAACCGGTTCTGGGGCCTTCCAGCCCCAGTCCTGGCGCGGAGCTGGACAAAGGAAAGGGGGTGTAACCACCCCCCTTCCTGGTTCCTCCCAGAGGAGGGACCTAGTAGGTGATCCACCCCCTAGATTGGAATAAGAGGGGGAGCAGTGCCATTGCACAGCAGATCATCCCGAAATCAACTTAAACTAAGAAGAAGACTGGACTTCGACATTCTGCTGCACAGAAGACTGAAGAAGAATCTCCCTTGTGGCCAAGGAGTGACCACCCTGTGAACACAGGTACCAACCAGCAACTCGACGTCTGCTTTGCCGCCGCCTCCCGCCGGAGCCCGAGCCCAGAGCCCGACAAGAACCAGATTCCCAGACCTCTCAGAGCCCGATCCACAGTCCCTGCAAAGAAGGGACCCGTGGAGGCACCGAGTGACGTGGGACCGGACCTCTTGAAAGACACCCGAAAAGCTGACTGCGCAGCCTCTGAGGCATCCTCGACGTTGTGCTTTGGGGATTGAGAACCCCCACCACCGAGCAGCCCTTGCACCGAAGATCAGCCCTCCAGCATCTCCACGATCTGCGTGGGGCCCTTTTGCATTGTGCCACTCGACGCGCCATCCCGGCCACTAGCCACGCGGCCAGCGGCCATCTTGGCGACGAACCCGAAGATTTAAACAGCAGGTCTGGTTGCTCCAGACCTACCCAAGCTCCTGTGAAAAGGAGCACCCGCTCTGACCTTGCTGGTCCGAGTGAACAGCATCTTTCAACTTCTGCGTGGCTTGCATTTGCCAAGGCCTGTTTGCTCCGATCAGGTCGCCGACACCGCCAACAGCGAGAAGCCTACGTGGGACAGCTCGTGACCGACTCCTGGACGTCCTCGACCCCGGGTATCCACGTGGCTGCAGAAAGAAGCTACCCGACAACGCCTGTTTGCACCCGACATCACCTGGTTCCACTCTGGTTCCACGGCAGTCACTGGCTAGTGACTTTGAACACTGTCCCCTCTGCTTTCAGGTCTTCACATCTACAGATCCACCCTTGGATCCACCGGAACTCTTCTCATCGAGCCGCCTGCAGCATCTCCTGCTCCAAGCACCATCGACCAGCGTGACGAAACCCGACACATCTTCGACCCTGTGCACCCGCTTCCTGTGGGTGAGGTAACTCAGCTCCGCCGGTGCTCCTGCACTGGTACACATCCCAAGGGCCTGTGTTTTAAGTTTCAGCTCCGTAGGTCACTCGGAAGGTTCCTAACTTTCTAACTTTGTGCTTTTTACGCACCATAGACTTTGTATTGAGAAGTGCGTGCACTTTGAACACTGCACCCGAGTCCCGTGGGCCTTTCCCGACTTAGTTAACTCCAGTCTCGAATAGCTCCAGCGATTCCCAAGGCCCTAGGCCTCTTCACTTTCCTCCTGGTATCTCTTATACCACTTATTTAGTATATGGTTTAGGTGGCCCCTAGGGCTCATCCATATTGTGCAACTTTTGTATATTTTAAACTGTCTTGTGATTTAACGCTTGTGCTTCTGTGCTCATAAAGAGTCCAGGGGATTTTATAGTTAATAAATCAATATATATTTTCAATATATATCTGTGTGGTGTCCCTTTCATTTGGTATTCAAGGGGGTTGTGTATGGTATAACAGCTGGCTTCACATGCCTTTCAGAGTTTAGCCTAAGACTGCTTTGTCCACGTTACCACTAGGATAACTGGTCTACAAGGTTGAATTACAACCATCATCATAAGGGTTGCTTGGCATGGTACAAAGTGATCACTAGAACTAGTGAGCATTATATACCAGGCCAACTTCTCACACGGAGGGACCCCAGATCTCAAACACGCTGTCCAAGAGTGAACCCACCATTCACTGATGACAGCCCAGGTAAAGATGCTTTGCTATGTACTCTAACAGGTTGTCCTTGAAGAGTGACATAGGGGCATCAGTCCATTAATAGCACAAGCCGCACATTGGTGTTTGTAGCCAATCATTCTACAGGAGCATACTATGCCACCTTTGATCACAACTCTCTACTCAAGAATGTAAACACCTATACAGGGCAAGGCAAAGACTTAACTGAGGGTGATAATCATAGAATGTAGAGGTAATCATGAAAGAGTCTCTCTTGAATGATGGAAAAAGTTTAATCCATACAAAATAGAGTCCACTCTGCCATCGGGAGGGCTGGAAGCAACAGAACAGCGGTACCTTCAGACCTCTGGATGATGGCATACAATGGGACATTGGGTTCACAGTCATGTAATGTAATGGGTTCCTTTATAGCGCAGCTTTCACTCCATGGAGCATCTTGGCGCTTTGATAAGACATAGGCAGTGCAGGCTGGTCGCTCTGAAACAGCTGGAAGTAAGGCCAAGAAATTGAATCATATCAGACTTTTACATAGGGTGCCGGATTGGCTGTATCCATGTTTTGAGGTTTTTCCTAAAGACTGATTCCACCGAGATTTGGCGGAGGTGCAGGGGTAATTTATACCATGCCTTTGAGCCCAGGACCGCCAGTGCCTTCCCTCCTCTGGTTTTGAGTCTGAATTTAGGGATGGTGAGGAGATTCGCTTTAACAGATCTGATATTTCGTGAGGGGGTATAGTGTTTAAACATATTCTGAATAGAGCTAGGTCCTCTTCCATGGTAGGCCCTTTCCATGGTAGGCCCTAAAGGTGATTAAGAGTATTTTAAAGAGAACCCTTTTATGTATTGGTAGCCAGTGTAGGACGTCCATTGCAGCTGTGGTGGATGGCTTCCTGTTCCATCCCAACACCAGTCTACTGCTGCGTATTGTACTATTTGCAGTTTATGGCAGACCGTCCTATTTGTCCCTGCATAGAGACTGTTGCAGTAGTCTAAACGTGATTTAATAATTGCTACTGCAACCTTTTTCCGTGCTGGGAAAGGTATTAGGTCAAATCATTTTCTTAACCCCTTTATGATGCCGAAGCAAGTTCCAGCCACAGCTACTGCTTGTTGTATAAACACTAGGGCTGAATCAAAGCTCATCCCTAGGTTTCTGACTGATGTCACGGTGCTTGGGGGGGCAGTGGCGTCCTCCGGCCACCATAGGGTGGGACTGAACAAATTGTCTTTCCCATATGCCAGGATCTCAGTTTTCCCTGAATTACATTTCAGATGGTTTTCGCTCATCCATTGGAAGGTGGCTTTGAGGCAGTTTTTTAGGTTTCTTTCCGCCTCTCCGGTGTCGTCGTCCAGTACTAGGATGAGCTATGTATCATCCGCATACGAGATGGTATTTAGATTGAAGAATGATATAAGTATAATCAGGTGGGCCAAATATGCATTGAAGAGTGTCAGGCTCAAGCATGAGCCCTGCGGTACTCCTGAGCTAAGTCGTTTTTCTCCTGAACTGATGTGGCCTAAGGTGATTACTTGACTCCTATTTACTAAAAAACTTTTTATCCAGTCCAGTATATTTCCCGCTATCCCGGCAGCGGCTAGACGGTCCACCAAGATGGGATGTGAGACCGTATTGAAGGCCGCAGACAGATCGAGGAGGACCAGGATAGCCTTCTTTCCCTGATCCATTGCTGCTCGGAGGGTTTCGGAGGTGAAAATGAGAGCTGACTCCGTCGAGTGTTGACTCCTAAAGCCTGCTTGGCTTGGGTGCCAGATGTTATTGGCCTCCAGAAAAGCTGTGAGTTGTTTGTTCACGGCTTTTTCTGTTAGTTTGCAGAGGGCCGGTAGCAGGAAGATAAGTCGTAGATTTGCCAATGTTGTTGGATCAGGTAGCTGTTTTTTCTGTAGTGGTTTTACCGCTACTAATTTCCATTCCACCGGAACTATACCAGAAAATAATGAGGAGTTCATGATACTGTTTATGGTGGGATTTACAATATCCACCAGTGTGTGAAGGACCAGAGGCAGGCAGGGGTCAAAAGGGGACCCTGATTTAATTGCCAAAATTCCTGTCCGAGATTCTTCTAGACTAATGGGCTCGAAACTGACATGCAGGCCGTAGTGATATCAGTTCTACTCTTCCCTACTTCTCTATGTTCCAATGGAGGGGGAAAGACTTTGGTGAGGTTGTGAATTTTTTCCTCAAAGAAGGCTGCTATTGTGTTGCATAGACTTTGAGAGGGAGGGATTTCTTTCTGCATAGTTTTAGGATTCATAAAGGTACTCACTATCTTAAAAATCTCTTTCTGTTTGTTATTGCTCTTATTTATGGCTTCAGTAAAGTGTTCCTTTTTTGCAGATTTTATCATACTATGATAGTGTTGGCGCGCGGCTTTGTAGTTGTCTTCATCATTTTCACCATAGATTTGACGCCATTTTTGTTCGAGGGTCCTTACTTTTATTCGCTCTTCTTTCAGCATCAGAGAGAACCATGTAGCTGATGGCCTTCTCTTCTGAGAGGGTTTTCTAATGTCTGGCCTAAGGTCAGCGTGGGTGTTTTCTGAGCTGAGTGTATTTATCCATTCCCTAAAAAGCTGGCTATCTCTGGTTGGGTCTTCGGTTAAGTTAGGTCTGTTTTTTTGCGGCTGTAGCGAAAACATCTGGCTTTTTTATAATGTTTTTCCAACATGGGTCTCCACCCATGTCTTATCTCCGTATCTATATTTTTGTTATTCTACCGGTCATAAGTTAGAGAGACCGGCGCAGGTGAGGGACTTACGGAGGATAACACCTTTGGGACTGCATTATGGAGAAGACGGCTGGCCCGTCCTAGGGTGGGCCTGCCCATGCCCTCAACAGTCCTGTGACCGATGAGGGACAGGGGAGGCTGAAGAGGGCACTCAGGCCCAGTGAAGAGGAGAGTTCATGGAAGATGGCTTAGCCTGTGCCTCTGTTTAGGGATTGCCCACTACTTCTCAGTTGAAAGCAGCCCGGAGCCTATCGATAGCAAATTACTCAGAATCAGCCTAGCCCTGGCCTGTTGTGTGGGACAGCTTTGACCAACCCACTGGTGGTAAGGAGTGACCCTGGTTGCCGAGACTAGCACTTGGAGGGGACTCAGGCAGGGAGACTTGAAGGGCCCGAGTCCGCTTTCCTGATCCGCTCACAATATGTTCCTCACTCAAGGGGGTCGTGTTCATTTTGTCCCTAATTCATCGAGCTCGTGAGAAAATACTGAGGGTTCCGCTGACTCGTCCCTTTGACAGTAGGTACCATAACCATCCGTGGCAACCGACTGGCACAAACCATAATGTCAGTCAAAACTAAAAGAAACACTCAGTGCGCATCCTTCTTATGAAGGCCACTGGGGATCCACAAGGTGGAGAGGGTGCTGATGGGGTGGTGACCCACACATTCTTGGAGTTCCTATTCGCCTTGCAGTGAGAAGATATCCTGGCCATAAAAACTGACCTATAAGCAGACCTGAGGGAGGTGCGGAGAGATATTGATGCGGTAGGCGAGAGAGTGGCGGCATCCACGATGGCGGCATCCACGATGTCTAGAGATGAAGAAATCGCCGCTCTCCATCAAAAGGTCATCCAGCTGCAAGATCAACAGCTTGAACTGAGGTTCCGTGACGATTTGAACCCGTGTTTTCAAGTTTGTCGGAAATACATAATATTAGTATCAGCGAACCGCAAATGATCCATTTAGCATATCCTGGTGTTTTCGCTACGATACGAGTAAGAGCACTCCTGTTATGAACACATTTCTGATCTACCCACGGCATCCATCTTAGATCATGGCCGCCATTTTGTGTTTCCTTGCCCTCACATATGCAATAGCCTCTGATCACTTCATTCAATCCACTTTGATTAAGGACACGTAGTCTTAGCCGGAGATTCACCTCTTACATGACACGTACACCTTAAACCAGATCACGCTGAAGCTGCATGACTCGACAAAGGCTGCCTCCTCTGCCCGAGGCCAGCCCACCTGAACTGGTTCTCGTGTCCATTGTCCTGATCATGATTAGGCGGCCGAAGCCGGTAGCCTTGCCCATTTACAACCCCCAAACATCTCTTATCCCGCTTTCCTATCTTCTGCACCTGGCTCTGCTCCTTTCCCTCTGGGCCTTTATTAGGGGGAGGTAACGAACTTTACGATGAGGCGGTCCGGCTCTTGAATGCAATATTGACAAGGGATTGTGATGGACTAGTGGGAACCCCTCTTCGTGATGTTTGGCATCAGATATTATCGACAGTTCCTGTGTAACGCCAAATATTTATTGTTTAAGACACAAAGGTTTGGGAATGTACTGACATGTGAAATATTTGCCTGAAGCACAATTTTTGGTATATAAGGAGCAACCCTCAATGTACAAATCGAACAGTCTCCTAGATTCTGCCCGTGTGTAGATTCTGTGATTTCTGTGTCCCTGCAGTAATAAACCTTTGGTCTTTGACGCCACCATCGAGAAGCCCGTGTTTCTGTTCATTTGCGCACCAAGGCAGGTGGAACTCCGGGGTCTTTGGGTGTTGTTCCCTGACACCTCTGGACGGAACCAAAAAGTCCAAAACTCCAATTGGCGCCCAACGCGGGGCGACGTCATTCGGTACCGGTCCAAAAGCCTGAAGAGTTCGAGAAGCTTCGTGTGAAGATTCCTGAGGGAGGCGCCCCACTTCATCGATCCCGGCATATCGCAAAAGTGGCCCTGAAGTTCTCTTCCACGAGGATTCCCGTTCAGGACGGCTGCAGTGGGCCGTTGCCTTGACCGTCGCCCTGTCTTGGACCCGAGGTGCAGCCTTAGTACAGCGAAACGTGACGGGTTTCTCCTTGGTGACGTCTTCAGTGCCTCAGTTAAGTATTTAGTGATAGCTAGCTGGTTACTTTGTGAGGATTGTTAAAAATCCTTGATCGGTTCTTGGTTTGGTTTGGTTTCGTAAGATTATCACTAGTTGTTCTGGTTACGATAATCTATTTGGTTCAGTTTTGGTATCGATACATTAGTTTGGTTTTGGTAGGCCTAAGTTCTTGGTTCAAGTGCACATATCTGTTTCGTGTTTTGTTTGTTTCGTGTTCCAGACTGAAAATGGTAAGTCGGAAAATGTTGTCTTGTTTCGGTTGCAACCATGACTCACGATTGGAGGATTCCTGTCTGGTTCCTCCGATTGGGACTCCCCTTTATGACCTATATTGCAAATTTGGAGTGGGTCCTATATCCTATAACGAGGTGTGGGTCCGTTATTGTAAGAAGGATGGTGTCCTTAGTTGGCCACTACATGGTAGTTTTGAACCCGAGATCCTTGATAATTTAGAAGCGAAATTGTTTAGTAAGAAAGCCCGGCCGGCAATGTTTGATTCTTTCCGTTATTGGCGAAAAGAATCTAAACAGAGAGAAATGAAAAGGTTGAAGAAAGAACAAAAAGAGCAAGAGGAGTTAACTCTAGAGCAAGCAACTAAACAACTGCAAGATAATGAGTGCGAAAAGGCTATAGACGTAGCAATTAGAGAGCATAATTTAGCGATTGACAAGTGCTACCCTGCCTTGCCATCGAAAACAGCTAAGATACTGGAGGATCCCGAAAACGATCCTCTGTTGTCTTATCTGTTACGTTCACCTCCACCGTACGCACAAGGTGCTGCGGCCCAACTTGTACCGAATGTTCAATTACCGGTTGCTGGACAACCTGGTGTTCTTGTTCCTCAGAATCTAGTTCCTGTACCTCCTGTGGTTAATGTGAATGTTCCTACGGCTCCTCCTCTTCCTGGGTTGCCGACTTCTATACCTGTATCTGTCTCGCTTACACCTACTACTTCACAAACTATTTTCATCGATACTCCTACTGCTTCGCAATCTGTTCCTACCTCTACTGTGTTCTCTACGTCTGCAAGTGTATTAACTCCACTTTCTGTACGTCGAAAAATAACTGATTCTGTTGCTAATATTCTGTCTCCTTTATATAAATCCTTAATTAAGACTCCTACTTCTGATTCAGTTCAGAGACGTAGTCAGCTACCAAGTACTGAAGAACGGGGAGTTTTAGATTCCACGGCTCTCAGATGGATTACGAAAGTTAGAAGATATAATACGAGAGATGTATTAGATACGTTTATGCAGTGGAAAGAACCAACGCAACGATACGTCTTTGATGAGATGTGCTCGTTGTTACGTGAGGAAATAGAGGAAGATGATGTTGAATCAGACTTGGAGGATTTAATTAAGGTGCAAAAAGAGTTTGCTGCAGGAATGATAGTGGGTGATAATATAAAAGAAGCGATGGAACTTATTTTGAGTTTTAGGAATGATCCATCTCTTCGTTCGCCGAGAGAATTAGAGAAAGGTAAAATGAAGCTAAGTCGCCAATATCCTATGAGGGAGGTTCCTCCGATTTGGCGCGAAGCTATTCAAGCTGATGCGGTTGCAGGTATTGCAGCTGCTCCAGCACAGTTCCAACGAGTGTGGATACACATTCCATGGAAGCGAGCAGAAGTACTAGCAGTGAAACAGGCCTTACCAGATCCGCGTAAGAATCCGGCCGGATATTACAAGGAATTGACACAGACAGTTGAAGCTTGTATAATGAATTTGGCAGACATTGACATGCTATTTGGCAATGTAGTTCCACAACCAGTGTGGGCTAAAATTCGTAGAGAGGATCATCAAGCAGCTTTAGGTGGTGATTGGGCAGCTATCACTGCAGCAGATGGTCAGCAAACGGGTGGTGCAAAACCCGAACCCCTAATTGCTAATCTTCCTGGTAGAATAATTGACTTAATGAAGACTCTGATGCCTGCGTTGCGTGTTAATTGGGATAAATTATCCGCATGCAAGCAAAAGAAAGACGAAAGTGTCTCCGACTTCTTCACGAGGTTCGAAGAGACTTTTGTAGACCATAGTGGTCAGGATATGAGTACTGAAGGAGGACAGAGGTTGTTTGTCGATAAATTTGTGCATAATTTGTTACCTGAATTATGCAATAAATTAAAGGATTCAGAGAGTGCGTGGGCTGTTTCCACCACTGCGCAAATACTTGCGACTGCGCAGTACTACGAAAATAGGGATAAGGAGGAAAAGGAGAAGTCGGAAAAGAAAACTAAAGATTTAAAGACTAAAGTTCTTTTACAGCAGGCGTATCCGCCTCGCACGAACCAGACTAATATGCAACAGAATTCGTATCAAAGGACAGATTATAGTTCAACCAGGCCTCAATATCAGTGGAATCAGTGTGCGTACTGTAAGAAAGAGGGTCACTACAAGAATGATTGTCCGATTCTAGCGCAAAATAATGCAGCAGCAGCTCAGAGAGGTCGTGGTGGTTTTGCGCAGAATTCTAGAGGTCGAGGGCGAGGTGCTATGCCTCCGCAAACGAATGATCGTCCCTCTAATCACTTTGATCAACGAAACGTACAGTCAGCTCAACAGAATAGATCTCAGCAATATCTTGTTGAGGATTATTGTGAAGTTGATGAGGGATTCCAGCAAAATGGGTACTAGGACAGCCATGGACAGAGAGAGGGAGTAGTATCAGTTCCAGTGGATCAGAGTGGGCCTTATGTCGCAGTAGCAACATCAGGTGTAGTCGAACCGTTTCTGTTGGATACTGGTGCCGCAAAAAGTTCTATAATTCATGCGAAACTCCCTGGCGCACCTTTGTCTGGCTCAACGAATGTTTCCGTAGGTTTTTCAGGCGCCCCTGTTTACAACCCGATATCTAATCCTTTGTCCATTTCTGTTGGACCATGCCAATTGAAAGCACCCTTGATTTTGACGACAGGTTGTAATGAAAACCTGCTTGGTTTAGATTTGTTAAAACGACTATATGCGACATTGTACTGTTCTCCGGATGGAGTACAGCTTACTTTGGGTAAAAGACTCACTTCTCCGATGTACTTGTCAATGGACGCACTCCCGCCAGAGCTGCGCTCACTCCCTAATTCTCTTTGGGCGACTGGTCCTAATGATGTAGGCCTTTTAGAAATACCACCGTATGTAGTAACTTTGAAAGCAAATGTAAAATTTCCCAGAATTCCCCAATATAAAATATCGAGTGAAGGAGAACGTGCACTTTTATTGATTGTGCAAGATTTGATTAAGAAAGGTGTGGTTGAAGAAACTAGAGGAAATGTTTGTAATAGTCCTGTATTGCCAATTCTGAAACGAACTGATCCTACGAAGCCTCCAGTATATAGGTTTGTCATAGACCTTAGAGAAGTTAATAAGATTGTGGTTCCGCAGTTTCCTGTGGTTCCAGACATTACTGCCTTGTTAACATTGATTCCTGCTACAGCCAATTGGTTCTCAGTCATCGACTTGAAGAATGCCTTTTTCAGCATTCCGATAGCCGAGGAAAGCAGGGATATTTTTGGCTTCTGTCTAGGAGGTCGAAGCTTCAGATTTAAACGCGCTCCACAAGGCTACTGTGAGAGTCCATCTATTTACAGTCAAGCATTAAAAAGTCAGCTAGATTCTTTTGTCCTTCCTCCAGGTTCTGCCCTAGTACAGTACGTAGATGATCTTTTAGTGGCTGCCGATGACAAGGAAACTTGCAAAGCAGCTACAGTATCGTTGTTACATCATTTGTCTGATTTGAATCACAAAGTATCACCTTCCAAGATGCAATACTGCTGCCAAGAAGTGACCTACCTAGGTCATCTCTTGTCAAAGGAGGGAAGGAAGTTGACCCCAGAAAGAATAAAAGCAATTACGCAAATGAGTGTTCCACGCACACAGAGAGAAGTACGTGCCTTTTTAGGTATTACCTCCTACTGTAGGCAGTGGATCCCAAATTTTTCTCTTTTAGCGAAACCATTGGTAGCTTTGACTAGGAAAAATGTTCCGAGTCCGGTGCCATGGTCTGATGAATGTCAAGAGAGTTTCACTGAATTACGAAAAGCCTTGTGTTCAGCTCCTGTATTGGGTACACCTGATTACAGTAAACCATTCACGCTCTACGTTCACGAGAGAGAAGGTTGCGCGTTGAGTGTCCTGACACAGAAGTTTGGTGATAAACAACGCCCTTGTGCGTATTTCTCATCAACATTAGATCCGGTAGCTAGAGCGTTGCCTAGTTGTTTGAGGGCTACAGCGGCAGCTGCGGCTTCCATTCGGCAATCTGCTGGTTTGGTGATGAACAACATGCTAGTGGTCATGGTTCCTCATGCAGTGGATACACTCATGAACCGAACGAAGACACAACACCTTACCAGTGCGAGATTATCTGGTTACGAACTGACACTACTAGCGAGTCATATTCAGATCAAAAGATGTAATGTATTGAATCCAGCAACACTGTTGCCGACTGATCAAGAGTCGAGTGATTCTGAGCCACATGACTGCTATTTTAAAACGGAGGAAGAGACAAAAGGACGCATTGACCTGAAAGATACTCCGTTACCCGATCCGGATGGTACGCTATATGTGGACGGGTCATGTTTTAAATTGGAGAATGGTGATGTGACTGCTGCTTACGCGGTGACGACTTTGAAGACGATTGTGGAGACTGCAAGAGTGAGTCAGAATTCTGCCCAAGCTGCAGAATTAATAGCTCTAACGAGAGCATGTGTTTTAGCTGAGGGAAAGAGAGTGAATGTGTTCACAGATAGTCAGTACGCATTTGGCGTGGCCCATAGTTTTGGCCGGTTGTGGAGAGAAAGAGGTTTCATTACGTCCCATGGGACTAAGATTCAACATGGTCAGCTAGTTAACGACTTGTTGGAATCTTTAACCTTGCCGACTGAAGTTGCGATTGTGAAGTGCAGTGCTCATAAAGCAATCACGGATGATGTTGGGCGTGGGAATGCTTTTGCTGATGAAATTGCTAAACAGACAGCTAGAGATGTGATGAGTAGAATGTATGTTGCAACGTCTGCAAGATGGATCGCTGAGTCTGGGATGTGTGAAGATACAATGGAAAGTGTGAAGGAGATTCAGAAAGAAGCAACTGAGGAAGAGAAACGTGTATGGAGAGAGGGTACGGGCAAGTTGGACTCGAATGGATGTTGGATTGATTTGACAGAGCAGCAACGTTGGATGTTGCCGGATGCGTATGTGCTTGCAGTAGTGACAATGGCGCACGGAGTAGCGCATATAAGTTCTAAAGGCATCTGTAAGATGTTGGCTCCGGTCTGGAAGAATGATGGGATCAGTAAATGTGCAGAGAGAGTGGTGAAAAATTGTATGGTGTGCTTGATGCATAACCCTGGCAAGGGAACTCCAACTCCAGCTGGTCATTTCGCTCCTCCTTCCTGTCCCTTTGAAGTGATTCAGTTAGATTTCATTCACATGGAACGCTGTAATAATTTGAAATACGTCTTGGTGGTGGTTTGTGCTTTTTCCAGGTGGATAGAAGCATACCCACTGAAGGACAATACCGCCTTATCAACTGCCAAAATTCTTCTCAAAGAATATTTCCCTAGATTTGGAATGCCACGGATTGTATGGTCAGATAACGGAAGTGAGTTTATAGGGAAAGTTATGCAGAGTGTATGTGCAGGCCTAGGTTTGAAACAAAAATTTCATAGTGCGAACCATCCCCAGTCAGCTGGTCTAGTGGAGGGTTATAATGGTACCCTCAAGCTGAAGATAGCCAAAATTCAAGCATCCACAGGTTTGGCTTGGCCAGACGCACTTCCTTTGGCCTTGTTATCAACGAGAGCAACAGTGCATTCTAGAATAGGGCTTTCTCCATACGAGATTGTGTTTGGCCGCCCGGCAAATGTCTGGGGTGTGCCAAGGCCTAAACAATTTTGCTCCATTGAATATCCTATGTTGATAGACTACCTTTACGACTTGACTGCTAAATTGAGTCTTATTCATCAACAGGTTTTCGATGCACTACCAAAGCCTCCGGAGAGTCCAGGGCATCAACTGAAACCCGGCGACCACGTGGTGGTCAGAAACTTCGCGAGGACAAAGAATCTTCAGCCTCGCTACATCGGCCCCTTCCAGGTCCTGCTGGCAACGAGGACAGCCGTACGTGTTGCTGGCCGCAAGCACTGGATTCACGCTTCTCACGTAAAGCGTGTTCCGTTGCCGCTGCCTTACGACGACTGGGTGAAGAAGGGAATTGGTGCCTCCGAATCTGAAATCACCCCGAAATTTATCCCTTTCAGTGATGCCGATTTGATTACTGACACTTTGAAACCTGACTCTCCTCCTGAGAAAACTCCTTCGAACATTGAACATTTGTCTCCAGCATCAGAAGAAACTTTGTTATCTGCGAACTTAAACTCTGCAACAGCTGCTAGTGATACACTATTTTCCGATCAGACAGTACCAACGAAGAAGAGATACAACCTTAGAAGCCATAAAAAGGACTAATAAAGCAGGCAACTGCATATTGTGATTTTGATACATATATATATATTGAACTTTTGCTTTTCAGCCAGGAAGTTTGCTATTGTTTATTGTTTTTAAATTGCCTTGCCGTCTGGGTAGCCGTAGGGTCGTGGCTGTGTGCCTAGTTTGAATTTGCAGGGGTCTGACACAAGGTCGATCTTTCTGTTGGTTTTGGGAACTCCCAGGGCTGACAGAGGCATTTTCATCTACGTACACATCATCAGTGGTCGCGAGCGGATTGTAGAAGATGGAGCTTCCTGCGCTGCAACGAGAAAATGTGATTTATGTTCGCAGAAACAGACTGTACAAAATTCTTCGTAGCAAATGCTTTTTGATGCAATGTGCCGTTACATTTTTGATTATTTTAGCAACATTGGTGGGTGGAATAGTCTTTAGTATAAATCTGATTTTTGTGCCAGTTACTACAGTACCTCCCCTTGATCCTGTTACTTCTACTGTTTCTTCTATACACTCTTTTCACTCGTTTCCTGAACATGAGCAAGCACGACGTACAGAGTTCATTAACAACACTTTTGTACAGCTCTTGCACCAACACCAACTGGTAGTTAACACTACAGACTGCTGGGTGTGTGGCTTGATACCCCACACTATGGATGAAGGTATTCCCTATCTGGTTTTGCCTTTCAGCTACAATGGATCATTTCAGGCCCTTCAAACCATCTTTGCTTATGCCCTTGAGACCTATCCTCCGCGTCCACCACGTTCCACTAAATATAACTCTGCCAACAAAGCTTTAGTCCAGGGAATTATTGACATGATCAAGGATGTCAATAATACTCCATCATACCCTAGAGACGAACTACGAGTGTATTTAAGTTGGAATACTTCAGAGTATCGCCTTAGTTTAGGAGAAAGCAAGCGTAAAAGCTCAACTCCAATCTGGGTCGTACCTCACCGAGGTCAGGTCTGTTTGCAAGGTAATGGGAGAAATCCGAGAGCTCAGCTAGGGAGGAGTGAGTGCGTTGAGACTTATGTGTTTCCGGCTAACTCTTCCCCTGCCTTCCTCACTGCTAGGGGTACCTATTTCATTTGTCGAGACCGAGCTTATACATGGTTGCCTGCAGACTTTTCAGGTTCATGCTATATTGCTCGATTGTTGCCTCCAACATACACTGCTTCATCTGATTACCACAGAACAAGAGTAGCGAGAGGTGTCTTCAGCAAAGAAGATACCGCTGGTCAGGAAGCTGGAGACTTTTTCAAAGGCTTCCTTCCGTTTTGGGGACCTATGGCCAATAGTAGAAACATACGTCAGCTAACACGGGTAGTTGAATCTACTATTACCGAAACTGCTGGTGCCCTTAGCAATCTAACAGCTGAGCTTCAGGCGGATAGACTCATGACGTTGCAAAACCGTATGGTTTTAGACGTTATCCTTGCAGACCGAGGTGGGGTATGCAGAATGATCCAATCGAGCTGCTGTGTCTTTATTCCTAATAATGCTCCAACAGTCTATGAGGCGATCTCTAAGCTACACAAGATTTCCGACTCTATACATGTAGACAAGGGAAACTGGTCCTTTATGGAGTGGGTTTGGACTCTGATCTCAGCGTGGGGATGGATGGTTCTAATGGTCATTGGTGTCGTCTTAGTATTCCTCTTCTCATGCTGCCTGATTATCCAGTGTGGTCCAGCCCTGTGTGGCCTTTGTGCTGCAACCTGTTTTAGGAAACCACCTGCGTTTGGAAAAGGCACGAGAAAGGATGATGATACAACAACATGTCACTGACCTGATGAGTATAGAACTAGACTCTGATATAGACTGAGTAATTGCCTATGTAAGGGCAAAAGGAGGGTCTGAGGTTCCGTGACGATTTGAACCCGTGTTTTCAAGTTTGTCGGAAATACATAATATTAGTATCAGCGAACCGCAAATGATCCATTTAGCATATCCTGGTGTTTTCGCTACGATACGAGTAAGAGCACTCCTGTTATGAACACATTTCTGATCTACCCACGGCATCCATCTTAGATCATGGCCGCCATTTTGTGTTTCCTTGCCCTCACATATGCAATAGCCTCTGATCACTTCATTCAATCCACTTTGATTAAGGACACGTAGTCTTAGCCGGAGATTCACCTCTTACATGACACGTACACCTTAAACCAGATCACGCTGAAGCTGCATGACTCGACAAAGGCTGCCTCCTCTGCCCGAGGCCAGCCCACCTGAACTGGTTCTCGTGTCCATTGTCCTGATCATGATTAGGCGGCCGAAGCCGGTAGCCTTGCCCATTTACAACCCCCAAACATCTCTTATCCCGCTTTCCTATCTTCTGCACCTGGCTCTGCTCCTTTCCCTCTGGGCCTTTATTAGGGGGAGGTAACGAACTTTACGATGAGGCGGTCCGGCTCTTGAATGCAATATTGACAAGGGATTGTGATGGACTAGTGGGAACCCCTCTTCGTGATGTTTGGCATCAGATATTATCGACAGTTCCTGTGTAACGCCAAATATTTATTGTTTAAGACACAAAGGTTTGGGAATGTACTGACATGTGAAATATTTGCCTGAAGCACAATTTTTGGTATATAAGGAGCAACCCTCAATGTACAAATCGAACAGTCTCCTAGATTCTGCCCATGTGTAGATTCTGTGATTTCTGTGTCCCTGCAGTAATAAACCTTTGGTCTTTGACGCCACCATCGAGAAGCCCGTGTTTCTGTTCATTTGCGCACCAAGGCAGGTGGAACTCCGGGGTCTTTGGGTGTTGTTCCCTGACACCTCTGGACGGAACCAAAAAGTCCAGAACTCCAGAACTTCAAGCAGTTTCAGAAGACTTGAAGAACAGGTCAAGATGGAACAATGTCTGTATCCGCTCAGTCCCCAGTGGTGCAGAAGCCGATAACCTGGAGGGGTACGTCCAGGCTTTGTTCCAAGCGGTTCTTGGCAATCTTGCAGAAAACTGTCAAAATAGACCACTGCCATCGGGTGGGGCTCCCCCGGCACCCCCAACAACATAATCACCCCCCGGCTGAAATTTTGGCCTATGTAAATACCTTTAAAGTGAAAGAAGCGATTCTTAAGACGGCTCGCTCCAACCATGACCTGGCTGCCAGTACTCTACAGAAGCTGAAAGACTTTCGGCCTGTGACCAGTCATCTGCGCTCAGCTGGAATTGCTAATTCCTGGGGCCATCCGTTCTGCATCCTATTCTGGTATGAAGGTAAGCTCCAACAGTTTGGCTCCTGAGCGGAGACCCACAAGCTTTTGAATCTGGACCTTGACAGCCTGGCCTCCCAGTCCTCTTCCATGGGGGACGGAGCACCCTCTGCCCGTCAGAGGGGCCCAAGGTCTGGGTCACAACTAGACTATTTCCACCCTGATCCCGCAACGATATTTAAAGAGCGATCAGGAGTGTTTCGATCTCTCTCTTGAACAGAAGGTAGAGGTAGTAATGGATAGTTGAGGTGTATCGCATGATTGGGCCTGATGGGCCGGGGGCAGTTACCACAATGTTGAGAAATGTCTTTTGCACACTTGGCTGCCCCGTATTTCCTGGCCCACCTACGGGACAGACATTTACAGTACTTTACCCCTTTTATCTTGTATTTGGGTTGTTGTTTTGTTTGGGCTCTTTATGAGTGGGTAGGGATCCCTCTCAGATGATCCTCTTAGAACATTCCTTCCAGGTATTGTCACTTATAGTCACCGTAGCTAGACACCACACTCTGTTGTTTGTCAAGACTCAGCAGTGCAATAGCCAAACCTACATAGACCTGCTAACCCGGCCATGTATATGGAGACTAAAATATTGAGCCTCAATGTTCATGGTCTTAATAACCCTGTTAAGAGGAACTGAATACTTTCCCTACCTGCGCAATCTGGGGGAGATATATGTCTTCTACAGGAGACTGACCTACTTTCAAAAGACACATACAGAATGCAGGCCAGTGAGTTTCCATGTCAATATTGGTCCTCTAGGAAGGGCAAGAAGGGTGGGGTGGCAATCTTGTTTTCCAAGCGTTTTAGGGGCACAGTGTTGGGCTCTGTGGCCAAGAATAAGGGCCATCTGCTAGCTTTGTGGGTACAAATGGGTACATCTCATTACACAGTGGTTTCAATCTACTCTCCTAATGAACATCAAGATTTCTTGATGGAGGCTATCTCCAAGGTGATTCACAAACCTGACCAAGCAGTTGTGGTGGGCGGAGATTTGAATTTGGTGATGGACTCAGCGATACATCGCTCTCGTCTGAGGATGGAAGGGGCGGGCGGGGCGGGAGACCTGTCATTAGCGGGTCAGGAATGACTTGAGAAATGTGGGTTTAGAGCTGCATGGCACTGCTTGCACCCTGGAGACCGTGATTATACCTATTACTCAGCGGCACACAAATCCTTTGCTCGCCTGGACAACTTTCTGGTCACCCCTGTCGCCTGAGAGCGTACTCAGGCCTCTACTATCGAAGCCTGACCATGCATACTTCCCCCCTTCATCTTTGACACCACAATGGCGTCTGAGAGATTCAATGCTGTCATCCCCGATACCTGTTAATTCACTATGGACCACATTGAAGTAATATTTATCACTTAACGATGACGGCTAAACCGCCCCATCCTCGGTATGGGAGGCATTGAAATTGGTCGCTCGGGGGACTCTGATTGCTAAAGCCGAACACAAGAATAAGATAAGAAGGGCTAAGAGGGAGGGGCTTGAAACTAGAGTGAAGGAACTTGAGGCGATTCACAAGAGCTCCGGTTCACCCCGGATCCGGAGGCAACTTGAAAAGGAATAGCTCCTTCTTTGGCACCTTGATTTGGATAGAGCTGAACATGCCGTTACGCGCTTGAAGCACAAATATTTTGTAGGAACAAATACGGGAGGACGCTTGATAGCACATTGTCTGCGCAAGCAAAATGCACAAGCAGTTAAAAGGGTGCAAGGAGCTCAGGGGTGGAGGTCACTGAGGAACTTGGAATCCCTGATGCCTTCCGGGCCTATTATTCAGAATTATATTCTGCCGATCCCTCGATCTCCTCAGATCCACATGCCTACGTCAATGCTGGAGCTGTATCCCTCCTCCAGTGAGGCTTAAGATCTTGATATGCCTATAGGTATCGAGGAGGTGATCTCTGCGATTGCCCAACTGAAGGCGTTGAAGGCGCCGGGACCTGACGAGTTCAGCGCAGCCTTTAATAAGACTTTAATCACTGAGCTAGCTTCCTTACTCACTCGCTTGTTTAATTCTTTTGTTTATACAGGTATGCTGATGACCACGATTCTCCAAGCCTCGATCACCGTGATACCCAAGCCTCGTAAGGACCCCTCACTCTGCAGTTTGTATTTCTGAAGTAATTCCCTAGCATCTAAGCCCAGCTTTTGAACCATCTGATGCCTGCGCTAGTAGAGCCAGATCAGGCTGGATTTCGCGCCGGTCAGCAATGCAGGGATAACACTAAATGGATCTTTCACCTGATTGATAAGGTACAGAAGCACAGCGAAGAGTCCTTGTTTTTAGCAGTAGGCGCTGAGAAGGCCTTTGATCGGGTGCACTGGCTTTATTTGTTCGCTACCTTAGAGCGCTTCAGCTAGGGCACACATTTTTGTAACTGGATTGTGAGCATATACAGTTTCCCTAGCGCTTTGGTCACAATGAATAGAGTACGATCTTGCGGTTTTGCAATCAGCAGAGGTACAAGACAGGCTTGCCCCTTATCACTGTTGCTCTGTGCCTTTTACATGGAACCGTTTGCACAAAGACTTTGGGACTACCCTAACGCTAGGGGCATTCCGTTTGGCGCTGACCAACTCCTGATCAGTCTGTATGCTGTTGACATTATTTTTTCCATCGCCCACCCTTTGACCTCTCTTTCAGCCATTGTGGCAGAATTGCGCGCCTTTGGCCAGGCATCCGGGTTTAAGATCAACTTGCACAAGTCACAAATATTGAACTTGACTACTACCCCGAATACTGTGGTAATTCTACGCGCTCAGTTTGACCTTGACTTGGTTACATAGGAGTTAACATACCTGGGTCTGATCCTCAATAAGAGCCTAGTAAAAACCGCTGAAGCAAACTATTCCAAATTACTTGCACGTATACGCCAGGATCTAACACAATGGCAGCTGCTCCCACTTGTCGTAGCTAGGCAGGCTCGCTGCTGTGAAGATGAATGTCTTCCCAAGGGCACTATATATTTTTCAGACTCTTTCGCTTCTGCTGATCCCAGGTGTACTTCCTGATATTCAAAGGGAGATCGATCGTTTCATTTGGGGATCGGTATCCCCTAGGTTGAAGAAACATCTGTTACAACACCGGAGCGGGATGGTGATCTTGCGTTGCCAAACGTGACTCGCTACTATCAAGCGTCGCTTTTATGATACTTGGTTGAATGGAATCGCCCACGTACGGAGAAACATTGGGAATCTATGGACCAGGCGGTTGCTGGTTGCCATATTTAGAGGGAGGTGTGGATGCCTAGGTCTTCCCGAGCTTGGGGGATCTATTCTTCTCCTGTAACTCGACCAACCTTCCAGGTCTTGGAAAGGCTGGCCTCATCTGCGAACCTCACAACGTTTGCGTTGTCTATGTTCCCCATGTTCTCAAATCAGGACTTTCCTCCTAGTAGGGCCAATGTGATGGATGCTCGCTGGGTAACAGGAGGGTGTAAACGATTGGGCTACCTTTTTGATCATAATGGCCCTATCCCATTCACACAACCTGCAGCTGATTATGACTTATCTACCTCAGATCAATTTCTCCACTCACAAATGCTGCATTGGGTATTTGGTGCAAACACACGTCCCCTTGTAAGCAGGCCAGTGTTTCCCTTTGAAAAGTGGTTATTCCTTAAGAATGACAATAAAAAAAGTATCTCTGAAATGTACTTGTTTCTTACACGGAACATTCGCAAGGTTAGATCTGCGGGTCAAAAGTGGTGGGAGGCGGAAATTGGCCAGACGCTGTCGGACAAACAGTGGGAGAATGTTTTCTATAGGACTCACCATATTGCACACACCATGGGACACACCAAAACATTGTACACAACTATGTCATACTGGTATTACACTCCCTCCTGAATAATGAAGTGGCTTCCTAAATGTGACAGGCTATGTTGGTGGGGTTGTGGTAGCCCTGGGACTCTCCTCCATCTTCAATTGAATTGCTCAAAACTCACTAAATATTGGGATAAAATATTATATGAAATAGACTAGGCCTTTGACACTACCATACCTAGGTTCCCCGCTTATACAATTCTGGGTTTGCCTAATACACTAACCTTTCCTCTGCTCAATAAAAGGCAGACAGATGGCCCTGGCACTTCATGCTGCCCATCAGGTGTTCGTATCTTGTTGGAAGTCTGATAGAATGCCGAAGCCCGCACAGTGGCTCTACCAGATGTGGTGCCTTCTGGGCATGGAAAGACTGTCAATGGCCACCTTTGGGGATGAATACGACTATATGAAGATTTGGGCCCCCTTTACATCAATACTCTCCTGTGACTTTCGAGAGCTGACCTGCCCCGTCTACCTGTGCACTTTGAAACTGATACCGGACCTGCAGGGGGAGATTGAGGGCTCTGCTTCTGGGTGAGGATCGTGAGGGTGATGTTGACAAGATTTTTCCCTGCAAGGTTTTCCCCTTGTTTTTCCTGGATTTTTGCCTCATTTGTAGAGGGATAGGGTGGGATCGGAGCGAGCTTGTTAATCCTTTTGTGTGGGTTTCAGGATTTTTTGTTGTTGTTTATCTGTTTGGAAATTGCAGATCTGCTGGCCTAGTAACATCTTCTTTCACCTAAGGTTTACACTCTAAGGGTACCACCATAGTTGACTGATTTTCTCCTCAATGACCGATTGAAGGATGTAGTAGGCCTCCCCCACCTTTTTTGTAGACGCGGCCGGCCGAGGTTGGGTTGTAGGCGGCTTGCTGTGTATTTTATTTTCATAAGCAAATACTATAGTTACTTGCTTTGTTTCTTTGGTGACCCTTAACGCAGCCGGCCCACTGAGTTGCAGGCAATATGCGGTGTATTGTTTTCATTATATGCTCTGCTAATAAAACTGATTTAATTCTAAAATTTATCAGCAAACTGTGGGTATATTTATCAAACTTTTGCATCTTCCTTGTACCATGCAAAGTAACACAAGGGTGATGCAAAACCATAGAAGGCCACCTTGTGTGTCCTTGCGATACTTGATGTAGGAGAGTAGGATCTGCTTCTTATAGTTACCCCCACTTTTTGCTGATGTTTCACTTAGACTGACTGGGAACCTGCTTCCAGGACCCCAGTCAAGCTGCATTCTCCTCTAAATTGATCACATGTACAAAAGTACAATCCAAATTGGATTCTGGCGTACCCTTACCAGTCCCTAGGATATGGTATACCATGTACCCAAGGCATAGGTACCCCAGAGGCCTCCCAGGGCTGCAGCATGAATTATGCCACCCCTGAGAGACCATTCAAACTGACACCATAGGTCTGCTACTGCAGCCTGTGTAAGATGGTGCATTCACCCCTTACATAGAAATAGGTTCACTATATCTGTCCTATAACACTGCACATATAAACCTATCAGTCTCCCCTATGGCAGGCCTTATCAATCCTGAATGCAGGGTGCTGGGTGTTATGTGAGAGGGGCTCCTGCATGAGCTGAGCACCTCTTCAGCCTTCTGAACCTATTCTCTGGGGTTGTTTGCGATGCAGCCAACCGCATATATTTAAGTGCAGTATAACCTCGCGGTAAATGCTAACTTTAAAACGGCTGGTTGGAAACATGTTGTGTTTGGTGTCAAACACCTTGGAATCATACCTCCCTGCCAGTGACTGGTGGGGGAGGTATGATTCCACCCACCTAAAGGGACATATGCGACACACCGGTACACCAGGTACCAGCTTTCTCGACCTGGGCATCACAAAATGGATGCTACCAGCAAACGACACGGGTCTGCCCTCGGGCTGCTGAGCCAAGCTCAAGCAGGGGATGGCTTGACAATAGGTTTCCTGTCACAGTGAGGTGTGACCACCTCCCAGACAGGATTTAGTGTATCGGGGCTGGGTGGGTGCACTCTGAGAGTGCTTTGAAGTCTGCCCTGGGGGCACATTTAGTGTCCCTGTGCAAAGTCCAGTTCAAACCAGTTGCAGGAGCCATTTGGTCCTGCTCTAGTGCGAAACTGAACAAAGGACATTGGTGTCACCACCCTTCTGTCCTGACCCTCCTATAGGTGGGTCCCCATAGTTTGTCCCACCCCCTCCTTGGGTATAAAGGAGGAACCCCTGGCTACAGGACTTTAGATTTTACCAGGACTAAACTCTGCTACAGAAACCAAGTACTTCAATGATCTACACTACGCTTGATGATGGAAGAATCTCCCTTGGAGTAAAGGAGTTACTCCCCTGCGCTGCAGGCACCATTAATGCATCTGACCAGTTTGCATCTCCCGAGCTCCTGAGGGCTCCAAAGATTTCTTAAACGAAGGGGACCTCATTTATGAGGTTTTGCCGTAGGGAAGCGCAGCAGGCCTTCCTACTGCGCTTCCCTACGGCAAAAGAAAAGGGCAGGAATGTGCCGTATCTATAAGATTCAGCGCATTCCTGTGCTTTTGCCCTGCGCCGGCGCACAATGGGCTGCCTGCGCCAACGCAGGCACCTTTGCACCATGTTGCAACGGTGCCTGCGTTGCGGGGATGATTATTATATCAATCAGGAATGAAACAGGGTGGCCATTGAGTTCTCTGTCAATATATGGCCATTGTAGTCTAAATCTAGGACTGCTCCAAGAAGGCAATGTTCCCCAGCTTCCCCTCAGGCACCCGTCATTGTGAACTACTCCCTGACATCATAGTGTTGTGTTATATGGTATTTTATTTCTCATGTTTTGTTTCATTACTGGGACAACTAGCATGAGCATTCAAAGGTATTTCTGTATTCTGCATATTCTGTTCTGAATTCTGAATATTCAACCACTCTGTGTCTGTTGAATTTGATCTGGATTTACTTGAATCCTTTTAGGATTTTTTCTACACTCCTTTGCCAATGTCCGATCCTCCCACATCAATGACAAGCTGTATTCTTGTTCTAAATGTACATTCATACCACACATCTCATGGTCTTTATGTGTTTGCATTTCCTGATTCATTCCATATCTCAAACATGCCTTCTGTTTCAATGTCATATAAATGTCCCGCTAGAGACCATGTATAAACGTGGATCAGTCTCAGGTGTCTGACTGGCAGCTTCAGAATGAGGCATCCTTCTGCTAATCCTGGAACAACAGGATCATCCAAATGCAAGTGGGAATATGTGGATCTTTGGGGATTGTTAAATGTGAAGTTGTACTTCTCAAGTCGCAGGTTGATGGGTCGCATTGTTCAGAATGAGGATGCCTAGAGAGGAGGGAGTGGCCACCATATCATGTGTATCTGAAAAGTAGGGTTGACAGCAGGCCTTTGTTAATTGGCCAAAGCTTCCGCAGATGCTAGCAGTTTAGTTCATAAGTCAGTCATTGAGAGCTTTGTAGACAACCCTGTTTTAAATGACACCCTCTCTCTTCTTGGGAGCTAGCGAAGAGATCTAAATGCAGGGGTATGATAGTAGAGTTTTAGTTTGAACATCATACCAATGTATTTATTGGAGCAGGGCAAGGATTTTATTGGGAGGCCTGTATAGACACCATTGCAGTATTCCAGGCAGGACATGATCACAGTAAGGATTAAGGAGAGGTGTATTCCTGAAGCTCGCATTCAAGGAGCCGCCCTGCCTCCTCCTACTCCACATTCTTAGGCATGTGAATGCTCCCTCTCTCCTACCCAGATTCTTCCCCATGCTTCTGGGACAGGAATTCCTGTGGTGCACCTTTTAACCAGCCAACCCTGTCTCAAGCATCATGCAAAGTATCCTAAACTTAACTGGGATGATTCCTCGAAAAACCACCTCCAATGACCTCCTTGACCGCATCACAAGAAGGTACTAATGATAAGTCTCTCCATTTCAAGTCACGTTTACTTTATTCGATTAATGCACATTAATGATAAAATACCAAAATACAGTCATTATGAAAAAAAAATGTAATTTCTTTATGCACGTCAGCTGACATCACTGCCTCCATTAGTAAATTTGGTGTCTCCAAGCTCAATGTTAGTAGACTGGATCCACAAATCAAGTTTCTACTGACAGGTAAATAATCCAACTGGGTAGACTGTCCATTTACATCGTCTTCCACCCCACCCCGAGGCACCTATAATAAAGTGATCTTGGTAGAGGTAAACCCAGCATGCTGCTGAATGAACCTTAACATGTCTCATCATAATATGTGCCTCTCCAGGCATTAAGGAGCCTTAATGAACTAACAAGTCCCTTCCAGCCTGTGACAGCTCCCAAGAACAAGGTTGGCAAAATTCCAAGTTTTCACATGGTGCAAAATTTGTCAAATTTCACCTTACAAATTGTTGGGTCATTTTTGCATACAGGAGGACAATTCACAAGCAAATATCTGGCTGACAATGATTTATAATTTAATCAACCTCTATCGGTATTGCACAATTTTTTAATGCAAATCTTATTTCACTCCAAAAATATATTTTTTAATAGAGTTTCACCCAATTTCCCACAATTATTTTTTATTTTGGACATCACTGTCCAGAACTAGGTCTCTTTTGCTCTCTTATAAACACGTCCAGTCAATCAGGTGTAAAATGTGGGCTAAATTACAACAGAAGGTTTGTAAGTGGGTTTCTACTCAGTGATAGGTACTGTTAGACATGTATAATATCCAACAAAATCAGTTTATGGGAAAGCTTCCAAAATCACATCTCAAAATGGTGACATGCATATATATAATAAGGCATATTAGGATGTTTTAAGTAGACTGTTAGTGACAGAAATGTCACTTTCTAAATATACTGGTATACTTAAATAGTTGCTTTGATGATTCACTTTTTTTCCTTCCCTCACAGGAGGTGGCTACCCTCAAACAGCAGTGTCCTATTTGTACAGAGAGATTGGATGATGGACAGAAGATTGGAATGTTGACTAAAAAAGGAGCTGAGGGCATCAATACTGTAGTGATGTTGTCATAACTTCTAGAAGCAGAGTTCATGTTTAATTTTGGAAGAGGTTTACTGATAAGAAAGATATTGAAGTTAAGAATCGAGAGGCAAGTACAGCATCTAATGCAAAGAGAAGTGCCCGAATAGCATTCAGCAGTGCAACTTACTGTTTGTTTGGCGGAACTCATGTGAATTTTTTGTGCAAGCACAAGCCGAGAACAGAACATGTGTATATATGGACATTAGAATTCTCTGAAGCTATAAAAGGTTCTCTGAAAGTCAGGGTGAGAAATGGCTGTTTGTAGTAAGAGGTCTAATTGAATATTTTCTTCTGGATCTTCATGCCGTAGATTGTGTTTACCACCAATCTTGCAGTACAAATTTTCAAAGAGGAATTAACACCCTCAAAGAATATTCAACTGTTGAACAAAAATTGAAGAAGTGAAAGGTGAGGCGTACAAATAATGAAGAACAACATGAAGCTTTTCTGAAGGCGTGTAGTAACCTAGTCTCGAATGATGAACAAATGCTCATTGCAGACCTAATATCCAAAAGAATATTTACAAGGAAGTGACATCCAAGCTGGATCACTGAAAGAATATCCATGACACAAATATAGACTTACCAAAATATCGAGTAAAAAATATAGAATGCAAAAATATCGAATCCCTATCTCCAAACAGGTAAGTACAAAAATATCGAATCAAAATTTGAAAATTAATGAAATAATAAATATAATTAACTTAACCATACTTAAAATACTTAAATAACCTTAAAATAATAAATAATTAATGTAAATAAAAATAAATTACATTTTTTAATACATATATATACATATATATGTATATGTATTAAAAAAATAAATTGTTCTTTTTAAAATTTACATTCATTATTTATTAATGTGTGTATATATATATATATATATATATATATATATATATATATTCACTGAAAAAACCATTGGTTATAGACCATATATAGTTAGGGATTAAGGGATTAGCCTTTTCAAAACCTTATTTTACTCACACAAAACCATTGCAATTTCATATATAGTTAGTTGCACTAACTATATATCGCGCACCCGCAATCCACTGCTGATGATGTCACATATTACATCATTCATGACATGGTTAGTGACATCACTGATGACATCACTGATGACATCTCAAATGACATCACTGATGACATCACTGATGACAACATCCAGTGACTGTATGTTTCTGTAAAGTTAGAATATGTCTTACATATTGAAGAATGAGTGGATGTATAAGTGTCTGGATGAAGGATTAAGTAGGTGCATGACTGACTGTATGAGTGAGTGATTAAATGTGTCTCACTGAGTGCATGGGTTAGTGACTAAACTGTCTTAATTTGTGCATCATTATATCTGTTGTTCTACAAACTGCTGCATATGTTGATCAGTAGCTATATGAGTAACTGTATGGGTTATTCATTGGTTGTCCAAGTATTTGTATGGGAAACTGAGTGTGTGTGTATGGGTGGCTGGGAGGTGTGTGACTCTGTACATAGATGTGTGAGTAGTTGATTCACTATATGTATGGGTTCAAAAGTGCATGTGGAAACAGCTGTATGGGCGGTTGACTGTGCATGAGTGTATTAGTGAGTGAATGGATATCTCAGTGCTACATGTCAAAGTAAGTACATATGTAAAACACAGTACATGTGAGAGTTGACATATATAAATAACTGTGCATAAGAGCCAGTGAATGTGTGAGTGGCTGTATGGATCATTGTGAACATGTATCAGGGATTGTATAAGAGAGTAAATATGTGTTAGTATATGTTTGAATAAGTAAGGTGTGTATAACTGTATAGTTGAGAAAATGGAGGTGTGATTGATTTTTTGCATAACTGACTAGGTGTGTGAGTAACTCCATGGATGAGTGACAGTCTGTGACTGTCTGTTTACACTGATTGTATCTAAGGTTATATTAGAGTCTGAAGAGGTTCATAGTATTATCACATGAATGATATCATCAGTGATGTGATCAGTCATGTCAAATGAGATGTTATCAGTGATTTTATCAGTGATGTCATTTGAGATGTCATCAGTGATGTCATTTGAGATGTCATCAGTGATGTCATCAGTGATGTCACTAACCATGTCATGAATGATGTAATATGTGACATCATCAGCAGTGGATTGCGGGTGCGCGATATATAGTTAGTGCAACTAACTATATATGAAATTTCAATGGTTTTGTGTGAGTAAAATAAGGTTTTGAAAAGGCTAATCCCTAACTATATATGGTCTATAACCAATGGTTTTTTCAGTGAATTTTCAAGGTTTTGTAAATGCAAATTCCTAACTATATATGGCCTAAAACCTATGGTTTTTTCTGTGAATTTCAATGTTTTTTTAATAGCAAATATCAAAAGCTGTCAAATGTCAAGTACGTGATAGGTAAAAACTTTTTGTGTTTATGCACGCTGATGTGCTTTGAACGCTGCCCCCCCCCCCTCCCCTCTTTTCTCTTAGTAGTACTCTCTCTTTGCAGATAGTGAAGAGTAGTTAACGCAGGCCTTTACCCCCGTTGTAATCCGTCGTGCCTGCTTGTCTCTCCATTTGATTGATTGTTATCCAAGCATTTACTGTTTTACAATTGATTCTCTTTGGTTCATTCTCTATTTACAAACAAGCACAAAGTCGCAATACTCTGTTTAGTCTTTGCAGATAGTGGAAAATCGTGAAAAATCGTGTAAAAAAATAAAATCAATCGAGCAAAATCAGTAGGCCACTAATTGGATCTCTTTTTGACCTCGCTAAAATAGAAATATTAGGAACAACCCTTCATGAGAAATACGAAAATAGTGAGATGAACTGAGCTCCACACCATGAGGGCTGCAAGACAGCTCGGCTCCGTCACCCACCCCGCCCAAAATAACGACAAACCCTATGCAAATATTAAAAATATATACAACACACCAGCAAAGAAACAGGGTAAAACATTTTATTAAATAACTATTTACATAACTATTTTATACTTTTTATTGCCCGATCCGGCTAGCTCAATCGATCGAGCATGAAACTCATGCACTCTGATAGCAAGCGTTGCTACTGATGCTATGCAGACCAAAACTGGTTTTCAGTTTGTACATTTTTCTAGATTTTTCCATCCGAGGCTGGTTGAGTTTGTAGAACGATGGCTTCAGATTTTCAACATACGGTGTGGTGGCGCGGACTGGGAGGGGGCGCTTCGCTCCTGCCCCCTCCCCAAGTAAGATTTTCATACGTGAAAGTACGTTAATGGTTTTGGTCCCTGAGTTGCTTCGATGTCACTGCCATTCTCAAATGGCATAAGTTCTGGTTGTTGGGTGCCATAGTTCAGAGTTCTGAGCAGCGCTTGTAACACTGTCTGAAGCTTATTTCCACCTACTGCAGCTTCACTATTCTCAAAGTAAGTGAGGGTCGTTTGTGGACCTGACTGCATTTGAAAACAATGTGATATGGTACCTCCGTAAACCGCTTGACGGAGGCCCCCGAGGGGCGGTGTGATGGCACGGACTCGGAAAAGACGCTTGGCTCCGACCCCCTCCCCAAGTCTTATAGCACCAGTTTTGCCTGAGATCGCCCCCGACATAGGCGGCCGGCTCCCGTGGTCCGGCGGAACTTTTTGCCTTTTGATGACTCTTCTATTCTGGACCTTGTCCCACAATCCGTTTGACCTGAAGACACGCTGTAGTGGGGCGCCCCTTTACCGTTTTAGTTGCCATTCCGCCCGCTTTTGCTACACTGTGCCTCTTCCGCCATTCAGCTGTTTACCGCCCGCTCTTGCGACTACAGCGTCTCGCTCACCATGTAGTTGAGTTGCTCCCGCTCTTGCGATGCAACGATAAGCGACTGCCACAGGACTCTCAAAATGGCGGCCGGCTCTTCAGATTTGGGCGTGGTCCACTAAAATGGCCCTGGGACACCTTGGAACTCGGACGCTTCCCTGATAGGGCTTGGGTCCCATTCTCGAAAGCGTCCCCTCAGCCGTGAAGATTCTACAAAAGTCTTGGGTCCCCCGACTCCCGCAGGCTTCTGGTGGGGAGCGGCTGCCATGTTTGCTCGTGGAATGGCCATGACGGAGCTACGAGATGGTAGTGCTCTCATGCTGACGCCAGCTTTAGTCTGAAACATCCAGAAACACTGTAGACTACCAATTCGATCAGTTCCGGTAGCGCCCCAACATGACCCGGTAGAGAAGAACTTGCCCTCCCCTCTTTGACTGATGGTTCTTGTTGCCTGTCCCCTCTGTTGTCATTTAACAGAACTTTTTGGACTGCTGAAAGGGGTTGTGTTCCGAACGCTGGTTGGTGGAGACATTTTGACTATATTCTTGACCTACGTTGTCGCGTAATGCGTTATATGACACGCCGCGTTAGCGCACCCGGAAGTGATCCGGGGCGCGGCGCGCAGCGCGTAACGTAAGCATAACAGGTCATGTGACTTGTTAATAAAACTTTTTATTGGTTCATTTTACTTTTGTTATTTAATAATGAAAAGCTTGGTCATATGACCTAAAAAATACGCTTTTTATTGATTTCGAACTTTTTTTTTTTAAACATATATGTTATAATATTCCAGGCTAATGTACTTTCCCGGAAAATTTACAACTGTCCTGCAAGTAAAATATATTCCTTTTTCGAGAAAAAGGGCGTTTCTTCGTCCCATGACGGGGCCGTTGAGTAAAAGAGACTCGGCCTGCTGTCTTAGTCGCTGATACGCCTGATTATCAGATTCTTATCGATCACTTTATGTTGCAGGAGTGGAAAACACAACTGCTCTTGACCATTTATCTTTACTGCGTTCCTACGTATTATACCTTTTATCCGTCATGTAATTGGATTGCTTTATTTCACTTGCCTTTTACTGATTCGAAAACAGTGACTAAAAGTAAAAACTTTACCAATGTAAATACTACTACCATGTTTTGTTTTAAAAACCTTTATTGTGAAAATGTCAGTATACAAATATGGGCCTATAACCACGTGGGCCGGCCACGGAGCAAACTGAAATCGTATATGATGAGGAGACATTTACATTATAGAGGAACGTAACGAGCGGGCCATTAGGTTGCAAGAACTAAGGTGTCTAACAGTTGCGGAATCGGTGGACGTACATTTTGTAATTAAATTACGACAGGGCCACTTACAAAAAAATCATCTAGATATACATTTGCGGGCAAGCATGGATGACGTTAATTCGAACTTTCAATAGTACAGTAATCAATAACACATCAGAACTTAATATCAATAGGGATGTCAAAATATTCAATCAATTCTCGTCCCCGCCCGCCATGAGCATCAAAACTGCATTCATATCTCGTGATATCAAGGTTGTTCAACCAGTACACAACAAGGAGTTACGAGTCCCATTTATACCGGCGCCATTTTGGGCGAGGCCGGGCAGGTGCAAGATATAGTCAAAATGTCTCCACCAACCATCGGCCAGACCAGAACCCATTTCGGCCCTTTATGCTACAAGATGGTGTCTTCCATTCAGAAAATATTGTTGGCAGCATTTTGAAAGGAAAGATAAACAGCCGTTCTCCTAGTGAGTCTCACATTGTTACATTTAGGAAGAATGTTGAAGAGTAGTATGTGGAAAATCTGAAGCCATTTTTCTACAAACACTCAATCAGCCTTGGATGGAAAAAAAATCCTGAAGAATGTACAAACTGAAAACCAATTTTTGTCTGTATAGCATCAACAGCAACGCTTGAGTCAGCTTTGTGTGAAGCCGCCATTTTGATTCAATCAATAACGTCCCCCTGCACACATTCAGGGACCTGGTCGTGTCTTCAGGTGAAACGGATTGTGGGACAAGAAGCAGAAAGGAAAAGGAAAAAAGTTCCGCCGGACCTCGGGAGCCGGCCGCCTATGTCATGTGCGATCTTTGGCCACACCAGGGCAATAGTGAAGCTGCAGCAGGTGCAAATAAGCTTCAGACAGTCTTACAAGCACTGCTCAGAACTCTCAACTATGGCACTCAACATCCAGGACTTGCCATTCGGATCTTGGCGCCTTGTGCTGGTTCCGACCTATTCACACATCGGTCCACTACTGACATCACCTCATAAGCCAACGGGGCACCCCACGCCGACTTTCGGCACAGCATTGTAGGATGGCCACACCAGTGCGGCAACTTGCTGGACACCACCTCGGTGCCATCCGGATCTCGGCGCGTTCGAGTCACTGTACCGCAAGAGTGACCGGAACTCAGCTGGACACGCCGTCTTTCGGCGCAGCATTGTAGGATGGCCACACCAGTGCGGCAATTTGCTGGACACCACCTCGGTGCCATCCGGATCTCGGCGCGTTCGAGTCACTGTACCGCAAGAGTGACCGGAACTCAGCTGGACACGCCGTCTTTCGGCGCAGCATTGTAGGATGGCCACACCAGTGCGGCAACTTGCTGGACACCACCTCGGTGCCATCCGGATCTCGGCGCGCTGTGCTGCCTTCGGCCTACTGTAGCCGCAAGTGCGGACGCAACTCAGTTGGATGGCGAGTGAAACGCTAAGGGGCGCCGCACTGCAGCCGAGGAGCCTCCATCTTGGGGGAGACGCACAGCCCCCACTGACTGATGCGACCTTACAGGCCAACGGGGTGCCCCACGCCGACTTTCGGCGCAGCATTGTAGGATAGCCACACCAGTGCAGCAACTTGCTGGACAACAACTCGGTGCCATCCGGATCTCGGCGCGTTGTGCTGCCTTCGGCCTATTCGCACATCGGTCCGCTACTGACGCCGCCTCACGTGCCAACGGATTTTCTACGCTTTTTGAAGCCCTATGCCGCATAACAGGTCATGTGACTTGTTTATAAAACTTTTCATTGGTTCATTTTACTTTTGGTTTCCTAATGATGGAAGGCTTGGTCATATGACCTAAAAATAACACTTTTCATTGGTTTAGAACATTTTTTTTCCCAAACGATGAAAGCCCCACCTTGTTTCTGGATGTTTCAGACTGAAGCTGGCGTCAGCATGAGAGCACCACCATCTCGTGGCTCCGTCGTGGTCATTCCGCGAGCAATCATGGCAGCCGCTCCCCACCGGAAGCCTGCAGGAGTCGAGGGCCCCCAAGACTTTTGTAGAATCTTCACGGCTGAGGGGACGCTTTCGAGAATGGAGCCCAAGCCCTAGCAGGCAAGCGTCCGAGTTCCAAGGTGTCCCAGGGCCATTTTAGTGGACCAGGCCCAAATCCGAAGAGCCGTCCGCCATTTTAAGAATCCAATGGCAGCCGCCGATCGCTGCACCGCAAGAGTGGGCGCAACTCAACTACATGGTGAGCGAGAAGCTGTAGCCGCAAGAGCGGGCGATAAACAGCTGAATGGAGGATGAGGCACAGTGTAGCAAAAGCGGGCGGAATGGCAACTGAAACGGTAAAGGGGCGCCCCAGTACAGCAGACGAGCCTCCACCTGGGGAGGCCCGTTCACGCCGCCTCCCCCACGCCCCCCCCGGGCGCCCCACGCCGTTTTTCGGAGCAGCATTGTAGGATGCCAAAACCAGTGCGGCAAGTTACTGGACATCACCTGGGTGCCATCCACATCTCAGCGCGTTCTGCTGCCTTGGGACTATTCGCACAACAGACCGCTACTGACGAGGCCTCCCCCCGCACCACCCGGGACGCCCCACGCTGTTTTTCTGAGCTGCATTGTAGGAAACCAAAAACCAGTGCGGCACCCAGGTGACATCACCTGGGTGCCGTCCAGAACTCAGCACGTTGTGCTGCCTTGGGACTATTCGCACAAAAGACAGCTACTGACCATTGTTGCTTCTTTTTGCCCAAAAATGTTTAAATGTATTTACAGTTTTTGTTACGTTCGTTATATTTATAAAGTTAATAAAGTTTTATAATCCTACTTTGTTGGAGTACTATATATTTTTAAAAAATCGGGTGAATGGGGCCTTGAATCGGGTTATTGTCATGTGTGAGCTTTGGAAGTGTGCTGCTGCAGGATCGGACATTTCAAACTCAAATGCACGTTCTTTTTCTTACCTTTCCGAAGCATGGAGCGCAATAGCAGGCAGAGAAAGGGTGATGCAAGTGTTGAACACTGCCTGGCCTGGCAAGTTGCTGGCAGTGCCACCCCCCCCCGCCCGCTCCTGAAAGAGGGCACACACACACCGCCGCCCCGAGTACTTCACATATCTTTAAAAGACCATGCGCTTGTTAATGAGGCTTAAATGGTTTATCACCCCTTCTAGAGCCCCTGCATCGGCCCTCTGACGTTTCCTGGAAGAATTAGCACGTAACACAATACCAAGCCCTGTCAGCTGAAACCCCCGAGGAATCGGGTTTTTGCTTGCAGGAATCGGGAGGCGGGAGACTAGCACTGAAATCGGTAGTCTCACGCCTGAATCGGGAGGGTTGGCATGTCTGGATTCTCTGCAGCTGGGGCCATAAACTACATCCGCAGGGCTAGGTGATAGCCTGGGACCGGCCTGGACAATCGGACACAGAGGAAGAGGAGTGTCAGAGGGTGCGGTAGTGAATAGGGTGAAAGGGAGGTGTCGGGCGGGCACAGGGTGTGATTCTCAGGGAAGAGCAGCGCAGATGCGGGGAAGTTTATGGCCCAAGCATGAGAGAGAGAGCGGGGGTGACCAGTGCGTGGGGGAGATGCTTGCGAGGGTGGGGAGCCGTGCTGAGAATCGACGGCGTGCAGAGAGTGGGTCTGGTCAAGGCATCTAAAATGGCTGCCGTGCACGACAAAATTGTGCCATTGGAAAAAAGGCAAGATGGCGCATACAATGTTTATCAATAAGGATTCATTTATAACAAAATATTTTATCGCAGTGACAAATTGGCGGTCAACACTTCCTGATTTCCATCGAATCGAACGTTAACAGACGTCACGCAGCAAAAAAAAAAAAAACGCTCACGCACAGCCGCTGGAAGACATGTATCAACATATATGAGCCTCCTCAGCCACCCTCAGAAAACATAAGGGATCAGGATACGTCTCCCGCACCCCCTTATACCTAGTAATTTAATTAAAACGAAACACAAAATGGCGAATTCCCGTTTCGCTACCAGTTTGCGGCCCAGTTCGCGGCCCGAGAAGCACTTCTACCGTGAAAAATCATTTTTTTTTTATTTTCCCAACGGGACCCTTTAATAACCCCAACATCATTCCTAGGGGGTCAAGAGGGGTCTACCTTGCCCCCTTTCATTAAATTCCCCCTTCGTTTTTCACCTCTTCTTCTCTCTCGATCCTACCGAGAGATAAGATGGCGCACGCACAGCCGCTGGAAGACATATATCAACATATATGAGCCTCCTCAGCCACCCTCAGAAAACATAAGGGATCAGGATACGTCTCCCGCACCCCCTTATGCCTAGTAATTTAATTAAAACGAAACACAAAATGGCGAATTCCCGTTTCGCTACCAGTTTGCGGCCCAGTTCACGGCCCGAGAAGCGCTTCTACCGTGAAAAATCATTTTTTTTTTATTTTCCCCACGGGACCCTTTAATAACCCCAACATCATTCCTAGGGGGTCAAGAGGGGTCTACCTTGCCCCCTTTCATTAAATTCCCCCTTCGTTTTTCACCTCTTCTTCTCTCTCGATCCTACCGAGAGACAAGATGGCGGCCGCTCCGGACTGTTTAGAATGTTGACAGACACCGGAGAGCCAATCAGCTTCGCATCGCAAAGTTCCGTTTCGCGAAAAGTAAGCGGACCGGAGCGCAGCCCGGAGCGCTGTTACAGATATATATCTTGTTTTGAACGGTAATTTCTCAAAATCCACTGGAGCACATATATTGAGACCTAGCAAAGGCACATCGGGCTAACAGTTCCTACAATTTTGCCAAGTTTCGTGCAAATCCATTCAGCCGTTCGAGCTAAAAGTGAGGCCAACCGCCCTATGGAAATTAACATGGGGAAAACGCGTTTTGGGACCCCCCTTTTTTCTCGCCCCCCCCCTTGACAAAACCCCCCCAAATTTTCAGGGGCTGATCAGAAACAAAATGTGCAATTTTCCTGAAAATTTCAGCCGATTCCGTCCACAAACGCCAAAGTTATTAGACATAGGATTTTCAAAAATCCCATAGGGAAAAAATCCTAACTATATATACCTACTGGCGAGACGCCAGTAGGTAATATATATATATATATATATACGAAACACTAATCTTTAGGGAGGGTCAGAGGCCTAAATTTAAAGACTCTACAGGGCATAAAGTCCCAGTACTAATTATTCATAACACATACATACCCTGGAGTCTCAATCCAATAAAGACAAAGGAAGACTAAGTTATGCCAAAACTACCCAAAAATATACAAAATTAGTACGGACTCCCATCACTCACCAGTCCTGGTGACATGCTTCATCATCTGGGTCTCCTTTAACAGGGCTAGCACTTCACCCTAATGATGGAGGAGCCCAAGGATGTTTTCAACGTGTGTAACTAAACAGATGTGAGCAAGATGTTGATACATCTAGTGTATGGGATAAAAAAGAAGAATATGCAGTGCAAAGAAGGTCTAATGTGAACATTAAAATTGTTGCGTAGGGGCGGAGCCGGGCCGGCGGCCAAGATGGCCGCACCGAGTCCCGGCTCCGCCGACCTTCTCGTCTCACCGCCTGTTTCGCCTGCCTGCCCCGTGAGAGCACGGTGCTTCCGTGCGTCGGAAGGGACGCCGAGGTGAGGCGTCTGTTTCCGGCGAAATTCCTGGCTCCGGGGACGGAGATACGCTCTCCAGTGCAGGGCGGCCTGCCCGATGCCGGCGACCGGGACCTCGCGTGTCGCTGCACCCGACTGCCAATGCAACAACAACGGACACATCGACCTGTGGGGCGCCGGTCCCCCGCCAGGGAGCCTGAAAATACCCTCGACACCGCCGACGCCCTTCCCAGGTGCAATGCACAATCCTCCTATGCTGCTTGCTTCTCCCCCCCACCTTACTTTCCCCCCCAGCAATTTTTGTTGGCTGCTGGACTCTGAGACTCGCTCCCTGTCTATCTGGAGGATTTTGCGTGCCTGCAAATTGGATGGACGTTTTATCTCCAGCTCATGGGCGCTGGCGAGAGCACGATATTAATGTGCCTTTCTGGGCTTGGGGGGCCCGCAACCAATACTCAGTGGTGGGGAGAAGGGCACCCATTGCTGATACACAGGCAATTCACCATCTTGACTGGGAGGGGACCGAAGACTCCTCAGCCTGCCTGTACTGCGCTGTGGCGCTGCTTGTTGGAACAGTGGCGATCCGATGGATTATACCTTGTGGCAGCGGCTGGATGTACTGGAAGCCGAGAGATGGCGACTGTATTTCTCTAAAGGGCCGTGGACCCACGTTCTGGTGCTGGAGGGAAGTAGTCCTGATTATTATTGAACCAATGTCTCATTGTGACCGTTACCAGCTTCGATCGCCACTTTCATTGTGGTAAAGGTTCTTGCTATCACGGCGGGACTGCGGCTCGACATGGAGGTGGCTTACTGATGGCGACACTGCGCACTTGCTCCCTGGGGAGACTTTCTGGTGTCTCACGGCGGATCGGCTACAGGACAGCGTACTTCGTGGACTACGATCGGTGGTGGCTGAGTGCTCGTTTCATGTGACTTTGGAGAGGTTTTGGTTCTTCCTGAACTGCCATGACTATTTCACTTTGTGATTTCTACCCCGGTCCGGCATTTTGGGGCGGGTGGGACCTGCATCATTGATCCTGCTTACCTGTCTGAGTCGAGTGTGCTTAGAGCGCCATTTCTGCGTCTGGGGGTGCACTATGCCCCCCCGTGGGACTTGGACTGTGTAGCGATTGATACATCCTGTTTAAGTAGGTGCTCCCAATATTGTGTATTGCTCTCTGATTGATTTTCAAGGTGGGTGAAGAGGGGGGGAGGTTGGGGTTCCCGCACTGGGAGTCTCCCCCATGTTTCCTTCCCTATAGTGGGCTAATGATTACTTCCTTTCCCTTTTCTTTTTTATCTCCTTATTTCTCTTATTCTCTTGTCTATATTTCGGGTTCACAATGGGCGACAGGCACGCTGCTGGGGGGGTAGGCCATGGCCACATGCAGGAGTGCAGGGTGGGGGGATGGGGGAGGGGTGTTGTTGTTTTCCTATTTTTCTTTGTTTCTATGGCCTTCTTATCTTTTTTGTTCCTGGCTAATTCTATTTTCTCTTTTCTTTATTCGGGATCTTTGTGGTGGTAGTTCTCTGTACACTTGCCTTACTTCGATTTTAAGGGGGATTTAGAATGCTTTGCTATGGCGATCGAGAACTTGTTGGTGGGCGGACTGCTTGTTTTTTGACTATCCTGGTACCGAGTGGAATCATTACGTCTCACTGGCAGTTCTCCTGGACTATGATCATCCTGCCTCTTGAGCTTCCCCTGATTTGCTTTGATCAATATATACTGCAACGGATCCTGCCCTTTCTACTTTATCTTAAAATTAAACCTTCATTAATCCTGTCGTTTTCTGACAAAATTGCTCTCCTGGGTTGCAACCGAGCATGTGTGGGACGGAGCTTTGCACTGCCATGGTCTAATTGCTTTGCTCTGTTTGAACCTGTTCCGATGGCTGATTATGATGTTCTGCTTTGTGTCGATTGTAACTGATCTTACTTCTAATAAAGGTTTTCCAAAAATTAAAAAAAAAAAAAAATTGTTGCGTAATATGTCCACAATTCTTAGACTACTACGAACAAATATTAAAAACAGTGCAAAAAGACGGTTTCAATAAATAGCCGTCCTCCAGTGTGTGTTGGTTAACATGTTTCAGCACTTAAGAGGGCAAAGGTATACCCAGTGCTTTCGTCAGAACCTATAAGAGAATTTTCTGCTACTACAACAGTGTAAATTATGAGAAAAAGGATACACTGTGAATATATTTTCTCACAGTTGTCGGACTTCTCATCCTTTGGATAGATCTCAAAGGTATGGAGAAAACACCTCACCCCACCTGGCCACAGCTCAGGGTAGAAGAGGCACCGCTCTCTCCGTCGGTACCTCCGGCAATCTTCTAAGCCGTCAGGGACGTCTTTGTTGGATTGAGACTCCAGGGTATGTATGTGTTATGTGTATATATATATATATATATATATATATATATATATATATATATATATATATATATATATATATATATATATATATATATATATATATATATATATATACAGTAGGTAGCTATAGTTAGGACCTAATTTCCATAGGAAATTCACAACATTCTATTTGGAGGTAGAGAGGTAGAGGTGTAGAGGTAGAGAGGTAGAGGTAGAGACTAGTAGAGAGAGAAGTAGAGAGAGATAGAGAGTAGAGAGTGAGTAATAGAGAGTAGAGAGTGAGTAGTAGAGAGTAGTAGAGAGCAGTAAAGATAGTAGCAGAGAGTGAGTAGTAGAGAGTAGTAGAGTGAATAGTAGAGAATGAGTAGTAGAGAGTAGTAGAGAGTAAGTAGTAGAGTGAGTAGTAGGGAGCAGTAGAGAGTGAGTAGTAGAGAGTAGTAGAGAGTGAGTTGTAGAGAGTAGTAGAGTGAGTAGTAGAGAGTAGTAGAGAGTGAGTAGCAGAGAGAGAGTAGTAGAGAGTAGTAGAGAGTGAGTAGTAGAGAGTGAGTAGTAGAGTGAGTACTTGAGTGAGTAGTAGAGAGTGAGTAGTAGAAAGTAGTAGAGAGAGAGTAGTAGAGAGTGAGTAGTGGAGAGTAGTAGAGAGTGAGTAGTAGAGAGTAGAGAGTAGTAGAGAGTGAGTAGTAGAGAGTAGTAGGGAGTGAGTAGTAGAGAGACAGTTGTAGAGAGTAGTAAAGTAGTAGAGAATGAGTAGTAGAGAGTGACTATTAGAGAGTAGTGGAGTAGTAGAGAGTGAGTAGTAGAGAGTAGTGGAGAATATTCCAAAGTTTGGCACAGCACCATTTGCACAACAAGTCCAATCAAATCATATCACTTAGAGTCCTTATTGAAGCGCTGAATCTTGGTGTATATTCAAATGCTTTTATTTTCCTTAAGTTTATGTACCACAGCCAGCCGACGCGTTTCGTTCTGTACAACAGAACTTCTTCAGGGCGTTCTTATTTCCTTCAAGTTATGTCGGTATCCTGTTGTCATATAACTAGATATTTCTTCCAAATGTTAGACGAGTCGTAAGTACATTCTTTTTCAAAGTGACTAGGTATCAATTTCACCCACACAATTCGGGCAGACTTGAGTAATTTATAGCATCCTCAAAGTCAGTCTTTCAAAAATTCCAAAGTAAAGGACATGATAATCCAAATCCAAATGTTTCTCAGGAAAAGTCATTTTCAATCCTTCGGAATATCTGCGTTTGGGCAGATATAACCCACAGACACGGTTTATGACTTTTCTTGAGAAACATTTGGATTTGGATGATCATGTCCTATACTTTGGAATTTTTGAAAGACTGACTTTGAGAATGCTATAAATTACTCAAGTCCATGGATGCTGCTGGGAACGCCCCAGCAACACCCATTGCACGCCCCTTTAACGCAGGACACTGCGTTAAAGGGACTGATATTTATCAGGCAGGATTACGCCACAAAAAGTGGCTTAGTCCTGCCTGATAAATATCACTCAGTCTTCTGCGCCACCGGAACGTCACAAAAAGTGACGTTCCGGAGGCGCAAGGGGCTCGTAAATAAGGCCCCATAGGTTTCACACTCGTTATAGTTAGGAATTAGCATTTAAAAAACCTTAGAAATTCACTGAAAAAACCATAGGTTTTGCACCAGTTATAGTTATCTGGACATTTTACTCATACAAAACCATTGAAATTCTCCCATTATAGCTAGTTGTACTCACTATAACTCGCACGCCCGCAATCCACTGCTGATGATGTCACATATTACATCATTCATGACATGGTCAGTCACATCACTGATGACATCACGGATGACATCTCAAATGACATCACTGATGACATCACTGATGACATCATCCAGTGAATGTGGTTTCCTTTGATATTTAAATATGTGTTACAAACACAATACTTTGCATTGAAGAATGAGTGGATATATAAATATAAATGTGTGAATGATGGATTTAGTAACAGTGTCATTGATTGTTTCCGTGACTAATTTGTAGAGTCTCACTATATATAATATGTAGTTATTTAACTGTGTTATAGTCTTTATTGTTTTGACTTAATTGTTATATTAAAGACTATATTTGTTATTGGTTTCTTAACTGAGTATTTGTATGGGTAAATGAATGTCTATGTGGTTTGGTGGGAGGTATGTAATTGCCTAGGTAAATGAGGTTAAGACTACATGTTATAACACTTGTTTCAGTGAGTGTATATGTTTATGGTTGTGGTGGTGATTAAATATGTCTATCAATAGTATATCTCCATTAAATATGCATAAAAAAGCAGTGTATGTTACAGTTATATCTAATTAAGTGAGCCTAAGACGTAGTGATTGTATGAGTCACTGTATGGAGAACTGAATATTTCTAATAGTCATTTTATAACACACTAAGTGTATAGATGAATAGATGAAGTGATGTTTTTAAAAGTGTGTAGGTGAGTAAATGTAAGTATGATGCATTGTTTGCATAAGTCAATAAGATGTCTTTATAAGTGAATACAATGTGTGCTGGTGTATAATGTTGAAATAGGCGTAGAAGTATATTTGTTAGTGTTCTGTTAATTATTCACTGCATATAACTCTGAATCTATAGGTAAGTGATTAGATGTGCGTATAGATCTATGATTCACTGAGTGGATGTTTAGAAAATACTATTGATGTGTCAAGGGTTTGAAATAGGGCACTTTCTATTTTACAGTGAGTGAAAAATAGTATACTAGTGTGACATGAGGTGTCTTTCATTGTCACATCGATGATGTCATCAGTGATGTCATCAGTGATGTCATTTGAGATGTCATCAGTGATGTCATTGACCATGTAATGAATAATGTAATATGTGACATCATCAGCAGTAGATTGCGGGTGCGCGAGTTATAGTGAGTACAACTAACTATAACGGGGGAATTTCAATGGTTTTGTATGAGTAAAAAGTCCAGCTAACTATGGGGCCGATTATGATGGCGGACGGACCTGAGTCCGTCCGCCACCATAGAGTAGGAGGGAACCTCCGCATGGGCTGTGGAGTTCCCTCCTGTGCAATTAGGATGTGACCGCCACCCTGGTGGTCACATCCTCTATTTTTAACATTGCGGCGGTGCAGCTTCAAGCTGCACCCGCAGCAATGTTAAAAATGCACGCATTGCATTTGTATGTAGAAAGTGGCAGGCATTGCGTGGTGCCTGCTGCTTTCTGCATACAAATGCAGGGGGGTGCCATAGGTACCCCCCATGTGCACCCCCCACACCCCCTTCACCTAGGGGGCCCGCAAGGGGCCCCTGCAGTGAAGTTACACATGCTTTTCCACGGCGGAAAAGCCGCTGCGGAAAAGCCGCAGCGGAAAAGCATGTTTCACAGCCCATCCTAATCTGGCTGACGGTGTCTGAGAGACACCGTCACCATATTAGAGCTTTTCCGCCGCGGTTGTAAGCCAACCGCGGCGGAAATGCTGCAGACGGAAACCAGGACCCACCAGCCATCCTAATGTGGCGGTGGGTCTTTGGTGGGTCCGCAGAGGATTTTCCGCATCCTCTGGACCGGCGGTGGCTTCCGTCGGCCCTAGGGGATGCGGAAAATCCTCCATCGTAATAGGCCCCTATAACTGGTGTAAAACCTATGGTTTTTTCAGTGAATTTCTAAGGTTTTTTAAATGCTAATTCCTAACTATAATGTGTGAGAAACCTATGTTTTTTTCAGTGAATATATATATATATATATATATATATATATATATATATATATATATATATGTATATATATATATATATATATATATATATATATATATATATATATATATATATATATATATATATATATATATATATATATATCGATAAATATAATAATAATACAAAATATACAATATTTTTACCGTAGGATAGTGGGAGGGTTAAATTTACTATTACCACTCCAGTGAGTGCAACAGTATAGAAAACATTGGATAGCGTAGCAGTAAAAATTACTATTCCCACTCCAGTGAGTGCAACAGTAGGGAAAGCGTTGGATAGTGGGAGGATAAAAATTACTATTCCCTCTCCAGAGAGTGAAACAGTAGGGAAAGCGTTGCATAGCGTAGGCGTAAAAATTACTATTCCCACTCCAGTGAGTGCAACAGTAGGGAAAGCGTTGGATAGCGTAGGGGTAAAAATTACTATTCCCACTCCAGAGAGTCCAACAGTAGGGAAAGCGTTGGATAGCGTAGGCATAAAATTTACTATTTCCACTCCAGTGAGTGCAACAGGAGGGAAAGCATTGGATAGCGGGAGGGTACAAATTACTATTCCGACTCCAGAGACTTCAACAGTAGGGAAAGCCATGGATAGCTTAGAAGTAGACATTACTATTCCAACTCCACAGAGTGCAACAGTAGGGAAAGTGTTGGATAGCGTAGGAGTAAAAATCACTATTCCTACTCCAGTGAGTGCAACAGAAGGGAAAGCGTTGAATAGCGGGAGGGTAAAAATTACTATTCCCAATCCAAAGAGTACAACAGTAGGGAAAGCGTTGGATAGCGTAGTCGTAAAAATTACTATACCCACTCCACAGAGTGCAACAGTAGGGAAAGTGTTGGATAGCGTAGGAGTAAAAATTACTATTCCCACTCCAGAGAGTGCAACAGTAGGGAAAGAGTTGGATTGCGTAGAGGTAAAAATTACTATTCCCACTCCAGTGAGTTGCAACAGTAAGGAAAGCGTTGGATAGCTTTGGGGTAAAAATTACTATTCCCACTCCAGTGAGTGCAACAGTAGGGAAAGTGTTGGATAGCGTAGGGGTAAAAATTACTATTCCCACTCCAGTGAGTGCAACAGTAGGGAAAGCGTTGGCTAGCGTAGGGGTGAAAATTACTATTCCCACTCCAGAAAGTGCAACAGTAGGGAAAGCGTTGGATAGCGTAGAGGTAAAAATTACTATTCCCACTCTAGTGAGTGCAACAGTAGGGAAAGCATTGGATAGCGTAGGGGTAAAAATTACTATTCCCACTCCAGTGAGGGCAACAGTAGGGAAAGTGTTGGATAGTGTAGGGGTAAAAATTACTATTCCCACTCCAGAGAGTGCAACAGTAGGGAAAGTAAATACTTCATATATGAATAAAAATGAATTAAATATTAATACCAATTACAAAAATGATTAAATGTAATTAACAATTTTATATAATATAATAATTAATCAATTAAAAATACAAATATAAATTTATTTTTAAAAATATTATCTAATAATACAAATTATTTACCAATTAACAATTAAAAAATAATTACAAATTACAACAAAAAAAATTAAAACATTTAATTAATTACAATTAAATTATTTCCACCCTATTCCCCTCTAAACCCACTACCCGCAACAGGAAATAAATTAATAAAATTAACATAATTATCAATTAATCAATTAATTAAAATTAATTACCAATTTTTTTTTAATTAATTACCAATCAAAAATTTAAATAACAATTAATTCAAAATGAATACCAATAAATACATTTAAACATGTAATTATTCATAATTAAATTACTTCCCACCCTATTCCCCTATAAACCCACAAACCGCTACAGAAAATGAATTAATAAAATTAACATAATTATCAATTAATCAATTCATTAAAATTAATTAACAATTATATTTGAATTAATTACCAATTAACAATTAATTCAAAATAAATACCAATAAATAAATTAACCTATTTAATTAATTATAATTAAATTACTTCCCACGCTATTCCCCTATAAACCCAAAACCCACTATAGAATTATATTACGCAAAAATTAAATACCATAAAATTAATTATTTACAATAAATTATAAAATAAATATACACTTTTCACACATATACTAACATAAAAAACACTTTAAAAAATTGGATGTTGTTAAAAAATTGATATTAACTTATTTACCTCAAATTGGATATTTTTGTTGTCTTTATTCTGTCCATTCAATATTTTTGTTGTCTATATTCTGTCCATTCGATATTTTGTCCATTCTATATTTTGGATTCGATATTAATGCTATCCTATTCTATATTTTTGTACTCTATATTCTGTCCATTCGATATTGTGTCCATTCTATATTTTTAATTCAATATTAATGCAAATCGATATTTAAAACTCGATATTTTGAGTGTATACCATCAAGGCTTACATTGATAGGCACATAAAAAGGAAGCTTATAGAATATTATGGAGATGGTATTATTCTATCAGTGGAAAGTGGAAAAGCTGATGTGGCAACACTTTGAGAAACAGCTAATAACAGTCTTTGAATTCCTCATTCCAAGCCAAGGATTGTGACATTGAGCTTCAGACGATCTATATCATAGAAGCTGCAGCAAAACTAATCAAAAGTGACGTCAACTTATCACACTCCACAAGAAAAGACGTATATGCAGCTACAAGTGACCTCAATAATGAAAGTGCTTTGCATTACCTTCCCAGCAGTTTGAGAATGCTGTGTTTCAAGTTATTTGTAGGAAAACATGTCTCAACTAAAGGAAGTGCAATAGGGAAAAGCAAAATGCAAGATATCCCACCAAGACCCTTAAAATGTCAGCTCCAGATGGGACTTGGCGCTTCACTGCACCATAGCTTCAGATCAAGGTGACTTATTGACGTTCTTCATAACCTGGGATTCTGTTCTTCCTACAATGAAGCTGCGAAATTTGAACAAAATTCTGCAATTACCTGTGGTTCCAGTCCCTTACTGGATATGGGTGAGAGGTCTACAATTGTGTTAGCAGCTGATAATCCTCACCCTAGATGGTAAGAATAGTTTCCTTGGTATCGGAGTGATCGCAGCTGTAACTCCAGTAATGAAAATTGAGCCCGTAACTCCACGGCACGATGTTGCAGACATAAAGGGGCAGATTTATGATGCCTTTGCGCCGCAATTGCGTCACTTTATTTGATGCAACTGCGGCGCAAACAATGCGCCCAATTTACAATGTGACGCATCTAGGAGATGCTTCACATTGTAAAGCCCTGCGCCATAAGGAGGCGTTCCTGTGCAGGGGGGGCGTTCCTGCACTGGAACGCCTCCTGAAAGTGGCTGAGTGAAATCTATGAGATTTCACTCAGTCACTTTCAGGCCAATGCTGCGTCAAAACCCTGCGCCTGCTTGAAGCAGGCGTAGGTCTTGATGCAGCATTGTGTAGATGCGGCACCCCCGAACCTTGCTGGAGCTGCGTTGCGCTTGTGACGTATCTCCAGCAATGCGCCACATTTCCGGCACAGATGCGTCACGCATCTGTGCCGTTTTTGCACCATGGTGCGCCGCATTATAAATGCAAACAAAACAGGTGATGGACAGAATGTGGATCAATGTCACACATTCACCCCAGTCCAAAGATCTGGGCCCAAATCCATCGTTTTTTTGCACTTCACACCACCCTGGGTTAGACAATGGCGATATGCAAATCAGCTCTGACCCTGTGCCCCATGGGAACAGTCCAGTCCGAACTACAAAAGCCATGTCTTTCCCAGAACGGAATCAAGCATCCGAGGACCGGACCGGTTTCGAGGTAACACCTCTCATCAGCCCGGCTAGCTTGACTCCAGTGGTGTGGAGTGCCTGGGACCCACGTCTGAGCATCCCCAGCGCACTTATGGTGGTAATTGCAAACAAGCCGGGCTTGATTCCGTTCTGGGAAGGACATGGCTTTTGTAGTTCGGACTGGACTGTTCCCATGGGGCACAGGGTCAGAGCTGATTTGCATATCGCCATTGTCTAACCCAGGGTGGTGTGGAGTGCAAAAAAACGATGGATTTGGGCCCAGATCTTTGGACTGGGGTGAATGTGTGACATTGATCCACATTCTGTCCATCACCTGTTTTGTTTGCATTATAAATGCGGCGCACCATGGGTGGCGGAGCTGTGGCGCACTGTGGCGCACGTTAACTGGCGCATCCCTGGGGATGCGCCAGTTAACATAAATCTGCCCCAAAGAATCTTGCAAAAGTTCCTATTACTGAGTACAGCTCAGCAAGACACCTTCTAATCGGCATCACTGTATTATTGCTATTCTAAAATATACTGCATATATAGTTCTTTTTTAATCCTTTTTTCATAGACATAACATTTTTTCCTTGAAACATCCATTTTCCCGGACAAAATAAAATAGAACCCATTATGGCATGGCCGCCATTTTAAAATGTGATATTCGGGGCTTTCCTGTAACCTGATTTTGTTGGATTTTGGATATGTACCTATTCCCGAGTAACATGCAAATGCAATCAGGAACGTTATACGGATGGATTGCTCCTGTAAACAATGTTTAGCGGCTACTTGGTATGAGTAGCATTTGACTTCTTGTGTTGTTTTCTGATAGGTGGAGGAATGCTTTTATTATGGCTTTTCTGTGGATAGTATGGTATGAAACAAGCTTTATGGACTACGGTCTAAAAAAAAGATTTATGATAATGATGATGAAACATATTTCTCTTCACAAAGGGAGTTGGTATTTCAGGTTCCAGTGAGGGCGTAATATAGGCCTCTGCAGTCCCTGAAGGAGAAGGGGTCTCCCAACCCTCCTGCCACCAGCCCTCCAGGGAGGACCCCTTCAGGTCATGGCCAAAGCATATCTGTGAGAAATGGGAGACTCCAGGGGCTCTCATCATAGTTTTCAGAGGGGCCCCATAATTTGGGTTAAACCACTGTTTCTAGTTAAGTAAGTGATCTTCATTACTTGATTGTTAAAACCATTGCAATACACTACATAGTAAATATATAAACATATATTCAAAAAACTGACATTGACTTTTTTTATAAAACAGACGCATAGTCCCATTGCCGTTGGCTTTTAAAAGACATAACCCTGGAGAGAGACTCACTTCCTACTCTGTGTTTTGAGGTGAAACTGCCCCAAGCCTGTTATTACCATTGGTCTCACCCAGGGAGGGGGGGGTGATATATGCAAAAATTAAGACAAGCCAATACTTGGTGGTCAGAATTCTGGGTCAACTCCTCCTGCCCCAAAGTGTTGCTGGTTCACATAAGCAAATCATTTGTGAACAGTGAACCAGAAAAAGTGTGGGTGCAGCAGATAGAACGCGAAAGGCTGTTGTTGTTAAAAGGTGCCTATACGGAGGGTCCCGATGTCTGTTCCGGGGTAGAAAACCACTTAAAGCACTTCTGTTGCAATTTTGCCCAGGTTTGATGGCTATTTTTCACAGTTTGACTAGCTAGTTTGTACCATGTATTCATTCAGCCACATCCACTTTCTCTGAAACTCTTGTGGGACCCATCTGAAGTTCAGCAGGCCTAAATCCATTCTGATCAACTTACTTTAGTGCAGAAAACAAATGTACCCTCCGATGTCCCTCAATGCCCTCAGAACTGCCCTTCTCTTGACTATCACATTAAGTTACCAATGTATGTTTGCTCATAATGAAAATCTAGGTGTCCAGTTATTTATGACCTGTCCACAAAACCCCCTCCTTGAGTGCCAATAAATGACCTGTGGTTACCTTACAGTGTGTACCGGCTTAAAACAACCTCTCTTCTGGCATTGTGACCTCTCCAACTTGCTCTCCATCAACATACTTGTAACTCATGTAAGCAGGCGCCCCTGGAGCCTTTCTCCAACCGTCTCCATCCAAAGTCGCACCGACCCTCCATGCCTCAAGCTCTGGACACTTATCTCAACACCTCCCTTCCTTCCTGGTCCAGTGGCCCCTGTGATAAGCATCTCTGAAGCCAGTTCACCAGTAACGCAGCCAGACAAGTTATCCAAAACTACCCCCACCCATATCGCCGGTATTCCAAAATTGTGGAGATAAGAAATCAATTTAAAAGGGAGAAAGCAGAAAGGCAACCTATGACCTATATTTAACTGACTATTTCTGCAAGTAAAATACTTGAACAAATTGAATGCAACCCTCCAATTCTTGAGGTTGAGCCAGTTTCTGACTCTGGATAATGTCAGAAAGTAAACATCTGGTCGAAAGGAAGATTCTCTGCAGCAGGCTCTGCATTGGGAAACGCGCATTGCTTACATTCAAACTCTCCAACAAACAACTGCATTTCAGTAAAGGGTTAAAATCACGTTCACGCCACATACCGTTAGCGCTGGACATTTGATTTACTCAAACTAGCAGTGTAAAATGTCTAGTTGCCTTTTTTAAAGATCAAGGAACGCTCTCCTTTACTATGTTATACTACAGGAAACACAAAACCAAATACAAAAGTAACAGTGGAACCATGCCCCTTTCCAGTGTGACGCACTCACCGTAGACTCTCAACTGCTTGAAGATGGTTTTTGGTGATCCATTAAGTAGTGTCGTAGACACGGTGTAGTTTCCGGCGTCGCTCGTCTGCAGGTCCCGGATGCTCAGGGTCCCGCCAGGGCTCACGCTCTCGCGGCCCGTGTACCGGGGGCCTTTGGTCAGGAAGGAGGTGGGCACGACGAAAGCGACGATCATTTGTGGGTCAGAGAAAGTTGTCCCTCTGTACCAGGCAAAGGACCTTAAATCTGGAGTGACCGGGACTTTGAGGGCGGCCGTCTGTCCCACTGTAGCATTGACCACCTCTGCCGCCCAGGGCCTCTCCCCCGCCGTCCGCGGGGTCCAGACGCAGAGCCAGGCTGGAAGGAAGGACAGAAGGAGAGAGTTGAACCTGCTGGAGGGTAAGGAGTAATTTGAAACATAAACATTTACAAAATCACAGGTAAACCCTCATTTGTGACACTTTTTCAGGAAGGGGGCACTGGCAAAACCAATATGTCTGGTTCTTGTACAAGAAGTTTTGGAAGCAGTGCTGAGAAGTACTTGTACTCTTCCTTTCAAATGTATGAAGTAAAGGTACTTAGTACTGAAAGGACCAGCCCATTTAAAGTAATGTTTATACGTTCAAGCAATTCATCGCTGATGGTGTCCATTATTGACTGGAAACAAAGATTGGCAAAGGAGCCAGAAAAGGCACCTACTGTTCAGGAGAGAATGGAGGCCCTTTACTCAAGAGTATTGATCTAAGGTTCAAATCTTGCAAGTAAATCAAACTCACAAATGCAAAATAAATCCTAGAACATATGGCCCAGGAATCATCTATGATCTTGACTGTCTTCACAGGAAAAGAAGCATTAAGAAGCACTAATGGGACAGCGGCTTGGGTTCTGCCCAGAAGTTGTTTACCTTGAGTACAGGTTTTGATTGGACAGAAGTTGTGCTCTTCCACTCAATGACGGCTGGTTTTGCAGTTCCTGCCGTGATGGACACCTCTTGATCATTACAGGAGAACTGAATAGGTTAAAACCCGCTAATAATCAAGGCCATGGCCTGATCTGCTCATTAAAACAGTTTCAACAAAGGCTATTGGACTTACATATTTATTGTAAAAGGCAAATGTTTAAATCTAGCAGGCATTACAAAATGGATTATTACACTTCGATAATGTCCGTAGAGAAATATTTGATCACATCGTGTCTCTCAGAATACTGAAGGGTTTGGTTTTTCTAATCGCCTCTGTAGGATCAGCTTCCATGGTCTCCTCCACTTTTGCTGATGTCATAATGTTTTTCTGACTGGTCTGACTGGGATCCTGCTAATCAGGACCCCAGTCTCTGTGCTTCTACCCTACATTGGACATGGTGAGTACTTACAGATACCCCAGATTGGCTACTGGTGTACCCTTAAAAGTTCCTAGTCTATGGTACTAAGGTACCCAGGGCATAGGCACACTAGGGTCTCCCATGGGCTGAAGCATGCATTAGGCCACCCATGGGAGACCTCCCAAACGGTGACTCCAGGCCTGCCATTGCAGCCTGCGTAAGCTGGTGCTAGCACCACTTATCCCAGATTTAACCCCTGACAAACCCCTGGGGTTCGGCATTTGCACTGTGTAAATTATTGGTAGGTCCTCTTAGGAGGGGTTTATAATGTTTCACCAACTGCAGTGTTGTACACATTTGTAAATGCATGACTGCAACGGTTGCTTTCTGGGAGAATGTAAGATAGGGGATTATTAGTTGGAATGGATGGTAGTCCACCACACGTAATAATGCCACTATTATGGTTAGGTTTAGTAAAGGTTTCAGTAACTTAAACATGAGCTCAAACCCTGGCACCAATGGCACCAAGTGGACAGGACGTCAGAGTTTTTTATTTTTTTTAAATACACTATTGTGGGTGACAACGTACTATTGAGTATTGATGACGTGTATGATGAATTCAAGTTGTAAATGATGAATTTTTAAAATGGCACATAAAACATTTTTTATTAGACAATTAAAATGTGTTTATTAACATACTGCAGCTGTGCCACATGTATTTGATGTTTCCATTTTAATTAATATGGCTGCTGTTCTGATGTACCATTTATCCTACCCCTTCTCCTCCCCTTCACTGTCAAGCCCCCCTTAATTTCATCTCCCCCGTCTCAGCAGTCAGGAGAGGTGAGGTATTCTCCTCATGCGTTTCGGGTAAGAACGTTTGGCATGTACTTGCAACCAAGTAAATATAGATGACAACGAGCATGTCTCAACAAATAAATGTTAGCTATGAACATGAGAATTGCATGAATTTTAAAACAAATGCATCTATTTTCCTCACTCTGTTACAGATGCCGCTGGCATTTCGGGATTTGCAGCGGAAGGGTTGTACATTCCAGATCACAGGTGATTCGGTTTTATCAGTTCAAACGTATCGTATGTACTTGTACTTGATCACATTTGATTATTATTTTTTGTCACACTTGCAGTAGCAATATTAGTAGTGGTCCTAAAGAAGGCATGGGAAGAAAATATTTCCATATATGCTGAAACATGTTGATCTTTTTTCGAACAACAGACAGTCATTTGTTATAAACTGCTGTTTGCACTGTTTTGGGCTGTGAGAGATATTATTAAATGGTTGGTTCTCTCATAGGTCAATTTTAAAACTCACTTTAACACTTACTTAACACCTTATTACAACTCACTGCATCTTTTCCCACACAATTTAACCACTCACATCTGATGGTCTAATTAGGAGGTGTAGTGTTTTAATGATAATGCTTAAAAAACATCCCCAGGCTCCCCTTTCCTTATGAGAGGGTCATAGCTCTTAGTGTCACCAGTGTGACATTGAGAGGAGACCCAGATGATGAAGCATGTCACCATTGGTGAGTGATGGGAATCTGTCCTCGTGAATAGGATTTTCTATGGTAGTGACCATAGTAAAGGAATCTGGTGCATATTTTGATTTGTTCTAGCTGTTTTCATGTTCTAATCACCTTTTTTAGACCCGAGGATATACTTGTTGTATAAAAACCTTTAGTGCCACTTGTAACGCCCTAATAAATGTTATCCCGGGTCCCCAGGGCCTAAGATACTAAAGAGGGTCCATGGGGGGCAACTCATTGAATTGTGCCACCCTCTGAGATCCCGCACCAAGCACATGCAAAGTGCCACTGCAGAATGCGTATCTTGGTGCAGATAGAAGTGAAAACACAAAATGCCACACCACCTGTGTGTCATGCCTGAAGACATTGCATGCAGTACAGGCAAGTCACCCCTATCAATGGCTTTATAGCCCTAAGGTGGGGTGCACTATACTATACTATACTACATGTGAGAGAAAAACTGCATGAGCAGGTATGCCCCTGTACTAGGCAGTTTTTTTTTACAGCAAGTGCAAGTGAACAGGGAAGACATTTAAACACAGGTGCTGGGCACTGGTGAACATGAGAGCCCCAGCTATAATATGAAAATAGAGATGTTTGGTATCAAATATCTCATATTGATGAACCCACATTGATTCCATGTATTTATCAATACATGTACACAGAGAGCCCCTTCAAGGTAGTCCCTGTAAACGTACCAGCTCCTGGTGGGCTGACAGACTGGTCTTAGCCAGCCTGATACCAGAGAAAAATTACTGACCCCCAAGGATGAGGGCCATTTGCTCTCCAAAGACCAGAAACCAGGCCAGCTCTGGCAGGGGGTGGTTTACCCCCCCATTAAATACCTAAGGATTAGCCTTCCAAGGCAGGGGAACTTCAAAGTGCCCCTGCACCTTTGGTATGCAACTTTGGGTTATCTCACAGGAGAGGATGCCACCCCCCTGTCCTGCTCCACTCTTGGTGGGAGGACAAGTGGGTACATTAGCTCGATTAGGAGGTGTGCCCACATTCAGTAGCACCACCCCTAAGGTGGGGGAGGTGATGTGGCTCCTTCTCCTCAGATTCCTCCATCTTGTCTTGGAGAGAATTAACTGACCTGGGACGGGGATATGCCCACTTCCACTGCAGTGGCAGGAGCCTGTCAGGCACAAGTGGCCAAAATTAGAAACCTAGGCTTTGTATGGGACGTTCAACTCAGCTTCTCTGTACAGATGAATCAGGTAACTTCGACCTGCTACTTCATTTTAAAGACATTGCAGAAGATCTTACCTTTTCTCCCGCTGGAGCTGAGGAAAACGGTTGTGGTGGCAATGATTCTCTCTCACATAGACTACTGCAATGCCTTTTACCTAGGGATTGACAAGCGGCAAGAATCCAAACTGTAAACTTTGCAGAACGCTGCAGCCTGAACCTTGTGAATATCCCTAAATACAATCATATGTCAGGCTATTAGGAATCTCTACTGGGGTGGCTTGACGCCCGCAGGGAATGGCGGCATCTGAGTGAGGTGCTCCGGCAAAGACAGGAGTATCCGCATTTCTAAACAATACCGTGCAAATTTAAAGAACGCATAGGACGTTGGAATATGTGCTGAGAGGTTTGACAGCTATGATGCTCATGTAAGCAGAATGGAAAACTTTTGTCTTCAAGTAAGCCCTTCTGGTGGAGTCGCATTACTGCAGCCGGCATTTTGTGATCCCTTTGACCTGCAGCTCTTCTTGGGGATATCTATCGGGCTTCTGACTTTTTTGCCATCCAAGTTCTCCTAAAACATTTGCTTTGGAATACCTCCCTTATTTGCATTTTTTTGCTACAATATGGAACATTTTAATTACGGCGCTGCTTAATTAGTTTGTAAGACCTCCTGAATGTCTCCTTTGAAATATTTCTAAGTATTGTATTCTACTGCACATAACAAGGAATATTTTGAATTTGGCGCTGCTTAATTAGCTTGTACGACTGAAGGAAACTTTTGGCAGCCATTCAATGCTCCTTACAATCAGCAGCTCTCTTCAGAAATATAACGTTACTGCCTTTTTTGGTGCTCAATCCCTTCTGTATGTTTCCTTTTAAATATCTCTCATTATTGCATTCTGCTGCAAACAACATGGAATATTTTGAATATGGCGCTGCTTAATTAGCTTGTATGACTGAAGGAAACCTTTGGCAGTCATTTTGTGCTCCTTACAATTAGCAGCTCTCTTCAGCAATATAGCTTTACTGCCTTTTTTGCCGCTCAAGCCCTCCTGTATGTTTCCTTTTAAATATTTTTCATAATTGCATTCTGCTGCAAACAATATGGAATATTTTGAACAGGAAGCTGTTTGATCAACTTATATGACCGAAAGAAAACTATAGCATCCATTTTGTGCATCCTGCTAAATACCTACGACGAGATTATTTCCTCAGTATGTGGGAACTGTCAGATACTCAGGTGATTTGCGCATTACAGCTTCCACTGTCAATGTTTGAATTACGCAAACTATGTTTTTGACTATGCATTGTTGGATTGCAGTTTGTATTTATTCCTCCTTGTTTTTCATTGGCACTTTGAACTTGACTCGATTCCCATACCTATTTTTTGAATATGCTTCTCACATAATTCCTTTCCTCCTTTTGAATTATACATCATTATGACACATTTTACACTTATTTTTGTATGGTGGCTGGTGAATATATGGGTAGAACGAAAGGTGCTCTATCTAAGAAGTTGCAACAAAAACAAGTGTTTGTTAAAAACTCTAAGATTTTTACTACATATTCTAAGTTGGAAGATTATATGCAGTCTACGCTACGAACCTCGGTGACAGACATGGATCCCGTACTGACATCGTCTGGGAAGACGCTCACTAAACGCTTGAAGCATAATCCTCCCTCTCCTCCTAAGCCAGCTTCACCAGTTTCCATGGAAATGTTGTTGGATGAAATAAGAGCCCTTCGACACTTTATGGAGGAAACTAACTCCAAGCTACAAATCCTCACGGATAATTGGTCTCAACTTGACACAAGAGTCATTGCAGTTGAACAGAGTATCTCCTCCATCAGGAATACAAGTGCGAACATTTCCCAGTTTCAGTCTCAAGTCTTGACACTCTGAAAGCAGATAGAAGACCTTGAAATCGCAATAGAAGAAATAATCTATGTATTTATGGGCTAGCGGAGGGAGTTGAGGGGTCAGACCCTCTCACTTACTTGCTTTACATCTTTTCTCCCCAAAGTGTTACACCTAGCAGAGGGCACAAAACTAACATTCAAGGAGAACATAGATTAGGATGTTCTTCCTCCAACATGTCACCCTCGCAACATCCAAGAGGAGTGATTATATACTTTCTGGAATACGCAGATCTATTACTGGTGTTATCTCTGGTTAAATCTGCTTAACGTATTACTTGGTCTGGTTCAACTTTATTCTTCGCGCAGGATTACGCCAAGGCTACTGCTAACAGGCGGAAAGCTTTTCTTAACATGAGACCAGCTCTTCGATCATTAGGTGCCCGGTATGGTCTCCTTCATCCCTGCCTTTTTAAGGTCACACACAACAATAGAACAACAACTTATAAAGACCCAGTAAGGTTACAAAGCTTTATTAACTCATGTAATCCAAATGCTATGGACGACCTTCCTCATCGAATATCACCTGACAATGAATTTGTTGACATAATATAATGCCTAATCCCTCATGTGTTGATGGTTAAATTTTCCCTTGATCCCGTGTCTTACAATATTACATTTCTGCATATCATTCTTAATTTATTCAGTTCCCAAGTTCTACTGAGCGGAATTATTATTACATGCAAATAGTTTACTTAGTTTACCTAGGCTATGTTTCTCATTTTTCCCTCACTTTAAAGCTGCTCGCTGCTCTGTTTGCTGCTCTGTTCTCAGTTTCTCTTGTTCATATTATCTTTTATCAATTTCCTCGTTAATCGCTGCTCTTCGCCCTCACAGGTTGTATGTTGATACTTTATTCAGTCTAGCTTACATGATTGTTGTTGATGTTCCTGTTACTGTTTGACACAACATATACTCTAATTGTGTGTTTCAATGCCTATTCTAATCCTTGTTATTCACCGCCCTCACAGTTTTCATCCGTTTCGTGGTTTCTCCGGGATCCCCTGTTTCGCTGATCCTAGACGCTCCGCTTCCTCCATGTGGTTTCATCCCCCTTAACGTATTTCCCTGAGTCTTCCTTGTAGGTATGTTTTTGTGGATGTGTAATTTGTTTTGTCTTTTGTTATATGTTAGGCAATACTTTCTTCTATTTCTTTCCTTTATCATCTAATTTTTGTACTACTTTCTTCTAATGTGGCTTCACTTTCTTTCTATCCTAGGAATTCCTAACATATTTCCTATAATTCTCACTGTTCTGGGCTCACTTCATTCCTCCCATTTTATCACCTTTGTTTAATGCTTTACAATGTTTTTTTTTGTATAGATTTGGACATTAGCACTCTAGATACGGACGCTCTTATTGTTAATTATTCTACTTTTCTGTATTGGTTTGTTGTATTCAATTGTCACTTGCATCGTGCTTTAACCTGTCATGCCACTTAAATTGGTCTAATGGAACATTAGGGGGATACATTCTCATATCAAGAGACAACGGATTTTATCACACTTAGCCAAGTTAAATGCTGATATTGTTTTATTACAAGAAACTCACCTTATGGATACTGAATGTATAAAATTGAAAAGGGATTGGGTGGGTGAGGTTTTCTTTTCTCCAGGAGATGGTAAGCGAAATTGAGTTGTGATATTGTGTTATAAATCTCTTCCAGCGATACAAAAGGGGGTGGTGAAGGACGGAGCATCTGAATCAATCAAACACTCACACCCAGTCAAAAGATCTGGGTTTAATCTATCACCGTTCTTTAGCCCACTCTGCCACCCCAGTTCAGACATGGCTATATGCAAATCAGTCTGACCCTGTGCCTCATGGGAACAGTCCAGCCCAAACTGCCAAGCCATGTCTTCCCTGGACCGGAAACAAGCTTCCGAGGACCGGTTTCTGGCATTCCAGCCGTCTTCAGCCCGGCTTGCTTGAATCCAGTGTCAAAGTGAGCAAGGGACTCACGTCTGAGCATACCCTGCCACACTTATGGCGGCCAAAAGCGGTACAAAAGGGGGTGGTGATGGACGGAGCATCTGAATCAATCAAACACTCACACCCAGTCAAAAGATCTGGTTTTAATCCATCACCGTTCTTTAGCCCACTCTGCCACCCCAGTTCAGACATGGCTATATGCAAATCAGTCTGACGCTGTGCCTCATGGGAACAGTCCAGCCCGAACTGCCAAGCCATGTCTTCCCTGGACCGGAAACAAGCTTCCGATGACCAGTTTCTAGCATTCCAGCCGTCTTCAGCCCGGCTTGCTTGAATCCAGTGGCAAAGTGAGCAAGGGACTCACGTCTGAGCATACCCTGCCACACTTATGGCGGCCAAAAGCGGTACAAAAGGGGGTGGTGATGGACGGAGCATCTGAATCAAATCAAACACTCACACCCAGTCAAAAGATCTGGGTTTAATCTATCACCGTTCCACTCTTTGGAGTAGGAATAGTAATTGTTATCCCTACGCTATCCAACGCTTTCCTTACTGTTGCTCTCACTGGAGTGGGAATAGTAATTTTTACTCCTACGCTATCCAACACTTTCCCTACTGTTGCACTCACTGGAGTGGGAATAGTAATTTTTACCCCTACGCTATCCAACGCTTTCCCTACTGTTGCACTCACTGGAGTGGGAATAGTATTTTTTATCCTTACGCTATCCAACGCTTTCCCTTCTGTTGCACTCTCTGGAGTAGGAATAGTCATTTTTATCCCTACGCTATCCAACGCTTTCCCTACTGTTGCACTCACTGGAGTGGGAATAGTAATTTTTACCTCTACGCTATCCAACACTTTCCCTACTGTTGCACTCTCTGGAGTGGGAATAGTTATTTTTACCCCTCCGCTATGCAATGCTTTCCCCACTGTTGCGCTCTCTGGAGTGGGAATAGTAATTTTTACCCCTACGCTATCCAATGCTTAAAACAAAGATAGGTAGTAGTGTTCCCACAGGGAATCGTCCGCACAACTCTCTAAAGGATGGTCTTATACATAAACAATTTTTACTCACTGGTGGTCTAGATCCAAAAAGGAAAAATTTACATAAAAGGGTGCTAAAGAAACTCAAGGCACCTACTACCTCAAGGTGCTATTGGCACACACAAAGTGTGTGTCACATAAACTGCAAGGGGTTAAGATTCTAATAACAGCACTCCTAACAAGATTTGTTTAAATTATAATAGTCTGGGCATAAAGTACACATGGCCCTAATTGCACCACACTCTACTTGTCATAGAGAATACCGGAAGGGACAAACACCAAAGTTCTATTCAGTGGGGGTTCCAGAAAGATTCAAAATGCAGTCCAGTTTTTGATTTTCTTCAGTCTTTATTCAAATTTCATAAAACAAGTTCTCCCAGCACGTAAATCGCCAACACGTGTTTCGTCCTACACAAGGACTTCATCAAGGCTGGAAAATTTTAAATAATACAAAATATAATTACAAAGTCATATATATATACATAGATACATACTTACAAATTAACATGCTACACCAACAAGGGGGATAGCAATAATATTATACATTATATTACATAAAGTGTGATAATAGATTCCCACATGCAAAATAAAACATACAGTGTTTAAAACCCTGGTATAACATCATTTCAAAATCAGAGTATATATACATTATGCATGGAAAGGGACCAGAGTAAAGTACAGGTGCATAAACATTTTATATCCAGTTCAAGCAGAGAGTGTCATTATGTACAATTAAAATCAACACCCACCATAAATGTGGTGGAGTGTTCAATCATCAGAATAAAAGACGCGGACTATGATTTTGATTGAAGCTGAATACCTGAAAAAATATAGCACAATAATCATTATAACGCTTTCATAAATAATGCCAGAGCCAAAAGTACTATTTCTGTAGAGAAAGACCAACAAAAGGAGACATAATATCGGGTGGTGGGTAAATCACAGAGAGACAAAAGACAATATTACCATCTGAGTTTGATGCCAGGGACACAGGGATGCACGCTAAATTCCCAATTGTAATCATGTATTATAAGAATAGAATTTATTACAAGCGATACTTTAAGAATCAGTAGGCAAAAAGCTCCATGGTGGGAACACTTATTGTTAAACTCACCATCCAATTTGATGATGAATATCTGCAGTGTGAAGTGATGAATTAGTTCAAGTTAATTTTTATCTCTACGCTATCCAACGCTTTCCCTACTGTTGCACTCTTTGGTGTAGGAATAGTAATTTTTATCCCTACGCTATCCAACGCTTTCCTTACTGTTGCACTCACTGGAGTGGGAATAGTAATTTTTACTCCTACGCTATCCAACACTTTCCCTACTGTTGCACTCACTGGAGTGGGAATAGTAATTTTTACCCCTACGCTATGCAATGCTTTCCCTACTGTTGCGCTCTCTGGAGTGGGAATAGTAATTTTTACCCCTAGTCTATCCAACACTTTCCCTACTTTTGCACTCTCTGGAGTGGGAATAGTTATTTTTACCCCTACGCTATGCAATGCTTTCCCTACTGTTGCGCTCTCTGAAGTGGGAATAGTAATTTTTACCCTCTCACTATCCACCGCTTGCCCTACTGTTGCACTCTCCGGAGTTGGAATAGTAATTTTTACCCCTACGCTATCAAACGCTTTCCCTACTGTTGCACTCACTGGAGTGGGAATAGTAATTTTTACCCCTACGCTATCCAACGCTTTCCCTATTGTTGCGCTCACTGGAGTGGGAATAGTAATTTTTAACCTTACGCTATCCAACGCTTTCCCTACTGTTGCGCTCTCTGGAGTGGGAATAGTAATTTTTATCCCTACGCTATCCAACGATTTCCCTACACTCTGGAGTGTGAATAGTAAATTTAACCCTGTGCGAAGGCTCAGCGTGGCGGAGCGAACCACTTGGCATTTATTGGACAATATTTCATGGTGAGGGGCACGGAGACCCACTTGGGGAAAACCTTGGAACCACGAAGACCACAATGCTCCGCGAGGAGCTACGCCCACATGGGCGGTGACTGCAAATTGACAATGTGGTTTTAAGAAACGACTGTTGCCTCACACCTGACAACCGGCAGCCCATGATTAAGTGCTCACGCACGAAACGCGTCGGGCTGGTTATCTGAACGCGAAGCAGCGCTTTGATCTTCTGTCACAACCAACCTCCAATAAAGATGTTTTGAGCTGAATCCTTACCTGGTTGTGGGCCCTTCTTCAACAGGCAACTTTGTGTTCTGGATGTTTATGCGGCTGGCCTGAGTCGCAGAAGGAGCCCTGCTGGTTTTCCAGTCCTGCAGCAGCGTTTAACTACGAGGCAGCGTGGGTAGCAGGAGCCAACTTTTGGAGGTGCAAAGGTGATGTGCGAAGGCTCAGCGTGGCGGAGCGAACCACTTGGCATTTATTGGACAATATTTCATGGTGAGGGGCACGGAGACCCACTTGGGGAAAACCTTGGAACCACGAAGACCACAATGCTCCGCGAGGAGCTACGCCCACATGGGCGGTGACTGCAAATTGACAATGTGGTTTTAAGAAACGACTGTTGCCTCACACCTGACAACCGGCAGCCCATGATTAAGTGCTCACGCACGAAACGCGTCGGGCTGGTTATCTGAACGCGAAGCAGCGCTTTGATCTTCTGTCACAACCAACCTCCAATAAAGATGTTTTGAGCTGAATCCTTACCTGCTTGTGGGCCCTTCTTCAACAGGCAACTTTGTGTTCTGGATGTTTATGCGGCTGGCCTGAGTCGCAGAAGGAGCCCTGCTGGTTTTCCAGTCCTGCAGCAGCGTTTAACTACGAGGCAGCGTGGGTAGCAGGAGCCAACTTTTGGAGGTGCAAAGGTGATGTGCGAAGGCTCAGCGTGGCGGAGCGAACCACTTGGCATTTATTGGACAATATTTCATGGTGAGGGGCACGGAGACCCACTTGGGGAAAACCTTGGAACCACGAAGACCACAATGCTCCGCGAGGAGCTACGCCCACATGGGCGGTGACTGCAAATTGACAATGTGGTTTTAAGAAACGACTGTTGCCTCACACCTGACAACCGGCAGCCCATGATTAAGTGCTCACGCACGAAACGCGTCGGGCTGGTTATCTGAACGCGAAGCAGCGCTTTGATCTTCTGTCACAACCAACCTCCAATAAAGATGTTTTGAGCTGAATCCTTACCTGCTTGTGGGCCCTTCTTCAACAGGCAACTTTGTGTTCTGGATATATATATATATATATATATATATATATATGTTTTAAAAATAATTTTCTTTTTTTTTAGTTACATTAATTATTTATAAATTTTAAGTTTATTTAAGTATTTTAAGTATGTTTAAATTAATTATATTTATTATAATATTACTTTAAAATTACTTTTAAGATATTTAAAAAATTCGATATTTTGACTGTCTATATTTTTTCCTATCGATATTTTGGAGTCGATATTTTTGTACTTACCTGTTTGTAGATAGGAAGTCGATATTCTGGCATTCTATATTTTTACCTCGATATTTTGGCAAGTCGATATTTTGACTGTCGATATTCTGTCAGTGATCCAACATAAACTGCTCTACGCTTGGCGTCTTTGTAACCCAGTCCCCAGAGAAAATTCCTTTTATTCCTCAACACATCATACTCAGTCAAGAATTGACTAACGGCCACATGCATCAACCTATTTAGGAAGTGCAAACGGTGCGAATCGCAAAATTCGGCCGTTTGCGATTCCTAAATAGGTTTCTGGGATGCATCAAGCATTTTTGGTAAAATCGCTATTTTTAGCGAATTCCAAAAATGCGATTGCTTTTAAGGAATCTCAAATTTGCGATTCCTTAAAAGCAATGCATGATTACTTTTAAAATTGCGAATTCGCAATTAGGGGGTTGTTATGGCTGTCTTTTTGCTAGCTCTCTGGAGAAGGAGAATGATGGAGAGTGACTCCAGCCTATCACCCCCATAGCATAGGGATTAGGCCGATAGACAGGGACCCTGTCATACATATATAAAGGCATTTGCGTGTTACTTCCCTTAGAGTAAGGCTTATGAATTTAAGTGAGGGGTTAGACATATAAGTATTAGTCATGATTCACTCATTTGCTAACATGCCGATCTGTTTTTCATGGAGCTATGCATATTATGGGCTCCGTAGGCCTTAAACGAGACAGACTCCATTTTGCTTTCTGCCCGGTAGCTCGAGAAGGCTTTCTAGGTCAAGAGTAATGTTTTAGTTTTAAGCTGTTGTTCGCTTGGAGAGAACCGGTTCAGGCTGACCCTTATCGAAGGAATGTATTTTTCTCCACTCCGAAGACACAACTTCAGGCCGGCCGGCTGGGAAAGTGTCCTTGGTACGGGGAGGTACAAGAATTTGGTGGGCGGCAGGTTACTGGCCGTGAATTTCCATGAAGGAACGGGCTTTGATATTAGCGAAGGTGTTAGTCTTTTTGTCAGTTAGTTCGTAGGCGGCATCTAGCCGTTAGCATCTCTGCCATTATTCATTTTCATGGTGGACAAGTCGCCATCTTTGAAGTCGGAGAAAGATTTAAGACCGAAACTCTCTGAGATAGACTGAACGAGAAGTGGCGCGGAGCGCACTAATACAGAGAGAGAGAGAGACGGTAGTTAATAAACAGCAAGGTTCCGAGGTCCTGAGGGAGAGCAGACGAGGTTGAGCCTAGCGGTGCAGACGTGTACTTGTGACGGCTGAGGGTGACTGCAAGGCGAGCCAGGACCCAGAGACGAGACAGGAGCCTAGATGACTGCCGAGTCCCGATTTTCCAGTAACCAGGTGATGTCCGACCAATTCCTGTAGTATGTGCACTCTAATCTTTATCTTTTATTCCCTTTGCAAATGTAATGTTGCATAGTAATGTGATTTATATCTATTGTTAATAAATATCCTAATTCATATAGAATTACCGTGTACCTGGTGCTTATGTTCAATCTTGGTAAACGATACTCCTAGGTGAATGCTAGGCACGTGAATGGATGAGTAATCCCAATCAGGTAAGTGGTGATCACATAAATAGGGAGTGAGTGAACCTTTGATGCCAAAAGCAGAGAGTACATTATACAATCTGGACCCATATTCAAAGTCATTATTGTAGTTTCATTCCGAGTAGACAGCTGAGATAATATCCCAATATATATATATATATATATGTATAGGTGTTCATAGGAATGTGGTCGTCGTTGATATGCGGCGTTAATGAGAGCACTGGGGGGTCGAACCAGTGTTTATACCCACAGGATTGTGGCTTGAGTAAATGAGAGCACTAGGTGGTTGAACTAGTGTGTAGGTTTCGCAGGATCGCGAACGGTTTGGAAAAGGGAGCATTGGGTTCTGCAGGCCCGTGTGTAGACGCACCAGATTGTGTGTCAGATCTGCCCTAGGGTAGAACGGTCTGGGTCGGGGTGACCGCGAGGCCAACTGATGTGAATAAGATATTGTAGAAAATCTGTATATGTATATTGTCATTCCCCATTCTTAGGTGCAACCTGTATATTTATCTGTATATCTACTTATTGTGAATACGATCTAAGAAGGGAAGGTGAGTACGTTTTGGCTGGGTCACAGGGGCCCCTGGGGGCTGATCCCATCTAAACAGAAAATCCAGCCATTACATCTGGCGTCACGAACTGTTTACGAAGCCTGTGTGCATTGTGTTGTTTTCATCTTGTTGGTTTGCGCTCGGCTTGTACGTATAAAATTTTGTTTATAATTGTGTATATATATTTTTTGTGTATCATTATGTTTGCGAAAAAATCATCGTCGGTTTTCAAATTACCGATTCAGATTCCCGGCTGGGAATGTACCCCTTACGAGGCCTTGGCACGTGAGTGGGCTGATTCTACTGGTTTGAGTGAAAATTGGTCTTCATGCTTGGAGCAGGCGGAGCCTGCCGATGTGGTGTCGTGCTTGCAGAAAGCGCCAGTAGTGAAGGGTGATGAGCTTCCTATTTTAGGACGCAGAGGGTGGATTGTTCTTAATGCGTACAGAATGTTGCATGAGAAGTTTGTTCAGCTACAGAAGCAGTTTAAAGATATGGAAGGACAGTGTATTGAATTACAAAATGCACATACTCTGTTGCGTTGTCAAAATAAATTGCTTGCCGACAAACTTGAGACATATCAAACCATTGCTGAAAGAGCTGCAGTCCGTATTGCACGATATAAGTATAAACATCGTCGTGGTCGTGTATCTACGCGCAAAGTGCGTATGGTTGTAGCGAAAGCTGGAATGGATTGGAACCCCGATGAGTGGGACGGTAATATCTGGGATTCTCATACTTCTGACTCCTCGGCAGAGGAGGGTGACAAGCGCGAGTCTTCTCGCTCCGGACGTGATTGTAAATCTGCTTCATGCATTGATTCAACTCCCGATTGTGACCGTGCTCGTTCTTCCCGTGTGGATGACGTAGCTTGCCCTGATTGTTCTGTTAAATCTAAGATGCGGGCTTCCTCGGAAGCTCTTCCCGCAGTTTCTGCTCACCCGATCTTTCGACGGAAATTACAACAAGCCCCTGGTAATCCGGGTGGTATAGCTCTTGACTGTATTGAAGATTTTACTCAACAGGAGATTAGTGACATCCTGCAACGATTTAAACAACGGCCTGGTGAGACCTTGCTTACCTGGATGGTGCGTCTTTATGAGCTTGGCGCTTCCGGTATTATGCTCGATGCTGTTGATTGTTTACGATTTTGCTCTTTGAGTTCTGATTCTACTATTCAGGACCATTTTCGGAATTATAATGGTAATGCCCAGACTTCTTTGCTCCAGCTTGCGTCTGATGGCTGTAATCATAAATATCCAACTGAGTCTGATTGGCCCTCTGATGAAAAGCCGTGGTATACTCTGCGCGATGCGTCACAACGTTTAAAGGAAGAAGTTATGAAAACGTGTATTTTCCTTAGTACTGCTGACAGATTATTGGATGGTCTTTTAACATCTTCTGTGCGTAATCGCATTATACGTACTTCTCCTGTTGCTTACAAGCAGGTCATGATGACATTATTGATTAACCAAACTGGCAATCCTTTGTCTGCTGTGCTCGAGTCTGTTCGTCAGCTTGGTGAGCTGGGTGAATGGTTTAAACCTGAAAGACAATCCCGACCTGAGGGTCGTACTGGTGGGGACTATAAGTTCTCTAGACGTGACATGTTTCTTGCTCTCATTTCTGATGGTGTCAAAAGAGAAGAGATTGATGGCGAACCTAATAATGTCCTATGGGATATGTTTCGTAAGCGTGGTTTGGATCGAAAGGAAGGTGCCCGTCGTGTGCGAAAGAATGAGTATGATCGTGGTTCGGATGACAGTGGTGATGAGAGGCGACGTGTGAATTATGATCGCCGTGATGATCGGCGCCATGAACGTGGTGGTTCCCCCCGTCGTAATGAGGGGAGGGGGAGAGAGGATGATCGTGAGAGGGGAGGAGATGATCGTGGCTCTAGCAGACGTAGAGATGCAAGGAGTTATTCCCCTGACGTACGAAAGAGGGAGGATCGTAACAGACTCTCTGACCGTAACTCACAACTTTTTGAATCTGATACTAATCCGTTTCGTACTGGAGACGGATATGAACAAGAAATTCTGATACCCAAGAAAACTGAAAACATTTACCCTGATCTGTCTTGGTTGACGGAACGCAGGAAAAATGACTAGGAAATAGGTCAAGCTCCGGTACGCAGGTGGGCCCACAGAGATTATAGACCCTATGTAGATATTGAGATTTTTTGGAAACATCGTAATATCCAAAGGGCCCGAGCGTTAGTTGATACTGGGGCGGAGGCCACTTTAATTCATGGTAAGTCGAGAAAATTTCATGGACAGTCTTTCACAATTACCGGTCTGGGTGGTAAAGAAACACCCGCAGTTCAAACTGCACTTGAAATTAAAATTGGTAGGATTCCTCGTAGAGAATACTCTGTGTTGGTTGTGCCACTTTTGGAATACATTATTGGAATTGACATTTTGAAAGGTATGGCTTTGCATTTGGATGATGGTTACTATCAATTTGGTACTAGACAGTACATTTCGACCAGACCCGTACGGGTTGGCCGTTTACGCATGCCACCTATTAAGATCCCTTTAGCGACGACAGTGATTTCTCAGAAACAATATCGCATCCCGGGTGGTCATGAAGAAATTACAGCTACGATTCAGGATTTGGTTGACGCGGGAGTCATTACTCCGGTCACATCTGCTTGGAATAATCCTGTTTGGCCCGTGCGCAAAAGTGACAACTCTTGGCGCATGACTGTTGATTATCGAGAATTGAACAAACATACACCTAAATTGACTGTTGCAGTGCCTGACATTGTTACACTGATTGAGAGAATTCAAAAGCATCCAGGTACGTGGTATGCTTCTATTGATATTGCTAATGCATTCTTTTCAATTCCGATTGCCCCCGAATGCCAGGAACAATTCAGTTTTACATGGAATGGACGTCAAATGACGTTCCGGAGTCTTCCTCAAGGCTATGTACATAGTCCTACGATCTGTCACCGGCTGGTGGCGGAACATTTGTCTGAAGTGCCCACGATTCCACAAGTTCAGATTTGTCATTATATTGATGACATCTTGATTCAAGGTGAAACGCAAGACCAGGTACAGTCCCATTTAGATCAAATTATTGATTGTTTGCGAGCAAAAGGTTGGGAAATTAATCCTGACAAATTACAAACTCCATCCCAAGCTGTGAGATTTCTAGGAATTAATTGGCATGAGGGTCACAGAGAGGTGATTCCACAGGTTAAACGTAAAATACTTGATTTTGCTGTTCCCAGAAATAGGAAAGAGGCGCAATCCTTTATCGGATTGTTTGGATTTTGGCGTCAGCATATTCCCCATTTGAGTCAGATCTTGGCTCCTTTGTATCGAGTCACTCGTAAAAAGAATGCGTTTGAATGGGGCGAACCTCAACAGACTGCTTTTAATTTGGCTAAAGAAGCTATTCAGTATGCTTTGGATTTGTGGCCTGTGAGTGACGGTGATGTGGATTTGAATGTGTCCGTGGAAGGTCTGTATGCCAATTGGAGTTTGTGGCAAAAGCAGGGCAGACAAAAAGTGCCATTAGGTTTTTGGACCAAAAAGTTGCCAGAGGCTGGTGAGCGTTACTCACCTTTTGAAAAACAGTTGCTTGCTTGTTACTGGGCTCTGGTGGATACCGAGCAATTGACTTTAGGCCATGCTGTGATTTTGAGGCCTGAAATTCCCATCATGCAGTGGGTTTTGAGTTCACCGAAGTCCCATCGAATTGGACATGCTCAGGAGGCTAGTGTGATTAAATGGGAATGGTACATTCAGGACAGGGCACGTGTGGGTCCGAAAGGTGTGGCGGTTTTACATGAGCGAGTGGCGCAGGCGCCCTCCAATGAGGCTGAAAGTGAGTGTTCGGTTCCCGTAGTGCAGGAGTCTCCCGTGAAGTGGGGTAAATCATTTGATGATCTGTCCGCGGAGGATAGAAAACATGTGTGGTTTACGGATGGTTCTGCGAAGTTCATTGGTGACAAAAGACATTGGAAAGCTGTTTCCTATTACCCGATTTCACAGAAATTGTTAAGTACGACTGGAGACGGTAAGAGTAGTCAATATGCTGAACTTTATGCGGTTTACCAAGTTTTGAAACAGGAGTTACCAGGTACATGTCATATTTTCACTGATTCTTGGTCCACTGCAAATGGACTAGCGGTGTGGCTGCCGACATGGCACTCGCATAATTGGGAATTGCATTCTAAAGAGTTGTGGGGTAAAGAGTTGTGGCAAGATATTTGGGAACTGCTTCCGCAGAGTACTGTAACAATCTTTCACGTGGATGCTCATACTCCGATCGACTCCCTTGACAAATTTTTCCATAATATTGCAGATGAACCGTCTAAAATTTCTGAGGCAGTGGTTGACATGCAAGATTCTGATTTGGCGGGATTGGCGAAATGGGCCCATCAGAAAGCAGGACATTTTGGAGAGAAAGCCACTAACAGGTGGGCTGCTGATAGAGGAATTCATATTCCCTTTTCTTTAATTAAAGATGCCATTCTACATTGTCCCATTTGCCAGCATTCTAGAAAGAAAGAGGTGCCTCAAATTGTTCGAGGCCACTTACATCGAGGTAAATTGCCCGCCCAAATTTGGCAGATTGATTATATTGGTCCTCTCCCTATGAGCAGAAACTGTCAATACATTTGTACAGTGGTTGATACTTATAGTGGCCTTTTGGTCGCTTTCCCTTGCAAGAACGCTACCCAAGTGAATACAATTAAAACCCTGGAGCTAATTATTTTGTATTATGGTGTCCCATTCCAAATTCAATCAGACAATGCATCCCACTTTCGTGGAAGATTGGTGCAGGAATTCTGTATAGAGAATAATATAGACTGGGTGTTTCATATTCCATATTATCCACAAGCTTCAGGATTGATTGAGAGAATGAATGGCTTGTTGAAAGAACAGTTGCGAAAGTTGACTGATGACCGTTACAGCCAGTGGAGAGATGTCCTACTTCAAGCCTTACTGATTTTAAATAATCGTCCTTTGTTACATACTGAATCTCCTTTGATGCGTTTGTTTCCTCCACATGTTGATGCAAAACCTAATTCTATTGCGACCACTGTCACATATTGGGAAATTACCCCCGGTGCTTTGGCTCCATGTAGAGCAACCCCAGGTTCCGCAGGCCTTGACCTGCATGCATTAAATGATGCACACTTCCCAGGAAAAGATCGAATCATTGTTGAAACTGGCATTGGTGTCTCTATACCTGCCGGTAGTTTTGGATTAATTGCCCCTAGATCTGGCCTGGCCCTGAAAGGTGTACAAGTACTCGGAGGAGTGATTGACAGTGATTATCAGGGAGAGATTAAGGTTCTCTTGCTTAATAGCAGTGAGACTGATTTGTTGATCAAAAAGTCTGACCGTGTTGCTCAGTTATTGATTATGCCTGTATTCAGTGGTGAGATCAAGAAAGGCTCTGCCCCAACGTTGCTAACTGTGCGAGGACAAAAAGGCTTCGGATCGTCTGATCTTCCTGGAGCTAAAATATGGGTGCAATCGCCTAAAAATCCTCCTGAACAGGCTGATATTATTGCGACCGGTCATGACAACACCGTTTTGGTGATGAAGCCAGGGAAAGATGGCTGGGAAGCTGTCCCAGCTGATAAATGTTACTTACGAGAATGATTAAGGCCTGTGTTTGTATTCTTTCAGATCATTCTTTGGACTGCTGCTGCAGGATGTGTCGGCGTTGGACTCCTTTTGGCTTGCTACGCCGGGAGAGGAGAGGATCCACCGACGCCGAGTGATGGGATAATAAGAGCCGCGCGGTCCGCGTGGCGCGCCTCTTCAAACTTTTGGATCACACTCGCGAAGCGAGTGACGAACTCTCCGCATTTTTGCCTTACCCCCATGAAGTCCGTCACTGACATTTTAGCGACCTGTTTGGTTGCTGTCCCTGCATCTACTGAAACTTTACACTACGTATTTAATGTATCCAATGCCCAACCTAATGTTATTCTGGGCGATTTCGCGGCCCATGAATTTTGTCCCTCATGTACTCTTCTTCCAGACCTGGATGTCCCTATTAATTCCAGAATTACTACTTTTAATATTACCCCTGGTGATCTTTGTTTTATTATGACCTGTAATCCTAAGGCCATTTCTGAGTGTCTGCGGTTGAAACTCCAAGCCGCTACTACTTTTTCATTTCATCAACGTTTGCTATGTTCAAAGAGACTTCCTAATTCATGTCTTTCAGTGAAAAACAATATGACCTGTAAAAGTTTAGTTGTAGCCACTAGCCATTATCGTTCAATGTTATTACCAGCTGGATGGCTCTTTTCCTGCGGGAATTCATCTTGGCCCTATATTCCTGCGAATATTTCTGGTGGCCCATGTGCCATCACTAGATTAAGTCTGCTAATGTTTTCTTCACGTCCTCCTTCCCATTCTCGTATTGTTCGAGACTCTATGTCATTACATGAAGATTGTGATTCCTCTGTTCATCTTTTTTCTAGATCTGAATATCTTGGTTTAGCTTTTTCTATTATTGGTGTTCCGGCATTGGCCGTTTATAATGCCAAAACAATCGGCAAAATGGCCTGCTGGATGGTGAAGTCAATCAATCAAACGTCTGCTGTTTTATCTGATTTATTATTAGATTCCCAAGGTGAACGTAGAGCTATTTTGCAAAACCGTGCTGCAATCGATTATTTGTTGTTGAAACATGGGCACGAGTGCTCTGAATTTGAGGGTCTATGCTGTTTTAATTTATCGGACCATTCTAAAGATATCCAATCCCATATTAATAAACTCCATGACTTGACTGCAGAAATTAGAGAACATATAGATCAGGGTTTCTTTGACTGGCTTTTTAACTGGCTCCCTGACATGCATTTTTTACGACAAATTCTGGGAGGGGTTATTGTTGCTGTTTGTATCCTTATAGCAATTTGTTGCTTTATTCAGTGTATCCCTTCCCTATTACAATTTTTTAGACTTACTAAGGCTCGTAGATCAGTTAGTTTTGTTTCATATTATTCATCTACTGACGTTAGTTCCATCTAGGTTGTGGATAATAGACTGGAGTCAAGGGGTGTAATGTTATGGCTGTCTTTTTGCTAGCTCTCTGGAGAAGGAGAATGATGGAGAGTGACTCCAGCCTATCACCCCCATAGCATAGGGATTAGGCCGATAGACAGGGACCCTGTCATACATATATAAAGGCATTTGCGTGTTACTTCCCTTAGAGTAAGGCTTATGAATTTAAGTGAGGGGTTAGACATATAAGTATTAGTCATGATTCACTCATTTGCTAACATGCCGATCTGTTTTTCATGGAGCTATGCATATTATGGGCTCCGTAGGCCTTAAACGAGACAGACTCCATTTTGCTTTCTGCCCGGTAGCTCGAGAAGGCTTTCTAGGTCAAGAGTAATGTTTTAGTTTTAAGCTGTTGTTCGCTTGGAGAGAACCGGTTCAGGCTGACCCTTATCGAAGGAATGTATTTTTCTCCACTCCGAAGACACAACTTCAGGCCGGCCGGCTGGGAAAGTGTCCTTGGTACGGGGAGGTACAAGAATTTGGTGGGCGGCAGGTTACTGGCCGTGAATTTCCATGAAGGAACGGGCTTTGATATTAGCGAAGGTGTTAGTCTTTTTGTCAGTTAGTTCGTAGGCGGCATCTAGCCGTTAGCATCTCTGCCATTATTCATTTTCATGGTGGACAAGTCGCCATCTTTGAAGTCGGAGAAAGATTTAAGACCGAAACTCTCTGAGATAGACTGAACGAGAAGTGGCGCGGAGCGCACTAATACAGAGAGAGAGAGAGACGGTAGTTAATAAACAGCAAGGTTCCGAGGTCCTGAGGGAGAGCAGACGAGGTTGAGCCTAGCGGTGCAGACGTGTACTTGTGACGGCTGAGGGTGACTGCAAGGCGAGCCAGGACCCAGAGACGAGACAGGAGCCTAGATGACTGCTGAGTCCCGATTTTCCAGTAACCAGGTGATGTCAGACCAATTCCTGTAGTATGTGCACTCTAATCTTTATCTTTTATTCCCTTTGCAAATGTAATGTTGCATAGTAATGTGATTTATATCTATTGTTAATAAATATCCTAATTCATATAGAATTACCGTGTACCTGGTGCTTATGTTCAATCTTGGTAAACGATACTCCTAGGTGAATGCTAGGCACGTGAATGGATGAGTAATCCCAATCAGGTAAGTGGTGATCACATAAATAGGGAGTGAGTGAACCTTTGATGCCAAAAGCAGAGAGTACATTATACAATCTGGACCCACATTCAAAGTCATTATTGTAGTTTCATTCCGAGTAGACAGCTGAGATAATATCCCAATATATATATATATATATATGTATAGGTGTTCATGGGAATGTGGTCGTCGTTGATATGCGGCGTTAATGAGAGCACTGGGGGGTCGAACCAGTGTTTATACCCACAGGATTGTGGCTTGAGTAAATGAGAGCACTAGGTGGTTGAACTAGTGTGTAGGTTTCGCAGGATCGCGAACGGTTTGGAAAAGGGAGCATTGGGTTCTGCAGGCCCGTGTGTAGACGCACCAGATTGTGTGTCAGATCTGCCCTAGGGTAGAACGGTCTGGGTCGGGGTGACCGCGAGGCCAACTGATGTGAATAAGATATTGTAGAAAATCTGTATATGTATATTGTCATTCCCCATTCTTAGGTGCAACCTGTATATTTATCTGTATATCTACTTATTGTGAATACGATCTAAGAAGGGAAGGTGAGTACGTTTTGGCTGGGTCACAGGGGCCCCTGGGGGCTGATCCCATCTAAACAGAAAATCCAGCCATTACAGGGGTGCAAATTACCACGAGGTTGAACCTCGTGGTAATTTGCGAAAATGTGTCAAAATGCCCAAAGATGCATTTTAAAACACTGTCATGTTACAGACACACATGTCCTTACATTATACATTTCAGGGGTGCAGGGGGGGGTCCTTTGGACCCCCCCTGCACCCATGAAATGCATCAACATTTTGCGAATTCTAACGCTATCTTTGGCCCATAGGAATCAATGGGAATTGCGAAATCGCTAATGGGAATCCGCATAATATTTGCGATTCGGTAAAAATTGCGATTTTTACTGAATCGCAATTTTTATGAAATTTCAATCATGCATCCCGTTTTGCGATTCCTTATTAGCGATTCCTTAAAAATCGCTAATAAGGAATCGCAAAACGTTTTGTTGATGCATGTCACCGTATGTCTTTGTTTCCCATAATATATCACAATCCCTCACATTTGAAGATATTGGTCCCATTCTCTTATCAGATCACGCACCTGTTTCTATCGGCTTTGATATACTACCCATGAATAATGCCCCCAGGAGATGGCGTTTTATTAACGCTCTCCTTTTAGATCCCAAATTCTCAACATCTTTTACTTCTGTTTCTACTGACTTCTTTGTTAGAAACCACACAGAGTCTCGATCACTCGCATCCATTTAGGATGCCTTTAATGCATCAGCAAGAGATTTTATAATAAACTATGTTGCAAAAAAACGGAAATCTGCACGCAAGTTTACTACAGACCTGCTCCGAGATATTAAGACATTAGAGCACTCATATTATACATCTCACTCGGAAGAATGCTTAAAAGCCCTTATTAACGATAAATTGAAATTTAATACAAAACAACAAATGATGCCTCACTTAACTTATTAAAATCCGGCACAAAATTCTATGGCTGTAAAAATAAAGGGGGAAAGATCTTAGCCAACTATTTAAAAGTATGCCAAAATAAGTTAGACTTTGACTCTGTTTTCAATGAACATTCAGTTTTAAAGTTTAAAGATACCGAAGTTTTAAACCAGTTTTCTCTTTTTTACAAACCATTATACTCTTCAGAAACTCAACCTACCGATGAATCATTTTCGCAATTTTTCTCGAATATTCAAAAACCTCTTGATCTCTCGCAATTAGAATCTGATCTCTCCCAGCAGGAACTCCTAAATGCTCTTCAAAATCTCCAAAAAGACAAAGCACCTGGCCCGGATGGCTTCATTGTTGAATTTTACACTCATTTTTTAAAACTTTTAATGCTCAAAATACACTCACTTCTAAGTTTTTTCTCCTCCTGAAATAGTTCTTCAGGCTCTTTCTCGGAAGCCAATATTTGTCTTATCCCCAAAGAAGGTAAAGACCCCAAATATTACAAAAACTATAGACCTATCTCGCTGGCTAATATTGACTATACAATCTTTTCTAAAGCCTTAGCCTTACTTCTAGATTCTTATCTACCAACTTTACTAGGGAAAAAACAGCCTGACTTTGTTAAGGGTTGAGTCATTACAGACAATACTCTAGATACTCTTGATGTTTTTATCTAAATCATCACATCTTAACCATTCTTTGGCGGCAATAGCTTTGGATGCTTAAAAGGCTTTCGATAGAGTTGAGTGGAAATACTTATTTTATACTCCCAAATGGTTTGGATTCGGCCCAAATTTGATAAATTTATTATCTCTTCTATACTCTAACCCTTGTGCAGCAGTATGGGCTAATGGCCTAATTTCCCCATTTTTTAACTTAGGCAGAGAGTATGTCAAGGATGTCCTCTCTCGCCTTTCCTTTTCAACTTAGCCCTTGAACCTTTTTTATCCAAATTACGTCAAAACCCCAGCATTTTTGGGTTCCAAACATCAGGTGTTCACATCAAACTTGCAGCATATGTCGATGATATTTTACTCTTCTTGTCCAGACCAGAAGAATCAATTCCTGCTTTTTTAGCGGAGGTGAAATCATACTCTCTTATCTCTGGATACAAGTTGAAGAAAGATAAATGCGAAACACTGCCCTTATCAAAATATCATTTTAGTTCAGAATTTCAAGCTTCCCATTTCAAGTGGAGTCGGACTAACATTAAATATTTAGGTTACATTTTACATCTTCAATCTTAGAAACAGTAACATTATGGTTGAATAAATGTATTCAAAAGATCTCAGATTTGACTTCTAAGCGGCATCCTCTGTATTTGTTGAGGTGGGGCCGTTTGGACACCATAAAGATGATGCTATTGCCTATAGTTTTATGCACTATTTGAAACATCTTGGTCCCAATTACATCCAAACTCTTTACAAAAATTAACTCCATTTTATCCTCTTTTTTGTGGGGCGATAAAAAACCCCGAATGTCTATGCTAAAATTAATTCATCCCAAATCAGAAGGAGGAGTCAATTTCCCAAATTTCCAGGCTCATCAGAAAGTTTTCCTATTGTGTCAGGCTTCTCTTCGGCTGCTTGATTCTACAGATGATTGTCCTCTCTGGACTTCAACGGAACACCTCTTCCTAGCTCCTTTTTCATTTCAAGAATACCTTTCCTTTTCTTGCAAACCACAATCTATTTCAACTCCCTTAATCAGGCACATCTCCAAATTACTTGATTTACCTTCACATTTCACTCATGATTCTAAAGATTCCTTCTTAAGCTCAACGATTTGGCACAATAAAAAGTTGCTGATCCAAGATAAACATTTTTATTGGAAGACTTGGAGGCAAAGAGGATTAATATGGGTATATCAATTATTCTCAGATTCACAATTCATACCTTTTGCTACACTCTTGCAATTATTTCACTTACCAACATCCTTTACCAATAAATATAACTTGCTCAAAAGAACTGTGCTGGAAACTTTATCCCACCTCCACACCATACCAGATACCTCTAATAGCTCACAACCCCATACCAGTCTAGAGGACTTGTTAACCACCATACCCAAGGCTTCTATTATTTACAGATTTCTACAAGACAACAGCGCCAATAGACAAAAAACAAAAATTGAAGAGACATGGGAACAAGACTTTAATACATGCTGGCCTCTATCACTTTGGGAAGGAATATGGACCAAACTATGCAAGGCCTCTAGAGCAGCAAATATCACCTAAACATTATTCTTTGTTTATAATAGACTTTTATTCACGCCTGTTACCTTATGTAAAAGTTTCCCATCCACTCCCAATACCTGCTGGACATGCTCTTCTCCCAACGCTGACTTATTTCACATGTTATTTACATGCTCACAAGTACACAACTTTTGGAAACAAGTATGGTCTCAAATTAATTTAATCTGCAATACTAAATTTCCCTTTTCTTTTATTCACATCTTTTTAGGCAGTCTCTTTTCCATTTGGGAAGGCGTTTCATTCAATGTCAAAATTATTGATTTATTAGTGGTGGTTGCCTTTCAACAAGTTACCGTCAATTGGAAAGACTTCTCGAAAATTTCATATAGGGCTTGGTGGTATGCTGTTTACCATAATGATAGATTAGACACTGCTTTTATTTCTCCTCTTCACGTGGCTACAAAACGCACAGATTTATGGTCGCCTGTCACAATATTTGTTGATACAAGTGCTAAAAACAGTTCTTTACCAAATCCCTTTCACAGGAGGTACCTAAACTGCCCTAAACTCTCTAATTGCTTCATAAGTTTCTTCTATATACCTGAAGGCATAATATTTCACTTACTTTGTACTCTTTTGTTTAAAATTTTCTATTAGTGATCCAATGCTTTTGTTTTTTATTTTTTATGTATTGAGCTTGCAATGTGACTTTGTATAATTCAGATTGCATAATGTGCTTAGTCACTTTAATTTCTTTTCAATAAAATTTTTTGAACTTAAAAAATGAATCTCAACTGGCTCCCAGTTAAGGAGCAGATTGGATTTAAGGCACTATATCTGGTTCATAGAGTCCTGTATGGAGGCGGACCAACTGACAGTCACAAAATATTCCAATGGTACACCCCCCCCCCCCCACGCTCACTGAGATCAGCCAAGCAAGCACTGGTCAATGTCCCTACAATCATGAAGGCAAGATGGGGAGGCAGATGGCTCTCCTACCTAACTTCCAAGCTTTGGAACAAGCTACCTTTGAACATCGGGGTTCAATCTGTCCATTCACAATTTTAGGGCTTATTAAAAATCTGCCACAGTAAGTACCTGAACTTTCCTGGTTTCTCTGCATTTCCTTGCTACCCTAGCACCAAGACGCCTCGGCAATCGAGCGCTTTCTAAACCTTTTATTTACTTACTTACTAACTTCCCAACAGAAATATATTGAGCTTTCGTTATACCACATAAAGAGACAGATTTCTACACCATGGTTATGGACAACTAGATCCGTCTTCTCCTAAATCGCTCCTAAAGCAAGGCCTGAAATCCCACTACACATAAGAGCCTCCTCACTTCTTGAATTCACAACAAGCTGAAGAGGTAGCTTTGTGAGTAGTCCCACGGGGCCCTAAGTGTGTCTAGACTCATGCCTGCTTGGTGCAAGGACACCCATCTGCGTGATAGTGTGCTCTACAAGTCAGCATAGCATAACATACCCGAGCATAGCATAATAGAGCATAGCATAGCATAACATAACAGAGCATAGAATACCATAGCATAACATAACACAGCATAACATTACAGAGCATAGCATAGCATAACATACCATACATAACAAACCATAACAGTGCCTAGCACAGCATGACACAGCAAAGCATAGCATAGCATAACATAATTAATAAAATATATTTCTTGAAACAAATTGTGAACGATATGAAACTGATGTCCAGACCTCAACAGTTAGAGATCATTAATGAATGGAATCGCATGGCTACAGAAAAAGAGAGAAAGGAGATGTCCAAGCAGGTGAAAAGTTCTTTTAGAAATTGGTTAGAGAGTAAAACAGATCAGTGGGATAAGAATTGGAGGGTGGATACGATCCCATGTGTAAAAACCTTTTCTGCTATAGTTAATGAAACAAATGGCAGCAAACAAAAAAAGAGAAGCTGACAGATGATTCTGATGAGGAGGATCATATTATAAATGAACTTTTAATTTCCAGACCTCCTCCGTATCCAGCCAAGACAACGGGACCTCGTGATCCTAGCCAGATGAAAAATATGTGCCAGGGGAGATAGCACAATTGTGCAAGCTCCTGCGAGAGTTGTGCCAAATGCACCTACAGAGACAGCAATGACACCAATTCCAAGTAGTGGTAGTTGGGGAGGTTCCTAGAAAAATTAATATTGGCATTTAAAAAATTTATTTTGGTGAAAAATTACAGGGTGACACTGATTCAAATAGATTGTTTTGTAAATCAGATGAAATCAGATCTTTGATTGAAGAAGCAGCCAGATGTGCAAACTAAGCATGTCATTAATTAGAACTAGCTGATGAATTAGATGGTCCAGTGACTTAATATCGGGGGACATAATATAGAATTCCCAAAATATCGACTCCAAAATATCGAAGTACAGAATATAGAATCCCTATCTACAAACAGGTAATTACTAAAATATTGAATGCAAAATATAGAATGCTAAAATATAGTTAACAAAAATATTGAATTTTTTAAATGTATTAAAAATAATATAAAACAAATTAAATATTAAAAACAATTAAATAGAACATACTTAAAAAAATGTAAAAAAGCTTAAATTGTAAAAATAATAAATTAATGTAAAACAAAGTAGAGAATTAGTTGGATAGTGAGAGGGTAAACATTACTACTCCCACTCCAGTGAGTGCAATAGTAGGGAAAGAGTTGGATAGCGTAGGGGGTAAAAATTACAATTCCCACTCCAAAGAGAGCAACAGCAGGGAACGCGTTGGATAGCGGGGGGTGGGTAAAAATTACTATTCCCGCTCCAGAGAATGCAACAGTAGGGAAAGCGTTGGATAGCGTAGGGGTAAAAATTACTATTCCCACTCCAGTGAGTTCAACAGTAGGGAGAGCATTGGATAGCGTAGGGGTAAAAATTACTATTACCACTCCAGTGAGTGCAACAGTAGGGAAAGTGTTGGATAGCGTAGGGGTAAAAATTACTAATCCCACTCCAGAAAGTGCAACAGTAGGGAAAATAATGATTTAATATTAAAATAAAATGAAATGTATTATCAATACCAATAAAAAATGTATTAAGAATAATTACCACTCAATAAAAATGAATTACCAATTAAAAAATGAATCACAGATTAATAAAAATGAATTACCAATTAATAATTAATTATCAATTAATTATCAATACATATAAATAAAAATACATATTTACTTTATTACAATTAAATTACTTCCCACCCTATTCCCCTGTAAACCCACAACATGATCCAAAAAATAAAATAACACTATTAACATAATTATCAATTAATCAATTAATAAAAATTAATAACCACTTAATAATTAGTTATCAAGCAATTAATTATCAATACATATAAATAAAAATAAATATGAACTTTATTGCACTTTATTTACTTCCCAACCTATTCCCCTATAAACCCACAACCCGCTCCAAATAAATAATACAACTAACATAATTATCAATTAATCAATTAATAAAAATTAATTACAAATTAATAGAAATTAATTACCAATACATATAAATAAAAAATATTATTTAATTTACAATAATTACATTACTTACCACCCTATTCCCCTATAAACCCACAACCAGCTACAAAATTAAATTACGCAAACATTAAAAAACATAACATTCATAACTTTAAAAAAACTTAAACATACATTACAAAAATAAGATATATTTTTAACACATATACTAGCATACATACCAGTAAAAAAAATCGATATTATGTAAAACGATATTTTAAAGTCGATATGGAAATCAATATTTCTTACCTCAATTTCAATATTCTATCCTACCATATTTTGGTAATTCGATATTCTGGGCTGTCTATATTTTTAATTCGATATTCTGGGCAGTCTATATTTTGGATTCGATATTTAGGGTGTTCACCATTTTACACTTATCAGAATGCTACCAATGTTTCTGTCTTTTTACATGTATGACCAAACCAAGTTTAATAGACTAGAGTCGCTTTCGATAGTTATAGTTCTAAAGTCTCAAGACACATCATTACATGTGACTTATCATCTTTAAAACTATTCTGTTGCAATCTCATTAAACCCTACACCAACTCAGTGGTGTAACAATAGCCCCTGCAGCCAGGGCCCCCGAGCTCCAGGGAGCTCCAACCAACAATGTGCACAAGCGGGATTGAGAGCTCCTGAATGGGTTCGGAGTATGGGGGGCCCCTTCAATGTACTTTGTGGGCAGGCTCAAGTTTTGTTATGGCTCTGCACCAACTGGATGGACAGCACCTTCAATAACTACATCTCTCCAGTTGCTAAACCATTAACTCATTACGATGTTGGTTGGAAGGCAAACCAGCCAACTCCTTGTTGGAGTCGGTTTTGACACATCAAGACACATCATTACATGTGACTTATCATCTTTAAAACTATTCTGTTGCAATCTCATTAAACCCTACACCAACTCAGTGGTGTAACAATAGCCCCTGCAGCCAGGGCCCCCGAGCTCCAGGGAGCTCCAACCAACAATGTGCACAAGCGGGATTGAGAGCTCCTGAATGGGTTCGGAGTATGGGGGGCCCCTTCAATGTACTTTGTGGGCAGGCTCAAGTTTTGTTATGGCTCTGCACCAACTGGATGGACAGCACCTTCAATAACTACATCTCTCCAGTTGCTAAACCATTAACTCATTACGATGTTGGTTGGAAGGCAAACCAGCCAACTCCTTGTTGGAGTCGGTTTTGACCGGCTTGTGTTGAGCGAGTCTGCATGACCAATTATGAAGCTTCCCAACACTGTTCATAAAGTCTCCCATTGACTTCAATAGGAGCCTGTGTTCAGAGACAACACTGGCTCCCATTGAAAAAAGGTGTGGTTGCGAAAAACCCTGCATTCTTTGGTAGGCACCCCATGGTGCCTGCCACACTGTGCATGGTTTTACAGCAGGGTCCGCTGGGTACCACCATGGACCCCAACCAGAGGCCTCAGAATGAAGGGGGGCCCCTGCTTCAAGCCTTCAAAGTCAGTCTCTTTCAGCCTTTTCGTTCTGGGCAGAACGAGTCGGAAAGGCTTTCCGAATCCGACATCGCAATCCATCGGTCGGAAACGCAATATGTAGACGTGTACAATTCGGTGTCGACTGACTTGGAGTCTCCGAATGCCGGTCAAAACCGATTCGGATAGACCGAACAGTTTCCTTTCCGACTCAGTACATCGTAATTAGAAATGTTCCAGAATGAGTCGGAAACATAGGCTTTCTGACCGACATCCTAATGAGGCGTTTAGTTTTCACCTGAAAACTTAAAAATTTCAGGCCAGACCCACTTAGTGTATGGAGTACCAGATTTCCTCCCTAACCAATCTTGCTGTGTACAAAAGTGATTATTTGGACTAATTTCTCTTGAATAAAGTTACTGTTGTGGAAACAAGCTGGAGGTGTACGTTTTAGCTAAGATCTTTTGGTTTTTCTAAAAGTGTATGTATAATATACTTACTGAGATGAGTTTTGGCCCTCCCTCTTCACTCGTCTGTTATTGTATATTCTACATTTTCTTCCACCCATTACGGCATACAGCATGGGATAGTTGGTGGTCTTACTTCAGCCACTGTCTACCTTCACTGTGGGTGATGGCATGCTGCCCTTTCACAAGGAACACATCCACATACTAGGTAGTTCCCTTTGCTGCCAGGGTACTGTGGGCATTTTCAAAGCCAACCTATGTTTTTAAGTTTCGCCTACACAACGCTTGCAATGTGCTTGTGAAATCTATTCTTAATATAATTCTTCAAAGGGGCTTACATCCCACCCCTTGCTTTTCATTGGTTCCTGTGCTTGCCACTTACCTTACTATTGACTGTAGCATACTATTTCCTGTTGTTCTTCGTGTTCTCTCTCATCAGTCTCTCATGGCCCAAGTACTTCCTTAATCCACTTTTGTGGGACTTTATTCCAAGCTTTTGTGAGACTGCCACATTATCTGTATTTGGCACACTTTTGCTCTGTTTCTATACCATTGTAATGTGATCTCAACATACAAAGTTTATTATTCATGTAAATCTGTAAACATCCTTATATGTGTGGGACAGTTTGTGAAAAGGCTACACAGATATTTTAGTATGTTTAAAATAGTGTTTGCATTGATATTTTGCTTCATTGAGTTTCACCTGTGACAGTGGGACCGCTTGGCATGATCGACTCTGTTGCCCTGGGAGCTTGCACATTCTAATATGGTCGACAGTTCTCCACTCTATCTCTAGCCGGATGACACAGCCCTTTATTAGGTTCGTGGGCAGAGGCTCCTCCCCTGACCTCTGGTATCGCAGACGCCAGTGTGTGGTGGATCAGTTCATGCGTGCTGATCCTGACTCTCCGAATGTCACGCGAAGCCGCCCTGGCCATCCAATTGATTTTGGTTGCCGGTTTAGCAGCTTACTTGTGGCATGCTGTGCTCACATGATATTAGAACCTTTTCAGGGTCAATTAACTAGTAAGTGCCAGTGGTGGTGGAGTCTTTAAGCTGATACTTTCCCCTGGAAGGCTGTCTCATATGCGTTTGTACTTGCATTGTAGACATTTTGCATGGAGCTATTCCTCATATTTCCACTGCTGCACCATTGACTTTAGCTTGGAGAGAAGAGAGACTGCATGACGTGCTTCTGTAATTGATAAGGCACAGGTCCACCACCTGTAAGCAAGTGGTTCATGTGCATGCTTTGTCCTTCGTTGGCCCGGGCTCCTATAGTCCATTTTAGTAATTAACCTTTCTTGCACGAGCTCTGCCGGGAACTTCACTGAACTAACTTTCTTCTGGATGCAGGTTCCAGTTACAGTTTTCAGTGTTGCCCAACTTTATTTGCCGTGATTAATTTAGCCTTTATCATGACCCATATTAAAGCTGCTTTCCATACATCCTTCTTTTTGAGAGTCAATACCATGGGGTTGCTCTTTGCTCGTTGTTCATGCTATATATGGACATGCCTCCACCTTGGCCACTTGACTGTTGAGTGGCGAGAGCGTCATTAAGAAGGATTTTTGCATCAGAGTTATGCTGACGGCATTGGGTATCCTGCCCCGTCTTTTTATGAGTGTATACGCTTTTGCGGCTCCAGCAGTTTAAATAGTACTGAGGGCCTCATTTATGAAAAGTGACGCATCGCTGCGTGAAAACAGCGATGCGTGACTTCTCACTGTGCCCTCTTTGCGAGACCATTGATGCGTCATATTTACAGTATGACGCATCATGGCACAAGGAGTTACAGATACGTCAGTATTTCTGATGTATCTGTACGGTGCAAAAGTGACGCATTGCTGGAGTGTGTCACGAAAGTGACGCAACTCCAGCAATGTGTCCTCCGTCAGTCGCGTAAGAAATTTGTCGCATTTGTGTCCTAGAAGTGGCGCATTGAAATCCTATAGATTTCACTGCGTAACTTCTATGACCCTGTCTTGCGTCAGAACGCACCACCTGCATACATTATACCTTGCGTAGGTATAATGTAGCGCAGGGGTTTACAAAGTGACGCATCTACCTAGATGCGTCACTTTGTAAATATGGTGCAACAAGGCACATTTTTTACTCTGCTGGTGCGTCACAAAAAGTGATGCACCGGCGGCGTAAAAGTGACACACGGCCTCATAAATGAGGCCCCATGCATTTTGTACATTTAGTGCGCCCACTATACTGTAATGCTTGTTCTGTTTCCTACAGCCGCCAGCATCTTTTAGGAAACCTGGCTGGTTTGACGCTCCTTTGACTGACCGCTTTAACTTACCATCATGATGTATTTAAGTAAACTATCACTGGTAGGACTGATAGTCTACTTTGGTCCAGCGCAAATAAATAAGTGCATTTTTGCCCAGTTGAGTCATTGGTGATTTATACCTTAAGAGGTAGTACCTTAAAACTATTTCTCTGTACAATTCACCTTTGGTAAGGTTCCATTAAGGAGCATGTCTTTGCCTAAAGTTATGACCCTATGTTTTTATATCAAATTACAATATTATCGCACCATGCTTGTGCAAGCAGTCATCATGCCAACTTCATATTATAAAACAGCATGGCTTTGCCTCATTTTGTACCTTTGCGATTCAGTAACCTTTAGTGATTGTTCATGTTTTGACAACACATTCATAATGAGCGGTTTATAAACTTGATCGATTTCTAGTTGAGCTGCTGACATGTCTTTACAACACTTACATACCTTTCACCTGCTCGCAGACACTGCTTACCCTGACACTCACCCACCATTTAATCTGCACAGTCACCCTGACATTGCACTGGCAGTCAGATACTACACACCCACCACTCACATAGTGCTTACTCTGTACACACACAAACCATGGACATACCACTCACATTCCTCTCACCCTTCATCCACACCTCTAATCCTGAACTCAAACCACTCTTCCTGCACTTATACTATTGACATGCGGCTCACCCCACACCCGCACACCTCTTACCTTGTGCAGATTAACATATTTCACCTTGTACACTAACACAATTCTCATTCTTACAGTATCTTGACTTGTAAAGGGCATAGCTATCCTAAGGCTTCCTAGCACTGTTAGAGTCAGAGTTTACACCTGTGGGACTACAAATTAGTCTTGAGAATTACTTGGAGTAGAGCCACGTTTTAAGGCGCTTTCTAAATCTGACCTCATCCAACTCAATTCTCAGACTGTTTGGCATTGTGCTCCAACATTTGGGAGAAAGGTAGTAAAAAGATCTTCCACCCCATTTGGCTTTATAGTCGTGTAGTTCCTATAAAACCTATACAGGATCTGCGCGTTCGGACAGCATACACAGTAGGATTGGTGTCAGACTGATTCTGAACACCCCCACCGGGTATGTTGGCCTTCTGTATCAGTGAGCTCACAGTGCCACTAGAATCTCCTCTTACCAAGGAAAGACTAGTTCTCGGCAATCATCGAACATGACAACCCTGATCCCTCAGGATCGTGGAAACAATATACTACCTTCCGCTCAGTCACTCGTTCTTACTTAGTCTGTCTCCGAGAGATACACAGAATAAACAGTCTGGGCAGTTTCAATCAGCATTTATTGATCATGTGTTATACTGGTGGAAACTAGATGAGCTGCAACAACTGTCAGACAGTAACAGATATAAATGATTAGAAAAACTATGAAAGTAAAAGGATGTTATAGTTCTACCATTATGCAATAATCATGAATACATGCCAGTATAAAAAATATATGATACTAAAATATGTGTACTCCTACGATGCATTCCTAACTAGATGCACCTAAGTGTACCTAGAATGTGTGTAGGTGTTAAGCCAAGAACCCCTTTAGGATGAAGTCAACCTTATTACTTGATGTAAAAGGCTGTGGGACCCTGTCTTGGTCTTGGGTTGGACACCCCGTGAGGAATGTTAGACTGCTGCGAGCCGGAATGTCTGCATGCAGGAACCTCAGCATCTCGCGTCAGTGTGTCGGCCGAGAAGTCCTGGTCTCCTCTACCTAACTCAGCAAGATGTGTTGAATATATACCCATAGGTCTCCCCGGGGGTGCCACCTCACTGCGTTACTATGTTGGACCTAGAAACGTTATGTATGTAATGTAGGGAAGTCTATAGGTGAAGGATTACGATGTTACCTGGGCCAAAATTAAGGTACCTGTATGGAATATTACAATATGAATACATGGAACTATCAACAGACCAGTGTTAGAAGATCTTAACGTCCTGCTCGCAAGGTAGGAGGTCACCAAGGGTCTAACCATAGTGTCCCTTCATGTTTATTGGCCTGTGTGTAAGACACAGTTTCCTGAACTTAATTCTATGCTCCACGGGAAGCCAGCGTAAGGAAGTCAAGTCTTTCTTAGCAGAGGAACTTTTGGGTATTTTGTAGATGGTTCTGGCTGCGGTGTTTGGCGGCACCTGGAGTCCTTTTTTAACTAACTTGGGGGAGCCCAGATATAGGGAATTTCCATAATCCAGGCATAAAGAGATCCAGGCCTGGACTAACGCTCTTCTGCATGACATTGGCAGTAGACCCAAAATTTTCCTTTGCATCCTCAACAGGACAAAACAGGAATAAGTCCTTTTTTTGGCTTGGGCTTCCATCAACAGAGAAATGTCCAGCCACATCCCCAAACTTTTTATAGGGGAGGATGGGACAGGCACAGCTCCTGGACTATATGGTCAACCCAACATTGACAGGTCAGAGACCTTCTCTCTCCCCCAAAGCTCTGCTATAGTGTTGCTGCCCAGCTAAGGTAGGTGTTCGAGACCTTCTCCACCCGCAGGCTCCTGCCTGTGCCTCATCCCTGGTGGTCCAGTAGGAGAGCCTTGCTCTTCTGCTGGCTCACTGCTGTCCATCTTATGGCTGTGCCCGGTTCTGTTTTCTGTCTGTCTGTTTTTATTGTGCCTTGTCTCTGCTATTCCAGTATTTCTGTTTTTTTGTCTGGGTTAATACTGTATTTTGTCTCTGTTTTTTCTGTAATCTGTTTTTGTCCATTTGTCCATATTTGCCTGTTTTCCATTCCCCGTTCTCAGTTTCGCCGCCCTCTTTTCTGCCGCTGCAGCCTGCGTAGCCCCTCCTCCCTGTCGGTTCCCGCTCCCGCCTCTCAGCTGCGTTTCCCTCCCTCACCCTATATTTAATGGCGGCCGCTGCTCGGGTGTCCGAGCAAGACCTCTGACATCCTGGTAAGAGACCTGCTCTCTCCCCCGGCAGCTCTACGGCAGTGCCGCTGCCACTGCCCTGCTAAGGTAGGAGTTTAAGGCCCTCCTCCACCCACAGGCTACAGCCTGCGCCTCATCCCTGGTGGTCCAGTGGGAGAGCCTTGCTCTTCTGCTGGTCTGCTGCTGTCTGTCTTATGTCTGTGCCCGGTTCTGTTCTCTGTCTGTCTGTTTGTATTCTGCCTTGTCTCTGCTATTCCAGTATTTCTATTTTTTGTCTCTGCTATTCCTGTATCCTGTTTTGTCTATTTGTCCATTTTTGCTTGTTTTCCATTCCCTGGGTCCTCCGTGCCAATTTTCGCTGCCCTCTTTCCTGCTGTTGCTGCCCCCACGGCCTCACCCCCCTGCCGGTTTCTGCCTCCCCGCTACGCTTCCCTCCCCTACTTAATGGCTGCCACTGTGCGGCCATGTGTAGCGGGCGCTCCACGCGCGCACTAAAGGCAAGCCCGTCTGTGCCCATCAGCACCCATCTGTGACCTGACCGCAACCAGCACCAGGGACCCTGCATCTCCAACCTCCCACTGCTACGACTCTGCTGTCCTACTAGCACTCAACCCCGGAAGGAACAACAACTGCCAGATGTCTACGCCGAACACCACCCATGGCCAGTTCTCCTGCCCACACGGCCAACAATCCTTCACCATCCTGAACACCCCCACGAATGCTGCACCCACGCCAGACGCCAGCACCACAAAAGTCCTAAGGTGCATCCTCCTCAACGCACACTCCTTGCACAGATATGCCGTAGAGATCTGGGACCTCCTCGATAACCTGTCGCCAGACGTCGCCTTCTTCGTGGAAACCTGGACCAATGCCTCCTCCGTCCCAGACATCGCCATCGAAATTCCTGATGGATACAAGATCCAGAGGAAGGACCGCCCCAACACGAACACCTCTACTTCCAGATCCAAACCAGCCCCAGTACTACGCTTCGCAGCACTTTCACCTACAGAACCCCACCGGGCGTCACGCTTTGTTCACTCCTACCATTGCTGACCTCATCGCACCCCACGCCATTATCTCTATGCACTACATACTCATTGGAGATTTGAACTACTACCACGACAACCTCAGCGACCCCAACTCCCCCACCCTCCTGGACAACCTCGCCAACATCATACTGAAGCAGCTCATCCCCAACCCTACCCACAAGGTAGGACATACCCTCAACCCTATCTTTGCAGGAGGGACCAACATTCGCTACGGACCATGTACCGAACCGTAGCATAATTTTCAACTCCTCCCTCATCATGACTCATTAGATCAACGCTGTCGCCTCCACCTGCTTCAACTCCCTCTGCATCCTCCGCAAGACATTCAAGTGGATCCCCCTCGAAGCTATAAAGATTGTCACCCACGGACTCATAACTAGCAGACTGGACTACAGAAACGCCCTCTACGCTGGAATCAATGAATCACTGCTAAGCAAATTCCAGACCATCATGAACACCATGGCCAGACTTGTCCTCGGCACTCCAAGACATGAGCACATCACCCAACACCTGCAAGATCTCTACTGGCTCCCTGTTGAGAAGAGAGTAACCTTCAAGCTACTCACCCACGCATAAAAATCCCTCCACAACACCGGTCCCAAATACCTCAACGAAAGAGTCTCCTTCCACGTACCCAAAAGAAACCTCTGCTCCACCGACCTCACCCTAGCAGAAACCCCAGGGCATCCACTAGAGCAGGTGGAAGAGTCTTCTCCTATGTCGCTGCCAAGGCCTGCAACGAGCTCCCAGTCAACATCAGACGCTTCCCTACTCTGCACACCTTCAGGAAGAACTGGCTTGTCGGCTGACTCTGGGCTGCACTCCACTCACCTCCAGCACCTTAAGACCCTCAAGGGTGAGTAACGTGCTTTAAAGTTCCTTGATTGATTGACATTGGAGGAGGATGTTTCCCAGTTCCATCAGTTGTGTTTTGTCCCCCTTTAATTTCAATTAGCAACTTATCATCAGTAAGCCACTTTCCCAAGACATGGGCCTGACTAGGACTGAGGACCCTTACTTGAGGAGAGGGAGACAGCAAGTTGTGTGTTGTCAGCATAAGACACAATCGAGACTCTAAATTCTTTTCTGTACTGAACAAACATCAATTACCATGCACTGAGGCACTTTGAACCTGCACTTAGATACTAATTAACCTTCATTCATGCACCACTCACTGTGCACAGAGAGCACTCACACCATTCTCCATGCACTCATACACTTCTCCCACGCTTATTATGAACCCCATAGGCGAAACATGATGCATCTACCAGTGCTTGTTGCATTTCTTTAGTTTTTTTAGGTTTTTTGTGTGACTATGTAGTTTCCTGAACAATAAAGGTTTGTAAAACATCTGACACGCAAGTGCTGTCCAAGCCAAAAGGGTAACATCCCCTGCCAGAGCTGCTGGCTTTGCAGTGCTTGTTGGACAAATGTTTAACGAACAAGGCTCAGAGACCATGCATTTAATTTAGTACATCATGTTGGTTTTCAGTGTCACATTTAGATGCACACTTCCTCACTATAAACAAGATGCTCAGCTTTAAACTTCATGGCAATGTTGGCTGGAGTGTGCCGGGTTAGCGCATTCACCGCATTCAGCTCTGCAGGACGATTAAGAGAAACCAGGCTTAGAAGGAATCATTCAAGAATTCTGGGAAGGGGCGTTTAGTGGTCAGTCACACTGTCCCTAAGGCTAGGCAATTGGAGCCTCCATCTCACGAAGCTGGTGGCCCAGAGCCTCGCCACCCCAATCTATGATGAATCTATCCCAGCATCCCTTGTGGAGGTCAGCATCAGGCGAAGCTTGGCCAATGAACTCTGTCTCACTAGACTGGTGACCCACAGCCTCAACCCACAATCTAGGGAAGCGGAGGTCGGGGCCTCGTGTGTTTAGACTGAGCCGCAGGAAGAACCCAGGTTGAATAGAAGGAAGACAGACAATACATTCCTGGATGTGGTGGTATTGGCATTTCAGGGATGGCTGTTTGAGTGTTGGGATGCGGGATTTCACTTGAATTTGTGTTGGTGTGTAGACATCGTGTAACATGGATTCTAATGTGCTCTCTTCTCCAATACCCGCTGCAGTCTGTTCGGCCTCACTCTGCAAGTCTTGCTGGCTATTTAGTGTGTATAAGAAATAAGGGATCGTTGTTACTTTTTGCTTGTGGGTGTTTTGGGGGGTTTTACATGTCAACTTGCGGACCACAAAAGGGAGAAGCATCTGAGTTGCAACCTAACAATTGAACTTGTGCCTGGGCGCGGGTGGCTACTGGGATGTGTAGTTTCCAAGCCGTTTGAACATTGTGGAACTTATCAAAGTGAAATTGGGGAAATAAGAGGTGGAACAACTCAATCTGATCCAGATGATCTATTTGGATCTGCTAGTCGCTTGTTTCACTTTTTCTGACTGGATTTCATTGCCTTACAATATATGTATTTGTTTATATTTGTCTCTCTTCCGACTTGACACAAACTCTGCGTTTCTAGTTATTATACTTTTGGGTAATGATGCAATACACCTGGCTCTAAGAAGATTCACCTTTTTGGCACAACCTATTAGTAAATAGATGAAACTGTAAGAGGTATGAAGCGACGCATTATTAATCTCATTAGTTTAATTGTATTCTACTATTGGGTGGGACTGATCTTGGCCACCCGCTGCACTGACTAGCACTCGTATAATAAGTGGCCAGCTTGGAGGATGTTTGTTTATGCTGATGATTACTTTCCGCCAAGGGATGTTGGGGTCTTATCGTACTGGCATGGTGAAATTGGATGTACACGTGTACTGACCAGCTTATGAACAATTTACTTATGATACTCTTTTCTCTCTTAAATCAGGCACTTTCCAATTGACCTGTGGCTCATCTTCGCCATATCGACTCATTACGCCTCCCAACCCTGAAGGGTCCTGGGTGATTACGACAGGTGTTTCCATATGGGAATATTACCCCTAATAACGTTTTATTGAGAGTGATTGCGACTCTCATGTACTTGGTGATTTCTTGCGGATCCTTTATCCATAAAGCCGAAATTGGCCTTCTGCTTATTAATTGTCATCCTTTTGGGTTCTACAGCTACCTTCTGGTCGTTGACTACTACCAGTGGGATCAATTTATTATGGTCGGATCCCATTCTTTGCTCGAAAATTTAATTGGAATTTCTTTTTTATACAAAACAGGTGTGTGTAATGTATTGGCCAATTATTACCTGACACAGATGTGATGCTAGATTTTTAATCTAGTGCCTTTGTTTTAATGTTGAGTCTTGTCGTGGTTTAGGACTGGTGTGCGTCCTCTCACCCACGTTTTGTTTTATATTGTTTTGTAGGATTATAGAGAAGTATATTGTTCTCTGTGAAGGGCCACCGTTTTCTAACAGCGAGCTATATCAACCATTGCGGATACCTTGCGCAGTGTACTTTTACACATGAGACTTCCGTATCCGGAACAAGCAAAACGGCACTCACCCTACATTTCCCAGACACACAGTAGGCGATAAAGAAGTCTGCACCCGCCTGTCTTTCAACTTATAAGACTCATGGGGGAGTCACTTACCCATGTTCCCTACGTTTCCCACGTTCAGCTCACGCCACTACTGGCGTTTTAAACTGCATAGACCCGCTCAGACCGGGTTGGAATTATCACCGGTCTTACGCCCTGAAGAGTCACGTGTTATTACCCATGGTGACAAAATACGTGTTGGCTGGTTAGGTCTCGTCCTATTAATCGCGCAAGCGATAATAGGACGAGAGTATAGATGCTCATCCAAGCTCTGAAACCATCGCGGATTACGTCGAGTGCATGTGCACATGCACGCGCTTTTTACCATTTGCTCCCCCAGCCGCCTGCCTCCGAGAGCTTCACTTTAAAGGCATCCGCTCCCCCGCCCACTGCTTCACACTTCACGGCCGCCAGGCCGTGTCTCGCATTTCTCCTCCTGCTTCACACTTCACGGCCGCCAGGCCATGTCTCGCATTTCTCCTCCCCCCTCTTCACACTTCCTTCAGTGCCGCTTGTTTTTTAAGACATTGCATGCGTTTGTTATCTGACAGCTTCAACTAGCCCTTTCGTTTGCTGTTAGCTTTACTTCATGTGCTTTGTTTTCCTTTAAATGTGCACACACAAACTTATGCTTCTTATTAAGTTGTTTAGCTTTGGAACTTCACGGTGCTTTGCTTTCCTTCGGTTTCCTTTAAATGTGAAATGGAACTTCACGGTGCTTTGTTTTCGTCGGTTTTCCTTTAAATGTGCACACACAAACATATACTTAATAAATCGTTTAGTTTTCATTTGTATGTTTCGAGCTAATAAGTGTTAGCTTTCACAGCTCTTTGTTCTCCGGCGGTTTCATTTTAATGCCCTATGGGTTTCCTTCAATGCGCGCTAACAAGCGTATTTTTTCCGGTGTTTTTCATTTTAATGCTGGACGGTCATTTAATGCACCACCATCACGAAGTATAGCTCCCGAGCCTAGCGCTGTTCATTAGTTTGCACAAATAGCGCCTTGCCTGTTCGGTGCCCTTCTCACTGGGTATATCCATGGTCGTCACTATGCACCCCACTCTAGCCAAGCTCACCACTGTGCAGTGTGCCGTGCTATGCTATTCGCTGTGCAGTGCACCATCACAGCCTTTCTCGCCTCAGAGCACTCAACCCAAGTTGTGTTATCGGTGTGACCCTTCAGCAGCACCTCCACCCTGAGGGCCCCCATTCAGCCCAAGGCCAATAAAGAGCTGGAAGATATGGGGCGGGGGGGCTTCTTCGCAATCTGCAGTGGCGGGGACATTCGTTTTCGTGACGCCACTGTGCAGTGCTTTAGTCTGAACCTCAGTTCTGTTAAGAGTGTGCAGTGCACCCAGACATCCTCGGCGTCATGCAGTGCACATTACGCCGCTGTGCAGTGCACTGGTCTGAACTTCAGTGCTGTTAAGAGTGTATAGTGCCCAATGGGTTTCCTTCAATGCGCACACACTAGCGTATCTTTTCCGGCGGTTTTCATTTTAATGCCCGACGGACGTTTAATACACCACCATCATAAAGCCATGACGGTACGCTTTGCCGCATAATAACCCTGTACCTAATTATAAGTGGGTCGCAAAGAGCAGGGTGTAACACGGAAATGGAAGGGACGTTGCAGCCGACATTCGAGTGCTGACTTCAGAGGCTCTTTGTGTAAGCTGTATTTTTCTGATCTCAGACTCGTGTATGCTGCGCAGTGCGCGCTAAGCAATCCCAGCATAAGGCGACTGCCAAGGAAGGGAGGATGCCACAGAAAGGAGTCGTCTTTGGTTCCCAATGGGGATTGATAACTCGTAAATTGGTGCCGTGCCATGAGACTGACTTTGAAACAGCCCTTGTTTCTCAGTCACGCTGGACATTGTAGGCACATATTTGAGACAACAAAAATTTAACCACAAGCCCCAGCATGCTTAGCACTGTAACTTGGAACAGCGGGACCGGCCCAGAGGCATCCTCAGGGCATGGGTCCAGTCGGCACATATGTCATGTATTATTGTATTGTATTAATTGCAGTTGCAGACATTGCTATTCAGAACCATAGCCTACATTATATTCAAAAAGCACTACTTTGCCCATTTCAACATGTCTCCACCAAACACATTCATAACACAGGACGTCACAGCCTCCCAGTAATTTTGGAACAATGGGCAATCCCACAGCATATGAAAGAATGAGCCGTCGTGTCCACACCCACTCGGGCACAACGCTGAATCAGCCCTGCCAATCTTAACCAATGTTGTAAAGCCCCAGACTTTGAGCTATATTAATTAGTAGCCGAGCTTTATTGTATGGCTAGGTGGTGTGATGCATATCTTTTTATGTTTATTTATATTACAAAACACTTGTGTCCATGTGATTTACAACACTTACACATGTTCACTGCACAATTTACTTGTATAGCATCACATTACAATATAACATACAAAAAGAAGGAGCTTCATTGCCATGCAATATGTTCTCCCATTTTCTGCCCCTATTTAGTGCACGTTCCTGTGCAAATTATAAATATCATAGCAATCTATTGCCAGCACAACGCGGACAGAATCTCCAAAATCGCCGGTTTTCGCTGCATGTCCTCATCTTATTGCATCATTTGCAGCATATCCATTGAAACGTGAATTTCACTCTTCAGGTTTGTCACATCATGTTGGTAACATTGAGTTTTTCGATATGTATATACATCGTTACTGAGGCATGATGCTGTCATATATTTAATCTGGGTTCTGCATCGCCCGAGATACTTTGTTACTTAGGCACTTTATTTACACACTCTATGGTGTTGACGGCCGACCGGGTGAGATACAGTTTCATCATTATTTTTTCATCGGTCTGCATGATTAGACAGGAGTTTCTTTAAATAATTGAGAGTGTTACCCCCTAGACGTGAAAAGCACGAATGATGCAGTTTCCAAAACCGCAATTGGTAAATGAAAAGGTCATATCACCACGAGTATTATGTTTGGGTGTGTCTTTATACCCTGTGGCTCTCTATACCTGGAGAGTTTGTCAGCTTTGCTATTAATAGGTGCAAGATCAACTACATATGATTCTATTGAGAATAGTTGCACTTGAAGTGCCTGAGGAGTAGTTTAAATTTGGTTATTCATTTCACTTTTGTTTCTTTCAGCCGATTTAAATTCAACGTCATCACTTTTATTAATCAAGGCTGGCCACATCCTTATGCCCTCTGTTAGACTCGTTTTTTGTGCCTTTGTGCCCTCTGTTTAGACTCGGTTTTTGTGCCTTTCTGCCCTCTGCATCACCACATCATCACTCAGCGCTACCCCAGCATCACTTAGCACCACCCCATCATCACTCAGCACCACCCCAGCATCACTCAGCACCACCACAGCACCACTCAGCATCACCACATCATCACTCAGCGCTACCCCAGCATCACTCAGCACCACCACATAATCACTCAGCACTACCACATTATCACTCAGCACCACCACATTATCACTCAGCACCACCACAGCATTACTCAGCACCACCACATTATCACTCAGCACCACCACTTTATCACTCAGCACCACCACCACAGCACCACTCAGCACCACCACAGCACCACTCAGCACCACCATATTATCACTCAGCACCACCACATTATCACTCAGCACCACCACAGCACCACTCTGCACCACCACAGCATCATTCAGCACCACCACAGCACCACTCAGCGCAACCACAGTATCACTCAGCGCAACCACAGCATCACTCAGCTCAACCACAGCATCCCTCAATGCAACCACAGCATCACTCAGTGTAACCACAGCATCGCTCAGTGTAACTACAGCATCACTCAGCGCAACCACAGCATCACTCAGCACCACCACAGCATCACTGGCTCAAATATGTTCTCTCTATGTTTCAAGCTTTATTACAAATGTCACAAAAAGATGTTAATATTTCAATTCTGTTCTTGGATTTTCGTCACAATAAAATACACTGAACATAATCTTCACAAAAGTTATTTACAAAAGTTTAAGCTATTGCCATTATAAATTACAATCACTTTAATTTAAGTATTAATGATTCTAAAAAATTAAGACATTGTTATTTGTAATATCAATACATCTGAATCACGTAAATACAAAACAGGTTGCATTACAAATGCTATAGGTGTCACATTTGCGAAAGTTATAACTATTGGCATTGTAAATGACAAAGCTATTAATTTAGCTATTTTCAAAACCAACACATAAATATAAAAAATGTCATTTACAAGACCAGTAGCTCAAACTTTCCTAATGCGAGACCTATTGCATTGCAAATGCTTGTTTTTCCTTTGTTGTTACACTTGGAAGAAAACCGACATTATAAATCAAAGATCTCTTTCATTGTTGTCGACTCTGTCATCATTTCTCTTTTGAATATACGATATGTATATACATCGTTACTGAGGCATGATGCTGTCATATATTTAATCTGGGTTCTGCATCGCCCGAGATACTTTGTTACTTAGGCACTTTATTTACACACTCTATGGTGTTGCCGGCCGACCGGGTGAGATACAGTTTCATCATTATTTTTTCATCGGTCTGCATGATTAGAGAGGAGTTTCTTTAAATAATTGAGAGTGTTTCCCCCTAGACGTGAAAAGCACGAATGATGCAGTTTCCAAAACGGCAATAGGTAAATGAAAAGGTCATATCACCACGAGTATTATGTTTGGGTGTGTCTTTATACCCTGTGGCTCTCTATACCTGGAGAGTTTGTCAGCTTTGCTATTAATAGGTGCAAGATCAACTACATATGATTCTATTGAGAATAGTTGCACTTGAAGTGCCTGAGGAGTAGTTTAAATTTGGTTATTCATTTCACTTTTGTTTCTTTCAGCCGATTTAAATTCACTGTCATCACTTTTATTAATCAAGGCTGGCCACATCCTTATGCCCTCTGTTAGACTCGTTTTTTGTGCCTTTGTGCCCTCTGTTTAGACTCGTTTTTTGTGCCTTTCTGCCCTCTGCATCACCACATCATCACTCAGCGCTACCCCAGCATCACTTAGCACCACTCCAGCATCACTCAGCGCCACCCCAGCATCACTCAGCACCACCACAGCACCACTCAGCATCACCACATCATCACTCAGCGCTACCCCAGCATCTCTCAGCACCACCACATTATCACTCAGCACTATCACATTATCACTCAGCACCACCACATTATCACTCAGCACCACCACAGCAATACTCAGCACCACCACATTATCACTCAGCACCACCACTTTATCACTCAGCACCACCACCACAGCACCACTCAGCACCACCACAGCACCACTCAGCACCACCACATTATCACTCAGCACCACCACATTATCACTCAGCACCACCACAGCACCACTCTGCACCACCACAGCATCATTCAGCACCACCACAGCATCACTCAGCACAACCACAGCATCACTCAGCGCAACCACAGCATCACTCAGCGCAACCACAGCATCCCTCAGTGCAACCACAGCATCACTCAGTGCAACCACAGCATCACTCAGTGTAACCACAGCATCACTCAGCGCAACCACAGCATCACTCAGCACCACCACAGCATCACTGGTTCAAATATGTTCTCTCTATGTTTCAAGCTTTATTACAAATGTCACAAAAAGATGTTAATATTTCAATTCTGTTCTTGGATTTTCGTCACAATAAAATACACTGAACATAATCTTCACAAAAGTTATTTACAAAAGTTTAAGCTATTGCCATTATAAATTACAATCACTTTAATTTAAGTATTAATAAATTTAAAAAATTAAGACATTGTTATTTGTAATATCAATACATCTGAGTCACGTAAATACAAAACATGTTGCATTACAAATGCTATAGGTGTCACATTTGCGAAAGTTATAACTATTGGCATTGTAAATGACAAAGCTATTTATTTAGCTATTTTCAAAACCAACATATAAATATAAAAATTGTCATTTACAAGACCAGTAGCTCAAACTTTCCTAATGCAAGACCTATTGCATTGCAAATGCTTGTTTTTTCCTTTGTTATTACACTTGGAAGAAAACCGACAATATAATTCAAAGACCTCTTTCAATGTTGTCGACTCTGTCATCATTTCTCTTTTGAATATACCAATGACATTAACATATAATTTGAAATATTAACTCAACTCAGGATTTGGATTGAACATGATACTTCAATTGGTAAGCAGTTGGATCTGGTTCCTTTTATTATAGCATATATAGCTTGTCTCATTTTCTAGGATAATGTCCAACCAAATTCTTGTAGTCATTTTTGTTATTATTTTTTGTTACTATGAATATATTTTTTTTGGTAGCACTTGTTATTGTATTCTTCCCTCTTCATAAAATGTTTTTTTCCCTTTCTTTCCCTCTCTTTTTTCTATGTTCTGTATTATCCCAGCACCAAATAAATTCTTCTGCTGAATACTTGATCAACACTGTCCGTATGGTGTAAAAATTGTAGATTTGATTTGATATCAATGTTATAAATTGCATGTTTTGTTTTGATATATGATGTGTTTTTATGTCTCTGTGTTAGGACTGTGTAGTCAAGTTGTCCAAAACTTTGTGTCTATTTTGGTCTTGCTTGTATTGATTTGGTTTAGCTTTTTGTGTGTTTTAATGTACAATTTGTCTTGTATTTGTAGTCTTGTGCCTTTTGAGTTTATATGTTATTTATATCTGCTTGTGTTATATCTTTACAGCCCTGAGGAAGTTCCCTATATGGGAATGAAACGCGTTGGCTGGATTGTCTAAACTTAATGATCTTTTTAAGAAAAATATTCAAATAAAGAAGTTACTTTTCTATTTACATTGGACTATTGGACTTTTTTGAGCTGTGCACCCTCATTTGGTACACAATCTATGATTAATATATCCCAGCATCCCTAGTGAAGGTCTGCATCAGGCGCCACTTGGCAAAGAAACGTTGTCTCACTACGCTGGTGGCCCACAGTCTCGCCGCCACAATATACGATTAATCTATCCCAGCCATCCCTTGTGGAGGTCTGCATCAGGCGAAGCTTGGCCAATGATGTCCGTTTCAGTAGAATGGTGGCCCACAGCCTCGCCACCACAATCTATGAATAATCTATCCCAGGATCCCTTGTGGAGGTTTGCATCAGGCGCCGCTTGCCCAATGAAGGGGGAGGGAAATGTGCTTTGAGTCCATACCTGGGATGGACATCTGTAAGGAGGGTTGAGGTATTGGGTTAATGTCTTCTTGCCCTTTAGTGTCTGATTAAAGGTAGGTCCCACATATCCTGGGTCTACATTAGTTTCAAGAGCTGACAATGTTGGCACGAATGAAAATGATCTGGATAGTATATTTCTTTCTAAATCATGAAATACAAATGTTTCTGAAAATGCAAAACTCCACAATGTACTGTTCATGCATTATAATAGAGGTAAGTGCCATATTCTCTTTGTTTCATAATTCTTAATGGAGGTTAGGCTGAGACAACCTATCATTTGAACTTTCTATTGTTTTAATTGCAGCGAAACTGAAAAAAATACAAGCATTTATATTTTTGGATTCCTTGCGTACAACAACAGACCTTGAAATCCAAGGGTTTACGGGAGGAAAATACGTGGGTTTTTTTATCTGCCCTGCATTATGTGTCAGACGGATGAATTACTATTAAAGTAATATTTACTTCCTGCTGCAAACATATCCCACTTTAGCACAGAGTGTACGCATCCCCTAACAAGGGCTGTTCTCTGAGGGTTTCTTACCTATGAGGGTGAGGGTCTTCAGGGAGTGAGTCCAAACGGTAGTCTCAGAGGGTTTCTTACCTATGAGGATGAGAGTTCTCAGTGAGTGAGGCCAAAGGTTGGTCTCTGAGTGTTTCTTACCTATGAGGGTGAGGGTGTTCATGGAGTGAGACCAAAGGTTGCTTGTCCGCCGGGCTCTGTTGTCATTCATCCTTGTAAAGTCTCACCCAGGGATCTTGAAGTCAGACACGATCTTCTGTGTCTGGAGATGTGGGTCCTTAATCCTGGGAGGCTCTGACTATGTCCGTCCAACAGCTGCGACCCCTGCACTCCCAGACCCTCCTGCAGGACTGCGATCTGTACTGCTCCTGTGCCACCCTGAACTTCGGAGCGCTTTGCAGGTCCTGGAAGGGCCCTGTCCTGGCTGCAGGGGTCCAGCTCCTCACGGCCTCTCTGTCCCCCACCCCTAGTTCCCGGTGCCCTGCTGCTCTGGAGAGGGCTTCATTATCCTTTGTTTACATCACCAATGATGTCATTCCTGATGTTTGTGAGTTCATAAGCAGTCAGGGCTGGCATTAAGCAGTTCGAGTGGCGGGGACGCACTGGGAAGTAACTTGGGGAGGGGGCACTGACCTGCGGGGTGTGTGGGGGGTCAGGATGAAGGTGGGGAGCGCTGTGTTTAACAACAACGTACGATTTAAAAACACCTGCAGCAGAGTTTTTTGTGTGTCCAGTTTTCAGGCAGCATTAAAAATGTCAAGATAACTGTTACATCTTGCTCATGCTTTACATTTCCCTTACTTAGATTTCCCCATTGCTTAGCCACTGCATGTAATAGAATGTTTGATGTCACACTAGAATGTTAAGTACCTGACTGCTCTAGGTAGAGACAGTTAATGGCAGACAGGCTGAGCGAGAGAAGAACTGCTCCTGGTGGGATTTTTATCATTATATCTATTGATCATTTAACTTGGATTAATCTACAATAAATCAAACCTATTTTTACATACTGGATTCAAGAACGTTAATTGTTACAATAACTCTTGTACTTAGTACTCTAGAGAGGGAGATCAGAGTTTGTCTAGGGGCACTTTTGACTCCATAAAGTAGCGCCGAGGGTTAATATGCCTGCTGCAAAGAACGCATACCGTGAAGATCACAGATCTGTATTTTATGCGGATAGCTGTGTGGATTACAGATTTTTTGTGTGTCATAAAGTAATAGAGAGAATTAGATGGAACATACTAGTCTTCATAGTCTGGTGTGGGGGAGGTAGGGGAGGTAATTCCCTGATATGGGTTGAAGATGGTGTTTGTGGGGTGCTCGGGGGCACTCAAGCATTCCTGAGGTAAACCCTGGCCTGGAAGGGGTGACTCGGGGCAGGGGAGGGAAGTGGAGAGATGTGCCACTGGTATGGGAAGAGCTCAAATGCCATGAGTGCGTTGGTGATTATGGGGTCAAGTGTGGTTGGGCAAGAGTATGTGAGGTTGCATGCTCTAGGCAGGGGGCGTCATCTTGCAAGGCGAGGCAGGGTGACAGCAAAGCAGCAGGGTAGAACGCTCAATGTCAGTCCAGTGGAGTTGGCAAGGGAAAGGGAGGCCTGTGATCCTAGGTGACTTGAAAAAAGAAGAGGGTGTGGGGTAGGTCCGCTGCCCCTACCTGTCACAATGACTCAAGAAGGTATTGGGGGTGCATGCGGACAACCCTACGCCAAGAGGTGTATATCAAATTGAATGTAGTAGAGATGTGTATGTTAGTGAATATTATTGATCTGGGAGCAAGGGGGGGTCAGATCATTGGTAGTGAGTGGTGGATTGGTGGTTCTTGTGTCTCCTGAGCGAGAGGGAATAATATGAGGAGGGTGGGGGAAGGAGGGGGAGAGGAGTGGGGAGAGTCCAATGTGGCTTGGTTCAAAGCGGGGATAGGTGAGGAGTCTGGGCCGTAGTAACCATTAGTGAGTCCATCAGGTTGAAGAGGTGCCTATGCCTGCAGAAACAGTTCAGTCTGGTCTTTCCAATTGTAAATGACAAGTTCATGGGAGACTGAGTACATGGCCGCTAATCAGGATTCTTGCGATGGGGGCACGGGTAATCTCCATTGCCGGGGACTGCATATCTTGGCCGTGCCAGCCGCTGTGTGGAGATGGCGGAGTTGTGGCCAGGAGAGGCCTAGGGAGCTGCGCAAGTTGTAAAGAAGAATGATTGAGAGAGTCAGTGGAAGATGTAGGGGCATGGAAACATGCAAGATCAACCCAATGTGATTCTAAAAGGGCTGGATTGAAGGGTAATCAAAGATGATGTGTGTGATATCGCATCGGATACGTGTGCATCTCCAGCACTTTGCATGCTGAAGTAGACCTGCTCTATTCAGTTTTGTTGGTGTCCAGTGCCATTCGTGTAATGTTTTAAAGAGAGGAAACTTTAGGCAGGCCTCTCTTGTGCCCTTGTACAGGGCTTCCAGTATGTCCTCCCTTTCATCATCCTGATATGTAATCTGTAGATGGGAGTGCCACTTGGTCACAAGGGCTTTTGGGAGCGGTGCGGAAAAGAGGTAGGAGAGCGTGCTATATAATCAGGACAAAACTACTTTCTAACAGCCCCATATGGACAAGTAGGTCAACACAGGCGAGGGTCACACAGACCAGTGTCGGGGACCTAAAATTGCCAATTATACTTATACTTGGCCCTCTAATTTAGTTGAAGTGCAAGGAGTATTTGGGCTTGGTTATCCAGGTCCTTATCCATATTATAGAAAGCCACGAGGAATGGGTTATCCAGGGTGTGACAACAAAACTTATTGCGACAACTTCTATATGTGTTGGAAATGTGATTGTTCACATCTGAAACTGGTGAGCTGTCTCCAATGTGCACAGCATTCTGAATCATCTTCATAACACTGTGCATAGATGACATAAAACCGTGGGCCACGTGCCTCTCACCCTAGCTTAGTGTACTACCTTGGTGTCTCCACAATAAGAGTCAGATGTGTGACCTGACAGTAAAGGACCGATGACACGACAAATTAGCACATTCACTATAATCTGTGTGATATGACTTATACAATAACTATGCCATCTTGAAGTATGACAATGAAGTAATAGGACCTGTAACATCAGAGCCAATGCTTCCCAATTTGATGCCTAGGGATTGCAGAATGACTACCATGTCTCAATTCAATTGTGTGAATCCTATTTCCATTGTGAGGTCTAAACTCCCTTGCATGTGAGACATGCATGACTCGAGACCATAAGGAGCAAAAGACGATATATCACCTGCTACATAGTGATGTACTTGACATTGTGGTTGTGGAAATTGATATTGATACACCCAATGTTGCAGATGACATCATGTGTGAGAGACCAATGGTTAACTGGCATACTGACAAGTGCCATGTACAGAATTATATCAAAATGTAATGGCACAAGTGCAAATGCTGATTTTTGTTTATCTGTGAAGATTTTTGATATTACCTATGTGTCAAGTACATATGGATGACTTTTTTGTTGTTGTTGTTTTTTTTGGCATCATAAGAAAAAAACAATATGAGAGAAACAAAATACAATACAATTTATAGGGGAAAAAAAGAGAAAAGGGAAAAAAACGGAAAGTTAGCAAAGTAAAAATGGTAGATAAAGAATAAGAAAAGAAAATTTAGATTATTGATCCCCAATTTTTTTCCATTTTCCCCATTGATTGAATTCCCTTTGTTTGTGCCAGGGCGTGTTCCATATCATAAGTATCCTTGACCACCCTCCACCACTCCAAAGCTGTCGGTGGGCTTTGTTGTATCCAGACCCGAGCTGTTGTTAATCTGGCACAGGTAATTAAAATATTCATTAAATCGACGTGGCACCCGGTCCCACTGAATCCGCCCACCAGCACATCTAAAGCAGTGATTGTAATTGGGCGTGCAAGTTTCTCAGAAAGAACTTTAATACCTCCCTCCTAAAATTCAGTTAATTCTGGACATGTAAAAAACATATGGCTAAGGTCAGCTGTCCTTTGGTCACATTTTGGGCACTTTGTGCGATCATTATTACTATTATTCGATGTCCATTTCGATATTCTCTCTGGAGTGTAATAAAGCTGACATATAGTTTTATATTGTTGGAGCCTAAGACTAGAAGAGTGCACAGAGCGGCTTATACTGTTGAGAGTGGTGAATATCATATTTGATGATACGTCAGTATCCAGTTTCCTACCCCACTTCTCTGCTAGCTTCAAGCAATCATCGTTCCTGAAACCACTGAGAATTTTATACCCTATGCTGATCAGTGACTTCTTTTTTTCCGTATATATACAATTCCATATATCAGAGTCAGAGATAGTCATAAGACTTAACTTGCGTACAAAATAATCCTGAATCTGATAGTACTTAAACCGAGCCCCTTCAGTGAAACTGTAACAATCCTTCAGTTTTTCGAATGTTAGAAAACCATTATGATCATACAGATCTCCTAGCTTTTCTATGCCTGAGCGGAATAGGTATTTACCAGCTTGATCGTGAAAGATTTCAGGAAAACCAGGGTTCCCCCATAAGGATATTCTATAATGATACAGTTAAGTTTGGCATTTAGTGAGAAGAGTACGCCAAATACAAATAGTATCCCGCGCCATCTTGAATTTTACCCGTTTGAAGTAGTTTGGGTCATTAAGTCTGTAAAGAAACATATTGGAATCCTCCCCCAGCATAAATTTGTGAAAAAAAACCCGTCAGTGGTATTCAACAAACTGCGGAAACGAGTCAGAAAAGTCGACCAAAAATAAAGCTTAAAATCTGGGAAGTCGAGAACACCCTGGTTAAATGGAAGTTTTAATAGAGCGATAGCTCGGCGAGCTTTTTTGTATCCCCAAATAAAGGAAGTAAGGATCCCATCTAAACGTTTAAAATAAAGATTATCCACCCGTAAAGGGATGGAACGGAACAAATAAAGATATTTGGGCAGGAACTTCATTTTAACAATGTTTATTCGACCTATAATACTTAAAGGCACCGTATGCCATTTTTTAAGTAAAGTGGCAGTTTCTTTAAGTAGCGCCTCATAATTTAAAGCAGATATTTCATTTATTTTAGCAGAAATTTTAACTCCTAAGTAGGTAGCAGCCTCACATACTCCCTGGATAGGAATCGGAGATTTATAATTCATAATGATTTGGGTCTTATTAGTATTAAGCCTATAACCGGAGACCGCTCCAACTCTTTTTGCTTCCAATATAATACCCTTCATAGCTTCAGAAACCTCTATAGAGTATATTGTGATATCATCCGCATAAGCAGTTATTTTAAGTAAACTTGTACCAAAAGTGAAAAGGGCAATCTGAGGTTGGTTCTGCAAGGCTGATATAAAAGGTTCCATTATTAATGCAAATAGCAGGGGTGAAAGAGGACACCCTTGTTGAGTACCTCGTTGTATTGGAAAAATAGGAGAACACTCCCCTAAATAGCTAATTTTGGCGGATGGATTGTCATACAAGGCCTGAATCCAGTTTAAAAATCGGCCTTTAATACCGAATGCCAATAAAGTAGCCCAGAGGAAGTCCCACTCCACTCGGTCAAATGCCTTCTCTGCATCTAATAATATCATACCGAGTGGGGTTGACTCCACCTGAGCCACATCTAACGCCGTCACAGCCATATTAATGCGGGCAGTAGTATCCCTTTTTAAAATGAACCCATGTTGTTGGGGTGAAACCAGTCCCGGCATTAATGGTGCCAGCCGAGTTGCTAGGATCTTAGCAAATATTTTAGCATCATTATTTATAAGTGAAATTGGTCTGTAAGACCCACAATCATCAGCTGGTTTATTTTTTTTCAAGAAAAAAATGATTAGTGTAGCGTTCCAAGATTTAGAAGCTTTTTTCCCAGCCCCAATAAAGTGGATAACCTGAGAGAATAATGGAACCAGTTCTTCCAAGTATGTTTTGTATAGTTCCATAGGTATCGCATCTTCCCCTGTCACTTTACTGGCTGGTAAGGAGTTAGTAGCTGATCTCATTTCTGCTCCTGTAATATCATCCGTTAGTGCATCTGAATATTCATCCCCCATACTTTTAATTCTGCTTAGAGAGATATATCTTTGTATCTCCTCTTTAACTATCTGCTTCTCGGGAGTGTAAAGTTCTTGATAGTACTTAGCAAATTGTTGCAGAATCATTTTAGGGTGGTTGTATGTCTGATTATTAGCCCCCTTTATTTCTTTCATAGTCATTTGGGCCCTATCCTCAGCTACCTTATATGGCAGTATCTTACCTATCTTTTCGCCACTTTCATACTGTGACAATTGATATTTTTTTAATTTAGCAATACAGTATTTTTAAGGGCAGATTTTAATTCTATTAAATTGTGACCCAATTCTTCTACTCTTACCGACCCTAGGAGTAATGCATCGGCTAATTGATTCTCGATTGATGTCATATTAGCAATTTTTTATTCATCTTGGCATTTACGTTCCTTGTTTTGTCTCCATATAAATTGTTGTGCGAAAGCCCGTATGCTGGCTTTGCAGGCATCCCAGACTATTAATGGTGAGGTCGAATCAGTATTTATGCGAATAAAATCTTTCAGATGATCTTTTAATTGTCTTAAAAAGTCTGAATTTAGGAATAGATATCTGGGGAACGAAAATGACCTAGGACCTTATCTCCCTGCTGCTACATTAAAAGATAACAGAATAGGATTGTGATCCGAGGTGACTCTCTGGTAGATTACCATAGTGCTTGATTCAAGAAGCCTGTCCAATACCCAAGCCATATCTATACGCAAGCATAGTTTGTGTGCAGCAGAGTAATACGTATAACCAGCTGTGTTGGGAAATAGATGCCGCCATGCGTCCTTTATGGCATGAATACGAGCAAGATCAATAATAGCAGCTCGTGTCTTCCGCATTTTCTGAAATGACCCCGTCTAGTAGTGTCTATACTATAGTTCATTATACAATTAAAATCCCCCATTACTATGTGCTCTCCCTCCCAGCCGAGCAACTCCATATTGACTTGATCAACAATTTTTGGTTCGTCTATGTTTGAAGCATAAATGCCACAAAATGTATATTTACAACCTTCAAGTATCAACTGGGCAATGGCCCATCTACCCACTTTATCAACAGAAGTTTTACCAATTTCTGCTCTAACTTGCCTTTGTTTTAAAATAGCTACCCCCCGTATTGAAATATTGAAATGAGTGCATACTAAAACATCATACCCCAATTGTTTTAGTAAGTTTCGGTCTTTATATGCAATGTGTGTCTCAGAAATTACGACTATATGTGGATTATACATTTCTAGCTCTTCAAACACTATACTTCTCTTATTCCTACTATTCAAACCTGCCACATTCCATGCCAGGCATCTTAGTTGATACATATTATACGAATTATATTCTCAGCTTTGAAAAATTCAAACAAATAATCCTTGCTGTACATTATCTCTAGACTTGTTAACCTTATGATGCATTTTTTACCCCAATTGCTTCCTCCCCTCCCCAACACCCACCCTCTACCCTCACTCGACCCCCCCCCCCCAAAAAACACCCTTAACCCTCGGAGGAGATCTCCCCATTGGACCCAGTATCCGCTGATTGGGCCGCTATACAGAGTCACAGCTACGGGGATCCTACCAGTGCTAGTTCTACCTTGAATTTACCAGTGTTTCCCAACCAATCCTACCAAAACCTGAAGAAAGCAAGAAAGAAGGAAAAAGGTATATGTATAGAGTAAAAGGGAAAGCCAACAAATTAAATAAAATGGGAGCTGAAAACCCCCATTTATTTTGGAATTTAAATCATTGTCCATTATCCAACCATCTTTCTGACCAGTTTTCAAAGTCCTCAGAGCGAGTATTATTTTCCTTTTATCGCAATTAATTAAAAAAAAATAATATTAAATTTAATTAACCAAGCATCTTTCTGGTCGGTTCCAAAAAAAAAAAAAAAAAAAGAATACAAAAATAAATCCGCGTGGCAAGTGAAATTATCGTGTCTTTTATGTCGCCCTCTTGTCTGCAGCCTCCATTTGCCAGTTAATTACAGCTTGTTCTGCTTCTTTCTCATCCAGAAAAAAATAGGTACGGCCATTATTAAAGATTTTTAGTCTTGCTGGTTCCTGTAAGAAGGCTTGTCCACCCAGGGCCTTTATCAGATCAATAAATTGGCGCAGTTTCCACCGCCTCTCCATTGTGGATTTGCTTAAATCCGAATGCACCAAAAAAGTAGCAGAGCCTGTTGAGACTGGAGTGTTAGGTCTTGCCTTTAATGAAATTGCTTGTCTCAGCAAAAAGTTTCCTATGTTGATCAAAAAAAGGCGAGGATATTGGCCCCCCCTTATTTTTTTGTGTCAGTGGTATCCTATGTGCCAGTTGTCTCTGTGAGTCCCAGTTTCAATCAGAAAGGTCGGGAAATGCCTTCTGAAGTAGCTGAACAATATATGGCCTTGGATCAGCTCCCTCAGCCCCTTCCGCAATTCCAAATATTCGAAGATTCTGTTGGCGTTGCCGATTTTCCATGTCTTCGAGTTTGGCCTGCATAATCTTGATCTGGGCCTCGTGTCTGTTAACGGTAGCTTCTGTATGGGTTGATCTATCTTCAGTATCAACAACTCTTTGCTGTAGCTCTTCGATCTCGTGAGACATGCATCCCAATTTACCAGCCATCTCCTGTAGCAAAGACTGTGTTTTACTATTGTCTTCTCGCATCTGATGATAATTTTCTTGGGCCTCTTGCTTTGCTCATTAGGAAGTCACAAAATAAAACTAAGTGAGGATGATGATGGAATTTCTTATTGGTTACCCGTCACCATGATCGTACTGGGCTCTACAGGAGCTGAGGGCGAATTAGGTGGATTACTGGTTCCGCTATCAAGAGCCTGGGTAATAAGCACCGAAGGCGTACTTAAAACTGATGTTACTGTTGAATACGGTGTTAAGACAGGAGCAAAGACAGAAACTAAAGTCGAAGTTGAGGCTGAAGCTATAGTCGTAGCAGCAAGTGAAGCAGGGGCGGCGGTAGAGGTCGTTGTAGGGACTGTTACCACCTATTGACCCACCTCTAGTGGCTTTGTTTAAGGCTTAAGCATAGTCTTGTCAGACTTGACCGTTTTGTCAGAGATTAAAGCTACTTCGGTGGGGCTATTTCCAGACAACCGTAAGGCCATAGATTTTACACCCACTTTCGCTTGCACCCATTTCCGCGGAGGGCTGTTTTCTATGATAACCCTTTCCATTGAGGCGGAGACTTTCGGTTTACTGGTTATCTTTTTCACCTTATTCTTAGGTTTGCCTCTTCCTTTCTTTGTACCAGCATTTTTATTTACGCTCGAAGGTGAACAGCTTGTAGAGTCCAGATAATCTACATATTCTTCATCCGTATCTATCCCCTCAATAGTATCCGTCTCCGCACTTCTTCCATTATTTCGCCAGTTATTTCATCATCACCCAGAATCAACTTAGTATCGAAAACTTTTGGGGACAATGCCCGTACCGGTGCCGCAGTACAATCTGGGGGTAGCAGTAAATTCTCTGTTACCAAGATCGTTGGGCTCTCCCCTAGGAGCTTGTCTTCTTGTACCTGTCTCTTCTGGGGCTCTGTATGAGGAATAGAGTCCAAGGGCAACAGCAGCCCATTAGTTAAACCCTCTGCCAATACATGGAGCTCTGTCCCCGTTCCCCCTTTGGGGGCTAAAGCTATAGTAGCCACATTTTCACCTCTTTTGGTAGTAGTAGCTGCTACAGTGTTGCAAGATAGATGGGGGCTGTCCTTTGTACGACTTTATCTCCAATACGCACTCCTGAAGGGCGCCCCGAAGTTACAGCATTTTGTGTGTTACAAACAAGGGATTCAGCTACTTTGCTGAGCAGTGGTAAGCGTAGAAGCGGCTTACCAGTTGTTGTTGATCCCGTTTTTTCAACTCTCCCCATAGTTTTTTCGCCAGGTTCCACCGAATCTACCCCATCAGTAGATTGCTCCTCGACTGTCCCCTTGGTGCCAGCGATTCTCCCAGCTCGGGTGCTCCTCGGGGCGTTTTTCTGCACCATAGTGCGCGCTGCTGCTTCAGGAAAGGACCCCGGAGCCCCGTGGGCGGTCCTCAGGCTCGACCAGCCGAACACAAACCAGCTACTCGGCCCTGACGAGGTTAGCCGCACCGAGTGAAGCAGCCGTCTGAGTCAACTCCCGAACAGCCGCCACATCCGGTATGCGCCCGGTTTTACACCTCGAACAGGCTACCCAGAGTGTTCCAGGTAAACCAGCAATGTTTTCCGTGATCAGCGCTATGGGCAACTTCAATAGCGTATCTGCAGCATTTAGCACTAAACAGCGCCTGGATCCGTCGTTTAGCTGTGCTCCGGATGGCGGTCTCGATCCGCCATCTTGCTCCCCCATATGGATGACTTCAGTGAATTTTTTTCATGCTTTTTCACAACATCGGCACCGGCCAGCAGAGGAGGCAGTCTCACGGACGAAGGGGAAGCAGCTCGCCAGACTTGGTGCAGTGCTGAGTCTAAGGAGGAAGGACCCAGTGGTGCGGAGGGTGAAGGGAGCCACACTGAGGGCAGGTTTGACAAAACATCCATTAGATCTCAAGATGACTCAAGCTCTAGTGATGACTCCCTCATGGCGGTGTATGACCCAGGGACTGACTCCTCCACATCTGAGTCCACCACTACCCCTAACATCTTCACCCTCCCAGCTGCTGCCAGGAGCAGACTCTATGGCTGCTCCCCTAGAAGGGGGGGGTGTCTCCTTGGCTTCAGGCATCTCTCTCCCTACTTCTGTCCCCCCTGCTGCCCTCAGTGTGGAGGCCAATGACATACTGGGGCAGACAGCAGTGCTGAATGTCCTCTACGTGCATACCAATCATTTACCACAAATGGTATCATTCCTGGAGGGCATTTACGCCGACATGTCCCTCAACAGAGATCCAATCAGGCTCTAGCCTCCTCACTGACGGCAGCAGTGTCCCAGATCTAGCTGTACCAACCCTCTCCTGCCTCTTCACCTTCCACAGTCCCCCAGAAGGAACTCCAAACCGTGAAATGTACATCAAATTTGGCCTTCCCCCTATAATGTACAGTAAATTATGGCATAAATACACCAAAACTGATCCTGAATTGCAATGGCCACTACATGGGTCGTTCGATTTGCGAAAGGTTCAGTTTGTGGAGCAGTGTTTGTTTCAACGTAGGTCTAGACAGAACATGTTTGATTGTGTGCGAATGTGGGAGAAAGCGGTGCGTGAACGAATGAAACGTGAGGTTGCCTTGGCGGACAAAGAGCAGCACAAGGCTGCTCGAGATAAGGCTTTACAGCTTGAGGAAAAGAAAGCTCAGGAAAAGAGAGAGAGGGAGGAACGGGAACGTAAATTGCAAACGACTGGTCAATTCCCTATTCGTCGACCGCTTTATCCTGTCCTTACTAATGAAATTGATGATTTTTCGTTACTAGATCGATCGCCGCCTCCGTACGTTCTACCTACGGCTCCGACTGTGGACTCGGACGATGACGGACAGGATAAGTCGGGAAAAGGGAGCAAGTCGAGTGTCAGGTTATTTAAGGAAAGAGCTGCGGATTTGCGTAGTTGGGCCCGTAAATTGAATACAAATTTTGTAACTGTGGCTGAAGTTATTGCCGAGAGGGGTAATTGGACGGAACAAGAATTGATGTGTTTTTTGTCTACTCTGGCTGATGAAGTTGTTACCGCATTTCGTAAATATTCGGATACGTTAGAACCTAAGGCTGTATCGGTCCATCATGAGAATATGGATAAAGGTATATTTGTTCTTGCAGATGTTGATACATTTTTCAAGCAACTGATCCAGCTGCGGGATGAGACTTCCAGATTGCGGGACGAGCGGAAAAAGAATAAGGAGTCCGGGCCGGAGTCCACTGGGCAGTCTAAGAAGTGTTCTCTCCGGGGTTCAGACAAGAGTTCTAAAGTGCATGTTATGCCTATGCGTGAGGCTGCGCCTTTGTATGTTCCACCTGAAGGGGATGGTACAGACGATGATAAAACATCGAAGGATGCGAAGGGGTATTTATATATAATTGGGTGTACACGCCTTGGAATAGAGCAGATGTTATGGCGTTGAAAAATTCTTTGCCTGATCTTCGTAAAAACCCGGGAGCATTTTATGAAGGGGTAGAAGGGGCTATTTCGTCCTGTGTTATGACTCTGGTTGATATAGATTTGTTTTTTGGGTTCATTCTTCCGCCTGACATGTGGAGACTAATTCGTAAAAATAATGATGAAACAATACTTGGAGGAACGTGGAAAGAAATAAATGAAGCAGATTTAGATAGGGAGCCCGCATGTAAGCCATGTGAGTTGATTCTAAACCTCCCGGCGGCTATTTTGATTAAATTAAAAACACTTGTTCCTTCTAAAAAGATCGATTGGACCATGTTAGCTTCGTGCAAACAAAAGTCAGATGAAACGGTTTCAGATTTCTTTACACGCTTCGAAGAGGCTTTTCATGATTACAGTGGTCAATCATTAATGGATGATATGGGTAGGCATTTGTTTGTAGATAAGTATGTGGCTAATCTCCTACCGGAGATTGCAAAACGATTAAAATCGAGTGAAAGTTCCTGGGCCACGGCGACCCCTGCGTCTTTGTTAACTATGGCTCAGTATTATGAGCGGCAGGAATTGGAGGCTAAAGAAAGTATAGATAAGAAAGCGAAGGAGTTGAAAACGAAGGTGATGTTGGCACAGGTTCGTGGAACGCAATCTAGAGGGAATGATAGGGGCAGACGAGGAGGGGGTAATGCGTCGTACAGGCGTACGGATATAGCGGAGGATCAATGTGCTTACTGTAAGGAGTTTGGGCATTGGGCTGATGATTGTCCGGTACTCCGTGAGCAGCGTAGTCACCGTGGTCGAGGAGGTGGACGGTCGAGGGGAAGTTACTCGGGGGCGAGAGGTAGTGGAGGTGATCGTAGCAGGTTTGTGGAGAGGGGTCGTGGCCAGGATGAGCGTAATACATTTGATAGACGGAACCAGTATCAGATATCAGAAGGTGAGAATGTGGAGCATCAGGATTATGTTCATGCATAGGATTGCGTAGGATGGGGTACGGAATCAGTTGAAGTGCCAGTAGATCAGAGTGGTCCATATGTATCAGCGGGCATTTTGGGTTCTACTGATCAGTTTCTAGTCGACACAGGAGCTACTCATAGCGCTTTGTCTAAAAACTTGGTTCCGAGGGCTCCCCTGTCTGGCGACATGATAACATGTATAGGGCTTGATGGCACACCCACTCCTAGCCCATTATCAAAGCCTCTTGCACTTTGTCTTGATAAATTTTTCAGTTTTGGTCAATTTTTACTGTCACCTTATACCCCGGATAATATTCTGGGCATTGATTTGCTCAAATATTTTCGAGCAACGATGCGGTGCGCTCCGGAGGGAGTGCAAGTTATTTTGAATGATAATTATCCCGATTCTGACAGGTTTTGTACTATACAAGAATGTGAAGCATTAGCTTCTCTCCCTCACACGTTATGGGCAACCTCAGATACGGATGTGGGACAGATGCTTATTCCACCTATTCGCATTACTGTAAAGGAGGGAGTGCTTTTGCCACGTGTACCACAGTATAAGATCTCCAGGGAAGGTGAAATTGCTCTGACACACATTGTCCAAGATTTGATTATTGCAGGGGTAGTGGAGGAAGTCCCCTATAATGTTTGCAATAGCCCTATTCTTCCAATCCTTAAGAAAGATACTGACGACAAGGTCTATCGATTTATTATTGATTTGAGAGAAATTAACAAAATTGTCATCCCTCAATACCCGGTGGTGTCTGATATCACGACGTTGCTTACATTGGTCCCCCCAACGGCATCGACCTTTAGTGTCATCGACCTGAAAAATGCGTTCTTTTCCATTCCCATCCATCCCGATAGCAGATACTTATTTGGTTTTACGTTAAATAATAAATCGTATAGATTTTGTCGTGTTCCTCAAGGGTATACTGAGAGTCCGAGTATTTACAGCCAGGCTTTGAAAAGACAGCTTGATTCTTTTGAATTACAGTCTGGAGTTGCTCTTATCCAGTATGTCGATGACCTTTTGTTAGCTGCAGACACTTATGCACAATGTGAGGAGAGTACGCTTGCTTTGCTCTCTTTTCTGGCTCAGAATAATCACAAAGTTTCGAAGAAAAAGCTCCAATACTGTAGACCCAAGGTGACCTACCTCGGTCATCTTTTGTCTAAGGAGGGGCGTGCATTAACATCAGATCGAATTCAGGCGATTTTAGACACACCAATTCCTCACACTCAGAGAGATGTACGTGCTTTCATAGGTTTGACGTCCTTTTGCAGACAGTGGATCATGGGGTTTTCGCACATTATAAAACCTTTGTTAGCGTTACTGTCCAAAACAACACCAATGCCCCTTGAATGGACAGATGAATGTCAAAATGCCTTTGAACAATTGAGACAAGCCCTTTGTTCTGCACCCCTGTTAGGTACACCAGATTATACAAAGATTTTCACGTTGTACGTACACGAGAAAGATGGGTGCGCGTTATCAGTGTTAGTGCAAGCACACGGGGACAAACAAAGGCCATGCGCATACTTCTCGGCGGTTCTTGACCCTGTAGCACGAGGGTTACCTGGGTGCTTTCGAGCAGTTGCAGCAACAGCGGTAGCTATACGACAGAGTGAGGGAATAGTTTTATCGCACAAATTGTTGGTGTTAGTTCCCCATGCAGTTGATGCCCTGTTGAATCAGACGAAAACCCAGTATCTCACGAGTGCACGTTTGACAGGATATGAGCTCACACTTCTGGCGCCACATATCACACTGAAAAGATGCGCTACCCTGAACCCTGCCACTTTATTGCCCTATCCGGTTGAGGAGGGTCAGGAAGAAAAACATCATGACTGTGTTTTCCTGACCGAGGAACAGACAAAGGGTCATGTCGACTTACAGGATATGCCACTTCCAGATGTGGATGGGGAACTGTGGGTTGATGGATCATGTTTGAGGCTACCAGATGGCACGACTTCCGCAGGATACGCGATCACGACACTTAAGACAGTGGTAGAAACAGCTAGAATACCACAGAAATCGGCTCAAGCAGCAGAGCTGATAGCCTTGACAAGAGCCTGCGAATTGAGTGCTGGTCTATGTGTGAACATATACACAGACAGCCGGTATGCCTTCGGAGTAGCGCATGACTTCGGGCTACTCTGGAGAGAGCGTGGGTTTTTGACTTCTCATGGAGTCCACATTATGCACGGAGAACTGGTGCGTGATCTCCTAAATGCGTTGCTTTGCCCAAGGAGAGTAGCGACACCCGTCTTGACCCCGGAGAAGAAAACAGCGGCTACCTCGGAGCTCAGCACCGTATTTTTCTTTTTTAGGTATATATATATATATGTACATTTGAGACTTTGTGAACTTTTTGAACTATTTGAAACATTGAGAACTCTTTGAACTATGGCGTCTTCTGCATCACGAGACAAAAGAATACTTGGTGCCATCCTGTTTGTCTTGACAATTGTGGTAATAGCAGTGATAGCTTGGGTAGTTGAACTCGTGGTGCCTGCACGTGAACATTTGTTGCCGACTACCCCGGCTCCATCTGAACATTTTCACTTCACCTTGCCCTACCATGAAGAACGGCACCGGCAGACCTATTTGAACACTAGCTTTATTCAGATCCTGCATCATACTCATAACTCTCTTCTATTCACTTTGCGATGGCCAACGAAAGGGGGGGTGCTTTTCCGTTTGAATAAGATTTGCTACCATGACCGGGATGGGTACCCACGAGCTGAGGGTACTCGATTTGAATGGGAAGAATACCGCCCCGACAATGCATCTGCACCCCGTATTTACAGCAACCAAAGGAACATTAATGTATCCAGTTCGCATGTTATTAATGTTATTGCAACTAAAGCTGATTTGTGCATACGTAATAAAGGTACAATCCCGGTTGGAAAAAGTGAATGCAACACTACACTTACGTTTGATAGCCCGAAGGGCATATCGTTTGTGGCATCTCGTAATACTTATTTTATTTGTGGAACTAAGGGCTATCATCAGCTTCCGTTGGGATGGTTAGGCACTTGCTACGTATCCTTTGTATTGCCCCCTGTATTCATTGCCCCACCAATGTATCATAATGACTATGTACTTTACCACGACTTCGTGTTAAACCGTGTTAAACGTACTGTTGTTCTGGACGATATCGACCAGACTGATACCGCACTGCAGCAATATGTGGACTTTAATTTGGGACTGTTCTCCTTTGTGGGGGCTGCTTTAAATAGTCGGAAAATACGACGATTGACCCGTGTTGTTGAGGCTGTAGCCAATGATACTGCTATTGCATTGGGGAACATAACAGAAGAACTGCAAATTTCTAGGATTGTTACGCTTCAAAATCGCATGGTTCTAGATGTGGTTCTAGCTGACCGTGGGGGGGCATGCAGAATCATCGGAAGTAGTTGCTGTGTATACGTACCTGATAATTTGCCATCTGTTTACGATGCCATTTCAAAATTGCACAAAATAGCAGCTGAAATACACCCGGACAATGGAACTTGGACTCTTTCAGGGTGGTTCTGGTCAATGCTTACCACTTGGGGTTGGAAACTGCTAACGATTTTATGTATCATTGTTGGGATACTGTTCTTCATATGTTTATGTATGCAATGTGGTCCTGCCTTGTGTTCCATGTGTTTATCAGCCTGCATTCCGTCCAGACGAGCTTTCGCTCAAAACAAAATGATGCTTCATAAAGAAGTAGCTCAAATAATGCTAATTGATATTGAAGATGAACATTCCGATTACATCCACTATGAGGTAGCTTCAGCTAAACGCTAAAAGGGTCGTCTGTCGTAATTTGACAATGGCCGAGTTAGCGCTTAGCTGTGCTACACGTTTTCCCCCTTAACTTGACTACACTCGAAAACGCCATTTTGTGTATTGCGGCGGCCATTTTAGAGAATGAGCGGCCTCGTGGTCAGCATGCCCTTTATTCCGTTGTCCGTACCACTGACCACTCGACTTTGCCCAGCAACAGGCTATTTTTAGCAACGGTCAAGCCTGTACATGCGCAGTTCCAACTGACCAGTCACCCCTCAGGAATGTGCCGCCAAACTGACCAGTGGGGTTGTAACCCCTCCCATGAGTTGGCTGTGTTCCAAAAATGACCATATATGTACATAAACTCTGTAAACTTTGTACCGCCTATCTTTTTATTACCTGTAAATTGTATAAAAGACCGGATCACACCAACGTTCGGTGTGATACTTCTTGCACTGCCGAAGGGTGCTGTAGGAATGTACCACCACCCCATGGGGTCTTAATAAACTTGTTCTTTGTACTTTTCAGTTTCCGTGCCAACAGTTCTTTCAGTGTAAGTGGGTTATCTGCGGAGCATGTAGGCCTTGGGAACCCGATACCACACAAGTACTCACAAGCAAACACATGCACCTACCTCAACAGCCACACAAAGCACAAAAACACACAGACACAAGGACAAACCCGTTCACAGGCATACTCAGGAGACAGACAGCACCCCCAGAGACATACCACTAGACAACACACATGCATCCACAAACACATTGTAGACCTCATACCCCTCTGCCTCCATGCCCCATACCCTTGCCTCTCCCGTTCCCCCCTCAGAGCATTGAATTCATCCCTACCAAAACCTGCCCATCCCCTCCCCAGAAGCGGAAAATCACCCCCTGACAAAGACAGCTACATCGGCATCCACTCTACCCCCACAGAGAAAAAACAATGCCCCAAATCAGCTCACACCAGAAAATCCCACCGATCTCCCAAAAACAAACCCCCTCTAGTAACCCATACTTCCCCAGCCCAGCACCTCCGACATCATCAAAGAATTTAAAATACCCAAATAAGTGAATCCCAGCATCCCTCCATTTATCTCTCCCACAACAGCTGCTCCCCTCCCCCATAAATCTGAGCCAACCACAGCAGTGGACCACATCCCCCTCCTGATTCCATCCCTTCCAAAACCCAAACCAGTCCTCCCAAATGTTGGCCCTTTGGTGCCTGGCATGCCCCCTAGCCCCTCCCAGGGGAGGTGTCTCTTTGTAGGAGAAGTGCAGGCAAGCAGTGAAGGCCCTGGCATTTGTGGCCCTCAAAGCCATTGAATTTTATTAGACTGGCCAATGGCCTTTTTTGCATCACCGTTCCAGATAAGCTTTGATGAATAAAGCATTTTCTATTTATTTTTTCACATTTTTTCATAGTCCTCAAAATAGATTTCGGGTTAACTGTTATTCATGTGTAATATGTGGTGTAAGTATACAATTCAATTTCAAATCTTTATTTCGATCATTAAAGATCATAAAAGATATACACAAGATAAAATAATCATTAAAATGCATGTAAAACCCAATAGAAACAGTGTACGAATATACTTAATACAGTGCAGTTCTGAAAAATGGGTTGTCCCAAATACAAGGGAAGTAGAAGAGGTGTTCACAGTGTTATGGTGTCCTTAATTATTCGAGCGCGTGCCCCCCACATTGTAGTCAGAAATTTTGCCATAGCAAACACTGTTGGCGGAGATAGATCGACTTTAGTACTCTATAGGCCGGAGCATATGTTCTGAAGCCCAAGTTTTTTAAATGAGGGACCAGCCAATGTCTCCTAATTCTAGTATAGGCTCCACAGAACAGGACCACATGCAAGTCATTCTCCGATTTGTAAGCACATGCCGGGCACGCCCCTGTCTCCGATCCACCTACCCAAGCCTTTGTAAAGGACCTTAGGGGGAGAGACCCATACCTCCATTGCAGGAAGATCTTCCTTGTAAACACCGGTGTCATGCCATCCAAAACACATTCATGGCTGTACGAGTCTTTGATTTTAGTGAAGAGATCTGTTAAGGACCCCTCCCGAGTGGTATCCAATGTTTTTTGAAGCATGTGGTTGTAGAACAAGGTAGACAATGCTTTTCTGGACATCCTCGTGCATGCACTTTCCGGATCCGACCATAAGTCAGGCACTCCAAGAGTCACACACATTCTCCTTATATACTTTAGCCGAGGAATTTTGGTGGCATTGGGTAACATGAGAAATTCCTGCAGCTCCGCTCTGTAGTTGGCAAGATCCTGGCTGCTCCAAAGGGGACACCAGTAGATCAGAGGTTTGAGACCCAGTTCTTCCGTAATAGGTCTCAAAGCCAAGTCCAGTCTCAATGGGAGAAGTGGAGTACTTGGGGGCAATCAACTGTCTGATAAATTTATTTTCTATGGTTTGAATGGTGTGTGTCGAGGTGTGGCCCCACAGCTCACCTCCATAGATGATTCCCCCCCGAGCCTGGGCTTTATTAATCTGAATGGTGGGTGCCAGCGGGCGAAGTGGGGATTTCCTAGCGATTCTCGTGGTACCTCCCGCCCTTTGCGATAGTTTCATACTAGCTTTTGTTATGTGGGCCGACCATGTTAAATTCTGGTTTAGGGTTATCCCAAGATATTCTATTGTATGTACCCTTTCCAGACATGCTGTGCCCAGGCGGGGATTTGGGCGATTATTGGCCTTTTGGTTAAGAATCATGAATTTGGTCTTTGCAGGGTTGATTTCAAGCCCCCTTTCGTTGCAAAACCCTAGAAATCCGTCCAGCACCCTCTGTAGCCCCATAGGTGATTTGGACAGCAGCAGGGTGTCATCCGCAAACATGATTGCGGGCACCCTGCTGCCGTTCAATTTTGGTGCATCGATGTTACTAATCCTCCTCAGGTATTCTATCACCCCGTTCACGAAGAGGCAAAACAGGGTCGGGGCTAGCACACAACCCTGCCTCACCCCTCTGCGACCGGGGAACCTGTCAGTCAGCTTGCCACCTTTCCCGCACCTAACTCGTGCATAATTATCTTTGTGGAGTCTGATTAGGATTCCAAGGATATCTCCCGAGACGCCCAGCTCGGCCATTACCTCCCACAATTTTGCCCTTGGAACCAGATCGAATGCGGCACGTAGGTCCACAAAGACCGCATACAGTGTGCTGCCCTCGATCAATGCTGTCTTCCAGTAGATGATGTTTAGTCGAAATAGTTGATCGACTGTGGAGACTCCACTTCTAAATCCTGCTTGGAGTGGACTGAGGATGTCTGTCTCATCCAACCAGGTCTGTAGCCTATTGAGTGTAAGCCTACCAAATAACTTCTGCGATACATCAACGAGGCTTATTGGGCGATAGTTGGCTGGAAGCAAGGGAGATCCCTTTTTAAATATCGGGACCACCTCCGCCCCCAGCCAAGTATCAGGTAGTTCCATCCCCTCAAGGACTGCATTGAATATCGACAGAAGGTAGGGTCCTAGATACCTGGTTCCTGTTTAAATAAATCTCCCGGCACCCCATCCAGCCCCGGTGCCTTACCAGAGGATAACCCTTCAATCGCTGCCCTTACCTCTTTTTCAGTGAAGGGCTCCGGGGCCTGATCACTTTGCCGGATTTGGGGTGGGGATTTCAAGCATTCAGCCTCCGGGGCGTATAAGGACTGGTAGTGGTTTTGCCACACGCTTGGGGCAATGTTTGGTTCGATTGCGGATGGGAGGTTTTCAGAACCGTGGTTAACCCTGGTTAACCCTGGTTGCTAGTGACTCAGAGAGCTTCTCCCAGTGTTGGAGATCCCATTCCACCTTGGCATTTGCCACGAGTGTCTTATACGCCCGCCTTCTGGCACGAATCTCGTCCCGCGATCCTCCCGCTTTAATTGTAAGCACAAGGTCACGTTTGGAGTTTCGGCATGTGATGTTAAACCAGGTGTCTTTGTGTGTTCCCCTGGTCCTGGAGGGTCCACTACTGAACAGATCCGCCTCTAGGGTTTTGATTAAATGTTCGTGTATACTCCGGAGGTGCTCTCTATTTTCCTGAGGACTCGGTGGCACCTGCGAGGCAAATGCCTCTTCTAGAATCGGTGTGATCCTGTCATAGAGGATCGCTATCTTATCGTCCCTGGTGGACAGCTTCTCCCATCTTATTCTCTTTCTATTATTTTCTAGGAGATGTCCTGCCCTGGCCCTTTGGTCGTCCTGTATCCTGTCCTAAATGCGAGGGATGACATATTCCAGTTCCAGGGCGTTGTGGTCGCTGTCTTCTCTGGGTATCACTCTAAAGTCTATGACCAGTTTCCAAGCAGATAGCTGTGCCAAGGAGATAGTCTAATCTTGATTCCCTGTTTTACTATATGTGCATTTACTCGGGATGTCAGATTTGGCACGGCCATTACAAGCCCTGAGGCCATGGGTGAGGGTAAGTGTATTTATCTGCACAGCTAATGGTGTCCATGCTGTCGGTGGGGGGGCCTCTGAGGGAGGAACCTGCCAACTTGAATCCTCCTCTAGGGAGGGTCCATCAAGTAGGCCCGGTAGTGGCTCGAAATGAGAATTAAAATCCCCCCCCACTACATAGGGCGTACCCCCAGGAATGGCCTCCAGGAAAGACGACAGCTCTTCTATGGTTTTGGAGACGCTAGATATAGGGAGTGGTCTGGAATAAACATTTATTATAAGTAGTTTGAGCGATCTGGGCCATTCCAAAAGGACGGCCAGTATGTCTTCTGAGTCCACATCCTGGCGTGTGGCTATACAGCCCAGATGGGATGCCACCCAGATTGCGAGTTCTCCCGATGGACGACCCCTCCCTCCCCATTTTGCCGGTATCGCAAATATCTCGAAGCCCCGAAAAGTGTGCTCCTCCCTTGCCCAGGTCTCTTGAAACAGGCATACACTTTTGGAATCAATTAGGGCAGCCCACGATTGGGAGTCTATTTTATCAGCCAGTCCGGCTACATTCCATGACAGCCGCTTTAGAGTGTGATACTCTCTTGTTTGGGTGGCATGCTGGTTGCTCTCCAGTGTACCTGGGTTTATCATTAAGTTATTATGATATTTTGGAGATACCCCCGTGTGGGCCCTTGTCCCCTATGGTCATCAAATGGTTCGGGTGCCATTTCTACTCTATCTTGGGGATCTCCTAGCTTTGTGCGGGCGGCATGCTCTTCCCCTTGGTTATTGTTACATAATATGGCAGGCCGCTTGTCCCCGCCGCCCTCTGTGGTATTTGGTGTAGCTTGCCCATAGAAATGTGCCCTGCCTTTGGACTCAAACTGTCAGTCCACCATTTCAAGGCAATCATACCGATTGAAAGTTGGGAGATAAGGGGGCTGGTAATATCTAGGGGGCCAGGGTGCTCCTCGCTCTCGTCCACCCCTTCCCAACCCTCTCCTGGTGACAGTTTCCCAGCCATCAGCCTCGTCATGTATCATAGCATGCCCCGATGCCATTGGCCTGTGATGGTATGGGTCCCTCCTCCCTCCTTGATTGTACTCCCAATTTCCCAATGAATCCTGGGGGCATCCCCATCTCTGTTCATTAGCTATATGGGTATTTGATGGATAAAAGAATGAGAGAGGGAGCGACAGGATATTATTCCCCTCATCATCCGGAAAGCAACCACAAATATAGGAGACTGTTCCTGGTTCTTTAAAACTGACCAGTATACAATGATGTAGGTATGGTGTGGAGTGCATATGGTCCATGGGGTACAAGTACTTGGTCAGTATGTATCATAGATTTGTGTGCCTACTTTGGCTAGATGTCAATGTTAACATTGGTTTTGTCTATGAGTGTGACATGAAGTCACAAAGCTTTTTTTAGAAAAACACAGGAGCATATTATCAACAACTAGCGATATGTATTGCTAAATAAGCTTAGCGACAATTTTTCTATTGCCGTACATCGCCGGAATTTATCGCAGAGATAACGTGCTTTTAGCAACGTTTATCTCCAATGCGATAAAATATCCGGCGATAGCAGCTTAATCTGTGAATATCGCTGGAAATCCAGCAATATTCAGGCATTAACGTCAATAAGGTCTCAACCCGAATATCCAACTCCCATTGGCTATACAGGTTACGAAGTGGTCTGAGCAGGCATTAGTTTTCAGTGATATTCGCGCTAAGCACAATTTTTTTTATCGCTACGCCTGCATTGATAATAGGCGATAGTGATGTTAGCGACTGCTTTCCATCGCTAACAGGTTGGGTACGCCCACTTTGCATGTCATTAGCGATAAATATCGCTGACATGCAAAGCGGGCCCCAAACCGCTCGCTATCACCTAAAAGCTGTTGCTAACTGATGTTGACGACAGCTTGCTAATAAGGTGATGAAATTATCACTGCTTTGCGGCCGAAAACGGCCACAAAAGCGGCGATAATTTCATATTGCCTGCCATGGTAATATGCCCCACAGTTCCACATGGTTCATGCTTTCAGATGCCAACATTGTGCAAGTGTGGCAAAGTACAACAGTTTAGAAGAAGCATGCTGCATATGTTTGTAATGTGCAGGAAGGCCTCTGTCTCATGAATACACCTAGATAGATATGGAGTTTGACAACATGGTAGTGAGTTTGGACACACCCATGTACACAAAGTATTGCCACAAATCTTTCAGGTGACTTGATTATGATCGGCAATGTCAAGTCCTGTTAGTACATTCTCTCTGTACAACATTTGTCTGTGCTTGGTAATCCAAAGCCCCTTTTAGCCCCCTCACCTGACACAGCAGAGGGTATACCGATTCAGCATGACAATGCACAGCAACAATGCCCTTCTTGGCTCAGTTCGTGCAAGCAGTCTGAACCTCAGTTGGTGGTATCAGAAATGGTGTAGAGTGGTTTAGTTCAAGGTGGATGCTGTGTGCCATTCCGGGATCTCGCTGACCATGTTCAGCAGGCCGGGGCTTCACAAATGCCAATGCCTACAGAGCACAGTGACAGAGCACTGCCTTGGGTGTGCAGTCAGTTGCGAGCTACAGGTGGACAGACTGCTCCTTTGGGATTGCATCCGTAGTGCATCAGGGTGATGCAGAATCGATACATAACACCCCTTACCTGGGAAACATAGGAATGTGCTGAGATGTCAATGTGTCTTGTACAAACACACCTTTTGCTCATGGACTCAAATGTCGTATTTTTGAAACTGCCTTGGATTTCATGCCACACTTGACTTGTGTATCAAACAACAGAAAAGCCACTACTGTTCAACACTTACAAACTTATTTCAAAAAGCCACCTCGACCTAAACAAACGTGACTACCTAGTTTTTTTATTCTTAATTTTTTATTTTAAAGATTCGTTAATTCAGTCAAAAATTGAATAAACGATTCCATAATCCTTATAACAAATTATACAACACAAGAATACATTAAACAATCAATCCCCCATCTCTGCATATGATATTTATCTAAAATCCAGTAACACTTTAACTCTTTCGAACCACATTCAGCAAACACAACCATTAATTAGTAAAGTCCTACCAATAACAGTGTATATACATCTTCAACATAAAATGTTTAGTTTGAAGAATACAATACCTATGGTGCATGAAAAACAAAATTGTTAGAAAAATTAAGGTCACTCTATAGGTCACAACAAGCAGGTCCACGCGTTTCGAACACCCCAGGTAAACAGTGTTCTCCTCAGTACCAACAAGCTGAAATGGCAAAAAATCGCATAACATTTATGATTCTTCTGTTTAACTAAACTTATCCTCCCTCACCCCCTCTTGGGGTCTCAAGCTTACCTTTCTCTCTTTTTTCTATAGATCAGCCGATCTATCAGCCTGATTCATCAAAGGTAATTGCGCTCGCAAAGGGCCAGATTCTGAGAATCTGGCCCTTTGCGAGTGCGATTTTTGCATTTGGGATTCATCATCCCAAATGCAAAAATCGGAAATAGCGAATTCGCAAATTTGCGAGGAATTACATTTAAGGAATCTCTATTTGAGATTTCTTAAATGCAATTCATCATCCATTTTCAAATTGCGAAATCGCAATTTCGGGCCGCTATTTACTGCGAGGTCAAACTTCGTGGTAAATAGCGAAAACTCAGAAAAATGCTTTTAAAAGCATTTTTCTGAGTTGCATGTTGCACACACACATGTCCTTTGGACATGTGTGTGCACAACACCTGTTGAAATGTGCATTTAAGGGGTGCTACAGGGTGTCCTCTGGACACCCCTGGCACCCTTTAAATTGCTATCTCATTTGCGATTAGCTAATTGCTAATCGCAAATAAGGAATACTCCCCATTCATTCCTATGAGCCTTTTGACCCATAGGAATGGATGGGGAGTTATTCCTTATTTGCGATTAGCAATTTGCTAATCGCAAATAAGAAATAAGTAGGAATCGCATTTTTTGGGGATATTCCTACATGAATCCCGTTTTGTGAGCATGTAATAGCCATTCGCTATGAATCGCTATTAGAGACTCGCAAAGCATGCCGATGATGAATCAGGCAGAAAATGCCTAATGGAAAAACTGCCTCAATCTGAGAATAAGAAAATGGTGGAAAATCAATTTTTTGAACTCCTGTTCTACAAAGCCCTATTCAGAGACTTAAAAAGTAACTCCCTAGAGACTTACTATCAGCCAGCCGGGATATTCAAATGCCGCCTAATGTCCTCGACATTATGCTGAAACAAACCACAAACAAAGTTTCTTAAAACCTCCTCAACTCGTAATGCCCTCGACTTTTCACTATATACTTGACTTGTGGTCACTCCACACACAGTGTACCCAATGCATTGTCATCATTACGGCATGCGGCCACATCACTTGTGAGTGCTGCAACCGGCCCCTGCCTGGAAGGACTTTGGTAAATCCTATGCTACGCCCCCAAAACTGAAGTCTGACATGCATGATGGAATCGCAGAAATGTGTGCACTGCTCAACAGAGTGAGTGCCAATTGTGAAGATTTGTGAATGGTTGTGGTGAGGTATTTTGCACAATCTTCATCTGACAATTGTTTTATTGTTTCAAACACACATCATTCGTAGTTGAGCATATGATTTGTGTGTAGGTTGTCATTTGTGCATGACTGATGATGGAGTCCTTTTGAGCTATGCTTGATGCTATTTCAGATTACACTGAGCTGAACTAGCAGTGCTCTTATGTCTATTGTGTTGCCCTGTGATACATGTGGTAAACCGAGTAGACAGTGAGTTCACAGAAGTGCTGTGTGCCTGCCTGCTGTGCGAATGCTACAGGAGCCAGTGTCACACTCATGCTCATAGTTGCCACACAGGGGTGAAGGTGGATGTTGGGATTTGAGGCCTAGATGCTGATGTGTTTAGCAATGTTCATGTTGTGTGTGCTAAGCTAGCTTAAACAAGGGTAGAGGAGAGAGAGAATTGTGCTCCCTTTTTGTGAATGGAGTGGAGACTCATATGTAATAGGGGCAGGACAAATGTAGATTTTTTCAGAGAATGTAAGGTAGGAGTGCAGTTCAGAGGCAGTTCTTGTGTAGGAAATGTGAAGTTTCCTCATTGTTCCAAAGTGAGTGGTTTGAAATGTTGGGTGTGAGTCTATGTGTGTGGGATTGTAAGACTTGTTAAGTCCTGTGCAAGGTGTGCTCAGAATAGGTAGATGTGATGGGGTAGAACCAGCTAGACAAGGTTGGGGTCTGGCAGGAGATGAGAACTGTAGTTTGTTGCACTAAGTGAGTGATGACTGTGACAGGGAAGTGTCATTGAGTAACGATAGTTGTTAATGTGCAGAAGTCAATTAAAGTATGGAAAATGGGACTCAGATGTTTATGTGATAGGGCCACCGTGGAGACAAGGTTAAACGTATCATTTGTAACAAAGTTGATAAATGTACATCAAGGGTATACACCTTTTGTGAAATTTGGGTTCAGTATGGTGAAATGTGAGGTGCTGTCCACTTGATGTTTGTTGTGTTTGAATCTGTTAATGCATTTGTTTTTTAAAGGATTATCTGTAGAACTTGATCAGTGTAGGGTGGGTGAAGGGTGATATGCAAATGACTCAGGTCATATTCATTGATCAATGTAAGGGTCTTGTTGAGAGATGTTGTGATGTGTTAAGTGTGCATGTCAGAGTGGTCTATGATGGTCACATTGTGATATGAGTGCAGTTCATGAAATTACTGAGGGTGAAACTGGTGATGAGAGTGGTCCATATGACATCTTACGTTTAACTTCTGCTGAGGAGGTGATGAGTACAGTACATTGTGTATGTGTCATGTTTGTGAGAGGTTTTGTGTACATTGTGATAATGTTGCTGTGAATGTAGATGTGGACGTAAGAAGGGCAGCACCAGTGTGTGATTGTGAGATTCAGTTTGGAATAGTTTGAGTAGAAGGCTGGAGCTTGTGGGGCAGACATGCTTTTCCAGAGAAATGCACTAGAGGGGGCTTATGGTGTGCTTGTGTGTGTGATAGTTTTGAGAGATGAGCATGTACTTTGAGGTGGATGTAAGAGGGGTCATACCTGCACAAGTAGCGATTCTGCAGGCCAAGAGGTTATGTTGAAATGTACATATGTGTAGATTATGTGTATGTAAGTAGGCAAAAACAGTTGGCAGATGAAATGTGATGATGTAGTATGTGTTTGCTGCAGCTTGCTGTCTGCCAATGAATGTTCATGACAGATTGCTGGAGTGGCCACTTTGAGTACACTGGCATATGCAAAAACTATTGTCATCACAGGACAATTTCCCTCCACCTAGCCTTACCTTGTCTGAGTTGTGTGTGGGGATGAGTGGTGAGTTAGCCTTTGTAGGTATGGTAGATGTCACTGATTGATCATTCTTCCTCTTGGATACTGCCCTGGGATGGAGATGATGATTGTTTATATTGTACTGTTGTGGTAAATTAAACCTTGTTGAGTTGAACGTTAGTAAAAAACATATCATAATGATTGCTTAAACATACTCTATTTGTGTTAAGTTGACATGAGACGAAACTCCATTTTGTATTCGCGGCGGCAATTTTAGCTGCCACATGTTGCCTCGTGTTGTCCACAAGCTTTGTCCTATGGCACTGCCTATGGCCTTTAAAACTTGCCCAGAAACAGGCTATTATTAGCTTCCTTGTGTTTCGCCGCTGACCGTTAGGGTCCACATCTGTTTCTGGTCAATCCGAGATTGGAATGTGTTAGCCGAGACCCCAAGTCTGTTAGCTCCTCCCACTGATCGATTGTGTGTTCCAATATTACCTTATATGTACATGAAACCATGCTCTTGTGTCTTATACCGCTTCTTCTTGACCACTGTGTGGGTATAAATAAAGCACGCGGTCTTTGTTCCTTGTGCTACCTTCTGACAGTGCCGAAGGGTGCTGTTCGAATTGTATCACCACCTCGCGAGGTTTAATAAATACTTGTACTTTGTTTTCCAGTTTCGGTGCCAACTTCTTTCTTAGTCCGAGGACTTGTGTACACAGAAGGGCGAACCCCTTGTACTAGCGGGCTGAGCTGAGGCCTGCTTAACACTGTCAAGATGCAGAAACTTTGGATGACAGTCCATTGCTTAGACTGCCATAACAACACCAAGTGAAAATTTAAGGATGTGTGCTGGTGGGCCACCTTGAATCAGACTACTCCAGACATCAGAAAGTCAGAAATATCTTCCCAGTAGACTACAAACACATGGGTACTAATGGAATTTTGACTTTGAGTGTCAGAGGTAAGGGGACACCAAGGAGGATGGACTCGTAATATCTCTGGTTGTGCTGATGAAAAAACAGTGCATTGTCACAAAAAACACATGTGACACCGGAACATTACAGCCAGTTCCACAAGTGTTTGCATTGTCCATATCTCTTTCCGTCTCTAATCTGATTTGGCAAGGGTAGCCCTTGTGTGGGTCCATACGAGGTCCTATTTACCGCATTGAAATGTGCCACAGAGCCTGAGGGCAATATGTCTTTTTAGAGAGTCTCCTTGATGTCTAGAAATCTTAGGGTGCAGTGTTTCATTACCAAATGTGGACAAAGCAAGTTTCATTCTGCACATATCCCTCATCCTCACAAGGTCTACCCATACCCTCTGGCTTGAGGATGGCTATGTCAATTGTCTCCGAGAGCCAAAGGTTAAGCCCCACCTGCCAACACCATCCGACATCCTCATCAATAGTGGCAGCTCAGCTTACAGAATGTGCTGTGCACTGGTCACTCCAACACTGCCAGTGGACCCTACGTACTGAAACTCATGAGTACTCCTACTACTCTGCAGTACACAATCTGCATAGTCAGAATGGTATTTTTTGTAAGCATCACCCACTACAGCCTGAGGAGGTAGATGCTGAATTGTTGTGAATGACATTTTCGGAAGATGACCCAATATACACACACATTGGGTGTCGTGAGCAGCTCCCCCAGACCACACATGGAGACTGTATCCTACATTGTTGTTGGCCCATGCATTTTTCTAATTCCTGATGGATTTTATCTCCAAATAATTCACTGACGAGTGGGACACAACAACTTCTAGGTTGAGTGAGTGGGAATCACTGAAATGATTACTGAGTGGCTGGATCTGGGGACTTGTATGTTGTCTGGGCCAATTTCCTCGGGGCTTTGCTGTAGACAGAGGTATCACTATTTCATCAGTAGACTGCGGTTCAGTAACAGGCTGTGATGTTAGCGATGCTGACAAATGCTCAAACAGACCATACCCTTCTGATTGAGCAAGTGGGTTGCTTTTACTTTGCAACATGACAAGCTGTGATGAACACAGAGTGGGATGTCAGGGCAACTTGCGTCCTGCCTCCTCTGTTGCTTAACAACAACCCAGCAGACGTTGCTGATTATGGTTCACCTTCCACAGATGCATACTAATCATGCAACCATGTTGTGGCCTATACATTTACCCCTATTCTGAACGCATGGTAGACGTTTCCTGATTCCTAACTGGATTGAATCTACCTGAACTTGATCTGGCAGCGTGTGCAGTCATCAACACCCCGTTGACTGGTACAAGAGATACTCTGATTGATTCTGAGCCCTACCACAATTACCACTCATGAGTTGGACAGCCTCCGCCAATTCCCTATGATGCCTATGAGCTTGTTCTTGACCTCAGGTGACTGTATCTCTCTTGAGCCTCTTTGAGTGATTGGAGAGACCCACAAACCATGTGACATTGTTAAAACACAACAGTGCCCTGCTGGCTGGCCTGAGTGAACAGTGGTGGTTCAATGGCAAAGGTCCACCAGGGACGTTTCAACCTGGCCTGACAAAGCGTAGTGAGTCCCAAGATAGTTGTGTCCTTTATGTATTTGAGTGCGTTGTTCATGCTGACCTGTGTGCATTTACTTGTTTATTTATTTATTTTAAAGGTTTTATATAGCGCTGGCTAGACCCGGAGGTATCAGAGCGCTTTACATGAGTATCAGACCATAATTGCAGGTTACATTGTTACAAAGGTTACACAGTTATTAGAGCCTGGCAACATAGTGACAAGTAAGGTCGAGACAAACAAAAAGGACATATACGTCAGGGTAAAAGCAGGCAAGGGGAGAGATTAAGGGGAGGAGGGGGTAAGAGCAGGGGAGATAGACAGAGAATGGAGGAGGGAAGGGTGAGAGACACAGCATGGGAAGAGGAGGGAGGGGTGACGGGGACACAAACCGGTAGACGGGTCAGAGCTGCGTCCAAAGTCCAGTAAGTTGTGATCCCAGGGGAAGTGGTATCCTTTCCCCATCTCTGTTGCAAGAGGCTCCCTATATGCAGTGGACTCTCTCAGAGGGGTCTCTGAGACTCCAAGGCCTACATACTGGATCCTTCCCCTAAAAGGGGAGAGGGAGTGCTTTGGCAAGGGGGGCCATACCATACCTCAACTGTGAGTGGCTCCGTAGGCGCTGTGGACTCTCTCAGTTGGTTCGCTGAGACTCCAGAGTAGAAATATTGGATCTTTCCCCAACAAGGGGAGAAGGAGTGCTTAGTCAAAGGGCACAAAAGGACAGGGGGCTAGGCTGTGTAGCGGGCAAGGGGAAAGATTCAGGTGAGAGGGTAAAGGAGTAAAGGAAGTAGGACAAAGTAGAGTGCTAAATGGGAACAGATAGATAGTCGACAAGGAAAAATGCAGATTTACATAAATACGATGGGGGGGTGGATGAGACAGGGAGATGGGGAGAGAAACTGTGCCCAAAGTCCGGATGGGTAGGTGACGGTCAGGGGATGAACCAAGGCTGATCTCCTCAATAGCTGAACAGAGCAGCTCTACCATGGACCGAATGAATTTCAGATGCCATCTTGAGGTCAGGCACAATTCTGGTAGGATTATTAGGAAGATTTCAGCTGGGGGAAAAAAAGTTAAACCTGGCGGCCATGTCGCTGTGGCGCCCACAGCGGCAGTTATTGCTCCTCTTCACTTGTGCCAGGCCAATAGGGACAGTTATGTTGCAGCAGGATAACCCTCTAGGTTAGGGGTTAACGATATTCCTTATGGCTGCGGGCAGCTTCTCATCTTCAGATTACGCCAGGCCAAACCGCATCACTAGGGGGCACTATGTTGGTGATGGAATAGCCCCGGCGGTCAGATAACGCTCAAATGGAGGAGCGGGCCAGGGAGGAGGTGAGATAACCAAATCCCAAGGGATACTCTCAATCCCACATGGGGCTGTGTAACAAGAGCATGTAGCGATAGCGAAATGACAGTGTCCCCAATTTTACCACAAAGTCTTTGTGAACCCTCTGCAGCATCTCGCAGAAACCAGCAGGCTCCAGAGCGGCAAGTCCACATCTTCCCTCAGCAAGCGCGTCGCCCAGGGGGGGGCACAACATGGGGCGGGGGCTATCCAGTGGCCCACTGATCATCAGTTACTGACTCCTCAACACCCATAGAGTAAGGACTGCTCTTCTCCCACAGTGCGCTCAAGAACACTTACTTTCACCTCACGCCGAGTAATATGGAACAAACTCTAATACAGTGTAAACAGGACACACCCCCTCACTTCCCACAGTTTAATAGCGGACTGACGCCTCAACTCCATCCCAGAATAATCAGGGACAGGGTCCTCACCTCCAAGAGAGACAGTTCCCTCGGCAGTGTACCCAAGAACATATCTAGACATCCCGCCTGGCCGCCATCTTAAGGCCAGGCAAGGCATCCGATGATATTCTTCGGTGCAGGAGGCAACCTCCCCTCCCCCGATAATGAGCCCCTGGATGTCAGACCCGATGAATTATTATTTTTTCAGACTCCGTTCCCCTTGTTTGCCATTCACACCACCAGGTGATCCCTCGAAAACACGCAAGGCAACGGAGTCCACTCCGGCAATTGGCTGGGTAAGCTGCACTTCTCCCCGTGGATTTTCAGCCTCCGTGAGTTGGCAGTCGTCCTTTCCAGCTTCGGTGAGCAAATTCGTTTCTTTACCGCTATTGTATCGAACATGTCATCGGGCTGTGGAGAGCTCTGGTCCCCACAGGGGACCAGAGTTTTCTGAGTCATGCTCTGGATCTGTGCTGGGTCCTTCCTAACCCTGGGCGTAGTATGCGTAGTGGGGCTACGCGAAGCTACGCAAAGTGGGCGAGAAACTACGCCCACCTACGCACTTCGCGTAGCCCCACTACGCGCCACATGCCCCCCTCCCCTAAATACCTAATTTTAGTAAATGGGCAAAGAAAAATATATAAAAGGCACTTACCTTGTCCGCTGCGTCCTTGGGGCTCCCTCTTCTCGTTTACGCCGCCATCTTGATAACCAATGCGCATGCGTGGCCGCCAGCACATGCGCATTTCTCGCGAGAAATGCGGATGCGCGGGCAGCCGCGCATGCGCATTGGTTATCAAGACGGCGGCGTGAACGAGCAGAGGGCGCCCCGGGACGTAGCGGATAAGGTAAGTGCCTTTTATTTATTTTTATTTGCCCATTTACTAAAATTAGGTATGTTCGGGAGGGCGGGAGGGAGGCGGGTGGCGGGCAACTTTGCTACGCCCAAGGAGTGGGCGTAGTGTTGCCTGCTTCGCCTACTTTCCAGAGGGCAAAGTAGGCAACACTACGTCCACTACGTGGGCGTAGCGAAGTCCTCCGCCCAGGGTTAGTCCTTCCTGTGTTGTCATTCCTGACACATCCAACATCCCATTCTGGTTGATTCTAACTATGGTGACCTGTTCTGACACTGGTGTACTCATCATGACACAGGATATGGGATTGTACGATTTGTCTGATGGGGGAGTGGATGTCTAGGTTGCACTGGAGTAGTCCTTTGATGTTTTTAGACATGTATGGATCTGTCAACAATTTGTGCATTGGGTAAAGTGAGGTGTGAGATAGTAAAACAGCTAGGCCTAGGTTATCCATCTGATTGGGTGGATGTATTGTCTTGCTGCTTGGTAGATCAGCTATTGCTTGTGGCTTCATTTTCCTTTTTCATTTATATGTGTTGTATTTTCTTTGGCAGCTATCCAGAGTAGACCATATACTACTTCTAGGGTGTTTGGGAAATGTCAATGTAATATGGATGAATGATGTCTCTTCCTGCCATGTGACTTCCTATGACATGAGATGTTGTTGTATTTGTATGTGATTCAGATCTTAGGATTTAGCCTGTGCAACATATGCATGTAGGTGCGGGCATGGTGCCAGTGAATATGTCTCTGTGGACATACTGTTGTGAGTACTTTGGAGTTCTGTTGCCCTGTGAAGATTCATTGTGTGTTGTGGTGGACTCCTGCATTCACTTTGTGATACACACATAACCGTGACTATGGGCATTCCTGGTCCCACGTCAAATGTGTGTTTCTCCATGGGCCTGATTCATAGAACTAAATTAAGACAAAATCCTAAACTTACTAAAGTTAGGATTTTTCTCAGTTTAGGAGTAGTAAAGTTAGGACTCCTAACTTTAAGACTCCTAAATGCCTTCTGTGAATACCAAAAGTCTTAAAGTTAGGATTTTTTTCTCAGTTTAGGAGTAGTAAAGTTAGGAGTCCTAACTTCTGTTCATACCAAAATGAGTAAGTGCCTTCTGTGAATACCAAAATGGTAGTAAGTTTAGAGTTTTGTTTTAAGTTAGTTCTGTGAATCAGGCCCCTAGTATTTAGAGGTCTGACTGTACCTACCTGATTATGACATACCCTCCTTTGACAGACACAATATGCTATGGAACCAGGGTTAAATTGGGATCACAATAAAGTTCAGGCACTCTGAATGTCATTGGCACGGATTGGTGTCAGTACAACGCGTTGTGTTACAACGCATTCCGTTACAACGCAGATTTTACAACGCGGGATCCATTACAACGGATGTCATTACAATGCATGGCATTACATCGCAGATGCTATTACAACGCATGGCATTACATCGTAAGTATAGGTAAGTATACCTTTTTTTAAAAATGTTATTTAGTTTATTGTAATTAATTTTTTTTAAATAATTTAATTAAAAGACAATTTAAAATTGTCATTAATTTAATTTAATAAAATAAAATCTATTTAATAAATGTAATTTTATTAAAAATTGTAATTAATTTAATTTAATAAAAAAAGTAATTAGTTTAAAGTACATATTTTTTATAATGAAATTAAATTAAATTAATAATCATTATTTATTTAATTTAATTAATTTAATTAAAAAATGTAATTAATGTAAAATAATTAATTTAATTCATTAAATATATTTTAATTAATTGTAAAATGGTAAATATAATTTAATTATCCCTAAACACAAACCCTGCCCTAAAACCTAAAAACACCCCTGTACCCCAAAACCCAAACCCTACCCTAAAACCTAAAAACACCCCTGTACCCCAAAACCCAAAACCCTGCCCTAAAACCTAAAAACACCCCTGTACCCCAAAACCCAAACCCTGCCCTAAAACCTAAAAACACCCCTGTACCCTAAAACCCAAACCCTGCCCTAAAACCTAAAAACACCCCTGTACCCCAAAACCCAAACCCTACCCTAAAACCTAAAAACACCCCTGTACCCCAAAACCCAAAACCATGCCCTAAAACCTAAAAACACCCCTGTACCCCAAAACCCAAACCCTGCCCTAAAACCTAAAAACACCCCTGTACCCCAAAACCCAAACCCTGCCCTAAAACCTAAAAACACCCCTGTACCCCAAAACCCAAACCCTGCCCTAAAACCTAAAAACACCCCTGTACCCCAAAACCCAAACCCTACCCTAAAACCTAAAAACACCCCTGTACCCCAAAACCCAAACCCTGCCCTAAAACCTAAAAACACCCCTGTACCCCAAAACCCAAACCCTGCCCTAAAACCTAAAAACACCCCTGTACCCCAAAACCCAAACCCTACCCTAAAACCTAAAAACACCCCTGTACCCCAAAACCCAAACCCTACCCTAAAACCTAAAAACACCCCTGTACCCCAAAACCCAAAACCCTGCCCTAAAACCTAAAAACACCCCTGTACCCCAAAACCCAAACCCTGCCCTAAAACCTAAAAACACCCCTGTACCCCAAAACCCAAACCCTACCCTAAAACCTAAAAACACCCCTGTACCCCAAAACCCAAACCCTGCCCTAAAACCTAAAAACACCCCTGTACCCCAAAACCCAAACCCTGCCCTAAAACCTATAAATACACAACCACCCCAAAACATATACCTCAGTACCCCAAAACATATACTCCTATACTCATACTTATTTAAAAAATCACTTAAATTAATATATTTAATTTATAATATTTAAAAACATAAATAAATATTTTTTTTATAATTAATAATAATTAAATCAATTAAATAATATTAAATAAAATAAAAAAAATTAAATACTTACCAATACTTACGATGTAATAGTATGCGTTGTAATAGCATCTGCGATGTAATGCCATGCATTGTAATGACATCCGATGTAATGGATCCCGCGTTGTAAAATCTGCGTTGTAACGGAATGCGACGTAAATGATGCGTTGTAAGTGTTACATACCCATTGGCACACATTCTGTGATCACCTCTTTCCCTGTCGCCCCTGTCTATTTCCATGGCAATGGATGTATCAAAAAGCACACTGCCATGATCACCAAGTTGGTGTGTGGTAGGTTAGTCTGGCCAAATGAACGTGTGTCCCTGCAAGGCCCCTACTTACAACGCAACCTCCCTGTACCTGCCCTGATCTAACAGTGATGGGTGGGGGGGGGGGTAACACTGCTTCTGTCAGGGCACACCAGGCAGGGCACCAAGGTGAATTTGCCCCAAAGGCCGGCCCCCAGCCTCAATTTACAGCACAGCTGGGGAAAGGACAAGGTACTGGCACCACAATGCAGTGGCCTGGTGGGGACTGGGGAAGTTTGTCAGCCTCCTGGTGGGGTTTAAAAAGGCCCCGAAACCATGTACAATAGAAACAATACAAGTTCTGCTCGACACACAGCAGCTGATCATGGGCTAGTCATTGCCTCCCCCTCAACAAGAACAATAAGAATTATAATACAATCATAGTCAAAGAGAAACATGCTGCGTAAAAAAAGGATGTGAAGGAAGGGATAGGTAGGGAAGAGGTGGGGGAGAAAAACAGGGAATGAAGAATATTTCATAACTTAGTAACATTAAAAGGGAAGTAACAAGGGAATATTTACTGTGAGCATAAAGAACAATTAAAGAAGAAACTTTCGTATTATAATACAGAAGTAAGGGATAATAATGATATGATATTTCAAAAGAAAAAGACAACATGGTGAATTATGGTGGTTTACGAACTTCATCCGGAGCGGTAATAGGAGGAACAATAGCTGATGCAACACAGGTTAAATAGGTAGTCAGAGGGAGCCACAAAAGACCTCTTTTAATAGATAAGCATATGGGGGTAACGTAATTTGTGTCAAGCCAATGATGAAAACATACAGCGTTCTACCAGGCTTTGAAGGTGACTTTGTCTGCTTGTTTCCAGTTTGAGGTTATTAAATGTAAGGCTACTGCTAATAATAAATCCATTAATTTAAATTTAGAAGGGGATTGGGGCCATTGAGGTGATAATGAACCTAGAAGAATATTAGAAAGGGAAAAGGGCATATCAGTTTTAAAGATTATTAATTTGATTCCAAACTGAGTGCCAAAAATTAGAAATAGTGGGACAGTCAAAAAGCATATATTTTATATCAGCAGGTGTATAAGGACAGGACCAACAATTAGAAGAAGCATTCGGAGTGAAGGATGCCAATTTTGCAGGAGTATATAAAAGGCGTTGATAAACAAAATAAAGAGTTTGACAAGTGTTAGCTGCTCTAGAGGTTTTGTGAATTTTGAACCATATTTTATCCTATATAAGGGTCGACCAGCACTGAGATAGGTCCTTTTCCCAAGCCAATTCAGCCTTTGTTTTATTTCTGTCAGAGGAAAGAAATAAGAGTTTGTATAAAGAAGAAAGCAGAAGGGGAGGAAGTTAATAGGGGAAAAATGTTCAAACTTCTCATAGGTGGTTTAGGGGCAGATGATAGAGAGAGAAGATATTGAATAAGAACAGGAAGTAAACGATTATGTTATGATTTACAAGACAACGACAATGAATGTTGCGTTTGAAGGTCAGCGAAATATATAGGGATATCATTGGATATTAGTTGTGAAACCCATAACAAGCCTTTATGTCTCCAAGACTTCCAATAAATGGTACGATTCTTTAGACATAATAGGTTATTGTGCCAAATGGGTTGTTGATCTAGAGAAGAAGGAGAAGGATAAGAGGAAGGTAACAGAGGGATGAGAATTTTCTGAGTATGGGAAATAACGGGAGGTCGAAAAGATGAGAGATTATTAGTGAAAGCAAGAGACTCTTTAAAATCAAAGGGGGACATAAAAAACCTTTCTATGGAAATCCATATAGGGGGAGGAGTATCGTGTTCAAAGAAAAGCCAGCGGGATTATTGTTTTCGAGAGAAAGCATAATGATAAGATATGAAATCAGGGAATTTAAGACCATCATTCGATTTATCTGTCTTTAAGGAGGATAAAGCTATTTGAGGAGATTTACCTTTCCAGAGAAATTTTATTAATGATAGAATCAATCTGTTTTAAATAAAATCCAGGAATGTGTACAGGGATCATTTGTAGAGTGTAGAGAATCAGGGGGTAAAGTATCATCTTGATGGAATCTAGTCGTCCCCATCAGGAGAGAAAAAGCGGATACCAAGGTTCAATAGTATCATTTAGATTTTTGGTAATATGGTCAAAGTTTAATTTCAATGTGTCTGAAATATTCGAGGAAAACCATAGACCTAGATATTTTATTTTAGAAAGTAGCCATGAGAAACCGCTATGTAGAAAAGAGTGATTGAGACATATCACGTTGAGAGGTAAAACCTCACATTTATCTTGATTAAGGCGGTATCCGGAGAGTTGAGAAAGATAGCAACCTGGAAAAAAGAAGGGATGGATGTTGTAGGGTTAGAACAGTATAAATGATTATCATCTGCATATACAGACATTTTGACCTGGTATGTATCGTGTTGAAAACCAGTAATTTTAGTATCTTGTCTAATCTTAGTTATGAAGGGGTTTAATGCTAGTATAAATAATAAAGGTGATAAAGGACATCCTTGTCTGACTCTTCTGAAAAGAGGAAAGTAATCTAAAATCTTACCATTAACAAAGGTAGAGGCTTTGGAGCCCAAATATAATAAAGAAATAAAAGAAATTAATTTTGGAGGAAACCCTATCCATTTTAAGGCCTGAAACATAAAATCACATCCAATCCTGTCAAAAGCTTTTTCTGCGTCTAAGGCTATGGCTGCTATAGGATGTTCAAGAGAGGAAGCTTTCCTAAGAATATTGAAAAAAACTCTGGAGTTATCTTATGATAATCGACCTTTACGAAACCCAATTGTTCAGGGCCGATGAGATTAGGTAATATAGGGTTAATATGGAGAGCAAGAATTTTTGCAAATATTTTATAATCAGTGTTTACTAATGAAATGGGTCGATAGTTTTTGTAAAGAGAAGGGTCTCTATTGTCTTTAGGAATTAAACACATCATGGCTTCTTGAAATGTTCCGCTGGAAGAGCCAGTTGTAACAAAAGAGTTAAATAAAGATAAGAGGATAGGGAGAAGAAGATTAGCAAAATGCACATTATATTCAATAGTAAAACCGTCAGGTCCAGGGGCTTTTCCTCTTTTTGACACTGAGACAGCATGCGTAATTTCTGTTAAAGTGATATAATTCTCCAAAGAAATAAAATCAACATGCTGAGATGGGGGAATCAATAGGTTGAAAATAGGAGGAAAGATCTAATGAAGATGGTTGTTGTTCAGGGGTATATACATTTTTGTAAAAGGAGACAAATTCATTTAAAATATCTTCATCCTTAAATAATGAAGTACCGGCAGCATTTCGTAAAGAATCTATTTTAGTCCGTTCACGTCTTATCTTCAAGTAATTGGCCAAGAATTTTCCCATTTTATTTTGCCCTCCATAATAACGAGAACTATTTTTTAAAAGATAACAGGAGGCAGCTACAGTGGATAATTTGTTGAAAGTGAGTTTTGAGTCAATAAGATTTTTAAAAGAAGACTCAGTATTTGAATGATAATAAGTATTTTCCAAATGTTTAATCTTGGAGAGTATTTGGGCAGTTTGAGCTTCAAAGGATTTTTCTTTCTGTGAAACAAAATGTATTATTAAACTTCGGGCTGCAGCCTTAAAAGAATCCCAAACCATTACAAGAGAGGAGTCTGGAGTTGAATTGAGAGCAAAGAATTCATAGACAAAAGAGCTGAATTGGCTAGAGAAATTAGGATCGGTTAATAAAGTATTATTAAAGCGCCATCTACCAGCATGGGGGAGGGGGGTAAAAGGTAAACTGGAGCATGATCGAATATTAAAATAGATACTATTTCTGAATGAAGAACATGCTGAGATAGGAATTTACTCAGAAAAAGGTAATCAAGTTGGGATTGTGATTGGTGTGGGGAATAGAAACTATACCCTCGAAGGTCTGGATTACAAAGTCTCCAAATATCAATTAAGGACTTGCGACGAATGGTGGAGGTAAATTGTGAGTGCATCGTTGTATTAACAAACTTAACTGAGGAATGTCTATCTAATACAGGATCTAATATTTGATTACAATCACTGCCAAAAACAATATAATCATCATCCAATCAAAGAAGTTTGTCAAAGATTTGAGACCAAAAAACCTTGTCAACTGTAACTGGACCATAAACATTAAAAAGAACTAAAGGTATCTGATTGATAAAAAGTTTAGCTATTACCCAATGTCCCTCTGAATCCGATTCTTGATGTGCAACAGAAACCTGTAGTTTCTTGTGGCAGAGGATGGGAACTCTGTTCTTCTTTCCCTTAAGCTGGGGAAGAAAATACATGGCCTACCCATCATCTTTGAGTTTAGAGGCTTCACAGTCAGTTATGTGAGTTTCTTGAATTAGAGCATTATCTGTTTTCAATTTAGATAAATGTGTTAACACCCGTTGTCTTTTTATAGGGTGTGCTATTCCCTTAACATTCTATGTAGTTACTCTAAATACGTCGAATGAATGTTGACATGAACAATAATAACTATGCAAACAGCAAAACCAACAAATTCAATATTGAGAGAGAGGAGAAGAATAAAAAAGTTAAAGTAGAAATATTATTTTAGGTTAGAGACTAGGGGAGAAGGGGAGATAAGATAGATGTTGCGAATAAGGAATGGCAAGGAAGTTATAAAGAAAAAAAGAAAAGGAAGGGAGAAGACAGAACAGAGAACAAAAATACAATACAAATCAAACAATTAATATTGAAATAGGATAATCAAAAAACATACCAAAAAGAGACAACAAAAGCGAGGTAGGTGGAGCCACAGAAGGGGGAAAGCATGCCGAGCAGAGGACTCCAGGACCAAGATGGCAATGGGGGACACCCTCCAGGCGGAGTAAAAGCAGACAAATATCTAGGGACCACAAAAACCACAGCTGATAAGAATAAAAAGAAAAAAAAATTATTAACTAGACATAAGAATACAACAATAAAAAAGAACAAGGAGAGGAAAAAATACAAGTAATGACAACATTATTGGAACAAGTAAGTCATTCATGGTCAAGGAATGTCCATGGACTCATCTCTGCAGGTATCCAAGAAGCACTGAAGAAGTGCAGGGTCTTCATAGTTTGTTCTTTTGTTATTATAAGTCACCTTAAAAAGGCATGGATGAAATAACCCATAATGAGCATTCAAATTAAGAAGCGCTGGTCTCATATCCAAGAACTGTTTCTGACAGTCCGCTATCACTTTGGAATAGTCCTGGGCAAAAAAGGGGTTAGAACCATTCCAAAAAACCTTCCCTTTTTACCTGGCAGCCAGGAGCCAGCAGCCAGCAGATCAGTATACTCCAGGAAGTACAAAATAACTCCTCTAGGTTTCGCTGAAGAAGAAGAAGAGTGAGGACTCTGTCCCAAACGATGAGCTTGTTGAATATTCAGTGGTGGGGAATCAGGAAGACAAAGAAGAGTTGGCAAAAAGGACTTAAAAAAGGAGAAAGGATCAGAACCCCCGAGACCTTCAGCAAGGCCATAAATGCGTAAGTTGTTACACCTGTTGTGGTTTTCCAAATTTTCCACCTGTTGTTTAAGGAAAGTTATCTTTCTAATCATGGAGGGAACCTGATCAGTGGTTGTTTGGCTAGTATCAACTCGCCTCACTAAATCTTCAACTTTTTGCTCTGTATTTGGCCAATTCTCTTCTACGCTCTGGAGATGGGTATTGGTTTCCTCCATGTAAGGCTTGAGGGCAAGAATTTCTTCGAGAAGCAGCTCCATAGAAATAGACGAGGGAGGAGACATAGGAGAAGGTGGATCCTCCTTAACCTGGCGCTGAGCTGGACACAGAGGGTATTTTGGTCGGACCCTGAATTGGAGTTGAATCTAGGAGTGGTAGGAGATAAGCCACTTGTAGCAGGAGGTTCAGAGATTAGGTCCTCCATATTGTCTTGCAAGACACTAAAAGGGTTATACTCCTCTATAGGCATGTGGTCCGTGTGCTGAGCACAACTGCGGTTAGAGCATGGTTTTTGCCATGGTAAAAAATCAAAAAAATAAACGAGACCTCCCAATTGAAACTGCAGAAAGCTGTGTTGAAAGAATAGCCAAAGTCTTCTAAAGGTGGTTAAAATCACATTACTCGTATTGCTGAGGTGAAAAGTGAGAGCAAATAAATAATTATTGTCCAAACGCTTGTTAGCAGGAAGCAAAATTGTAAGGGGAAGAGGACTGAAGAATATGTAGAGGTAGCATTTGAAATGCGGGCATTTTAAGAGGTAAAAATGCGCCTCAGGTCGTCAGGCACCCAGCTGTGTTGAAGATAGAGCCACAGTCTTCTGCGGTGGTTAAATAAATAATTATTGCCCAAGTAGAAAGTAATATTGTAAGGGGAAGAGCACCGAAAAATAAGTGGAGATTGTGCTTAAACTGTGGGCAATTTATGTGGTAAAAATGGGCCTCAGGTCGTCAGGCAGCAAGCAGGAAAGATTACGACAAAACAAAATGGCAGCCGTGACTACGTAAATAGCTGCGGCTGACAAACAAAGTCAAATAAAAATTGTCTGGGGTCACCCAGAGAGTCCGCGAAAGTCGCGTATGATGCTGCAGAAGTTCCAACGCATTTATTTTATTTATTTACGCAACTTTTATAGCGCGACAAATACCCGAAGGTGTCTCGGCGCTGTGGAGCAACAAAGGTTCATCATCCTACCGTCTTCTCACTGGTTAAACAACCATGTTTTCAGAAGCCTACGGAAACTAATCAGATTCGGAGCGGCTTTTATGGCAGTTGGCAAGAGATTCCAAAGTTTTGGAGTGGCCACGAGAAAGCGCCTATCGCCCCAGGTGACTGATCTTGTACGTGGCACCGGCAGAAGACTGGTATTAGCCGATCTTAGTTGCCTTCTGGGGGTATAGAGCTGAAAAGCTTCGATCAAGAATCTGGGTCCTGTGCCATGTATGGCCTTATAAGCAATGCAGAGGGCCTTGAATTTAACGCGGCTCTCAACTCTCAGCCAATGAAGCTGACGAATACCAAAGGTGGTAGATTTGCGGCGAGGGATGTTGAGGAGAATCCTAGCAGCCGCGTTCTGAATAGATTGCAGCTTCGGTATGACACGCTTCTGAGTGTGGAGGAAGAGAGCGTTCCCATAATCTATTTTTGAGAAGACTAAGGTAGAGACCAGAGTCTTCCCAGCTGACGGAGGGAGATAAGGTAGCAGCTTCTTGATCTTTTTCAAGATGTAGAATGAAGATGACACAACCTTATTGGCATGGAGGTCAAAGACCAGCTTGTTGTCAAAAATCACCCCCAGATTTCTGGCTTTTTCTGCTGGGACAGGTGGATGGCCGAGCTTATCTGGCCACCAACCGAGGGACCATTCAGGGGAGAGTTTTCCGAAGGTCATGATCTCGGTCTTGTCCGAGTTGAGCCGGAGGCAATTCGAGGCCATCCAAGTACTGACCTCGAGCATAGCTTTCTGGAAGTTGGCTGCTACAGTAAGGCCATCCTTATGGATACCCAGCACCAGCTGGGTATCATCTGCATACGATGTTAACTGTATCCCATAGGCCTTTATTATCCTCGCTAAGTCCGCTACATAGATGTTAAAAAGCATGGGACTTAGCGAGGAGCCTTGTGGGACTCCACAAGGGAGTGCAGAGATGGGAGAATAAAAGTCTCCGAGCCTTACTGTCTGGGTACGGTTTGCCAAGAAGGATGAAATAAGATCCTTAGCCCGACCATTTATCCCCAGAGTTGTGACACGGTCGACAAGAGTGGATTTACAAAAGGGGGTGGTGATAAACAGAGTGTCTGAATTGAGCAGACCACTCTTACCCAGTCCAAAGATCAGGGCTTGATCCATCACCGTTATTTATCTCACTGCCCCATCCCAGCTCAGAACCTGGCTATATGCAAATCAGTCTGTCCCTGGCCCAGTGCATCATGGGAACAGGGCAGACTAAACTACCAAGCCAATTCTTTACCAGAAAGGAGACAAGCTACCGGGGACCGGTTTCTGGCATTTCAGCCTCTTCGGCCCGGCTTGCTTGAATCCTGATGGAGCAGTGAGAAAGGGACTCATGTCTGAGTATACCCTGCCACACCTATAGTGGCCGACAAGAGTGACATGGTCGACCGTGTCAAAGGCTGCTGACAAATCCAGGAGGATAAGTACAGCCGCCCCTCCCTGATCCATGATCGTCCTGATCTCATCAGAGGCCTTTATCAAGGCAGTCTCTGTTCCATGCCCTTTCCTGAATCCAAACTGCGTTTCATCGAGAAGTTGGTAAGTCTCGACGAACTCTGAGAGCTGCTGATTCATCAGATATTCGCATACTTTGGCAGGAAAGGGCAGGCACGCAATCGGTCTATAACTTGCGACAGCAGTAGGATCTATGCCGAACACGGTGTCCCCGACAGCAACGTGAAAGCCGGGACGATGTCAGCCACCCTACGCTGCCAGGGAGCTCTCCAGTGGAGCGGCGATCACCGACGGCTCCGTAGCCACGTCCCCTAATGATAAACCATCTAAACCACTATACATAAGAAATAATCACAACACCCATGAATTGTATTACTCATCCTGTCTTATTTGCCTTCTAATTATGTGATTATTCCTTATTGTTTTGTTGTTTTTGTATTCTTACTCAATGTTGTCAATGCTTTTATGTCCTTCCTTCCATCATTTTTGTAAAGCGCTCTGACATTCTTCGGGATCTTGTTTGCGCTGTATAAAACTTCATGAATAAATAAACCTAGAAGGTGACTTGACCATGCTGAAAGAAGAATGCAAATTAATTTAGGCCAACCATATTGAGTAGTAAGTGTTAAAGGGCTGCACTTGTATAATTGTGTTTCTGACATCCAAGCGAAATTGTATCCGGGCGTAAGTCCATTCAGAGTTCCCATAACACAAACTCCTTTCAACACTGCGAAGAGCAAAACCAAATACACATGCAGAAAGCAGAACTGTCTCTGTAAGCTGCACATGACAAAAATAAATGTGTTACCACATGAAAAAAGATTCTTTGAAATGATGTGCTAAGTAAACACACCCTTGACTCAGTGAGCCCTTTCTGACAACAGACATGTAAAACCTTAGCATCCACAGGAGAAAATGATGCCCCATTAACTCCAAAGTTTACCAGCAAACTGTAAACAAGCCATCCCGGGAGCTGTCTTTGGAGAGAAAACTGAAGAATGTCAGCCACATGGCAGGAACTGGGAGGGACAATGCTGCAATAAAATGTGAGCAGCTACAGGCCTGTGCACCCACAGTGTAACACGAGGTGGAAAAAAATATTAAAATAGCCACCCCACAAACAAATGAACACAACAAAGTGTATTGATGTTGTACTTAGTCCCTGTTCCTTGGAGGAGAAAAGAGGAACAAAGAGGCAGGACTGGCCACTAGCAAGCAAGGATTTTTAAAGGACATTGAAGGCCACAAATGAGAAGCCTGGGAATGGCCTTAGGCCCACAGAGATGTTTGCTAAAATATACAAGAGGTCGTACGCTTAAGCTCGATCTAAAAAAAAACAGGGGTGAAGGATGCACATGAGTGAGCGCACAACAGTGGAAGGATAGACACAAAAATACAGATGGTAATAAGGCAATGCTCCAGGGCAGGGACAAATAAGATAACAAGCCGAGACAAGGAAAGATCTTGAATAAAAAAACAAGCAAGAGTCACAATAAAGCCAAACAATGTTGCCATTTGGCTTGATTTAAGCCACTGTTAAGATCTTGAAAAGCCCCAAATTGTTTTTTGCAGCCAGGCAGCTTGCGCAGTCTGGTCAGTTCAACAGAAGGATGAATGGACGCGCCTTGATTTTTTATAATTCACCACTTTGAAAATAAGGTGTTTGAAAGCTAGTACTGTGGCGAAATGAAAACTGGGCAATTGAAAATTGGCTCACCCATTGCAAGCGAGTAAGATTCAGACTTTGCTACCGTGAATGACAAATCTTTCTCCTTATATTCGGTAAAGTGGACCACATACTGGAAAGGCGATCTGCTTTGATACAATGGATCAAAAAGTCATTGAGAAGACACTGTGCTTTGGGTGACTGTAGGTACTCTTTCTGGAGTGGTGTGGCTCACTGGTTAGAGGTGGCAGACCCGGAAGCAGAGGACGGCCCGGGACCAGGGTTCAATTCCCGACGCGGCAGGGTCGTAAACCAGGGTCAGCGGACTCGATCATTCTCGCCTCGGTGCCTACTCTAACCAGGGATCACACTCGGCAGCTCTAGGCATTAGCTTGCCTCATCTCCACAATGGCCCCCCACATACGCCGGGGATGCCTAGTTTCACCTTGGAGATACCCAGGAGGGAACATCTCACAGGGAAAGCCAGGACGGGTTCCCCAGCGGTCTATAGCGCCAGGACGCCTCCGGGTAGCAGTGCGCTTTACAAGACAGACACATTTACATTTATAATACAACTCCTAATTTCTAACAATTTTTTTGTTGATCTATGAAATTTGTTTAGGAAATGCAAAAGTGAAGAGTTGCCTAATGAAGGACTGTCTTGCGCCCACTTTTTTTTACTTTGCTCCTGATAGACTCTCAGCACGAGTCCTCAAGCGTTAGATGTTTCCCCTGGAAGGCTGACAGTCTAAAATCTAGCCAATCTGAATTAGTCATGGCGAGCATTAAAAGTCAGCAAAGCAGACTTAGCAGGAATTGCCTACACAAGTTTAATAAAAGTGATCAAATCATCAAAGTTTGTCTTCTGGAGACAAAAATGTTCACTTGGTAACTCGATTCCAATAAACAAGGGAGTTGACGGTCCTAAAAATCTGGGGATCACACACTCTGACGACTACCTGAAAACTTCATTTCAGGACCTATTCTTGGATGTCAGGCTACATCTGGTTTAACAGGAAATACGGAGGCCTAGCAATTTACCATCCCAAGTAGTCATCCAATGGGAAAAATGGGTCTCTATGCATTGTATGCTTGAGGATTTGAGTTTGCTCCATTTTCCTCATTTCAACTACTTTCAGAACAGATGTTTAGAAGCATTTTAAGGGTCATTCCTGTGGTATGATCCAGGCACCGAGGGTGAAGCTGAACCCCATCTTTGCAGTCACCTGTCTGATTAAGACTTGAGATTTCTTCGAATACAAAATATGTAAGAGCCACCGCTTATGTTTTCTGGCAGGATTTTAAAAACTCAGCAGTAAGGTCTAAGAAATCAAAACAGTCTTTAAATAGTTGGGCTCAATTATTTGGGGCATATTCTAATCCCAAAATTGTAGAGCATCCAAAACCTTATCTAAAGTCACTGCACTTAAAACCTATAAATCAACCCTACAGCAGGCCTTTTGAATCCTGAAGGCAGGGTGCTTGGTTCTAAGAGTGAGGGTGCTCTTGCATGAGCAGGACACCCCTACATCCTTCGCAGTTCTTTTCCCAGGTTGTAAGTGAGATAGCCATTTAACATATAGAGGGGCGCCGTGTTATTACGCGATGACCATCTCAAAACTAGCTGTAACAAACCATGTTGTGTTTGATATCAAACATGTTGGAATCATACCGCCACACCGTTAACGGTGTGGTAGTTTGATTCCAAGCACTGTAAAGCCCCTCTGTTAAGCCCTCATTGCTTTCAGTGCAGGTCTTCTAGACCAAGACAGCACAACATGGCTGCTGCCTGCCGGAGACACAATTCTGCCCTCCTGCTGCTGAGCCAAGCTCAAGAAGGGGAAGGCAAAATAATAGGAATCTTGTCACAGTGAGGTTTGATCACCTCCCAGATAGGATTTAGTGTATTTGGGCAGGGTAGGGGCGCTTGCCACGTCACATAGTCTGGTTGCAGGGCACATTTATGCCCACCATGCATAGTCCAGCTCAAACCAGTTCAGGCTGCCGTTGGCTCCGACTCTGGCACAAAAGTGAACAAAGGACAGGGGATTAGCCTCCCCTTTTCCAGCCCCTCCTTAGGGAGGGACCCCTGTATTGTCTCTACCCTTTCCTTGGGGTGTTTAAGGGCTTACCTGTGGGTGGGTCCCTAGATTTGTCGTGGGACACAATACAATTCAGGCACCACTTCAACTTCGACCGTCTGGGCACTCTGGACTTCACTGGACTTCGCTCTGGGCATCAAGGCTGCAACCGGTAAGACTCCTGCTGCTCCTGACCTCTTTGCCTTGCTCGTCTGCTGCAACGTCAATGCCTGTGCTCAATACAGGATCCCATAAAGGGCCTGTGGACATCCACAACACCTGAAGGAATCTCCCTTGAAGTGAAGGAGTCATCTCCCTGCAACTGCAAGGAACGCAACCAAGCAATCCAGTCTGTTGATCCTGGGCTCCTACGGACTTCGAAAGGTTCAGTACCACAGGTGGTTGTTCTTCACATCCCGTGAGGCCAGCCCTGTCCTCTCACCAAGTTTGAGGTCAGTATCCCACGTTGGAGCTGCAGGAAACAAACACCTGTGCACTGCCGACTTGCCATTGCAAAGGCTTGTTGGCTTCCTTCAATCAAGATCTTCGGGCTCCAAGTAGCCCCAATCTCAAGCATTTCCAGTGACCAGAATCTTCAATCACAGTGCATTACTTGCATCGTGGGCCTGCTTATTTGGTAGTTGATCAAGGTCCTCTTGCAACTCCAATGCCTCTGGCATGTGGGTTCTGTAGAGGGTCACATTTGAATTCTTTTGGGCTCCTCTGATTGCTTGGCACCTGCTCTGACTCCCCTGCTCGCGGTGAGTCTCCAGGACCTTGCTGGTCCCAACATTGCACCTTCTTTCCACTCCTTTGTTGGTTGCAGTGGACAAGCTTGTTGGTACTCCCGTCGGACACTGACCCCTCAATTCTCGTCATCCGACGTGTACAGCTCTTGGTCTTCCATAACATTGCCTGGTCCACACAGCTGCAGTTTCAGGGCACCCTCACCTCTTCTGCAACACCCGACATCGGTGATCATTTGTCTTCCCTGCCTCCTGGTCACCCCTGAGTGGCATAGACTCTGTCCCCTCTACTTGCAGGTTCTTCACATCTTGAATTCACCTCAGGTTTCCACCGGACACTTTTACCTTCTCCAGCAGCTGCATGTTTCTGAAGTCTCCCACTGAGTTTGGCGACTCTTCACACCTATGCACCCAGTTTCCCAGGTGCAGGTATCCTGGTTCCTAAGGTATCCACAAGTAGGGTGGCTCTCCAACCTCTTGTCTTCCACAGGGTTTCTTCAGGGTCCACAGCGAAGGGTACTCTTTCTTTAAAAGTGCAACCGTGAATTACACATTGATTTGTACGGACAACGCTGTTGGGTTCACTAACTGCACATGAACTCTGTGGGGCTCCTAGATACTCACCTTGGGTGGTGCCGCCAGGAGGTTGATAATACCCCAGAAGTTCAGAGGTTTCCTACTCTCCCTGGCATACGATATTCCTCTTGTAGGAAACTAAGGGCCGAACAAGACTTTGGACAGGCTTGTCCCTCACTTTCAATGGCCCCATATGTCTGGAGACAGCAAGGAGTTTGTCGCTCCTCTGCCACTTGCCAAGCCAGTGGCAAGCCACGTGGCATCAGAAAGGCCCCTTTAATTCCTCTTCTTGTGGTTTGGGTTCCCTTTAAGAGGGTAGGGATTGACATAGTTGGTCCCCGGAACCCTCTAACTACATCTGGGCCCAGTTATATCCTAGTGGTGATGGACAATGCCACTAGGTACCCAGAACGTATTCCCCTTAAGACCACCACAGCTCCTGTGGTGACTAGGGCCCACCTGGGAATCTTTTCCAGAGTGGGCTTTTCTAAGGAGGTCTTAATAAATAGAGGTGCAAACGTCATGTCTAGTTGCATTACAGCCATGTGGAAAGAGTGTGGAGCGAACTACACGTTTACCACACCCTTCCATCTACAGTACAATGGGCTTGTTGAAAGGTTCATCAAGACCGTCAAGGGAATGATCATGGGACTCCCAGACAAGCTTAGGTGAAAATGAGATGTCTTATTACCCTGCCTTCTCTTTGCCTACAGAGATGTTCATCAGAAGGGGTTGGCTACAGCCCATTTGAACTTCAGTTTTTAAATCCACATAGGGGTCCCTTGTGTCTAGTGAAGGAAGGATGGGAGCAACCTCTCAAACTCCTAAACAAGACATGATGGACGATGCCCTTGGCCTGCGTTCTCGCATGGCTGAGTACATGAAAAAGGCCAGCAAAAACCTGAAGGCCAGTAAAGAACTTCAAAAGGCTTGGCATGACCAAAAGGCTGTCTTGACTGTTTACAAGACAGGCCAGAAAGTGTGGGCGTTGGAGCCCGTGGCACCTGCAGCTCTCCACGACAAGTGAAGTGGCCACCACACCATAATGGAACAAAAAGGTGGTCACCTACTTGGTGGACCTAAGTGCTCCAAGAAATCCCCGTAGTGTACTTCATGTGAATCATATAAAACCTTCTGCTGACAGGGCTTACATGGGCTTGCTCATGGCAACTGATGAGGGACAGGAGGAAGAGAGTGACCCTCTCCCTGGGCTCCTCTCTCAGAACTCTGGTGATGGGTCAAATGAGGGAGTTGCCTTGGTAGACAGCCTCACTGACCTGCAACAAGTTGATTTCAGGAAAGTCCTCAATCAGTACAAACACATTATCTCTCTGACACCCAGTCAAACCACCTGGTGTCCCCATGAAGCTAAACATTGGACTTTTGAAATACGTCCATAAAGCGTCAAAACTACATGAAGCCACAATCCCATCCAAACCCTCCTCACCATAGCAGGGCGGCCGAGTTGATATACACAACATCGATATCAGAGACTAAAGAAATCCAGAGCGATGTCCTTTATTAGAACATTATCATATCTTAATGGCCCCCTGAATTTTAAGTCATTTTAAATCCATTGTTTTAATACTCTTATCACAATAATTTTTATTATTCAATTTTGTCATGTTTTACATTGTAAATGGTTTTTTAAACCAATCAATAAAGAGTATTATTATTATTATTGAAAAAAAGTGGACACAGGTGACAGTTTTCCACTACACTACAAAATTTACAGATAGCCTGTCAGAGACTGCATCAGGACAGAGGTCCAAAAGATGCTAGAATTGGGGGTAATGGAACCTTCAGATAGTCCCTGGGCTAGTCCAATAGTCCTAGCCTCAAAACCTCACACCTAGGGTGGAAAAAGAGAGGTTAGGTTTTGTGTGGACTACAGAGGCCTCAATGCAGCCACTGGAACTGATGCCCATCCTATTCCAAGGGCAGATGAACTTAAAGATACTTTGGCCTCAGCCAAGTTCCGAGTACATTTGACCTAACTGCTGGCTACTGGCAAGTCAGACTAGATGAGGCTGCTAAGCCAAAAACAGCATTTTCAACCACTAATGGGCATTATCAATTTATTGTGATACCCTTTGGTTTGAAAAATGCACCTTCCACATTTCAGAAGTTAGTGAACAAAGTCCTAACAGGGTTGGAAGCCTATAGTGCAGGATATCTAGATGATATTGCTGTGTCTAGCTCCACCTGGCAGGGTCATCGGGTCCACTTCAGAAATGTTCTGGAGTTCCTGCAAAAGGCAGGCCTAACTATCAAGGCCACCAAGTACCAGATAGAGCAGAGCAAGGTTGTGTATTTGGGCCACATGGTAGGTGGAGGTCGGGTTCAACCATTGGAGAGGAAAATCAAGACAATTTTGGACTGGGTTGCTCCCACTACCCAGACTCAGGTCAGAGCTTTCTTGGACCTGGCTGGGCACTGCAGGAGATTTGTCAAGCGATATGGGTATATTGTGACTCCCCCAAATCATCTTACATCAAAGAAAAGGCCAAAGAAAGTTCAGCTGACAGTAAGGTGTCGGAAGGCATTTGAGGACCTGAAGCAGGCCATGTTCACTCCTCCCATCCTGCAAATTCCTGACGACTCTAAAAATGTCATTGTCTAGACAGATGCATCTGAGATAGGGGTAGGGGCTGTGTTATCACAACTCAATGCGGAGGACCAGGATCAACCAGTAGCTTTCATCAGCAGAAGGTTGACCTCCAGGGAGAAACATTGGTTAGCCATTGAGAGGGAAGCCTTTGCTGTGGTTGGGGCCTTGAAGAAGCTGATACCATTCCTGTTTGGCACTAACTTCATTGCTCAGATAGACCACAAGCCCCGCTTATTGTTTAAAACTGACAAAGGGTAAAAATCCCAAACTTTTGAGGTGGACCATTTCCCTACAGGAGATGGACTATATAATGGAACATAGACCTTGGAGTGACCATGCCAATGCAGATGAACTTTCCAGATATTTCCACTTAGAAAATGAAGACTCATCTGGGCAATGTTAGTCTCATCTCCTTACGTTTGGGGGGAGGAGGTTGTGTAGGAAAGTAGGATCTTCTTTTATGGTTACCTCCACGTTTTGCCTGGTACTATGCTGTTTCTGAGTAGTCTGACTGGGATCCAGCTAATCAGGACCCCAGTCTCTGTGATTTCTCCCAAAATGTGTTATGGTTAGTTCGTAGGTACATCCCAGATTTGATACTGGTGTACCCTTATAAGTCCCTAGTATATGGTACTGAGGTACCTAGGGCATAGGTGCACCAGGGGTCACCATTGGCTGAAGCATGTATTATGTTACCCATAGGAGACCACTCAAACTGTAACTACAGGCCTGCCATTGCAGCCTGTGTAAGCTGGTGTGAGCACAACTTACAAAAGATATAGGCTTCCGTATATCTAAGGTCACTGCACTCAAAAGATATAAGTCACCCCTAAAGCAGACCTTTCAATCCTGAAGGCAGGGTGCTCATTTCTAAGTGTGAGGATGCTACTGCATGACCAGGAGACCCCTACAAACTTTGGAGTCCATTCTCCTGGGTTGTAAGTGCATCAGCCATTATGATACATAGAGGGGCCATGCTTTATTACACAATGACCATCTCTAAATTAGCTGTAACAAACCTGGTCATGTTTGGTATCAAACATGTTGGAATCATACCTCCCGCACCATAAACAGTGTGGGAGTTATGATTCCATGCACGGTAAAGGTCCTCTGGGAGGCCCTCAGTGCCCCCAATAGCATTCTTCTAGCCCTGGACAGCACAACATGGCTGCTTCTGACCTGATACACGATTCTATCCTCCTACTGCTGAGCCGAGCTCGAGCAGGGGAAGGCAGAACAACAGGTATCCTATCAGAGGGAAGTATGACCACCTCCCAGAGACGGTTAGGTGTATTAGGGCCGGGTGGTACTGCTTGCCAGGGCCCCTCAGTCTGCTTTTTTTTTTTTTATTATTATTTTTTTATTGAGAGTTCATATATAACAATACAGTACAGTACAAGAGACATAACATATTTGAAATCCAATTAATACAGTCTAGAAGAAAAAAAAAATCTTGAAAACAACCATACAGTTTTTAGTTATAACATTTAAATTATAGAGTGCAAAATTGTGTAAAAGCAAACAGGCAACAGACTTTCACTAATAATCAGACAATTTTGTTAGAATTAAGATAATATAGGAACTTTAAACTCCCTGTGGGATTTCTCCATTAATTTTTCATAGCTAGATTTGTAAAGTGCATCGTGCATATGCATAACAAACTCAATAAACCAATTTTAAATCCGATTGAATAGGAGCAAGGCAAATTTAAGGATCAAACCCACTCCAAAATTTATCATATTTTTTCAGAGCCCCTGATCTTAAAGCATATTTTCTTTCCCTATCCTGGATTCGGAGTAATTTTATCTTCCATGCTTGAAAAGATGGGACAAGGTCTGTTTTCCAGGACTGTAATATAAGGGATTTAGCTATCAAAGAAGCTATAAAAAGGGACTCATCGTGTTGGGTGTGAATAGAAGAGCAACCTAGGATGGAAGTCAATTCATCCAGGACAATATTAGTTTTAAGGACAATTGAGAGATATTTTTTTATTTCCTTCCATAATACCTGGATTTTGGGGCATTCCCAAACAATGTGTTTCCACGTGCCTTTTCCTTCACATCGGAAACATTTGTCAGCTATTTGGGGGAAGATATTATGCAAAAAGGACGGAGTTCTATATATCAACCATTTGTTAAAGAATTGCATACGTTTAAAATTTGCTCCTCGAAAAATGGTTTTCTTAAACTTATTTATTTTGTCCCATACCTGTTGATTAATTGTAATATCTTCCTTCTTTTTCTATCTTTCAGTAATCTTGTTGTAGAGGTCCTGATCTTTACCTTCTCTTAGTGTTTTAATCCAAATACTCATTTTCTTTTGTGTTTTGTTGTTAAGGATAGTGGAAATATTTTCTTTCACAAATAGATTTCCTATAGTGAGTTCTCTAAATTTTGGATTTATCCTGAAGAAGGACCAGTTCAGCATGCAGTGCGAATGGATTAACTGACTATTGATTTCATCCCAGGATTTCCATCTGTTACCCAAGAGGAAGTCTTCAATTTTCTCGAAGCCATTCTCCTTCCAAATAGTTAATATATATTTGTCCATACATCCAGCGTCTCCTAAGCTAAAATTCATTAAATTTGTCTTGCTGCTAAAATTAGGTAATCCATAGAACTTAAAAAACTGAGTTTTCACCTTAAAGATCCACTGCAGGGATTTATAGCGTACTTTTTTGGGATCTTTAGTGATTCTTACTGGGTCATAAATTTTCAATTCCAGCAGCATCCTTTTGATAAAAAAATCATCCGTCTCGTGAAAATCTAAAACAGAAAACCTGTGGCTATAATGTGCAAAAGATGCAAAATAATATTCTCTAATATTTGGGAGGGACAACCCTCCTTGTGTAGATGATAAATACAAAGTGCTCAGTGCAAGTCTGGGAGATTTTTTTGCCCATAGGAAAGAGGAAATCAGCGCTTCTACTTTTTTAAAATAAGAGGCCTGGATTGCGCAGGGAATTGCACAAAAAAGGAAATTAAAGAGGGGTAATACCGACATACGAATTAGCGATGCCCGTCCTATAATAGACAGGGGTAACAAATTTCACCGGTCTAAAAGTGAGCCCACCTTTTTTAATAAAGGTAAAAAATTTAGTGCAAAAAGGTCGTCTAGGCTATCTGATACAAATATTCCAAGATATCTTTTGGGATTTGTGTTATATATCCGCCTGAATTCCGGAGCTAAAGTGTCTATAGTGCAGTTCACCAGAATAACTTCCGTTTTGTTTACATTAATTTTATAACCCCCCAGCTTTTGAAAATCAGAGAAGATTTTTAAAATCCTCCGTTGACTAGAGGGTTTAGAATCTATAAAAAGGGCAATATCATCTGCATACAGTTTTATATTTGTCATTCCTAATATTGGGGCTGTGTCAGCTTTAATATTCCTGATGGCGATTGCAAGAGGTTCGATAAATAATGCAAATAAAATTGGCGACAGGGGACATCCCTGTCGCGTACCTCTAGTGACGTTACAGGACCCAATATTTGTATTATTAATGATAATTTGTGCCCTAGAATTCACATACAATTGTCGTAAGAGAAAAATAAAAACATTCGGGAAATTAAAACTACGTAAAATTGCAAACAGGCAATCCCAAGAGACTAGATCGAAGGCTTTCTCCGCATCTAAAAACCAAATTTGAGCCTTCACCTTATTAGTTTTAAAATAATCTAGTGCCTCCAATAAAAATGTAGTGTTGGAATGAAGATGTCTGCCTGCGATGAAACCGCACTGGTCATGAGCTACCAGGGATCCTATTATTTTGTTTAATCGGTTTGCTAAAAGTTTTGTAAAAATTTTATAATCTGTATTCAGAAGGCTAATCGGGCGGTATGAATTGATATTTTCCTTGTTCTTGCCCTTTTTTAAAATACTGACCACCACCGCTATATGGAAGGAATCCGGTGGGGGACCACCTTGGAGTAAGTTATTAACTAATTTCAGAAGTTCTTTGCGTAGTGTTCCCTCAAATCTTTTAAAAAATTCGATGGGAAGGCCATCCTCACCGTTGGCCTTGCCGTTGGGGAAAGACTCTATCACTTCCTCTAATTCCAATAATGTGAAGTCTTGAGTAAGATAATTAATGCCCTCAGGATCTAATTTAGGTATTTCAAGTTGTTCTAAAAAAATTTCCAAGGTAGAGTCAGATGTAGCCCCTTCAGATACTTGATAAATTCCTTCATAGTGTTTTAAAAACAGATCGCCAATAGAGGTGGTGGTCTTAACTTGTATTTTAGTAATAGGATCTAATAGCTGATCTATTCTATTGTGAACCTGCTTTTCTTTAGATTGCCAGGCCAGAAGCTTTCCTGTATATTCACTCTCTTCATATATTTTTGTGCATATAGGTTGCTATTTGTCTCGCCTAATTCATGATAAAAGTTCTTCATTTTGCATTTTGCCATGTTAAGTTTGTGACCAGAGATCTTAGATCTGACCCTAAAATGCTCTTGGGCTGCCTGTGAGAGTTCAGTTTGGAGTTTGATTTTCTCCTCCCTTTTTGCCCTCAACTTAGGGATTTCTTTAGATGTAATTATTCCACGAAGAGTTGCTTTAAAAGCATCCCAGATTATATTTAATGGGGCTGAACCTCTATTCTGCATAAAAAATTGCTCAATCCTTTCATCAATATCTGTGCACCATTGTTGATCAAGAAGATTGAGTTTATTAAAAAACCATCTACTTTTAGATCTAGTTTCATGATTCCCCAGATTTACCTCCATACAAAGAGCTGCATGGTCTGAGAAAGCATTAGGTAGATGGGCATAATTGTATAATACTAAATAATGGGATGACAGAAAAAAATCTAACCTTGACGCTGAATTGTATTTTGCTGAGTGGCATGAGTACTCGCGCTTGATAGGATTTAACTTTCGCCAATGGTCAATAAGATCAAGATCTATTTAACAACTTTGGACTGCTAAGGCAACTTGGGGTTTATTCTGACGACGATCTTTCTTAGTCGAGTCCAATCGCGGGTTTTGCAATAAATTAAAATCTCCCCCCCAGATTATTGGCCCGGGCAGACCAGTTATTGCCTGTTTTACTTGTAGAATAACTTGAGGGTCGTCAAGAATTGGTGCATAAACTGTAGCAAGAATAACACTGACGTTATTTAATTTACCGTGTGCAACTGCCCATCTACCTCTAATGTCCGTGCAAGACCCTTCAAGATTAAACCCTACATGGTTCCCTATTAGTATGGAAACTCCTCTCTGAGCCATCCCAGCAGGGGCAGATATATTATAGCCCACCCAGCTTTTGAAGAGTTTAGCTGACTCTGCATGGTCTTTATGATGGGTTTCTTGTAAATAGATGACATCTGGTGAAAGGTTTTTCAGCCAGCACTCAGTAGCATTCCTTTTACGAACATTATTCAATCCGTTAACGTTTAAAGAAATAAATTTCACCATATTATTTCATGTTCGAGATGTCGGGTGTGACCCTCAACTAATACGCTAGTGTGCAAATTTACAAAAATAGAGTCAACAGCAACAACACGTATAATCAATAAATTATATATATATATATATATAGCAGTCTAGACCCATAGCATAATAGGAGCGGATATTCACAGGAGTATTCGTAAAGAGACTGGATTTAAATGTGGAAATATGCAAGCAAACATATACGAGATGTTGAACGTGGCCCTCAGCCAATGTGCAAGTGTGCAAATCTGCAAATGAACAAAAAACTACAGCAGCAACAAATATAACCAATAGGTAATATAAGTGTATATAACAATATAGGCCGGTAGCATAATAGCAGCAAATATTCACAGAAATATTCCTAGAGAATCTGAGATTAGATGTGCAAATCTGCAAACGGGCATACTCGAGATGATAGGCGAGGCCCTCAGGAAGTGTGCAAATGTGCAAATCTATAAATATATAAACAACAACAATGACGTATATAACCGATAGGTGATACATAAAAATGTAATAGCAGCAGCAGATATTGATAGAAAAAAATCTAAATTGCAATGTACAAATGTGCAAACGAGCAGCAACTGTGCAAATATGCAATTAAACAGCAGGCTGATACAAATAGCAGAACAGACTTGAAGGATTAAGAGCCCTCTAGTGCAAAATAAGCAAATATACTCGAAGAAACTTGACAACTTATTATAATCCATACGGGCAAAAACGGCAAGTGCAATAATTATTTGTGCAAAAAAAAAAAAAAAAAAATGAAAAAGAATAACATTGCTTGTACTGTAATCATAGAAATGTAGAGAAACACAATGCATTTGAACTCTCGTTTTTCCCCTTGCAACACCTCCCTTCACCACCCCGGACCCCCCTCCTCCCCCCTCAGTTGGACGGATCCCCCCGTGTTCCACGTCCGTCCTTTCCTTCTGTTTCTTCTTGTTGGATGCCATTGCATTGCATCCTTTTTGTGCTTCCTGTTATGGGCAGCCCCCCCCCATGACGATCAGAGCTGTTATACACTAAACTCTTGAATCTGTTAGGAGCATGATACAGCTGGAGATCTGCTGGGTTATCCTCCTAATCCTTCCAAGAAGGACTGGGCTTCGTGGACAATTGTAAAAATAAAGAACCTCCCTTTAGCCAGGACCTTGAGTTTTGACTGTTGCACAATCATAGCCTGGGCTCCCTTGCTTTTGAAAGAGTCTATCATTTTGACAAAGTCTCGACGTCTGTGGGCAGAAGCCGCTGACATATCCGAGAAAATTCGAAAATTGTTTATTCCTTCTGCATTGAATGATTTCTTGGAATATGCTGTGTTTAGAATTCTCTCCTTCACCCTAAAATCTGAAAAGTTAAGTAGAATTGTACGCGGATATTTCAAGTTATTGGGTTTATATGCCGGGACTCTGTGTGCCCTATTGATAGTCAAGTCGCCTTGGAGCTCCGGTATGGCTGTTTTCAGGAGAGACTCCGACCACTTGACTACGTCCTTATCTTCGACCCCCTCTGGTATGCCTACCAGGCGTAAATTTGATCTTCGATTGTAGTTTTCGAGGTCCTGCATTTTTTCCACTAACTGGGCTCTTTCCCTATTGGCCGCTGATAGATCTTTCTGCATTGTTGACAGTGAATCCTCCAGGGATGAGATCCGAGTCTCAGCCTCAATGATCTTTGAAGGAAGATTCCCAAAGCACTCTTCCATTTTTGTGAGCCTAGTGTGTAATTGCGCAATCTCCTGTGCCTGAGATTCTTTAAAATCTCTTAGTTCCTGAAGGATAGTTGCAAGCAGAAATTCAACGGAATTCGTTTTTGTGGTGTTAGGAAGGGAGAGTAGGTCATCCTCTTTTGATATTTGCGATGACCGCAGGCTTAGCTCTTGGCTTAACTCTTGGCTAGCGGTTTTCATGATCAGCTCGGGGCTTTGGCTGGTATCCAGAGCCAATGTTGTAAGTGCTAGGGGAGCCGCAGATATGATTTCCTCGGAGTGCTCGGGATGCTCCAACTCCTTATCTACCCCCTTTGATGGAATTGTCTCGGGCATCTCAGGCATTGTGGAGTTGTTTAGTACCCCTTCAGTGCTTTGAGCCTTTTGTCCCGGGGCATCTTTTTTCCCCTCCCACTTTGGCCCACCCCGCATCGGGGTACTTGAGAGCTGCCCCTGTTGCCCCTGTTGGAGAAGGGGTTTTGAGAAAAGAGAATATTGTTTTAACTGGCTCCCAGTGCCTTGTGGTGTGGATGGTTTGTTGACTGCAGCGCCCCTCAAGGTCATCTTAGCACATACGGTTTTCTTCTCCGTCTCCAGATCGTCCTTTTTGCCTTTCACTGTACTTTTCCCAGCAGCTACCGTCAAGCTTGGCTCCTTTGAATGGTCGGGGCGGTCCTGAGTCCCCGTATCTCCACCTGTCTCCACCTCCACCTCTACCTCCACCTCGGCCTCATTGACTTCGATATCCTCGCTATCCTCAGTCTCATTCTCCTCTCTTAGTACTTCGTATTTATTTCTGTCTGAATGCATCTCAGCAGTCTTCTGCCTTAGGGCGTTCTTTTGTTGATTTTTCCGTCTGTTTTGTTTTACCCCTTTATCAGCAGGCAGGGTATTGTTAATTGATTTCAGCAGATCAAGGTCCTGCTTAGCCTGCTTAGCCTGCTTACCCCTCGCTCTTACTGACATAATCAGGCGGAGGCCCATATGCCCTTCCTCCCTTTTTATGGTTGTTGACAAAAATAGGGGTATAAATGGCAGTCAGGGACAGGACAGGTCGGTTCAAATCACCATCAACCTCTCGGTGAAAAAGACCCCCTGCTTGAGGCTGGATCCCGGGAGAGCTTCAGTATCAATGAAAAGTGCAGAGAGGGAGATGAGAGGGGCAAATAACAACCACGGCAAAACAGGACAAACCAGCAGCGAGCTGCACGCAGAACTGCAGAGCAGCAAAGGTTGGAGGTCTGGAGGTCAGAGGGCAGAGGTCGAGCACAGAAAAGCTGCAGAGACTGGTAAATAGGGGCTGCAGAACGAAGCAAGAGCAAGACGGAGAAATCCTCCAGATGCCAGATACAGACACTAAGAGTCAATCAATCAATCAATCAATCAATCAAAGACATTTGTAGAGCGCACTACCTACCCGTAGGGTCTCGAGGCGCTTGGGGGGGGGTGCCGCTACTGCTCGAACAGCCAGGTCTTGAGCTTCTTCCTGAAGGAGAGGTGGTCTTGGGTCAGGCGCAGGTCGGCCGGGAGGGAGTTCCAGGTCTTGGCGGCCAGGTAGGAGAAGGACCTTCCTCCTGTGGTGGCTCTGCGGATGCGTGGGACGGCGGTGAGGGCGTGGCTGGCAGATCGGAGGTGGCGTTTGGGAGCGTAGAAGTTGATGCGGTTGTTGAGGTAGCTCGGGCCTTGATCGTGGAGAGCTTTGTGTGCGTGGGTAAGGAGGCGGAAGGTGATTCTCTTGTTGACCGGGAGCCAGTGCAGGTCTCTTAGGTGTCCGGAGATGTGGCTGTGTCGTGGGATGTCGAGGATGAGTCTGGCTGAGGCGTTCTGGATGCGCTGGAGTCTCTTCTGGATCTTGGCGGTGGTTCCGGCGTAGAGTGCGTTGCCGTAGTCCAGTCGGCTGGTGACGAGGGCCAGGGTGACGGTCTTCCTGGTCTCTGTGGGGATCCACCAGAAGATCTTCCGAAGCATGCGCAGGATGTTGAAGCACGACGAGGAAACGGCGTTGACTTGCCTGGTCATGGAGAGGGAGGAGTCCAGGATGAAACCCAGGTTGCGTGCGTGGTCCGTCGGTTTGGGTGTGGTGCCCAGGGCGGGGGGCCACCAGGAGTCGTCCCAGGCGGAGGGCGAGGAGCCCAGGATGAGGACCTCCGTCTTATCTGAGTTCAGTTTCAGGCGGCTCGTCGTCATCCACTCGGCTACCTCTTTCATCCCTTCGTGCAGGTTGGCTCTGGCGGCGGCGGCGGGGTCGTTGGTCAGGGAGAGGATCAGCTGGGTGTCGTCGGCGTAGGAGATTATGTTGAGGTTGTGTTGGCGTGCGATGGCCGCGAGGGGGCTCATGTAGACGTTGAAGAGAGTAGGGCTCAGCGAGGATCCTTGAGGGACGCCGCAGATGACTTCGGTGGCCTCTGACTTGTACGGTGGTAGGCGGACTCTTTGTGTTCTTCCGTCGAGGAAGGAGACGATCCATTCCAGTGCCTTCTCCTGGATTCCGACGTTGCTGAGGCGCTGCGCTAGGGTGCGGTGGCAGACCGTGTCGAAAGCCGCGGAGAGGTCTAGGAGGATGAGGGCCGCTGTTTCTCCGTTGTCCATCAGGGCTCGGATGTCGTCAGTGGCGGCGATGAGGGCGATCTCGGTGTTGTGGTTGGCACGGAATCCGGACTGCGATGGGTCGAGGGATCCGTTCGTCTCGAGGAAGGCGGCCAGCTGTTTGTTGACGGTCTTTTCGATGACTTTGGCTGGAAACGGGAGTAGAGAGATGGGGCGGTAATTCTTGAGTTCGTGGGGTCTGCTGTAGGTTTCTTGAGTAGAGCGCTGAGTTCGGCGTGCTTCCAGCTCTCGGGGAAGGTGGCGGTGTCGAATGAGGTGTTGATGATGTCCCGCAGGTGGGGTGCGATGACAGCGTCGGCTTTGTTGAAGACGTGGTGAGGGCAGGGGTCGGTCGGAGATCCGGAGTGGACGGAGTTCATCATGTGGACGTTGTCTTCGGTGTTGACCGGGGTCCAGGCGCGGAGGGTGGTGGTGGGTGGCGTTGCTGCGGTCGTGGCCTGCGTCGGTTGGGTGCTGAAGCTGTTGTGTATGTCCGCGATCTTGTTGTGGAAGTAGGAGGCGAGGGAGTTGCAGAGGTCTTGCGATGGGGTGATGTCGTTGTTTCCGGCGTTGGGGTTGGAGAGCTCTTTCACGAAGAGTCAAGAAAAATGAGACAGGCCAAGGCCCACGATACCTCTCCGGTGTACATCAATCACCACCTGCCTTGTCTTGTCTGCCGAGAATTCAATCTCAAGACCGAAGCTGGCTCGGAGCAGGGACAGGGCCGTTAATCACCGGGCTCCGTCAGAACCATCAAACTTTTAGGTGCAGAATGACTAATTCTCGGCGTTTCTCGGCGTCTCTCAGCGTCTCAGCGTCTCGGCACCACCATCACCTCCGAGGGCGGGGCTACAGCACAACAGGAAGCACAGCGGCGGCGTGCGTGGATCACGTCAGCCGCTCCATTCTGATGTGTTAACAGACGCCCCTCAGTCTGCTTGAAGTGCACATTTGGTGCCTTCCTTGCATAGTCCAGTTCAAAGCAGCTCAGGGAGCCGTTGGCTCCCGCTCTGGTGCGTAACTGAACAAAGGAAATGGGCGTGTCCTCCCCATATGTCCGACCCGTCCCCTGTGAGGGAACCCTGAATGGTCCCAACCCTTTCCTTAGGGTACGCAAGGGCTCATCTGTGGGTGGGTCCCTAGATTCTTCATGGGAACAGATAATTTCAAGACACCACTTCATCTTTGACCGTCTGTTCACTCTGGACTTCGCTATAGGCCTCAAGAATTCAAAAAGAAAGATTCTTGCTGCTCCTGGTCTCTTTGCCCTGCTTGTCTGCTGCAACGTCTATGCCTGTGTTCCATTACAGGAACCTTCCAAGGTCTGTGGACATCCAAGACACCTGAAGGAATCTCCGTTGAAGTGAGGCAGTCACATCCCTGCAGGCACCACAACAAAGCTGACCAGTGTGCTGATGCTGAGCTCCAGGAACTCCGAAAGACTCCCCAAGACAGGTGGTGGCTCTTCACATCCCATGAGGCCTGCCCTGTCCTCTCATCGAGTTTTAGGCCAGTATCCCTCGACAGAACCGCAGGAATCAAACCCCTGTGCGCCACGTAGATTTGCTGTTTCAAAGACATCATGTTAGCTTCCTTCCTCTAAGATCTTGGGGCTCCAAGTAGCCCCAACCTCAAGCATCTCCAGTGACCCAGATCTTCGTATTCACTGCAACACTTGATTCGTAGGCCTGTATCTCTGGAGAGCTGCGCTAGGTCCTTTTGCGACTCCAGGCCTCTGACCTGTGGGTTCTCTTGAGGGTTATCTTTGAATTCATCTGGCTCCCCTGATTGCTCAGAGCCTGCCCTGACTTCCCTGCTTGTGGTGAGTTACCTGTACCTTGCTGGTCCCGACACTGAACCTTCTTCACTTTCCATGTTGGTTGAAGTTGCAAAGCCTTGTTGTTGCTTCCGATGGACATTGACCCCTAAATTCTAGACATCCGATGTCTGACTGCTTGTGCATATCCTGCGCTTTCACAGCATCACCTGGTCCACACAGCTGCAGTTTCAAGGTCACTGTCATCTCTCCTGCAACACTCAACATCGGTGGTATTCGTTTTACTGGCTACCTGGTCACTTCTGAGTGGCATAGACTCTGTCCCATCTTCTTGCAGTTTCTTCTCAACTTGAATCCACCTTTAGATTCCTCCAGACACTTTCACCTTCTCCAGCAGTGGCATCTTCCTGGACTCCTCCACTGAGTTGGACAGCAGTTTCCGAAGCCACTTCACACCTATGCACCTGGCTTCCCTGGTGTTGATATCCTGGTTCCTAGGATAACCATGGGCGGGGTGGCTCTCCAACGTTCTGTTTTTCACAGGGTTTCTTCAGGGTCCACTGGGAAAGATCCTTCTTCTTTAAAATTGCAACCTCTACTTACCCATTGATCTGTATTGAGCCAGCGGTAGTGTTCCCACTCTGCACACAGCCTCTGTGGGGTTCCTGGTTACTTACCTTGGGTGGTTCCTTGGGTCCCGGCACTGCTACGTCTTCTAGGTATAGTCTTGTCTTGAGTCATGGTTCGCATACCACTGTTTTAGTATATGGTTTGGTCTTCCCTGGCAACCACTGTGTATTTGTACTACTTATCTGCTTTCTATTGAAAAGTATTGCGTGTATTGTGTATATCACCGAGTAGGAGACATCTACAAGTGTTAGTGAGTATCTTAGAATAAATACATATTTTTATAAATATACTGTATGGTTCTTTTCACTTAATCTAAACCAATAAGAATATGATCTGGTAAAACAAGCTGCTTTACACTCCTTCTGGACTAAGCCTGAAGGTTGCTCTCCACAGCTACCACTTAAAGAGCTTTCTAAGGTTGGTTAAGACAACTAAAATACCCATAAGAGTTGTCTGGATTGGTGCAGGGTGCCTACTCACATAGGTGTGCACCATATACCACGCCATCCTCTCAAACGTGGCTTTAAGAGTCCATGCATGACTCGAGCCATTAATACGTATTTAAGCCCAGGCGGGAAATTAAGCTCCGCCAGCAGAGTTTACATAATTTTGCCTACTCCGTGTTACATTGCGAACGAGGAGTTCCGGCAATACTATGACTCTGTGGCAGAGCAAAGTTAGCCAGCCCTTTCACCCTCCCAAAGTTTTTAAAAGTCATTAATAAGCACTTATCTTCCTTGTGGCTGCCTCCTCCTTGACATGGAACATACAACGTAGAGGTTATTAGTGAAAAAGGACAGCGAGGAGAAGCAGGATAGTAGCCATGTTGAGGAGGAGGCAGCCATGGGGAAGGAAAGAGATTTTTTAATTACTTTGGGGGGGGAAGGGCACGGAGCAGAGCAAAGTTCCACAGAGTTGCTTTCCAACTCCGTGGAACTTCGCGTAGAGTCACTATGCCTGCTCCGCCTGGGGGTTATACGTAATTCGTGCAAAACCATCATGTAAAGATCTAAAAGAGTCTCTTTAAGTTTCTAAAAAGTTTATTTCTTTTACATGCGGGAAGGGTTTCAACTTGGTACAACCAGAAAATATTTCTTAGAAGTGATAATTTTTTTAACATGCATTTTGAATAATTAATATCTCTCCACCCCTGCCCTGGTGACAATGCTACTATTAAAATAGGAGGCCAGCCAGTCATCATGTACACCACATATTTGGCATTGATTTTTATTATATATGAAGCAACATTACAGTTTATCCAATCAAACCAGAGAAATGTTGTACAGCGCACACCCTAAGCCTACAAATGTCAAGGTACACACTTTCTTCAAGGGGAATACCCTGATTATTTCAAGGTATTCTTGTTTTGGATTGTGCAATAGAGGTGCCAGATGGGTATCTCTTTCTCCTTTTTACATCAAAGTTTATTGCTGTGTTTTTATTCTTGCTGCACAAGGTTAGACCATAAGTGACACACATAAGAAATGAAAGCTTGGCTCGTGTTGGGCTTGAGTGTCCAAGAGGACCTCGAGCTGAGCCAGATTTGGGCTTCTCGCTTGAGTCCTTAGTGGCTTGTCCACCTCTACCATTGGTCTGTGAATATGTGATGTCGGTTCATAAGTCTGCAGCTTTCTACTTCAGTTGACAGCACTGCTGCCCTGTGCATAATGTCTCATGAGTGCACAGTGCTGCAGATAACGTGGTCTGGACTGCAGCACAACTACTCCAGGCAAAGGACCCTTAAGTTCACCGTGCTGCAGCTTGCAAGTCAGACTGCAGGATACATCCCTGGTCAGGCCTTATGTAAATAGGGCTGCAGTATGGTACCTTATGCAAACCGGTTTACAACTTCACGAAGCTGCAGTTTCAAAGCCTGGACAGTAGCTGTGTTGCCTCGTGCAGGTGAACATTAACTTCCATGACACTAAAGCTTCCCAATGTAACCTACACAAAGGTTGACATAGTTTCACTATTCTGCAGCCCTAATATACATTCTATACTAGTCCTTATGGCATGAATGTGACTTTCAGCCAGTCCTGTGTATTCTCTTATAGAACTAAGTTTAATGGAAAAGGTAAAACTTGGTGCTGTTAGTCTACAGCTGCCCTTGTGACGTTGCCAGTTAATAGCCAATTTACAGCGTTATTGCCTTTTGTAGAGATGCCAATTGTCTGTGATGCGAATGACCTTCTGGGTTGTGTTTTGTCCAACCAGATAACGCACAGTGACAGAGAGTTGAAGCCTTATAAGGCGATTTCAGGAAGGTCCTATTGTTCACAGAAAGGTCACACAATAAAGGAAAGAAGGATTTCAAATTAGAGGAATAATATTGGCCTGAGCTAATGCCTGGAAATATGGACGTCATTTATTTGTTCATAAAGTTTTATTTAGCGCGAACAATAACTCAGCATTTCAACTTTTTGCAGCTGTACAAGGTATAAACCAAGTTACCCCCTTATTAAGCCTGTACTATTAATGGCCTGACAATGTTACCATTTTAAAATATAATTTTTCCACCTAGCCCTGTTGTGCTTGTGTTTGTGATTCACAAAAAGAGAAAGTGCTTTACTCACCAACATTTGATATGTGAGTGGTCCTTATGACCCCACTGCACCAGTTGCACCAGTCCACCTTAAAAATCTCAGGCCTGCTGGGGCATCTTCGTGAAACACTTAATAAAATGTAAGCCACGTGCAGTGCCTCTTTGGGTTAATTTGTGACATCTGTGTGTCTTTTTGAATAGGGTCACTCAAGTGGGCTTTCAAGGAAAAGCTATTCTGTTAAAGACATGGACAGATTATACTTTCAACAGAGTGACTTTAATTTTTAAAGCTCCAAGTAGACAGGAATCATAGAGGCGGTGTTCAGGTAGTCCTTGCTCATCGGCCAGCAGCCCTTGACATTCTGGTATTTATAGTTTTATGTTTACTGCTATAGGCGTTGAAGTTGAAATCCAGGCATTCAAAGTACACTGGGCCAAAAAACAGAACTGTCTGAAGTGCCTACATTTGACTTGTGGCCAATTTGCAGCTAGGAGCGTTACGGCTCTAGGCATGAGTCTGGGTCCAGGATGAATGAGGGATGATGGCTGTCAACGAATGCAACCTGCGGAATTCACTTGTAAACAACATGTCGGGGTGCAAACTCAGCAGACAGTTGAAAGTTCTGTGCACATCACTGGTGAGGCCTCGTCTGCATATTTCTGCCCAGTCATGCAGGTCACATCTAAAAAAAAATGCAAAAATGATCAATGTGCCAGTTATGGACATATTTAAACACCTTCATTTAGAGGAACAAAGATGTACACGAACCAATAAAACAACAAGGAAACCGAGATTGGATTTCTAACCCACCTGGTGGAAGTATTTAGCCAATTTGGCAATACAAATTGGTAATACACTTGGACGGCAACACATACACCACCCACTCAGCATACTATGAAGGAAGTGTTTCACTCTGTACACTGCCTCCGTGGGGTTCGTGGGTACTTACCTTGGGTCCCCAGCTCTTCTACGTCTTCTGGGTCTAATCTTGACATAGGTTGTGGTTTAAATACCACTTAATTAGTATATGGTTTGGTCACCCCCTGGCGACCACTGTGTATTTTTGCTACTTACATATTCTATTATCAAAGTATTGTGTGTATTGTGATTATATCTCAGGGTAGGAGTTATTTCAATGTGTTATAAAAAGTTTATAATAAATACATATTTTTGTAACTATACTGTGCGGTTATTTTTCACTTAACCTTCACTATATGATTAGTACTGGTAAAACAAGCTGCTTTACACTCCTTCTGGACTCAGCCTGAAGGCTGCTCTCCACACCTATCGATTCGATTCGATATGTCTTTATTTCGAATTAAAAATTCATAAAAGACAGGAATACAGTCATACACAATATAAAATATAAAATACACTCCAGCAATATAATATTATACACACAATATTCCTAAAAATGGGAAAATTATTTAGACGTATGCATATAAAAATAGATGGGACAATGATAATTTGCACAAAAGTTAATACCACTAAGAAAAATACAGGGTGCTATGTACAAGTTAAAAAAAAAAAAGGACATTCAGCATACAGGGATACCCAATTTCTTAGTACGGATCAGCCAGGCCCATCGTAAAAATTTTGCAACACCTACCACTACAGTTTCTGATCTGATAACACGAAGTTTGTGGAGTGCGTCTCGAAAGCCACCACAGTTCAGGGACAAGCAGATCGGCTTTAACCACTTAGTTCTTGGTGCACGGTAGGCAGGGCAACCAAAGAAGAAGTGGCCAACACTTTCCTCCTGGTCTGCACACCAGTAGCATTTGTTTCCTGTGGACATATCCCATTTGGCTGTGAAAGAATTGATGGGCAGGGTGCCAATTCGGAACTGGTGGTATAGTTTGCGATCTGGCACACTTGTGATAAGGTCCCAATACTGTTCTAATGAGGGAACAGCTTTAAACACTAAAAAGGAGCCAGTTATGTTGGCATCCAGGGATTGGTTTACAAGAATAGATTTTCTCCAAGCCCAAAAGAGTGCCTTAAACTCAAGTTTAGAGGGAAAATTTGCCCCCCCCGGGTTGGACCAAAGCTCCGGGAGACCCATCAATTTCAATACATTTTTAACTACACAGAACCATTGTATTTTGTTTGCCCCCCACATAAGTTTTACCTCCTCCAACTCTTGGATAAACAGGCCAAGCTCAGGAGAGGTCCAGATGCGGCGCCAAAAGGCCACCACCCGATACAGGGCCATCTCGTCGATTGGTCTGCAGCCAAGATCCAATAATAGAGGTTTAGTTGGGGTGGACTGGGGGAGACTAACCAGATTCCGTAGGAACCTGTTCTGCGCAGTTGACAGGCTGGAGAGATTCTTATAACCCCAGACTTCTGCTCCATAAAGGGTTGCGGGGATGACTTTCACCTCAAGAATTTTTAACACAGGGCTAACACACCTAGTAAGGGAGTTCTTCTGTTCATGAAGCAAACAGCCAGCCAGCCTATTAAACTTAAGTTTGGACGTTTCCACTTGGGGAATCCAGCTGAGTTGGTGGTCTAGGGTAACACCAAGATATGTCATAACCCTAACTTGCTCGATGTGAACTCCGTTTAAAGAAACGGTACACTTAGGTGGAGATTTCTTGCAAAAGACCATAAATTTTGTTTTTTCCACGTTTATTTGCAAGTCATTCTTACTACAAAACTCGGAAAATCTGTTCAGGGCTACCTGAAGCCCGGCTCTAGTTTTAGAAAGCAGGAGGGTGTCGTCTGCAAAGATCAACATGGGGTACTTTCGACCTCCCAGCATGGGAGCATCCGACTGTGTGTTGATAAAGTATTGTGTGACCTGATTAATAAATAAGAGAAACAACGTGGGGGCCAGGACACAGCCTTGACGCACCCCACGTTGTACAGGGAATTGCTTGGTCACCTGTCCCTGACTGCCCCACCTAACCTGGGCATAATTGTCCTCATGGAGTCGCTGGACTAGGGTCAAGAGCTCGGGCGGAAATCCCATGTGGCTAAGGGCCTCCCACAACTTCTTCCTTGGCACCAAGTCGAAAGCCGACTTGAGGTCAACGAAAGCAGCATATAACGTACCACCACCCAACAAAACCACCTTCCAAAAGAGTAATGTAAACCGGAAGACTTGGTCAACTGTGCTCGTCCCAAACCTGAAACCCGCCTGCATAGGGGAAAGAATATTATTTGAATCGATCCAAACCAGAATTCTTGTTAGAATCATCCTTGACACAATTTTCTGGACTGAATCGATCAAACTAATGGGCCGATAATTGTTGGGGAGGGAACGGTCACCCTTCTTGTAAACTGGCAGAATTTCTGCACCCTTCCATGACGGAGGAATCTCAGCCCCTGCAGCTATATTATTAGCCAGTAAGGTTATATATGGGATCCAAAGGTCGGGTTTAAGTTTAAAAACATCAGCAGGAATAGCATCAATGCCAGGAGCTTTGCCCGGCTGAACTGACTCGAGAGCGAGTGCAGTGTCAGATTCCAAAAATATAAGTCTATCTCCAGTATGAAGGGGTTGGCACATCGGTGTAGTTTCCATCGAAGGAGCTGCCGCTATGTTTGGGTCATTAAACTGTGCGGAGTAGAATTCCACCCACAGTTGGGCGGAGACATAATTTACTGGAACCTGGGCTGCAGGGTCCTTTCTCCGCCTTATAATAAACCAAAAATCAGTAAGGTTAGGGGAGTCGCATGCACCTAGGAGATCGAGCCAGTATAAGTCATCCCATTCACGCTTAGCAGCCTGAATGGTACGCTTGTAGCATTGCCTTGTCGTTCTTATGGCATCGGAGTTCCGGGCCTTCACAGCAGCTAATAAGCTGCTGTGCGCGTCTCTACACTTCTTGTTGTACCATTTTTTGTAAACTCTAGTTTTAGCAGGCCTAAATGGTTTCGTGAGAAGGTATTTAAGGGTCGAAAAACACTCCTCGTGAAGGTTGGTGATTATGGGGTCCGCTACGCCAGCTGAAGATAACGAAGCCATCCTACTCCACACATCCCTTACCTCTTCCTCTATCTTTGAGGTAAGTACGGGGTCCTCCAGAACTCTAGACCATTGTACACGGCGCCTGTTGTGGCACAGAATAACATCAGATGTTAAGATATTAGTCCTCCCTGCTGGTGCCCCCATGCCTGGGACCAAAATCCCAAGTGAGAGGGGATTATGGTCGCTCTCCGGGCGGGGCTCTATCGCCATGTCTTGTACAATGGACCAGCACTCGATTTTAATCAAAATATAGTCAATACGGCTTGAACACAAGCCGTTGTCAAAGGTGTTGGACCCAAGGCAATCAGATCGAGTACGACCATTGGCCGCCCGTAGGCCCCATTCTAAACAAAAGCCCAGCCAATGAATAGCTGCCTCAGTACCCTTGACACCCTTTGCGATAGTAAGCGGGGGGATTGCCCAAGCAATGTCCTCCTCTGACCCCACATCCTCTGCCAGGGAGGAGATGGGCTCAAAGGAGGTATTTAAGTCTCCCGCCACAATTACAGTCTGGTCGGACCCGAAGTTCTTGAATAATTGGTCAAGATCGTCCAAGACGTCTTGTTTTTTCCCACCCTGACAGCCACGGGCATAGACATCAACTAAGATAATATCTGGGGTATTGGGTTTACACAGGCTAATACAAAGGAGATCTGCACTCGCCACCGGTATTTCCCTACCATGGAAACCCAAATTATTTTTTAACCAGATAGTAAGACCACCAGAGGCCCTACCCTTGGGGCTCTTAATTGCGGGTTTCGAGAAATTTAAATAACCCAATTTAAACAATGGGACGGTTGACCAGGTTTCCTGGAAGATGACGATATCATATAAATCAATGAAGTTGACCCAATCGTCATTCTCCAGACGTCCCCTAAGCCCAGCAATATTCCAAGAGATGACTCTTAAAGGGCAATCTGCAGTTAGTACACATGGTAACTGTACCACGCTCTGTACTTCATCTATTGCCAAGACAGGAGTGTGTGCTGAATCTAAAACTGAGCCCAGATTATTAGGCGACGAACGGCCGACAAAAGAAAGACTTGGGGATGGAGGACTCCGTCGGGGAGATGAAATCTTAGAAGGAGATATGTCTCCAGACCACCCAAGTCAGTCCACCTCCTCCAAGCAGCCGAACCTATTAGAGGTTGAAAACCCTTGCCACCAGTTTGGTTGGTTCTGACCGACAAAACTGTAGGTTGGACGACAAGCATTCCTAGCGGTGGTCCATAAACCCTCACTCACTGGTTGATGTCTGGGGGGATAGAAAAAAGTGAGGGGCCTCACTACTATTGCGGAATTGTCCTCAAAGGAAGGCCGAGCACATAGTTGCTGAGCTGTGTGGGGATCAGAAAAAGAAACCACCACACAGTCTCCAGCAATAGACTTATAGGTGCGGCCGATCCAAGGAACTCTCTGAACCATAAGTACACTGCTTCTTTGCTGGTCGGGGAGCGGTTTGTTGGAATTCAGCCAGTAAATGACTTTATTTTTTAATGAAAGATCGTTTTCCTGGGATTGTTGATCCAACTCTGGGACACCGGCTAATATAACAACGTACGGCCCTGCTTCAGGAGGGAGGTCAATGAATCCTCCTCTAAAGTTGTTACGACTGGCCTGGCGTGGTGGATTACGCTTAGGGGGCGGCCTAGGGGGATGGTTGGATGGCACCCTGGAGTCAGTGTTCGGCCTGTGGGCTGGTTTGTGCGGAAGAGGGGGTTTAGGTGCTACAAGGCTAGGGGTAGGTACAATAGTTTTAGCAATGATGGTACGAGGTTTTGGGATGGGTTTGGATGTTGACAAAATCTCGGGAACGATTGGTACTGGTTGTAAAAGAGTTTGGGCGGGTTCTGTAGCTAAAGGCTGGGGAATGGGTTCAGTTGCACATAAAAGCTTAGCATCCATTTCCTTGAGGCTCAGGCTAGCCAGGGTGACAATGGTCCTATCCATTTCAAGGAGGTTATTCTCTATACGAGAAAGCCTTAGTTCTAGTGGGGAGAGTAACTGCTTAAGCGTGTCCCATACTAGGTGCAGGAATTCACTATCACCCTCCCTGTCAGACACCGGGCCAGTCACCCGACCCTCCAGGATATTTGTATTGTCTTGACTGGAAGAGATGATAAGAACATCGTCTACCACCGAACTATGAGTTTCCATAGTAGCTTCCCCATTAAGAGCACTTGGAGACGGCAGGGGGATAACATCCTTCACCCCAAGAGATCCCATGGCCCGCCTGTTATTAAAGAATTTTAATCTTGCTATTCTGGCTTTTTTCTTTGCGTGCAAAGTTCTCGCAAGGCATTTCTTTTTGTATGCTGCCGCTTTCTTGTCTCTACAAAGACTTGCTACTTGGGATACTTTAGGGAGAGGGCGAGGAGTCGCGATGCTAAAAAGGGGAGCAAGGCCAGCATTTAAATGAACTGTGTTGGGTTGGGAAATTGGAGGGGAAGGTAAGGAAATGATGGGGGGAACAGGATGCATTACTGCCGTTGCTAATAATGGCCGTGGAGCGGGTGAACGGTCAGGGGTTCGGGCAGATGCGATATTTCCCAGAGAAGATTTTTTGGAGCTAGCAATGTGTGCTGACAACCTACGTGCAGCATCAAGTTCTAACGAGACCTTGTGCTGCATTTTACTGATTTCCTCGTCAATAGCCAAATTGGTTTTGACTAGGAAATCTTCTATGGACCTGTTGGGATTGCTAGCTGCCATGAGGGTCTTGCTCCGACTACCCCGTGAACACATATTACAGAATACAGGTCGATAAAATAATTAATATACCCACCACAATAAAACTATAAGATGTGCCACACAGAGGTAAACCCAAAAACAAAATAAATAAAATATAAGGGAGGGTGGCCCAGCCCAGCCCTCTTAGACCTCGAACGGCCTCTAACGGCCCAGTCTTTGTACGGCCCAGTCTTTGTCCTGTCTTCGTCCGGGCTGCGTCCCGCGCTGCGGGAGTGCCAAAGCTATAAATAGGGGGGGCGTGGCTGCAGGGAGAGCGGACCGGAAGCTGTAGAAAGGTCTCGCAGGGGCTCCTGGGCAATGGAGTCCCCTGCACGCTCGCAGCCCCGCTGACCGCACTCACCCAGAAGCCTGCAGCCCCTCAACAAAGTCCCGGTGGGCAGGTAGGCGATGCGGCACCCGCGGAGCGGGTGCGGCGAGGTGTAGCGCCTTGTCCTCTGATAGCCGCTGGTCAGCAAAATCGAACCCAAGAATGCCTCCAATGATCCTCCGTCAGTAAAAGCGTCCCACCAAAGGTAAGGGCGAGAAGACTTTTGAAGTGCAGGGGGCGGGGGGCGGCAGCAGGGAGAGCGGACCGGAAGCTGTAGAAAGGTCTCGCAGGGGCTCCTGGGCAATGGAGTCCCCTGCACGCTCGCAGCCCCGCTGACCGCACTCACCCAGAAGCCTGCAGCCCCTCAACAAAGTCCCGGTGGGCAGGTAGGCGATGCGGCACCCGCGGAGCGGGTGCGGCGAGGTGTAGCGCCTTGTCCTCTGATAGCCGCTGGTCAGCAAAATCGAACCCAAGAATGCCTCCAATGATCCTCCGTCAGTAAAAGCGTCCCACCAAAGGTAAGGGCGAGAAGACTTTTGAAGTGCAGGGGGCGGGGGGCGGCAGCAGGGAGAGCGGACCGGAAGCTGTAGAAAGGTCTCGCAGGGGCTCCTGGGCAATGGAGTCCCCTGCACGCTCGCAGCCCCGCTGACCGCACTCACCCAGAAGCCTGCAGCCCCTCAACAAAGTCCCGGTGGGCAGGTAGGCGATGCGGCACCCGCGGAGCGGGTGCGGCGAGGTGTAGCGCCTTGTCCTCTGATAGCCGCTGGTCAGCAAAATCGAACCCAAGAATGCCTCCAATGATCCTCCGTCAGTAAAAGCGTCCCACCAAAGGTAAGGGCGAGAAGACTTTTGAAGTGCAGGGGGCGGGGGGCGGCAGCAGGGAGAGCGGACCGGAAGCTGTAGAAAGGTCTCGCAGGGGCTCCTGGGCAATGGAGTCCCCTGCACGCTCGCAGCCCCGCTGACCGCACTCACCCAGAAGCCTGCAGCCCCTCAACAAAGTCCCGGTGGGCAGGTAGGCGATGCGGCACCCGCGGAGCGGGTGCGGCGAGGTGTAGCGCCTTGTCCTCTGATAGCCGCTGGTCAGCAAAATCGAACCCAAGAATGCCTCCAATGATCCTCCGTCAGTAAAAGCGTCTCCACACCTATCACTTCACTTACAGAGCTTTGTAAGGATGTCTAAGACCACAAAAATCACCATTACAGTTGTCTGGATTAGTGCAAGGTGTTTCATTTACAGAAGTGAGAACCATATACTAAGCCAGCCTCCTACAGCGATTCTGAATTTAGCCTTAGGAAAAGGGTAAAGTCCCTCGGAGTGGTCTTAGAGAAGCACCTTAACATGGAAGATCAGACAAACACTCATTAACTGTTGTTTGTGTCAGATACAGTTGGACTAAAAATTAGGATGCACCCTAGAAGCACAAGGGAATGCTTGAGAAAATTCAAAATGCCTCCTTGAGGGTTGTTTGTTGTGTAAAACTACGGGTGCACATAACTTCAACGCTTCATAAATTGCACCAGCTACCGATTGTGGACAAGATGAAATATTGTGCCCCAATGATACTCCAAAAAGCTTTCTATCAAAGTGGTCCAGATAACTGGCTTTTAGACTCCAATTGTATGCTCCATTGAGTCACCTATGGCCCTAAGCTCAGGTTCAGCTGGTTTCCAACACATTTAAGTAGACAGCGCTGGCTGGGAGGGAGCTACTGGGAGCACAGGTGACACGGTGGAATAGCCTAAAGTTGGAATTAAGGAATGCCTCATGCTTAAAGGACTCCAGAAAAACCTAAAACTTTTCTGTTCTAGTGAGATGTGAGATTGGAAACTGTACCAGAGCCTGAATACTTTGGGGTTGAGGCACCTTATGAATGGACTTGACTCAGACTAGCAGCTTCTATGTAAACATTGGCTCCTCCTTTCTCTGGCAATGGAAACCAGTTGTGCTTGTCTTCGGAGGGTGTGAATGAGGTAAAAAAGGATGGCCGAACAAACATGTTACCTTCCCTCCTGGTGCAAGTGATGTAAGAGGATGGGATATAAGGAGCTTGGAGCCTGAGGGAGGGGATACTGAGGCTTCTAGCGTTTCATGGAGACTTCATTGCACTAAATGAGGATCAAACAATAAATTCACTGTTTGTACAGCAAACGTGTATGCTGGATAAAAGAGTGTGAAACAGTGTGAGAGTGTGGAGTGGGTCAGGGGTGAGTGGGTCAGGGGAAGAAGGTCTATCCAGGGACCATCACAAGGAACCAGTCTCTGTTTCATCTCTCCTATTACCACTTGGCCCTCTGGATTGTGACTGTCATGACTCTTTCTTAGGGAGGTTCATGAAACGAACATTATATGGACAACTGATGGCTGCAATGTCTGTGCTTAGAGATGCTTTTCTTGCACCATTTTGGTGGGGAATGCGAGTGCTGGACTATGGGGAAGTTACAGACTCGAATTACACAGCTCAACATCCGCTCCAGCAAAAGAGCAGACAAGAGTCTTGAAACATAGACCTCTGCACCCATGGAGCCCTACTACTCTGGAAACACAACACCAGCCCAACCAGGCGCATGTTCACTCTATAGTGTAACACCGGTCTGATGATGTGCCTTGATGCCCCTCCAAAGGTTTAAAGCACTACACAAATGTAATCACAAGTACTTCTGTTCTGCTGACAATGAAGACACTTGGACACTAACTTGCCGTGGGAAGAGTGTAGGATTAACAATGTCCTGAAGTTTAACCACAAGCTCTAAACATAGCTTGGTATGACAGATTTAGGTTCATGTATCAGACCACAAAGAGACAAAGCTTCAGCAGGAGTGTCCCTTATGAAAACATTTCTGGGCGCTTGGAGGTCCCTGTGCACATACCGAAAAGGGCCCATTTTTTAATGTTGTCCCATTTCTGTACTTACTCTTGTTGGGTGCCATCTAAGCAGACTCCCCTGGAGCTGCGTCCCTAAAGGAAGAGAGACGAGAGACAATCATCACTGGATACTATAGGGACAGATTGACGTCATACGAAGGGTAAGCTGCAGATGTTAGAATGTGGTGGAGAGAGGACACAGCCTTACAGAGAGCTGTGAACACTGGATCCTGGGAGAAATCTCTCGATTAAGGTTCATAGCGGGGCACAAGCAGCAAATTAGAAGTTTAACAGCTATTGAGAAGGCCATACACTTAAGAAATAAAATAACTTCATGGTCCAAATAAAGTTGAGTACAAAGTCAAAAATATAATAGGACAAATATCACAAAACCAAAGTCAAAGGATCAAACAATATAAAGAAATCAAAACCTGTCTCATATCAAAACATTGATGAAAGACATTAAATGCTCTCAGACCGAAAATGCAAATGTAAATACCGTGAATAAAGTAGGAAGAGGGGTTCACAAAAACATCCCCTAGTTCCAGAGACAGAACTACTTTGAGGAAAAGTCCTGAAATGAGCAGGACTTTCTCCTGAGACTTCAGTCAGATTTATCCAGATGAATGGAAATTCCATAACACTGAATAAAGGCTCCAAAAGTAACCAGCTCAAATGGATCCACTTGAATTCTACACAACATGGAAGATGCTTCTCCAGTACTCCAGATGTTCTGAAAAGATGTAAGTCCCATTGGGTGTGAGCAGGCTTCTCTGGCAGCACCTGGACCGGACTGTGAGCCCCCCCAACCCCCCAAATTGTAAGCAGTGGCAGCCCTGGACATCTTTTCTGTCATTCACCTCTAGACAGAACAACTATAATCCAGAGAAGCATGCACCAAAAATACTATGAGAGCGTACCCCTACCTCAGCCATGTGACAATGGTGTACCATTACCTCAGCCACGTGGCAATGTCTTACCTTTACCTGAGTGGTGTGACAATGGTGCACACTTACCTCAGCCGTGTGATGATGGTGTACCCAAACCTCAGCTGTGCGTCGATGTTGTACCCTTACCTAAGCCGTGTGACAATGATGTACCCTTACCTCAGCCATGTGGGGATGGTTTACCTTTATCTGAGTAGGGAGACGATGGTGTACCCTTACCGCAGCTGTGTTACAATGGTGTACCTTTCCCTCATCCATGTGACGATGGCGTTCCCCAACCTCAGCAGTTTGTCAATGGTGTACCCTTACCTGAGCATTGCGACCATGATGTACACTTACTTCAGCCGTGTGACAATAGGGCACACTTACCTCAGCTATGTGAGCATGGTGTACCCTTACCTCAGCCGTGTGGCGATGGTGGACCATTACCTCAACTGTGTGACAATGGTGTACCCTTACCTCAGTTGTATGATGGTTACATACTCTTACCTGAGCCACGTGACAATGGTACACACTTACTTGAGCCATGTGACATTAGGGTATCCTTATGTCAAATGTGTGACAATGGTGTACCCTTTTTTCAGCCATGCGACAAAAGGGTACCCTTACCTTATCCATGTAATGATGGTGTATCCTTATATCAGACGTGTAACAATGGTGTACACATCAGTCAGCCATATGACAATAGTGTACCCTTATCTCAGCTGCATGTAAATGGTGTACCCTAACCTCAGCAGTGAGTTAATTGTGTACACTTACCTGAAATGTGTGATGATGTTGTACACTTACCTCAGCCATGTGACCATGGTGTATCCTTACCTCAGCCATGAGATGATGGTGTATCCTTTTGTCAGTCATCTGACAATAGTGTACCCTTACCTCAGCTATGTGAAGCTTTTGTACCCTCACCTCAGCTGTGTGACAATGGTGTATCATTACCTCAGCCATGTTACCTGAGATGTGTGGCAAGGGTGTTCAATCACCTTAACAATGATGTGATGGTGTTCCCTTACCTTACCCTTGTGACGATTGTGTAACCTTACCTCAGCTATGTGGCGATGGTGTACTGTAGAAAGGTTGGATCCTTCTACATGGTTACCCCACATCTTGCCTGGTGTTATGCTATTTCTGACCAGTCTGACTGGGATCCTGCTAATCAAGACCCCAGTCTCTGTGCTTTCTCCCCTAAATTGGTTATGGTGAGTACTTACGTGCATACAAGATTGGCTACTGGTGCTCCCTTATAAGTCTCTAGTATATGGTACTGAGGTACAAAGGGTATAGAAATACCAGGAGTCCCCCAGGGGCTGAAACATGTATTATGCCACCCAAGGGAGATCACACAAACTGTTACTACAGCCTACCATTGCAGCCTGTGTATGCTGGTACTACCACCTGCTTTGACAGATGTAAATTTGCTTATGTCTGAGGTCACTACACTTAAAATCTATAAGTCACCCCTAAGGCAGGCCTTTCAATCCTGAAGTATGAGGGTGCCCCTGCATGAGCAGGACACTGCTACAACCTTATGAGTACATTTTTCTGGGTTGTAAGTGCATCAGCCATTATGATACATAGTGTGGCCATGCATCATTTCACGATGATGATCTCTAAACTGTCTGGAAAGAAACCTGTTAAGTTTGATATCAAACATGTTGGAATCATACCCCAACACGGTAAACGGATGAATGGAAATTCCATAACACTGAATAAGGGCTCCAAAAGTAACCAGTTCAAACGGATCCACGTGAATTCTACACAAGATGGAAGATGGTTTTCCAGTACCCCAGATGTTCTGAAGAGATGTAAGTCCTACTGGGTCTGAGCAGGCTTCTCTGGCAGCTCCTGGACTGGACTGTGAGGGGCTCCTCATTGTAGCAGTAACAGCCCTGGACATATTTTCTGCCATTCACCTACTAGAGAGCTTACATCGCTAATTTGAGAGGATAAACAAGTGGCTAATGTTGTTGAAATTCTCGTTCATTCACTTTGAGTAGTTCTAGTAGTTTGTTCCTTATCTGGTAACATTATTTAAAACAACTACTATAATCCAGAGTTGCATGCACCCAAAACAGTATGATGGCGTACACTTATCTCAGCCATGTGGCAATGATGTACCATTACCTCAGCCATGGGACATTGGTGTACACTTACCTCAGCAGTGTGACAATGGTGTACCCTTATCTCAGCCCTGTGACAATGGTGTACCATTAGCTCAGCCGTCCGACGATGGTGTATGCTTAAGTCAACTTTGTGATGATGGTGCAACCTTATATCAGCCATATTACTATGGTTCACCCAAACCTCAGCATGTGATGATAGTGATACCTCAGACGTGTGACGATGGTGTACCCTTACCTGTGCTGTGTAACAATGGGTTGCACTTACCTGAACAGTGTGATGATGGTGTACACTTACGTGAGCCCTATGGCAATGGTGTATACCTACCAGAGCCATGCGATGATGATGTACCTTTACCTGATCCATGTGACAATGGGGTACCCTTACCTCAGCTGTTTGACTATTATGTACCCCTACTTCAGCCTTGTGGAAATTGTTTATCCTTACCTCAGTTGTGTGATGATGGTGTACCCTTACCTAACCCCGTGTGATAATGGTGTACTCTGACCTTAGCCATGTTACTATGGTGTACACTTACCTGAGACTTGTGATGATGGTGTACCCTTCCCTGAGTTGTATAACAATGGTGAACCCTTACCTAAGCCATGTGACAAAGATGGACCCTTAACTGAGCCGCGTGACGATTTTGTTCCCTTACCTAAGCCGTGTAACAATGGTGTACCCTTACCTGAGCTGTGTGGTGATTGTGTACTCTTACCTAAGATGTGTGGTGATAGAGTACCCTTACATCAGCGGTGTAATAATTTTGTAACATTATCTCAGCCATGTGATGATGGGATACACTTACCTCAGCCCTGTGGCAATGGTGTTTCTTTACCTAAGCTTTCTGTTGACAATGTACCCTTTCCTTAGCTGTGTGACGATGGCGTACCCTTACCTTGGCCATGTGGCAATGGTGTACCCTTATCCCAGCTCTGTTGTGATGGTGTCCCATTATTGGAGCCATGTAACAATGGTGTGCCCTTACCTCAGCCATGTAAAGATGGTGTACCTTACCTCAGTCGTGTGACGATGGTGTACCCTTACCTCAGCCTGTGATTATGGTGTACTCTTACCTCAGCCATGTGATGATGATGTATCCTTACCTCAGCTGTTTGAGGATGGTTTACCCTTACCTCAGAGGTGTGACAATGGTGTACCCTTACATTAGCTGTGTGATGATGGTGTACTCTTATTCGAGCCGTGTGACGATGATGTGCCCTTGCCTCAGCCAATAGAGGATGGTGTACCCTTACCTCAGTCGTGTGACAATGGTGTACCCTTACATCAGTCATATGATTGTGGTGAACCCTTACTTCAGCTGTGTGAAGGTGGTGTACTCTTACCTCAGCATGTGATGATGGTGTATCCTTACCTCAGCCGTGTGATGATGGTTTATCCTTACCTCAGCGGTGTGACGATGGTGCACCCTTACATTAGCGGTGTGACGATGGTATACCATTACCTCAGCCGTGTGGAAATTGTGTACCCTTACCACAGTCATGTGGCCATGGTGTAACCTTACTTCAGCCTGAAACTATGGTGAACTGTTACCTCAGTTGTGTCACAAAGTTGTACCCTTAGCTCAGCCGTGTGATGATGATGTACCTAAACTGTTTTTAGATTCCGAAAGACAATTATTTAAATGAATTAAACAAGATGGGCTTATTTTATTTTTGCCACAATTTATGTATGAATATTTTGTATTATGATTAATTTTATATATGTACTTTTATGGTTGTTTTTATCTGATAACCGAATAAAGTTGAACTTGACATGACTTGATGTACCCTTATGTCAGGCGTCTGACAATAGTAAAGCATTACCTTAGCCGTGTGAGGATAATGTACCTTTACCTCAGCCATGTAACGATGGTGTACCTGTACCTCAGCCATGTGACGATGGTGTGCCCTTACCTGAGATGTGTGATGATGGTGTACCAAAACATGAGTATTGTGAAGATGTTGTACTCTATATCAGTGGTCTTATGATATTGTACCCTTACCTCAGCCGTGTGATGATGGAGTACACTCCCTGAGCCGTGTGACAATAGGGTACTCTTATGTCAGCCGTGTGTTGACGGAGCACCCTACCTGAGCTGTGTGACAATAGGGTATCCTTATGTCAGCTGTGTGACAATAGTGTACCTTTATCGCAGTTGTGTAACAATGGTGTACCCTTACCTTAGCTGTGTGATGATGGTATAACTTTACCTCAGCTGTGCAGCCATCACTCCAGTCTCCCAGTACATATTCTTCCCTGCCTCATTCAGCCCTCAGAGCATCCAAAGAATTAGGGGTCCCGGGTCAGAGGTGAGTGGCAGAGAGAAGTATTAATGGGAAAGGAAGACGGGGATGATTTATGGGGTAGAACATGGAGGAAGAATTAGAGATGGACCCTGAAGAGGAAGAGAGGTAGGCATTAATCCCTGAAAGGAAACACGGAGAAAGGACTAGAGGCAGACCATGAGGATAAAGGGAGAGAGGGGTTAATCCCAGAAAGGAAACACTGAGGAAGGACTAGAGGCAGGTCCTGAAGATGAAGGGAAAGGGGGTTAATCCCAGAAAGAAAACACTGAGGAAAAGCTAAAAACAGAGCTTGAAGATGAATGAAGAAAGGGGTTTAATTCCAGAAAGGAAAAACCGAGGAAGGACTAGAGGCAGACCCTGAAGATGAAGGGAGAGGAGGGTTAATCCCAGAAGGGAATCACTGAGGAAGGACTACAGGCAGACACTGAAGATGAAGGGAGAGCCGATTAATACCAGGAAGGAAATACTGAGGAACAGCTGGGAACCATTGGTAAAGCCACAGATGGACATATGGAGGTACAGGTGTCTATGTACACTTACACAATGATGACCTCCGCTAGCACGCCAATCACAATGCCAACGATATATCCAACTGAGAGACCTGGACTGCTATTAGGTGGATTATGTGGAGAACGGGCTTTTTCTGAAAAACAAAGAGAAAGGGAAGGGTCAGAAAGTCATTTATTGCTATGTTTTAACATTTGTTTGTGTCAGGGAGCTCTGTACACACCATCCTTCAGTGTACGGGGGCTTCACGACTCTCACGTGGAATCACTAATCTGTACTTTTTGCCCCCTTTATCAACTTCTGCTGTTTCATAACCATTACTGTGATGCACTGAGAGTGTAAGGGATGTAAAATGTGGTGTCCTTTAAGAGTGGAGAACAAAGACTGCATGCTCTCCCTTGTATACTGCTGAGATTGTGTGCGCTGAGCCCTGTGGCGCTCCACACGGATGGGAGTACAAAGACTGCATACTCTGTCCTTATATACTTGCGAGAGTGTATGCCTCGAGCCCTGTGCCCGTCCTCATGGGTTGGAGGACAAAGACTGCATTCTCTGTCCTTGTTTACTGGTGAGAGTGTATGCCTCAAGCCATGTGGCCCACCACATGGGTTAGAGTACAAAAATGTCGTACTCTCTCTTGCATACAGGTGAGACTGTATGCGTTGAGCCCAGTGGTGCACCACATGGGTGGGAGTACAAAGAATGCGTACTCTCCCTTGTATACTGGTGAGAGTGTCTCTGCTGAGCCATGTGGCGCTCCACATGGGTGGGAGTACAAGGACTGCACACTCTGCCTTGTATACTGGTGAGAGTGTCTCTGCTGAGCCATGTGGCGCTCCACATGGGTGGGAGTACAAGGACTGCACACTCTGCCTTGTATACTGGTGAGAGTGTCTCTGCTGAGCCATGTGGCGCTCCACATGGGTGGGAGTACAAAGAGTGCATAGTCTGCCCTTGCATACTTGTGAGAGTGTATTCCCTGAGCCATGTGTTGCTCCACATGAGCGGGAGTACAAGGACTGCACACTCTGCCTTGTAAACATGTGTGCCTGCAAGGCCGCAAACTGTCACCTCTCAAAAGTGGCAGTTTAACACTGTATACGCTGACATTATAAACCTGTGTGTGTGTTTGTGTACACACTGCTTTGTATGGACTTCCGAATGAGTGATGGTACAAAGACTACGTCCTTTGATCCTCCACCCTCTCTTCTTATGGTGCATCACATGGGTGGGATTACAAAGAATGCATACCCTCCATTGTCTACTGGTGAGTGTGTATGTGCTGCGCCCTGTGGTGCTTCAATGGGTGGGAGTACAAGGACTGCATACCCTCCATTGTCTACTGGTAAGAGTGTATGTGCTGCGCCCTGTGGTGCTTCAATGGGTGGGAGTATAAAGACTGCATACTCTGCCTTGTAAACATGTGTGGCTGTAAGGCCGCACACTGTGACACTCTTTATAAGCGAAAGTTTAACACTGCATACGCTGACATTATAAACATGTGTGTTTGTATTCACACTCCATTGAACGGCCTGCCACATGAGTGAGGGCACAAAGACTACGTTCTTTGATCCTCCACCCTCTCTTCTAAAAGTTCAAGTTTTAAAAACAAGGACGTCACAGTTAAAATAAAAAATGTAGAGCCCTTCATGTAAGTGAAAGCACACAGACTGGACTTCTACTAATATGGAAATGACCACAGGATTTCATTCCTGATTTTATGCGTGGGAGTCTATCCCAGTGATGGTGTTCAGAGTACAGCGTATGTGTAAGACAAAGAAGACCCCATCCCATGCGAAAAAGCTGCAGCAGCCTCAGCTCAAGACAAACTTGCAGACATGAAGCAGAACAGAAGCTGATAATGTTTATTACCACACCCTGCATTGCAAGGTGGGGTCCCTAATTTTCAGGGGCCCCCAACTCCAGCAGCCTCCATATTCTGAAACCGGTCCCAGGATGCTTGTTTCCGGTCCAGAGAAGACATGGCTTAGCAGTTTGGGCTGAAATGTACCCATGAGGCAACGGGTCAAGACTGATTTGCATATAGCTAAGTCTGAACTTGGGAGGCAAAGTTACCTAAAGAAAGATGATGGATTTAACCCAGAACTGTGACTGGGGGTGAGTGTCTGAAAGGTTTCAGTGCTCCATCCATCATCTCCTTGTGTTTGCTTTGTTCTACCTAAGTTGGCACAGTATGCCCAGACGTGGGTCCCTTGCTCACTTTGCCACTGGATTCAAGATAGCTTGATTGATGGAAGCTGTTACCTCAAAAACGGTCCCAGGATGCGTATTCCGGTCCAGGAAAGACTTGGCTTGGCAGTTCAGGCTGGACTGTTCCCATGAGGCACAGGGTCAGACTGATTTGCATATAGCTAGGTCTGAACTGGGGTGGCAGAGTGGGCTAAAGAACAATGGTGGATTCAACCCAGATCTGTGACTGGGGGTGAGTGTCTGAAAAGTTTCAGCGCTCATTCCATCATCTCCTTGTGTTTACTACTAAACCTGCTGCTCTAATAATAGCTACAATACTGATATCACCCGCTTTCTTTCTCAGGGAGCCCATTCTCTCCACAGTAAGACCCTGAGGTCATTGGAGGGAAAGACAGGAAGATTGTGGGCTCCTTAAGACACCATTCTGTTTCCCTCTCCTACCACACAACGCAAGCACTTCAGTACAACTAGCAACCTGGAGAAGGAAGCAACAGGTATAATAATCAATGGTGATAATCAATGTTAGCGAGTACATTTATCTTCAACACTCCCATAACGTGATGGATCTCATGACAAAGAACACTGTACAGCATCATTGGAACTCCAGGTTCAACAGAGGTCTCATCTGTACAAAGCGTATGGGTTTATCAGCAGCTCTAATCCTAGGAAACTAACAGCACCACTAAAACTCTAGTCATATTTAATAGTGGGATCTCTCATTGTATGCTTTCACGTCGCAGCTTGACTACGCAAACAGTCTGTATGTGGGCCTGCCAGCATACATGTTCAGGAAATTGCAAACTTTGCAGAACATGGCAGCCAGGCTTATTAGAAAAATCCCGCTGAGGCATGACATTTCCCTCATCTGTGCAGCCTCCACTGCCTGCCCGTCACAAGGAAAATAGAATTCAAGGCATTGTCAGATTAGCTTTATTTCGATTTTGATACATAAAATCATAAAAGCAACATTCATTATATACATATCATTGAGAACCATTTCATTACAATAATTAATAATAAATTAAGACATTATTAAATCAGTTCAAACGAGTTGCTAATCACTGGATACCACTGCTAGAAAACACTTCATGGAAAATAATTTGAGATGGGGTTGTTGAAACCATTCTGTACATACACACTCCGATCCGGCCGATAATTAATCTCTAGACTTGTTCTTTCTGAAAATTTTAGTTTTCTCTCTAGTCTTGTATTTAAGGGCCGAGGGTAACGGGACCTAGGGTAGAAATCATGGAGTTCTCAGACTGATATCGGGCCATCCCCTAATTGTGGAATCCAAGTTTGTAAATAAGGCACGACCCGATCACTCCAGAATCTAGCTACCACCAGGTCGCCTAGGAGATGTTTTGGAAGGGGGCCGAGCCAACCCACCCTTCTAACACTTCGAATAGCACCATCAATGTTCACTGGCAAGGGTCGGTTCCTAGACAGCCAATAGATGACCTTGTGTTTTAGATCCTCTAATCTCTCGGTTTTTCCCTTTGTAATTGGTAAAACACCAGTGAGAACACAGACAAAGGGGGCGGCCATTGGAGGCAAATGTATATGTTTAGTATAATCTAGGTTAGTAGTTTTCTCCTCATGAGATGTGGGATCGTTTGGCACCCCTACATCAGAGATGATACTCTTAGTGGTAGTGGGCTCGATATCGGATGACGAGGAGATACTTGGGCGCTTCTGTGGGGCCGTAGGTCTGTTGAGAGGGATGCTACTTCTTTGAGGAGCTAACTTAGAATCCACGGTAGCAGGTAAGGGCTGTGGTTGGCTAAGTCCTGCCAGGTTCTATTAGGTTGAATTGGTGCCCTAATTGAGGTCTCTATATCCCTTAACCTATCCCCTAGGGAGTTAATTCTTGCAGTCAAAGGGGATATTAGAGAGGTGACCAGGCGTTTAATCAGGTCCAGAAAAGCTGCCTGGTAGGGGGGTACAAAATATTCAATGTTATCGCAGGCCTGGGAAGCTGTAGATAGGGTGCTGATGGACGGTGAGGAACTTGTACAAGGCTGTAGCAGTTTTGCTTCCCTCCTCGTGCAGTTATCCCCGGAACGCTTTCTTTTGACCGTAGGAGTTTTAGAGTTCCCAAGTTGTTTGGTGTTTGCTTTTACTGACGGGCATAAGGGAGGGGCAACCAGAATGTTATCGTTTGCGTTCAATGATGAGCTAGACTGCAAATGTACAGGTAGTATTGGGCTGCAAAGGGCTTGGGGTGGGTCTGCTATGGTTTCGGCTGGTGCATATCGAATGTGACATAGGGCGTTCAATTCCTCCAACCAGGACAAACTTGATGCTGTGTCGGCTAGCTGCGCCTCGGGATGTTTGCAGGCTACGCTATGTGAGGGAAAACGAGATTCTAGAACTTCCAAATCATGAATAACGGGTAATAATACCCTGTCTACATAGCAGTCTAACCTCCCCCTACTAGAGTCACTTGGGGGAATACTAGGTCTGGAAGCCCCCTTAAGAGGCATGGCGAAGGTGCAGCAAACAGAGTCCCGCAAAAAGTCAATGAAAGTCCCAGTGTCTTGAGGCGACAGTATGAGCAGAGATGTAGGTCGAAGTCTCACTATACCTTGTTCAGTAGGAGCCAAGGGGGGTGGCCCGTCCCGTCCTTGTCGGTCCGCTGAGGGCCACAGAGGGCCCACCCTTTGCCCGGGCTTCTCCTGGCGCCCACCTGCGCGCCTCCCGTGAGGCGGGAGGTGTTCCGCGTTCTTGAAGTGCCTCCAGGCGCAGCGGGAGCGTCACGAGCGCGCCAGGTCCCTGGGTCCCAGGCTGGGTGATGCAGTTCCCAATGCCCGAAATGTCCAGGAGCGTCCCTGTATGAGCGTCGCGTTTGCCGTTTCCCTCATGGCTGGACGAGTGAAGGAATCACTTGGCCGTTCCCCTCACAGCTTCCCCACCACTGCAGGTAGGTTTGGATTATGCCCCCAGGGCACGCTCGGTGCACCGCATTCTTGAAGCGCTCCAGGCGCAGCGGGGGCGTCACGAGCTTACCAGGTCCCGGGGCTGCTGGGTGATGCAGTTCCCAATGCCCGAAATGTCCAGGAGCGTCCCTGTATGAGCGTCACGTTTGCTGTTTCCCTCACGGCTGGACGAGTGAAGGAATCACTTGGCCGTTCCCCTCACGGCTTCCCCACCACTGCAGGTAGGTTTGGATTATTCAAGGCATTGACTCTGGCCTACAAGGCACTCAATGATATTGTCCCTCAATATCTAAAGAAGAGAGCACCTTGTCAGCCCCCAATTTTCAAAGTCCAGAATAGGAGAATGGTCCTTCTTTGTCAAAACCGCGACCTTATGGAACTCCACACATCAGAAAAGTCAAATCGGAATCGATCTTCCGGAAGACATTGAACACCTGGCTCTTCAGCCTCCCGTAGCACACTGTGCTCTAACTCTCCCTCACCTCGCTCTGTCTCCCCTAGCGTCGTGACACCTCAGTTGGGGGTAGCTGCATGCTCTAGAAGCTTAAATACAATACTTGAAGTGAATCCTGCTTTCCAACGGGAGCCAGTGCAGTTTACGTATAAATTTGGAGGTAGGGCAGGATTTCGAGTGGGCGAAGTGGGTCTGTGCCGCGGCATTCTGCACCCTCTGAAGTCGATTGATTCCTCGTTTATTAGCACCTAGGTAGAAGGAGTTGCAATAATCCAGTCCAGAGAGGATAGTAGACTGGATGATGGTCTGGTGTATTTGAGCATTGAAAAACCTGAGCAGAGGCATCAGTCCGGGTAGAAGTCCGAAGCAACTGCCAGCTGTAGAACCAGCTTTTTGAAGACCTCTCCCCCACTAGGAGAGTCAAAGCCAGTGGTGCAGGGGACACCTTAGAATCTATGGGTTCTCCCTGTTCAAATCATACATTACCAAAGAGACCAGGACAACCAGCCGTGGAGGGAAGTGAGCTATTTAGTAGCTCGAGCTAAGGACAGGGTCCCAGAATGGTACAAAGACAATTCTACGGAGACTGCTGCTTCAATCCGCAGCACACACATACTTATAGCGCTAGCCACGCCCATTTGCACAATACACAGTTCCACATTTTGATAAGTTCCTCATCTGACAAGTTCTTCGACAGTCTAGTGGTGCAATCGTGGCCAGGGGACATCTGTCTTTGATTGCACAATGTCCACAACCTCGTTCTCCCTTGCTCAATGGTGTGGTCACAGGGTGCAGCCTCGGGCTTCCTTGACCAGATGGTGTGGTCACGGGGCACAGGAGTTGTGACAGGCTGAGTTACCAACAATGGATAGGATGTAGCTGAGTCTTTGACACAACTGGGGGGTGAGGCACACAGGCAGCCTCTCGGAATTGGGTCAACTACAAGGAGCGGGGAGGGTTGTGCAAGTTTCAACAGGGACGTGGAAAACAGTTCTTCACCAAGTTGCAGAGAGCATGGCAACACAAAATGGAGTTGTGTGGGTCATTTTAAAATACAGTTCAACACAGCCGCTGATTTAGTCTGTGCCTCAAAAGTAAGTGCACGGTCGAACAAGATACCCAGGTTTTTTAACCATTTCCCTGGGGAAAGGGGGGGTCCCAAAGTGGCAGGACACCATTTATCACCCCAGAAATGCATGCCCCTTCCTAGAAGGAGGATCTCAGATTTGCTGGCATTCAGCTGGAGACAGTTGGCTGCCATCCATTCCACGAAGGCCATCATGTCATTTTAAAACTTGGCGATGCGTTGATCAGAGGTGTTAGATACAGGGATCACCAGCTGGGTATCATCAGTGTATGTGACCATAGAGAGTCCCCTGATTTTTGGAACTCCCAGCAAAGGTTGAACGTAGATGTTAAATAATGTTGGGCTCAAAACCGAGCTCTGTGGAACCCCGTGATTTGCAAACTCCACCTGGGTGGCATAAGGAGGTGAGATTACTTGGATATGGATTTTTGAGATAGGTGCAGGCCTGGTGATTGTGGCTATGGGTTTTGAAGTTAGGTGCAGGCCTTGTGATTTGGCTATGGGTTTTGAAAATAGGTGCAGGCCTGTTGATTGAGTACCTGATTGCGTTGAAAGGTCATATTTAGAACACATCAAACAATTCTTGTGGGCGTGTGAGGCAAACCATTTCTGAAATGAACAGCAAAGGATCTGTTCATGAGCTGTACGTTCTCTGGGTTGTCTCCTGGTAGGCAGGCACTGTTTCCGGGATGCTTCAGAGCAAGCAACACAATGGAAAGTCTTATTCTCATATGCTTGATGATGTCATATAACGTCCAATACCAAGCAGAGCTCTGTCAAACTGGAAGTTATTCACCTGCAGAGCACTGAGGTGTCTCTACAATGTTCATGTGATGAGGCCCTGAGGATCCAAAACCAGGAATCAACTATGCCCAGCTCTCCACTGGAGAAATGCTGGCCGGAAGGAGTCATGCAGTTAGATTCCTTTGATTTAACTTAATTCTGAAAACTCAGATATAATCTCCTATACACCAAAGTGACCCCATTTTACAAAAAATAACTAGCTTGCAGTTTTGTGACAAATTCTATCTTCTATCTCCAGGAAATGGCATTTCTCAAAGTAGATAGTCGATAACAGTTTGGAATTTGATAAATATTGAGCCGATAACCATAACATTTTAAACAAGATAAAGCATAGCACATGTAGGGCAGATACTGATGGGACATCCCTCCTCGTGATTTCATTTAGGATCAGTTATCTATTGAAGTGACACACATGCAGAGGGAGGATGAATAAAAGTTCAGGGCAGACTCATACTTCATGCTATTAATTGAATACCCGATGACAGTCCTTACCATCCAGGTGCATTTTGTAAAGAATCTAAAAAATAGGCAGTCCAACTAGCAGATCAGGACGGATAGGATCGCCCGAGCCTCGGACCACGCCACTGTACTAGAAGAACATATCAGATCCCTTGTTGCACTAACAAATAATTCTTTTTGCAGGCATACCAATAGCCTTTTTGCTGTGCTTATGGCTGAAGCATCACATTGTTGGAAGTTACCCCTATGATATTATTATAAATAAAGTAAGAAACATAGTATGTTAGGAGGTATTAAAACTCTTTTGAGAAACATTTACATTTTGTCTCTGATTTGCTTTAGATTGTTTCTTCTGAAAGTCATTCTATTTGTTATGGTTAAGAAAACATTTGCCTCTCAAACACAAAATAGCACATTCTATCCAACACGCCTCGCGAGGCTCATATATTTAGACATAGCATATATAAGAATGACACATTCATCTTTCTACTTGCTTTCAGATAATATACCTCGTCATTGAATTCCCCCTAAATGTATTCATCTTAATACTTGACATAGGAAACAAACAGTTCACTGCATAGACTAATGCTTAAATTTGGCATTATATTGAGGGGTGGTCTTGGCTGAGGACTTTATTAAAGGCGTCTTTGAGAATGAGAAGACAAGAGAGCATTGCTACAAAGAATGAGATGGTCAGAGGAGAGAAGAAGGGCAATAGTGACAGAAAGAGAAAAGACACAGAGCACAGATATCATCTACAGATGTGTAAGAGTAGGCAGACATCCCAAGGACTGCCCGCACAATCTCTGACAACATTTGACAGCATAAATGTCTTACTCTCTTTAATAGCTTGTTATTTGTGTCAGGTACCAATGACTGCATTTGACATGCTGCAAACCCAGCTATTTTAAGACAGATCATGTCAGAACGTGTATACTGGCCCTGAAGGGTTCAAAGAGCAGGAGATATTACTACTAAGATGCTACCAATATTATCAATTAAATTATGCTACTTACTGAAAGGAAAGGACCAACTAAATAAGGGGGAAAACAAAGATAACAAAAGGGGAAAGTTAGATTGAGAACAATTAGGAAAGTTATGTATGAAGGCTCATGGTGAGATACTAAATTGGCGCCTCTAATTTCAGAAAATAATTTCAACTTGGAAGAAGCAGGCTTGGAGTTTATTTATGCCTGGACTACTTTCCATTTACAGTTATAGAGACAAAAGCCTTTGTAAACAAGCCAGTGATTGTTTTCCAAGTCATACACATGTAGTTCCCATTTTCACGCAAGCACACTAAATTGATGTTGTATGTGAGAGTTTATCCCCCCTTGTAACCACTGAGAGGGTGGTGGATCAATCTTCAAGTCCTCCGGCCCATCTGTAATGGAACAGAGAGAGGTGGTAGAGAGGGAACTCTGGGGTTACTTACATGCAACAACCAGAGTCTGGAGGTCACTCGCTTTGTTGCTGACTATGTTCATGGCCGTACAATGTATGGTCCCTGAATCCCCACGGAACACATTGGTGATGGTCAGGGTTCTATTATCTGGAGACTGAATGATAGATCCAGGTAGAGCTGAAGTGCCATTAAAGTATCAGAGGATTGTGACAGCCACGCTCGAGGTGTCACCGGTCACCTCCGTCTGACCCCGGTTCTCCACCAGTGGCGAGCTCACATATTTCACTCTAGGTTTAGTCATCAGCTCTGCAACAATAATAACGACTCAAGATTATATTGTGAGCAGTGGGCTTGTATCTCTTTAAGGATAACTCAGGAAAAGGAATGGTAAAGGGCAAGGGAAAGACTATTTTACCCAGGGATTCTCTCCAGTCTCACGTGGGTCCACCACTTTATTAAATGTATTCACTTATATATTAAGGGTGCCATAATTCCAAGAGGCACCTTATGTCCTTGTTGGAAACAGACAAGAGAACTGAACCTTAAATGAGTGACAATAAATCCTCTTTAGAGCCCTGCACGTTCACACCTCTTGCTACCTGCCCCCAACTAATGCATATATTGAGAGCCGGAGGGACCCCAGATCTCAAACACCCCCTCCAAGAGTGAACCCACCATTCACTGAGGACCGTCCAGGATAAGATGCATTGCTGCTTAATTTAACAGGTTGTCCTTGTAGAGTGACATAGAGACAACAGTCCATTCACAGCACAATAACACCCTCAAGCCGCACATTGGTGTTTGTAGCCAAGCATTCTCCGTGAGCATTCTGTGCCGCCTTTGATGACAGGTCTCTACTCAAGGACATAAATACCTATACAGGGTAAGGCGAAGCCTTAACTGAGTGTGATAATCATAGAACTTAGAGGTAATCATGAAAGAGTCTCTCTTGAATGATGAAAAAAGTTGAATCCATACAAAATAGAGTCCACTCTGCCATCGGGAGGGCTGGAAGCAACAGAACAGCAGTACCTTCAGACCTCTGGATGACGGCATACGTTAGAGAGCCCGGTGCAGGTGAGGGGCTTATGGAGGATAACACCTTTGGGACTGCATTGTGGAGAAGACGACTGTCCCGTCCTGGGGTGGGACGGCCCATGCCCTCAGCAGTTCTGCGACCGATGAGGGACAAGGGAGGCGGAAGAGGAGAGTTCATGGAAGATGGCCTTAGCCCGTGCCGCTGTTTAGGGATCGCCCTCTACTTCTCAGTTGAAGGCAGCCCGGAGCCTATCGATAGTGACTTAGTCAAAATCAGCCTAGCCCCGGCCTGTTGTGTGGGACAGCTTTGACCAACCTACTGGTGGTAAGGAGCGACCCTGATCGCCAAGACTGGCACTTGGAGGGGACTCAGGCAGGGAGACCTAAAGGGCCCGGGTCTGCTTTCCTGATCCATGATCAAAATTTGCCTCACTCAAGAGGGGCCCGATTCACTTTGCCCCTAATTCATCAAGGTCATGTGATAATACTAAGGGTCCCGCTGCCTCGTCCCTTTGACAGCGGTTACCATACACACACGGAGCAACCAACTGGCACAAACCATTATGTCGGCCAAAACTAAAAAAGAGCGATCAGTGCGTGACCTTCTTATGAAGTCGGCGGGCGATCCACAGGGTACTGGTCAAGCTGTCACTGGAGAGGGTGCTGATGGGACGCTGACCCGCAAATTCTTGGAGTCCCTATTCGCCTTGCAGCGAGAAGATGTCCTGGCCATAAAAACTGACCTACAAGCAGACCTGAGAGAGGTGCGGAGGGATATTGATGCGGTAGGCGAGAGAGTGGCGTCACTTGAGGAATCCACAATGTCTAGAGATGAAGAAATCGCTGCTCTCCAGAAAAAGGTCATCCAGCTGCACGATCAACAGCATGACCTTTATGCACATTCAGAGGACTTGGAGAACAGGTCAAGATGAAACAATGTCCGTATCTGCTCAGTCCTCACTGGTGCAGAAGGTGATGACCTGGAGGGGTAAGTCCAGGCTTTGTTCCAAGCGGTTCTGGGCACTCCTGCAGAAAACACTGTCAAAATAGACCCCTGCCATCGGGTGGGGCTTCCCCCGGCACCCCCAACAACATAATCGCCCTCCAGCTGACATTTTCGCCTGTGTAAATAACTCTAGAGTGAAAGAAGCGATTCTTAAGGCGTCTCCCTCCAACCAGGAGCCTGCTGCCAGTGCTCTACAGAAGTGGAAAGACTTTCGGCCTTTGACCAGTCATCTGCGCTCGGCTGGAATTGCCTAGCCCTGGGCTATCCGTTCAGCATCATATTCCGGTATGAAGGCAAGCTGCAACAGTTTTGCTCCTTAGTGGAGACCCGCAAGCTTTTGAATCTGGACCCTGACAGCCTAGCCTCTCAGTTATCTTCCATGGGGGACGGAGCCCCATCTTCCCATCACAGGGGCCCGCGGTCTGGGTGGCGACTAAACTACTTTTGCCCTGATCCAGCAAATATAGTTAAAGAGTGATCTGCAGTGCTTCGAGCTCTCTCTGGCACAGAAGGGGACTCCTCGGACTCTAACGGTTGACGTACCAATGGCTAGTTGAGTTGTATTGCATGATTGGGCCTGATGGGCAGGGGGCGGTTACCACAATGTTGAGAAATGTCTCTTGCTCTCTTGGCTGCTCCCATATTTCCTGGCCCACCTATGGGACGGACATTTACAGTACTTTGCCCCTTTTATTTTGTATTTGGGTTGTTGTTTTGTTTGGGTCGTTTATGGGCGGGCAGGGATTCCTCTCCAATGATCCTCTTAGAACATTCTTTCCAGGTATTGTCACTTATAGTCGGTGTAACTAGACTCCACACTCCCTTGTTTGTTGAGACTCAGCAGTGCAATAGCCAAACCTACATAGACCTGCTAACCCGACCATGTATATGGAGACTAAAATAGTCAGCCTCAATGTTTGCGGTCTTAACCCTGTTCAGAGGAAATCAATACTTTCCCTACTTGAGCATTCTGGGGGAGATATAGGTATTCTACAGGAGACTGACCTACTTTCTTATCTTATCTTATCTTATGCAAATGTCTACCACAACAACGGACACCTTACAGTGCGCAGCAAGCAGAATGCACAAGCAGTTAAAAGGGTGCTAGGGGCTCAGGGGGTGGAGGTTACTGAGGACCTTGAAATCGCAGATGCCTTGCGTGCCTATTACTCAGAATTATATCCTGCAGATCCCTTGATCTCCTCAGATCCACATGCCTACGTAAACACAGCAGCTGTCTCACCCATCCCTGCTAGTGAGGCTGAAGATCTCGATGCACCTATAGGTATCGAGGAGGTGATCTCTGCGATTGCCCAACTGAAGCCGTTGAAGGCGCCGGGACCTGACAAGTTCAACGCAGCCTTTTATAGTACTTTCTGCACTGAGCTAGCTCCCTTACTCACTCACTTATTTAATTCCTTTGCTGATACAGGTATGCTGACCAAACCGATGCTGCAAGCCTCGATCACAGTGATACCCAAGCCCGTTAAGGACCCCTAACTGTTCAGATTGTAGATCCGAAGTTATTCGCTAGCATCCTAACCCAGCGTTTGAACCCTCTGATGGCTGCTCTAGTGGAGCCAGACCTGGCTGGATTTCTCCCTGGTCGGCAATAAGGGGAAAACACTAAATGGATCTGTCACCTGATTGATAAGGTACCGCGGTGCCGTGTGGAGGCCTTGTTGTTAGCAGTAGACGTTGAGAAGGCCTTTCATCAGGTGCACTAGCCTAACTTGTTCGCTACCTTAGAGCGCTTCAGCTTGGGCACACATTTTTGTAACTGAATTGTGAGCATATACAGTCTCCCTAGCGCTGCAGTCAGGGTGAATAGAGTACGATTTTGCGGTTTTGCAATCAGCAGAGGTACAAGACAGGCTTGCCCCTTATCACTGTTGCTCTTTGCCCTTTACATGGAACCCTTCGCACAAAGACTCCGGGACTACCCTAACGCTAGGGGCATTCCGTTTAGGGCCTACCAACACCTGATCAGTCTTTACGCCGATTATGTTATTTTTTCCATCGCCCATCCTTTGACCTCTCTTCCAGCCATTGTGGCAGAATTGCGCGCCTTTGGCCAGGCATCCGGGTTTAAGATCAACAAAAGTCTCAAATATTGAACTTGACTACTACCCCGAATACTGTGGTAATTTTACTAGCTCAGTTTGACTTTGAATGCATTACAGAGGAGTTAACATACCTGGGTCTGGTCCTCAATAAGAGCCTTGTGAAAACCGCTGAAGAAAACTATTCCAGATTACTTGCACATATACACACGGTTCTAACACAATGGCAGCGGCTCCCATTGTCGTAGGTAGGCAGGCTCGCTGCTGTGAAGATGAATGTCTTACGAACCACACTATATATTTTTCAGACTCTTTCGCTTCTGCTGACCCCAGGTGTGCTTCCTAAAATCCATAGTGAGATTGAGCGCTTCATTTGAGGATCAATATCCCCAAGGTTGCAGAAACATCTGTTGCAACGACCGAAGCCAGATCGTGGTCTTGCATTGCCAAACCTGACTCGCTACTATCAGGCGTCGCTTTTATGATACTTGGTGGAATGGAATCGCCAGCGTATGGAGAAACATTGGGTATCTATGGACCAGGCAGTACTGGTTGTCATATGTGGAGGGAGGTGTCGATGCCTAGGTCTTCCCGTGCTTGGGGGATCTATTCTTCTCCTCTTCTGCTGGCCTTATCTGCGAACCTCATAACGTTCCTGTCTCCTATGTTCCCCATATTTTTGAGTATAGCCAATGGGGTGGATGCCCGCTGGGTAACGGGAGGGTGTAAACAATTAGGCTACCTTTTGATCAAAATGGCCCTATCCCATTCACACAACTTGCGGCTAATTATGACTTATCTGCCTCAGATCAATTTCTTCACTCACAAATACTGCATTGGGTGTTGGGTGCGTACACATGTCCCCTTGTAAGCAGGCCAGTGTTTCCCTTTGAAAAGTGGTTATTCCTTAAGAATGACGATAAAAAAAGTATCTCTGAAATGTACTTGTTTCTTACCTGGAAAATCTGCAAGGTTAAATCTGAGGGTCAAGCGCGGTGGGAGGCGGAAATTGGCCAGACGCTTTTGGACAAAGAGTAGGAGGACTTTTTTAATAGGACTAACCATACTGCACACACCATGGGACATACCAAAACATCGTACAAAATTATTTCATACTGGTATTACACTCCCTCCCGAATAATGAAGTGGCTTCCAAAATGTGACAGGCTATGTTGGTGGGGATGAGGTAGCCCTGGCACTCTCCTCCATCTTCAATGGAATTGCCCACAAAACTCAATACATGTTGGATAAAATATTAGATGAAATAGACCTGGCCTTTGACACCAACATACCTAGGTTCCCCGCTTAGACAATTCTGGGTTTGCCTAATACACTAACCTTTCCTCTTTGCTCAATACAAGGCAGACAGATGGCCCTGGCACTTAATGCTGCCCATCAGGTGTTCTTATCTTGTTGGAAGTCTGATAGAATGCCGGAGCACGCACAGTGGCTCTACCATCTGTGGTCCCTTCTGGGCATGGAAAGACAGTCAATGGCCACCTTCAAGGATAAATACGACTATATGAAGATTTGGGCCCCCTTTACATCAATACTCTCCTGTGACTTTCGAGAGCTGGCCTGCCCCCGTCTACCTGTGCACTTTGAAACTGATACCGGACTCGCAGGGGGAGATTGAGGCCTCTGCTTCTGGGTGAGGATCATGGGGATGGTGTTGCCAAGATGTTTCCCTGCAAGGTTTTCCCCCTTGTTTTTCCTGGATTTTTGGCTCATTCATAGAGGGATAGGGTGGGATTGGAGGGGGTCTTGTTGAACATTTTGTGTGGGTTTCAGTTTTTTTTTGTTGTTGTTTATCTGTTTATAAATGGCAGATCTACTGGCCTAGTAACATCTTCTTTTGCCTGAGGTTTGCACTCTAAGGGCACCACGCATAATTAACTTCTCCTCAGTGACCGATTGAAGAATGTATCTCGCCTCCCCCAGGTTTTCCGTTGATGCAGCCGACTTAGGTTGGGTTGTATGCGGCTTGCTGTGTATTTTATTTTCATAGGTAAATACTGCAGCTACTTGCTTTGTTTCTTTGGTGAGCCTTAATGAAGCCGGCCCACTGAGTTGTAGGCATTATCTGGTGTATTGTTTTAATTATATGCTCTGCTAATAAAAATGTATTTAATTCTAAAATTGATCAGCAAACTGTGGGTATATTTATCAAACTTTTGCATGTTCCTTATGCCATGCAAGGTAATGCAAGTCTGATGCAAAACCATATAAGGCCACCTTGTGTGGCCTTGCGATACTTGGTAAATCTGGAGTAACGCAAGGCAGCAGAAGTGACTGCCTTACATTACTCTGCCCCAGGGAGGCGTTCCATGGGTGGAGCGTGGGCGTTCCATGGGCGGAGCGTGGGCGTTCCATGGGCGGAGCGTGGGCGTTCCATGGGCGGAGCGTGGGCGTTCCATGGGTGGAGCGTGGGCGTTCCATGGGTGGAGCGTGGGTGTTAACACGCATCAACCCATAGATTATGGCTCATTCCCATATTTACCATGAGTGGAAGACTGGGAATGCGTCAAAATGCTACGCATGCCTAAGGGAGTCATCACGATGAGAAATATCTTTATTTCTCTTTGTTTTTCCTCTTTCTATAGGTGGTACATTCTGCAGCACACATAGAAAGAGGAAGAAAGCCTCAAAGGAGTGTTTTTGTGCAGCAACCTGTCCCTTCCTGCACAAAAACATCCTCCATGCAATGTAGGCACCCTTGTACCATGGTGCAACTTGCCGACATTGGCACTAGGGAACCAAAAGTGTGCCAGAGCAAGGAGAGAGTAGGAATGCCTTTCTCTTGATACAAATTGAACCTCTCATGTTCAAGCAGAGCAGTGCAGTGAAGTGTGCAACTCAGTTGTATTGTGTGCACAAAATCTTAAATATGGCTGATTGTACTTTGATCATTTTCCTCATGAACTGCTTCAGCTATTCTCACTCTCTTCGTGTGAACAGCATAGATCCCCTGAGGCACGCCTCCACACTTGTCAGCGCTATTTGTTTTCAAGATCACCTGGTAGGGACTCTCCACCTTTTCAAGAAGACAGCCCCTGCAAACTTGCTAGCATATTACCACCCAATCTCCAGCGTTCAGTCCATGGCAGGGTGTATCTTTGTAGTCTTCGATTGCCGCATTCACCTCATGAGAAACAGATTTCACCAGACCTGTCGGACCGCTACAGTAATCCAGAACAATGTCCCCAGTTATTGCAACTTGTGCAGCCAAAGAAAGAGGGGGAAGTCTCATTCCCTTTCCCATCAATATGTTGCGAGGGGATAGACCAGTTTTTCTGGCCGGTGTACTTTTAAAGTTCATCAGTACAAGAGGAAGAGTATTAGTCCCCTTGAGACTAGATTAAGCACATGTTTTCACCAGTTTATTCTGGAAATTGTCATTTGTTCGTTCCACAAAACATGTGGATTATGCTTGAAAACTACAATGAAATCATTTTTTGATCGCAGTAGCTGTGTACATTTTCTGCAACACCTCATTCTTGAAATGTGTTCCATGATCAATCTCAATAGACTTTAGGAGGCCAAATCGAGGAATCAACTTTCTTACCAACAATTTTGAAACTGCAAGACTATCTGGTCTCCTTGTGGGAAATGCATTCACCCATTTGGAGAACAGGCAGACAATTACTAGGACTTTTTTCAAGTCACTACAATGTGGCATATTAATAAAATCTGCCAGTAATTTCATAAAAGGGACTTCCGATTTGCCAATGTGAGTCGTAATTCCAACATTGTTCTTACCCTAGTTATTTGAAATGACATATCAAATGACTACACATAATTACATCAACATGTCAAAATCCTGTGTTCTGCCAATATTTTTAAAAATATCCTACACAAACTATCTCTGCTTGCATGACTGAGTTTGGTATGACATATTTCCGTTCTGAACTTACATAAAAATCCTGATCATTATTTTTGTAGCCCAATCAGTTCCATTTTCTTTTCTCATTATCAGGAGCACCCTCCTGAAGATCTCCCAATTCACTCAAAGATGTTTGCATCAAATCCATTAAGAAACAATTCACATTATTTGAACCCTTCATAGTATTGATTGCAAAATCATCATTTTCATCTATTTGAACATTTGACTCTTCTTGCAAGGTACAGTATCTTTCGCTCTGATTTGCATATCTATTGCCTAAGGTAAACATGCCCTTGCCAGCCTGGGCTGTGCACTTAACAACAGCTACTTCTTTTGGTTTATGAATTGCTCCAAATAAATCCATTGTATAAATACTGTTTCGCATCAGATCTGCTGCCCATGTCATGAATCCTCCTTGAAGTCATTGCTGACCATAGTAATGAACAATGGTAAAAGCATATGGCTATCTGTATAGAGTAATATCCCAAAATCAAACAGATCCTGTTTAAACACAAGGACGCACCTTTCACGTGCCCAATATGGTGCTGTATAATTTTCAGTGGTTTTTCAAAATGATTCCTAAAGAAAAATAGTAATACAATATACAGTCTTTGGTTGTCAAAATGCTTTACAATATTTTCTATGATGAAACAGTTTCTTCAAGCAACAATTCATAACCCAAGTTCTCATAGGATGAAGTACAACAAACAGTAAATAATTAGAGAACCAAGCAAAACTGAACAAAATGGTAAAGGTTTAGCACACTGTCTTCTTCTTTATTTTCGAGTTCAAATTTTCATATCTTTGATGATCAAAGCAATTTCCCAATGCATTTCGGTGCGGACACCTTCATCAGGTTAACACTGTGAAAATATATATATATACAATACATCTATTTTGAACGTACATACAAGTTGACAAATTGTCAGTTCAATAAAGTTTTGAGTCAGATACAAAAAGTGTCAGGCCAAATCACGATGCCTCTATACAGAAAAGTTATTAGTCTATTTTCGAGCAATGTGTGTCAAGTGCAAAGCCCCAAATCTTTTAAAATCATGCAGAATAGACCAACGGAAGTGAGAACACCTAATGCGCAAAACGAAAAAAACGAAGTCAAAAGTGAGTGTCAACTGTGAACACCACCAAAACACTGCAACATAATCTCCATAATGTCCCCTGCCGAATCACCAGTGGATGTCAGTTTCACTTAACTCCTTCCAGAGATCAGCCTTCCAGAGATCAGCCGTCCAGTACGCAGTACAGAGTGCAGAGCGCAGAGCGCCTACCCAGGGAGGAGCGTGGAGGAGCGAGGAGCGAGGTGGTGAGGGGGAGCGGAGCCGAGAAACGGGTTACTGCTACGGGTAACTGCTGGCAGCCGCTGGCAGCCAGGACACCCGCTCAAACACCCACCCGCACACCGCTCGAGCACCTATCAGCCCCCCCGCCCTCCCTAATCTGGGCTTGCGATACTGCCGGTATCGGTGCCGGTACCGCAACACTGCATTACCAGCGCCTGCTTGCCAGAAAGAAGGAGAAGGAGAAGGAGGCTATCGGTTCAGTACATCCGGTGAGCACCTGACCATTTGCCATCTGTCATTCCCCCTGCATCCCCCCTGCATCCCTGCACCCCTGCACCTGCACCCCTTGACCTCGCCGGGCTACGGGTCTTGTGATTTCTCCGTTCTTCGTGCCAGGGAGAAAGAAGAATCTTTATACCCGGACTCAACTCTCAGTCACTAAAGGTGAGGCGTGGGAGTTGTGTGACTGTGACCTTGCCAGGTGCCAAGAGCAGGAGCAGGGGGGGGGGGTCGCGCCACAGGGCGGGAGAGCGCGAGCGCGGCTGCTGATAGAGGTTGCTGCTAAGTAAGAGCCCGGGGAGTGACAGGAAGACTGCTCGACTAGGTTCAGCTGATCCGCGGTCCTCCCCGTGAGCACCGCTTGCCTCCACTGCACCCTCTTTGCGCACGCCCCCCAAATCAAAATCTAACATCGGCCACCAGCCAGCAACCAGCGGCAACTACTCTTCATTAGATAATAATCCTCCACCAGTCTGCTATAGTCAAAACTAGAGCATCAACTGGAAAAAAAACGGAAAGCCCAAGCAGGAACCCTGCAGCTGACCCCATTAGACTTGTCTGTCTAACTCCCACATTTTTTTTTAAACTACCAGTGACCAGACATAACAAGGACACTACAAGCCAAAAAGAAGGGAAGAGGAAAGGGAGAAAGCAGGCAAAAGCAGAACGATGAGATCAGGAAGAATTAGGCAGTTACCAAAGCCAAAATCCACCTCTAAATCTAAATCTAAATCACGGAAAAGGAAACTGGGGAAACTGAGCCAGCATCTCCACTACATCCAAACAACTCGCAGGAAGACAGCCAAACCGCCTGCAGCAAAATAAAAGAGGACACAACCCTCACAGTAGTGTAAATGCCAATACTAATAGTGAATGAAAATTCAACCTCAATTCAATTAACAAACAAAAACGCTCAAGCCAAGTCCTCTGCCACATCCCCTTGTCAAGTTACAGCCCTTCAGCAACCGCAGAGATCCACACAAACCACATTACCTTCAGCATCAAAGGCAACACCAACGGTTTATGATAACCTAGTAATCATTGATGGAATGCCAGCAAAGAAAAGGATATGTTCCCACCAACCAAAGATTTATACTAAGTTCTCGTTCCTAAAAGATCCCGGGACAGCTATTTATTCCAAGACAGGAAACATTAGTGGTCTCCACACACCGCTTTTACAAAGCCAATTCGACTGTAGCCGGACTAACAGTAATCAAATAGTCCACCCTCGACTAGCCGGAGTCCTCTACTCACCCAGAATTGAGGCTGCCGCTGTCGTACCAACACCAGCATCACCTGTTTCTAGAAGAGCGGCAGCTGACACTCACCTAGCAGACCTAGATCCTACTAATTACAATACTTTGGAAATGGCGTCTACTAGACAAATTTCCATCAAAGAACAGAGTTTACCAAAGAAAGCTGAGCCCTTAGAGACAGTAACTGATACACTTTCAATGGATCAGGGTGAGACTCATCCTAGGAAGTTCAGCACGCCCTCCATAGGAAATCAAGACGCGTTAGTGGAAGTCAAGGTACTGATCCACAATGAGGAGCGAGGAGAAGAACGATCTCCTTCTCAACTACTTAGCAGTTCATTCAATTCAACGAAGGAAACTGGAGACCCACGATCAAAACCATTTACAGTAATTGAAGAGCAAGGAACTCAATCACTTCAATTCTCAAACACATCCTTGACCCAAATCAAGACACTTCAACTAAACCTGTGTAACACTCCTGAACAAATAGCCCTAAATAACATGTTTGTAACGCCAAATCCATCTCAACACCGTACCTTACTACCATACAACGATTCCCAATTAATAAACAACTCCATAAATAATGACATGTCTTCCATAGCAGCACTGGAGTGGGAAGAACTCGTTGCTACTTATAGCCTCAAAGCATCGGAAGGGAAACCATCCATCGACGCATCTCCGACATCAGAGAGGAGTAGTAACCCAGGAAAGCCAGCTCCCGAGTCTATATGGTTAACAATCTTGAACACCCTGCAACACTCGGCTACAGCCTTGGAATTTCAGTCTCATAAAATGGACCTGCAGCTTTCTGTTCTGCAGGCAATGGCCGATTCCATCTCAGGAATCGACTGGAAAATTTCGGAACTAAACGGTCTCATAAGGAGGGGTCAAGACGCCGTTTCTGCTGCTCAGATAGTTCCACCACAATCACTATCCTGTGATCCAATCTTAGATAAACTATCATTTTTACCATCTATGTTAGGGGACTTGATATTCAACCTAAAATCAACAGTTCAACAAACCAGGATCCCGCAAACCTCGGATCTACTTCTAGAGCTCTCAGTGGCACCGACAGGCCGAACGACGGAGCAGCGGGCTGAGCAGAGCTCAGTAACCACTCTGCCCTCAGTTCAAACACCATCATCCAGATTAACGGAAACAGAGTTAATGACTACTACTGCGACTATATCCGAATCATCGTCCGCAAATAATCAGGCCTCTAGTAAGATCCGCAGAAAGAAAAAAAGGAAAAGAAGAAATCAATTACTAACGGATGCAAGACTAAACACAATTGAAATACAATCAAATTCTTCTCCTCAACCAGCCACCTACGGCAGGCCACCAAATGATAACGAACAATCATCTCCCACGTGCAGGGTCTCTGAAAATACTCCATCAGAGTCCCCACCACATTGCGTAAAACTGACAGCCAGCGTTACTAAGAAACCCGTGCCTAAAAAAACCAAAAAAACTCAAACAGAAATTCTTACAATTCAAACCAACCCAAACAGTACATAACACTTATAACGCTGAACCAACACCATCTGAAAGTGTTCTAATAACAGGAAGAGATGAAAACGCCATGGCTATCAATGCGGAGCCAACTCAGCAATCTGTACGTAAGTTGAACAGCAAAACCCGGGAACCAAGGACAGACCGCGATCAAAATGAGCAACCAAACTACTTGGATATGGTACGCCCAAGTCACTCCCCTCAACCAATTCAACAGGGCTATGAGAGACCTCCAACTAACCCAACAACACCAGAGCATTTGAATAGCCCAACATCAATCTTATTCATCCCTGAATATACTTCTCGAGGGAGGGATGATACACTGAATAGGAGTAATATACTAAGACTCCTACGCTCAGTAACCAACCAAACAACCATTAGCTCCTCTGACCATATGCAAATAGCATTCCAGCAAAATACGGAGCCTCCTCGTCCAGATATAACAAAAGCAACATGGCACTCACAAGAAATAGCACATAAAATTATGGAAGAAGGAGCAACATTCCAGCAATGGGGGATTGAACTGAGACTTGAAAAGCGACCACGCTATCCGACACCTCTTGTACCATCGACAAGACCCTCGGTACAAAAAATCACTAATTCTATACTTAAGGGTGCTAGGAGCAGTTCGCCTAAGATGTTCCCGCTAGAAATAAAAAGTCCTCGACCTGGTCAAAACCAAACTCAAGGTAGTTATTTTTCGCCAAAAACCATCCATAACTGGAAGTCAATACAACGTACAATCACTACAACGTCTGTCGATAATTGACAAAAAGGGAAGAATTTACCACCCATTCAGGCAAGCCCAGGGAAATCAGAATCTGCTCCTGGAACATCAATGGCTTAGCCAGTAAAAGCAACTATCCGGAATTTCTTCAATACCTGAGTGCATTTGACCTTCTATTGCTCCAAGAAACTTGGGAAGAAAACGCATTCGAGCTCCAAGGGTTTACTTCGTGCTGCATTCCGGCAAACAAAAATGCCATCTTTGGGCGAAGGTCAGGAGGCTTAATGTTCTTCGTCTCAATACCAACAATAGGCAAATTTGAGATAATGGATTTTCACATACCTCCCCCAAGCGCTATACAGGTGGTAAAGATCTTGCTCTGGTCAAAAAAGCAGATCCAGGGAGCAATTATAATTAATACATACATCCGCCCAAAGCAGAAACAAAAAGCGGTGGAAGACCTGGCAAAAGTGCTGGAAAAAATAATGGAAGCAAGGGAGTCCGACTCATTCATCTTGGCCGGTGACTTTAATACGCACCGCATTAACAAAGACCAAGATCTGAATGCAGCATGGGGCGTACCAACACAAGGCCCAACAAAAAATCAGAAATCAACGAAGCACTCAAAAAACTTACTACGACTCTTGGAGAAACTTAATTTAAGGGCTTTAAATGGTCGCTACGTCGAGGATGATCCACCAGTAGCCACCTTCCATTTCAATAAACAATCTTCTCATCTTAATTACATGTTTATATCTCTAAGCATGTTTTTCTGGGTAACAACTTTCAGAATAGGGACGAGCCACCTCAGTGACCACTTGCCTTTAGAGGACAAATTAAGATCAAACTGTCAACTGGAAACAGCGCCATTTATAGGCCCCGACACAGAAGTCAGCTCAAACTTAAAGCGGCTACGGTGTAATGCCGGCAATATTGACTCCATAAGCTGCAAAGCGAAAACCCTTTTTAACGAAATTGCCAGCTCTTCAACCAAGGTGTCGGATGTTTGGCAAAACTTCATTCATGCCATCAGAGAGAAAATGGAAAAAAATATGCCTAACAACTCACGTTATGGGAAGGGAAATTCAAACGAACCAACCCTAGAAATGAAAACACAAAAAAGACTAATAAATCAAAAACCGAGACAATTGCGAAAGGATCAAACAAACCAGAGCCTACAAAGTGAACTACGGGTAGCAAAAACACAGCTCAAGCGGTTGAAATGGGAAAAGCAGAAACTAAGAAATGAAGACCTATGGGTAAAACTTCTTTATGAAGGGAAACAGAAAAACAGCTTCAAGTTTTGGCAAATGGTCAAAAGATTACAGAACCCTGATCACCTAGGTCAAAACTCACACATTTCAGAGGAGGTATGGACAAAATACCTATTGACGCATTTCAATAACGATGACACTATAGAGGATGCCGATACAAACAATCTTTGTACAAAAGCCACAAGGTCGAAAACAAAAGGAAATTCGAACCACCACACAGGTATAGAAACCCAAGGAAAGTGTGTGCACGGAGCCACTAGCTCATCAAAACTTGATAAATCCAATACGGATGAAGACCCTGCAAAGGCTATCGAGCTAGGCCCATCGAACGAAATCTTGCCAGTAGACATCAAACGAAAAATATCGAGGGGGCGACACACTGGGGCACCGGGGCCGAATGGCATACCACCGATATTGTATAAATCAGACGTGGAGTTTTGGAGCGAATCGTTGGCACCAATATTTAATAATATAAGACACACCCAGACTCCTCCAGAGTCTTGGCACGGGTCAGTCATCAGCCCGATTTACAAAAGCGGTAGCAAGAAGCATCCCAGCAGCTATCGGCTCATTGCCCTATTAGATGTGAAGGCAAAATACCTTGCTGGAGTCATCCTGGAGGAAATAACATCATGGGCATCCGAAAACTCAATTATCCCAATTAACCAAACGGGCTTCTCCAAAGGCCAAGGGACCACAACTAACATCATGGCATTGTCCTTGCTGATGGGAGCAGCAAAAGAGAATAAGTCATCTTTATACCTCTCGTTCATCGATTATACCGCAGCATTCGATCATGTGGACCGCAACAAACTTTGGCACAAACTGGACAATTGAGGAATACCGAAACGCCTCCTAGATGTGCTACTAATGCTCTATTCAAAAACTTGGATCAAAATTAAACTTGGGGCAGGTATGCACCTTTCGAATGCCATCAGGACAACAAAAGGGCTAAAACAGGGGTGTGTATGAGCATCACTATTATGCAACCACTTTCTAGCCGACCTACCTGGGGTCCTCGACAAATGCCCTAATCACGCACCCAAATTGGGGAAAATCACCCTCTCCAATATCCTATTTGCGGACGACCTGGTGCTGATAAGTCGGACATCAACGTGCCTTCAGCACCTCTTGAACGTAACTCACACTTTTTCAGTAAAAAACTCCCTTCAAATAAATTTCAGCAAATCAAAGGTCATGGCCATGAATTACAGGAAAAAAAAGAATCTCTGTTGGCATCTGAATGGAGAACAGCTTGATCGGGTGACCTCTTATAAGTACCTGGGAGTAATCCTGGACTCCAAAAACACGTCTAGGGTCCAACTTGACTCCTTACGAGGTAAGGCAACGACGATCTACTTGGCATTAAAACCACTAAATGCCAAACTCCCTGATCTCACCTTTAAACCTCTCCTTGAAATTTTGCGTGCAAAACTACAGCCTACCCTTATATACCGCAGCGAATTGCTCCATGGGAAGGATGCCGCATTATTGGATACAGTCATAGCCAACACATATAGGGCTATTTTCAACCCCCCAAAATACGTCTCTCCAGCCCAAATTCGACTAGAATTCGGCATCCTCAAACAAACCCTAGAAAGGCGGAGCGTGTGCGTAGCCAGCTGGCACAAGATCCGCACTGCAGAGACGGGCTCCCTAAGCTCTAACGTATGGGAAGAGCTACTTCGGCAACGCAAATCCTTGCCCAGAGACTACCTATTTAAATCACTCCAAGTTCTAGGCCTGACTGATACCTGGGAAACATCAATAGACCTTTTGTCCCTTAAATAAATCGCCAAAAAATCAGCACGCATTGTCTCAGTGATCGAAGACAAGCAGGATATAGCAAACAGGGTGCATGGCTGGATAACTCTGGGTGACTATGGAAAAAGACAACCGCAAGCATACCTTAGCATCGGTATGAAAAGGAAACTTAAAGAAAAGCTTCTAAAACTACGCCTAGGCGTAATCCCCATACTCCCCCATCACACACCCTGGGAAAAAACAACTCATCACAGCAGTGTCGCCTGTGTAAAACCACCATGGAGGACATCGTCCATGTGATCTGTATCTATGCTAGACTAAAGGACCTGAGGCATAACTTTTTACAACCATCTTTTAAAATACATGCCGTTCGGACCTGCAGGCAGGCAGTCAAACTGTGTTTTAGCACCATTAACACTAAATTGAACTGCCAGTTCGTGAGGTTCTTTGATTTGACAAAGAAAAGACTAAACAGTGTTTGACGAACATTATACGGCTCTGAGGTTAACCACGAACTGATCTCAATTAACTTCTTATTTTTGATCTAATTTAACTTGATACGCTTAAGTACAAATGCCTTTTAAATGTACATACTGGTGTTTTTATAATTTTGTAAAGGTTTTAATTAACCATGTGCAAATAAACGTTACCTTACCCTGCCGACCACAGGAGAACTCACCTACGTAGATACCATGGCCAGGACTGGACAACTATTACAGTGTGCAGACTTTAAATGAACACGCTGTTGAGTGTAATACAAAAGGCATATGAGAATACAATTCCGGTACTGTAAATGATAACGGAAAAGGTCCATGACACAACACAACCTCAGCATAATCTCCTACGCCGACGACACCCAGCTGATCCTCTCCCTGACCAACGACCCCGCCGCCGCAAGAGCCAACCTGCACGAAGGGATGAAAGAGGTAGCCGAGTGGATGACGACCAGCCGCCTGAAACTGAACTCAGACAAGACGGAGGTCCTCATCCTGGGCTCTTCACCCTCCGCCTGGGACGACTCCTGGTGGCCTCCCGCCCTGGGCACCGCACCCAAACCAACAGACCATGCACGCAACCTGGGCTTCATCCTGGACTCCGCCCTCTCCATGACCAGACAAGTCAACAACGTCTCCTCGGCGTGCTTCAACACCCTACGCATGCTACAGAAGATCTTCTGGTGGATCCCCACCGAGACCAGGAAGACCGTCACCCAGGCCCTCGTCACTAGCCGACTGGACTACGGCAACGCCCTCTACGCCGGTACCACCGCCAAGCTCCAGAAGAGACTCCAGCGGATCCAGAATGCCTCAGCCAGACTCATCCTCGACATCCCACGAACCAGCCACATCTCCGGACATCTGAGAGACCTACACTGGCTCCCTGTCAACAAAAGAATTACCTTCCGCCTCCTCACCCACGCACACAAAGCCCTACACGACCAAGGCCCGAGCTACCTCAACAGCCGAATCAACTTCTACGCTCCCAAACGCCACCTCCGTTCAGCCAACCACGTCCTCGCCGCGGTCCCTAGCATCCGAAGAGCGACTACAGGAGGAAGGGCCTTCTCCTACCTGGCCACCAAGACCTGGAACTCCCTCCCGACCGACCTGCGCCTGACCCAAGACCACCTCTCCTTCAGGAAGAAGCTGAAGACCTGGCTGTGCGAGCAGTAGCGGCACCCCCCCCTACCCCCAGCGCCTTGAGACCCTACGGGTATGTAGTGTGCTCTAGAAATGTCTTTGATTGATTGATTGATTGATTGATGAGAATGCACACCTACTTCAACCTTCTGTTCTTAGCGTCTCCCTTTGCTCCCGCAGTGCGCTGTGCGCTCGGTGTAACAATGTTCTTAACGAACTGCAAACAAAAAGTAGCGACATAAACTATGCCACTTAGTTTTATCGCGACCTTGTAAACATATATTCCATCATGCCCTTACCTCTAAAGTGAATTCTCATAGGAACATAGTTCCTCTTTCCGCCATGAACGCTATGCCCTGAAGTGCGTTCCCTTCTAAAGTTGAACATCCGCGCATGCGTAACGGCTGACGCCGCTGATCATACACATCAGACTAACCACTGCAAACTATCATAAGCGGGGAAAAACAGACTTCGTCATCGCCGAGTAACAATAGGCAAAAAATCTTAAGTATGTTTCCACTACAATGCGAAACAACCAGTGTGTGTCAATCGCAAGTCTAAATTTCACTGCTTACAAACATACCAAGGAAAATGAGGGGAAGAGTACAAATCAGAAATGAAATTTAGATGGATATTCTGCTAATATATGAAAAATATGTAGGAATACAACATTAATAGGACGTGTGTGGCCAAACTCTCAACAACCGCAGCTAAGTAAATAAATAAAACCTAACATTTGGCAGTATACTAAAGGTGCCGACAATGTCCATATGCTCACTCTGGACTAAACTAACCTGTATATCTTAGTGGACTTTCTGCGTGTTTAAAAAAAATGTTTTTTAACAAGGCGGTAAACTCAGTCATATGCCTAACACATACTCCAATAGACAAAAATCAAGATAATGTTAAAATCATATTTTAAAGAAACAGTTAAATTCTCAAAACCAAAACCAATGAGGTTTTTTACAAAAAACAAGTAAACTCAATCTTATCTTTCAACCCACAAGGACTCATGGTTTTTAAAAAAAAGAATCCAGAATGTTTTTCTTTTTGCCAGATGCCTGGCCGGATCAACATGTGGTAAAACTGACACCTGCTCCAGTATGGTGAAATGCAACTGAGGTATGGTGTGTTTTTTTCCCCCCAGTGCACTGCTAAACATGACTTCACATTGGCCGTGCAAATCATGCTTTTGTGTTCTGTCAATCTAGTTTTAACTTTTTGAGTATTTCTTCCAACATATACTAGCCCGCAGGGACACTTGATAGCATATATAACCATGCTAGTATTGCAATCCGATGTGTGCTTCTATTTTATTTGTTTCCCTATGTGTGAGTGTGCGAATTTGTCACCTACGATCACATTGCCACAGTGACCACAGTGTTAACTTTCCACATACCCCGCTGTAAAGTGTCTGTGCATGATAAATCTTTCTTTCCCAGAACCTCCTTGATATTCTTAGTTCCTGCACTATGATTTCCCAGCGTTTTTAGACACAAAGCCTAATCGCTGTGGCAGCTGTGGAATATTTCGTAAAGAAAACTTCTCTGTGTGATGTAGGTTTAGCGGATTTTCTCAATAATTGTGATCTGTCTAGATGGGAAGATTTCTGTTTTGCCACTTCTAAAACTTTAGATACATAGCCCCTCATTGAGTATAGATGTGATAGTTCCTCAATGTCTGCTTTACCCTGGCTGGCATCTGAGCTGATACTTCTGACCCTGATGAATTGTGATATTGGCAGGTGATTTTTGCGAGTGGGTGAGTGGAAGCTACTGTAATGGAAAGGGGCGACCACTCAGTCCCATCGAACGTATGGTTGGGTGCCCCGATCCCCCCGGGAAACCATTTTGGGCGGGAGGCGTGGCTCGGCTGGTATGCCCGAAGTGGCGTAGCCGGGGCGCGCCCTTTCCCGCCCAGGAGGGGTTGTCCTAGACACCCGCATGGAAGACCACGCCCAGTAGGCGTACCGGAGGAGGGTCCCCGCCCTCCCGCAGATGAATAAATAGAGCGGGAATCCGAAGAAGCGTCCTCTTGTTCCTGTGCTCTGAAGGCTGCACCAACTCGTTGCTCGTGAGCCCTCGACGGAACAAGCGGCAATTTTGAGAACTTGTAATCTTGTTGTTTCTCTTTCAGTTCCTTGGAGTACGGAAGATCCAGTCCTCGTTGATCAACCAGCGCAGAATACACGAGCTATGGCCGGCAAGAAAGCAGGAAAGAGCTCCGAGTTGGAGAAGGTACTGCGCACCTTGTCGAATCGAATGGCGATTATGGACCGAAAACTCGGTAAAGTTGACTCGATCGGTCAAGGTTTGGCCGATGTTAAAAAACAGTTAGCGGCCCAGAACAGCGCAGGCCATCCTAAGAAGGTAATAGGCCCGGCCTTGCCGGGAGTCGTCCCTGAGGGTAGGGGGAAGCGTGTTAAGAGGAGGGCGGTTTCTGGGGAGGTTCCGGTTCCTGAGGTACCCCCAATCGCCCCCATCACACCGGCGGGTAGCCCGGTACCAAACCCAGATATAGGTTTACCGATTCCGGTTGTAATTACTCCTGTTAACGATGAGGAGATGCCCCCCGAATTGGCCATCCAGTTAGCGGCGGTGTTGCCATGGCTCAAGAAGAAAGCGGGGGGGCAGTGGCCGCGGGGGACCCGGCCGAGGAGGCTAGACTAATAATCGAGCAGTTGCGGCAGTCGAGAGAGGCCGCGACGGCGAATGTTCCTCTTGTTCCCCCACAGGTGGCGCCGGGAGGACCTGCGGTTAGCCGGGAAAAGGCGGCAGACACGACGGCCGAACCTGGTAAGCACACATTGCCAATGGCAGGAGAGGGTTCATTACCTTCAAGGCGTGAAAGGGTGGCACAGCAAATCCCTGCGGCCACAAAAGAACTGATATGGGGGGAGAAATATGTGAATATGTTTTCATTGTTGACTGACCATCGCGAGATGGAATATGCAAAATCCCAGAAAGATTTATGGCACCCCAGTGTATGGCGGGCCAAGATGGCGGAATTTAGGGTCGATGAGACGGTAGCAAATTGGGTAAAGGCCTTTTCCATATTTACGGCAGTCATGGGGGAACGAAAGCCTGAAATCATGACCGAGTTGACCTGTTATCAGAATAGGATTATAGATTTTTATACCATGTATGAGGGGGATGAATGGAAAGGTTATGATATGAAATTCCAAAAAGCGAAAGAGTTTGATGCTACTTTGACCTGGGATTGCCTCGACTCGGTGTCATGGCACAAGCAGCTCTTGCCTGGGGCGGCAGGTACGTCCTCGCCCGGCGGGAGCGGGTCGGGGTCAGCTCGCCAAAAGCCTGCGGTGCCCTTTCGAGCGGGCGCCGGTGGGGACTATCAGCCCAAGGCCGGCGGGAATGGCGGCAAGCGGGGGTTTTGTTGGGGCTTCAATAGAGGCAACTGTAACAGGCCCCAGGGAACATGTAGGTTCAGGCATGCGTCTGCGGGCTGTGGGAACTCCTCACACCCGGAGAGTAGCTGTAGATCTAAAAACAGCAGAACGGGAGGAAAAGGGGGGTCTAAGCAAGAGTGAGGTGATACTTTATAACCGATTGCCTACACCGGTTGATATCATGGCTCTGACTCCTTGGTTGAACAAATACCCTGATCATGTATCCGCCGGGGTGTTGAGGAATGGATTCCTATATGGCTTCAACATCCCGGCGGGGGATTTTCGGGGGGGACTCCTTTTGTAAAAATCAGTTATCTGTCTAACACAACCCAAGCGTAGCTGCAAAGAAGATTTCCAAAGAAGTCAGCTTAGGGCGGGTGGCGGGGCCTTTTCATCGCCCGCCGGTGGCGGATTTCGTGTGTGCCCCGTTAGGGGTGGTCCCGAAGAAAGACCCTGGGGAGTTTAGACTCATTCACAACTTGTCTGCCCCAAGGGGTTCTTCGGTGAATGAAGCCATTGACCCAGGCGTTTGTTCGGTGCGGTACGCATCGTTCGATGAGGCCGTGGCCATGTTCAATCACCTGGGCCCCGGAGCGCTGATGGTGAAATCGGACATCGAATCGGCATTCCGGTTGCTCCCGGTACACCTGCAAGATCAGCACTTGCTAGGTTTTGCATTTCAGGGGAGTTATTACATGGATAAATGCATGCCTATGGGTTGCTCCATTTCTTGTGCCTATTTTGAAATGTTCAGCTGTTTTTTAGAGTGGGCATTCACCGAGGCCACAGGGCATAGGCATGTTATGCACTATCTGGATGACTTCTTGTTTTTGGGTGCAGCCGGCGATACGAAATGTGCGCAGGCGCTACGGGACTTCTGCATCCTCATGCGGGAGTTCGGAGTCCCACTGGCACCAGGTAAGACGGTCGGACCATCTACTTCACTGGAGTTTCTGGGAATTGAGCTCGATTCTGTGGAAGGATGTTTCCGTTTACCGATGGAAAAGGTGGCCAAGTTTAGGGCTTCCTTGACACAATGCCTGGGCAAGGAGAAAGTGACCCTGCACCAGTTACAGCAAACAGTGGGTCAGCTTAACTTTGCCTTGAGGGTGATACCAATGGCCCGCCCCTTTTTACGCTCTATTGCACAAGCTATGGTTGGTCTCAAGGAAGGACACCACCGTACGAGACTGTCGGCAGAGGTTTGCCAGGATATGCGCATTTGGTTGGCATTTCTGCCGGACTTCAACGGTCGAGTTGTGTGGAACAATCCACCAGCATCTTCGGATGAACTAGGTTTGTGGACTGACTCAGCGGGGAGCGTGGGATTTGGCGCCATTTTTGGTAACCGATGGTCGGCGCAAGTATGGCCGACGTGGTGGCACTCCAGCGGTCTGACAGGTAACATTGGGTTCTTGGAGCTATTCCCCATTTGGGTTGCTCTGATGGCATGGCCAGACGACTTCAGGGACCGCTTGGTGGTGTTTTGGTCTGATAATATGACTGTGGTTGAGTGCATTAACCAGCAGGCAGCCCGCTGCAAGTGGATCTTGAGATTATTGAAAGAAATCGTATTACGTTGCATGAGATTGAATGTACAGTTCAGGGCAAAACATGTGCCAGGCGTACTGAATTATGCAGCTGATGCACTCTCTCGTTCACACATGCAGGCTTTCAGGGGCTATTTACCCACAGCGGACCTAGTGGCGGCACCGTTCCCCGAAGCACTATGGCTAATCGGTGCCCCGGATTACAAGACCTCGTGGCAGCCAGCTTAGCGCCCAAAACAAGGAAGGCATACGAAGGAGCGTTTCGTTCCTACTGCACATTTTTGGGTCCATCAGGGAAACAGAGCTGGGGTCAGGAGGACTCCTTCCTGGGGTTCCTGGTTGCGCTGCACAGAGGAGGCCGATCAGCGGCAACGGCCAATAGACATAGGGCGGCCATTTCGTTCATGGCACAGGTGCATGGCATAAGAGACCCGACGGATTCCTTTTTGGTTAGGAAGGCACTCCGCGGCTGGCAACGCCTCGAGGGTCGCAAGCAGGATACGAGGCGTCCGATTTGTTTAGATAGGTTGTCTCTACTTTTAGCAAAGCTAGATGAGACATGCTCCTCCCTTTACGAAGCAGTTCTGTTCTGGGCAGCTTTCGCCTTGGCATTCCATGGGGCTATGCGGGTGAGCGAACTGGCCGCAAGGAACAAGAAGGATATAGAGGGAGGCCTGGGCAGGGATCACGTCCAAATAAGGGGTGATTCGATGGTAATCTCGATAGCCAGGTCCAAGACTGACCAGGGAGCCATGGGTGATAGTGTTATCGTGCAGCGCGCACAAGGGTCCCCCACTTGTCCGATAAAATGCGTAAAGGAATACTTGGCATTGAGGACGGCTACATGGGGGGGGAGCTTGCTGAGGCACAAGGATGGCACCCCACTGACGAGATTTCAGTTTCAGAGGGTGTTAGCACTGTCAATCGCTGCCGCGGGCATGGACCCGTGGGATTTTGGGACCCACTCATTTAGGATAGGGGCTGCTACTGAGGCTACAGCCCGGGGTCAGAGTGTGGAGGAAGTAAAACAGCTGGGCCTTTGGTCCTCGAATTGCTTCAAAAGGTATGTGCGATTGCACATGTTGTAAAGATCAATTGACATGCACTCACGCTTCTTGTCTTTTGTTTGAATTACAGTTTTGCGAGCCTGTCACGCGGGGCGGAATTGGAAGTCGACCCAGCATCAGGAGACCAGCGGTCGAGGATCACCGACTGATGAGAGAGTGGTATGGGTCGTGGGCCACTCATATGTGAGGCGCGCCGGGGACGTATTCAAGGCAGGTGACGCGACTCACGCATCTGGGGAATACGGGTACAGAGTAACCTTCCATGGGAAGGGCGGGCTCTGTTTTGACCAATTTCAATCGTTCTTTGAGGGTCTTTTAGGGCGGCAAAGGTCACCGCCATCTGTAGTCATAGTACACCTGGGAGGCAATGACTTAGTGAAGCTGGGAAGACGAGTGTTATTAGAACACATCCTTTCGGCAGTTAGCTGGTTGGCTAAGTAACTCCCTGGGTGCACGATTGCCTGGTCCCACATGATCCCCAGGAAGAGTTGGCAGGGGGGCATTTCAGTGTCAGCGTTGAACCACTCTGTGAAAAGGGTTAACAATAAAATAGGGAAATTGTTTCGCTCAGCGCAGTTGCATAGCATTCCTCACGGGTGTATTCGGGGTGATCACATGTATCTGAATGATGGGGTTCACCTGTCCAGGGAGGGAAATTATTTACTCATAGGAGACTTCATAGCACGGCTAAGGGGTTTGAGGAAGCATGACCTTTAGGAGGAATGGGGGGGCCGGATAGTCGGTCAACTATCCGGCCTGTGGCGATAAGGTCATGATCGGTGAGCAGTAATTTCAAGGTCCCTAGAGGGGGGCGCCACCCAGAATGGATGGGAGCGCCCGGGGGGAGGCGGCCATTGGCCCCTTCCACGGGGAGGCGGCACCCACTAAGGATGGGTCACCTAGGGGGAGACGGCCATAGGCCCCTCCCAGGGGGGGAGGTGGCTCGATGCCCCTCCTACGAATTTCCCGGGGGCCGGATATCCGCGACGGCGGATAGAGAGTGTGGGATGGGGGGGAGTCCACGCTGTCCTTCCTACAGATACCTCACACGGGAACTCGGATGACCTTTAAGATGGCGACGAGTGAAAAGGGGGCCCCCACGACAAGGGAAGTTACAGGTGGCAATGAGGGTAAAGTCCTCTGCACATGCGCCACTCACACCGCGAGGGCGGGATTTTGGTAGTAGGGATCTGACACCGGTTAAGACCTTGCCGTTGGCCCTTAATGCTAGGATATACAATTTTAATTTAGAATGTATGCATTTTCAGGATGCTAGACTCGGCTAGGAAACCTTTGTATTAGAGATCTGTTAAGGTTAGCCAAAGAACATGTCTTCATCGAAATGTAATAAATGTAAAATTGTACATAATTCATGAAACTTTTATTTAATGTTTTAAATTTTGTTTCATATTTTAATAAATACGGCCGGGGGGGTAATTCCCCCCCGCCTTCCAAAAGTTCAAACCTGTGTCTGTCTACTCCCATTGGGAATTGGTGTTGGGAGGGGGTGGCGGGCATCCCGGCCATATGCAAAGCATTGTTTCTGTCTGTAGATTTTTTTGTATCCCCGGATAGCCAAATTGTTGTCTGCCACAGCGATTAAGCGTTGTGTCCAAAAACGCTGGGAAATCATAGTGCAGGAACTTGACTTCAAGGAAGTTTTTAAGAGTTGTCCCATTTTTGCTTTTTCTAGATCTAAGAATATCAAGGAGGTTCTTGGAAAGAAATGTATCATGCACAGACACTTTATAGCGGGGTATGCGGAAATGCCAGAACTGCGGTCACTGTGGCAATGTGATCGTGGTGGCAAATGTGCACACCCACAGACAGGTGTTCTCACTTCAGTTGGTCTATTCTGCGTGATTTTAAAAGATTGGGGGCTGTACACTTGAGACACATTGCTCAAAAATAGACTAATAACTTTTCTGTTTAGAGGCAAGGTGATTTGACCTGACACTTTTTGTATCTGATTCAAAACTTGATTGAACTGACAAATTGTACATTCAAAATAGATGTATAGTATATATATATATACTATACATCTATTTTGAATGTACAATTTGTCAGTTCAATCAAGTTTTGAATCAGATACAAAAAGTGTCAGGTCAAATCACCTTGCCTCTATATATATTTTATAAGTGTTGCCCTGATGAAGGTGTCCGCACCGAAATGCATTGGGAAATTGCTTTGATCATCACAGGTATGAAAATGTTAACACGAAAATAAAGAAGAAGACAGTGTTCTAAACTGTTACCATTTTGTTCCATTTTGCTTGGTTCTCTGATGATTTACTGTTTCTTGTACTTCATCCCAAGAGAATTTGGGTTATGAATTGTTGCTTGAGGAAACTGTTTCATCATAGAAAATATTGTAAAGCATTTTGACACCCAAAGACTGTATGTTATTTTACTATTTTTCTGTAGGAATCCTTTTAAAAAACCACTGAAAATAATACAGCACCATAATGGGCTCGTGGAAAGTGCGTCCTTGTGTTCAACCAGGATCTGTTTGATTTTGGGATATTACAATTTCCTGGCAGGGGTCCGTCAGGCTTTAACAAGGGCAGCACCATTCTAAAGATTTACTCAAGTCAAAAGTAGATTGCAGAAGTTGATAATGAGAATATGTAGGTGTGCAGGTTATCTACACTCATTTTGATTTTTCTGTATAGAGTGTCACTTTCCAATGTTCAGATAAGCAGCCATATTCTTAAGTCAATCAGTTCTGGCACTTGTGCTGATGTTACATTTGGTAAGGAGGATGTTTCTAGTGTTTCTGAGACAGCGCATACGGCATAGGCAGCTCGCTGTGTGTTCTCCACACTGGTCTCTCAGACAAGAGCCATCAGAAAATAATGTCGGATCAGCCATTTCTAATGGAACTTCTTTTGTATCTGGCCTTGGATTTATGCAGGATTCAACCTCTTTTATCCAACCATGTTCCAATTCATTGTTATACCATTCCTCCTTGTCTCAAAATTCCCATCTGAAGTTGGAAGCAGTGCTGCTGGGTTTAGCACATTACATCTTCAAATGGAAATATCCTTTGCTGCCAGTATCGTCTGCGGATGTATGACATTACCACGCATACTATTACCACGCATACCATTACAACGCGGTATTTACAACGCATACCGTTACAACGCATAGCGCTTTGAGGTGCTGGATAGTGGTAAGTATAATTTTATATTCCAACTCCAGTCCCCGTGGATACTAGGGAAGGTGTTGGATATAAAATTAAACGTATTCCCTATCCTAGAGCGCCCCCCACCGCAATGCGTTGTAATGGTATGCGTGGTAATGCCTGCGTCGTAAGTGTAGTGCGTGGTAAAAAATGTGTGGTAAACGTTGTGTACCATCGTCTGCTCATATCAAATTATCCTACTGTTGGTTACATACTGAGCCCTTGTCCTTGTTAAAAGAATCTCGACTGAATGAGGGACCTAAACAATGAAAGTATGGCCCATCACAATTCCTTCACTCTGTTGAAATGCCAAAGAAACAGCTGCAACCAATTTCATACAACCTGGAAAACTTACATGTACTAGATCTAATACACCTGGAAGATACCCCACCTAACACCTTAGTTCTCCATATTTCTGTGAGAAAAATAAAAGTGCAAAATCTATCTTCTTCATGACAAAATAGGAAAAACATTATATTGTAATCAGGCATCTTGAGTGTGGGTGCATGATACAAACTCTTGTTCAATTTACTTTAAATGCATCAAGACACTCTTCCTTTAGTGGTACCGGGTCTTTTACATCATTACACTTTGACCTTATTAAAGGTTTAGCAATCAAGGAAAGTGCGGGATCCACTGATGACAGTACCCAACAATTCCAAGATACATTGAAACGCCTATCTGAGTGATTGGTGGACTCAATTTCAGAACTTTCCTTCCACACTTTTTAATACGGTGTCCAAGATAAATGATTACTCTTTCGCAACACTACATTTTAGTTCAGGAGACTTTAATGCCCATTTTCAGCTAAATTGTTCATCAAGGCAATCATATTGAGTTTACAGTCCTCTTTCATTTTGGAAGAAATTTGTAAATCATCAATATATTGGGCTAGGACTGAATTGCATAGCAATTTTAAACTCTCTAAATCTTTCGATAGCATTTGCGAGGAATTGAAGAGTTTGCAGTATACTCTACACCACACAAGAAATGTATTTAAAAACTGAAATACAAACACGAACCGTAAGTCCTTATGCAGTGGAACTTAGAAGAGTTCTGAATCACTGGCTTCATTCCTTTCTCTGCCTCCTTTGTAAGCCTGTATTGTCTTCTTCTAGGAAATATTTGGTTTACATAAAAGGGGTGACCCTGTGTCCCTCAGAACCTGGGTAAGCGCGGTTAAATACAAAGGTGGTTCTGTTGGGTAGTGAGAAATTACTTTAAAGGAAGGCTAGATCAGCTCAATACATATTGAAAAAACCTCTCTGAAAACAAGCAACTAGGAATAAAGTCTTTATATTTAGTAAAAAACAATCACGATACATAAGAATTACTTCATTCTGTGATGCCACAGGTTTCAATAAATGGTAAAAACGTTAAGGAAACATGTGATGAACGTGACTGTTGGTGAACAAAGTGATCAGTGCATTAAATCCAGTGACACATATATACAAATTATACATAGGGAAGTAAGATGGCCAGAGTGTTGAATTAGTACTCCAAGGAGACAAGGGGTAACTATACAAGCTCCTGGAGTTTCTGAACCAGTGGTAAGTGTCGACGTGAAAGCCATACTGTGTTTGGTCCAGAGCTTGTGTTAGTTCCAGAAATTGGCTAAGCTGCGTATTTATATGTCTCTCGACAATTTTAGCCGGTATCGGAAGTCTGGTTATTGGCCTGAAATGGATGTTTAGTGTCAAGGTTCGGTTTCTTTATTAAGGGCAGAATTGAGTTTTTTTTTCCAGTCCTACGGGTAATAGCCTTCTTTATACATCACATTTAAGGAGGGGTGTCAAGACACGAGCGAAAGGCTCTGCTGTTAACTTTAGAATCACTATCGGACAGGGATCCGAAGGTGAGCCAGATTTCATCTGCATCAGGGGCCTTATTTATGAAAAGTGACGCATCGCTGCGTGAAAACAGCGATGCGTCACTTTTCACTGCGCACTCCTTGCGACACCAATGATGCGTCATATTTAGTGTATGACGCATCATGTCGCAAGGAGTTACAGATACGTCAGTTTTTCTGACGTATCTGTAAGCGCAAAAGTGACGCATTGCTGGTGTAGTGTAGTTCCTAGTTTCCCACTAGGCCCTGCGCATTGGAATAACATAAACAGTAGTATCGACGTGGAACTGCGGATATTCCAGGCCTCCACTGACTATGCTAAACTTAATTGGGTTGTGTTACCAACTAGCTCAGAGGTCACTGGAAACTTTCTTCTCTGCATAGGAAGTGATCAGCTTCCTTGGCACAGACAAGAAGGGATTCAGTTTTCCAACAACCGTGCAACATGACAACTTTGCTCCTCAGATCAAGAGTCGATCTCTAGGGTCGTGTGAAACAATAGACACAGATTTCACTCAGTCAGTCTAGTGCAGTTTACTTTCACAGTATGTAGAGAATAGAGAGACGGGCGTGTATCAATAAAGGGTTAACATTTATTGAACAGTCTTTCTTCTCGTACAAGAGAAATGTATTGCCACAATTGCAATAACTGTTATTATAAAAAGTACGTACAGTAAGATAAGTATTGCGAAATAGAACTGTAAAAGCATTGATATGGTTTCTTAGCCATACAATGGTTTAAAAGTAATAAAACATATATACAGTCATATATACATTAGGCTAACATACTCAACTGGTGCTTCTAACTAAGCCTACCCCAGTGTGCCTTGACCTAAGCCTAACACGTGAGAAGGGGAGCAAGTAAGTAGCTTAAGTTAAGTTGGTTTTGCCAAGGTTTGTTTCAAGAATTCTCGTCTAAGGGTTTAGTCAACACCATACCTCTGAATAGAATGATGGAGGATTGGTATCTCCTTCAGGGGTCTCTCTCGATATCCCAGTCACCCGCGAGGGTAAACCGGAAGCGCCGGGACTGGATTTCTCTGCACGAGAAATGCAGCGGCTTCTCTCAGCGCGTCGAGGAAGGAGGGGTGACAGCGTCCGCGGGCAGCTGGAATCGGCTGGATGTCTTCGCAGAGGACGGCTGCACGGCTCCTCAAGCGTACTGCACCATAGGTCGCGCTGTAGCGGCGATAATGGTAATCAGCAGCTTCACCACCACAGGATAGCAGGCTGCAGCGACAGAGTGCTAGTTTTTACCAACACAGGGTCATGCAGGCAGCTGGCATCAGCAACAGGGAACGAACTCGCAGCTCGTATCTCTCTCAGCTCACATTGCTTAAGGCAACGTTGGTAATATTTATACCTGACAGGTGCCGGGTTTGACGCAAGTTTGCTGGACATAAGACGTCAATTAAAGATGTCACTAGGAAGTGACAGTTATCAGTTGCTCATTAGAGTTCCATTACTAATCAAAACATAGCAAGCGGGGATTTCCAGGTTTGCTAAGTTTTTATCTTGTTGAAGAACTCGGAGTGTTATCTAGGAATATCAGATAGTGACTGCTGCTCTGTCATTGCACTAATTGGTCGCAAAGGAAGTAGCAGAGAGTCATGCTGGAATGTGGCTCTGTTCGTGTGAGGCCAGAGATGACTTTTCAGAAAATCGCACTTGAACGGTTATGCCAATATAGGGAATAAATGGATTTATAGCCGAATAGGGGCATAAGGTCACAGTATCGATCAGGAACCTAGATAAGCACGCAACACCCACTCCACGTTTTCATGTCCATCAAAATCACTAAAACTAAGCAATTAGATGTATGTGTAACATTGCCCACCCCAAAATACATAAATGCATTCGAAATAGGCGTACTTGTAATACATGGAATTTAGGTACTGTACGTTTTTTTTAAAGCATAGTAATCATTCAAAAAATTATTGCATATGAAGTCAATGAACGATTATGCAAAAGGAATTACACATGAAGTATCTCTGACAGAAGAAATGCGAGATAAATCATCACATAAAAATGCATTGTAATAACATGTGTGCTAGAGGCTGGTGTTATGTTGTTATGTCTCTAGATGTGTTTAGAAATAGAAGTGTGAAGCTTCTGTTCTCTAAGAATAGTTTTTACGTTAAGCAAAGAATTGTTCGTGCCAAAAAAGAGAGGGTCAATATTTTTAAAAAAATTGTCCAATTCAAAGAAAATAGATTTTCCAAAGCACTTGGCAGTTTTTGTTGATCAAAACTGAAGGCCGAATTCAGAGTTCATGGGAACGCTGTGTGTCGGAAAGCTTCTCAAAAGTTATTGTTTCTCTGTGGGTGAGAACATCGTATCAGACAGGCTCGCAAAGAATTGGTCTACAAAATCAGGTGATAGTTCAACCAAATTAGATAGCGCTGTAACTTGGCAGGTGTGAGAATGATTGCTGTCATCGAAGGCAGGACCAGCAATGCTCACAGAACGTTGTACCTGGATGATGTTGCTTTTGTCACTCGCTCCACTGTTACCACTTGGCTGTAGTACAGGAGTCTCCACGAATGCCGTCATCAGGATTGGTAGCCGCTGGGGACAACACAATGCGTGAGCCGTTATTGGACTGAGCAAAGTATCGACGTCCATTGGTACTGCTGATGGAAGTGAAAGACAGATGTCCAACACGCATTCCTCGCCGCAAAGCATACACCGTAGCACAGGTAAAATGCAATTTTGCCATATCGGTCTGAATGAAAGGAACCAGGTCATGTTTAGATCTCTCAGCCTGGCCAATCCGAGGACGTTAGTTATCCTGTCCCTGTAGCGCATTGCTAGGATTGTCTCTTCCATTCCCCTAGGAGCTATGTCTGAGCCGAGGCTTGCCATAACGTAGCAGGATGGTCAAAAATAGAATCCCTGCGATGAGTCCCAAAAATAGTGGTATACCACCAAAGATGGAGTGCACAAAAATTAGGAAAGATTCCCAAAATTGCCTGGAAGGGTGTTAGCAGTCCCGTAAAGACTGTCTTAAATATGCCTGGGATGCTTGTTGCACTAGACATGTTAAGGAGTTGGCTGAACATTTCTACGAAATGCACGGGGCAATTTGTTGATAAAAGGTCATGGACTTCAGTAGCCGTCCTTGCGACTAGAAGATCATACGTCTCTTTAGATGACGTTATAGGCACTGTTGTCTGTAAAAGCACAGATTTCATTTTGCTTAATGTATCAATTCGTATAGAATAGAGATTCAGACGAGGCCAGATGGGAGTCACTATGTCTGGAGGCCCACTCGGAAACAATGCTTGCATACAGCATTTGACCATGGATGTTACTTGTACTAGATAACTTTTCCCTGGCACGAGGCCACAACATCTGTGATCCGTTCTAAGAATGTAACTCCCGTTCGCGAGTTGCATAAAGAAGGGCTCTATCTGAGTTGCAGGTGTGACTAGCTGGTGGCATGAGAGGTTGTTTGAATTTCCATCACATGCTCCGTGTAAATTAATACCCTGACACAAAAGTATACCGCTTAGTGAGTGTTTACAGTTGTCACCACTAAGAAATACATTTTTGTCGCTGTCACTATAGCAAGAATGAGTGTATGGTAATTTCCATTCGGATTTTACATATCCCTTACCCAATTGTTCATATTGGCCAGCAGGTATGTACTCAAGGCATTTATGAAATCGGAAAGTTGTTATCGGAATTGTGATAATTCCGTGTATTATCCATTCAATGACAGGGCTTTCTGACATTGTCAATGGTAATCTCTCGAGTTTCTCGATGCTCAAGATTGTATAGTCTGCTCCTTTCTGTGCCAAACTGATCTGTTTATCAGTAAGGTTAAAACTGGAAAATAATGACGTCGTGTTGATTAAACGCCAAGGCACATAGCCTGAACGAAGATTTTGCAGCGTCCAGCCTAATTCTATAATAGAGCGTAATTGAGACTGGCCATGTTGTAACATTAGCAAATCTCTGTCTATCACATCAAAGGCAGAGGATACAATATTGTCCAAAGAATATATTCTGGAAGACAGAGTCATTAACCCATTGTCTACTACAGAAAGTGATTTCTCCAAATTAATACGATCAATTTCTCGTATTTTTTCAGCAGTTTCAATTTGCTTTACTTTCCAAGCCTCGTTGTAAGCAGCATAGATACTGGTCGCTATGAAACGCTTTTGACGCTGTTTGCGTGGTCCAAGAATGAAATCGCGCAAATCAGCACCATCTTTTAATAAAGACAAGTGTTGCTTAATTTCAGCCAGTGTGGATGTAGTTAGCCATTCTAGGCAGAGTTTCCCTACACTGTATGTTGTTATAATCCCTGGATGTTGTCTCTGGGAGTATCTAGGGTCTAATCTGGTCATTTTTAACCCCTGTGTTTTATTCAGGAACCTATCTTGACAGCTATTTGTGTCTGTAGGCCAGATTAACCACTTTTTCCAATCAGGATGTGTTCTGTTGAAATGTAAAATTTGTGACACGTCTAACTCAATATCAGCTGTTGCATTTTCAGGTATTGGCTTCGGTATAGACGGTGTTTTAAGGTCTTTGTTCTTAGCTAGGCCAAGACAAGATGTTTGGTGTACAGTGTCATTTAAAAATAACATTTGTTCTGGTATCATGCAGGTTCTAAATAGTGCTTCTATGCCTCGCACCTGACAATCTTTTGTACCCCAAATTGTTTTCGTTTCAATATTATTTTTCCAATAATCAAAACCAAATGTCATCATTTTGTCATAAAATGCTTCTGAATATATCAATTTAGAATTTGTCAGCATTGTTTTCATCCCTGTTTTATCTAACAGTTTATAATAAAACGTTTCTGCATCACTGGTGTTAAAACCTGAAAAGTATTTGAATTTCTCAAAAAATGCTTTCGAACTGCTTTTAGGTGGTGTAGAACAACGTTCCCATTGATTATACATAAAAACATTTCTAGGCTGTGCAGATTTATGCAAGTAATGATCCCCATAATGGGTGTAACAGAATAACTGCTCATAACTAGATGAACCTTGTAAATAATCATGATCTGTGAATCTAGCTGACATTACTAAATCAGACATCATGTCATTAATACTGTTAAAGTCCCAATCATCAGTGAATGTACTAGGTGTCACAAAGTCACTTAAGGAAACCTTTAGTTGATGAGGATACTTCAGGATTTCGACCGGACCATAGATCTCATAGTCTGTTTTCTCCCATACTACCCCACCAGGTATTGGAATTGCTGTGACATTTACTGTTGACAGTTCTCTTTTCTTCACGTGGGATGATCTGTGTGGTTTCAGGACTAGGTTGATGTTCTGACTTGCTGTGTCCATTCAATTGTAATGAACTTTCCTAATATTAAAACTAAAATTAGGCATAGTAGGAGTATGAATACCCCTGAGATGATCCAATGCTCAATCAACGGTGAATCCAGATATAGTTCTTTGATTTGTTGAAGGAGTCCTGTTGTATTTTCTTTAGAATACTTTTTTGTTTCTGGCATCACTTCGGGGTCACTTAAATCTTCAGAGAAGTTGTCGAAGTTGATGAAATAACCAGAGGCAGTTCTGTCAATTGATGGGATTGTTCTTTCAATCTGTCTCTCGGTAGCACTTTCTGATGCCACATCATTGTAGACTGGTGTTGTTTCTTGACGAACTGTTTCAATCTGTGTTTCAAGAGGCACGAGTTCCATGGCTGTATTGCATAGTCCTTCATTGTGCACTGCAGGCTGATCGAATGTGATGAGTCTTTCAGTTTGAACCTCTTGGATTGTTGCAAGTTTGGGTATTCTGTTATTTCTTGGGAGTCCACTAGGCCTACTGTTGATTATAGGCCACATGCTTGTGGTTTTACCAGGTCGATGGACACAACTCTGTTCTCCTTTTTACCAGCAAGGGGCGGTAGCACAACTGATCTTGTTCCGGTGACTGCCAAGACAGGTACTGCTTTTCTGTAAGAAGGCCCAAATTCCTTCTTCACCGCGATCTTTTCTCTGACTAGATCCCCAATCTTTGGAATCCAGACAGGCCTTGCTGGGGCTGTTGCGGGTGGTGCCTCGTCAGTGGTACTTGGCTGTTGCTTTAACTTTATGTTGCTTAATGATTTTCTTGTTTCATTCAGTTCCTGTAAAACAGCCAAACGGTCTTTTACATCAAACTGCGTTTTTTCTTCTTGTACCACTGACATCTGACTATCGAGGTCCTGAACGTTCATTCTAATTCCGAACAATAGTTCGTATGGGCTGAAACCTTTTAGAGAATTTCTTGGCATGTTGTTAAGACTAGTCTGGACACTTATTAAATGTTTGACCCACCCAGCGCCTGAACCTAATACCTTCGCTGTTATAGATTGCTTTATGTCCCGGTTTTTTCTTTCTACCACACTTGTGCGACGGACAAGAATACCGCAACCCAATTCCCATGCCAGCCATGGCCTCCCTATAGGCTCGAGAGCTGAAAGCAGGACCCTGGTCAGAATGGAACGTGGTAATTGCGTATATGCCGATATGGACTCGCAAATCTTTTATAACCGTTCTAGCGTCAGCCGAGCGCTGGAGACCTCATTTTTTAAGTGCTTTTCGTCTTAACTGTTAATAGGACGCAGGATGGGGTGTAGGCAGCGTTACGCTCTTTCTGACTGGTAGCCGGTAGCAAGGTTCGCTACTGCGATCCCTATTGCAGTTCTCACAATTGTTTGCATATATTTGGTGTTCTACACTCATTCCCGGCCACCAGAATACTGATTGTAATTCAGTCAGTGATTCCTTGATCTCTCTGTGCCTTAGACCCAAACCCATGTGTGCGTCTGCTATTAAAAATATTCTCCTGTTCATGTTTGGAATTACTCTATCCCACACTCCAGGGATTCGAGCAAAAGGAACGGAGTTTGCATCGATTATGTATGCATAATTGAGTGGATAGTTTACGGGTAGTGCTGCACAGTCGCCTTTTACGGTCGTTTTTACTGCCAGCATGGTTTCCCCGTCTATGTACTTATCTGTACGTTTTTTTGTGGCTACGGAAGCCGGGTTAGTTGCTTCCGCTTTGGCTGTATTAGCCAATGAATTCCCTGCAACGTGAACGCCATCACGTTGAAGACTCTGTGCGTGAATCACGTGAGTCTTTTGTAGTTCTTTGTGTAAAAGAGCTACCTCGTTCCAGAGCTTTTTATGCTTTATTGTGGCACCTGTGTCATCTTTGTAGTCGTTTTCGATCCAACTCTGCAGTTTGTTATTGTAAGAGTTGACGCAAAAATGAGAATCGCACACTATAAGTGTGGGGAATTTGCGTTCTGCATTTTCGAGCGCCATCTTTAAAGATCTGATTTCAGTTCTTTGAACCGAACAGTACTTTACAGATTCAGTTTTTGTTACTTTCGGTCTGAATTTACCGCACAGCCAACGACCTTTAATGATCGCACATGCTGCATCATAGGATTTTCTCTCTACGTTGAAATGCTGTACAAAGCTATCTGTATAGATTATACAGGCGTATTGTGGGAGAGGCAAAATTTCGATTGGCAGAGGATATTCTTCTTCATATTCTAAATCATTCAGTTCTTTGTATTGCGGGGCAAAATAGTATTTCACGTCTTCCGCTCCTAGAGAATCTATGCACTGTATCCATTTCGGATCCAGTGCCACTGTAGGCAGGTTTACTGGGCTGAATAGCGCCTCAAAGGCGGATTCTGCTGTAAGGATATTAATCCGTTTGCCGTGTGCTAGTTCTCTTTCATTAGCTAATGCGATTTGCACTGCGTTCACAGTTCTTTCTGTGCGACTGAATGTTTTTTCTGCTTGTGTGTACAAGTGAGATTTAATTGAAATTGGTACCTTTTCTCCCTCATTAGAGGTTAGGTACGTGAATCCGCATCTTCCTGGGATGACTCGGATTACAAGATCGATCGTGTTGTCACGTGTATCTAATTTTGTTTTTGGTAACATGTCTGTTTGCAGTGATCTCAAAATTTCTGTGTGTTTTTGAGTCCAATTGATTTGTTTTAAATCAGGTTTAATTAGTTCGTAGAGAGGTTTAACCCTCTCTGAGTAATTTAGAATGTAAGTTCTTCCGAAATTCAGAAAACCTAGTATTGATTGTAAATTCTTCAGCGTTTTTGGAGCTTGGAGTACAGCGCACTTCTCTAAGAAGTTGTCCGCTAGGCTTTTCCCTTCACTTGATAATTCATACCCTAAGAACAGTACTGTCAGATGGGCAATTCGGGACTTTTTAAAGTTGAATTTGTAACCCTCTGCTGCGAACCCAAGTATAATGGTGTTCACTCTTTTCAAGTGAGTATCCAAGTCGTCGTCTGTGAGGTAAATATCATCTACGTAAGACAATGCTTCATCATCATAGATTTGTAGTAACTCTGTTACCCTAGCTGAGAATAGTCCTGGGCTGTTCTTGAACCCCTGTGGGAGTCGACAGAATTTTTTCTGTGACCCAAATGCGGAGAAAGTGGTCAAATATCTGCTTTCTGGTGCAATGTTTTGACAAAAGAAACCATTAGAAATGTCTAATGTCGTTTTGTATTTTTTCCTAACTATGTTATTCATTAGGGCTGCACTATGCGAGTTTTGTACTGCAAAAGTTTTGCAACATGTATTAAGGTGTCTGTAGTCCAAAACTAGACGATATGAATTGTCTGGCTTGGAGACAGGAAACAAAGGATTGTTCATTTGAGAGGTGCAAGTTTCAATCACCCCCTGGTACTCAAGTTGATCTAAGATCTCCCTGACCTGTTTTTTAGCTTCTTGCTTTATGGGATACTGCCGTTGGGCAGTTGGTTCACTTTTTAATTGGATTTTGTGAGGTGGTGAATCCTCATCCCATCCTACATGATTTTTATACAATGCAGGTGCCTGGGCCACTGCCCATTTCCTTGCATATGTGTATTTTTTATGAATCGGAATGTGATTCGAGAAGGCAGGCATAATCACTTCTTCGCCACGAGGGCACTCCATGACAAACTCCGGGGGCCAATCTTTTTCAGCTAACAGAATATCATAGCCTTTTGAGAGCTTATCCCAAAACAGACCCTTAATTTTCCTAGTCTTATCACCCTCTATACGCAATGTTATTTCGTATATTTTATGGGGCTCGCTAAGTCTGGCGTCGGCAGTTTCAACCTGAATGTATTCATTCGTGTCCACTGTCTCCAGATGACTCATCAAGATCTTGCGCGCTATACTGATTTCTGCTGCACTGTCCAACATTGTCAATGCCCACTCCCCGTTTTTCAACTGTGTTCTCAGTATTCTCGGCATGGTTGATTACTCTAATACTGGCTACCTTCTTTTTCTGAAATTGAGATTTCTTATTTTGAGCAGGTTCCTTGTCTTTGGACTTGGTGTGCTCTCCTGGGTCTGACCGTCCTCTTCTTTCCGAATTCTGTGGAAAAGATCGAGAGGGACGTGTATCAATACTTTGATATCTATCAGGTTTTTTCAGATTATCCCTATTTCTAAGGTTATATCTTTTCTCAGAGGGCTCCCGCTGGGGAGACTGGCGTTCTCGAGTTGGAGTTCTTTCCCTCCGTCGAGGAGACCTTCCTCTGGACTGGAAAACTTTTTCCTTGGGAGTGGATTGTTTATTTCCATCCCAGCTCTTTTTAGGAGTGTTTGAATTATTTTTAATAAATAATTTTTCAGGATTTTCGAGCAGTTGGGGCTTAACTGGTTTCCCACCCAAGCTGTCTCTACCTAATTCTTCATAGCACTTTTCTATGATTTTTGCAAGCTCAACAGGATCTTTTATATCTGTTTCCCTCAACTTCTGGCGAATCGCCACAGATGCTGCTTCTCCCTTTATGTTGGCTAATAATATAGCCGTGACCTGCTTGAAGTCTTTCAGTAATTTCATACCTAGATTTAAAGCGGGCTCTGGACCGAATTCATTTTGAATCTGTTTTAGCACTTCTGGTATTACCGCCATAGACGGAACACCGTGTGTTTTTGTGTAAATGGAAGCAAGAACTGTACCCCAAGTGTCGCAGTCCTCCACGTGTGGTGCGATTCCCATAGGAAGGCAGATGGTCAAGATTCTGTGTTTCTCAATGGGGGTAGTATCAGGAAATACTGCCTCTATTTGAGTGATTTTCTGGGCTAACCAGAAAGGAATTTGTTCCCGTTTTACGGGTGTTTTACCAAGACATGACTGTATGTTCTGTGGTGTAATTTTATTTGTGTTCCCCTGATGAGGGGTCAGCTGTGGTGTATTAACAGCTGGCTGGACTGTTGCAGTCCGTATTACATATTGGACTAATTGCCTATGTATTTTTATTAATGTGTTTAGCTGTTCTAACAGCTCTTCTCTAGACATTCTTGCAATGTCAGGATGTGGTGTGTAGCTGGCTAGAACCGGCCACGTGGCTCCTGGTCTACCTAGTGGACCGAGCCTAGTTATGTGATCATTGTGTTTTAGGGCGCCATTAAACCAGAGCAGGTGCTCTTGAAATTTAAGTGGGATTTCAATCTCCTCGAAAGGAGCGTACTCTCCCGGAGGTTCCTCTATTTTGTAATAGTGAAACTCTTGTGTTATAGCGTTTACCGCTGGAAAGTTTATCCATGAATAGAATACCTCTGTCTGCCGATACTCGTGAGCCTCTATCACGAAAATTACTGTACCACCTTGAGGTGGCAGTCCGTTTTCTATAAGTTTTAAAGTTATAGATCTTCTTAACTGGACCGGGATGATTATAGCATCCGGGTCTGTGTATTCGGGACCTTGCTGAGTCGCATCTGCTGCGGCCCCAGTGGTGCCGTTGTTTTCTACTGACATTGTATAAATGCAGTTTTTGCAGAGTAGGTCTCCAAGGAGACAAAGATTAGATGCACAATATTTTGGAACACTGTATCCTTCAACGTTGAATAAACCAGAGCTTTACATAGGAATCTCTTCCTACTAAGGTCGGGCGGATTTTAACCTTTCACCCACTCTAGACGTCTATTGGAGTATTTACGGGAGAAAGGGGTGTGAAATATGCACGACTGAGTTACTCTACAAGTCTTGCGTTAGTTTATCGCCTTACCAAACGGTTGGGCGCCATGTAGTGTAGTTCCTAGTTTCCCACTAGGCCCTGCGCATTGGAATAACATAAACAGTAGTATCGACGTGGAACTGCGGATATTCCAGGCCTCCACTGACTATGCTAAACTTAATTGGGTTGTGTTACCAACTAGCTCAGAGGTCACTGGAAACTTTCTTCTCTGCATAGGAAGTGATCAGCTTCCTTGGCACAGACAAGAAGGGATTCAGTTTTCCAACAACCGTGCAACATGACAACTTTGCTCCTCAGATCAAGAGTCGATCTCTAGGGTCGTGTGAAACAATAGACACAGATTTCACTCAGTCAGTCTAGTGCAGTTTACTTTCACAGTATGTAGAGAATAGAGAGACGGGCGTGTATCAATAAAGGGTTAACATTTATTGAACAGTCTTTCTTCTCGTACAAGAGAAATGTATTGCCACAATTGCAATACCTGTTATTATAAAAAGTACGTACAGTAAGATAAGTATTGCGAAATAGAACTGTAAAAGCATTGATATGGTTTCTTAGCCATACAATGGTTTAAAAGTAATAAAACATATATACAGTCATATATACATTAGGCTAACATACTCAACTGGTGCTTCTAACTAAGCCTACCCCAGTGTGCCTTGACCTAAGCCTAACACGTGAGAAGGGGAGCAAGTAAGTAGCTTAAGTTAAGTTGGTTTTGCCAAGGTTTGTTTCAAGAATTCTCGTCTAAGGGTTTAGTCAACACCATACCTCTGAATAGAATGATGGAGGATTGGTATCTCCTTCAGGGGTCTCTCTCGATATCCCAGTCACCCGCGAGGGTAAACCGGAAGCGCCGGGACTGGATTTCTCTGCACGAGAAATGCAGCGGCTTCTCTCAGCGCGTCGAGGAAGGAGGGGTGACAGCGTCCGCGGGCAGCTGGAATCGGCTGGATGTCTTCGCAGAGGACGGCTGCACGGCTCCTCAAGCGTACTGCACCATAGGTCGCGCTGTAGCGGCGATAATGGTAATCAGCAGCTTCACCACCACAGGATAGCAGGCTGCAGCGACAGAGTGCTAGTTTTTACCAACACAGGGTCATGCAGGCAGCTGGCATCAGCAACAGGGAACGAACTCGCAGCTCGTATCTCTCTCAGCTCACATTGCTTAAGGCAACGTTGGTAATATTTATACCTGACAGGTGCCGGGTTTGACGCAAGTTTGCTGGACATAAGACGTCAATTAAAGATGTCACTAGGAAGTGACAGTTATCAGTTGCTCATTAGAGTTCCATTACTAATCAAAACATAGCAAGCGGGGATTTCCAGGTTTGCTAAGTTTTTATCTTGTTGAAGAACTCGGAGTGTTATCTAGGAATATCAGATAGTGACTGCTGCTCTGTCATTGCACTAATTGGTCGCAAAGGAAGTAGCAGAGAGTCATGCTGGAATGTGGCTCTGTTCGTGTGAGGCCAGAGATGACTTTTCAGAAAATCGCACTTGAACGGTTATGCCAATATAGGGAATAAATGGATTTATAGCCGAATAGGGGCATAAGGTCACAGTATCGATCAGGAACCTAGATAAGCACGCAACACTGGAGTGTGTCACAAAAGTGACGCAACTCCAGCAAAGCGTCCTTTCACATGGGGCAAGCCCCATGTGAAAGGGCTTGCGTCAGTCTTATGCCTGCTGTGAGGCAGGCGCAAGATTTTGACGTAACAGCGTCCTAAAAGTGACGCAGTGAAATCTCATAGATTTCACTGCGTCACTCTTACGAGGCTTTTTGCGGGGGAACGCCCCCGCTGCATACATTATACCTGACGCAGGTATAATGTGGCGCAGGGGTTTAAAAAGTGATGCATCTACCTAGATGCATCACTTTTTAAATATGGCGCAACAAGGCGCATGTTTTACGCCGCCGATGCGTCACAAAAAGTGACGCATCAGCAGCGCAAAACTGACGCAAGGCCTCATAAATGAGGCCCCTGGAGTTTAGTAGTTTCTGTGGTAGTAAGCTTGAGCAAAATTGTCCAGTGACCCTTTCTTATCTAGACGCAGGTTATCTGCTTGGCCCGCCATGATTTTCAGAATTACAATGACACCATCCCTCTCCTTGGAAGCTAGTGAAGAGATTTAGGGTCATGGGTATTATGGTGGAGTTTTAGTCTGAACAGCATAGCATTGTATTTATTGTAGCATGGCACAGGATTTTATGGGGAGGCCTGTATAGACACCATTGCAGTAATCCAGGCAGGATATGATCATAGTAATGATTAAGGCGAGGTGTTTTTTCTGAAGATTGCATACAAGGAGCCGCCTTGCCCTCTTTTCCCCCGCATTTGTTAAGAACATGAATGCTCACTCCCTCCTACCCAGTTCCTTCCCCAAGCATTCTGAGACAGGATATTCTTGTCTCAAGCATCATGCAAACTATCCAGAACTTAACTGGGAAACCGGTCCTAGGATGCTTGACTCCGGTCTAGCGAACACATGGCTTGGCAGTTCGGGCTGGACTGTTCCCATGAGGCACAGGGTCAAGGCTGATTTGCATATGGCCATGTCTGAACTGGGGTGGTGTGGTGAGCAAAAAAACGATGGATTTAGGCCCAGATCTCTGTACGGGGGTGTATGTATGACATTGTTCTGCATTCTGTCCATCAGCTGTTGTTTTTGCATTGTAACCCCGAGTGGGACGGGTATGCTCAGATGTGAGTCCCATGCTCTCTGCGCCACTGGAGTCAAGCTATCCTGGCTGAAGACGACTGATGGCCAGAGACCGGTCCTAGGATGCTAGACTCCGGTCCAGGGAAAACATGGCTTGACAGTTTGGGCTGGACAGTTCCCATGAGGCACAGGGTTAAGGCTGATTTGCATATGGCCATGTCTAAACTGGGGTGGTGTGGTGAGCAAAAAAACGATGGATTGAGGCCCAGATCTCTGTACTGGGGTGAATGTATGACATTGTTCTGCATTCTGTCCATCAGCTGTTGTTTTTGCATTTGTCACCCCGAGAACGACGGGTATGCTCAGACGTGAATCGCGTGCTCTCCACACCACTGGAGTCAAGCTATCCTGGTTGAAGACGGCTGATAGCCAGAAACCGGTCCTAGGATGCTTGACTCCGTTCAAGGGAAGACATGACTTGGCAGTTCAGTTTGTACTAATCCCATGAGGCACGGGGTCAAGTCAGATTTGCATATGACCATGTCTGAACTGGGGTGGTGTGGTGAGCAAAAAAACCGATGGATTTTGGCCCAGATCTCTGTACTGGGGTGGATGTATGACATTGTTCTGCATTCTGTTCATCAACTGTTGTTTTGGAATGTGCTAATGTTGAGTCTCTCCATTTCAAGTCAAGTCACATTTACTTCATACGATTAATGCAAATTAATAATAAAAGTTCCAAAATTAACTCATTATGAAAATAAAATTAAATGTATTTATGCCCGACTGCAGACATCACTGCCTCCATTAGTAAATCTGGTGTAAGTCTCCAAGCTCAATGTTAGTAGGCTGGTACCACAAATCAGGTTTTTAGTGACAGGTAATTGATCCAAATGTGTCAACTGTCCATTTAAATCCTCTTAGACCCCACCCCATACAGAGACACCTATAAGAAAGTGATCCAGGTAGAGGTAAAACCAGCATGCTGCTGAATGAACCTTAACATGTCTCATCACCATATGTGTCTCTCCAGGCATTAACGGGCCTTAATGAACTAACAAGTCCCTCCCAGCCTGTGACACCTCCCAAGAACAAGGTTGGCAAAATTCCTAGTTTTCACATGGTGCATAATTCGTCAAATTTCACCTTACAAATTGTTGGGTCATTTTTGCCTACAGGAGGCTCATTCAATAGCAAATATCTTGCTGAGAATATTTTATAATTTCATCAACCTCTATCAGTATTGCACAATTTTTTAATGCAAATCACATTTCACTTCAAAAATATTTTTTTAATGGAATTTCAGCCAATATCTCGGAATTGTTATTTATTTTGCACACATCCGTCCAGAACTAGCTGCTTTTGCATATCTATAATAAGGTCTCTCTCTCTCTCTCATAAACACGTCCAGTCAAACTGGTGTAAGGTGTGGGCAAAATTGCAACAGAAGCTTTGCAAGTGGCTTTCTACTCAGGATAGGTACTGTAAGACTTATCCAAAATAAGGTTATGGGAAAGCCTTGAAAATCACATCTCCAAATGGTGGCATGCATATAATAAGGCATATTAGGATGTTTTAACTAGGCTGTTAGTGACAGAAATGTCACTTTTTAAATATACTGGTATACCTAAATAGTACTTTTGATGATTAACTTATTTTTACTTTCCTCACAGGCTATGGCTATCCTTGTACCTCAGCTTCCTATTTGTATAGAGAGATTGGATGGTGGACAGAAGATTGAAATGTTGACTAAAAAAGGAGCTGAGGGCATCAATACTGTAGTGATGTTGTCATAACTTCTGGAAGCAGAGTTCATGTTTTGTGGAACTCGCGATGTTTATGTGCAAGCACACGCCGAGAACAGAACATGTGTATATATGGAGATTAGAATTCTCTAAAGCTATAAAAGGTTCTCTGAAAGTCAGGGTGATGAATGGCTGTTTGTAGTAAGAGGTCTTATTGAATATTTTTTCCCAGATCTTCATGGCATATATTGCGTTTACCATCAATACTGCAGTGCAAATTTTCGAAGCAGAATAATCACCCTCAAAGAATATTCAACTGTTGAACAACAATCGAAGAAGTGAAAGGTGAGGCGTACAGGTAATGAAGAACAACATGAAGCTTTTCTGAAGGCGTGTAGTAACCTAGACTCGAATGATGAACAAATGCGCATTGCAGACCTGATATCCAAAATGGAAGAATATCTACAAGGAAGTGACATCCAAGCATACAATGGTAGGTACATGAAAAGGAAGCTTGTAGAATATTATGGAGATGGTATTATTATATCAGGGGAACGTGGAAAAGCTGATGTGGCAACACTTTGGGAAACAGCTAATAACATTCTTTGAATTTATCATTCCAAGGCAAGGATTGTCACATTGAACTTCAGAAGATCTATATAATAACTGATGCAGCAAAACGAATCAAAAGTGATGTCAAGTCATCCTACTCTACAAGAAAAGACGTATATGCAGCTACAAGTGACCTCAACAATGAAAGTGCTTTGCATTACCTTCACAGCACTTTGCGAATGCTGTGTTCCAAGTTATTTGTAGGAAAATATGTCTCAACTAAAGGCAGTGAAATAGGGAAAAGCAAAATGCAAGATATCCCACCAAGACCCTTATAATGTCAGCTCCAGATGGGACTTGGCGCTTCACTGCACCATAGATTCAGATCAAGGTAACTTATTGACATTCTGGGATTCTGTTCTTCCTACAATGAAGCTGAAAAATTTGAACGAAATTCTGCAATTGCCTGTGGTTCCTGTCTTTTACTAGATATGGATGAGAGGTCTATAATTTTGTTAGCAGCTGATAATCCTCACCCTAGAAGGTAAGAATAGTTTCCATGGTATGGGAAAGATCGCAGCTGTAACTCCAGTAATGAAAATTGAGCCCATGACTCCAAGGCACGATGTTGCAGACAGTGACATAAAGAATCTCGCAAAAGTTCCTATTCCTGAGTACAGATCCACAAAACACCTTCTAATCTGTATCACTTTCTACGAACTACCAGCACCAAGTTGTAGCATCAACAGAATTGGTTATGTGGCATTGTTTCTGTTTTCCTAAAGAATTTATGACATGTATTATTGCTATTCTAAAATATACTGCATATAAAGTTCTTTTTTAAACCTTTTTTCATAGACATAATTTTTTTTTAATTGAAACATCCACTTTCCAGGACAAAATAAAAAACAACTATTTATGGCATGGCCGCCATTTTGAAATGTGGTTTTCGGGGCTTTCCCGTCACCTGATTGTGTCGGATTTTGGATATGTGAAACAGTGCCTCAGTAACATGCAAATGCAATCAGGAACGTTATACGGATGGATTGCTCCTGTAAACGATGTTAACCGGCTACTTGGTATGAGTAGCATTTGACTACTCATGTTGGTTTTTGAATGCTTTTATCATGGGTTTTAAGTGTATACTATGGTATGAATCAAGGTTTATGGACTACTGTCTAAATTAAACATGTATGATAATGATAACTATGTTTGTATTTCAGGTTCCAGTGAGGGCGTAATATAGGCCCCTGCAGTCCCTGAGGGAGAAGGAGGTCCCAACCCTTCTGCCCCCAGCTCTCCAAGGAGGCCCCATTCAGGTCAAGGCCAAAGCATATCTGTGAGAAATGGGAGACTCCATGGGCTCTCATCATAGTTTTCAGAGGGGCCCCATAATTTGGGTTAAACCACTGTTTCTAGTTAAGTTAGTGTAGAATTCGTGAAGGAAAACACTCGAATCCAAGTAGAGTAAAATGCAGATTTAATAAAGTGAGTACAGTACTGCAATTACAGCTGCTGCTGTAGAAGTCCAAAGCAAGAAAGATCAAATCAACCATTCTAAGTGATGTAATAATAACAGCAATGCATGTGCCACAATTGAAAATACACCATGCAATGAAATGGGCAATGAATAGTTAAACGGGCAACATAAAAGACTGTAACACATTTCCCTCCTTTAGAAACATTAAGAAGGAATCATAGAACATTTAGACACACGTCTTACATTCCAAACTTGTCCATCTTGGGTAACTACACTATTACAATTGACTCTCACAATGTTAACAGGTCTGCTGAACTTTGTTTCATTTTTTAGCAGAATCCCAGGTTTGCGTATTCTTACAAATTCTCCTACCACAAATTTAGGAACCTTAACATTCTTGGGAAGATCATAGAAATGTTTACTCCTCTGCTGTTTCTGTTCAACTCTTTGAGCTATGTCTTTTTTTTACATCAGAAGTTTGAATTTTGACACTTTTCTTAAACCACCAAAGGCACAATTTAGACACTGGATCTCTACCTTTAAGCAAACGGAAAGGTGAAACTTCAGTTATTGGAAGGGGAGTTATATGGGACAACCATCATTTTTCTCTTAATTTATCTTTCCATTCTGTACCAAAATCTCGTGCCCAAAGAATATCTTGCTTGAGAACCCTATTGAACCTTTCCACCTGACCATTCCCTTGAGGTTCATAAAGGGAAGTGGTTATGTGACGGATATTGTGCAACTTTAGAAATTCTAACATCTCGAAGGATTTAAATTGTGTGAAATTATGACTGCAGGACTAACCTTCCTGGCAAAGACTTCTTTTAAAAATAAGATAACACTACCAGTGGTAACACGAGGTATCAACTTTTCCTCTGGCCACTTAGAGTGATAGTCCACCATGACAATTGCATGCCTACAATCTTGTGGTAAAAAGTTAAAAGGTCCAGCAATGTCCAACCCAACCTTCTGCCAAGGATTATCCAGCCACTTAACAGGAACAAGAGGAGCTGGATTACACTGGAGAGATGTTTCAGTACGCATACTTTCTGGACATTCTCTTACCATTTTATTCACATACCTGTCTAATCCAGGCCACCAAAAGGCTGATCTAATTAGTATATTCATTGATGACATTTTCAAATGACTTTCATGACTCAAAGCCAAAATAGTACTACGTAAAGAAACTGGTGGAATGCATTTTCCTTGTCCTTGTCTATAAATAAAGTCTCCTTCTACAACAATCTCATCAGAAACCTTCCAGTACGGGAACAACTCATCAGAAATGTCCTTCTTGGCAGGCCACCCCACATTAGCAGAATTAACAATTTGCTGCAAAAGAGTATCTTTGCTCATATTTTTTTCCCACAACTCTTCTGAAATCGAACTAAATTCCACTGATAACATCTCAGAAAAACTAGCAACGATTTCCTCTCCACAAGAAGCATTGTTAACCACACTTGGAAGTTGTGATAGACAGTCTGCTGTGACATTCACCTTTCCTGGAATGTATTCAACAGAAAACGTATACTCTTGTAAATGGGACATTATTTCTGGCTATCCTTGCCGTAGCAATAAGACCACCACCAGGAGCTAAAATGTGGATCAAAGGCTTATGGTCAATTTTCAAAATAAACCTTGCACCCCAGATATAATTCCTGAAATGTTCTATACCCCATTCACACCCCAACAATTCTCTTTCAATGACAGCATAACGCCTCTCTGTAAGGTTTAACGTGTGTGAAGCGAAAGCCACATTCCATTCATCCTTTCCCGCACACTAGGACAACACACATCCCAACCCATCTAAACTGGCATCCACAGTCAGCACACAAGGTTTCCCAACACAAAAGGGTTTAAGAGAAGGAGCTGCAACCATTTCTGCTTTGATATTCTCAAATGCCTTTTGTTGTTTTTCACCCCACGCAAATTAAACATCTTTTCTGATGAGTTCTCTTAACGGCTCCATTTTTTAAGCAAAATCTTTCATACATTTACTATAGTATTCACAAAGTCCTGAAAAGGAAAGAAGTTTCTCTTTAGTATCGGGAGAAGGTGCTTTAAGTGTAGTATCAACCAGTGACGTCTTGGGAACAACTCCCTCCTTGGAGAGCGTGTGTCCTAAATACTCATCCGATTCCTGAAAAAACTTGCATTTTGTCTTCTTCAGCCTAAGACCATAGTCCTTGAGAATTCCACAGACTTTTTTAAGATGCTCCAAATGAGTTGCTTTGTCTGGTGAATAAATTAAAATGTCATCTTGAAAACATTTTACACAAATCTCCATTTCCTTAAACAGATGACACATTGATCTCTGGAATACAGATGCCGCTGATGTGAGCCCGAAAGGCATTCTCCTGAATTGAAACAAACCCTGTGGTGTGATAAAAGCAGTCAATGACTGGGAATCTTTTGCTAATTCAATTTAATGATAGGCAGACCTAAGGTCCAAAGTGGCGAAAACTGTTGCCCCCCTAACATGCTCACCACCTCATTAATGGTAGGTAATGGATTGCAGACAATCAAAATGTTAGCATTAAGCGCACAAAGATCAACACACAGACTCAAACAATTGTCAGATTTACGAGCCAAAACAATCGGAGAAACACACTCTGATGTCTCCACTTCTTCAATCACTTCCTCATTCAACATACCTCTCAAAAGTTATCCTAATTCATCACATAAATTGATTGGTACATTCCTAAGTTTCTGTTTAACCGGAGAAGCTCCTTTTTTTAACTTAATCTCATGTGAGAAACCTCTGAGTACCCCTAAAGTATCAGAAAACACCTCAGGAAATATAACTTCAAAATCAACTGCACTATTACTTCCAGATAAAACACCAACACTAACACTTTCTTCAATCACCATAACAGGTTCTTTGTTACATGGATTGAGAATAAGTCCCAACTTCCACTGCTCTCGCCAACCTAATACATTGAAACCCTTTCTAGCATCATACACCTTTTTAAAAGCTGTCCTTCCTTTGAATTCGACATCTGAAGCAACATAATCTGAAAGATCAATGATAGAACCATCAAAACTCTGAGCCACAATATCAGGAGGACTGAGATCCTTAACTGACATAATCTTACTATACATTTCTTCAAAATAAGCTTCCGTTACAATGGTCCATGGCGAACCCTAATCTGCCATCAGAACTAAATTTTCATTTAAAATTTTACAATACACTTAGGTGAACTTAAATTCTCCTCTAAAGAACACAAATCAATAATGGGAACAACCATCCCTTTTTCACTCCTTTGACCTTCATCAGAGATATTGACACATCTCACACAAGACACATCATTATTCCTGGAACCTACTTTTTATGAGTATCAATAGTCCTTCTACGATCACATTTACATGCTTTAGCAAAATGTACAACCCTGCCACATTTGATGCACCCTTTTCCAATAGCAGGACAATATTTGAACGAGGCCACATGGTTAGTACATCTCACACCTAAAACAAACAATATTTCTGGTCTCTCTATTGTTCAGATGAGTTGTCTTAGTAAACACTTTCTTTACAGCACATACTTCATTGATGCACTTACTACTGTCATCTTTAGCATTCGCATCATCAATGGTTTTCCTCCACTTATCAGATTGTTCAAAGGCTTTAGTTGTCGCAATCATGTCATTTAAGTTAGGATTACCTAGATCGCATAACTGTTCTTTGTTTTTTTTACTCTTCACATTAACAATAATCTGATCTCTAATCATTTTATCGGCTAGAGTACCAAAATTGCAAGAGATTACGAGACCTCTAAGAGCAGTCAAAAAATCATCAAATGTCTCACCATACCTCTGAGCCCTAGTATAAACTTTGTATCTGTTGAGAGCAATGCTTGTTGCAGGTTTGAAGCGAGTCTCCATTCTCATGAGAGCCTCATCATACGTACCAAAATCCCCAGACGCAAAAGGTAAGGATCTAAAAACAGCTGGGCCTTCTGAGCCTAAACAATGTAACAAAATACTTTTTTTCTTTCATTACCCATCCTCTCTCCATCAATAGCTTTCAAATAAGTCACAAATTCTTCCTTCCATCTTGCCCAAGGAATGAGAGATTCACCTTTGGACTGCAAGACTTTTATGGGTGGATCAAATTGCATGGTTGCAATTAAAATAAGTGGAATGGAAAATAGAAGGAAATATACAATTTTTACAATTATCCTAAATGTTGTCTTATGCTTAGCAGGTTCAAAAGATGTTTTGCTAATTAAAATCAGCACAGATATCTCAATGTAATACAATGCCCCAGGATTTAAGGAGTTTACAGAGAAGAATATATACAAGCAGGCAGAGCTTGTAGTAACTAAGCCAGCATGCAACAATATAATGTCCTTTATAAAACGAATAAATATAATGAAATTAGTAGTGCATCTTAAAAAACTTATGGTGTATGTAAAAACTCAACAATCTTATAAATTTAAATGCGTTGCCGTAGGATTGATAGGTATTGTAGAGAATACCAACAGAATCTGAAGATCGAGTTCTGTTGTGCATATCGACGATGTATTCAAGATATGCACCAAACATCTGAAGAATGTTATGATACTAAATTATGGCTGTGCACATCAGCGATGTAGAGATATGTGCATCGTAGTTCCAAAATATTGCCGTGCACATCAGTGAAGAAAAGTACAAAGACTTGAGCACACTTCCATGATCCGAATGTGCTAATGTGGTTTGCGGTGAGGAGTAACCCTGGAAACAAAACAAAATGGCTCCCAACGTGATGACGCTAACGATGTCAACGTGAAGACTGTAAACAAAACCTTAGTCTGTCTTCACTGTCAAACCTCTTAACTCGGAATTTCCACTGTTCATTCACAACGTTCTTCGTTCCAGCGATCACATCTTCTGGCGCGTTCCAACAGCGCGGACCTCGTGGAAGGTAACGATAAATTTTGAATGATGCAGATTTTAAAGAAATGCTCAAATAGTTCAAAAATCGATTGCTAAGTCCAGAAACCACATAGAAAATGGTGGAAAACACGGTGATGAACCACATAGAAAATGGTGGAAAACACGGTGATGAGTATTAGGAAATAAATGTCAATCCACAGGCAGAATAATGTTCCTAAAATCCAGGAACAGACACAGTGTCGTCAATTTCAATCCCAAAGTAAGTAGCACTGCTCATGTGCTCAGAAAGTAGCAGGCACTGGGTCCCTCGTCGCCAAAATGTAGAATTCTCGAAGAAAAACACTTGAATCCAAGTAGAGTAAAATCCAGATTTAATGAAGTGAGCACAGTACTGCAATTACAGCTGCTGCTGTCGAAGTCCAAAGCAAGAAAGATCAAATCAACCATTCTAAGTGATGTAATAATAACAGCAATGCAGGTGCCACAATTAAAAATACACCATACAATTAAATGGGCAATGAATAGTTAAACGGGCAACATAAAAGAATGTGACAGTCAGCAAGCTTCATTACTTGATTGTTAAAACCATTGCAATACACTACATAGTAAATATATAAACATATATTTAAAAAGATATGACATTTTATAAAACAGACACTGTAGCAGGGTTTCCGTTCTCCCACAGAACTGTGCACAGAGATCTAGAACCTGGGTGAGTTAGGATGACCCAAAACTCACCTTTGTTTCAGAAATCCCCTTACCAAGCTAGCTACAGTGTCTCATCGGTAGTAATTACTTCCCGATGACTTAGACAATCCAGAACATGAACTTAGGGTACCTCAGGTATCGTGGAACACATGAACACTCTTTCGTTATATAATCATTCCAAACCGAAACTGGGAGGCAAAGAATACACGTGCAAGTTTGAAATGTTTATTTTTCAATGCAGCATTCTCAAACGCAGTATCTTGTATAATATCAACATACATATTATAAAAATCAGAGTCAGCAGCATAGTCACTAATCCATAGTAAGCAAAAGGTGATAGCATGTTATGATGCAAAAATCTATAGAATTCTGTATCACCTATATTTCGCGCACCCTAATTAGCATATTATATTATATCTAAGAAGGTCTCATCTGGGTTCTAGCAGGGCGGACCCATACCTCTAATTCTCAGTAGGAGAAGATCACATCAACAGCTACCAGCTCTCTGCATGCGAAGCATCAAGTGTGTTGATTCATTCCCTGTAACTGTATCTTAAACCCGCGTAGAGCCCAATGTTGGCAGCAACATTATTTGTGTTATGTCTAACGTGGTGCGAGGATCAGGCCTTCAGCAACCTGGTGTTAGGTTATTCTTAGAGTGTGCAGTTCTCGGTGTGCAGACAGTTGTACCAAGTATACCAAGCATGACTGATACTAGAGCAATAACATATTATTCTCAAATAAATCACATCTTCGTCTAGGTTGAAAGCTACAATAACAATTAGGTGTTGTGTGCAAACTCAAACTGAAAGAAAATATTGCGTTTAAACATTTAATAAGCTCATGCTAACTTAACACAATATATAGAAACGTAGTAACCATATGACACCCCCCCCAATGATCCGAGGACGGTTAAAAAGGAGAAAACACAAGCTAATACCATATGAAAGGTAAAACATGAAAGCAGAGTTCAATGATATTGAGCCAAGCTAAATGTATGCAAATGTATATAAAATTTAAAAACAAAAATATGTATGAATGCCTATAGTGGCCACACAAAATATAAAAGTCGAACTTAAGGCCTACTCCCAGTTCATAGGCCCAGAACATATGAAAGTCGAATGTTCGTATTAAAAAAGGCACCATTCAGAATTACTAAAAAGTCACGTGCCATAATAATGAAAGTCTTCAAAGTCACTCATGGGTTGAATGAATATGCAAAATAGGTAGCTGCAGCTTCCAACATGAAATCACTGTCATCATCCGAAAACAGTTCAGCCATCCAATTAAGCAATGGGAAAGAACATACGTGCTCCTCCAACACCGATTCCTCTAGCATCATCAGAGGACAACTCAGTGGGTTCTCGAGAACGCTATGTGTCAGAAAGTCATGCGCCGCTGCGAATATGTCCCACTGACCCATTAGTCCATGCATCGCTGCCACAGCCATAACCCTTTCGCCAGAACAAACCAACTCGTGAGCAACTACGGGCTCATCAGCTGATCGAAGTTGACGTCAGGAGAAGTCGGTAAGCAGAGACACAAATCAATGGCCCAGTCGAAATCACAGCTCAGGCAATGAAACACGGGCTGGACACATGTGAAATAGGAAAATCTGAACGATAATCCAAAAGCCGTGCTTAAAGTCGCAAGCGGCAAGTAGCCATAGTAATCAAGCATTCGGTTGCGCAACTGCATCAGTAGGGGCTGAGCGTTTCCTTGCGCAGGATGGGCATCCATATTTTAGGAAGCAAAATATCACCAGAACGCCTGCAGCCAAAGCCAGCAAAACAGGAAATTAGCCAAACAGGCTTGCGAATATAGAATGAAAGAACGCAGGGATAATACCAAATACTTTCACAAATGTAGTCACGAGACCACTGCTAACCAATTTGAAAAATGAGCCAGGCCTACTGTGGAGAAGGCATTGAAGATTTGATGAACCAGCTCGGAGAAATGAAACGGCAAATCAGTATTTAAAAGTGCCTGCACCTCTGTGCGTGTGTTAGCTATGTGAAGGACATAAGTTTCGCGGGCAGAGCTCAGGGCCACTTGCTTCTGAGACAATAGGGCTCTTATACGGCTTAAACCTTTGAACTCGGCTTTCAAGGTTGGTATTCGTGGCCAAATTGAAACATCTGAATTCCCATGCGTGGGTGGATATAACACATTCTTGCAACAAACCACACTCTCTGAAACGGTTACCACATAAGCGATACCGGCCTGTAACCCACAACACAGTTCGTTATTCAAAAGTAAATAACTACCGTTGGACAATAAAGTGAACGTGGGAACTATTGCAGGAACCGGTGTCCCTTTCAAAACACAGGCCAAATTAGGTTTGTCCTGATTACAAGAACCATGCAACTGGATGTGTCTGCATATTAGTGAGCGGTCAGGCGACTGTGTACATTCTTCACCATTCAGATTCACTTCATTTCCCTCTTTTAGGCATCTGTAAGTGTATGGTAAAGACCATGTCTCATGGAGGAAAGCACTGCCTAATGGTTCATATCGCCCTATAGCCATATATTTCATACAATTTGTAAATTTATACAGAGCAAAAGGTAAGGTAATAACACCATGGATAAGCCATGTAGCAGCAGTCACCTCAGCCACAGAAAAGGGCAAGGATTCTAATTTTTCAATGTGTAACATAGAAAATGATGCATCTCTCATTGATAGCATACGCTGTTTTTCAGTCAAATTAAATGGGGCAAATAGTGATGAGACGTTCATAAAATTCCAAGGCACTCGACCAGACTTCAGAGTCTGTAGTGTCCACGCAAACTGCATCACAGAACGCAATTGATTTTGACCATGATATAACACGGACACTTCATCATGTACAATGTCAACAACAGAAGACACAATATTGTTCAATGTGTAAATTCGGGAAGAAAGCGTGTTAATACTGTTATCGACAACTGCAAGCACCTTTTCTAAATTTGCTTGATCAATTGCTCTCAGTCGTTTAGCAGCCTCAATTTGGGAAACTTTCCAAATTTCATTGTAAATCGCATACAGCCATCGTTTAGATCTACCTTTAGCTGGGCCTTTTATAAAATCGTTCAAATCCACATTATCATTTAATTGAGACAGATGTAGTTTATTTTATTTTATTTATTTTGAAAGTTTTATATAGCGCGGACAAGATCCTTGCAGATATCAGAGCGCTTTACACAGAGAAGTACATGAGCATGGTTAAAACAGATACATCAATAGGTCAAATGATACAAGTAGGTGGCAGCTAAGCCCAAATAGGTGGCTACAAGGCCACACATGTGAGTAATAGAGCAGTTAATACAAAATCAAAAGGGTCAACCAAGTAGTATAGATCGTGCAGAGTACTAACAGATAGTAGTTCAGGTGTATTTAGCCATGAGGATAGCTTTTTCTTCATTTTTAAAGAGTGTGGTGGAAGAGATAAGTCTTGTTTAACTGCAGCTAGTGTGGAATGTTGTAACCAATTCTGACACAGCTTCCCCACAGAATAAGTTGTGACAGTATAGTCTTCTTCAAAACGGGGATCGGGTCTGACTTCTGTGAACCCTTCAGCCAAACCCAGAAAACGGCGTTGGCAAGAATCAGCACTCCTATGCCATATCAGCCAACCCTTGGAATCCAAACCGGAAATGTCAAAGGATGAATTGTGCAAAAGAGCTTGCAACTCATGAATGGACAAATCAGTAAAATTACCCCAACCGGAATATTCCCCTAAATCTGGGATGGTCGGTGTATTTAATTTTTTAGAAGTAGCCAATCCAAAGCATGTTGTTTGGAAAATGGATGAATTTAAAAACAACATGTGATTCGGGATGAGACATGCACGGTGCAAAGCCTCAGTGCCTTGTACCTGCCAACCTTTGGTACCCCAAACCGATTTAAGGTCAATTGTTCCTTTCCAAAACTCGTAGCCATCTACAGCCAACCTGTCTAGAAAGGACTTCGAATACAGCAATTTTGTATCGGTAAGTCTAACTTTGGACATGGACTTTTGTGTCATTTTAAAATAAAATGACTCGGGATTAGATTGATTAAAGTCCGTAAAATAAGTGTATTTTTTCAGAAACGTATTGGAGCTGCTACCTAATGGAGCAGGGCAATGTTCCCATTGTGTATAATTTACAGCAACCCTCCTGGAATTTGTCTTATGTAAAAAATGATTACCATAGTGTTGAAAACAAAACAAATCACCATAATTAGTAGAATCTGAATACAGATCCTCAGCATCGAATGCAGCATAATACTTCAAATCAGAGAATAATGCTTCAACGGCCTGAATATCCCAATCATCAGAACGTATATTCTGTTTAATCACATCTCCCATGTTTACTCTAAGCACATTTGGAACATTAATCACTTCAGTGGGCCCATGTATCTGAAACCTAACCGCATCCCACACAATCCCATCAAGGACAGGCCAAGCAGTAATGTTGACTGTATTTAAGTTTCGTTTCAGTCTGTGCGCTGAATGTGAAGAGGAAAGAGGGGCCAATGTTCCATTTAGGTACCGAATTCCTGTTCTTTCTTTAACGTAGTGACCATCGATCAGGCGGAAAAAATAAAACACAAAACCAATTGACATAAAAAGGTAAAATGAAAATAGGACCAACCAAATGTTTGTCCATGGGGGAATCAAAAAATGTTTTTTAAATAACTTTGCATATTTTGCAATAGTTGAGGGTTTCTTTGAAAGTTCCGAAACAGAGTCAAAAGAGAATCTGGATTGGTCTGTCAAACGGGTCTGTAAATCAGGCATCGATAAATCAGCAGGATAAGTGTAGTTCAGCTCATCAATGTCAGTAACAGGAATAGTATTTAATAAAGGACAGGATATGGCAGGCATCTCGAGGGACACCTCCTGTTCTGCACCAGATGTTATTGCTAGCACAGAGTGCCTCACCATGGAAGGACAGGATACAGCCGGTGTCATGCTATGAAGAATCGGCCACCCTGTGTGTTTTGACATTGTCAATAGAAATAAATCTTTTTTCCTTACGACCTGGAAGTGGTGGTAAAATGACTGTTCTTGTGCCCTTCACTCCAAGAACTCGAACCGGTGCACGATATGAGGGACCAAACTCTTTCTTGTTATCGATCTTCTCTCGAACCAGTTCTCCAACTTGGGGTAGCCAGCCAACTACCGGGATCTGCAGCGCATCATCCGATGTGGAGGGCAAATGTTCCTTTGCAAGACTGTCTCTGGTCTTTTGTAGATTCTGTAAAACATTGCAATGTTCATCTACGTCAAAGGCCGTGGCCTGGGCCTTGCAGTCTAGCCCATCGAGGTCAGGGACATACATCATGATACCAAAGAGCATTTCGTACGGGGTCCGCCCAACCAGAGACCTTCTAGGGAGATTATTAAGCGCACGCTGCACGCCCATAAGGTGGGCTAACCAGTTTCTGCCAGTGCCTATAACTCGAGCTGTCAAAGATTGCTTTAAGTCGCGGTTCATTCGTTCGACTACACTATTGCCCTCGGGCCTGTAGGGACTTGAAAACTTGACTTGGACCCCCATTGAAACCATAGCATCCTTATACGCCTTAGAGGCGAAAGCCGGACCCTGATCCGAATGGAAGGTACCACAGGCAAAAATTCCCACAAAGACTCGCAAATCCTTAATGACAGTACGTGAATCAGCGCTCCGATGTGGCCATACCCACACAAAGCGTGTGCATGAATCAACTGCTACTAAGATGTACTTGTATGCAGTATCAGAAGAAAATGGACCGCAGTGATCCGAATAAACACATCCAAGCGGTTTATTCGAGATGTACAACTGTGTCTGAGGCGGACGCGCAGCAGTTGAAGGTTTAATCTGCTGGCAAATGTCACATTGAAGGACATAATCGCGCGTCTGTTTGTACAGTCCCCGCCACCAGAATCTTTGTTGTAGCTGAGTTACAGTGGCTGAGACGCCCGCATGCGCAGACGCCACACCTTCATGCGCCGCTGTAATCAAAGCAGCTCTGCGATCCGAGTTGGGAACTAGACGTTCGCCAACTTCAGGGATTTTCACATAAGGAACCTTATCGGGACTTAAGTGGTATGTGTATTTAGAAGGGAACCCCGCAGGATATTTACTTCCCTTCTCTGTTGCAGCAACAGCTGCCAAGATGTCATCATCTATTTTGCTTTTGGACCTCGTGACTGCTGCAACTAAGTATTTTGATACCGCTGACTTCGCTGCTTCATCAGCAAGCGAATTGCCAACAGCGTGGACCCCCACGCGCTGATGACCGAGAGTATGAATCACAAACACGAGCGGCAGCTTCTCTTTAAGTTCCGCCACTCGGACCCAGATAATTTTATGTTTTATTGTTCTACCTTTGGAGTCACGAAATTCATTCTGAATCCAAAAGAACAAGTTTTCATTGTAAGACTGGACACAGTAGTAAGAATCACTTACGAACAAAGTCGTCACACTAGGATCAGCGTACTCCAATGCAAGCATCAGTGCACGAAGCTCTGCTAATTGTGCGGTGCAGTCCCCAAGCGTTTGCGTGTGCACGACACTGGACTTGAACTCATTGTTCACCATGGCACCGACCACAATGGCGCAAGCGGAAACGTAGGCATGTTTAGAGCCATGCGCAACCTGCGCCGAACCATCAGTGTAAATGATGCAATGGAAATCCTCCAACGGCCGCATTGCTAATGGAGCAGGATGAACAAATTCATACTGTAAATACTCCTGCGACCGTAAAGTGGCGTCAAAAATAAACGTGACATCCTGGGACGTCAAGGACGCAGCCCATTGAATCCACCGAGGGTGCAAAGCTTTGGAATTAGGTACACTGGCTTTCGTAACCGCCTCTAAGGCAGGACACGGGGTAACAACCAACATGCGTTTTCCTTGTGCCAGGGCACGTTCCTTAAGAATCGCCATCTGCACAGCCGTTAAAACTTTTTCCACAGTAGAAAATCGCAGTTCAGCCGAAGTGTACAGGTGTGACTTGTAAGCAATAGGTACTGTATCTCCTTCATTAAAAGTCAGGTACGTGAAACCCACCGCCCCAGGGATAATTTTTATCACCAGGTTGGTCTGGTTATCACAAGTCTGTAAGTATTCAGAAGCAAGCAAATCAGCCTGCAAAGACTGCAGAATGGCTGAATGCTCAGGCAGCCAGCATGATTTGGAATATGATGGTTGTATCAAAGCATACAAAGGCTTGATACGCTGGGCATATTCCGGAATGTATGTCCTCCCGAAATTCAAAAAGCCCAGTAGAGATTGTAATTTTTTCAGTGTTGTCGGAGAGCGCAACTGTGCGCACTTCTCCAGGAAGTGGGGTGCTAAACCCTTCCCTTCGTTGTTAAGCTCGTAACCTAGAAACAACACTGTGTACTCTGCAATGTGCGACTTTGCAAAGTTAAACTTGTAACCTATGTCAGCAAAGTTACAAATTATGCTATTTACTCGACACAGATGCTCCCAAAGATCGTCGTCCGTGAGATAAATGTCATCCACATACGAACAAGCAACTGGGTCGATGCCCTCCAGAAGAGAGACAATGCGGGCGGAGAATACTCCAGGACTGTTCTTATAGCCCATTGGGAGACGCCGAAACATTTTTTGCACACCGCCGCATGTAAAACTGGTCCATTGGGAACTTAGACCGTCTAATCTATGTGCATAAAAACCATTGGAAATGTCAAGCGTGGTTTTGAACCGTTTACGCTCAAGACTATTCACTAACGCAGAGCCATGAGTATTCTGTACTGCGCAGTTACGGCAATGCGAGTTCAAATGCCCATAATCCAAAACCAAACGATATGAGCCGTCCGGCTTGTTCACAGTAAAAAGGGCGTTATTCATTGGTGACACACACGTTTCAATTACACCTTGATATTCCAATTGTTCAAGGATAGCCGCGACTGAAGCTTTGGCTTCACGCCGTGTGGGATATTGAGGCTGCGGCTGAGACCGTAAAGGATTCTCGTGGCTTGGTGACAATTTATCCCAGCCACACTGATTGCGGTACACAGCCGGCGCAAGTGCCAGAGCCCACTCTTCTGCAAAATGCAGCGCTTCCACTCTCGATACAGTGTGCGCGAAACTGGGTAGGATTACCTCCTCCCCTCGCGGAGCTGCGAGAACAAAAGGGGGGGGCCAGTCAGCCTCCGAAAGCAAAATGTCATACGTAGACGAGAGATTTTCCCAAAATACCCCTTTTACAGTTCGCTGCATGTCACCTTTAATTAACAGGACAATTTCAAAAAGACTTTCAGGGGGAGCAACATGCGTATCAGCAGTTTCAATCACAACATAAGTATCAGTCGCTGTCACCTTCAACAGTGGACGGAGGGCCTCTCTCACTATGGTAATCTCTGCTGCGCTGTCCAGCAAGGTCAGAGCCCACGTCAGATTCCGAAGCCGCGTTCTCACTATCTGGGGCATAACGATGCGCTGTCAGGGCGGCGACTTTCTTCGTGGCAAACTGTGGTCTCTTGGGCGTAGAGCCTTCCTGCTGCTCTCCACTGTTACGCGGGCGGGGCTGACCACGTCCTTGCTGGCCACCCCGGCCCCTGCCGCCCCCTCCACCACCGGTTGACGGAGCCGATGAGTCCTGAAAAGAACGAGGAGAGCGTTGGTCAGAAGCCTGAAACCTCTCAGGCGATTTAATCATCGCACGGTTGCGCAAATCATAAACACGATCCGACTGCGCAGGCAACGAAGACGCAGGAGCAGAAACCTGTGTTTGTTGTTGTTGTTGCTTACCCTGATTCTGTTTTTTAGGCCAATTTTGTTTTTTGGACTTTTGTTGACCACTAGTTTCCGATGTCTGACTCTGGGGCTGCTTTATCTCTTTATCAGGAAAAGCTTTAACCCCCATTGCATTGCGGCCAACCGTTTTATAAGCAGCCACAATTATCCTTGCCAACTGTCGGGGTCGTTCGGCCTCGGGAACCAACGCCAATGTGTTAGCAACCTGAAAGTTCACTGCATCCCCCTTGACATTCGCAAGGATCAGATCGCAAACTACATCAAAGGAGCCACACAGGCGCATACCCAATTCAACAGCCGACTCCGGTCCGTGTTCGTCTTGAACACGTTTAAGGACCGCACCTAGATTGGTCACAGACGGGGTGCCATTGCACCTCGAATAGACCACTGCAAAAGTCTTACCCCAGGTCTCACAGTCAACAAGTTCAGGAGCCAAATCTTTCGGTAAACTCAGTGTAAGAATCCGGTGTTTATCACCCGGACTCGTGTTGGGAAACACAGCTTCCAGCTGGCCGAATTTCTCAGCAAGCCAGAACGGAAAATCATCCTTGTCCTGGGGCTTTTTACCCATCACGGAATTCACCATGACCGGATTGATTTTCAGACCAGCATGTTCTGCACGAAGTTGTGCACCCCTAGGGGCTGCCTCCTGAACATTACGGCTAGTGTAATGAACAAGCGCTCTAATTACTTCCACCGCGACTTCATGAAGCCGCCGCAGATCAGCCACGTTACAAGTGGCGCATTGAGGGTGAGGAGTGAATCCAGCCAAAGCGGGCCAAGGTGTGCCCGGAATGGACAAAGGACCTAACCTCGAAGCGGATAAAGCGTGTGGTAGGGCGCCACCAAACCAAACTCCATGCTGCCAAGCATCAATAGGAACATCCAGTGCCCTGTACGGAGCATACGCAGCCGGTACAGCCGAAGCAGTGTATGAATGGAACACTCCAGAATTAGCGTCCACTGGCGGAAATGTCACCCACGAATAAAACAGTTCGTACGGGTAAGCATGTTCCGCACTTACTACCAGAATGACAGCCAAGCCTTCCATAGGAACATCATAAGTCCGCAAATGGTCACGCACCGCAATGCGACTATGCTGCGGGATGTCCACGGCTTGTGCCATGTCAGCACAGGAAAGTGAAAACACAAAGATTACTTTGTAGCACAACTGGGTAGTAAATTCAAAGAAACCGTTTACAGTTAGATTCAAGCTTGAAAAAGACCTATTACAAAAACAGGTAGGTTTTTCCGACACTGCAGTTTTCCGGAAACGGGAATGAAGGGGTTAAGGTTTGAATGATATACTACTCGAGTGTCATGATATAAGGCCAATCAACGTATGGGCGCCATGTAGCAGGGTTTCCGTTCCCCCACAGAACTGTGCACAGAGATCTAGAACCTGGGTGAGTTAGGGTGACCCAAAACTCACCTTTGTTTCAGAAATCCCCTTACCAAGCTAGCTACAGTGTCTCATCGGTAGTAATTACTTCCCGATGACTTAGACAATCCAGAACATGAACTTAGGGTACCTCAGGTATCGTGGAACACATGAACACTCTTTCGTTATATAATCATTCCAAACCGAAACTGGGAGGCAAAGAACACACGTGCAAGTTTGAAATGTTTATTTTTCAATGCAGCATTCTCAAACGCAGTATCTTGTATAATATCAACATACATATTATAAAAATCAGAGTCAGCAGCATAGTCACTAATCCATAGTAAGCAAAAGGTGATAGCATGTTATGATGCAAAAATCTATAGAATTCTGTATCACCTATATTTCGCGCACCCTAATTAGCATATTATATTATATCTAAGAAGGTCTCATCTGGGTTCTAGCAGGGCGGGCCCATACCTCTAATTCTCAGTAGGAGGAGATCACATCAACAGCTACCAGCTCTCTGCATGCGAAGCATCAAGTGTGTTGATTCATTCCCTGTAACTGTATCTTAAACCCGCGTAGAGCCCGATGTTGGCAGCAACATTATTTGTGTTATGTCTAACGTGGTGCGAGGATCAGGCCTTCAGCAACCTTGTGTTAGGTTATTCTTAGAGTGTGCAGTTCTCGGTGTGCAGACAGTTGTACCAAGTGTACCAAGCACGACTGATATCAGAGCAATAACATATTATTCTCAAATAAATCACATCTTTCGTCTAGGTTGAAAGCTACAATAACAATTAGGTGTCGTGTGCAAACTCAAACTGAAAGAAAATATTGCGTTTAAACATTTAATAAGCTCATGCTAACTTAACACAATATATAGAAACGTAGTAGCCATATGACAACACAAAGTCCAATTGCCGTTGGCTTTTAAAACACATAACCCTGGAGAGAGACTCACTTCCAACTCTGTGTACTGAAGTGAAACTTCCCCAAGCCTGTTATTACCATTGGTCTTACGAGGGGGGGGGGGGTGTTTGATGTATGCAAAAATTAAGACAAGCCTTTACTGGGTGGCCAGAATTCTTGATGAACTCCTTCTGCCCCAAAGTGTTGCTGGTTCACATAAGCAAATAATTTTTGAACAGTGAACCTGAAAAGGTGTGGATGCAGCAGATAGAACGCGAAAGACTGTTCATGTTAAAAGGTGCCTATACGGAGGGTCCCGATGTCTGTTGCAGGGTAGAAAACCACTTAAAGCACTTCCGTTGCAATTTTGCTCAGGTTTGATGGCTATTTTCGTGCTTTGACTAACTAGTTTGTACCACATTTTCATTTAGCCACATCCACTCTTTCATCACTCAGAATGTAAGAAACTTTTGTGAGACCCATCTTAAGTTCAGCAGACCTAAATCCATTCTGATCAACTGACTTTCGTGCAGAAAACAAATGTACCCTCCGATGTCCCTCAATGCCCTCAGAACTGCCCTTTTCTTGACTGGCACCTTAAGCTAACAATGTATGTTTGCTCATGATGAAGATCTAGGTGTCCAGTTATTTATGACCTGTCCCCAGAACCTCCTCATTGAGTATCAATCAATGTCTCATGGTAACATTACGGTGTGTACCAGCTTAAGACAATCTCTCTTCTGCCTTCATGACCCCCCAACCTGCTCTCCATCAGCATTACTGCAACTCATGTAACCAGGCGCCCCTGAGCCTTTCTCCAACTGTCTCCATCAGAAGTTGCAACGACCCTCCATGCATCAAGCTCTGGACACTTATCTCAACTCCCCACTCCCTTCCTGGTCCAGTGGCCCCTGTGATCAGCATCTCTGTAGCAGGTTCACCAGTAACTCAGCCATACAAGTTATCTAAAACTACCCCCACCCATGTCGCCAGTGTTCCAAAATTGTGGAGATAAGAAACCAATTTAAAGGGAGAAAGCAGAAAGGCAAACTATGCCCTATATTTACCTAACTATTGCTGCAAGTAAATACTTGAACAAATTGAATGCAACCCTCCAATTCTTGAGGTAGAGCCAGTATCTGACTCTGGGTAATGTCAGAAAGTAAACATCTGGTCGAAAGGAAGATTCTCTGCAGCAGGCTCTGCATTATGAAACGCGCATTGCTTACATTCAAACTCTCCAACAAACAACTGCATTTAAGAAAAGGGTTTAAATCACATTCACGCCACATACCGTTAGCGCTGGACATTTGATTTACTCAAACTAGTAGTGTAAAATGTCTAGTTGCCTTTTTTAAAGGTCAAGGAACGCTCTCCTTTACTATGTCATACTACAGGACACACAACACCAAATACAAAAATAATGGGAGGGCGGGGGGATGCCCCCGTCCAGGGTGGCGCTCACCGTAGACTCGCAGCTGCCTGTAGGCTTTTCCCTGTGTTCCAGTAGTTAGTGCTGTATAGATGGTGTAGTTGCCGGCGTCGCTCGTCCGCAGGTCCCGGATGGTCAGGGTCCCGTCGGGGGTCACGCTCTCCCGGCCCGTGTACTGGAAGCCTTTGGTCAGTAAGGAGGTGGGCACGACGAAGGCGAGGATGACTTGTGCTTGAGCGATCGTTGCCCCTTTGTACCAGGCAACGGACAATAAAGGTGGAGAGACTGGGGGTTTGAGGGTGGCCGTCTGTCCCACTGTAGCATTGACCACATCTGGGGCCCAGGGCTCCTGCGCCGCCGTCCGTGGGGCCCAGACACTCAGGCATGCTGGAACGGGGGAGAGAAGAGAGAGTTGAACCTACTGGAGTGTGAGGAGTACTTTGAAACATAAACATTTACATAAACACAGGTAAACCCTAAATTGAGACACTTCTTCAGGCACTGCAACAAGCACTGGTTCTTGAGCATGAAATAGAACAGTGAACATATCCATTATCAAGGAACACCTGTCAGCCACACAGAGGTTCCTGAGCTCTGCCATTCAAGTGATTGCAGCAGTGCTGAGAAGTACGCGTACTCTAACTTTCAAATGCATGAAGTGAAGGTACTTGGTACCTGAAAGGACCTGCCCATTTAAAGTGATGTTTATAACTTCAAGCAATTCATCGCTGATTGTGTCCATTGTTGATTGAAAACAAACACTGGCAAAGGTGCCAGAAAAGGCCAGTGCTGTTCAGGAGAGACTGGAGGCTCTTTACTCAAGAGTATTGATCTATGCTTCAAGTCTTGCAAGTAAATCAAACTCACACATGCAAAATGACTCCTGAAACATATGACCCAGGGATATGAAATACCAGCATTTGTAAAGCACACAGCTACCTCCGGAGAGGTGTCTGGGCGCTGGGGGCCGTCGGGAAGATTAACCGAGCTATCGCCCAGAGTCACATGATGCTGGGCTAACCTGCCACCGGTGCCAGGGTGAACCCTGTGGTCTGGAGTCATACACCCTGGCCGCTGCGCCACACTTCTTCCACAGGAATCATCCATGATCTTGACTGTCTTCACAGAAAAAGAAGGATTAAGAAGCACTAATGGGACAGCGCCTTGGGTTCTGCCCAGAGGTTGTTTACCTTGAGTGCAGGTTTTGATTGGACAGAAGTTGTGCTCTTCCACTCAATGACGGCTGGTTTTGCAGTTCCTGCCGTGATGGACACCTCTTGATCATCACAGGAGAACTGAATAGGTTAAAACCCGCTAATAATCAAGGACATGGCCTGATCAGCTCATTAAAACAAAGGCAATTTGGCGCACACATGCATTGTGATTTTAGCATTTTATAACTGAATCAGCTGCTTCTGCCCCATATCAGCACTAGGCCGTGGCAGGTGTAGAGGAACCTCTCAACATGGCCAGCTTACTACCCCTGCCCCCGAGCCTCTCAGAAAGGATCTAAGCCCAAGCAGGGCGCGCTGCCAGCCAGTGGGGCTGCTGCGGACCCTAATGTGCCCTGTGTCAGGAGTGTGGACGCCAGGCATTTGGTGCAGCAGAACTGTGTCACAGCACCATTATTTACCATCACAGCCTGGACGTTTCCAGCCGCAGCTTCTCAAACTCCGCAAACTATGCCCAGGCCTGGTCATATGTCTGACTCCAATAGCCCCCCAGCCTGCCCCTCCACCGCCCCGCCTCACCGCCCTGCAGCCCTCCCTCTGCGAGCCACCACTGTCCTCAAGGCTGAGGCTGAACAGGAAGGACTGCCTGTATGGAGCAAAGCGATCGACTCACTCGTCCGCCATCTTCCCTGACCTGGCCACTCCCCTCAAGAGTTCTGATGCTGTTGAGACTGCTACAAATTGTCTAGCTGAGCATTTCTGAATGATTTGAACGTGTTGGGGTGTAAGTATAACTAGGAAAAACTGGTGTATGTGTATGACTGGTGTATGCGTCTGTGAGTTCGGTTGATGTATTATTTATAGTGCAATTAAAGAGAGAAGGTCAAAGAGAGCACAATCCTGGAGCACATATACAAAAGAAGACTAATAGGTCTTGTAGTGTCCACAACACTTGAGCTGTATGTATTCTATAGTTTCAATCTTTGGACAAGACAAAGGAGCAGAAAAGGGGTTCAAATTATCATTTTCTTTATTTGTAGATCCATAAAATCAGAGTTGATAAGAAACAGCCGTATACATTGTATATGTGCTCCAGGATTGTGCTCTCTTTGACCTTCTCTCTTTAATTGTACATTGGTCAATCTTTTGATTGTCATTGGTCCCTCTTGGTAGTGGGGGATAGTGGTCTATGCAGCACTCCGTCTTTATGAATCAAAGATTTTTTACTTATACAGTATTGTTGTTCATCCCACTATTGCTTGTGTATGTGCGGTCTTTTCCAATTTGGATACACCACTACTGTTCTCCCTATTTCTTATTATTTATATTGTTGGATTTGTCAAAATCTAAGATATACTGGTTTTCCTTATCTCTATAAGTGGCGTTTAGAGCGAGGTGCCACATACATATTCATAGGGATTCTGAATTATTGAATCCTTCTTTCCAGATTGTGTGTGTTGAATTTCTGGTTGGTGTATCTTTCTTTGATCTCTATTGATCAGTATGGGCTACCATTGGATGGGAGTCAGCTTAGAGTGACTTATGGTTAAGTGGCTTTTTGTTTCCAATTTGAATGAATGTTTTCCTTGTTTCTCTTGCTTTTATGGTTTATAAATGAATTTGTTTGCTTGATTTGCTGATTTCCTTTCCTTTCTAGGGTAAACAGACAAGGGTTTATCAATTTATAATGAGGGGTTTCAAATATGTTTTCCTGTTCACAAATAAATCACTCACTGATTGGTTGCTTAGCCAGCGAGCTGCACTTGGATTGGTTGGGCGCCACCACACAGCTGTGCTCTGATTGATTAGTTGCTGAGAAAGCTGCGCTGTGATAGGTTGACCTTTGGCAAAGCTGTGCTATGATCAGCTGTTGTTTGGATTTCAAGTTATCATAAATATACTGCACATCATGAAACTTTACAAGTTCCATTAGAAGGCTCTTCAATGCATACATGTCACATGTGTATGTGTAGCATGTGTGTGTGTGTCTCGTCCACACCCCTCCCTCCTAAATTTACCGACCGCCACTGGTGGCCACCGTATGTAAAATTACCCACAGTGATCACCTCTGCATCTAGCAGGGTAGTCCGCAGTAATGTAAAAAAAAGTCTTTATCAATTTGGAATGTCTTTACATGGGTAATACATAACAGCCATAGCTCAAAAAGCCCTTAGCAACAAGGACATAATGTTAGTACTGATCCTCCCCAACGCCACTTGATTGAACACTCAAATATCAGCTTTAAATATATTTTTGAAATTCAACACTCAGCTTTCCCTTCTGAAAATGCACACTTTCTCGCTTTGAAAACACATTTTTCAACTTTGATATACATACATTAGTTCAGTCAAGCAAAAGCTTCTAAATAAGTAGGCAGGACTGGACCCAGGAGAGATACTTTAAGGCACCTGAGAAGCTACCAGTAGCTCACGAGCCACTCATTGGAAATGCCTGAAACATCCCCTGCAGCCAGGGCCCCGAGCTCCAGGGAGCCCCCTCCAGCACTGTGCGCAGGCGGGCCTGAGAGCTCCAGGGAGCCCCCTCCAACACTGTGCACAGGCGGGCCTGAGAGCTCCTGACAGCTCCAGACTGGGTCCGGACATTGGGGATCCCCTTCCATGGACTCTGTTGAGGGGGGGGCTCAAGTTTTGTTAAGCCACTGCACCAACCAGATGAACAGCACCCTCAATAACTACATTTCTCCCATTCCTAAATCAATCACTTAGTTCTCACCGGGAATCTTTGAAAATCCAGGCCAGACCCACTTGGTTTATGGGGTGCCAGAGTTACTCCATAACCAATCTTGCTGTGTGATTATTTGGACTCATTCCTCTTGAAACAAACTTGAGGTGTACGAATTAGCAATGAACTTTTTTTTTGTGCATGTATAATGTACTTACCAAGATGCGTATCAGCCCTCCCTCTTCACTCGTCTGATATTGTATAATCTACATTTTCTTCCACCCATTCCAGCATACAGAATGGGACAGTGGGTGGGCTTACTTCAGCCCCTGGTTACCTTCACGGTGGGTGATAGCATGCTGCCCTTTCACAAGGAGCACATCCACTTGGAAGGTAATTCCCTCTGCTGCAAGGGTGTTGTGGGCATTTTCAAAGCAAACTTGTATTTTCAGGTTTCACCTGCACAGCGCTTGCAATGTGCTTAGGAAATCTATTGTTAATATAAATCTTAAAAAGGGCTTACATATCACCCATTGGTTCCTGTGCTTTCCACTTACTTTCTTTTGGCTGTAGCATACTATTTCCTGTTGTTCCTCGTGTCTTTCACTTATCAGTCTCCCGTGGCCCAGGCACTGCATTAATCCGGTTTGTGGGACTTTTTTCTAAGCTTTTGTGAGACTGACACATTTTTGGTATTTGGCACACTTTTGCTCCATTTGTAGACCATTGTAATGTGACTTCCACATAAGAAGTTTATTATTCATGTAAATATCCATATATGTATGCAGCCTTTTGTGAATAGGCTACGCAGATATTTCAGTATGTTTTAAATTGTGTTTGCATTGATATTTTGCTTCACTGAGTTTCACCTTCTGACACCATAGTGGGACTGTTTGGTATGATCGCCTTAGTTGCACAGTGAGTGTGCACATTCTAATATGGTCGACAGTTCTACATTTCCACTGCTGCACCATTGACTTTAGCTTGAAGCGAAGGGAGACTGCATGAAGTGCTTCTGTATTTGATCCAGCACCATTCAACCAACTGTAAGCCATTGGCTCTTGTGCATGCTTTGCTCTATGTGGCTTGGGCTTCTATATTCTATTTTAATAATTTACCTTTCTTGCAGGAACGCTACAAGGAACTCTACTGAACTCACGTTGGACTGGATGCAGTTTCCGATCACAGTTTTAATTGTTGTCCATCTTTATTTGCCATGATTAATTTAGCTTTTATCACGACCCATATTTAAAATGGTTTCAATTCGTCCTCCTTTTTGAGAGGCGGTAATATGGAGCTGCTCTTTTGATGATAACGCAGTGCTACCTCACTCTATATATGGAATTGCCTCCACATTGGCAACTTGACTGTTGAGTGGCGAGAGCGTCATTAAGAAGGATTTTTGCATCAGAGTTAGGCTGACGGCATTGAGTATCCTGCCCAGCCTTTCATGAGTGGATGTGTTTGGCAGCCCCGGCAGTTTAAATAGTACCTTAAACTACTATTTATTTGGTACATTTAGTGCGCCTGCTATACTGTAATACTTGTTCTGTTTCCTACAGCCGCCAACATCTATTAACAAAGCTGGCCGGTTTGAAGCTCCTTTGACTGACCGCTTAACTAACCACCATGATGTATTTAAGTAAGCTATCACTGGGAGGACTGATAGTCTACTTGGGTCCAGTGGAAATAAGTAGGTGCCTTTTTGACTGGTTGGGTCATTGGTGACATGTTTCTCTATGTTGTAGCACCTCTCCTTTCTCTTTTTTCTACCACCGCGATGTATCATGCAATTGAGGCACTTTTTTTGCAAAGAGGTGATTTTTATGCATGTCTAGCGGCTTAAGAGGTAGTATCTTAAAACTATTTCTCTGTACAATTCACCTATGGTAATATTTTACTAAGGAGCAAGTCTTTGCCTCACTTTATGACCCTATGTTTTTATATCTAATCACAATATTACCACATTATGCTCACTGCAAGCAGTCAGCATGCCATCTTCAAATTATAACACAGCACAGCTTTGCCTTATTTTGTACCTTTGGTGATTGTTCACATTTTGATTACACGTTCATAATGAGTGGTTTATCTATGTTATGTTATGTTATAAAATGTGTAAAGCGCTCAGCTGCAATGTAAGAATCTAACCTGCACACCTGTTTGATCTCAGACTTAGGTAATATTTTATAAGAGTATTTATCCGTATCGGGAGCTACCCAGTGGTCAGTTGAGCCCACAACTGTGAATAAAACTGCTATGTAGAGGCCTAGTATAGACTAGGTCTAACCGGGAGCTCACTCCAAATGTCCCTAAGGTTTCAGAACATTTTACACAATTAAAATCAAAATTACTCAAATATTGTACAAAAAGATCACACATTTTTTAGAAGGTTCAAACTTTTTAGTTAACCATTATTTGTGCACTTGTCAACAAAACAGTTTAGATACATGAAATAATAAGCACATTATATCAGCTTTAGCAATCAAATTATTTTGAGTGAAAACGTTCAAAAGTTAAACAGTTCAATAAACAAAAAGTTTAACATTTCCCAATGCATTTCGGGTCATTTTTCGACCCTTCCTCAGGGGACTTTCAAACGTTGAAACAAATCCAAATTTAGTATGTCTGTGTTATCCAAATTCAGTTCCGAAAACGGGCACTGCAACGTTAAATGAAAAAAAATATATATATATTTCTGATACTCAAGATTTACTTCTACATAAAGATTTAGGATTAACACTAATTCCCAGAAAAAAGCTAGAAATGTGTAAGTGCTGATAGAGGAGAAGCCAACACCCTAAACAATATACTCAAAACCTCCGTGCGTATGACTATGTTGAACTACGAAAATGTGAAATATACTCTCTGTACCTGATTAATACTTGAAACCGTTGGTACTGGTTTAAGCAGGTTGCTTAAGGTGATCAAGTCTGTGACAAATAAAGATATGAAACCACTTTAAATAACGATGCTAGTGTTAGTAGTGCTAAACACTGTTAAAAAGGGAGTTAAAAAAGGGGAGTTAGTGATCTTACCACTACTCTGTCCGTGGTTACATGGAACGAAATGTCCCGAAATTCTGTGTTCTTGATATGCGAAAAAGCCATATCTATTGAAAAATATCACAAAATGTGTGAACTCCGCTGTTAAGTTCTGAGAGTTAAAATGTGTGAGTCAATCGCCATTACGGCGTGAAAGCCTACCTTACTGCTAACGCGTACCAAGACCTCTGACCTCCCAATGGCTTCCGGTGCAAACATCCGGTACGAGGCTACGTTCTTAAATAGTAGGACGTGCCGAAAAAAACTCATCTCTAACTGAAGGCTGACGGGTGCCGCTAAGGAAAAAATTAACTATGTATATTATAAAAAATATGTGTATATAAAAAAGAAGTTGTAGAAAGTTAAAATTAAAGAGGAAAATAGTGGGATTCAGTGTCAATCCTGTACAAAAACTGTTACAGTTGGTACATACAGATCAAGTATCGTACATATTTTTAATATATCGATGTTGTAGACGTGCTGAAACTTTAAGATGTTAATTCAATGAAACCACCAAATACATAATCAATGTTCATAGAAAGCATACCATCTCATATTGATCATTGAGCCCACCCGGAGTCAGTGTGCCTAATTTTTCTATCCAAAATGTCTCTCTCCGAGCCAGAGCTACGTTGTGATCTGTACTCTTGTGTTTTTCTACCACTTCCAAAATAGTAAATCTGAGTTGTGGTATGGTGTGATTTGAATTAATCCAATGTGTCGCAAGGCAAGATGTTATGGACCTGTTCCGTATGGTACTTTTGTGCTCGATGATTTGAGTTTTGATTTTTCGAGAAGTTCTTCCCACATAAGTGAGTCCACATGGGCAAGTTATCGCATAAATTACCCCAGTTGTATTACAGTCTCCACTGTGCTTTAATTGAATCTCTTTACCAGTATGGGGATGTGTAAACTGTTTGCTCACCATTACATTATTGCATTGTCCGCAATTGAAACATTTCCTCATACCTTTGTAATTGGTTTTTGGATGATGGTGAGGATTCTTGAGTATTTCTCTGATGTTCTTGGATCTGGTATGCGCAATGATGGGAAAGTGCTTGAATAAGTTAAAAAAGTCTGGTTCATTGGCAATCATTTCCCAACGTTTCCTGAGAATCTGTTTTATTCTTTGTGATTGTGTGGAATGTTTCATTACAAACACAATCCGTTCATTGGAAGATTTCTCTGTTTTTTTTAATAGAGTGTTTCTATCCATATTAGAAACCTTTTCCACTGCATTGTCTAATATTTCAGTTGGATAGCCTCTGGCTATGTATTTTTGTACCTGTTCTTCGATCAAAGAGTTACAATTCATTGGGTCTGAAGAAATCCTTTTGATCCTTATCAACTGGGATGTTGGTAAATGATCTTTCAAATTTTTAGGGTGAGCGCTCGTGTAATGTAGCGCATTATTGACATCCGTAGGTTTACGAAACACAGTGGTTGCAATACCTTCTGCTGACTTACTGATTTCTATATCCAAGAATTGTATTTTCTGTTCCTGAATGTTGTGGGTGAATTTTATTCTGGGATTGCAACCATTATGTTCTCTGATGAGCTCTTCCAGTTCCGTTTTTGTGCCTCGCCAAATTATCAAAATGTCATCGATGAAACGTAAGAATAGGACTAAATTCTCCGTCCACCTGTTGTCAGATATAATGAATTGTTGCTCAAAATGCGCCATAAAGGTATTGGCGTATGCCGGGGCTCCTGAGAATCCCATCGATTCTCTGTAGAAAAAAATAGATTTCCAAGAAAAATAGCTATGGTACAAAGAGAAATGCAAACGTTCTAACAGAAAAATCCCCAGTTGATGGTCAATGTCAGATTGTAATAGTCTCCATTCAACAGCTTCCAAACCCTCTGTATGTGCTATTGATGTGTAAAGTGCCACCACATCAATGGTGCACAGTAGTGTAGTTTCTCCAATGAGGTTATTCACTTCTCTTAGTTTCAATAGACAGTCCGTTGTGTCCTTTAGATATGTGTCCCAAGATTGAACCAATGGTTGTAAGTGAGGATCAATGAAACGACCTACTGGTTCATGGATAGAGCCGCATCCTGCCACGATGGGTCTGAAAGGTGGATCATCGATGCTCTTATGTATTTTGGGCAACATATATATATGAGGCACCTGTGGCGTGTTGGTTCTGAGGTATTTGCCAGTATTAGTATTGATGATGCCCGAGTCCTCCGCTTTTGTGATTATTTCATCCAATGTTTTACTGAAGTTGTCTGTGGGATCCTGGTCCAATTGTATGTATGTTTCAGTATCCAACACATGCTCATCTACTTTCCGATCATAGAAAGAAGTATCCATCATCACCAGTGCACCGCACTTGTCAGCCGGTTGAAATGTTATCGACGTGTCTTGTTTAAGATCGTTAAGAATTCTCTTTTGTTTTTTGGACAGGTTCTGTTTCTTCGGTGTTTCATATTTGATCGCCTCCAGGTCTTTCTTCACGAGGGTTTCAAAATTGTCCAATATTTTGTGTGAGATAGTGGACATGAACTTGCTCTTGGGTTTGAATTTATCTTGGGTTCTTGGAGTCCCATCTACCATAGTAGTAGAAAAAAACCATTTCAGTCGTCATTTCCGTAGGAATTGAATAACGCTACTTCCGTTTCTAAGCCATTAGACACATAAGTTGGTACAAAAGATATTCGTTTGTTCAAAACTCTCTCTTCTTCTGTTGTTAGTTGCCTGCTAGAGATGTTGACTATTAAGTCACTTTTTTGTGACTTGTCTCTGTGGTCGTCCTGTTTCTGTTGTTTTCTTTATGACCTTTTCCACTGCGAGTGGGTCTGTCCTTCTTTCTCTGGGTAGTTCTGGTGGATCGACTGCTGATTGACCCTCCGCTAAAAAAGAAGGTTGTGAGCTCTGTGAAGTGCTTGATGTTGTTGCTTCTTGCGGTGCTGTGCTAGCTGCGGTTGGTGGCGGTGGTCTTTGTAACGAGAGGTCTTCGTCTTGAACCACACTTTCCTCTGATGAGGTATTCCTAGGGGTTTTACTGGTAAATCTTCTGTTTGCATAGGCTTCCGCCCATGTTTAAACCTCATCTAATTTGTAATCTATCGTATCCCTACGAAATTTCCGAATTTTGCGATCATGTACCTCCTTTGCATGAACATCCAGTCTATTATTGATATCCTCGAGTGTCTGTGTCCAATCTTCCTGTGGGATGTTTTTGGATAATTCTTGTTGGAGTTTAAAGATGTCTTCCTATATGGTCATTGAGTATTTGGGAAAGTTCCTCTATAATCAACAATATAAGGTCCAGTGAACATTTGTTCAGAATTGCTTGCCATTTGATGATGAATGCTTTATTAAATTTAAACAACATTGGTTTGAGGGCAATTCGTAGTCCTCTTGGTATTCTCTTTACCTTGTGGTACTCAATTAACGTTGTTGCGTGAAGTCGTTGGTTTACTTCCTTTGGCATGGTATATTCTAGTTGTTTCAGCATTTGAGTGGTTGTGCCCTTAGACGTACTGAATGTGCGAACTTGCTCAATCAAAGAGTAAATAGAAGCTGCTTTGTCTGTTCCATATACCTTGATTTCTGCTTGGTTTAATGTGAGGTTAGCTATCTCTTGAAAAGAAGCCATTGTCAATGATAACGTGGGTGCTGGTCTAGTGTGGGGCTGTGGTTAAACTGCAATGTAAGAATCTAGCCTGCACAACTGTTTGATCTCAGACTTAGGTAATATTTTATAAGAGTATTTATCCGTATCAGGTGGACAGAGAATTTAGTCCTATTCTTACGTTTCATCGTTGACATTTTGATAATTTGGCGAGGCACAAAAACGGAACTGGAAGAACGCATCAGAGAACTTAATGGTTGCAATCCCAGAATAAAATTCATCCACAACATTCAGGAACAGAAAATACAATTCTTGGATATAGAAATCAGTAAGTCAGCAGAAGGTATTGCAACCACTGTGTTTCGTAAACCTACGGATGTCAATAATGCGCTACATTACACGAGCGCTCACCCTAAAAATTTGAAAGATCATTTACCAACATCCCAGTTGATAAGGATCAAAAGGATTTCTTCAGACCCAATGAATTGTAACTCTTTGATCGAAGAACAGGTACAAAAATACATAGCCAGAGGCTATCCAACTGAAATATTAGACAATGCAGTAGAAAAGGTTTCTAATATGGATAGAAACACTCTATTAAAAAAAACAGAGAAATCTTCCAATGAACGGATTGTGTTTGTAATGAAACATTCCACACAATCACAAAGAATAAAACAGATTCTCAGGAAACGTTGGGAAATGATTGCTAATGAACCAGACTTTTTTAACTTATTCAAGCACTTTCCCATCATTGCGCATACCAGATCCAAGAACATCAGAGAAATACTCAAGGATCCTCACCATCATCCAAAAACCAATTACAAAGGTATGAGGAAATGTTTCAATTGCGGACAATGCAATAATGTAATGGTGAGCAAACAGTTTACACGTCTCCATACTGGTAAAGAGATTCAATTAAAGCACAGTGGAGACTGTAATACAAATGGGGTAATTTATGCAATAACTTGCCCATGTGGACTCACTTATGTGGGAAGAACTTCTCGAAAAATCAAAACTCGAATCATCGAGCACAAAAGTACCATACGGAACAGGTCCATAACATCTTGCCTTGCGACACATTGGATTAATTCAAATCACACCATACCACAACTCAGATTTACTATTTTGGAAGTGGTAGAAAAACACAAGGGTACAGATCACAACGTAGCTCTGGCTCGGAGAGAGACATTTTGGATAAAAAAATTAGGCACACTGACTCCGGGTGGGCTCAATGATCAATATGAGATGGTATGCTTTCTATGAACATTGATTATGTATTGGGTGGTTTCATTGAATTAACATCTTAAAGTTTCAGCATGTCTACAACATCGATATTTTAAAAATATGTACGATACTTGATCTGTATGTACCAACTGTAACAGTTTTTGTACAGGATTGACACTGAATCCCACTATTTTCCTCTTTAATTTTAACTTTCTACAACTTCTTTTTTATATACACATATTTTTTATAATATACATAGTTAATTTTTTCCTTAGCGGCACCCGTCAGCCTTCAGTTAGAGATGAGTTTTTTTCGGCACGTCCTACTATTTAAGAACGTAGCCTCGTACCGGATGTTTGCACCGGAAGCCATTGGGAGATCAGAGGTCTTGGTACGCGTTAGCAGTAAGGTAGGCGTTCACGCCGTAATGGCGATTGACTCACACATTTTAACTCTCGGAACTTAACAGCGGAGTTCACACATTTTGTGATATTTTTCAATAGATACGGCTTTTTCGCATATCAAGAACACAGAATTTCGGGACATTTCGTTCCATGTAACCTCGGACAGAGTAGTGGTAAGATCACTAACTCCCCTTTTTTAACTCCCTTTTTAACAGTGTTTAGCACTACTAACACTAGCATCGTTATTTAAAGTGGTTTCATATCTTTATTTGTCACAGACTTGATCACCTTAAGCAACCTGCTTAAACCAGTACCAACGGTTTCAAGTATTAGTCAGGTACAGAGAGTATATTTCACATTTTCGTAGTTCAACATAGTCATACGCACGGAGGTTTTGAGTATATTGTTTAGGGTGTTGGCTTCTCCTCTATCAGCACTTACACATTTCTAGCTTTTTTCTGGGAATTAGTGTTAATCCTAAATCTTTATGTACAAGTAAATCTTGAGTATCAGAAATATATATATATATATATTTTTTTTCATTTAACTTTGCAGTGCCCGTTTTCGGAACTGAATTTGGATAACACAGACATACTAAATTTGGATTCGTTTCAACGTTTGAAAGTCCCCTGAGGAAGGGTCGAAAAATGACCCGAAATGCATTGGGAAATGTTAAACTTTTTGTTTATTGAACTGTTTAACTTTTGAATGTTTTCACTCAAAATAATTTGATTGCTAAAGCTGATATAATGTGCTTATTATTTCATGTATCTAAACTGTTTTGTTGACAAGTGCACAAATAATGGTTAACTAAAAAGTTTGAACCTTCTAAAAAATGTGTGATCTTTTTGTACAATATTTGAGTAATTTTGATTAATTGTGTAAAATGTTCTGAAACCTTAGGGACATTTGGAGTGAGCTCCCTATTAGACCTAGTCTATACTAGGCCTCTACATAGCAGTTTTATTCACAGTTGTGGGCTCAACTAACCACTGGGTAGCTTCCGATACGGATAAATACTCTTATAAAATTTTACCTAAGTCTGAGATCAAACAGGTGTGCAGGCTAGATTCTTACATTGCAGTTTAACCACAGCCCCACACTAGACCAGCACCCACGTTATCATTGACAATGGCTTCTTTTCAAGAGATAGCTAACCTCACATTAAACCAAGCAGAAATCAAGGTATATGGAACAGACGAAGCAGCTTCTATTTACTCTTTGATTGAGCAAGTTCGCACATTCAGTACGTCTAAGGGCGCAACCACTCAAATGCTGAAACAACTAGAATATACCATGCGAAAGGAAGTAAACCAACGACTTCACGCAACAACGTTAATTGAGTACCACAAGGTAAAGAGAATACCAAGAGGACTACGAATTGCCCTCAAACCAATGTTGTTTAAATTTAATAAAGCATTCATCATCAAATGGCAAGCAATTCTGAACAAATGTTCACTGGACCTTATATTGTTGATTACAGAGGAACTTTCCCAAATACTCAATGACCATATAGGAAGACATCTTCTTTAAACTCCAACAAGAATTATCCAAAAACACCCCACAGGAAGATTGGACAAAGACACTCGAGGATATCAATAATAGACTGGATGTTCATGCAAAGGAGGTACATGATCGCAAAATTCGGAAATTTCGTAGGGATACGATAGATTATAAATTAGATGAGGTTTATACATTGTGGGAAGCCTATGCAAACAGAAGATTTACCAGTAAAACCCCTAGGAATACCTCATCAGAGGAAAGTGTGGTTCAAGACGAAGACCTCTCGTTACAAAGACCACCGCCACCAACCGCAGCTAGCACAGCACCGCAAGAAGCAACAACATCAAGCACTTCACAGAGCTCACAACCTTCTTTTTTAGCGGAGGGTCAATCAGCAGTCGATCCACCAGAACTACCCAGAGAAATAAGGACAGACCCACCCGCAGGGGACAAGGTCATAAAGAAAACAACAGAAACAGGACGACTACAGAGACAAGTCACAAAAAAGTGACTTAATAGTCAACATCTCTAGCAGGCAACTAACAACAGAAGAAGAGAGAGTTTTAAACAAAGGAATATCTTTTGTACCAACTTATGTGTCTAATGGCTTAGAAACGGAAGTAGCGTTATTCAAATTCCTATGGAAATTATGACTGAAATGGTTTTTTTCTACTACTATGGTAGATGGGACTCCAAGAACCCAAGATAAATTCAAACCCAGGAGCAAGTTCATGTCCCCTATCTCACACAAAATATTGGACAATTTTGAAACCTTCGTGAAGAAAGACCTGGAGGCAATCAAATATGAAACACCGAAGAAACAGAACCTGTCCAAAAAACAAAAGAGAATTCTTAACGATCTTAAACAAGACACGTCGATAACATTTCAACCGGCTGACAAGGGTGGTGCACTGGTGATGATGGATACTTCTTTCTATGATCGGAAAGTAGATGAGCATGTGTTGTATACTGAAACATACATACAATAGGACCAGGATCCCACAGACAACTTCAGTAAAACATTGGATGAAATAATCACAAAAGCGGAGGACTCGGGCATCATCAATACTAATACTGGCAAATACCTCAGAACCAACACGCCACAGGTGCCTCATATATATATGTTGCCCAAAATACATAAGAGCATCGATGATCCACCTTTCAGACCCATCGTGGCAGGATGCGGCTCTATCCATGAACCAGTAGGTCGTTTCATTGATCATCACTTACAACCATTGGTTCAATCTTGGGACACATATCTAAAGGACACAACGGACTGTCTATTGAAACTAAGAGAAGTGAATAACCTCATTGGAGAAACTACACTACCGTGCACCATTGATGTGGTGGCACTTTACACATCAATAGCACATACAGAGGGTTTGGAAGCTGTTGAATGGAGACTATTACAATCTGACATTGACCATCAACTGGGGATTTTTCTGTTAGAACTTTTGCATTTCTCGAGTACCATAGCTATTTTTCTTGGAAATCAAATTTTTTTCTACAGAGAACCGGAACATCGATGGGATTCTCAGGAGCCCCGGCATATGCCAATACCTTTATGGCGCATTTTGAGCAACAATTCATTATATCTGACAACAGGTGCACGGAGAATTTAGTCATATTCTTACGTTTCATCGATGACATTTTGATAATTTGACGAGGCACAAAAACGGAACTGGAAGAGCGCATCAGAGAACTTAATGGTTGCAATCCCAGAATAAAATTCACCCACAACATTCAGGAACAGAAAATACAATTCTTGGATATAGAAATCAGTAAGTCAGAAGAAGGTATTGCAACCACTGTGTTTCGCAAACCTACGGATGTCAATAATGTGCTACATTACACGAGCGCTCACCCTAAAAATTTGAAAGATCATTTACCAACATCCCAGTTGATAAGGATCAAAAGGATTTCTTCAGACCCAATGAATTGTAACTCTTTGATCAAAGAACAGGTTCAAAAATACATAGCCAGAGGCTATCCAACTGAAATATTAGACAATGCAGTGGAAAAGGTTTCTAATATGGATAGAAACACTCTATTAAAAAAAACAGAGAAATCTTCCAATGAACGGATTGTGTTTGTAATGAAACATTCCACACAATCACAAAGAATAAAACAGATTCTCAGGAAACGTTGGGAAATGATTGCCAATGAACCAGACTTTTTTAACTTATTCAAGCACTTTCCCATCATTGCGCATACCAGATCCAAGAACATCAGAGAAATACTCAAGAATCCTCACCATCATCCAAAAACCAATTACAAAGGTATGAGGAAATGTTTCAATTGCGGACAATGCAATAATGTAATGGTGAGCAAACAGTTTACACATCCCCATACTGGTAAAGAGATTCAATTAAAGCACAGTGGAGACTGTAATACAACTGGGGTAATTTATACAATAACTTGCCCATGTGGACTCACTTATGTGGGAAGAACTTCTCGAAAAATCAAAACTCGAATCACAGAGCACAAAAGTACCATACGGAACAGGTCCATAACATCTTGCCTTGCGACACATTGGATTAATTCAAATCACACCATACCACAACTCAGATTTACTATTTTGGAAGTGATAGAAAAACACAAGGGTACCGTTCACAACGTAGCTCTGGCTCGGAGAGAGACATTTTGGATAAAAAAATTAGGCACACTGACTCCGGGTGGGCTCAATGATCAATATGAGATGGTATGCTTTCTATGAACATTGATTATGTATTTGGTGGTTTCATTGAATTAACATCTTAAAGTTTCAGCATGTCTACAACATCGATATTTTAAAAATATGTACGATACTTGATCTGTATGTACCAACTGTAACACTTTTTGTACAGGATTGACACTGAATCCCACTATTTTCCTCTTTAATTTTAACTTTCTACAACTTCTTTTTTATATACACATATTTTTTATAATATACATAGTTAATTTTTTCCTTAGCGGCACCCGTCAGCCTTCAGTTAGAGATGAGTATTTTTCGGCACGTCCTACTATTTAAGAACGTAGCCTCGTACCGGATGTTTGCACCGGAAGCCATTGGGAGGTCAGAGGTCTTGGTACGCGTTAGCAGTAAGGTAGGCGTTCACGCCGTAATGGCGATTGACTCACACATTTTAACTCTCGGAACTTAACAGCGGAGTTCACACATTTTGTGATATTTTTCAATAGATATGGCTTTTTCGCATATCAAGAACACAGAATTTCGGGACATTTCGTTCCATGTAACCACGGACAGAGTAGTGGTAAGATCACTAACTCCCCTTTTTTAACTCCCTTTTTAACAGTGTTTAGCACTACTAACACTAGCATCGTTATTTAAAGTGGTTTCATATCTTTATTTGTCACAGACTTGATCACCTTAAGCAACCTGCTTAAACCAGTACCAACGGTTTCAAGTATTAGTCAGGTACAGAGAGTATATTTCACATTTTCGTAGTTCAACATAGTCATACGCACGGAGGTTTTGAGTATATTGTTTAGGGTGTTGGCTTCTCCTCTATCAGCACTTACACATTTCTAGATTTTTTCTGGGAATTAGTGTTAATCCTAAATCTTTATGTACAAGTAAATCTTGAGTATCAGAAATATATACATATATATATATATATATATATATATATATATATATTTTCATTTAACTTTGCAGTGCCCGTTTTCAGAACTGAATTTGGATAACACAGACATACTAAATTTGGATTCGTTTCAACGTTTGAAAGTCCCCTGAGGAAGGGTCGAAAAATGACCCGAAATGCATTGGGAAATGTTAAACTTTTTGTTTATTGAACTGTTTAACTTTTGAACGTTTTCACTCAAAATAATTTGATTGCTAAAGCTGATATAATGTGCTTATTATTTCATGTATCTAAACTGTTTTGTTGACAAGTGCACAAATAATGGTTAACTAAAAAGTTTGAACCTTCTAAAAAATGTGTGATCTTTTTGTACAATATTTGAGTAATTTTGATTAATTGTGTAAAATGTTCTGAAACCTTAGGGACATTTGGAGTGAGCTCCCGGTTAGACCTAGTCTATACTAGGCCTCTATAAAGCGCTCAGCTGCCACAGCAAAGTGGCGTCCCGGCGCTATAAAGGACAAAATAACACAACCAGATGGAACAAAGGAACAGATTTAGACTAGTAGAAACAAAAAAGTTTTGATAGCTTTTCTGAAAGACAGTAGATCCGGTAGAGCACGGATATCAACGGGTAAAGTGTTCCAGAGACTCGCTGCCAGGACACCAAAGGAGCGTCCACCAACTCTGGCTTTCCTGAAGCGAGGAACACAAGCCAGAAATTGACCCGTCGAACGTAGAACTCTAGAAGGAATCTAGTAGGAAATTGCCTGTGCAAGAATGGGGGGAGAGAAAGCCTTTAAAATCTTAAAAACCAGGCACAAGGCTTTGAACTTGATCCTTTACCCAATGGGCAGCCAATGTAGGTCATAGATAGTGCGCCTGGCAGAACAGAATTTAGGCAGGCCTACCAGCATTCTGGCAGCCGCGTTTTGCACGCGCTGGAGGCGTATAAGTTCAGCTTGGTTAACGCCCAAAAGAAGCGAGCTGGCATAATCCAATCTAGAGAGCACTGTAGCTTGGACGATGAGTTGCCTTGTGGGGGCATCAAAACAATTTAAAAATGGGTCTAAGGCTCTGAAGAACACCAAAACAAGTACCGGCAACTCTTTTAGTATGAGGGATAAAGGTCAAGTTAGAATCGAGCCAGACCCCAAGGTTCTTAGCCTCTGTCACAGGAATGGGGGCTTTGCCCAGCTCCGGTGGCCACCAACGGTCTCCCCAAAGATGAGCCTGTTTGCCTAGAACTAAGACCTCTGTCTTCGCTGCATTAAGTTGGAGACAGTTCTCCGTCATCCAACTTGCCACTTCCTTTAGGGCAGTCTGGAATTTAGGGGCATCACCGCAGAGTCCCCATTTAGTGCTACCGCTAGCTGGGTATCGTCAGCGTTATCTACTGGATCGAATTCTGGTTGCACGGCTGACATGTCTTTACAACACTTGCATACATTTCACCTACTCACAGACACTGCTTACCCTGACACTCACCCACTATTTATTTTCACAGTCACCCTGACATTGCACTGGCAGTCAGATACTGCACACCCACCACTCACAGAATACTTACTCTGCACACTCACACAACATTGACATACCTCTCAAACAGCACTCACATTCCTTTCACCCTTCACCCACACCTCTCACCCTGAACTCAAACCTCTCATCCTGCACTTATACTATTGACACACTGCTCAACCTACACATGCACACCACTTACCTTGTACAGAGTAACATCTTTCACCTTGTACACTCACACAATTCTCACTCTTATCTTATCTTGTAAAGCGCATAGATATCCTAAGGCTTCCCAGCGCTCCGGGAGTCAGAGCGTACATCTGAGGGACTAAAGATTTGACCTGAGAATTACTTGGGGTAAAGCCAAGTTTTGAGACACTTTCTAAATCTGACCTCATCCAACTAAAATCTCAGACTGATTGCCATTGTGTTCCAACATTTGCGAGAAAGTTAGGAGAAAGATCTTCCACCCCAGTTGGCCTTTTGAATACAAAGAACTATAAAGAGACCAGTGTTAGAAGATCTTAACGTCCTGCTCGGAACGTGGGAGGTCACTTAGGGCCAGATGTATCAAGATAAACTTTTGCGATTCTCAAATAGCGATTTTTAAGGAATCGCTATTTGAGAATTGCAAAATGGTATGTATGTAGAAATTCGCTATTTTTTAGTGATTCCTTAAAATTCCTTAATTGCGATTAGCAAATTGCTAATCGCAATTAAGGAATGATTTCCCATTCATTTCTATGGGCCAGGAGGCCCATAGGAATGAATGTGAAATTATTCTCAATTTGCAATTCGCAATTTGCTAATCGCAAATTGAGAATAATTTTATGGGTGCAAGGGTGTTCAAGAAATTCGCAAATTACCACCAACTTGAAGTTGGTGGTAATTTGTGATTCCTTAGGGACAATTCGCTATTTTTTTTTTTTTTGCATCATACATTGCATTTAAGGAATCGCAAATTTTGCGATTCCTTAAATGTAATCGCAAAATAAGGAATCGCAAATTGGGATTCCTTATTTTGCACTGAAATTTGCTACATACATACAATTTTGCTCAAATGAATTCGCAAACGCGTATTTCGGCGTTTGCGAACACATTTGAGCTTCATACATCTGGCCCTAAGGCTCTAACCATAGAGGGTCCCTTCCCATGTATTGCCCTGTGTGGGAGACACAGTGTCTTGAATTTGATGCTATGCTCCACAGGAGGCCAGTAGGTAGTCAAGGTTTTCTTTGCAGAGGAATTCTTGGGTATCTTGTAGATGATTCTGGCTGCAGCATTTTGCAGCACCTGAAGTCTTTTTTTAACTGATTTGGGGAAACCCAGCTATAGGAAGTATCAGTAATCCAGGCATGAAGAGATCAAGGCCTCGACTGCCACTCTTCTGCATAATATTAGCAGTAGAGCCAAAATTATTCTCAGCGTCCAACCTTTTTCCAAAAAATGGGCTGCCATTTTGGTGGTACTTTTTTGCATTTTATGTTGCTTTTGTATGTCCCCTATCCTTATTTTGACGGGGCGTGTGGTCATTCTTATGTACTCTAAAAGGCACGGGCAGGAAATAAGATAAACCACATTCTTTGAGTTACATGTCGTGAAACTCCTTTGGTCCCATCTGGTCCCATCTTGGAACCATATCTCTTAGCTTTTTTTGGTTAGTTTACATACATTGCACATGCTACAGGGATGATGGCCAGAGACTGGTGGCATTAGGGTGGTTTGTGTGCTCTGTCCATCTTTACTTTCTTTAGGTCTGGTGTGTACGACCAAATCCCGGATACTCTTATCTCTTTTGTGAGAGAATATAGGTTTTGGTAAGTTGATGCCTCCACTGTCAAGGATTGCCAATGTTTGTTTACAATTTTTGTGATCCCATTGGAGTTAGTGTTGAAAGTTGTTATGAATACTGGGTGGTTCTCCTCTTCCTTGTGGATTTTAGGTTCCAAAAGGCCTTCTCTGCTATTGTTGCACACCATCTACACCTCCCCATTTTTAATATTCTCAGCTAGGGAAGTTAGTAAAGTGTATTCTTTCCACTAGCCTGGGAATTGTTAAAATCATCACACATATTTCACGATCCCACGCACTACACATATACACCAATCACTAAATTAGGTGATCCTGCGTCTACGTAGGTAGTAGCACGCCCCGTCCCGTAGAGGGGCAGGAAGACCTCAATGATGAAGCATGACACTGAATTAGGTTTCATTGTGTGAGGGGTATTTTACAATTTTTTTAACATTGCCCTTCCAACAAATAAGAGAAGGTGACACCATCATTAAAAACACCCTAAGTAAGATTAAGCACACACTTACACACATATATATGTAATGGTAGAATCCCTGTGTTGAATTACGATACCAAGAGGAGGACGATTCTACTTTTTCCCTCTTCACTCCCCCCTTTGATATTTTTGATCATCCATAGTGGTAGGCAGATTAGTTTAATAGTGCATGGTCTAGAGACGCATAAACTCAGAATTTAAAAAGGAACACCATAGTTGGAGGTTCTCTTTAATAATGAGACTAGATTGTTGCCTAAATTTATCCTTTTTGCAACATTAATCTTTGCTCAAATCTATACTTTACAGGGTGCATGCAGTTCTTTGATAAAAGTTATTAGTTCAGTACAATTACAAAGGAATGTATGACGTTACAACGAATTCCGTTGCAACGCATGCCTTTACCACGCATGCGTTACAACGGAATTCGTTTTCAACGCTTAACCTTTACCTCGAATATTCCTTTACCACGCATACATTTACACCGTTTTTTGTTGTAAATGTATGCATGGTGAGGGCATACTCTTGATAAAGGTTAAAACTCTCCACTTACATTCTCCCAGCCTCACTCCTTATATTTACCCTTAACCCTTAATATATATATATATATATGTATTTTTCTAAAATGCCCATTACCTTTTAACTCGCCTTCCCTCCATCTTCTCTGGTTACGTTGGTCGTACGTCGTTAAGAGGAAGCGGAAGTTACTTTCCGTTTCCTCCCTAACGACGTTGATTGCTTCAGCTTCGGTTTCGGCTTTTTCTTCGGCTCCTCAGGTTAGTTTTGTTTTTTTGGGGGGAGACCCCCCCAGCCCCCCTTTTTATCCCAGACCTTTATTTTTTTTTTATGGGGGAGACCCCTCAAACCCCCCTTCGTTTTTCTTTTCATTTACCACACATGCCTTTACTACGTATTTCGTAGTAAAGGTATGCGTGGTAAACCCTTTCGTTGTAACCACGCATGCGTTGTAGTGCATGCGTGGTAAATGATTTCGTGGAAACGGCTTCGTTGTAGAGGCCGTTTCCCATTACAAAGTGCATAGAATTTAAATAAGTCAACGGGTGACTGCTTTTAAAAGAGACATCATTTTGTTTCTTGCAATGTATAAATGCAAATGCAATATTAGGATTTTAACCTATAAATTGCATGAACAGCAATGGGCTAAATAGAAAGCTGGCAGACCGGGACTTCGTATACTATCAAGGGTCATACCACATCATTGCCTTACAGAAGACGTGGGTGACTGATCCTTCACACTTACAACAATACTTACTCTTCTTTTCAACAGCACTTAAAAATGCAAGATATGGACATCTGAAGGGAGGCCTAGCATTCCATGTGATACATACATGTACTAACTCAGCTCACATAGTTGGGTTGATAACACCAGAATACATGGCCATAAAAATCCCCACCTCATTTGGGCCATCAGGGAACGGGAACGAAGATATTGCATTAATAAACACTTATATCCACCCCAACAGGACAATCAAGGATACAAAACAATTGGTGAACTATGTAGAGCTGTGCATGAGTGAGATCAAAACACCAGATACAATACTCAAAGGGGATTTTAACTTACATCTACTTGGCTCATCATAAGCGGAGGAAGTAATGATACAGAACCAGATATGGAACATCCCACAACAGCGTAACAAATCATCAGAACTACCTACAAAAACCATCCAGAGCCTAATATAGGACCTTGAACATCTAAACCTCAGAGCTGTGAATGGTTGAAGCATATTAGACACTCCTCCGGCATTCACTCATCAATCACTAACCAGAACCTCGAAGGTAGACTATACGTTTCTGTCTCCAACCCTTTTTAATGGAATCTTTTCATTCAGTATGGGTAACAAAGCCGACGGTGATCACCTGCCTCAGGAGCTCACTCTTTGCCAAATATGCCAAAATTCATGAGATGGAAGGGTCTGCCAGGTATGACCACCACAATCAACCATAGAAAAATACAATTTGTGCAAGCGACGCAAGAGAACTTTCAGCAAGCAGCAACACTTTTATTCGAAACTCGTGAAGGTGGCAATGAGATGGAGAAATGGACAAACTATACGAGCGCCTTGGCAAATCATTTGCCGTCCTAATTAAATCAAGTGCACAGCAAAGCCGCAGCAGCATTTCCAACTTTACCAGGATCCAAAAGAGTAAGATAAGATCAATAAAAAACACTATTAATTATACGTTATGGCAGGTACTGTGGTCTCCAACTAACACCTTAAAACTAGCAGAATACAACAGCGGAAAAAACAGCTGAAGCGAGCGATTTGGGAGGCCAGGAGAGACAATGAGGACTCTCTTTGGGTAAAATCGCATGCTGATTATTAGCAAAAAGACAATGCAAGGTTCTTGGAGACAATAAAAATATTCACCGACCAAGTACATGAGGGTCTGTCTTCAAGTATATCCGAGGAGGACTGGGCTATCTACCTTGGAAATCACTTTCACCAAGAAAATATCTTATTACATAATGGAACCAGCTCAGAGACAATACAGGGAGAATTGCTGGGATTCGTACCCTCAAATGATCACCTAAAAACAATTAAAAACTATATAAAGAAGCGAAGACCAGAAGGGGCACCAGGCCCAAATGGAATACCACCTGTGCTTTATGAACAAAATGCAGATTATTGGGCAAAAGCATTTAGTCCACTGTTTATGGAAGTAAGGCAGGCAGGCAGGCCTACATCCTCTGTCCTGGCGTTCCTCGATAATTTCACCTATTTTTAAGTCGGCCGATAAGACTCTGCCTAAGAACTATCGTTTAGTTGCCCTTTTGGATAATCAGGCAACATTTTTTTGCAGGCAGTCTGCTAGACAAATTGCAAAACAAGGCAGAAGACAACTCACTTATACCGTTAAACCAAACTGGCTTTTCCAAATCTGTTGAAACGGTAACACACATAATCACCATGGCTCTGTTAATAGATAAGGCAGGGACTGCAAAAATGCCACTATACTTATGCTTTATCGATTACCGGGCCGCTTTGGATCACATGAACTGCAACAGACTTTATTCGAGATTGGCTGGCTTGGGCATACCACAGACTTTACTAAACCTGCTAATTAATCTGCATACTGGAACCTGGATCCAAGTAAAGTTGAGGGACGGGTCAGCGTTATCAAGGAAGATACCAAAAACAAAAGGTCTCAAGCAGGGCTGTGTGCTGTCCTGACCCTATGCAACCTGTTTCTTGCAGACCTTATCCTGCTGCTAAATGCCTGCAATTTGCACTCTCCAAAATTCGGAAATCTAGCTCGACCATGTCTACTTTATGCTGACGATGTAGTTCTGATCAGCCAAACGAAGGTGGGTCTACAGTATCTTCTTAACACTACATTTGAATACTCTGAGGCAAATAATCTGAACATCAACTTGGAGAAAACCAAAAATATGACAATCAAAAAGAATTCCAAGAATACACCTGTCTGGTTTTGAGGCAAGGCCTGCATAGACTTAGTAAAAGAATATAAATATCTGGGGGTGATTCTCGACAAAGGGGGGCATTTGGCTGCCCAAAGGGACACAATCAAAAAGAAGGGAACAGCCATAGCAATTTTATTGAGAAACCTTAACTCCAAACTGAACTCACTTGCCCCACTGTTCGAAGTAATACGGGCAAAACTCCTGCCTACAATAACCTACAGGAGTGATGCACAGAGGGGAAGGGACTCCAAAATCTTGGATGGTGTGGTTTCAAAAGTGTACGGAATAATCTTAGGTCTACCAACAAGAGTCTCTCCAGCACAGATTAGGCTTGAGTTTGGTGTTCAAAAACAGACCCTTGCAAGACAAGGTGTGACAGTCATCTTTTGGGACAAAGTAAGAAAATCAAAGCCAGCAACCCTAAAGTGGTATTCGGGGTTAGAACTACAACAGAAAAAACATCACCAGCAACAAAATACCTACTAGCAAGCCTGACCACCCTGGGTCCTCTTGAGCTTAGGAAAACATCTATAAGCCCCTGCCTTCTCAAGAAAATAAGAAAAAAACTGTAAAGAGCCAATCCTGGATCAAAGACAAGGCAACCCTATCCAGAAGATCGCACGGCTGGATGATCCTGAGCTCCTATACCTCTCCCACTGCTCAAAAATACCTAACCCTAGGGTTTGCAAATCCATTAAAATACAATTCCTGAAGTACCGACTTGGCTTGCTACCAAGCATAAAGCACTATCCACATTGGCTAAAAACCATTCCGATTCCATCCGTCGCCTGTGTGGCACACCGCAAGAGGATATGCTGCATTTGCTCTATAGGTGCAAAGAACTAACAAAGGAACGGAAACAGCTCTTAAAGCCACTTTTTAACCAGAGAGGCATCCGCACAAGGAGGCATACCGTGCTAGCATGCTTTGTACCAGGGTACACGCAGCTGACCTGGCGCCTGGCAAAAAATTTGTGACAAGCAGAGAAGAAAATGCCACAAAATCAATATGCCGACCACTGGTCGCTAACTTTGGACAGAACAACATTATAGTCCTAAAGAACTGAGTCAGATGCTGCTAAACAAATATTTTGTACAGATTTTACAGATTTTTAGCAAATTGTTTCATATTAGTTTTTAAAATTGCAATTTATAAATGAAATGTCATGAGATACTCTGTAGCAATGGTTTTAAGTAACTATGTTAAATAAAATACTTTTATAAATTGCATGTAACAAAATGATGTCTCTTCTAAAACGAGTAACCCACTGACCTATTTACATTGTATGCTCTTTGTAATCTGGTCAGTACTCTTTTCTGCAACAGGTACATTATCACTGCTCTACTTTATAGTGGTTCAAACCCCAAATTAAACAAAACTACGACCTCTCTTCAGGAAGAACATTAATCACAGGATTTATCCTAACATTTAATTTTGCCCCAAAATTGCTGGAGAAAACTAGCGCAGCTGAAGCAGGTGCTTTCAAAATAACAATAAACTTGCAAACATGGCGCCCCCGAAAGCCAGTGCCCGGTGTGGTGGCACCAGTCGCACCGCCCTGGAGCCGGCCCTACATGGACCTAAATGAGACTGAGAACCCTTACTTGAGGAGAGGAAGACGGCAAGCTGTGTTTCCTCAGCAAAAGACACAATAGAGACTCTGAATTCTTGTGTGTACTAAACACACATCAATCACCATGCATTATTTATTTATATAAAGGTTTATATAGCGCGGACATGACCCAAGCGGGTATCAGAGCGCTTTACAGATGATCAAGGGACAAACAGAGATGGGACCTCCGATAGGAATAAGATATAAGTCAAAAACATAGGATCACATGCGAAGCACATTGTAGTAGCATCACTCTGGAGAAGGCAGTCCGTGGAGGAGGAGAGGAACCTGCATGTAGCAGAACCAACAACAAGTGGTACCTGGTGGGGGTCGGTGCAACCATTCAAGGGCGTTCATCAATAGACCTTTCTCTTCTTCTTTGAAAGATGTTGTAGAGGGAATCAATCTGATTTGCGGAAGCGAGAACTTCCAGATTCTCAGGGTGATACCCGAGAACTCCTATTTGTGGGTTTTCTTTTTTGGCATGATCAGGTTTTATCCGCAGGGTGCTGGAACTCCCAGAAGAACGACTCCCAGCAGAAAGCTCCAGTTTTTGGGTTAGGTACACTGAAGGGCCTTGTGTGTCATGCACGCAATCTTAAAATGAATCCTTGTGTACAACAACGGATTTGGAAATCCAAGGTTTTACTGCTGTAAATATGTGTCTCTTGGTCCGCCTGCATTATGTGTCAGACGGATGAATTATAAGTAAAGATTCACTTTCTGCTGCAAACATATCCCACTTTAGCACAGTGTGTGCGCAACACTAACAAGGGCTGTTCTCTGAGGGTTTCTTACCGACGAGGGTGAGGGTCTTCAGGGAGTTATTACATGGGTAGCTTTCTGAGGGTTTCTTACCGATGAGGGTGAGGGTCTTCAGGGAGTGAGTCCAAAGGGTGGTCTCTGAGGGATTCTTACCCATGAGGCTGACGGTCTTCAGGGAGTGAGTTTGAAGTTTGGACTTTAAGGGTTTCTTACCAAGAGGCAGTGGATCTTCAGGAAGTGAGTCCAAAAGTAGGTCTCCCCGATGGTTTCTTACCTATGAGGGTGAGGGACCTCAGGGAGTGAGTCCAAAGGTTGGTGTCTGAGGGTTTCTTACCTATGAGGCTGAGGGTCTTCATGGAGTGAGTCCAAAGGTTGGTCTCAGAGGGTTTCTTACCTAGGAGGGCGAGAGTTCTCAGGGAGTGAGTCCAAAGGTTGGTCTCTGAGGGTTTCTTAACTATGAGGGTGAGTGTCTTCATGGAGTGAGTCCAAAGGCTGGTCTCTGGGGGTTTCTTACCTTTGAGGGTGAGGGTCTTCAGGGAAAGAGTCAAAGTTTGGTCTCTGAGGGATTCTGACCGATGAGGCTGACGGTCTTCAGGGAGTGAGTTCAAAGTTTGGTCTCCAAGGGTTTCTAACCAAGAGGGTGGGTTTTCAGGGAGTGATTACAAGGGCTGCTCTCTGAGGGTTTCTTACTTATGAGGGTGTGCAGGTCCTTAGGGAGTGAATCCAAAGGTTGGTCTCTGAGGGTTTCTAACCTATGAGGGTGTGGGTCTTCATAGAGTGAATCCAAAGGTTGGTCACTGAGGGTGTCTTACCTATGAGGGTGAGGGTCTTCAGGGAGTTATTACATGGGCAGACCTCTGAGGGTTTCTTACCTATGAGGGTGAGGGTTTTTAGGGAGTAAGTCCAAAGAGTGGTCTTTGAGGGTTTCTTACCTATGAGGGTGGGTGAGGGTCTTCATGGAGGGAGTCCAAAGGGTGGTCTCTGAGGGTTTCGTACCTTTGAGGGTGAGGGTCTTCAGGGAAAGAGTCAAAGTGTGGTCTCTGAGGGATTCTTACCCATGAGGCTGACGGTCTTCAGGGAGTGAGTTCAAATTGTGGGCTCTAAGGGTTTTTTACCAAGAGGCAGTGGGTCTTCAGGGAGTGAGTCCAAAGGTAGGTCTCTGAGTTTTTTTTCTTTCTATGAGGTGAGGGTCTTTAGGGAGTGAGTCTAAAGGTTGGTCTCTGAGGGGGTCTTACTTATGAGGGTGAGGGTCTTCAGGGAGTGAGTCCAAAGGTTGGTATCTGAGGGTTTCTTACCTATGAGGGTGAGGGTCTTCAGGGAGTGAGTCCAAAGGTTGGTCTCAGAGGGTTTCTTACCTATGAGGGTGAGGGTCTTCATGGAGTGAGTCCAAAGGTTGGTCTCTGAGGGTTTCTTAACTATGAGGGTGAGTGTCTTCATGGAGTGAGTCCAAAGGCTGGTCTCTGAGGATTTATTACCTTTGAGGGTGAGGGTCTTCAGGGAAAGAGTCAAAGTTTGGTCTCTGAGGGATTCTGACCGATGAGGCTGACGGTCTTCAGGGAGTGAGTTCAAAGTATGGTCTCCAAGGGTTTCTAACCAAGAGGGTGGGTCTTCAGGGAGTTATTACAAGGGCTGCTCTCTGAGGGTTTCTTACTTATGAGGGTGTGCAGGTCCTTAGGGAGTGAATCCAAAGGTTGGTCTCCGAGGGTTTCTAACCTATGAGGGTGCGGGTCTTCATGGAGTGAATCCAAAGGTTGGTCACTGAGGGTGTCTTACCTATGAGGGTGAGGGTCTTCAGGGAGTTATTACATGGGCAGATCTCTGAGGGTTTCTTACCTATGAGGGTGAGGGTCTTTAGGGAGCAAGTCCAAAGAGTGGTCTTTGAGGGTTTCTTACCTATGAGGGTGGGTGAGGGTCTTCATGGAGTGAGTCCAAAGGGTGGTCTCTGAGGGTTTTGTACCTTTGAGGGTGAGGGTCTTCAGGGAAAGAGTCAAAGTGTGGTCTCTGAGGGATTCTTACCCATGAGGCTGATGGTCTTCAGGGAGTGAGTTCAAATTGTGGGCTCTAAGGGGTTCTTACCAAGAGGCAGTGGGTCTTCAGGGAGTGAGTCCAAAGGTAGGTCTCTGAGTTTTTTTTTCTATGAGGTGAGGGTCTTTAGGGAGTGAGTCTAAAGGTTGGTCTCTGAGGGGGTCTTACTTATGAGGGCGAGGGTCTTCAGGGAGTGAGTCCAAAGGTTGGTCTCTGAGGGTTTCTTACCTATGAGGGTGAGGGTCTTCAGGGAGTGAGTCCAAAAGTTGGTCTCAGAGCGTTTCTTAACTATGAGGGTGAGTGTCTTCATGGAGTGAGTCCAAAGGCTGGTCTCTGGGGGTTTCTTACCTTTGAGGGTGAGGGTCTTCAGGGAAAGAGTCAAAGTTTGGTCTCTGAGGGATTCTGACCGATGAGGCTGACGGTCTTCAGGGAGTGAGTTCAAAGTTTGGTCTCCAACGGTTTCTAACCAAGAGGGTGGGTCTTCAGGGAGTGATTACAAGGGCTGCTCTCTGAGGGTTTCTTACTTATGAGGGTGTTCAGGTCCTTAGGGAGTGAATCCAAAGGTTGGTCTCTGAGGGTTTCTAACCTATGAGGGTGCGGGTCTTCATGGAGTGAATCCAAAGGTTGGTCCCTGAGGGTGTCTTACCTATGAGGGTAAGGGTCCTTAGGGAGTAAGTCCAAAGAGTGGTCTTTGAGGGTTTCTTACCTATTAGGGTGAGGGTCCTTAGGGAGTAAGTCCAAAGAGTGGTCTTTGAGGGTTTCTTACCTATTAGGGTGGGTGAGGGTCTTCATGGAGTGAGTCCAAAAGGAGGTCTCTGAGGGTTTCGTACCTTTGAGGGTGAGGGTCTATAGGGAAAGAGTCAAAGTGTGGTCTCTGAGGGATTCTTACCCATGAGGCTGACGGTCTTCAGGGAGTGAGTTCAAAGTTTGGGCTCTAAGGGTTTCTTACCAAGAGGCAGTGGGTCTTCAGGGAGTGAGTCCAAAGGTAGGTCTCTGAGTTTTTTTTTCTATGAGGTGAGGGTCTTTAGGGAGTGAGTCCAAAGGATGGTCTCTGAGGGGGTCTTACTTATGAGGGAGAGGGTCTTCAGGGAGTGAGTCCAAAGGTTGGTCTCTGAGGGTTTCTTACCTATGAGGGTGGGGGTCTTCAGGGAGTGAGTCAAAGGTTGGTCTCTGAGAGTTTCATACCTATGAGTGTGAGGGTCTTCAGGGAGTGATTACAAGGGCTGCTCTCTGAGGGTTTCTTACCTATGAGGGTGGGGGTCCACAGGGAGTGAGTCCAAAGGCTGGTCTCTGAGTGTTTCTTACCTATGAGGGTGAGGGTCTTCAGGGAGTAAGTCAATGGTTTGTCTCTGAGGGCTTCTTACCGAACAGGGTGAGTGTCTTCAGGGAGCGAGTCCAAAGGGTGGTCACTGAAGGTTTTGTACCCATGAGGGTGAGAACCTTGAGGGAGTGAATCCAAAGGTTGGCCTCTGAGGGTTTCTTAACCATGAGGGTAAGGGTCTTCAGTGAGTAAGTCCATAGGTTGGTCTCTGAGGGTTTCTTACCTATGAGTGTGAGGGTCTTCAGGGAGTGAGTCCAAAGGCTGGTCTCTGAGGGTTTCTTACCTATGACTGTGAGGGTCTTCAGGGAGTGATTTAAAGGGCTGCTCTCTTAGGCTTTCTTACCTACGAGGGTGGGGGTATTCAGAGAGTGAGTCCAAAGGCTGGTCTCTGAGGGTTTCTTACCTATGAGGGTGAGGGTCTTCAAGGAGTGAGTCAAAGGTTGGTCTCTGAGGCTTTCTTACCCATGAGGGTGAGGGTCTTCAGGAAGTGAGTCCAAAGGTTGGTCTCTGGGGGTTTCTTACCTATGAGGGTGAGGGTCCTTGGGGAGTGAATCCAAAGTGTGGTCTCTGAGGGCTTCTTAACTATGAGGGTGAGAATCTTCACGGAGTGAGTCCAAAAGGTGGTCTCTGAGGGTTTCTAACCTATGAGGGTGAGGGTCCTTAGGGAGTGAGTCCAAAGGGTGGTCTCTGAGGGTTTCTTACCTATGAGGGTGAGAACCTTGAGGGAGTGAGTCCAAAGGGCAGTCTCTGAGGGTTTCTTACCTATGAGGGTGAGGGTCTTCAGGGAGTTTTTAAATGGGCAGCTCTCTGAGGGTTTCTTACCTATGAGGGTGAGGGTCTTTAGGGAGTAAGTCCAAAGGGTGGTCTTTGAGGGTTTCTTACCTTTGAGGGTGAGGGTCTTCAGGGAAAGAGTCAAAGTTTGGTCTCTGAGGGATTCTTACCCATGAGGCTGACGGTCTTCAGGGAGTGAGTTCAAAGTTTGGTCTCTAAGGGTTTCTCACCAAGAGGGTGTGGGTCTTCAGGGAGTGAGTCCAAAGGTAGGTCTCTGAGGTTTTTTTTTCCTATGAGGTGAGTGTCTTTAGAAGTGAGTCCAAAGGTTGGTCTCTGAGGGGGTCTTACCTATGAGGGCGAGGGTCTTAAGGGAACGAGCCCAAAGGTTGGTCTCTGAGGGTTTCTTACCTATGAGGGTGAGGGTCTTCAGGGAGTGAGTCAAAGGTTGTTCTCTGAGGGTTTCATACCTATGAGTGTGAGGGTCTTCAAAGGTGATTACAAGGGCTGCTCTCTGAGGGTTTCTTACCTATGAGGGTGGGGGTCTACAGGGAGTGAGTCCAAAGGCTGGTCTCTGAGTGTTTCCTACCTATGAGGGTGAGGGTCTTCAGGGAGTGAGTCAATGGTTTGTCTCTGAGGGCTTCTTACCCATGAGGGTGGGAGTCTTAAGGGAGTGAGTCCAAAGCTTGGCCTCTGAGGGTTTCTTACCTCTGAGGATGAGGGTCTTCAGGGTTTGAGTCCAAGGGCTGTTCCCTGAGGGTTTCTTACCTAACAGGGTGAGTGTCTTCAGGGAGCGAGTCCAAAGGGTGGTCACTGATGGTTTTGTACCTATGAGGGTGAGAACCTTGAGGGAGTGAGTCCAAAGGTTGGTCTCTGAGGGTTTCTTAACCATGAGGGTAAGGGTCTTCAGTGAGTAAGTCCATAGGTTGGTCTCTGAGGGTTTCTTACCTATGAGTGTGAGGGTCTTCAGGGAGTGAGTCCAAATGCTGGTCTCTGATGGTTTCTTACCTATGAGGGTGAGGGTCTTCAGGGAGTGATTAAAAGGGCTGCTCTCTTAGGCTTTCTTACCTATGAGGGCGAGGGTCTTCAGGAAGTGAGTCCAAAGGTTGGTCTCTGAGGGTTTCTTACCTGTGAGGGTGAGGGTCCTTGGGGAGTGAATCCAAAGTGTGGTCTCTGAGGGCTTCTTACCTATGAGGGTGAGAATCTTCATGGAGTGAGTCCAAAGGGTGGTCTCTGATGGTTTCTAACCTATGAGGGTGAGGGTCCTTTGGGAGTGAGTCCAAAGGGTGGTCTCTGAGGGTTTCATACCTATGAGGGTGAGACCTTGAGGGAGTGAGTCCAAAGGTTGGTCTCTGAGGGTTTCTTACCTATGAGTTTGAGTGTCTTCATGGAGTGAGTCCAAAGGTTGGTCTCTGGGGGTTTCCTAACTATGAGGGTGAGAATCTTGAGGGAGTGAGTCCAAAGGATGGTCTCTGAGGGTTTCTTACCTATGAGGGTGAGGGTCTTCATGGCGTGAGTCGAAAGGTTGGTCTCTGAGGGTTTCTTACCTATGAGGGGGAGGGTAGTAAGGGAGTGAGTCCAAATGTATTCTCAAAGGGATTCTTAACAATGAGGGTGAGAACCTTGATTGAGTGAGTCCAAAGGTTGGTCCCTGAGGGTCTAACCTTTGAGGGTGAGGGTCTTCAGGGAGTGAGGCAAAAGGTTGGTCTCTGAGGGTTTCTTACCTATGAGGGTGAAGGTCTTCAGTGAGTGAGTCCAAAGGTTGGTCTCTGGGGGTTTCTTAGCTATGAGTGTGAGGGTCTTCAGGGGGTGAGTCCAAAGGTTGGTCTCTGAGGGTGTCTTACCTATGAGTATGAGGGTCCTCATGGAGTCAGTCACAGTTTGGTCTCTGAGGGTTTCTTACCCATGATGCTGACGGTCTTCAGGGAGTAAGGCAGAAGAATGGTCTCTGGGGGTTTCTTACCTATGAGGGTGAGGGTTGTCAGTGAGTGAGTCCAAAGGTTGCTCTCTGAGGGTTTCTTACCTATGAGGGTGAGGGTCTTCAAGGAGTGAGTCCAAAGGTTGGTCTCTGAGGGTTTCTTACCTGTGAGGGTGAGGGTCTTCGGGGAGTGAGTCAAACGTTGGTTTCTGAGGGTTTCTTAACCATGAGGGTAAGGGTATTCAGGGAGTAAGTCCATAGGTTGGTCTCTGACGGTTTCAAACCTATGAGTGTGAGGGTCTTATGGTAGTGAGTCCAAAGGCTGGTCTCTGAGGGTTTCTTACCTATGAGGGTGAAGGTCTTCAGGGAGTGATTAAAAGAGCTGCTCTCTTAGGCTTTTTTACCTATGAGGGTGGTGTTATTCAGAGAGTGAGTCCAAAGGTTGGTCTCTGAGGGTTTCCTACCCATGAGGGTGAGGGTCTTCAGGGAGTGAGTCCAAAGGTTGGTCTCTGAGGGTTTCTTACCTGTGAGGGTGAGGGTCCTTGGAGAGTGAATCTAAAGTGTGGTCTCTGAGGGATTCTTACCTATGAGGCCGAGGGTCATCAGGGAGTGAGTCAAAGGTTGTGCTCTGAGGGTTTCTTACCCATGAGGGTGAGGGTCTTCAGGGAGTGAGTCCAAAGGGTGGTCTCTGAGGGTTTCTTACCAAAAAGGGTGAGAACCTTGAGGGAGTGAGTCCAAAGGTTGGTCTCTGAAGGTTTCTTACCCATGAGGGTGAGGGTCTTCAGGGAGTGAGTCCAAAGGTTGATCTCTGAGAGATTTTTACCTGTGAGGGTGAGGGTCCTTAGGGAGAGAGGCCGAAGGGTGGTCTCTGAGGGTTTCTTACCAATGAGGGTGAGAACCTTGAGGGAGTGAGTCCAAAGGTTGGTCTCTGAGGGTTTCTAACCTATTAGGATGAGGGTCTTCAGGGAGTGAGTCCAAAGTTTCGTCTCTGAGGGTTTCTTACCCATGACGGTGGGTGTCTTCAGGTAGTGAGTCCAAAGGTTGGTCTCTGAGGGTTTCATATGTACAAGGGTAAGGGTCTTCAGGGAGTAAGTCCAAACTTTGGTCTGTGAGCGTTTCTTACCTATGAGGGTGAGGGTCTTCATGGAGTGAATCCAAAGGGTGGTCTCTGAGGGTTTCTTACCTGTGAGGGTGAGAACCTTAAGGTAATAAGTCCAAAGGTTGGTCTTTGAGGGTATCTTACCTATAAGGTTGAAGGTCTTCAAGGAGTGTTAGAGGGTTTCTTATCTTTGAGGGTGAGGGTCTTCTGGGAGTGAGTCCAAATGGTGGCCTCTGACAGTTTCTTACCTATGAGGGTGAGGGTCTTCAGGGAGTGAATCCAAAGGGTAGTCTCGGGGGGTTTCTTTCCTATGAGGGTGAGAACCTTGAGGGAGTGAGTCCAACGGCTGGTCTCTAAGGGCTTCTTACCCATGAGGGGGACAGTCTTCAGGGAGCGAGTCCAAATGTTTGCCTCCGAGGTTTCTTACCTATGAGGGTGTGGGTCTTCAGGGAGGGTGTCCAAAGGTTGGTCTCTAAGGGTTTCCCACTTATGAAGGTGAGGGTCTTTAGGGAGTGAGTCCAAAGGTTGGTCTCTTAGGGTTTCTTACCTATGGGGTGAGGGTCTACAGGCAGTGAGTCTAAAGGTTGGTCTCTGAGGGTTTCTTACCTATGAGGGTGAGGTTCTTCAAGGAGTGAGTCAAAGGTTGGTCTCTAGAGGGTTTCTTATCCACGAGGGTGAGGGTCTCCATAGAGTGTGTCTAAAGGTTGGTCTCTGTGTGTTTCTTACCTTTGAGTGTGAGGGTCTTCAGGGACTGAGTCCAAAGGCTGGTCTTCTATGTGTGTAAGGGTCTTCAGGGACCGAATCCAAAGGTTGGTCTCTGAGGGTTTCTTACCCATGACGGTGAGGATCTTCAGGGTTCGAGTCCAAAGGTTTGCCTCTGAGGGTTTCCTACCTACGAGGGTGTGGGTCTTCAGGGAGTGAGTCCAAAGGTTGGTTACTTAGGATTTCTTACCTATGAGGGTGAGGGTCTTCAGGGAGTGAGTCGAAAGGTTGGTTTCTGAGGGTTTCTTACCTATGATGGTGAGGTTCTTCAAGGAGTTAGTCAAAGGTTGGTCTCTGAGGGTTTCTTACACATGAGTGTGAGGGTCTTCATGGAGTGTGTCTAAAGGTTGGTCTCTGAGTGTTTCTTACCTTTGAGTGTGAGGGTCTTCAGGGACTGAGTCCAAAGGCTGGTCTTCTATGTGTGTAAGGGTCTTCAGGGACTGAGTCCAAAGGCTGCTCTTTGAGGGTTTGCTACCTATGAGGGTGAGGGTCTTCAGGGAGTGAGTCCATAGGCTGGTCTCTGAGGAGTTCTTACTTATGAGGTTGAGGGTCTCGAGGGAGTGAGTCAAAGGTTGGTCTCTGAGGATTTCTTACCCATGATGGTGAGGGTCTTCATGGAGTGTGTCTAAAGGTTGGTCTCTGACTGTTTCTTACCTTTGAGTGTGAGGGTCTTCAGGGACTGAGTCCAAAGGCTGCTCTCTGAGGGTTTCTTACATATGAGGGTTAGGGTCTTCAGGGAGTGAGTCCATAGGCTGGTCCCTTAGGAGTTCTTACTTGTGAGGGTGAGGGTCTCCAGGGAGTGAGTCAAAGTTTGTTCTCTGAGGATTTCTTACCCATGAGGGTGAGGGTCTTCAGGGAGTGAGTCAAAAGGTTTGTCTCTGAGGGTTTCTTACCCATGACGGTGAGGATCTTCAGGGAGTGAGTCTAAATGGTGGTCTCTTAGGTTTTCCTACCCATGAGGGTGAGGGTCTTCAGGGAGTAAGTCCAAAGGGTGGTCTCTGAGGGGTTCTTACCTATGAGAGTGAGGATCTTCAGGGAGTGAGTCCAAAGGTTGGTCTCTGAGGGTTTCTTACCTGTGAGGGTGAGGGTCCTTGGGGAGTGAATCCAAAGTGTGGTCTCTGGGGGTTTCTTACCTATGAGGCTGAGGGTCGTCAGGGAGTGAGTCAAACGTTGTTCTCTGAGGGTTTCTTACCCATGAGGGTGAGAGTATTCAGGGAGTGAATCCAAAGGGTGGTCTCTGAGGGTTTCTTACCAATGAGGGTGAGAACCTTGAGGGAGTGAGTCTAAAGGTTGGTGTCTGAAGGTTTCTTACCCATGAGGGTGAGGGTCTTCATGGAGTAAGTCCAAAGGCTGGTCTCTGGCGGTTTCTTACCTATGAGGGTGAGGGTCTTCAGGGAGTGAGTCCAAAGGTTGATCTCTGAGGGATTCTTGTCTGTGAGGGTGAGGGTCCTTAGGGAGAGAGTCCGAAGGGTGGTCTCTGAGGGTTTCTTACCAATGAGGGTGAGAACCTTGAGGGAGTGAGTCCAAAGGTTGGTCTCTGAGGATTTTTAACCTATTAGCATGAGGGTCTTCAGGGAGTGAGTCCAAAGAGCTGTCTCTGAGGGTTATTTACCTATGAGGGTGAGAACCTTGAGGGAGTGAGTCCAAAGGTTCATCTCTGAGGGTTTCTTACCCATGACGATGGGTGTCTTCAGGTAGTGAGTCCAAAGGTTGGTCTCTGAGAGTTTCATACCTACAAGGGTAAGAGTCTTCAGGGAGTGAGTCCAAAAGTTGGTCTGTGAGGGTTTCTTACCTATGAGGGTGAGGGTCTTCACGGAGTGAATCCAAAGGGTGGTCTCTGAGGGTTTCTTACCTGTGAGGGTGAGAACCTTAAGGGAGTGAGTCCAAAGGTTGGTCTTTGAGGGTATCCTACCTATAAGGTTGAAGGTCTTCAAGGAGTGATAGAGGGTTTCTTATCTTTGAGGGTGAGGGTCTTCCGGGAGTGAGTCCAAATCGTGGTTTCCGACAGTTTCTTACCTATGAGGGTGAGGGTCTTCAGGGAGTAAATCCAACGGGTGGTCTCTGAGGGTTTCTTTCCTATGAGGGTGAGAACCTTGAGGGAGTGAGTCCAGAGGCTGGTCTCTGAGGGTTTCCCACCTTTGAAGGTGAGGGTCTTTAGGGAGTGAGTCCAAAGGTTGGTCTCTTAGGGTTTCTTACCTATGAAATTGAGGGTCTTCAGGGAGTGTGTCCAAAGGTTGGTCTCTGAGGGTTTCCCACCTATGAAGGTGAGGGCCTTTAGGGAGTGAGTCATAAGGTTGGTCACTTAGGTTTTCTTACCTATGAGGGGGAGGGTCTTCAGGGAGTGTGTCTAAAGGTTGGTCTCTGAGGGTTTCTTACCTATGAGGGTGAGGGTCTTCATGGAGTGTGTCTAAAGGTTGGTCTCTGAGGGTTTCTTACCTATGAGGGTGAGGTTCTTCAAGGAATGAGTCAAAGGTTGGTCTCTGAGGGTTTCTTACCCATGAGTGTGAGGGTCTTCATGGAGTGTGTCTAAAAGTTGGTCTCTGAGTGTTTCTTACCTTTGAATGTGAGGGTCTTCAGGGACTGAGTCCAAAGGCTGGTCTTTTATGTGTGTAAGGGCCTTCAGGGGCTGAGTCTAAAGGCTGCTCTCAGAGGGTTTCTTACCTATGAGGGTTGGGGTCTTCAGGGAGTGAGTCCATAGGCTGGTCTCTGAGGGGTTCTTACTTATGAGGGTAAGGGTCTCTAGGGAGTGAGTCAAAGTTTGTTCTCTGAGGATTTCTTACTAATGAGGGTGAGGGTCTTCAGGGAGTGAGTCCAAAGGTTGGTCTCTGAGGGTTTCTTACCCATGACGGTGAGGATCTTCATGGAGTGAGTCCAAAGGGTGGTATCTTAGGTTTTCTCACCCATGAGGGTGAGGGTCTTCCGGGAGTGAGTCCAAAGGGTGGTCTCTAAGGGTTTCTTACCTACGAGGGTGATGGTCTTCAGGGAGTGAGTACAAAGGGTGGTCTCTGAGGGTTTCTCACCTATGAGAGTGAGGGTCTTCAGGGAGTGAGTCCAAAGGGTGGTGTCTGAGGGTTTCTTACCTATGAGAGTGAGGGTCTTCAGGGAGTGACTCCAAAGGTTGCTCGTCCGCAGGGCTCTGATGTCATTCATCATTGCAAAGTCTCGCCCAGGAAGCTTGAAGTTGGACACAATCCTCTGTGTCTGAAGGTGCGGGTCCTTAATCCTGGGTGACTCTGTCCATATCCGTCCGGCTGCTGCGACCCCTGTACTCCCAGACCCTCCTGCTGGACTGCGATCTCTGCTGCCCCCTTTGCCACCATGAGCTTTGGAGCGCTTTGCTGTTCCTAGGAGATCCCTGTCCTGGCTGCAGGGGTCTGGCTCCTCACTGCCTCCCTGTTCCCTCCTCAGCCCCCGATGCCCTGCTGCTCTGAAGAGGGCTTCATTATCCTTTGTTTACATCACCAATGATGTCATTCAACTTGTCATGTCTCATGTTTGTGAGTTCATAAGCAGTCGGGGCCGGGGTTAGGGTAGTGCGACAGGTGTGGATGACTTGGCGCTGACTTGGGGAGGGGCACTGACCTTGGGGGACAAGGGGGAAATGTTGGGGGGCAGGTTATGGGAAAGGTGTGGGGTTGCAGTGTGTTTAACAATAACACACAGTTTAAAAATACTTGCAGCAGAGTTCCTTGTGCGTCCAGTTTTTAGGCAGCATCAAGAATGTCCAGATAATTCTTGTGATTAATGTTCCTGCGAGAGAGAGATCAGAGTTTTGTCTAGGGGCACTTTCAATTCACCATATAGTAGCTCAGAGGGTTAATATGCCTACTGCAAAGAACGCGTACAATGAAGATCACAGATCTGTATTTAATGTGGGTAGCTGAGAGGATTACTGCTTTAGTCACAGAGGGTCCGATTTACAGAACTAACTTAAGACAAAATCCTAAACTTATTACCATTTTGGTATTCACAGAAGTTAGGAGTCCTAACTTTAGGACTCCTAAATGCTTATGTGAATACCAAAAGTCTTAAAGTTAGGATTTTTCTCAGTTTAGGAGTAGTAAAGTTAGGACTCCTAACTTTAGGACTCCTAAATACCTTCTGTTAATACTGAACGTCTTATAGTTAGGATTTTTCTCAGTTTAGGAGTCTTAAAGTTAGGAGGCCTAACTTTACCACTCCTAAACTGAGAAAAAATCCTAACTTTAAGACTTTTGGTATTCACAGAAGGCATTTAGGAGTCCTGAAATTAGGACTTCTAACTTCTGTGAATACCGAAATGAGTAAGTGCCTTCAGTGGATACCAAAATTAGTAAGTGCCTTCTGTGAATACCGAAATTAGTAAGTGCCTTCTGTGAATACCGAAATGAGTAAGTGCCTTCTGTGAATACCAAAATAGTACTAAGCTTAGGATTTTGTCTTAAGTTAGTTCTGTTAATCAGGCACAGAGATCCCTTTGTTACAGCAGTTCATAAGATACATTTCTAATAAAGACCAGTGACTGTTGTAAACTGTCATCAAAGAGCTGCATGCAAACTACATAAAATGGGTAAAGACATTCTGTTTTTCCCCCCAGTCTTCCATTATCTATTCCTAAAGTTGCTGAAAAGTTGTTTGGCGACATATACATTCTTATTACTAAAGCCAGACTTTACTAGTGATTTAAAATAAATTTAGTGTATGTGAGAGGTGGGCTATGGAGAGATGAGGGGCTCATTTGCCCCATGGCAGTGAGGGAATCTGAGGAGGTAGTCATGGTGGAGGGTGTCGAGGGGAACCACCAGCTCTAATGCCGGCCCTCTAAGCAGTGCATTCTGGGGGAGCAAGTTATAGTTGGCTCCATAAATTATAACGGGGGAATGTCAGTGATTTTGTTTTTTAAACATTTGTTTCCATGCTATTTCAACACCTAACTATAACATCAATTTAATTTTTAGTTTTTTTCTTTTAAACATAAGCTAAGATCTAAATACCATATGTAACTAAAATCTCACTTTAACCTCTGGTTGTTCAGTGAATTTCTTGGGCTTTTGATCATATTCAGCCAACTCCTCGATGAGCATGGTTTTGCCTGTGCACAGCGATGGGCTGGTTGAGGGCTTCCGGACTATCCCTGCATCTAAACCTGGGCGGATGGCCAACCCATTGCTCTGCATAGCTACTGGCAGCCATCCATTCCCCTGCTGCAAGCAGCATTTGGCTGTGTGCAGTAGGAGGTTAGTCGAGGGACCGCAGCAGTGGTCAACCCCCCCAGGTGGCAAACTTCGTGTACGGGACTAAAACTCATGGTACATAGCAGGATGTTGGCAGCAGAGCCTCACCTCTGGTGAGGCCCATGCCCCATGGGGAACCAAACCCCACCCACTTCCTGCTAAGCACATCCTTCCGCTTGTCCACTGGGCCTGGCCTCCTGCTATAGGTTGAAACTTGAGCAGCAGTTCACGTTGGAGTAGAGCAGTACCTAACGGGAGGGCCTTGTTTGGTCCTGCAAGATTACCATAATATTCATGGCAACATTCTTATTTTTACATATTAGTCCCTGGGAGCGGGGGGGCTTCTTCTGAGTTCAAGCCGGTAATTGTGGCTGCAACATTTCTCTCTGGAATGAGTCAAGCCAATCAGATGGTGGTCCCAAAAAGGCTGATGTGAGGGAAAAGCTCCCTTAACTAATAAGAAGGCCCCATATTTATTTTTTTGGGCTCGCTTTTTGACAACTTTGGTGCAATTCAGTTCCGACTTTTCTTTCGGCATCGGAGCGTTGACATGGAAAATCAATGTTTGCGAACTTCCTCATTTTCTTGGTTCTCATTTAACAGATTGATGCAAAACCCACTGGAAGAAGCTGATGTAAATGAATGTTTTTAGAAAGCTTCATGAGCATTCGTGAAACAGCACCAAAGATATTAGCAAAACAAAAAATGCTCTTCCAGAGGCTGTGCACCGTTGGAGTAGACTGCATAAAGAGGATGGGGTACAGGGTCTGGCTTTGAGGTTAGGCCCCACAGCTCGTCCTGACTGCACATGGGCAAAGGCCATTCCCAGCACAGAATTTGTGCTGGTCCTTGTCCATGTCCGTCCAGCTGCTGCAACCCCTTTTATGTGCTGCAGGGCATGTGCAGTGCACCCACAGACCCCCTTTGCTGTAGGACTCAGATCTCTGATGCTCCCTGTGCCAACTTGAGCCTTGGGGTGCCTTGCTGGTCCTCAGAGTGCCCTGTACTGGCTGCACAGGTCCGGGTCTGCGTCTCTGTGCTACCTGAGCCCTGTGGTGCCATGCTGCTCTGGGAGATGGCAGCTCCAGTGTCCTCCCTTCCTCTCAGAGCCTCTCTGCCCTCTGTCCCATCCAGAGGCCCGCTGTTCTTCACATGCCACCTTTCGAGCCTCTAGGAGCCCCTCCCTTTGGCCTTCTGCTGCAGATGGGCTCTACCCTTTCCGATGCCAAGTTTTATATAGTGCTTTACATGAGCACCAGTTACATGACACAAGGACCCACTCTTTTTCTAAAATCACAAGATGTCGAGCTGACACTGGGAATCAAACCTGGTACCCAAGCTCCAAAGTGGAGAGCTCCTGCTCTTACACCACATCCTATCCTCTGCGAGTTCCCCACATTACAATTTCTGCACCTCACTTTCCTCTTTCTACACTTCACTTGCTTTTTCTGCAGCTCTCTTGCCTCTTTCAGCACCTGTGTTGCTTCTTTCTGTACTTCTCTTGCCTCCTTCTGCACCTCTTAGTTAGAGGTAGTTTTAATCCCCCTCCCATATCATGTACTAGGGCCACACAGGGGAGGTCTTGCTAAACACAGGGGTACCAATATCCATAGTGCACCCTAGTGTATGTAGGTGTTTTCACTGTATTCTAAGTGTCTTTCAGAATAGCACTGGTTCCAGGGCTGGTTAATCAGAGACAGTTACCAACAGTACCTGTCACAAAAAGTTGGGGGCACATGATGACTTTGCAACAAGACCTTGTTCTGCTCCTCTGTTGGTACTTTGTGCACTTCTCTTGCTTCTTTCTGTACCTTTCTTTGTCTTTCTGGACTTCTGTTGCCTCTTCCTTTCTCTCACTTTTTTCTGCGCCTTTCTTCCTCTTTCTGCACATGTCCTACCTTTGGAGGCATAGTTAGAAATTAGCATTTAAAAAGCCTTTGAAATTCACTGATAAAGCCATAGGTTTCTTGGACTTTATAGTTAGAAATTAGCTTCTAAGAAACCTTTGAAACTCACTGAAAAAACCATAGGTTCCAGGGACGTTATAGTTAGAAATTAGTATTTAAAAAACATTAGCAAATCACTGAAAAAACCACAGGTTTCAGGGACGTTTTAGTTAGTTGGACATTTCACTTGTAAAAAACTAGAGAAATTCGGCCATTATAGTTAGTTCTGATAACTATAACTCTAGCCCCCGCAACGCACTGCTGATGACGTCACATATTACATCATTCATGACATGGTCAGTGACATAACTGATGACATCATCCAAGTGATAATCTGATGCATCTCCTCATACCCTAATATAACCTTTGTACACCCACTCTAAAATACAGACCATTTTCAAAACCATAGACAACCAATACCAGTTAGTACATACCCACTCACTAATTCCTAGATCTACACACATATAAACTCATTGACATTGAAATAGAATATGTGCCTAGGATCACACACTTTGTTCAAGGGGGAAATACATGATTTATTCAAGGTATTCTGGTTTTAGATTGTGCAAAAGAGGCGCAAAATGGGTATCTTGTTCTCCTTTTTTACATGGAAGGTTGTTGCTTTGTTTTTAATCTTGCTGAAAAAGGTTAGACCATTGTTGGCACACATAAGAAATTAAATCTCGTATTCGGCTTAAGTGTCCGAGAGGACCTCGAGCTTAGCCAGATTTGGGCTTCTCGCTTGATTCATTTGTGGCTTGTCCACCTCTACCATTGGTCTGTGAATATGGGATGTCAGTCAGTCAGTCAAGAAGTTCTTTATTTCGATTTGCATCATAAAAGACAAAATACACATTATGCATTTAAGCACATTTCATAATATTAATTAAAAACCTTAAATACTTTACATACTAAAACCTAAAATTTTAAAACATTAATAAATATTTGAAACAAAAAACACATGACTGGTTCCGAGAAGAGGATACTCATCAAAATTTTAAAACCACCATCTGCCTCACATAAGGTGTTGTATCGGTGTATTATGAACTCAGATTCCGTGAACGTATTGACCAGGCCCAGCTAACGAACTTTGACACACCAATAACAATAAAGTTTGAAGTGTCCGTTTTCAATATTCTACTGGCGGTCATTGCAGATCTAGTTCCCAGTGAACAACATACAGGTCTTAACCAGACGCGTCTGGGTAGTGAGTACACTGGACAACAAAATAAAAAGTGATCAATAGTTTCTTCCACCTTTACACAAAAGGGACATTTATCACTGCTTTGTGGCTTCCAGGAACACATCAACCCTCGTAGGGGCAGTGATCCCACTCTAAGCCGGTGATACAATTTTCGATCTAGTGGCTTAGTTAAAATATCCCAATAATCTTCCTAACTCGTAATATCCTTAATAACGAGAAAAGCCGAGGTCATACAGATACCCCACTCAGTAGTTAATCTCTTATCCTTGATCCTACTCCAATATATTTCCTTAAAAGCCTTCTTCGAAGGAAAGACGGCAGTAGCAGGATTGGCCCATAAGGCCCCCATCCCCATATCCAACAATGACGCTTTAAGAGTGGATAACCAGGGAACTCTAGATGCGCCCTGAAATCCTTTTATCTCCAGAAGGGCCTCAGCATACATGGACAGTTCTGGTGGGGTTCACAGGCGCCGCCAAAATGCCAGGGGTCTATACCGAACCATGACCTCTACCGGATTACATCCTAGGTCAAATAATAAGGGAAGACGAGGTGTGGATTGGGGTAACCCTATTGCTGATCTAAGGAACTTATTCTGAGCCACCTTCAATTGGGAAATATCGCTATAACCCCACAGTTCCGCACCATATATAATAGAGGGTAACATTTTGGAGCCATAGATTTTAACCAGAGGGGCCAAGGGCTTAGTATGAGAGTTAGAATGTTCCTTCAGTAGGGCACACCCAAGCTGGGGGTGCTTAAGGGTCAAGAGGTCTATCTGGGGTTTCCAACTAAGGTTTTCACGCAAGGTGACACCTAGGTATGCAAAGACCTCTGTTTGGTCTAAAGTGACCCCACTCATTTTGACCCTAGCTTTAACAGCTCTTGGGCCACGAAGGACCATGAATTTGGTCTTTCCAACGTTCACCTCCAGCTCATGTTCGCTGCAGAAAAGCTCAAAGCGAGACAAAGCAAGTTGTAAACCTTGTCTCGTTTTTGAAATTGAAATTATTAGCGTGTCGTCAGCGAACATGAGCAGGGGGACTTTCCTGCCAGCAAGGGAGGGTGCATCTGTCGAGAAGTTAGAAAAATAGTTTGTCACCCCATTGATAAACAGGGAGAACAGGGTAGGAGCTAACACACACCCCTGTCTAACCCCTTTTGAGACCTCAAACCTATCTGTCACCTCACCCGGCTTGCCCCATCGGACTTTGGCATAAGTGTTCGCATGCATGTTGATAAGTAGAGCCACCTGCTCTTTGGGCATGCCCATCCCCAATAAGACTTCCCACAACTTAGTCCTAGGTACTAGGTCGAAAGCAGACCTAAGATCAACAAAGGCCGCAAAAAGCAAACCCCCCCCTAAGAGTACCACTTTCCAATATAGGAGCATGAACCTGAATACCTGTTTGAGGGTACCCACATGTGAAAAAAAGCCTGCCTGTAGCGGCGTTAAGATATCAAAATCCGACATCCAGCACTTTATCCGTCCCAAAAGCAGACGGGCCACAATTTTTTGAACCGCGTCAATAAGACTAACTGGGCTATAATTAGCGGGTGCGGAACATCCGCCTTTCTTATAAATTGGCAGAATTTCAGGCCCCCAACCACGAATCGGGAACCACTGCTCCTTTCGCAAAGGCATTAGCTAACAGAGTCAGATAGGGGACCCATAGATCGTAATCATGTTTGAACATGTCTGCAGGAACACAATCAGGTCCCGGTGCCTTACCACTAGGAATTGCCTTTAGGACCGCCTTTACTTCACTAGGGGCAAATATCAAGGCTTCGTCACACAATATGGGATGTAATTTCATAAGTCTGCAGCTTTCTACTTCAGTTGACAGCACTGCTGCCCTGTGCATAATGTCTCATGAGTGCACAGTGCTGCAGCTTACGTGGTCTGGACTGCAGCACAACTACGCCAGGCATAAGACCCTTAAGTTCACCATGCTGCAGCTTGCAAGTCAGACTGCAGGATACATCCCTGGTCAGGCTTTATGTAAACAGGGCTGCAGTATGGCTACCTTATGCAAACAGGTTTACAACTTCACAAAGCTGCAGTTTCATAGCCTGGACAGTAGCTGTGTTGCCTCGTGCAGGTGAACATTTACTTCCATGACACTCTAGCTTCCCAATATAACCTACACAAAGGTTGACATCGTTTCACTATTCTGCAGCCCTCATATACATTCTATGCTAGTCATTATGTCATGAATGTGACTTTCAGCCAGTCCTGTGTATTCTCTTTTAGATCTAAGTTTAATTGAAAAGGTAAAAGTTGGTGCTGTTAGTCTACAGCTGCCCTCATGACAGGGCAAGTTAATAGCCGTGTTAGAGCATGTTTGCCCTTTGTAGAGATGCCAATTGTATGTGATGCGAATGACATTCTGGGTTGTGTTGCACAACCAGATAACGCATAGTGACAGAGAGTTGAAGCCTTATATGGTGACTTCAGAAAGATCATATTGTTTACAGAAAGGTCACACAATAAAGGAAAGAAGGATTTCAAATGAAAGGAATAAGTAGTGGGCTGAGCTAATGCCTTAAAATATGGACGTCATTGGTTTCAGCTGCCGTGTGGATAACTCAGCCTTTCAACTTTCCCAAGTTGATGAAATGAGTACCATTGAGTGGGATGATGACACCCTTTATTTTAATACCTAGAGACCGCTCAGTTGGTGGTCCGTGAATTGTTCTAATCATTTTTGATGTGTGATGTGAACCCAAAAAGAAGTATGAGGGCCCTTTTTGCAGCTGTATCAAGTGTAAACCAAGGAGCCCCATTATTAAGTCTGTACCAATATTGGTCTGACAATGTTCCCATTTTAAAACCTAATTTTTCCACTTAGGCCTGTTGTGCGTGTTTGTGATTCACAAAAAGTACAAGTGATTTACTCACAGTATTGCACCAACATTTGAAACATGAAAAGCCCTTATGACCCCACTGCTGTAATTGGCAACCCGTCCACCTTTAGAAATCCCAGGCCTGCTAGGACATCTTCTTGAAACACTAATTTAAAAATGTGCCTTTTGCTTCAGCACCACCTGCCCTTGGCACCGTCTCTTGGTGTTTGTCTGTGACATCTGTGGGTCTTCTTGAACTAGGGACACTCAAGTGGGCTTTCAAGGAAAAACTATTCTGTTAAAGACCTGGACAAATTAGACTTTCAGCAGAGTGACTTTAATTTTTAGATCTCCAAGTGGACAAGAATCATGGATGAGGTCATTAGGCAGTTCTGGTTCTTTAGCCATCTGCACTTTGCATTCTGGTACTTGTAGTTTTATGTTTTCTGCTATAGGCATGGCCTTTAAAGTCCATGCATGCAAAGTACAGGGGGCCAAAAATCCAGAACAGTATTTAGGACCTACTTTTGAAATGTGGGTAATTGGCAGCTAGGAGTGCAACGGCTCTAGGCTTGAGTCTGGGTCCAGGATGACAGAGGGATGACGGCTCTCAAAGAATACAATCTGCAGAATTCACTTGTCAACAACGTGGGGCCGGTATAAATACTTCTGGATTGCATGTCGGGGTGGAAACTCAGCAGACAGTTGTAAGTTCTGTAGACATCAGTGATGAGGCCTCGTCTGCCCAGTCATGCAGGTCACACCTAAAACACAACAATGCAAAATTATTAGCGGGTCCGTCAGGGTCATATTCAGACACCTTCATTCAGGGGTCAAAGATGTTCATAAAACAACAAGGAAACAGGCCTCCTCCATCCACCACTCAGGATCTGTAACTACATCCCTGTATCCACCAGGACCACTCCTACGATGCTCCACGTTAGGAAGGAGCTAAAGATACATGTCTTTAAAGAACACTACATCACAACACAGCAACGAGCCCACCTCCCATCGCAGAACCCAGGACCTCCCACCCAGATTCACTTTCTGGTTGGATCTCTGCCTTTGACCCGGTACAGCATTCCGCTGCCTTTCAACTACGTGTGGGATGATAATGGAGCGTCAGCAGAGGATCCCACAGGCTGAAGAATATACAGAGTGGGAGGCGGTTCCCTCAGCCACCCTCTTTCTTGGTCAGTTCCCCTAGAAAGTGATCAGAAAGACCCCAAATACACACAGGGCAATGTCTAATAACAGGTCTGAGAGCTGGAAAATTGGAAAATACTAATTTTTGTTGGCAGAATCACTCATTTTCTCATGAACAAGTGTTTCGCTATTACTCTTTCTCATGGCACTAGTCTTCCTGTATATATGTATTTATGTATGTATGTGGTATTTCTTTAGAAAGAACTCAGCCAAAAGGTATTGGAGCACTGTACAGGATCAAAGACAAGCTCAAAGTCAACCAGTGGCGGTAGACAAGGTGTCTTGCTATGTTTCCCTGTATCACATCTTCGTAATTCTGCCCAGGGCATCTAGTACAAATGTGCAAAAAATGCGCAATTTATATTTTTGTAATAACATAACATTTCGGAAAAAAATGCATAAAATTACATGAAATGCAAAATATTAGAGTGTCAGGGGGTGGCTGTGAAAAGACAGTAGCTTGAGACAAGCGTTCAGCTTTGTAGTGCTCTATTCGGATCTCATAATGACCTCTGGCATCTCTGAGGCAGAGCCCTGGGACGAGACTGGAAGCTGGTGGTTTGCAGGAGGAGGGGAGAGGTGCTGGGTGGAGTTTCAATATTTCCCAAGCAGTGAGGAGCACATTGAAGTGTTGCATTCACTTCCTATAACACTGACATGGCTGGGGCCAAAGACCGCACCTCGACCCACAGGTGTGGTCCAGCTGTACCTCAGAGCCAGGAAGGTGCCACAGTGCAATGAAAGACCTGCCAGCCTCAGGCTAAAGCAGGCCCGGTGCACTTCGTCACTCTGAGAGCACCACAGGTGAAGTCTGCACCCCCACCCACAGGTGAGGTCAACCTGTACCCCAGAGACAGGGAGGTGCCACAGTGCAATGAAACTACAAACACAACAGGTGATGGACCGAATGTGGATCAATGTCACACACTCATCCCAGTCCGAAGATCTGGGCCAAAATCCATCGTTATTTTGCACTCCACACCATCCCGGGTTAGACAATGGCGATATGCAAATCAGCTCTGACCCTGTGCCCCATGGGAACAGTCCAGTCCGAACTACAAAAGCCATGTCCTTCCCAGAACGGAATCAAGCATCCGAGGACCGGACCGGTTTCGAGGTAACACCTCTCATCAGCCCGGCTAGCTTGACTCCAGTGGTGTGGAGTGCCTGGGACCCACGTCTGGGCATCCCCAGCGCACTTAGGGCGGAATTTGCAAACACAACAGGTGATGGACCGAATGTGGATCAATGTCACACACTCATCCCAGTCCGAAGATCTGGGCCCAAATCCATCGTTATTTTGCACTCCACACCACCCCGGGTTAGACAATGGCGATATGAAAATCAGCTCTGACCCTGTGCCCCATGGGAACAGTCCAGTCCGAACTACAAAAGCCATGTCCTTCCCAGAACGGAATCAAGCATCCGAGGACTGGACCGGTTTCGACCCCCCCAGCCGGGGCAGGCCCGGTGGACTCCGTCTCTCTGAGGCCACCACTGGTGAAGACCAAAACCCCCCAGAGATGAGGTCCAGCTGTACCTCAGAGCCAGGAAGGTGTCACAGTAATGACGAAAGCCCTCCCAGCCGGGGGAGGCCTGGTGGACTCCGTCACTCTGGGGTATCCTCTGGTGAAGACCCAACCCCCCCACAGGTGAGGTCAACCTGTACCCCAGAGACAGGGAGGTGCACAAAGTGAGGGAGGCCCTGTCAGGCTCAGGCTAGGGCAGGCCCAGTGGACTCCATTACACTGAGGCCCCCACAGGTAAATACTGCACCATGACCCACAGGTGAGGTTCACCTGTACCCCAGAGCAAGAGAGATGCCACTATGCAATGAAAGCCCTGCCAGCCTCAGCCCTGCCAACCTCATGGTCTGTAACCCTGAGGCCTCCACAGGTGAAGACCACACCCCGGCCCACAAGTGAGGTTCACCTGTACCCCAGAGCCAGGAAGATGCTGCAATGCAATGAAAGCCCTGCCAGCCTCTGTCACTCTGAGGCCAGCACAGGTCACAGCCACAGAGGCTGCTGAGGTTCATCTCATTCATGGACCTAAAATCAATAATGAAGTAATGGGAGAGTGAATCATACACGTCTCCCGCGGATCATTAACCAATCTTTGGCGAAGGAAACAGGCTGAGATTAGTCTGCTCTGCTGACGTCGGGCCTCCACCGTCTCTGTGAGGTTCTAGGAGTGTTGTGGCTGAGAGGCCATCACCCTGTCGGACACAAGGCCTCTGTGCAGGTCAGGGTCGATCCAGGGATACTGGTTTCAATTTCATCGTGTGATGTATGAATGTTAACTTCCGGCTCCTCCACCAACCGCAGGGTGGCTTTGAACTCACACTGACTCTAGGTGACTCCTGGCTCTCGACCCCTCCAGGCAGAGGCACTGCAACCTCTTCTGCTTTGGATTCACAATTTCATGACCATTCAGCTGCAGTGCAAGACCTGATGACTCACAGACTTTCCTAGTAATATTTTACAAATGTGTTACATTTTGGAGCCTTAACAAGGAGGCACTATCACAACCTTGATGGATCTCTAGACCTCCCTCTAGTTTAATCCACCTCTTGGGTAGCCTGTAACCTAACGTTGATCATAGGGCACTGCGGCGTACAGCATCTGGCACAGCTGCAGCGTAACAAGGCCACACGCACACTCTGAGACGCTGAGCTACCGCCCCATCCAGCCATCAATAAATAATACTTGAGTATAACATTTTAGACCTCAATTAGGTCTGGAAACGATGGTAGTATGCACTAGGGTTTAGAATACAAGGAAGATGTAAGTCAGCCTTCCACACATTCAAGCGTGGGCACCAGGACGCGGTCTCCCAATCTATAAATGTTACATGAATGTCACATGTCACATCTGTCTTCACTTCGTCTGATTTCTGGAGTCCATTCATTTCCATCCTGGCCACACTGACAGGAGCAGAGGCACTGAAAACCATTTCCATGCCCCCACACCCTCACCCTTCCCAGCTCTTTGTCTAATTTCCCTTACTTAGTACAAGCCATCGCCTCACCGTGCCACTCCAGGTGCAGGATTTATATAATTGGGTCATGATCAGACCTTGCATTGCCGCACAATTGGTTCCATATGTTGACTCTTGTATATAAGGAAATTACATCCAATCAAAAATAGCAATTGTCCAGATAAATATAAAAAATAATTTACAAATAGGGGGTTGATAGCATTGCATAGGCCATGGAGACTTCTGAAGCCAAACACCACGGTGTAAAGGGGTTAAAAGAAATACCAGCAGAACGTACGCGCACACTGAACCCCATTACTGCACATGGCCACGAAGGGTTAACAGGAGCTGTTCAAACGCGACCAGTTATTAACATGGACCACAATGGTTCACCCGTGAATACATAATATGGGTTCTGAATGTATCATGAGGGTTCTGAATATATCATGAGGGTTCTGAATATATAATGAGGGTTCTGAATATATCATGAGGGCTCTGAATATATCATGAGGGCTCTGAATATATAATGAGGGCTCTGAATATATCATGAGGGCTCTGAATATATCATGAGGGCTCTGAATATATCATGAGGGTTCTGATATCATGAGGGCTCTGAATATATCATGAGGGCTCTGAATATATCATGAGGGTTCTGATATCATGAGGGCTCTGAATATATCATGAGGGCTCTGAATATATCATGAGGGCTCTGAATATATCATGAGGGTTCTGATATCATGAGGGCTCTGAATATATCATGAGGGCTCTGAATATATCAAGAGGGTTCTGAATATATAATGATGGTTCTGAATATATAATGATGGCTCTGAATATATCATGAGGGCTCTGAATATATCATGAGGGTTCTGAATATATCATGAGGGCTCTGAATATATCATGAGGGCTTTGAATATATCATGAGGGTTCTGAATATATAATGATGGTTCTGAATATATCATGATGGCTCTGAATATATCATGAGGGCTCTGAATATATCATGAGGGCTCTGAATATATCATGAGGGTTCTGAATATATCATGAGGGTTCTGAATATATCATGAGGGTTCTGAATATATCATGTGGGTTCTGAATATATCATGAGTGTTCTGAATATGTAATGAGAGTGCTGGATTGATGGTGAAGGTTCTTTTTCTAGTGTACGCTGGGCTCATATTTTCACTATTCGAGGTCCTGGGTGGTGTAAAGATGATTATCTGTGGTGGTCGTGGTCTTCTCTGCTAGGAAGAATCAAAGCTTCCAAGGCTGGAGCTACTAGAGTTCAGCAGGGGATGAGGTGTGGGACCCACTACTGGCTCCACCTCTTAGTCTTCGGCTCCACAGCTGTCTTCCTATAGTGAGTGCAGCAATGAAGGTGTGCACTGCTCAAGGCACACAGTACAGTGAAGCGGGTGCACAGGTTGCAAGAGAGAAAATAGAAATCGAGGAGAGTGACTTCCACTGAAGGTCTGAGTGAAAAAAATACCTCATGAAAGTATCCTGTCCATCAGGTGGCTTTACGTGGTTTAGTAAATGCAAAGTAATGCAAGGCAGAGTATATCGCTGCCTTGCATTGCCTTCTATTGGGAAGGCGTTCCATGGGTGAAGCATGGCCGTTCTCATGCATGCACCCATTGATTTTGCTGCATTCCCAGATTTACAAAAACCTGCGCCTCTCTCAAGCAGGCGTAACATAGATAAATATCCTTATTTCTACCAGGTGTTTCATTTCTCTATGTGCGCTGCATTCTGTAGTACACGTAAAAGAGGAAAATGCCTTCATGGTTATTTTTGTGCAGGAAGGTGTGCCTTCCTACACAAAAACAATCCTGTCTGTAAATCAGGCAACTTTGCACCGTGACGCAAGGGTGCCTACATTGGCATCGGGGAGCACACAATGCGCCAGTGCTAGGAGACAGCACAAAGACGTCATATCTTAGTAGATATGGCATATTTCTGCTGTCTCCCTTTCACACAGCGTTGCATGAAAAAATAGTAAATCTGCCCCCCAAGGGCTCAGTTTGAGAATTATGTCATTGATTGGTGGAAGAGGTGTGGTGCAGCCGCCAGACTCCGGACCACAGGGTTCACGGGTCGATCCCGGCTCAGGTGGCAGGTTAGCCCAGCACCATGTGACTCTGGGCAATAGATTCCTTAATCTTCCCGCCGGGACACCTCCGTTGAAGGTAGCTGTGCGCTTTACAAATGCTGGCATTTGATTTTAACCACGCCCTATTAATAATGGTAAGTGCTTTCTAACTTGTGAACCAGTTATGAGGACAAGTCAGGGTCTCGTCTTGTAAGAAGCATCTGGAAGCTGTCAGCATAGAGTGACACTAAATGAAATAAGTCTAAATCCTTACTTTAGACCTATTTCAATATTACCATACTCATGTAAATTACAGGAAAAGCGTAATTTAACTCAGCTGGAGGATAATCCCAGTCCAGAGTCATCTCAGGAAAGACTCAGGCTGGAAGAAGTACATGACTAGTAATGGTCTCAGACCGCGATGACCTTCTCAGATGGGTGGTTAAAGGTGAGGTGAGGTCAGCGTCATCCTTATGGATCACTCAACACGAAACCCTACTCACTGACTAAGAATGGATGGCTTTTCCGCCTCTCTTGTAAGTGGACTCACCTCTTTTCAGCTAGTTAAGCCCCCATCCTTTTTGAACCCAAGCCCAGAAAATGAAACATTTTCAAGGTCTTTTATGACCCTGTAATATTTACCATCTATATGATTCTCTTCACCCTCCTCGTGAAGCAACCGCAGGGATTGTATTACCTATATGCTGATGACACCCCGTTCATTTGGGGATTTTCTCACAAACACTGAACCATTGTGGTGATGAGTCTTTCACGCTGCATTCCACATTCTATGCTCCATTGCTGAAGGGGTTGGAATGCAAGGTGAAAGATAACATGGGGAAGATTCTGTTTAGATCAGGTGGAGACTGGAGGCTGTTGAGACTGTGGCCAATAAACCAACTCTTCTAAAATCAACTGTCTTTGGTGTGATTTGTGAATACTTCCACAAACATCTTCAATTTCCCTCAGCCTTTCTCGACACACTGGTGGATGTCATTGAGTTACATGAAACTGAACCCTTCGAAACTCGAGCGGCCAGCTACTTCAGCAGGTAGCGTAACATCTGAATTATTAGAGAGGCCAGAAGCTATGGGGCCTTGTCCACTTCCTCCTAAATTCACAATCTTGGGAGGTGGACTGGTGACAATCTATCGCTAGAGACACATATTTTGGTGTAGAAGGCAAGTGCTGGACTATGGGGACATTACAGACTTCAATTACACAGCTCAGCATCTGCTCCAGCAAAAGAGCAGACAAATCTTCAAACATTGACCTCTGCACCCATGGAGCCCTACTACCCTGCAAAACGCCAGTACAACCATGCACTTGTTCACTCTATAGTGTAACTCCCGTCCGATAATGTGCCTTGATGCCCTTCCAAAAGCTTGAAGCACTACACAAATGTCATCACAAGTCCTTCTGTTCTGCCGACAATGAAAACTTTGAAGTGGCCGCTGCACTCACTTTGGTATTCAAATAGTTCATCAAGTGGTACAAAAGTGTGTAGAAGTAATATCCTTATAGGTACTCAGAGTGATCACCTCCTGGTCCCTGAGGTGCTAGAGTAATACAAAGACGAGGCCTTACTGCGAGCAAGGACAACAGCTGAGCACTCTTGAAGCGTCGAGACGCGTCAAGTACTTGTATAAAGATACTCAAAAATGTGGTATTTCAAAAGATCATCTTTTTTTAGTAGTTCATTTCTTCATTAGTTCATTTATTCATATGTGGTGTTGGTTAAACCAATTCGTCATACTTCGTCATATGATCACAATTAAATGGAGTTAACCAAAAATCCAACGTGTAAATAATTTCAAAAACTCCGTTGTGTCGTTATATCCCCAATGCATTTCGTGCGCAGCACTTCATCAGGGGGAATTTATTAAATAGAAATTTAAGGGAATACATTTGTATCACTGTGTCAAGGAAGGCGGAAATACAAATATAACATTTGGAGAAGTGACAACTACCTAAAAGAGCCCCACCGTGTAAACAGCGTGACTAAAGAATAAACGTAACACATAATATCAAATGAGTAAATGTAGACTGATAAGTTGAAGCTATGACATGATGGAAAAAGTATGAAGTGCCGTACAAATGGATAGAATCGAAAAAATCAGAAAAAGGTGCACTGTTAAACGCTGAATGGGAAAAGGTGGGTGGATAGATAGGGTGCAAGCGTACTAGCTAAAAGTCTATCAAGTGAAGTGACACAATTTAATTTAATTTAATTGTGGGTTTCTAATGCGCTACAATCGACTCCCGAAGGAGTATCTCTGCGCAATAGACCACTGGGGAACCCGTCCTGGCTTTCCCTGTGAGGTGGTCCCTACTGGGTATCTCCAAGGTGAAACCAGGCATCCCTGGCCTATGCGGGGGGCCGTTGTGGAGATGAGGCAAGCTAATGCCCAGAGTTGCCGAGTGTGATCCCTGGTTAGAGTAGGCACCGAGGTGAGAATTATCAAGTTCACTGACCCTGGTCCACGACCCTACCGTGTCGGGGATTGAACCCTGGTCCCGGGCTGTCCTCTGCTCCCGGGTCTGCCGCCTCTAACCAGTGAGCCACACCACTCCACACCACACCACAATACGTTTAAACGGAAATTATTGAATAAGGCGTGAAAGTAAATGTGCTCAAATAATGATGAAAAAAAGAGAAAAGCTACTAGCCCAAGATGGTAGAAAGTGAATAGTAACCTAGGTCACGGTTGTGCATGGTAGAAAGCCCGAATGTCCACCTAGTTAAGAGGTGCCTGGTAATTCTTGTGAACCGACATTCTAAAGGACCGCGAGGCGGTCATTGTTATAATATGCGGGACAGTGACACTTACCAACAACAAAAAGGAGAAAATTCTGTACACAAAATATGGGCCCGGTCCATGTTACGGCGAAACCGAAAGACGCCGTACGTGGTGCGCATGCTCAATAAAAGCCCTGTGTGTAAACATAGAAAAGAGACCACGTCTGTGTAAAGTTGAGTAAACACTAAAAACGGCGCAACGAGAGGAGCGGTTGATATAAGAGTAAACAGGTACCTACAAAGGGTTTAAATAAAGTTGGGAATGTAAACAATCGTAATCAGGTAAAAAAGGTTAACAAAGTAAACTGTCAACCACAGGAATATGTCCATCACAACAATAACGATGCTCAATAGACAAGAATAGGTGGAATCAAGATCTAAGACAGAAAAAGGAATACGTGAGAATGGGAAAAGGAAATAATATACAATTGCTCTCAGTACAAAGTGAGAAAGAGAAAGAGTGATAGTAATAAATACTAAGGGTAAAAAACATCCATAATAATCAAACGTCACAAGATAACGGAAAAGAAACAAGGAAGAAACAGCAAGAGATAGTAAGGGCCAGCTCCGGAGGACAGTCATAGGAAAGATCATCATACGATAATAAAGGTATCATCAATAGAAATTACAAATGACAACTAAATTCCAGTCTTTCATTGAGCCCTTGGGGCTGAAGGGCATGAAGGTGGTGAATCCATTATAGTTCTCGTTGCAGCAGGTATTTGTTGTTATCCCTGTGCGATACTTTTTCAATAACTTCTAAGATTAGAAAGCAAATTTGACTTGGGTTGTGAGAATTTTGAATGTAATGGGCGGCAATACACGACTTCAAATTTTTTGTCCGAATATTACTACGATGTTCTGTAAGCCTTGTTTTAATTTTCCGCTCAGTTTTTCCCACATAGGGAAGGCCACATGGGCACTTGAGTAGATATATTACATTTCTGGTATCGCAGGTAGCATTCACTTGAAGATGTAATGGAGTGCCTTGCGTGGGATGAGATACTGTGGTTCATTTAATAATACAGCTGCAATGATCGCAGTTGTGACATGGCAGAGTGCCTTTGAAGGCTGTGGAACTTGGGGCAGTCGGTTTTTAAAAAAAAACTTGGATGTTTTTTGAGCGTTGGTATGCAAAAATAGGAAAATTGTCAAAAATGTTATTGAAATCAGATTCAGATTGTAATAAAGGCCAATGTTTACGAATCGACTCTTTGAGTTTCGGAGAGTGTGTAGAATATTTAGACACAAAGACTAAACGAGTCTCCTGTTCGGGAGTTTTATCTTTGGGTTTGAGTAGTTCGTCTCTAGTTTTCAAGGCAACTCGATCTTCTGCCATTTGCGTGAGATGTCTTGGGTAACCGCGTTGGTGAAATTTCTCAACAATTTTGGTGCTGTTATCTGTGTAAAGCTCCGTTAAGGAGGCAATTCTTTTTGCTCGTAGCAATTGAGAATATGGTAAGTGACGTTTTAGGCTCGGTTGGTGGAAGCTATTGTAATGCAGGTAATTATTTCGGTCGGTGGCCTTGGTGAAAACAGATGTGACTAGCTGGTCGTTGATGAGTTTGATTTGGACGTCCAAAAAAGAAATTTCTGATTTGTTAGCTGTGTGTGTGAATTGTATCCGATCATTCACCAGAGTCAAATTCTCAATAGCTAGCAATAACTGAGTTTCGCTCCCTTTCCTTATGAGGAAGATGTCGTCAATGTAACGATAGTATGCACAGAGGAATGGTTGCCAATTGTGGTTCTGGAAAATGTGTTGTTTTTCAAAGAAGTACATGAAAAGATTTGCGTATGCCGGAGCGGCACAATTGCCCATAGCAACTCCGGATAGCTGTAAGTAGCAGTTATTGTTGGAAGTTTTGAAATGGCTATGATGTAGCGTAAATTGCATCAGTTCCATGATGAAAACTTGTAGATCCAATGGTTTGTCTGTGAGAACTAGGGCTGATTCCAAAGCTTCCAAACCAAGATTATGGGGAATGGAGGTGTATAATGAGTTTACATCAATCGTACACAAGATTACGTGATGATCTGATGGGATAGTAATGCTGCTGAGTTTGATCAAAAAATCAGTGGTGTCTTGCAAAAATGTGGACATGCTTTTCACACTATCCTGTAGGTGCTGACAATGAAGACACTTTGACACTAACCACCCATGAGAAGAGTGTAGGATTAACATTGTCCTGAACTTAGACAACAAGCTCTAAACATAGCTTTGTATGGCCAGATTTAGTTTCTTGGATCAGACCCCAAAGAGACAAAGCTTCAGCAGGAGTGTCCCTTATGAAAACGTTTCTGGTCTCTTGGAGGTCCCTGTGCAAATACTGAAGAGGCCTCATTTTTTAATGTTGTCCCATTTCTGTACTTACTCTTGTTGGGTGCCATCTAAGCAGACTCCCCCACACCTGTGTCCCTAAAGGAAGAGAGAGGAGAGACAATCATCACTGGATACTATAGGGACAGATTGACGTCATACAAAGGGTAAGCTGCAGGTGTTAGAATGTGGTGGAGAGAGGACACAGCCCTACAGGGAGCTGTGAACACTGGATCCTGGGAGAAATCTCTGGATTAAGGTTCATAGCGGGGCTCAGGCAGCAAAGTAGAAGTTTAACAGCTATCGAGAAAGCCAAACAGTTAAGAAATAAAATACCTTCATGGTCCAAACAAAGTTAAGTACAAAGTCAAAAATATAATAATACAAATATCACAAAACCAAAGTAAATTCAATCAAAAGATCAACATTATAAAGAAATAAAAAAAACTGTCTCATATCAAAACGTTGATAAAAGACATTAAATGCTCTCAAATTCACAATGCAAACAACGTAGCAGGACTTTCTTCTGAGACTTCGGTCAGCTTTAGCCAGATGAATTGAAATTCCATAACACTGATTACATGCACCAAAAATAACCAGTTCAAACGGATCCGCGTGAATTATACACAACATGGAAGATGCTTCTCCAGTACTCCAGATGTTCTGAAGAGATGTAAGTCCCACTGGGTGTTAGCAGGCATCTCTGTCAGCACTTAGACTGGACTGGGAGCCCCCCTCAAGAGTTGTAGCAGCAGCCCTAGACATCTTTTCTGCCCTTCACCTCTAGACAGATTCTCTTACTTGAGGGCTTAAACCGCTCATTTGAGAGGATAAATCAGTGGCTAATGTAGCTGAATTTCACAGCCATTCACTTTGAGTATTTCTAGTAACTTGTACCTTCTCTGGTAACATTATTTAAGGCACAACTACTATCCAGAGTGGCATGCACCCAAAATACTATGATAGTATACCCTTACCTCAGCTGTCTTACAATTCTGTGCCCTTACCTCAGCCTTGTGACGATAGTGTACCCTTACCTCACCTTACCTTGACCGAGGCTCCTGTCCGCAGACATACGCTATAGCTCCCCTACACAAACTGGGCTGTTGGAGGAGCATGTGTTCCTTAGGGGGAACATCGTTTAGAACGAAACTTTTACCCCGCACTACCATTACAATGCAGGGTTTACAACGAAAGTCGTTAAAACGACTTTCGCTGGAGGGCACTGTTGGATAGGGAATAGTTTAATTTCTATCCAACATCTTCCCTACTATCCACAGGGACTGGAGTTGGAATAGAAAACTAAACTATTCCACTATCCAGCGCCCCCAATGCAAGTCGTTGTAACGACTTGAGTTGTAATACCTGCGTTGTAAAGGCATGCGTGGTAAAAGCATGCGTTGAAACGTCATACATCCGTTCCTTAGGCACATTGCCTAGGACAGAGGGGTCCCATTACCTGACCTTTTGCAGGTTGTACCAGTGAATCCGTTGAACTGGCTGGATCACTCAGTTTAGTATCTTGTATTATACACTGCAACGCATTGTTACCTGAACTGTTCTATACCTCAGTTTCACACAGCAGTGGCTACAATAAAGATCCTGATGAAAGCCACAACACTTCCTAGGTCCTAGGCAGAAACATGTTGATCACTACTCAGTACAACTACATCTAATCTCTGCAGTCTTACTTTTATCTTCCTGTTTTTAACCCTAGCACATAGTAGCAAGAATAAAGCGCATCTGGCTAACCCTGTAGCTAGTTTTAGTCACCCACCTACCAGCACTGCACCCCATTTGCTCCTACTGGATTTTAGGAACACCCCTCATACTTGAAAACATCCCTGAGCACCCCTCTCCCAGCGAAGGGGGTTGTAGCCCGCGTCATGAGTAGGCATCATGATGCGAGGAGGTACCCCCATGATGAAGCATGTCACCTCTGGTGTGTGAGGGAAACCGTCCTTAAAAGGGAAACCCTCCTCCTCCACGAGTCAGTCTGTCCTCTAATTTGATGCATGTTTTGCTATTTTAGACCCGAGGGTTCTTTGTGTATTTGATTTGTACCCTTACTTGAATCAAGTGACATTAGTGTACCCTTATGTCAAATGTTTGATGATGGTGCACCCTTACTTGAGCCGTGTGGCAATCCTGTACCCTTAACTGAGCCGTGTGATGATGGTATAGCCTTACTTCAGCCATGTGACAAGAGGGTACCTTAGCCTCATCTGTGTGATGATGATGTACCCTTACTTCAGCCATGTGACAAGAGGGTACCTTAGCCTCATCTGTGTGATGATGATGTACCCTTACTTCAGCCATGTGCAAGAGGGTACCTTAGCCTCATCTGTGTGATGATGGTGTACCCTTACTTCAGCCATGTGACAAGAGGGTACCTTAGCCTCATCTGTGTGGTGATAGTGTACCCTTATGTCATCCGTCTGATGATAGTGTACCCTTACCTCAGATTGTAGTGATGGTGGTGTACCATATCTCAGCCCTGTGATAATGGTGTATCCTTACTTCGGCCATGTGACAAGAGGGTACCTTAGCCTCATCTGTGTGATGATGATGTACCCTTACTTCAGCCATGTGACAAGAGGGTACCTTAGCCTCATCTGTGTGATGATGGTGTAGCCTTACTTCAGCCATGTGACAAGAGGGTACCTTAGCCTCATCTGTGTGGTGATAGTGTACCCTTATGTCATCCGTCTGATGATAGTGTACCCTTACCTCAGATTGTAGTGATGGTGGTGTACCATATCTCAGCCCTGTGATAATGGTGTATCCTTACTTCGGCCATGTGACAAGAGGGTACCTTAGCCTCATCTGTGTGATGATGATGTACCCTTACTTCAGCCATGTGACAAGAGGGTACCTTAGCCTCATCTGTGTGATGATGGTGTAGCCTTACTTCAGCAGTGTAACAATGGTGTACCTCAACCTCTGTGTGTGCTGATTGTATACCCTTACCTATCCATCTGACAATGATGTACCCTTACCTCAGCCGCGCACACTATATGCACATGGTTCAGGTAAGGGTACACCATCATCACACTGCAGAGGTAATGCTGCACCTTTGCTACACTGCTGAGGTAAGTGTACACCATCATAACAGGTTGATGTAAGATGACACAATTGGCACACCCCTGAGGTATGGATACACTATTTCCACACAGCTTAGGTAAGGGTACACCCTTGTCACACGGCTGAGATAAGTGAACACCACCATCACAAGGCTGAGTAAAGGGTAAACTGTTCTCACACGGCTCATTTAAAGATACGCCATTACCACATGGCTGACGAAACGGTATACAATTGCCACACGGCTGCGGAAAGGGTACATCATCGATATAGGCTGAGGTAAGGGTACACCACTGCCACATGGCTGAGGTAAGGGTACACCACTGCCACATGGCTGAGGCAAAGGCATACAATCATCACACGGCTGGGGTAAGTGTACTAAACTAACTAACTAACTAAACAGAAACGAAAAATGGACAAAATTGTGTTTGTTACCACTTTCTGTCCAGAAACCTAAGTTGTAAAAAACATTCAGAAACATTGGTCAACACTTTCAACCATGAATACCTTCAACGAACTTCCTCTTTTTTCTTTTAGAAAGGGAAAGAGCATCAAACAAACCCTAGAACATGCAAACACAGATAAGATCAAACAGAACAACACCATAGTCTCTGCTTGTGCCTTGAGTCTATTAGAGGCCACTATACATGTGGTGGGTGCACTTTATGTAAAGTCACCACCACAGAAAAGGCTTAAACTCAATTGAAAATGGTATAATGTTGTGATTTTAATGAAGTCATGTGCTAGCACTTCAAGTGCTGTTCCCCTGGTTGTATCTGCAAAGCATAACTCTCGACATGTATGTGCCAATGCCATTTGTTGTATGTCTCCTCCATGTTTCTTCTGGTGAAAACTAATACCTGATGTAAATATGACAATGTCTTTTGTCTTGTTTTTGTTTCCTGGCGTCCACTGATATTAAATGGCGCACCGGCAGGATGTGAATACAAAAACAATGGCCACGCCCACCTACTGGCAGTGCTGCCCCTAACAGAGCCGAGGGGGTTAACTACGACAAATGCAACACTACCCAGCGTTTGATGCTGCTGTCCTCGCTGGAGGAATTTTTTTTATTTATTTTGCTTTATTAATTTCCCCTCAGCTTCCAAATATGCATATTTTATTACAACTTTCGCACCTCTTTGTCCCTTCCCTAGCGCTCTGTGTACGGCCCATCGCTAGGAGCTATGCTCCGATTGTGCATCCATTGGACCACGCCTCCCTCCCCTGCCGCGCCCATCACCTCGAGGACGCGTCTATCTCACTGCAGCATTGAAGGCGGGGCCTGAACCTCCGACAGCCCACGCGGCAGCATCACTGACCCCTCGGTGAGCTGTGCCATTGGGAAGAGACTTACAAAGAGCTTCTTTCCACCCAGCACTCCCCTCTCTATCGTCCTTGTTTTCATTTTACTGTTCAAGGTCTTCTGCTGATAGTTGATTGATGGGCGTCCCCTGGCACTGCAGATCTGCCCAGCTCTCTTCAATGAAGGTGCGCCACCCTCGGGCACTATATTCACTTGGGTTACATTTCACCAACAATTCACCTAGAATTCAGCCGTCACTTCCTCTTGCATTATCCTAGGGATATAACAGGGGATTGCTGCCCCGCCCATTGACACCAAAGAAATGGATCCATTGAGACCTAGTAGCGATTGGCCCTGCTGTCCCAGACTGGGCCTCTCCTTCCACAGACACTACCTATTCTTTTCCTCATCCTGTTTCCTATTCCACATTCCCCAAATTCATTCAATGAATTTCCCCATTTACACTTTTTCCCCTGACCCCAGGCATCTCAGTCCTGATGAGGCCCACATTATTCCCCAAAGGGTCGAAACGTTGTTGACAAATGTACAAAGACAGATAGTTTCTTTGAAATGTGATCAAATGAATTATTGTGTTTTGTTCCGAATTGCACTGAAAGAAAACAACTGCTGTCTTTCCGTCTTTGTTTACACTTGCACCCCACCTTCTTTGCTCCAAACTTGCTTTTGGTTTGTCTTTTCACCTGGGGTGCACTCGCCCTCCTTTAGAAACACTCACATTTATATATCCAAATTCTTTTTTCTTGTTCTAATTAAACTCGGTTCGGCTGAACCGCATTTGTTTACAATGCTGGCTGAGCGGACTCTTTCCTTGTCCAGACTTCTCTGTTCATGAGTCATACTGATGTCATTAAAAAAAAGTGAAATTTATTGCTTCTGTATAGAAAAGTCTGAGATTTAGGGCCAGATGTAGGTAATCCCAGTTACCGACTCTTAATTACAGAATCATACCGATTCAGTATTTAAAAGCAGGTAAATGGGATGTTGGTAATTTTTCGTTAAAAATTACCGAATCGGTAAGTTTAGGTAATTACCGAATTGGTATTTACCGATTCGGTAATTGCCATTCATTCCTATAGGCCTGGAGGAATGAATGTCAATTACCGAATCGGTAAGGAAACATTGAAGGGTGGAAGGGTGTCACTTTGACACCCTGTTGCACCCCTCAATTGGGTGTGGGTGCACATGTTGCAGACATACATGCCCTAAGGGCATGTATGTCTGCAAAATGGCACTGTTGGAAAAGCAAAAAAAATGCTTTTTCAAAGGTTTTCATTATTTACCACCAACTTCTAGTTGGTGGTAAATAACGAATCCCTAACTGAGGAATGCACTAACTTAAGTGCTCCCTACATCCTGGATTCGGTATTTTACCGATTCGGTATGTTAAGAATTCGGTATTTTACCGAATCCTTAAATTACAGATTCGGTAAAATACCGAATCCTGAAAAAATACGACCTACATCTCAAAAACCCAATACCGGTCGGTAACGGCCGAAATTCTGTAATTTCGGCTGTTACCGACCGGTATTGGGCGACCTATCTGGCCCTAAATGTTTGTACACAGCATTAAATGACAGCGACCAAAAGAGGCAACTTACTGGCTCAAGGGAGAGAAACCAGTGATGGAATTTAACATACAGCCTGATGAATGGATGGCTCCTTTTGGGTCACTCTCTATGCAAAAGATAGTCACGTTAGTGGTGAGGTGGGTGTGGTTCCAGCTGGGGGGGTGAGCAGGGACTTTGAGCCCCTGAGCTTTTCTATGGCAGAAACTGACTTGGCGATCTCATCTTGGGGCATATTATCAAGGACAAGGTGTTAAAATTATTGCCGTTTTATCGGCAGGTAATGGCAGATAAAACGGCGATAATGGGCTTGATAATACGCCCTTCTTAATTCTCATAGAAGCCCATGTCTGGTGTTAACCTGGGCTTCTATGGGAATTAACAAGGGCGTATTATCAAGCCCATCATCGCAGTTTTATCAGAAGTTTCCTGCCTATAAACGGGTGATAATTTTAACACTGGTCCTTGATAATATGCCCCCTTGTTTCCTAGCACGTGCCCCCCCCCCGTCCAGGCAAAATCCCCAATGACTTGTATAAAGAGGATAGATTTTTATGGTCTCGTACATAAACATGCTATCAAAATTGATCTTGTCCGGAGCACTTCTACCGTTATCGTGGCAGGTTACGGAAATTGTGCCCATTTCCAAGAAAGGTGACAAACCCAAGCCACCGAGCTCCAAGCCGATAACTTGAATTGACTCACTCCTAAAGATCTTTTGTAAACAAGTTTTGGGGCGGCTCCATGATCGGATGATGGAGTTCCGTATTTTAAGTGATCTTCAAGCGGGCTTCCACTCTAAAGTTAGCACCTTAGACCAGATTGTTCGTTTTATCTGCATCTATTGCAAGGAAGTGGATGTCAAAGGGGGAAAACTATATGTGGCCTTTGTTGACTTGCTCACAGCCTTTGACTCAGTGCCCTGGGCCATGCTGTGGAGAGTACTGAAAGAAACGGGCTCGCCTCCACATCTCCAGGACATTCTAAAGAGACTCCACGCCTCCAATACAGCCCAGGTTAGGTGGCCCCCTAATAATGAAGTAACAGACACCTTCCCTATAAATCGTGGAGTGAGGCAGGGCTGTTTGTTGGCGTCCACTCTTTTTACTAATGGGGTTATTGATTTTATGGACAGGGATGGTTGCGATGCGCCGTAAATAAACAATAGAAGAGTCCCCGCCCTGTTATTTGTGGATTATACTCTTTTAATTTCTAAACCTCCCCTGGGCTTCCAACAACTTTTAAATGATTTTATACAGTTTTGCAATGACAGCAGTTGTTTTTAAATGAAGGGAAAACGAAGTATATGATTTTTAGTAAGAAAGGGAAAAACAATGTCAATGCCAATGTCAATGTCAATGTCAAAACGTCTTTATTTCGATTTACATCATAAAAGACATGCTAGCAGCCATATAAAACCGACATCAAGGTAATCAATACAGTCATAATATCACCATAAAATCTATACAATAAAAAATTCAATGCTAGGAATGTACATATTACTAAAATCAATAAATATATATGCATCGCTTTAAAAAGATATTCAATACAATGAAAAGACTTGACAGTTTATACAATATAAAAAGAAACAAAATATGGGAGACAATAATACTAAATAGGGGCATGTACTCCTCCCGAAAGACTAGGGAGTAACGGTCATCCCACTTCCACGTAGCTATACAGCGGACAATGGGGTCAGGCACGGGGAACTCCTGCCCCAAAAAATCCAAGCCCAGCTGATAAATTTGGCTACCCCAGTAACTACTAGGTTAGAAGTATCAGTTTTCAAAACTCTGCTTGCTGTTTGGGCAGATCTTGTGCCCAACAGTCTACAGAATGGGCGCAACCACTTCTGCCTCGGGGCACGATACTGGGGGCAAACAAAGAGGAAATGATTTAACGTTTCCTCCTGATCCAGACAGAACAAGCAGTTACTACTGTTCCCACTTCCCCAAGACTTGGTTAAGCCCCTCACGGGCAATGAGCCAGCTCTAAATTGATGAAAGAGCTTGCGATCCAAAGTCTTGGATATTATGCCCCAATAATCCTCTTGAAAACATGTATCTTTAGCATTGAGGAAGTTTGCAGTGAGAGAACCGACTGCCACCATCGAGTGGCGTCTACTAATTACCCAATTCCAGTATAATTCTTTCAAGGCACTTTTAGAGGGGAATGTTGCTGTTGCAGATTTATACCACAACTCACCCAACCCCAGGTCCAATAACAGCAACTTGATTCCAGCAAGCCACACAATCCTGTGGGAGCGCCTTAGGTTTAAGATCTCTAACAGACCCTTTGCATACAGGGGCAATTCAGGAACAGTCCGCACGCGTCGCCAAAACGCCAGCGGTCTGTACTGGATTATGTCTTCAACAGGCTGGCAACCCAAATCATACAGCAGGGGTAGACGAGGGGTGGATTGCGGTAGACCCACTGCTGTTCTTAAAAATTTATTTTGACCTGTTTTAAGGGTGTCAACATTACTGAAACCCCCTAAGCTCTGCTCCATACAAGACAGCCGGTAGAATTTTAGAGCTGTGTATTTTAACAAGAGGAGCTATTGGTTTCGTAAAAGATCTTTTGTGCTCTTTAATTAGGGCACCTCCTAATTGAGTGTGTTTTAAGGAGAGCAGGTCAATTTGGGGTTTCCAGCTCAAAGTCTCACTGAAGGTGATACCCAGATAAGTAAAAATGGGTGTCTGTTCAAGGGTGGTGCCTCCCATAGATATGCTTGTTTTGATTGGTATTGGCCCACGAAGGACCATGAACTTTGTCTTCCCCACGTTGACCTCCAACTCATGCTCGCGACAAAATAGCTCAAACTGGGCCAGGGCCTTTTGCAGCCCCTGACGGGTTTTGGATATTAAAAGCGTGTCGTCCGCGAACATGAGGAGGGGTATTTTCATTCCAGCTAGGGTGGGTGCATCTGTTGGTTTGTTTATAAAATATTTCAAGACCTCATTAATATATTGGGAAAACAAGGTGGGGGCAAGGACACCCCCCTGCCTAACACCCTTTGACACCTCAAACCTAGCTGTCACCTCCCCTGGCTTGCCCCAGCGGACCTGTGCATTGGTGTGTTCATGTAATTTAACCAGGACCCTCACCAAAGCGGCAGGCATCCCCAGCTTTAACAGTGTTTCCCATAGTTTGGCCCTTGGTACTAAATCAAATGCGGACCGGAGGTCCACAAAAGCAGCGAAAAGCAACCCACCGCCCACGAAAACCTCCTTCCAAAACAACATAACAAATCTAAAAGCCTGGTTGAGCGTCCCCATACGGCTACGAAACCCCGCTTGCAATGGCGTTAGAATATCATAATCAGTCCTCCAACCCTGGATTCTACGAAGGACTAGACGTGCTATGATTTTCTGGACAGCATCGATGAGGCTGATCGGCCTGTAATTGGCCGGGGCCGATCTATCGCCCTTCTTATAAATTGGCAAGATTTCAGCCCGAACCAAGAATCAGGAACCAGAGCGCCCCCGCGATTGCATTAGCCAGGAGTGTCAAGTAGGGTGCCCACAGATCTGGTTCATGGGTAAACAGGTCTGCTGGTACACAGTACGGACCTGGGGCTTTCCCGTTCGGAATCAATTGTAGAACATGCTTCACCTCTGACTGGGTGAACAGGAGCGGTTCCTCAGGGGTGGGGATAGGAGGATGCACATCCATACTCAAGCATGTTTTAGATTGGTTTTCGAAAAAGGTTACCCACCACTGGGGTTCAACGTTTGACGGTGGTTTCTGCTCCTTAAGTTTGTCACCCCATTTTAACAGATGCCAAAACTGAGACATGTTTCTACCCGTACATGCTGAGGATAGATCTTTCCAACGCTCTTCATCCTAATTTTTCTTTGCCTTGTCCAGGGCTAACTTGTAAATCACCCTACATCTTCGGACACTACTGGGTGATTTAGATTTAATTGCAGAGAGAAGCTCTCTATGGGCAGTCCTGCAACTGGCATCGTACCAAGAAGCATTCCTTTGTGGTTTTGGTTTGCCATTATTAACTATTATTTTAATAAATAATTTTTTGAGCTCCTGAAATACAAAAGGGAAAAACACTCTAGTAGATCCATTCGGGCAGGTAGCACTTTACTTGAACAAGTAGAAGTTTTTCATTACTTAGGAATTCGTGTAACCGCATCAGTAATCTGGGACGCACATAAGGAGAAGGCTAAGCTACATCAAATCTTTCAATGTAACTATATTAGTAAGATACACAGAAAAACAGTGTCACAGCAGATTGCTGCTGCACTCGAAATTTACAACTCTAAGGTACTGGGGAGTATATTGTATGGTGCAGAGCTGTGGGGACTAGGAAATATATCGCTGTTAATAGCTGTGAAAAATCGTTTTTTAAGATCCTTGACCTCCCCCTATAACCCCTTGAAACCTTTGTATATGGATCTGCACACAGAGAACTGAAACACAAGGTCATTTACCAACTGATAATGTTCTGGTTTAGGTTGTGGACTGTAGAAGAGCTGGAGTCTTACCGTGAGACTTTCTTAGACCTCCTAAGATTCCCAAAGGCATCAACAATGAATTGGTTTACCACCCTACGGAAAGCTCTAGCAAAATTGGGTTCAGTGGCCTTTTGGTCAAATCTGGAAAGCATGAGGCAAACCTCAAGAGTAAGAATGAAAGAACTGCTTTGGGAATCTATTCTAACAGTAGATCTCACAGCTTCAGAATCCACTTTGACCAAAGACTTTCTCAAATTTAAATGTTCTCCGCTCTTTGAGCCAACCATCAACAAAATTGTTCCGCAGATGGCAAGGAAACTTTTTCTGCAGTTTCGTTACAAATCTCTTCCCACTAAACTGTTTTGCTCAAAATGGTCTCGCTGTAATGATTTGGCTGATCTCTGCCTTGCATGTGAAGGAAGTCCAGAATCCACAGTCCATCTACTCTTTTTTTGCTCAAGCTACCAGTCCCTGAGGAAAAAATTGATTGTCCCGCTATGTTTTCAAGCGGGACGGGGGCATTACTTAGAGGTCCTAAGATTTTTGTGCACTGACATTCGCCAATCAGCTGTATTTGGTCAGGCTAGATTTTGGCATGCCCTTTGGACTAGACGTAGGAAAATATGTATGAGAGATACCTCACTTTAAAAAGTGCTGCTTGACTTGAATTTATGTAATTGTCTATCATTGGCTGTGTAAGTGTGAGCACTAAGCACTTTAACTTTTATTATATATTTTGGCTTGCTCCGCATGTTGCACTTTTCAACTGTTCTTGGGGCCCTTTTATTCGGAATCTGTATAAATGTTTTTATTAACTCTTCTTAACTTTTACCTTTTTAATTGTATTGTTAGTGTATGTCCTTTAAGGACAAACTACCTGTGTTGTATACTTTTTAGGATCTGTGTGATAGTAATAAAGTTTGTTGATGATGATGATGAATATTTGTTTTTTAAAATGAGTTCCATGTGAACATTTGCTAAGGTACTCTTGATTCCCCTGTTCGCATAGACAAACGGGTTGCTCTTGTTCGTTTATAAACACACGTACATAAGTGAGCAACGTATACTAAGATAGCCTCCTATAGCAGGTTTCTCTTCTTTATGGATAACCACTATGGTCGCTAGTTTCTGGTCCCTAGGAAGCCTGCCCTGGTGTCTACTCTCTTCAAACATCCTTAGTAAATTTGATGCTGTAGAGGACGCCATGAGTTTGTATAATTCTATTGAGATACCATTGGGTCCCATTGCCTTGCCTGAGTTGATAGATCTTATTGCCTGTGTCACTTCATCCTCTGCGAGGTCATCTTCTAAAGGTCAGGCCTCCTCTGAAGCAAGAGGCGGGAGTGAAATGTCCGCCTGGAACCTAGTATCAACTTGCTCTGAAAATGCAGAAGTTGCAGTATAAATTTGGGAGTAGTAGTTTGCGAATGCATTGGCAATCGCCTGGGGTATTTGGAGTCTCTCCCTTCTGGCAGACATATGGCCGCTACCCAACGTTGTGCTCTTTTCCGTTTATCAAGCTATGCAAAGAGTTTCTCTGTCTTGTCACCCAGCTCACACACCCTATGCTGTGTCAGTCTCATCTTGGCCTGAGCCCCTTCTGTTACACAGTCTCCGAATTCCTGTTGTTAAAGATTTAGTGTGTGTCCTGTGTTCTCATCTTCCATTCCCACTAGCTGGGTTTCAAGATCTAATATGTCATGTTCTAGTTCCGTCACCTGTGCTCTTTTGTCTCGTTTGTGTCCTGCTATCAGAGAAAGGGCCTGTCCCCTGAATACCCTCTTGTAAGCCTAATATAGTATCAGAGATTATGCAACCGAGTGTTCATTCTCTCGAAAATAGTGATCTGAGGCATTTTCATGTACCAACGGTTAACAGCGTCAGGTCTGGTGGGGTGCGAATTCCCCACACTATATCTCGCCCATACTGGGGAGTGATCGGAAATACCTTTCGCCAGATTCCTAACATCTCTGAAGTGTGGTCTCTGGAATGCTAAGGATATTAGAGAGTCGATTCTTGAGCAGCTTCTGGATGCTCCTGAATGGAAGGTGAACGCTTTTGTGTTGGGGTTTAGGGTCTTCCAAATATCAACCAATACCAACGCGGAGAGAAATTTTGCCAAGGGAGTTTGGTAGGGGCATGTCTTCCTCTGTAGCAGTTGGTCTAAATACTCGCATCCCACCATGTTAAAATCACCTCCCAGTAACAGTCGTACCACCGGAAATTTGAGCATAAGGGCTCCCAAATCTGGCAGAGTCGAGTCTCTCAGAGTTGGTGGGGACCTATACCAACAGGATATTTAGGGGCAGATGTATCAAGATTCCATTTTGCGATTTCTAAATAGGGATTTTTAAGGAATCGCTATTTAGAAATTGCAAAATGGAATGTATGTAGAAAATTGCGCTTTTTTTTGCGATTTCTTAGTCTTCCTTATTTGCAATAACCCCTTCGATGCTGATGACGAGCTCAGCTCGTCATCACCCACGGGTGGCGTGTGCTGATGACGAGCTGAGCTCATCATGTATCGCGGTAATTTTAAAATTGCCGCACAGCGCAAAAATCGCCGCAGCAGCGATGCGGTTAAGGAATAATTTCCCATGCATTCCTATGGGCCAGGAGGCCCATAGGAATGATTGTGAAATATTTCTTAATTTGCGAATTTCAATTTGCGAATTCGCAAATTGAGAATAATTACAAGGGTGCAGGGGTATCTAAAAGACACCCTGCTGCACCACTGAAATGTACATGTGTGTGCATATGGCGCACATACATGCCCTATGGGCATGTGTGTGCATCACATGCCACCTTCAAAAATGCCAAATTGTGCATTTTTAAAAGAATTCGCAAATTAACATCAACTACAAGTTGGTGGTAATTTGCGATTTCTAAACCAAAATTCGCAATTGAAAAATGCTATATACATAGCATTTAAGGAATCGCTAAATTGCGATTCCTTAAATGCTATGGCAAAATAAGGAATCACAAATTCTTGCGATTCCTTAATTTGCAAATTTTTGATGCATGCCAAAACATGCAAATAGGCCGAAATTCGCATTGCAATTCGCAAACGGCTTGATACATCTAGGCCGTATTGTTTCCCCTGCCCATGTCCCTGACAGTGCCACAAATCTTCCCAGCTTATCGACCAAGCCTCATTATTAATGAAGTGAAATCATATTTTGAGGAGGATATCCGTGCCCCTGGACCCAGATGTGTAATCTGCATGTACTCTCATTCCATATCCCCCTGGACTAGGGCTTTGCAGTTATTGCCCATAAGTTGGGTTTCCTGAAATAGGACAACGTCAGGGCAGTGTCTTTTATTATATTGAAGAACTATTCCATGTTTAATTTTATCCCCTAGACCATTGACATTCCAGGACATCAATCGGACTTCTGTGCTGGGTTGTCCTAACATAAGGAGACTAGGAATGAATACAATGTGCCTTCGGACACCGGAACCACAGGATCTCCAACCCCGTTTACCCAGGTAGGCTGGGGTGAATGCTCATAAAGAGTGGTGTCTAATAGTGTGAAACTATTGTCTGTGTCATAGAACCCATGAAGAAAAGAAGAAAACAATACAGGAACATTAATCTATCCTAAACTTTACCTCTCCCTTCATCTTTAGAACTAACCTACCTCCTCAGTTCACTGTCTGAAGGACTTACAACTGCCTGCCCCCTAAACTCAGCAGAGCGCCTGTTAACTCCTCCCAACATTTCCAACATAGGGGAACATGAACTTCCCTCGCCATTCCTCCCCCAATCCCCACATTATCATCGTCTATACTTGTCAATCTGATATGCCTGTAACCTGGCAATGAGTAATTAAGTTTACTCAGCCATGAATGGTTCAGAGGTGGAAAACCATTGTATTGGAATTTAGGGCCCTCACACACCCAGATGGGTGTCCTGCTTCATCATCGGGCTGCTCCTCATCGGGTCGGCGCTGCAATACCCGATGGGCTCCCAATGAGGGGCAGCAGGGTGAGTTTTTGACCGTTCATACAAGAGAGCGCCCCATCTGAGACATAAATCCCAGACCTGCGCCTTTTGTTTTGTTTTTACTTAGTGTAGGAGACCCCTTTATTAAAATTGTTATAGCTGGTCCTCCCAACTCTATTTTAATTCACTTGTCAAAACACATTTTGGCATCTTCACCCACTAGGCCCCTCACCTCCATGGCACCAAACGGCTATTGGAAAAAGATCTCCGCCAAAGTGTCCCTCATTGGAGGCCCGTCGGGTATTGCATCGCCTACCCAATGAGGATCAACCTGATGATGAATCATGACACCCATCTGGGTGTGTGAGGGCCCTAAATTCCAATAAAATGGATTTCTAGCTCTGAACCATTCATGGCCGAGTAATTATAGACTTCCTTAACTGACTTAGTTTTAACCTATCAGGAACAGCATATCACTTGTTTCTCTCATGACACTTGGCATATATGCTGGATCTCGCCAAAAGCCCATCGTCCCTCTTTTGTATATTAATGAGTAATTAGGCCCTGTCACTGTCAACCCATGAAAAGACGGAGTCAATTGAGAGTTGGACTCGTAGATGAGCCTACTCCCTCGCGAAGATCTTACTTAGCCCCCACCCCAAGATAGGCAAGAATGCAGTGTGACCAGGACAGTTTAAGCCATGCCGACAAGGGAACCTCCCCCTGAGAGAAACCATCTGTGAAATGATCACCTGGTGCTGTAAATGTCTTCCTCTGTTGCTCATGGAGCGCCTTCACACCAGAGCCTTCCCGGGTCCTCCATCCTTCAAGCCATTCCTGTGCTTCCTTAGGTGTCGTAAATAGTTTACCCTCAAAATCTATCCACAATTGAGTCAGGAAGAGCATTGAGTACTTCACCCCTTTGTCTCTTAGTGCTTTCTTTACTTCCATGAAACTGTGTCTCAGAGGACTGGTTGAGCTGTGCATTCCATCTGCACGATCTCATCTTGGTCTCCGAAGTTGAAGAGACACGTGAGGATAGGTCTTGGTGGGGCACCTGGTCGAGCCCAGCCCCCTGGCTCTTGTTGGACCCTTTCCACAGAGAATAACTTGAAGGGTCCCCATGGTTGGAGGTGCTTAAGGAAGAGATCCTCAACAAATAGATCTGCTGCAGGTTCCGCCGCCCTTTCTGGGAACCCCAAGATATGAACGTTATTACGTCAAGACCTCCCCTAGTAATCCTCCAGTCTCGCCTCTAGACTGGAATTGGCTGTCTGTAGTTCTGTTATCTGGGTCGTATGGACTTTAGTGTCCTGTATCAGAGCCGTCGTAAAATCTTACACTTCCTTCACACTTCGCCAAATATTTAGTAGGTCTGCTAGTATTAGTGAAACGTCTGCGGTAACAGAGTCTACATGGCCTTCCAATGCTGTGCAGACCCCCTGTGAAATGAAAAAAAAAATTTGAAATGAAAAATTATATTTATATAAGGCGTACATACCCAAAGGCCTCGCAGCGCTTCAACTGATTAATGTGGCGAGCCGTGATAGTTAACACGCTTTGACAAACAGGTGGGTTTTTAATGATTTCCTGAAGACCATCCGGTCGCTAATCTCCCGCATATTCGGCGGGAGCGAGTTCCACATCTTCGCCGCCATGTGTGAAAAAGCCCGGCCTCCCCAACGAGCTTTATTGATTTTAGTTGTGGTGGCTAGATGCAGGACGCTGGAGCGGAGGGTTCTCGATGGAGTGTAGGGTACAACCAAAGAGCGCAAGATAGCTGGGCATGTTCAGTGAAATGCTTTGTGCACAATGCACATAGCTTTGAATTGTGTTCTAGCAGCTATTGGAAGCCAATGGAAATCTTTTAGGGCCTTGCTTGCTGACTGCCAGCAGGGGATGTTAAACAGAAGTCGGGCAGCACAGTTTTGTATGAATTGGAGTCTGTTGATCACTGCTACCGGGGCTCTTAGGTATAACGCATTTCCATAATCCAGGCGGGAGAGTACCAAGGCCTGAACCATGATTCCCCTCGCCTGGAAAGGAAGCAGTGGGAGGATCTTCCGGAGCATTCTCAACAGTCCGACACAGGTGAAGGCAGTTTTGGTGGCCTGCACAGAGAAATCTAGTGCTTTGTCAAGCCAGACTCCAAGGCTCTTGATATGGGGTTTAGGAGAGGGAGGAGAGCCAAGACAGGCGGGCCAGATGGGAACCAGAGTGGTCGGTGCGAGAGTGCCCAGCAGCATAATCTCTGTCTTCTCCCCGTTGAGTCTGAGACATGAAGAATGCATCCACTTGGCTACAGCCTCTAGGCAGGGCCCCAGGGTGTTGGATGATCCCTCTGTGTGATCCAGGGAGACCACCAGTTGGGTATCATCCGGGTAGGTGACAATACGCACACCGAAGGGATGGACTATCCCTGCTAGAGGACTCATGTAGACATTAAAGAGCGTGGGGCTCAGGGCCGAGCCCTGAGGGACCCCACAGCTCAGTGGATGTTTCGAGGATACTGCCTCGCCCTCAAACACCTGGAAGAAGCGCTCATCCAGGAAGGAGGTCAGCCATTCCAGGGCCGCGCCCGACACGCCCATGCCACCTAAACAATGTAATAATGTGGCATGGTTGACCATGTCGAACGCGGCACTGAGGTCTAATAATATAATGGCTGCTTTCCCTCCCTGGTCCAGCACAGATCTTTTTTCTTCCGTTACCGCTAATAAAGCGGTTTCGGTTCCATGTTGGGGGCGGAATCCCGTCTGGGAGGCACATAGCAGATCATTAGATTCCAAATAATCTACTAAGATGTTATTGATGTGTCTCTCCAGCAGCTTACTCATCCAAGGGAGAAGGGAGATAGGACGGAAATTGGCCAAGTTGTTCTGGTCTAAGGTAGGCTTTTTTAGAAGGGCCCTAACCATCGCACATTTCCACTGGGCTGGGACCGAACTGGAGATAATGGACGAGTTAAGGACATCTAGGATGACAGGACAGATGGCCTCGCTGACTTTAAGAAGGGTCTGAAGAGGTGCGGGCTCATTGGGGGATCCTGAAGTAACTTTAGAGAATATTTTCTTCAATGAGATGGGGTCTAAAAGAGGGAACTCATCGAGAGAACAGAGAGCTGGAGCGTCCCCTATAAAGCCTGTAGTGGTGTCCAGCTCCTTTGTATCAGTGGGTAAAGAGGAATAAATGGCCTGAATCTTCTGAAAGAAGAAGGTTGCTAAGTTGTTGCATCGGGCAGGCGCACCGATGGAAGATAGGCACTCAGAAGGGGGGGAAATTAGTGACTTGGCGATTTTGAATATTTCTTTGGGAGAGTTTGCAGCTGAGTTAATTTTGGAGTCATAGAATTGGACTTGTGCTGTTTTCAGTTCATTCTTATATGATTTGATAGCAGCTCTATACTCAGCTTTCTTAGATTGCGAATATTCTCGCCTCCAGGCTCTCTCCAATTTACGGCACGACTGTTTCATGGTTCTCAGGTCAGGGGAGTACCAAGGGGCTACTTTAGATCGTTTTATGGAATGTAGAGATTGTTTCGGGAGGATCTGGTCCAAGGTATTAGTAATCCAATTATCATTATTGGAGGTGGCTATACTGGGATTCATTGATTTGGAAGGTAAATGGTCGTCGAGGGCCGATTTCCACTCAGAAAGAGGCAGCGAGGCCCATTTCCTACCCCAGTGCCTGTTATTATTTTGTGACATAAGGGGGGTGTTAGTAGACCATATAAAGGGTACTAGATAGTGATCAGTCCAAGGCAGAGGTATAGGAGTTTCCACTTTTAGACTGTCAAGATTACTAAAAATATGGTCCAGGAGATGGCCCTTAATGTGCGTCGGGTGAAAACCTTTTTGGAGCAGATTGATGGCTTGAAGATTGAATCGAAGACCATTAACTGCTGCATCCCGGGAGTCATCCAGATGCAGATTCAGGTCACCCAGCAGCGTGAGGTTCGCTGCCGAGAGCACTTGATTAGCGGCAACATCCGTCATCTCTGTGATAAAGTTGTTAAGAGGGCCCGGTGGTCGGTAACTAAAATGCCTGAAAAAGTGGTTGTCGGGGAGAACTCAAGAGTAAAGTACAGACTTTCGCATGCTCGCGTAGCCGGGGTGGAAATGCGGCATCTGAAGATGTCTCTATGTATGATGGCCAACCCTCCACCTCTACGTAGCTTGCGATCTAGTCGTTTTAGGGTGTAACCATGGGGGATAGCCCATACTACAGTAGGATCCATTTCCAACTGGAGCCATGTCTCAGTTAAAAAGAGGGCATCAGGGTTGAGCTCCTCTATCAACATGGCTAATTCGGCACAGTGTTTTGGTAATGACCTACAGTTAAGAAGGAACATCTTCCGATCGTGTCTAGGAGGGTGTTTCTGTGTACTCGAGATGGACAAAACCCAGTTACAGATTTTACAATGGGCCATCGGTTTAGTCGGAGGGACCGAATGTAGACATGAGGGGTTAACGATAGATCTTAATGCCAGCAGAGAGGAAGCGCTATATGTAATACAAGTCCCTAGCATGATGCCCAGTAGAGACAGGGCTCCGGGCGCGTCTGGACGCGGACTGGCGCAGACTGGCTTCTCTTTGGTGCCTCTTCGGCGCAACTATGGCGCTCCCGCTGCGCGTCACCGCTGCGAGAGAGAGCCGAAGTATAAGTAGATTAGGGGATGGTAGAGACTAGAGCGTCACCCTCCAAAGATGGCCGCCCGGCGTGGAGTGACCAGGAAGTGAGGACGCTTTTCCTCCCTCCACAGCAAACAGCATGAATTGCTGCGGTGGACCGGGGAGTCAGCGTGTAAATGAGGCAGAGGAACAAAAGTTTTAAAATACAATCAGCAAAACAATTTTAAAATAACTGCTTGCAGCAATGCGAATTATCTGGCAAGCGCTAGCACAACGATGTTATCAGTTCAACAATTCGTGCGCGAGTGGGCTGAGCCCTTTAGTAGTCAGGGGGACGGTAGAGACTAGAGCGTCACCCTCCAAAGATGGCCGCCCGGCGTGGAGGGACCAGGAAGTGAGGACGCTTTTCCACAGCAAACAGCATGAATTGCTGCGGTGGACCGGGGAGTCAGCGTGTAAATGAGGCAGAGGAACAACTGTTTTAAAATACCATCAGCAAAACAATTTTAAAATAACTGCTTGCAGCAATGCAAATTATCTACCAAGCGCTAGCACAATGATGTTATCAGTATGGCTGCCATGATGTCATGGAGAGACAGAGTATCTCCAGTGGTGGCCGACGATGGGGAGGGGGATAAACACTCCTAGGGACCCTCATGGGCTACTGCGTGGTTTGATGAGTTCCTTTCATGTTCTCCCCCATTATTGAGAGGCCTCCCAGTGAGGTAGTTTGATGTGGAGCGAGTGGGTCATGGGTACTGTCACTGCCGCCTGACAGCAATTGCCCTAGGCACTCACTGCGGCCTGTCAGGTTTTTCCTGCGTGCCATCCTGCCCAAGGGCTCTACGGGGCACCTCAACAAATTCACAGTCAGCATTGCAACACAAATCCCAGGCCTCTCTCTGTGCTGTAGCTGGACTTAAGGTGTCACAACAGTTGCTGTGCTTGATGCCTTGATGTCTTTTAGCCAATCTTGAATGGTGGTCACACTGATTCTGGGGGTTGTTCAGATCATACCCTCCTGTACAATATACCTCCGCCCACCTCCAACACTGGGATTTTGTTTACTGCTCTCCTGCTGTCCTCCCGAGTCTGCCCTTCACCAGTTATATTCCATGATTTTTTCCTCACATCATTCCTCAGAAGGCGCTCGTGGGGGTGGCTCAGTCTTCGGCAATATTTCCCTTCCCGTTTGGGCTCTCTTTACCTCAGATGGACCACCCAGACACCGACCCGTGTCCATGGTCGGCTCCACCTCTCCAGCAGTTGGCCGAAACCGGGAGCGTTGGTGCTCCTCAGCCTCTGCACTTGATGCCTCCTCATCGTTGTCTCGTCTTCCACCTCGTCACCTAAGAGGGAGGTGGTGTTGGGGTGAACGCCAGCGTCTCTGGCAGCGGTCACGCCAGGCAGCCAATGTCAGGCGGAGCCTGATGTGTCACTTTGGGAGCCACCCCAGGGTGCTCCCCCTTGGATGTGAGGCCGGGGACTCACCCGCCCGTTAGGCCTCATGTCGCTGGACCTCCGGAGACATCACCAGGCAAAACAGAGCACTGGGTCTCAACTGCTCCAGGTGCCACCCTGTCTGTAGCAGGTATGGATTCTCTCACCAGAACGTCCTTAGTCTTGGATGGAATGCTGACTCGGGACGCTACGGTGGGGTAGAGTGTGATTGATCAGGGGAGTGGGGCTGACTTGGATAGGAGCACTGAGTCGCCTCATGAGACAACCTGTACTGTGACTCAGTAGGGCTCTGAGGGACATACCTTGGGAGGGCGAAGACACTGATGTTTGCCCACGGGAGAGATTGCACCTCACTACACTCTAGAGAGACCCTATTATCATGCAGTCGCCTGTAGTTGTGGGCCTTGGATGTTTGTGGGGACTTTGTCTGGTCCCCTTTCCCTGTGCTGATTTTATTTTTGATTGTTGTGCAACCTACCAATGTGTATGTGTTTTGCTTTTATTATGCCTGCCGCCATAGATTATTGTCAATGATGATGTTTTATTCCTCTTGGTTTGTGTTTTCTTTTTTGAAATTCCAATAAAATAAATATTTTAAAAAAACCCTAGTCACTGGTCCAAAGGAAGAGAGATGTGTATGAATTAGGGGGTCAGAGGAGAGCTGCAGAGGCAGATATTAAAGGGAAAGGAATCTGGTGATGATTTAAGAGGTAGAATATGAAGGAAGAATTAGAGATGGACCCTGAAGAGGAAGGAAGGTAGGCATTAATCCCTTAAAGGAAACACTGAGGAAGGATTAGAGGCAGACCTTGAGGACGAAGAGAGAGGGGGGTTAATCCCAGGAAGGAAATACAGAGGAACATATGGGAAACATTCATCGCTTGAAGCCACAAATGGAGATATTGGCACTAGTCACTATGCACACTTACACAATGATGACCTCCGCTAGCACGCCAATCACAATGCCAAGAATATATCCAACTGAGAGACCTGGACTGCTATTAGGGCTATTAGGTGGAGAACGGGCTTTTTCTGAAAAAAAAAGAGAGAGGGAAGGGTCAGAAAGTCATATATTGTTATGTTTTAATATATGCTTGTGTCAGGGAGTGCTGTACACACCATCCTTCAGTGTATGGCATGACTCTCATTTTCCACCACTACTCTGTAATTTCTGCCTCCTTTATCAACACTTACTGTTACATAACCATTAGTGTGATGTACTGAGAGTGTAGGAGATGTACTCTGTGGCGCTCTATATGAGTGGAGTACAAAGACTGTGGGGCATATTACCAAGGGCCTTATCGCCGCTTTAGCAGGAATTTTTCCCGCTAAAGCGGCGATAATATTATCGCCCTATTACCTAGCTGTCGCTAACACCAGTTAGCGACAGCTAGTAGGAGATAGCGATCATCTTGGGAGCCGCTTTGCATGTCAGCGATATTTATCGCTAATGACATGCAAAGTGGGCGTGCCAAGATGTTAGCGACTGTAAACAGTCGCTAACATCGCTATCTCCTATTACCCAAAAAGGCGTACTTTTGGAAATATTCGCGCTAAGCGCGAATATCTCCAAAAGCTAACTCCTGCCCAGAGCAGTTCTTAGCCATGTTATCCAATGGGAGGTGGATAACATGGCTAAGAGCATTTACTCGGTAGTGCATGAATATCGCGGACTTTTCAGCGATATTCATGCATTTCGGCCGATTTTTATCGCTTCTGATATAAACCTTGATAATAGCAAGGTTTATCTCCTATAAAAATCGGCGGAGCGCGGCGATAATAATATTGTCGCTAACCGTGTTAAGCGAGCATTGGGGTTAGTAGATTGGTAGTTTGAGGAATTTGAGGTAGCTGATAGGCCCTGTGTGGGAACCAATGAGGACATTTTTAAGTTTTTCCCATTTCTTGCTCCAGATTCCTTCCCACTTCCCGTACATGCAGTGGGGACAAAGATACTCAACGAAAATGTGATGCTTATCAACTTGTAAATTATTTCCATTATCTCGGACTGTGAGTACTCTTTGATACGTTTGTCATTAATTTCTGTGAAGCTCACATATTTTTGAAAAACACATGGGTATATGTCCTTCAAGTCTTCGGTGTGAATACCTACTTGGGTCAAAGTTCGTGGGGCTAACTAAAACTAGCAAGCTGAAACCGCCCCTTCCCCTGCTCTGGGCCCTAAGACCCTAACGGAACCTCCCCCCCACCGTCAAGCGGCAGCCTTGGTTCTATTTTCGTTGTAATGCCATTCATAGTAGACACTGATTCCGAGTAAAGACTTGCGTGCTAATGACTCTGCTGTGGTGCTGGTTTCGTTGTTAAGACATCTAATTTTAAAGCCTTTGTTAAAAAGAAAGTTTCCCACTGAGAGCGTATGCAGTGAGCCCAGTGGTGCTCCACATGGATGGGAGTACAAAGACTGCATACTCTGTCCTTGTATACTGGTGGGAGTGTAGGCGCTGATCCCCGTGTCACTCCTCAAGCGTGGGAGTGCAAAGACTGCATACTCTTCCCTTGTATACTGGTGAGAGTGAAGGGGCTGATCCCCATGTCACTCCACAAGCGTGGGAGTACAAAGACTGCATACTCTGCCCTTGTATACTGGTGAGAGTGTAGGCGCTGATCCCCGTGTCACTCCTCAAGCGTGGGAGTACAAAGACTGCATACCCTGCCCTTGTATACTGTTGAGAGTGTAGGCGCTGATCCCCGTGTCACTCCTCAAGCGTGGGAGTACAAAGACTGCATACTCTGCCCTTGTATACTGGTGAGAGTGAAGGGGCTGATCCCCGTGTCACTCCTCAAGCGTGGGAGTACAAAGACTGCATACTCTGCCCTTGTATACTGGTGAGAGTGAAGGGGCTGATCCCCGTGTCACTCCACAAGCGTGGGAGTACAAAGACTGCATACTCTGTCCTTGTATACTGGTGGGAGTGTAGGCGCTGATCCCCGTGTCACTCCTCAAGCGTGGGAGTGCAAAGACTGCATACTCTGCCCTTGTATACTGGTGAGATTGAAGGGGCTGATCCCCGTGTCACCCCACAAGCGTGGGAGTACAAAGACTGCATACTCTGCCCTTGTATACTGGTGAGAGTGTAGGCGCTGATCCCCGTGTCACTCCTCAAGCGTGGGAGTACAAAGACTGCATACCCTGCCCTTGTATACTGTTGAGAGTGTAGGCGCTGATCCCCGTGTCACTCCTCAAGCGTGGGAGTACAAAGACTGCATACTCTGCCCTTGTATACTGGTGAGAGTGAAGGGGCTGATCCCCGTGTCACTCCTCAAGCGTGGGAGTACAAAGACTGCATACTCTGCCCTTGTATACTGGTGAGAGTGTAGGCGCTGATCCCCGTGTCACTCCTCAAGCGTGGGAGTACAAAGACTGCATACTCTGCCCTTGTATGCTGGTGAGAGTGTAGGCGCTGATCCCCGTGTCACTCCTCAAGCGTGGGAGTACAAAGACTGCATACTCTGTCCTTGTATACTGGTGGGAGTGTAGGCGCCGATCCCCGTGTCACTCCTCAAGCGTGGGAGTACAAAGACTGCATACTCTGCCCTTGTATACTGGTGAGAGTGTAGGCGCTGATCCCCGTGTCACTCCTCAAGCGTGGGAGTACAAAGACTGCATACTCTGCCCTTGTATACTGGTGAGAGTGTAGGCACTGATCCCCGTGTCACTCCTCAAGCGTGGGAGTACAAAGACTGCATACTCTGCCCTTGTATACTGGTGAGAGTGTAGGCGCTGATCCCCGTGTCACTCCTCAAGCGTGGGAGTACAAAGACTGCATACTCTGCCCTTGTATACTGGTGAGAGTGTAGGCGCTGATCCCCGTGTCACTCCTCAAGCGTGGGAGTACAAAGACTGCATACTCTGCCCTTGTATACTGGTGAGAGTGTAGGCGCTGATCCCCGTGTCACTCCTCAAGCGTGGGAGTACAAAGACTGCATACTGTCCCCTTGTATACTGGTGAGAGTGTAGGTGCTGATCCCCGTGTCACTCCTCAAGCGTGGGAGTACAAAGACTGCATACTCTGTCCTTGTATACTGGTGAGAGTGTATGCACTGAACTCATTTTCTATCGCTGCAAGTAAATGCTTCTCGCTAGGCATATGATACCCGCAAAACTGAATTAAACGCTCCAATTTCTGAGGCAGAGACAGTGCGTGACTCTGATGAATTTTAGAAAATTAAACATGTGGTCGGAAGAGAGCGGCGATGCTCTGTAGCGGGCTCTGCATTGTGAAACGCGTACTGCTAACACCCAAACTCTGAATGTCAATACGTGTTTCCTGTGTCACAAGATTCACAATCACATCCGCACTCTCTGTTATTTTCATATGCAGGTGAAACAGTTATTTAATAAACATCTTTACTCAATTGTTTGTCTGTTCATTTCATTTAATTCTCATGAAATTTTCAGTGTTCATTTTTCATTTTTCTTATTACTTCAGTAATATAATGATAGTCATCAATTCATACATTGCCCGATGCATTTCGAGCTACACAGCTCTTCCTCAGGGGACTTTATATCTGAAAACCAAAATACATTCCTTTACTAATGGTGTACCGGATTTGTTTAAGACAAGCAATTCATGTTGATGGTCAATGGCTCAAACATTTACTACAATTGATTAAATTGCGAGTGAAATCACATTTCTCAAGTTCCCCAGCGTGCAAAAATCTCGAACTGATGTGTCACCTTATATCCCTGTGTTTAAGACGATAAATAAATAAACGCGTGTGTGTTTGAAGAAACTTCCATGTAACTGACCTGTACCCTTGTAGTTTGTAAACAGGTCTGTGTGCTGTAAAGAAAAGAGTTAACACGCTTGTGATCTAGCTGAAATGAATCCTTTAAGTAAAATAGCAAAATAGCAAATAATCAAGGGGAACGTGATCAATCACCCCACAAAAGGTACACCTATTACACTCAAAGTATCAGGCACATGTGATACAAACAACGTGATATACTTGTTGAAATGCCCGTGTGGCCTAGCATATGTGGGAAAAACCCAGAGAAAAATAAAAACCCGAGTGGTCGAACACAAGAGCAACATCAGGTTGAAAAATCAAAAATCTACAGTCGCGGTGCACTTTAACGAGGCCAAACACAACCCATCACAACTAAAATTCTGCATCCTAGAAAAAGTTGAGAATTTGCCAGGAAGAGACACGAACAATTACCTGCTACGAAGAGAAACATTTTGGATCAACTTTTTGTGCACCCTCCACCCAAAAGGGTTAAATGAAAGGATTGAACTCAGTTGCTTCTTGTAGCACCATCACATAACAGCAACTACATAGGGTGCCATTTTCTTCCGTGTTTACCACGAAATTATTCATTCACCAGTGTAGTCACACATACACATTATGTGACATATGGTACACGCGTTAACAATTAGCTTATACACACTGTTTACAACCCGTCCCACGTGACCGGCGTACCAAACCATAGATACCGAGTGTATAGAGCGATTCACGTCACACAATGCGGAAGTCAACAAAGCGGTCCCACGTGACCGGCATATAAACCATAGAGACACCGCGTAGAAAGAGCGACGCACGCCGACGGGCCATCGTTGGGAAACTACACGAAATACGTATTCGGTAAGAGAAGGATAGAACCCCCTACGGGCGGGAGACACACGCCTGCTATTTTGCTATTTTACTTAAAGGATTCATTTCAGCTAGATCACAAGCGTGTTAACTCTTTTCTTTACAGCACACAGACCTGTTTACAAACTACAAGGGTACAGGTCAGTTACATGGAAGTTTCTTCAAACACACACGCGTTTATTTATTTATCGTCTTAAACACAGGGATATAAGGTGTTAAACAAATCCGGTACACCATTAGTAAAGGAATGTATTTTGGTTTTCAGATATAAAGTCCCCTGAGGAAGAGCTGTGTAGCTCGAAATGCATCGGGCAATGTATGAATTGATGACTATCATTATATTACTGAAGTAATAAGAAAAATGAAAAATGAACACTGAAAATTTCATGAGAATTAAATGAAATGAACAGACAAACAATTGAGTAAAGAAGTTTATTAAATAACTGTTTCACCTGCATATGAAAATAACAGAGAGTGCGGATGTGATTGTGAATCTTGTGACACAGGAAACACGTATTGACATTCAGATTTTGACCCTGAGGCTCAGAAGGGTACTCACATCACGCACCAACTACACTCCAGAAATTCGTTTCTACAAAACTACACCGTTAAAAACAACACAGAGTGCGGAGTCAAAGTTCCATTTGGTTGTAACACCCAAACTCTGCAATGAACAACTGAATTTCAAAAAAGTGTTAAAAGCATGTTTACATAACATAGCGTTAGTGCTGTACATTTGATTGATTCAAACTAGTAGATAAAATGGTTGCTTAGTTTTTTTAAAAAGATCATAAGAATAGTTTAATTTACAGACTACGCTGTTAGACTACAGGAAACACAAAACAAAATAAAAGAACTACGATGGAAGAAGACAGTACATGACCTTGTCCAGTGTGCCGCACTCACCGTGGACGATCAGCTTCTTGTGGGCTATTGTTGTTGTTCCAGGCGTTTGTGTCACAGACACTGTGTAGTTCCCGGTGTCGTTCATCCGCAGGTCCCGGATTTTTAGGGTCCCGTCGCGGCTCGCTTTCTCCCGACCCGTTGACTGGGGTCCAGCGGTCTGTAGGGATTTCGGCACGATGTAATTAAGGATCAGTTGTGTAGTCTCCGTAGTCCCCCCTTTGTACCAGTAGAAGATTAGTATATCCGCAGTGACCGGGGAAACGAGGGTGGCCGTCTCTCCCACTGCAGCCTTGACCACCTCCAGCCCGGGCGCCTGCCCCGCCGTCCGCGGGGTCCAGACACAGAGCCAGGCTGGAAGGAAGAACAGAAGAGTGAGTTGAACCTGCTGGAGGGTGAGGAGTGGTTTGAAACTTAAACATTTACTTAAGCGTGGGTAAACCCTATTTTGCGACACTTATACAGGAAGGCGGCACTGAAACAAGAACTGGCACCAATATGTCAAGCACTTTCACAAGAACTTCTTGAAATAGAAGAGTGAACATGCTATTATCACAGAATACGTGTTAGCAATAGAGAGATTCCTGTACTCTGTCCCTAAAAGTATTGCAGCAGTGCTGAGAAGTACGTGCACTCTACCTTTCAAATGTATGAAGTGAAGGTTCTCTGGGGCAGATTTACAAGCCCCCTGCACCACCAGTACGTCACTTTTCGTGACGTACTGGTGACGCAGGGGGCTCCTCCTTATTTACAAGGATCGTTAAATCCACCCTGCGTGACTTTTCCTCTCCTTGCAAATATGGCCCCTTCACACGCAGCACTTTCTGTTGAAATGATGTTCCATGGGTGTTCCTGTGGTTGTTCCCACGCAACACCCATGGAACAAGACACATCTCCAGATTTACGAGAAATCGTAAATCTGGAGATGCCTCCAAATGCGACGCCACCCTAGAGGTGGCGAAGGGAGGCACAACTAGGAGAAATGTTTTCATTTCTCCTCGTTTTTTCCTCTTTCAATGTGTGCTGCATCCTACAGCATGCATTGGAAGAGGAAAAAGCCTTTAGTGATTGTTTTTGTGCAGGAAGGGACCCCTTACTGCACAAAAACAATCTCCTCATGGTGTTGTAGGGCGTTTCAGGTTCTGATTGAATTTTCCCAATTCATGCCCTTTTGTAGGTACAATTCGCGTTGCCCTTATATAGGAATAGAAATCAAGCCCTTTTTTAAGAATAGCCCATGCTACCCAAATACAGGCATGGCTACTTCCATCCGTTAACCAAACGTCACAACAATTTCTTGGAAAACCAGCTTAAGCCATTAGGGAGTTCCCCTTGTTGAATATTAATTTCTCCAAGAACTCAGTTAGTTTAACATTAACATCTATTCCTTAGGGGTTCATTCATGATGTTCGTATGCCTGACTTTACGTCAAACATGGCATTGCTAAACACCTTCAAGGTATAAATATACCTTCACTTGCAGTGGCAAAGCACGGTGGTTCGGTGCAGTTCGACAACCTACTTACCCAACGCAGCTCGCTACAGCAAGTGCCGAAGGAAGCCGACTCTCCAGCTGACGCACTGACAAGAAGATGTCCTCCTCTGCTGATAGAATCCAGCTCCAGTGTTTCTGACTCCCCTTGCAGGTTGTTGGGAAATCAAATCCCGAGACAGAGATGCCAGACCTCCTTCATTCTAAGGTATGGTGCTGGCTGATTACAACCTAAAGGAACCTCTGGCAAATTCTTGGAAAAAAAGAACCTATGCTAAAGACCATACTTACTTCTTCCCTCGTACAAGACCTAGGTTAGGTACATTGAGGTAGGCGTATTTTAGAAGCACCAGTTGAGTATTTTAGCCTGTGATATTTATGTATGTATTTTTATATGGCTTAGAAACCATACAATGCTCTTACAGTATTACTTTAAAATACTATTCTCGCTGTACGCATTATACTTTGCATTCTGTCTAACGATTGTAGCAGTTCATATCTCTTGCATGAGAAATAAGACTGTTCAATAAATCCTTTTATTGAAAACGCCTGTCTCTCTATTTCTCTGAAACTCTGTAGAAACTAAGCATGCACGAATGACTGAGTGAAATACTTATCTATTGTTTCCATGACTCTGAAGCTAGTTTTTCCAGTCCTAGGGAAACAAAGTTGTCATGTTTATGCGATTGTCAGAAACTAATCCTTCTTGTGTATTTGAGAAAGTTTCTAGTGACCTCTGAGTTAGCTGGCACATACACACAATTAACATTAGTATATTCGATAGAGACCTACTGACCTAAGTTCTACGTCATATCTATAGGATATATTATTCCAATGCGGAGAGCCTATTGGAAATATAGGAACTACATTACATGGCGCCCCATGTTTGGTAAGGCACTAATTTAACGCAACTCAGTCATGCTTTTCTCAGAGACCCCTTTTTTCCGTAATACTCCAAAAGACATCTGGAGTGGGTAAAGGGATAATGAGCAGGACGAAAATCCCATGTACTTGTTGTTGGTTTGTTCAACAATGAAGGATACAGTGTTCCAAAATATTGTGCACCTTATCTTTGTCTACCTTGAAACTTGCTCTGCAATTTTCATTAAACAATGTGGAATAACGGTAATAACACTGAGAACGGTGAAGCTGCGGCTGACCCAGCAGTTTTTGGCACAACAGGTTTTAATGAAACCGACGAGGATGCTATATGCATTCCTGTGAATTTAAGGAAAAACATCAATGTAAAACGTATAAAAATGGCCTAACATAGAGAGGTGGTAGGATAGTTTTCGTGATAGAGGCACATGAATATCACCAGAAAGAGGTATTCTATTCATGGATAGTCTTCCCTGAAGCAAATCCAGTAACACAAATGTTTCACTTTTACAAAGAAGATGAACCACCAACAGAATACATTCCTTTTGAGGATATTGAAATTCCACTCACATACCAAGAGCATGCGCTCTGGTTTAAAGGCCCCCTAAAACATTTAAATCACATTACCAGGCTCGGTCCACTAGGTAGACCAGGAGCAACATGGTTGGCTCTAGCTGGCTACACACCTGACCCTGACATTGAAGCAATGTCAGACCATGAATTACTTAGTAATATACAAAGGTTAGTAGAATTATACAGTGAGACCCCAGCTGTCTGAAAGCCCTGAAAAGGTATTTTCTAAAAACACTCCTACTCCTTCTAAATAGAAGTAGGAAAATAGCAAACAAACTTCTAAAGAGAAGCGTTCTCAATCCAGAGGTAGGTCTCCTCAAAAGGAGCCCTCTGAAAAGAGGTATAACCTCAGGAATAGAGATAATTTGAGAAAACCTGATACATATCAAGATACTGATACACGTTCCTCTCGTACCTTTCAGACTTTGTCACAGAAATCCGGAAGAAGAGGACGGTCAGAAAACAAGGAAGAATGCGTGAAGTCCAAAGATGATCAACACATTCAGAAAAACAAAAAACCCTCAATTCACCAAAAAGAAGGTAGCAGGTCTAAAAATCAGACATGCCGTGGATCTTGAGGACACAACTCAAGAATGGGAAATGGGGTCAGACAATGTTGGACAGTGCAGCAGAAGTCAACATAGCTGGCAAGAACTCGATGGATCCTCTGGAGACAGTGGACGTGAATGAATTCATTCAAGCTGAAACTGCAGATACCAGGGTTAGTTCTCCACATAGGTTATATAAAATAACACTCCGGGTGGAGGAAGACATACCAAGAAAAATTAGAGCACTCTTTTGGGAGTGACTTTCTAAGGGTTATGACATTCTTCTAGCTGAACAGGACTGGCCACGACAATTTGTCAGGGAGTGCCCACATGGCGAAGACATCATTATGCCAGCTTTCTCCAACCACATTCCAATTCATTTAAAGTATACTTATGCCAGGAAATGGGCAGTTGCCCAAGCCCCAGCATTACACATAAAATCATGTAGGATGGGATGAGGATTCTCCTCACCATAAAATTCCACAAAAAAATCAACCAACTGCACAACAGCAGTATCCAGTTAAGCAGGAAGCTAAAAAACAGCTCAAGGAGATATTAGATAAACTTGAATATCAGGGGGTGGTTGAAACATGCACCTCGTCAATGAACAATCCTTTGTTTCCTGTCTCCAAACCAGACAATACATATCATCTAGTATTGGATTACAGACATTTAAACTCTTGTTGCAAAACTTTTGCAGTACAAAATACACACAGTGCAGCATTAATGAATAACATTGTGCGTAAAAAATATAAAACCACTTTAGATATTTCTATCGGTTTCTTCTGTCAAAACATTGCTCTAGAAAGTAGGTATTTGACTGCTTTCTCAATCATGGGGACACAGTGTCACTTCTATTGTCTCCCTCAGGGATTCAAGAATAGTCCTGGGTTATTCTCAGCGAGGGTAACAGAGTTACTACAAACATATGATGACAAAGCATGTCAAATGTAGATGACATCTATCTGACAGATGATGACTTGGATAGGCACTTGACCAGGGTGAATACCATAATACTTGGTTTTGCCTCTGAGGGTTATAAATTCAATTTCAAGAAATGTAGAAATGCCCATCTCAACGTCCTATTTCTAGGATATGAATTATCAAGTGAAGGCAAAAGCCTGGCAGCAAACTTTCTAGAGAAATGTGTGCTGCTCCAACCTCCAAAAATGCTGAAAAACTTACAGTTGATTCTAGGATTCTTAAATTTTGGAAGAACATACATTCTAAATTACACGGAAAGGGTTAAACCTCTCTACGAATTAATCAAACCTGATTTTAAAACAGTTAATTGGACATAAAAACACACAGAAATTGTGCGTTCATTGCGAACAGACATGTTAGCAACCAAACATTTACAAGCACGCATAAACATACGCAACTTAGTATCGGATAGATACGGTATCCTACGCTGACGATACCCAGATTTTGATAACCTTAGGCCCCAACCCTTTAGAAGCTAAAGTTAGATTCCAACAATGCATGATTTCCGTTCGTGAGTGGATGACAAACAACTATTTAATGTTAAACGCCGTAAAAACGGAAATCATGCTGTTTGTTATGGCCAACAAAATTTGGACGGATGAATGGTGGCCTCCGTCGCTAGGCCCATGTCCAGCCCCAAAAGATTCAGTTAGGAACCTTGGAGTCACCATCGATGACAAACTGTCAATGTCCCCACATATAAACAAAGTTGTTCACACCAGCTTTGGGCTAATGAGAAGCCTCAGAAAAATCTTCAAGTGGATTCCACTTGCTTCCCGGAAACCCCTTATTCAGGGCCTTATAATCAGTCGACTTGACTATGGCAATGCGCTACTTGCTGATGTGAACGAAAGCTCCTTAACTAAGCTTCAGACCCTCCAAAATTCAGCAGCGAGGTTGACCCTCTGTCCCATGTCTAAAGAAACTACATTGGCTCCCAATAAGAAAACGTATCAAATTTAAAATATGTTGCCTGGTGCATAAATCTATAAATGGATATAGTCCCAAATACCTGCAGAGAAAACTCCAGGGTTATTGTCCAGGGAGAACCCTCCGTTCATCTAACAAACACCTTTTAAGAGTCCCAAAGGTTAGGACGGTCAGAAATGGGGATAGAAGCTTTTCCAAAATAGGTCCCACCACTTGGAACACTCTACCATTGTCCATCAGAACTGACCTTAATCATAAAACATTTCGTAAAAATCTTAAAACTTGGCTCTTTTAAACTGATATAAAATCTCCTGTCTGTCTATCTTTAGTCCAGCCTTCCGCAAGCGCTTTGAGACCGAACAGTGATTCATGCGCTATATAAAAATAAATACATAAACATAAACATAAACTTAGTGATCCGAATCATTTCTGGACAATGCCGATTCACGTACTTAACTTTTAACGAAGGTGAAAAAGTACCAATAGCTTACAAATCACACTTATACACTCAAGCAGAAATGAAATTCACTTCTACTGAAAAAAAAACTGTCAGCGGTTCAAACTGCAGTATCCAAAGAGAGAGCCCTTTTACAGGGTAAGCGCATTATGGTTGTTACACCTGTACCTGTCTTAGAGGCAGTATCGAAAGCGAGCTATTCTAATGCTAAAGCTTTACATCCGAGATGGATACAATGGGCTAATTCTCTTGCTGCAACAGACGTTGAATACGTTTTTGACCATTATTTGAAAACACAAGCATTTCTACAATACGAACAAGAATGTCCTCTGCCTACTGAAATTCTGCCTCTACAGCAGTATGAATATATAATTTATACTGACCGATCATCTCAACCCACCATGGGGGTAAACAAGCCTAAAGTGCGGCATGCGCGATCGTTAAAGGTCCCTGGCGCGATGGCAAATTCGAACCAATGGTCACTAAAACACAATCTCAAGGAGATTGTACAGCTCAGAGAGTGGGGGATAGGGTAATTCCAAACATTGAACATAGATTAGGACTAATTTTAGCAGCACATGAAGAGCTCGCCTGTGCACATGCACGTGTTTCCGCCACAGTGTCATTATTAAAACAGAGATACTGGTGGCCGCGCATGAGGAAACAAACCAGAAACTTTGTTTTGGAATGTGAAATATGCCAAAAGATGAAAGTCTCTACTGTGAAACGTCCTGCGCATACACCCCTGTTAATCTCGGATAAACCATTAGCTTGCGTTTACCTGGACCACTGTGGTCCCTTACAGAGGGATGGTAACTACAAATATATCATGGTCGCAGTGGATTCGTGCTCAAGGTTCATTTGGATGTGGCCTCAGCGTCTTTATTTGCACATATGCAGTCGGCATGGTACATTCTGACCAGGGTCCTGCGTTTAGCTCTGGGGCTTACAAGGAAGCAATGGCCAATCTGGGCGTTGCATTGCGGTACTCTAGTCCATTCCATGCTGAGGGAAATTCGGTAGTGGAGAGAAAAAAATGGGACATAAACCCATCTATAACAGCTAGGATATTAGGCTCGGCTGATGGGTGGGTCAAACATCTAATAAGTGTCCAACGTAATCTTAACAATCTGCCAAGAAGTTCTCTAGGGGGTATCACTCCATATGAAGTCCTTTTTGGGACCAGAATGTTAGTATCAGATCTCGATTGTCAGTCTTCAGTGGTAGACCAAAAACCCTTTGATATCAGAGACCATTTGGCTGTTTTACAGGACTTAAATGAAATAAGAACAAAACAAAGTAACGTGTTCCTGAAGCCAACGACCACTGAAGAGAAATCGACCGTCCCGGCAAGGCCTGTCTGGATTCCTAAGCTTGGGGATCTAGTCAGAGAAAAGATTGCGGACAAGAAGGGATTTGGCCTTCTTACAGTCAACCACTACCTGTTTTAGCCATCCACGGACCATGAACAGTATTACTGCCTCCCCTTGCTGGTAAAAAGGAGAACAGGTTTGTGTCCATCGACCTGGTCAAACCACATCATGTGGCCGATCATAAGCAGTAGGCCAAGTGGACTCCGCCAATGTAGCAGACGCCCTAATCTGGCTACTATACAAGAGTTCAACCTGAGAAACTCATCACCTTTGAAGAATCTGCAGTGCAAAAAAAAGGACTATGCAACAAAGCAATGGAACTTGTACCTCTTGAGACCCAAGTAACTGTTTGTCAAGAAACATCTGCCTACAACGATGTAGAATCTGAGTACACAAATGTATCAAGTGGTTCCAGCGATTTCATCGAATCCTGATGCAATCCCTACAGTTAACAGAACTGCCTCTGGCTATTTCATTAACTTTGATACGTTTTCTGAGGATCCAAGTGAGCCTGAAACAACGGCAGCAAAAATAACTTTGAAAGAATAAGCAACATAACTTTTTCACCACCTGAAAAAGACTTATCTGGTTTCACCATAGATTGTACTTTGGATTGTGTTGGGTGTGCTTTTTCTTCTAATTTGGTTGACTCTGGTAATAACATTGGGAATGCCGATAAATGGAAGATATGTCAAAATAAACACAGCAAGTAAGAACATCTACTTACTCCACAAGCCACACAAATCATCTCATCATGAACAAAGAGACTTGTCATCAGTGAACATCACAACCGTTCGGATACCTGGGAGTATAGCTTGCAACAGAACTGATTATGACATTTTTGGCCCGTCTGAGCTGTTGAAGATTCCACACCAGTTCAAATTTCCTTGAATGACTTTGTTTCATCTAGTACCTTTTCTGATGATTGGGACTTTGAGACTGTTAATAACATGATGTCAGACTTATAAATGTCTGAAGTATTTACTAATCATGAATATTTAGAAGGTTCATCAGACTATGAACAAATGTATTGTTATAATCGTTATGGTCATCATTTCTTGCGCAGATCTGCAAATCCTAGAAATTTAATAATGTATAACCAATGGGAACATTGTCCTACGTCACCAAAGGGTAGCTCAAAAACATTTGCAAGAAAATGTCCATACTTTTCGGTATACAACCGTTACAACGCAACTTTTACAACGACCTACCATTACAACGCAACTTTTACAACGCAAACTATTACAACGCATTGCGCTGGGGGCGCTCTAGGATAGGGAATAGGTTAATTTACTATCCAATAACCTTCCCTACTATCCACGGGGACTGGAGTTGGAATAGTAAATTAAACTATTCACTATCCAGCGCCTAAAAGCATTATGCGTTGTAATGGTATGCGTTGTAAAAACCGCGTTGTAAAGGTAGGCGTTGTAAAAGTATGCGTTGTAATGTCATACATCCATACTTTTCAGGGTTCAATATATCAAATACTGAAACATTTTACTTTAAAAATGTGAAGAAAACTGGAATGAAAAGCATGTTGACAAATACCAAACATATTTATTCTGCAGCCTTTTATGCCCAATTTTCTAGACTAGGTTCGACTTTTGGAAAGACAACATTGAGACAAAACCTGTCTGGGGTACAAAACATTGGCAAGTGCAGGATATAGAAGCTTTATTTAGAGCCTGTATAATCCCTGAGCAAATTATGTTTTTGAATGACACTATCCAACAGACGTCTTGCCTTGGGTTAGCCAAGATTAAAGACAAGAACAATCCGTCCACACCTACACCTACACCTGATAGCTATATCACTTCAGAAGGGGAGGTCGACGTACATACTATGTTGCTTCACAACAGAACAGATTGGAATAAATGGTTGATCTGGCCCACAGACAATAACAACTGTCAAAATAGATTCCTGAACAAAACACTGGGTTTTAAATTCAATAGGCCAGACCCAAGATATGTTCAAAGACAGCATCCAGGAATAGTAACAACATACAGTGTAGGGAAACTGTGCCTTGAATGGTTACATAGATCTACACTCAAGGATGTAAAGCAACACTAATCTTTACCTAAAGATGGCGCTGAACTTAGGGAATTCTTGCTAGGACCAAGATCACCGCATCATAAACGTTTTATATATGCCGGTATCTATGCTGTTTATAATGAAGCATGGAAGATTACGCAAGCAGAGACTGCAGAAAGAATAAGAGAAATTGATTGTATTAATTTAGAGAAAACTCTCTCTGCAGTTGACAATGGGTTAACGACTCTGTCGTCCAGGATATATTCTTTGGACAGCATAGTATCCTCTGCCATAGACATCATGGAACAGGACTTGGTCTTGTTGCAACATGGTCAGTCGCAATTGCGTTCAATCATGCTATTAGGCTGGACGTTACAAAACCTTTGTTTAGGCTATGTGCCTTGGCGTTTAATCGATACTACGTCACTGTTTTTCAGAATTCAATCTCACTGATAAACAGATCAAATTGACGCAAAGGGGAGCAGACCATACCGTGCTGACCATTGAAAAACTGGAAAGATTGCCATTTACAGTAGCTGAAAAACCTGCTATTGAATGGATTATACACAGAACACTCACTCTGCCTGTTACAATTTTCCATTTTCAGTATTTACTAAAACATATACTAGCAGGCACATATGAAAAGTTGGGTAAAGAATACATCAAGACATCCTGGGAATTACCGTACACACATAAATGTTGGAGTGGGGGGTGTGAAGTATTTTATTAGAGGGAAAAACTGTGAAAACGCACTAAGCGGTTCTCTCCTTTGTCAGGGTATAAACTTACAAGGGGCCTGTGATGGTTCCTCGAACAACTTATCCTGCCACCTGCAAAACTCACCAGCTGCTGTGATTGATCCAATTTTTGGACAACTTTCTAATGGAAGTTATCTCATGTTGAACGATCACAGCTGCTGTGGCATGTTGCCAGGTTTATCCTATCTAGTAACTGTGTCAGCCAGGGTCACTTGCTGTATGCAGCTATTGTTTCCAAAAACCAAGACAGACAGGGGCATATTAGCAAGAAATAGCAATATTTATCGCTAAATGCGCTTAGCGCATTTTTTTTATCGCTGCCTATCGCTGGAAATGTTAGCGGAGAAAATATGCTATTAGCAACGTTTTTCTCCATAGTGCTAAAATATCCAGCGATAGTGGCAAAATGCGTGACTATCGCTGGAAATCCATCGATATTCACGCATTAACGCCAATGGGGACTTAACCTGAGAATCCACATCCCATTGGATAAACAGGTAAGTCATGTTTTTAGCAGGCGTTAGATTATAGCGATAATCGGGCTTGGTGCAATTTTTTTATCGCTAAGCCTGCCTTGCTAATAGGCGATAGCTGTGTTAGCGACTGCTTTCAGTCGCTAACAGTTTGGGTACGCCCACTTTGCATGTCATTAGCGATAAATATCGCTGTCATGCAAAGCGGGCCCCAAACCGGTCGCTATCGCCTAAAAGCTGTTGCTAACTGCTGTTAGCCACAGCTTGCTAATAGGGTGATAAAAATATTGCTGCTTTAGTAGCAAAAGGTGCCGCTACAGCGGCAATATGGCCCTTGCTAATATGCCCCACAGGGAGTCGCCTTTATGGCCTTCACTGAACATCTCTTCTATACGAATTTATACTGTAAGCAGAATGAAAGCCATTCTTTTGCAAAAGACTGTACCACTGACCTCGGCCAAAGAAACCTATGATCTAGAAGCTGCAAGGACTTCTGCCAAGATACATGCCCTCTTAACTACAAACTGCCCTGTCCATTTCTCAGAAATGTTAAGTTGTATCTTAAACATGTCTGATACGAGCGGTATCGTACATGTATTTAAGGCAATATTTTCTGGACTTTTAGCACCTTTTGAAGCAGTCCTAGGAATATTTCCAAACTTCGTGCACTCAGCGTTTGGCAGACTGCCTCTCATTTTGGGACTTGCTGAAGGGATACTATTTCTGCTCCTACTGCCAATTCACCAGCGACACCCAGTTCTCCATGGAGACAACTCTACTGGCGATGAAGCGTCATGAGCGCATCGTCCAAATTTTGGGACTACCTTGTCTACGAGATTTCAATACCACATGGTTTCTATCATTCAGACCAATCTGGCAAGATTGCATTTTACCTGTTCTATGCTGCCTGCTATGCGGAGAAGAATGTATGTATGTATAGGCATTTATATAGCGCACTACTTACCCGGAGGGTCCCAAGGCGCTTCGACCGCTGCGAAACCCTTCCTGGCTTCCCTGAGAGATAGTCCCTTAATGGGTATCTCCAGGGTGAGACCAGGCATCCCCGGCGGTCTGGTGGGGCCGTTAGTGAAGATGAGGCAAGCTAATGCCCAGAGTTGCCGAGTGTGATCGCTGATCAGAGTGGGCACCGAGGCGAGAGAATTATCGAGTCCGCTGACCCTGGTCCAGAAACCTGCTGCGCCGGGAATCGAACCCTGGTCCCGGGCCGTCCTCTGCTCTCGGGTCTGCCGCCTCTAACCAGTGAGCCACACTACTTCACCGAGTAAGAATGCATGCAAGATATCTGTCTAACACTCCCATCAGTCATGCCAACGGATGTTGATACGTTGCTTGAACCAGTAATGGTCCGTGCACTCTGTTGTCCCCAGCGACTACCAATTCTGATGACGGCATTCATTGAGATCTCATAGACGCAAAATGCTGACGGTGAGGTACGAGAGGAAAGAGGCGTACAGGTATCAACCAATTAGAACATTGCTAATGCAACCAATGCTGACAGCGATGCTTCTCATCTATGTGCAGTTAATCTTCTAAACAAGGTAATCCAACTTTCACCTACAATGGTACACACATCTTTTACAGACTTAGAAGATTTGATGTTTTCTCCAAATACTAACACTGACTTTTGATTTGGCACACGGTGTTCTGAGAGACTCTGAATTTGTCCTTCATTTTTCAAAACAAAGTTCTAACTTTGGAACTCTTTTTTCTATGATCATTGATTTTTCCAAATTTGTATTTTTCATTTTTTGGCACAAAGTAATCTGCTTAAAGTAGAACTATTCATAGAGAACAAGAATTCTTAGAGAAACTTCCAGAGACAATATTTGGCCTTGTCCTAATATCAATGGTTCTATGTAACATGACATGAAATGGTTTCAGCACCTTTCTTTTCTGTATTTACGACCCATTTCATAAATGTTTTTCATGATTCATTCGGATAGCAGTTTTCAAATATCAACTATATGCTTAGGATGAAACATTGCCTTTAATGCGTACAGCACAATGCTTTTTTGTACAACCAATGCCAAATGCATTTTTTATGTATTTTTGGGTGGGTTTTAACACATCAAGTTCAGATATGTTTAGCGTGTTTAGAACTTAGTAGAAGTCGTACATAGAAAAGTTGAGCGGGTGTTGCATGACGTTTTAGGTTCTGATTGAATTTTACCGATTCATGCCCTGATATAGGTACAATTAGTGTTGCCCTTATATAGGCATAGAAATCAAGCCCTTATTTAGGCATAGCCCATGCTACCCAAATACAGGCATGGCTACTTCCATCCGTTCACCAAAAGTCACAACGATTTCTTTAAAAACCGGCTTAAGCAGTTAGGGAACATCCCCTTGCTTGAATCTTGATTTCTCCAAGAACTCGGTTAGTTTAACAAGAACATCTATTCCTTAGGGGTTCATTCATGCGTTCATATGCCCGACCTTAGGTCAAACATGGCATTCCAAAACACCTTCAAGGTATAAATATACCTTCACTTGCTATGGCAAAGGACAGTGGTTCGGTGCAGTTCGACGACCTACTTGATCGACGCAGCTCACTACAGCAAGTACCGAAGGAAGCCGACTCTCCAGCTGGCGCACTGACAAGAAGCTGTCCTCCTCTGCTAAGAGAATCCAGCTCCAGTGTTTCTGACTCCCTTGTGGGGTGTTGGGGAATTGAGTCCCGAGACAGAGATACCAGACCTTCTTCATTCTAAGGTATGGAGCTGATTAGAACCTAGAGAAAACTTTGGCAAATTCATGGCAAAACTAAACCTATGCTAAAGACCATACTTACTTCTTCCCTCGTACTAGACCTAGGTTAGGTACATTGGGGTAGGCGTATTTTAGAAGCACCAGTTGAGTATTTTAGCCTGTGTTATTTATGTATGTATTTTTATATGGCTTAGAAACCATACAATGCTCTTACAGTATTATTTTATAATACTATTCTCGCTATACGCAATATACTTTGCATTCTGTCTAACGATTGTAGCAGTTCAAATCTCTGGCATGAGAAATAAGACTGTTCAATAAATCCTTTTATTGAAAACGCCTATCTCTCTATTTCTCTGCAACTCTGTAGAAACGAAGCATGCATGATTGACTGAGTGAAATACTTATCTATTGTTTCCACGACTCTGAAGCTAGTTATTCCAGTCCTAGGGAAACAAAGTTGTCATGTTTATACGGTTGTCAGAAACTAATCCCTTCTTGTGTATTCGCGAAAGTTTCTAGTGATCGCTGAGTTAGCTGGCACACACACACAATTAAGTTTGGTATATTCGATAGAGACCTACTGACCTAAGTCCTACGTCATATCTAAAGGATATATTATTCCAATGCGCTGAGCCTATTGGGAATATAGGAACTACACTGCAATGGCGCACAAATCCTTGCACCATGGTGTAAGGGTGCCTGCGCCGGCGCTTGGCAGCTGTTTGTGCCACCAGGGCAGGGGAGAGCACAAATCAAATCAAAATATCTTTATTCGGGTTCCATATATGAAAACCATAAAAGTACATAAAAACACAATAAATATTAAAAATCATTATTCATTCATTGTAGAAAAATTATTAAAACTATTACACATCATTACAGGTTCGTACGGTGCCTAATGCATAATTTTAGATATTGTGCCACAGATTTTGTCATCAAAGAATTTTCCAGAAGTTGCAGGGCTAAATAGGCAGGGCGACATCTACGGATGTTCATAACTTTTAGTAGTGGTAATATCCACCTCCTGCGTAGTTCCATATAAAATTTACAAAAAAATGTGACATGTATTGTAGACTGTGGGGACATAGAGTCACACGGACACACTGCAGTGTTATGAGTCCATACATTCTGAATGGGAAATAGAACCAAAAAATGATATATGTTAAGCCTGAAACGAGTGAGGAGTAACTTTTCATATTGCGACAAATGGTACTGTAGATAAGGTTGGATAGTTGGGACCAGCTGTATCATTAAGCATTGTTGTACTGAGGGTTTACCTATTTCACACAGCATTCGGAGTTCAGATAAATGTGACAGACAAAGTGTTTTTAGATCTTTTTTTGAAATGTCTGTTACAGATGGTGGGTCTTCAAAGAAACTCGGACGGCCGATGTCAGTGAAAAAAGATTTTACATATGCCAACCATTTTATCTTATTCATATGGTCTAGTTTCATGCAGTCCTCTATTATTGTTCTTGTAAGGTGGCATTCTTCTCTGGCCCAAATTCTACGCCATAGCATGATAGGCTGAATCTTAATGATGTCCGATATATAGTGTACTCCGAGTTCAAGGTGACAACCAAATGTGGTGGTGCTTTTGGGAACAGCCAATAAAAACTTTAGGAAGGAGTTTTCGATTTTTTGGAGTTGCTCTACATTAGTTGTACCCCAGACTCCTGCTCCAAAAGTGGCTGTGTATTGTGTATTCGCGAAAGTTTCTAGTGATCGCTGAGTTAGCTGGCACACACACACAATTAAGTTTGGTATATTCGATAGAGACCTACTGACCTAAGTCCTACGTCATATCTAAAGGATATATTATTCCAATGCGCTGAGCCTATTGGGAATATAGGAACTACACTGCAATGGCGCACAAATCCTTGCACCATGGTGTAAGGGTGCCTGCGCCGGCGCTTGGCAGCTGTTTGTGCACCAGGGCAGGGGAGAGCACAAGAATGCGACATATTCTTGTAAATATGTTGCATTCCTGTGCTCTGAAAGTGCCGCAGCGTGGCACAGCCAAAGGGCTTGCAGTGCCACACTGCGGCACTTTCTTGTAGATCCACCCCTCTGTACCTGAAAGAAGCTGCCCATTTAAAGTAATGTTTATAAGTTCAAGAAATTCATCACTGATTGTGTCCATTATTGACTGGTAACAAATACTGGCAAAGGAGCCAAAAAAGGCACCTACTGTTCAGGAGAGAATGGAGGCCCTTTACTCAAGAGTATTGATCTATGCTTCAAGTCTTGCAAGTAAATCAAACTCACACATGCAAAATGACTCCTGGAACATATGACCTGGAATCATCTATGATCTTGACTGTCTTCACAGGAAAAAAAGTATTAAGATGCACTAATGAGACAGGGGCTTAGGTTCTGCCCAAAAGTTGTTTACCTTGAGTACTCGTTTTGATTGGACAGAAGTTGTGCTCTTCCACTCATTGACTGCTGGTTTTGCAGTTCTTGCTGTGTTGGACACCTCTTGATCATTACAGTAGAACTGAATAGGTTAAAACCCGCTAATATTCAAGGACATGACCTGATCTGCTTATTAAAACAGTTTCAACAAAGGCAATAGGATTTACATATTTATTGTGAAAGGCATATGTTAAATCTAATAAGCATTTTAAAATTAATTATTACACTATGATAATGTCTGCAGAGATGTATTTTGTCGCATGGCATCTCATAGATTACTAAGGGTTTGTTTTTTCTTATCACCTCTGATAAACCCTTGGAGTTCAGCATTTGCACTATTTAAATTCTTGGTAAGGCCTCTTAGGAGGGGTTTATAATGTTTTACCAACTGCAATTTTGCACACATTTGTAATTGCATGACTGCAATGGTTGCTTTCTGGAAGAGCGTGAGATAGTGGGTTATTAGTTGGGATGGATGGTAGTCCACCACAAGTAATAAAGCCACTATTGTTGCTACTTCTAGTAAAGATTTCAGTAACTTGAACATGAGCTCAAGTCTGGTAGCGACAGCACCTAGTAGACCGGCCATCAGTTTTAGTTTTTTTAAATATACAATTATGGGGACAAAATAATATTTAGTATTGATGACACCGAGTTGGCGATGCAGTGAGCGCAAGTTAAATAGGTTAGTTATTTACTTACTTTACTCCTTGCTGTCATATCTAGGCCTGGGCGGTGAACTTCGCAGAGTTTGCGGAGTTGCCTGCACTTCTCGGAGTTCCCAGAGTGCAGAAAACTCCACTTTGTGATGTGCAGTGGAGTTATTCCCCCGCTCTCGATCGCGAACGGTAAGTTTGCGAGCGCGAGCTGCCGCTCGGGTAGAATTTCTACCTGAGCGGCAGGAATACCAGCACTAACTGCAGTTCGCACTCCACTCAGCCACTCGCGAAACTTCGCAGAGTTTTTTTGTAACTTTGCGGACTGTTGATTAGCAAAACTCAGTGAACTTTTCTCTGGCCTGGTTGTATGTCCGACTCCACTACCCCCACCCCACCCTGCCCCTCTCCCGCCCGCCTCACCACCCGCAGCGCTCCCTCTGCGAGCCGCCACTGTTCTCAAGGCTGAGGCTGAACAGGAAGGACTGTCTGTTTAGCTGGCATGGAAGGATTGAGATGGATAAAGGGGGAGGTTGGAGCAGAGCGTTTGGCTCATGCATCTGCAATCTACCCTCTGTCATTTGGAGCGTGACTGATTTAGCACACTGACGGGACACGACTGAGGAATCCAATTTACGGCTTTCACAAGAAGCACAGTGCCCTTGTGCTTTAGAAGTACCGCACTACCTTTATCATTCTTGCCAGACCCCCTTGCCGTCGCTAATCTTAGGGGTGCTGGGGATGGCTTCCCCTTTCCAAGAGGAATTCTTTGGAATAACTTTTGTTGACCTGCCTTGAGGCCTTCGCCCTGGGCGCTCACCTGACTCAGGTTTCGATATCCCCCACTACCATCCTGAGGAAGACCCGCCGCTGAGGATCTTACTCACCCTTAAGCAACAGGGTCGAAACGTCGATGCCCCCAAAATAGGCCTACACCCTTCATCTGCCCCCTACATCAGATGCACAGATGATACCTCACTGTGAAGTTTAACTTCTTGAAACACTGTATGTAAATGTGTATATGTGGGTAGGCCTGAAATTCTCGTAAGGGAGACCATTGCAACCCATGTTGGCTCCTTATATACAATTTGAGCAACATTTTTTTTAAGGATCACCTAGGCTTCTACCATTGCTTTTCTTTTTCCATTTATTCCTTCACCTGGGCACTACCTTTTCACGCACCTCTTCTCTCTGGTATTAACCGTGTGACTACAACATTGTACATCAGAAATAATCAAAGTGTGTTTCTACAATATAACTCATTGGTTGAGTGATTACATTTGAGTTATCAACTTCCTTAGGAAGTGACCTTTTACATTATTTATGATTTTCTATGTGTGCCTATGATCTCATGTGCATTGATAAGTACATTTATGATAAAAAATGTTTTGGAGTTTCAAGCTATATTAGTCTAGGACCATTGTTTTTCTGTACTATGCAATCTACCCTCAGCAGGCCACACCCCTCAAGAGTTCCGATGCTGTTGAGACTACAAAGTAATTACTAGCTGACCATTTCTGAATGATTTGAATGAGTTGGGGTGTAAGTATAAATAATAGGGCATTCTGGTGTATGTGTATGACTGGAGAATGAGTATGTGAAATAGTTTTTTGTTGTTTATGTGAGTTGTTTGGTTATGCAATGATTGTGGATTCAATTGGTGGACTGATTGCTATTCTGTTGATGTATTATTTATATTGGTTGGTGTTATTGTTGGATTAGTCAAAATCTAAATTATACTGGTTTTACTTATTTGTATAAGTGGCGTTTAGAGCAAGGTGCCACATACACATTGATCAGTATTTTGAATTACTGAGTCTTTCTTTTCAGGATCAGTGTGTTTAATTTGGGTTGGTGTATCTTTCTTCGATCTCCATTGAGGAGTATGGGCTACCATGGACAGAAGTCAACTTTATGTGACTTATGGTTAAGTGGCTTTTTGTTTGAAATGAATTAAATGAAAAGACCATTTTGTAAGTGTGGTAGCTACCCTGAGGCGTCATAACGCCACGGACAGACACGTGTGGATGAACGATTGGATACTAGTCTGATTTGTTAAAAAGCAGGTTTTTAGCTGTTTGCGGAAAGAGAATAGATTGGGCTCAGATCGCAGATGGAGGGGAAGGGAATTCCCGAGTTTATCCGAGTTACAGGAGAACAAACGGCCCCCACATCTGACTCTCTTGATCCTGGGTTCTGTGGCACAAAAGGAAGAAGTTGATCTGAGCTGTCTTTTCGGGAGGTAGGGGGTGATCAGTGATAGATTAATGATGGCGTCTGTTTTCCAGAAGGCTCGATGAACGATGCACAGGCCCTTAAATTCAAATCTTTACCTGACTGGGAGCCAATGAAGATTCTTCAGTTCAGTTTTGACAGGGAGTCGACGAGGGCTCTGAAGGAGGGTTCGTGCTGCATAGTTTTGGATAACCTGGAGCTTGCGCAGGGTGGCCTGAGGGGCCACTAGGTAAAGGGCATTTCCAAAGTCTAAACGTGACAGAATTAGACCCTGGATCATAATCTGCCTTGCTTGGAAGGGTAATAAGGGAAGAATTTTCTGAATAAGCTGAAAGTTTAGCTGCTTGGTAGTTAAAGTTAAGGGACTTATCCAGCCAGATGCCCAGGCTCCTAATTGTGTCCTTGGGTATGGGGGCGGGTCCAAGGCAGGTAGGCCACAGGGAGTCGATAGAAAGATTAGGGGAGTTACCTAAGGGCATCAGCTCTGTCTTGTCTCCGTTCAACTTAAGACAAGACAATGTCATCCATGAGGTCACTGCTTCTAAGCAGTCCCTCAGGTTGTTGGGCGCGGTGTGTGGTTGGTTAAGAGCCACCACTAGCTCAGTGTCATCCACATAGGTGATCATTTTTATCCTGAAGGGGTGGAAAATCTCAGCTAGGGGCTCATATATATATTGAAGAGCGCAGGGCTCAGAGAAGAGCCCTGCGGCACACCGCAGCCAAGAGGCCTGCTATGGGAGGTGGTTTCGCCCTCAAATACCTGGAAGGAGCGGTCTGACAGAAAAGAGTCAAACCAAGCCATGGCTTTCCTTGAGACTCCTAGGCTGGTGAGTCGTTGCAGTGGGATGTTATGTTTTACATTGTCGAAGCCGGCACTTAGGTCAAGGAGGATGATAGCTGCAGAGCCTCCTGGATCCATGATCTTCCTTGCCTGCTCTGTCACTGCAACAAGGGCGGTTTCGGTCCCATAGATGGGACGGAATCCCGCCTGGGAAGGGTCGAGCAGGTGGTTGGTCTCTAGGACCTCTGCCAACACGTGTTGACAAATTTTTCAAGAATCTTGCTCGGCCAGAGTAGTAGGGAGATTGGTCGGTAATTCCCTGGGTTGTCTGGATCTAGGTTGGATTTTTTAAGAGGGCTTTAACCATGGCCTGGTTCCAGGGGAGCGGGACAGTCCCAATGGATAGAGAGGGATTAAGCAGATCAAGGATGGTGGGTAGAGTGTGCCTGGTGACTTGCAGCAGAGTACGTAGGGGTGCCGGGTCATTAGGAGAGCCGGATTTCACCAGATGCATGATGGATTGTAGCAAGGTGGAATCAAAAAGTGGAAGGTTTTTGAGTGCTGCTGGGGGCTGAAGCCCCAGCTCACGTAGTTTGGTGGGTGGAGTGGGGGTCTGAATGTGGGGAAAGAAGGTATAAATGGTTTGTATTTTTTGGAAAAAGAACTCTGCTAGGTTATTACAGTGGATTTGTGCGTTGAGGGGGTTTTGAGGTTTTTCTGGGAACTTAAGGAGGGATCGCAATTTGATATATTTCCTTAGGCCTGGAGGCGGCTGCGTTAATCTTATTTTTGAAAAAGGCCGATTGCACGATTCGAATTTCAAGTCAAATAGTGCTTTATTCGAGTTATTACTCATAAAAGCATAGTACACACAGAAATTTAAAAGTAAATTCAATTTTTCAGTCAAACACAATGACACAGCACTATTGGATCTGTAAAAATACATTCAGTTAAAAAGATTTTTCCATTTCAACAGTTGATAAATGGTTAAAAAAGATTAATACATTTAGTAAAAAGTTTTTCCAAGATATAGAACGTCGGTAATCTAAAAACAGTAATACAAGTTCAGAAAAACAAATATTACAGACAGAGAATAGTTATCTAACTAGCAGTCTCTGTCTTAAAACAAAGTCATTAATGGATAAAAAGCAGTAATATCAAGTTCATGGGGACCAATTTTTCAGACAGAGAATAGTTATTTAACTAGCAGTCTCTGTCTGATCGCCCACGCCCAACCGACATATTTTCCTGTGGCTATCAAAATCCAAGTAACTGGGCTCGTACATATGATTTGCATAGCTACAGAACTACATGTTGTCCCAAGGTTCCTGCACATAGGTGCTAACCAGACGCGTCTTGGCACGGAGTAAACCTTACAAGAAAACAAAAAGTGGCCCAATGTTTCCTTCCCCGTCCCACAAGCTGGGCAGATGTTACTTCCCCCTGTACCCCATTTAACAGTCAATGCTCTTATAGGTAGTGCACCAGCTCTCAGTTGAAATAAGAGCTTCCTGTCACCTGGCTTTGAGATGGTATCCCAATATGATTCCAAGGCTGGATACATTTTAGCCTCAAGGAAGTACATAGACATGGACCCAGTGCTAGAAGTGCTTAAGATTTTGTTAGTAACATTTTCCCCAAAAATATTTTTTAGGACAAGCTTGGAGGGAAATAATGCGCCAGCAGGGTCCAGCCATAGAGAACTCAACCCAAGCTCAAATAATATAGCTTTCAGTGAATTAAGCCAGCTGATTTTGTGGAAGCCATTGACCTTGATGACATCCACAAAACCCGCGGCATAATGTGAGAGCTCGGGAGTAGTCCAGAGTCTACGCCAGCACAAAATCGGGCGTAATCTGGCTAGATCCTTGATTTGTTTCCTGCCGAGATCGTATCGGAGAGGTAACAACGGAGTGCTTTTAGGTGTACCAGTAAATGCCCGTAGGATTTTGTTTTCTGAGGCTTGCAAAGAATTAAGATTTTCAAAGCCCCACATTTCTGCGCCGTAAAGTGCAGACCCAATAGCCTTGGCTTCATAAACTAATAAGGCTGGTTTAACTGGTTTAGTTAGGGACTTCCTGTGTTCTGAGTTGATGGCGCCCGCTATTTGCTTATGTCGCAATATAGCTATATTTAAGTGCTGACTCCACCTGTTGTTATCAGCAATTTGGATACCCAAATATGTAAATGGGTTGACTAACTCTAGAGGCCGGCCGCTCATCATGATTTTGGACTTGAAGCTGCGATGCGGCTTAAAAATCATAAGTTTAGTTTTAGTAGTATTCACCTCAAGTCCGTGTTCCCCACAAAAATTCTCAAAAATCAACAGAGCACGCTGCAGACCACTAGGGGTTTTAGATAAAATTAGCGTGTCATCCGCAAACATTAATATGGGGATTTTTAGGCCTGAAAGCGAAGGAGCATCAACTGTCGCAGGTACCAATCGGGAGACTACACCGTTTATGAACAAAGTAAACAAGGTAGGAGCCATTGAGCACCCTTGTCTAACTCCTCGCTCAACAGGGAAATCAGCTGTGACCATCCCATGGCCGCCCCACTGGATTTTAGCAAAGTTAGACTCGTGGAGGCGCAATATCATGGTTAGCAATTCATTCGGGACCCCCAAACTATGCAAAACTTGCCACAGTTTGGCCCGCGGAACCAGGTCGAAGGCAGCCCGCAAATCGATGAATGCCGCATATAGGCTGCCCCCCCCTAGCACCACGGTCTTCCACTGTAGCAATTGAAAACGAAACACTTGGTCAACCGTGCTTGTTGCCCTACTAAAACCCGCTTGGAAGGGAGATAAGATTTTATTATCCTCTGCCCATTCGAGGAGCCTATTAACGACCACACGGCCGACAATTTTTTGCACAGTGTCAATGAGGCTAATAGGCCTGTAGTTACATGGCTGAGCACGGTCCCCCTTTTTGTACACGGGGATGATCACTGCACCTCTCCATGAAACAGGTACGTCGGCTCCCTGAGCAATAGAATTAATAAGCAAATAAATATATTTGCACCAGCGTTCCCTATCATTTAGAAAGATGTCGGCGGGTACTCCATCTAAACTGCGCAAATAGCAGACATAATCTCTTTATGAGTGAAGAGGCTATCTTCGGAAAACTTCATGATAAAACTATCTTCATCTGTAGCCAGAGTGTTAAGAGTATATTGTGAGCTAAAGAATTTTACCCATGCCTCTTGTGAGACATTGTTATTTGGAGACTCTTCAGCTCTCTCAGAACCCCATTTTACAATGTTCCAGAATACTCTGGAATCCTTCCTGTCGCTAGCCTTTTTCAATTTGCACCAGTGTTGCTCATCCCACTCTCTCTTGGCTTTTGCTATACATGCTTTATAATCCTTTCTGGCAAGACAGATAGATACGCGGTCTCTCCTCTTAATGGCTTGACCAAGGGCGAGTCTTGCCTTCCTACAGTCAGTATTATACCATCTTGCATTTTTACGGACCATAGCCCCCTTTCGCTTATCAGGTTTTAAAAAGTGCACCTTAATCTTGGCGAAGAGGGTATCGTGAATTTTAACCACATCCCCCAAGCCAGAAGAAGAGGCACTAATCAATTCCATAGCTGAAATAGCTTGGTCAGTTTCGTTATTGATAGTATCGATAGCCTGTTGATTGTTAGCTACAATATCCCATCTTAGCCTGCGTATATTATTCTCGGGGATGATCAGCGGTGGAACAAGATCATTCGTACAGATAGAATTTATCTCTGCAGACCACCATTTATGTGTCACACATAAGGGGTTGTGGTCACTCTCTGGTCTCACGGCAACCTCCATGTCACAGAGAGTTGGCCACAAAGGCAAACTACAGATTACATAGTCAATTTTGCTTTTGTGCCTCCCATTATCAAAAGTCACAGAGCCGTTTTTATCCCTCATAGTTCTTCCATTCATGGCTCTCAGGCCTTTTTCAAGACACATTGCATTAATGGCTATTATGTCCTCAGTCCAGCGATACCCCAGAGAGAGTCCTCTTCAGCTCCGGTGGAGGCCTCTCCCACAACCAAAGGCTCAAACATCTGGTTAAGGTCACCTGCTATAACAATGTTGTTCTCGTGGGAGTGATCATCAAGAAAGTTATCCAAAGCTGATAGTACTTCGGATCGGCCACCTTTAGCACTCCTAACGTATATGTTATAGATATCAAGTGACCCAAGAGTGTCAGTAGTTATCCTGATCAACTGTATATCATTATGGCTAGTAGCTATACTTTTAACTGAGAGGTTTAGCGACTGCCAAATCCAGATGGTAAGCCCCCCCATTGGTCTACCTTTCGGACCCTTTACAGCTGGCACAAAAAAATTCAAATATCCTAGTACAAAGACAGGTTCACATGCCCAAGTCTCCTGGAATATGCAAATATCAAATTGAGTGACAAAACCAAGCCAGTCCCCACAGTCTAGTTTAGAGGACAATCCAGCCAAGTTCCAGGAGATTAGGTTAGCAACCCCAGACACACGTCCATCTAAAGCACCAGGTGTAGGGTTCTTTGTACGAGTCCCACCTTCCACTATCACAGCCGAGTTATTCATCGTTCCGTTATTAAGACAGATATCATTCTGGGCATGCAAGCTAAATAAGATTTGATCCACACTAGCTAGGGGTGCTACACTTTTACCCTTGGAGAGTCAGTCGCAGTCATTTAGATTGGAAAGGGCTGAGAACCTATTTTCCAAATTTAGACCCCACTCTGTAGGCTGCGCTACCCTCCTCCCTTTCGTTGGAACAACATTCCACTTCGTCCTTAACATACTCTTATTAGAAACCCTCCCACTATGATGATAAAATAAATCTAAGGTGAGTGGAATGATTTCGGTAGATCTTCTCTGTGGGGGTAGAAGGTTGGGCAGAATGTTGGCCAGAACCTCTGGATCTGAGAAATGTAAAACAACACAATCACCCCGGAACTTCTTAACACTATTTCCTATCCACTTCACCCTCCTGGCCTTTACTAGTTCTTCGGCCAACTGATGCTTACCCCAGGGAGTTATTATCATATTATTTGTCAGCCAATATAGGGCTTTAGACAACAGGGATGAAGTAGATTCTTCCTGCCCATCTGCCAATAAAGGGACGTTAGCTAAAACCAGGACCAGAGGGGAAGCCTCGACTATCAGCTCCACCGAGCCATTCACAGGTTCTGGAGCAGAGGATACAACGGGAGGGACATCTTTTTCCTGCACACCATCCAATGTGGATACCTGGGCAGCCACCAAATGATTAGTTGAAGGGAGAGCCCCACCGCCCACCGGAATAGAGGAGGCCTTTTTTAGCTCAACCCTGCTGGAAACTTCATCAGGCAATTGCCTACTTCAACTAAGGTGTGGTTCAATAAATCCCCTAAACGATTGATCTCTTTAGTGAGCTTCTCTATTCTGCCTATCAACGGCTTAACAATTCCCTGTATCTTAATGTCTATCATGTCCAACAAGTTCTTAAATTGTCCATTAGATATAGACATACAAGCATCATCTATTGATCCGTCGTCCTCCACCCTGGTTTTACTAGGAGGGGAAGCAATCTTTTTCCGACATGATCTAAGCCCACCACTCTTGGGCTGAGCCTTTCTGGCACCTCTAGTAGTACGTGGTGCAGGCACCGGAGTGGGGGCTTTATCCTCGGATAAATATTGATCAGCCTCCTCCTCATTTTCGCTGTCCGACGCTACATAGACTGACTGAGTCATTGTGATGTTGTCAGCATGGTTAGGGACAGCAGCGGAAGCACTACTGGTGCTGTGTGGCTCAAGGAATTGGGCCAAGTCTGGTACCGGCGATGTCGGTGTAATTGGATTAGGTGATGTACACAGCCCAAGTGAGGATCTCCTGTCACTGTTAATTTTGGCAACTACCTGGAGGAGATAGTTGTCCATAGTATTTTTAGCAGGGGATATCTTTTTGCCAGACATGACACACCGTAGAGCTATGAACAGAGCCCTCTCGGAAGCGTTTTGTAGAAAACAAAAGTTCACAAGGCCAAAGTACAGCTCATCCACACCAGGACTGGCACAGTAATACTAATTAACCCCCGGCCAAGACAGTAGCTCACCTCTTGATTTCGGGCAGAGTAACAGGCCCAGGCCAGTCTCTGCCTGTCTCGGACTGTCTTAGACTGTCCGCCCTTAGTCTGGGCTTCGTCCAGCGCGTCCCGCGCACGTCCTCGTGGGACGAGGGACCTGCCGGTTCTTTATGCGCCTCCTGGCGCGCTCGTTAGTGGCGTCGTCGCTGACCCCTGAGGCTGCTGGGTGTTGTGGTCCGGCCAGCGGAGCCAAGCCCGGCTGGTCGGTTGCTTACGTCGGTGAACTGGCGGAGCCAAGCCCGGCTGCTGTGTAGGGAGAACGGGAGCCGTGAAGGAAGCAGCAGACGTGAAGAAAACAAAGACAGGGGACTCAGCACCTGCCGGTGCTTTATGCACCTCCTGGCACGCTCGTTAGTGGCGTCGTCGCTGACCCCTGAGGCTGCTGGGAGTTGTGGTCCGGCTGGCGGAGCCAAGCCCGGCCGGTCGGTTGCTTGCATCGGTGAACTGGCGGAGCCAAGCCCGGCCGCTGTGCAGGGAGAACGGGAGCCGTGAAGGAAGCAGCAGACGTGAAGAAAACAAAGATTCAAATTTCGTTTTTATAGGTTTTTATTGCAGCTCTATATGCAGTTTTTCTGGAGGGTGAGTAGTCCAATCGCCACTTCCTCTTCAGTTTTTTGCAGTGGCATTTCCTTTCCAGGAAACCAGGGGAATACCAAGGAGCAGTCCTGGTACTACGCTTGGATGTAGTGCATTTTATGGGGAGTACAGAGTCCAGTGAGTTCGAAATCCATCTAATATAGTTTTCGTTAGCTAGAGTGGGGTCAGAATAATTGGGTGGTCTAGAGGTCTCAAGACTCGCTGCCCATTCAGCCTAGGGACGTTTTGACCATTTGCGTTCCCTCCAAATAGCTGTAGTGGTAGAGGGGTGAGGGTATGGGGTAATCCAGGAGAGGGGGGTCAGGAAGTGGTCCGTCCATGGAAGAGGGGAGAGATTTCCCACTAGGAAATCTGCACAGTTGCTAAAAATGGGATCAAAAAGATGACCTTTAGAGTGGGTGGGTTTTAGCACTAGTTGTTTAAACTGTAGCACAGAGAGGCTAATGAACATTTCTATGATAGTGTGGTCCGTAATATCATCAAAATTGATGTTGAAGTCCCCTAAAAGTGTAAAATTTAATGGGCTACAAGCTAAGTTGGCTATAGTGGAAGGCAGGGAGTTGAGAAATTGCCCCAGGGTCCCGGTGGGTGATATATAAGCATCCCCAAGAATGTGCTAATGGGGGAAAAGTCTATGGAGAAGGAGAGAATTTCGTAGTTTTGGGTTTGTAGAGCTGCGGCACCCATAGCAGTCTTTGTGGATGACTGCTGAGCTACCTCCTCTTCCCGTTAGGCGGTCTTCACGTAAGATTTGGTATCCTTGCGGTAGAACCTGGATAAGATCAGGTTCTGACTCTGAGTGGAGCCAGGTCTCTGTCAGAAATAAGACATCTGGGTTTAACTCATCTAAAAGCAGGGAGATCTCTGTAGTATGTTTGGAGAGTGACCTGCAGTTCAGGAGGTACATGCTTCGCTGAGTGTTCGTAGTTGGAGGGTCAGGGTGAAGCTGAAATCCACAGTGTGGGCAGGTTGTACATTGGTCTGCTAGGTTCCATGTAGAGAGCCATGGAGCAGAGGCCTTTCCTCTTAATTTAAGTAGAGAGTTAGGGTTGTAGCTCCTGATATGAGTAAAAAACGAGCAGGGGTTGTGGCTAATGTTCCCTCTAATTTTTTTCCTCTGTGTGACGCAGTGGAGGGTCTCTGTGCGCTGCAACCATGGCTATGTGCAACAGGAACCAAACCGTGCGTGTCTGCTGCGCAAAATGGCACTCCAAACATTTACTTTACAAAGTGAAAAGATGGTGCATTTTCACACATACAGCGCCACAATAAGGGTCTTAAGGGCAGTTTGCAAATTGGATAAGCACACCATGACATGAATTGGTTAAACTGGCCCATTCTGCCCTCTGTTCCACTCGTTTTCCCTCGTTTTTGTTCCCCTCTGCCCTCTGTTCCACTCTTTTTTTTGTGCCTTTCTGCCCTCGGTTCCACCTGTTTTCCCCTCGTTTTTTGTGCCCATCTGCCCTCTGTTTCAATCGTTTTTGGTGCCTTTCTACCCTCTGTTCCACTTGTTTTTTCCTTGTTTTCTGTGCTCTTCTGCCCTCTGTTCCACTCGTTTTTTGTGCCCTTCTGCCCTCTGTTCTACTTGTTTTTGTGCCTTTCTGCCCTCTGTTCCACTCGTTTTTCCCTTGTTTTTTTGTGCTCTTCTGCCCTCTGTTCAACTCGTTTTTTGTGCCCTTCTGCCCTCTGTTCTTCTTGTTTTTGTGCCTTTCTGCCCTCTGTTCCACTTGTTTTCTGTGCCCTTCTGCCCTCTGTTCCACTTGTTTTTTGTGCCTTTCTGCCCTTTGTTCCACTCGTTTTTCCCTCTTTTTTTGTGCCCTTCTGTCCTCTTTTCCAATAGTTTTTTGTGCCTTTCTGCCCTCTGTTCCAATCATTTTTCCCTTGTTTTTTTGTGCTCTTCTGCCCTCTGTTTCACTCGTTTTCCCCTTCTTTTTTGTGCCCTTCTGCCCTCTGTTTCACTTATTTTCCCCTTCTTTTTTGTGCCCTTCTGCCTTCTATGTCACAGCTCTTGTATGCTGTGAGGACGCGGGGCAGACTGTGGCCTTTTGTTTAAGTATTGCTGATAATCAGAGCCCTTTCACGGGCTCCGATTAACAGCAATACTTAAAGAAAAGGCCACAGTCTGCCCCGCGCTTTACTAACAAAAGCGTAGACACTTTCCAAACACAGCGTGTGCTAAAGTACACGCTGTGTTTGGAAAGTGTCTACGCTTTTAATAGTAGAACGTGGGGCAGACTCTGGCCTTTTGCTTAAGTATTGCTGTTAATCGGAGCCCGTGAAGGGGCTCTGATTAACAGCAATACTTAAACAAACGGCCAGAGTCTGCCCCGTGTTCCCACATAGCTGCAAGCGCCACAAGCCCTCCCTCGCCTCCTTACATGCACTCCTCACGACCGCTCCGCCGCATTCGCGCTGCTCAGTTCTTTCAAAGCGGCCGGCGGCGCGACGTCTTGACTGTGTGCGCGCTCCACGCGAGGTGGTGCGTGCTGAGGTCTGGAGAGGTGCGTGCGTGCACCCTAGAGGGAACGGTGGTTGTGACCCCTGCCCCCGGCTGGCCGCAGACGGGTGCAGACAGGCTTGCCTTTGGCTCGCCGCCGGTGTGTCCACTGCCCGTAGCATGTGGCATGAGGCTTTTATGCAGCTGATTAGCAGAGCAGTTGTCCAATGACGCTGCGCCCTCCTCCCCTCTTGCCCGGAAGTGGTTGCTGTGACCCTTCCCTCCACATCAATCAGGTAGAATTCATGTGGTGGACCGGGGAGACTGCGGTGCAGAAGAGCTTGTGAGTTTTAAGTATTTAAAAAATTTATTTCTTCAAGATTTATTAAAACAATTGCTGGGATTTTAAAACGAACAGCACATTAGGCTTCCAAAGTGGAAAGTACCGTGAGGAAGAGCAGAGTGAGTGGTATGCACAGCGCGTCTCCACTGCGTGAAGCGTGTGGCATCAAGCTTTTATGCAGCTGATTAGCAGATTGGTTGTCCAATGACGCTGCGCCCTCCTCCCCACTAGCCTGGAAGTGGTTGCTGTGACCGCTCCTCCCTCCACATCAATCGGGAAGAATTCCCATGGTGGACCGGGGAGAATGCGGGTTGCCTTGTGTCTAAGGGTGCAGAAGAGCATGTGAGTTTTAAGTATTTAAAAATTAATTTCTTCTAGAATATTTAAAACAATTGCGTCGATTTTTAAAAGAACAGCACATTAGGTTTCCAAAGTGGAAGGTACCATGAGAAAGAGCAGAGTGAGTGTTCTGACACAGCGTGCGTACAACGCGTTTCCAATTCAAATTTATGTTTTTCTTGTTTTTCTAACTTTTATGGTTTATTGATGAATTGCTTTGATTGATTTGCTGACTTCCTTTTCTTTCTGGGGTAAAAAGGGTTTCTTGATTTATTTGACTTAAAAATGGTTTTGAAATAGATAGTTAGTAGTTCACAAAGAAATCACACACTGATTGATTGCTTAGCCAGAGAGCTGCACTGGGACTAGTGAGATGTCACCACAAAGCTGTGCCATGATTCAATAGTTGCTGACAAAGCTGCGCTGTGATAGGTTGACCTTTGACAGAACCGTGCTATGATTAGTTGCTGTTTGTTGTTGTTTGTTGTTGTACAGTAACTCATTTATTTTAACTTTTTAGTTTGTGTTTAGTCCATTTGAGTGAAAATAATAGGAAATTTGCCAGCAAAGCCTAAGGTTAATGCAGTACACAGGGAAGATCAGAAACTATCAGCAGAAAGAACACCGGCCTACGAGATGATGAAAAAGATCAGATACTGCACATGATGAAGCTTTACAAGTTCTATTGGAAGGCTCTTCAATGCATACATGATCCCTCCAGCCATCATCATTCTCTCTCACAACATCAACGTCCTCACCTACACCGATGACAAGACACCAAATATCCAGATGAGTTCAATGCCTGTATTACCGAAATAGCCCATTGGAGGAAGACCAGCTGTCTAAAGCTGACCCCTAACAGGACAGAAATAGTTTTCTTTGTGAAGACAACATCACCGTGGGACTCCACCTGGTGGCCAATGGACCTAGGACTAACACCCACCCCTACCAACCACGTCAAGAACCTCAAGATCACCATTGACAGCAAACTCAAAATGACTGCCAAAGTCAATGGCATTGCTGCCTCTTGCTTCCATACCCTTAAGATGCTGAGAAAGATTTTCAAATGGCTCCCAGTCAGCACCTAGACAACTGTCATGCATGCCCTGATTATAAGCAAGATGAACTACGGAAACACCCTCTATGTTGGGATCAACAAAAAAAACACCAGAAAGCTGCAGACCATTCAGAAATTGGCTGCAGAATTCACTTTCCACCTCCTCACACTGCGCTCACATCACACCACAACTGAATGAGCTCCACTGGCTCGCCATTCGCACTCTCCACCTCCCACACCGCCATCATATCACACCACACCTGAAGGAGCTCCATTGGCTCCCTATTCACACTCTCCATCTCCTACACCGCCCTCACATCACACCACACCTGAAGGAGCTCCATTCGCTCCCCATTCACACTCTCCACCTCAAACACCACCCTCACATCAAACCACAACTGAAGGAGCTCCATTGGCTCCTCATTCACACTTTCCACCTCCCACACCTCCCTCACATCACACCACACCTGAAGGAGATCCATTGGCTCATCATTCACTCTCTCCACCTCCCACACCGCCCTCATATCACACCACACGTGTTAGGGCTCCACTGGCTCCCCAGTCACACTCTCCACCTACCCCACCACCCTCGTATCACACCACACCTGAAGGAGCTCCATTGGCTCCCCATTCACAAACTCCATTTCCACACTGCCCTCACATCACACCACACCAGAAGGAGCTCTATTGAATCCCCATTCACACTATCCACCTCCCACAGACACCACCCTCACATCATATCACACCAGAAGGAGCTCCATAGGCTCCCCTTTCACAAACTCCACTATCCACACCACACTCACATCACAGTGTACCTGAAAGAGCTCCATTGGCTCCCATTCAAACTCTCCACCACCCACACAGTCCTCACATTACATCACACCTGACGTAGCTCCATTGTCTCCCCATTCACACTCTCCACATCCCACACCACACTCCCATCACACCACACCTGAAGGAGCTCCATTGGCTCCCCATTCAAACTCTCCACCTCCCACACCACCCTCACATTACATCACACCTGACGTAGCTCCATTGTCTCCCCATTCACACTCTCCACATCCCACACCACACTCCCATCACACCACACCTGAAGGTGCCTCATTGGCTCCCCATTCCCTATCTCCACCTCTGACACCACCCTCACATCACACCATACCTGAAGAAGGTCCATTGGGTCCTCATTCACACTCTCCACCTCCCACACTGCCCTCATCACACCACACCTGCAGGAGCTCCACTGGCTCCCCATTTGCACTCTCCACCTCCCATAATGCACTCGCATCACACTAAACCTGAAGGAGCTCCACTGCTCCCCATTCACACTCTCCACCTTCCATACTGAACTCACATCACACCACACCCGGAGGAGCTCAACTGGCTCTCCATTCACACTCTCCACCTCCCACACTGCACTCACATCACGCCACATACAGAAGGAGTGCCACTGGCTCCCAAATTACACTCTCCACCTCCCACACTGCACTCACATCACATCACACCTGAAGGAGGTCCATTGGCTCCCCATTCACATGCTCCTCCTCCCACACCACCCTCACATCATATCACACCAGAAGGAGCTCAATTGGCTCCCCATTTACAAACTCCACCATCCACACCGCACTCCCATTACACCACACCTGAAGGAGCTCTATTGGCTCCCCATTCACAAGCTCTACCTCCGACACCACCCTCACATCATATCACACCAGAAGGAGCTCCATTGGCTCCCCATTTACAAACTCCACCATCCACACAGCACTCGCATCACGCCACACCTGAAGGAGGTCCATTTGCTCTCCATTCACACTCTCAACCTCCCACACTGCACTCACATCACACCACACCTGGAGGTGGTCCATTGGCTCCCCATTCACTCTCTCCACCTCCCACATGGCCCTCACATCACACCACAGCTGACAGAGCTCCACAGGCTCCCTATTCTCACTCTCTACCTCCCACACCACACTCACATAAAACCAGAACTGAAGGAGCTTCATAGGCTCCCCAGTCACACTCTCAATTTCCCACACCACCTTCACTTCACACCACACCTGAAGGAGCTCCACTGGTTCCCCATTCATACTCCCCACTTCCCACATGGCCCTCACATCACACCACACCCGGAGGAGCTCCACTGGCTCTCCATTCACACTCTCCACCTCCGACACTGCACTCACATCACGCCACTCCTGAAGGAGCTCCACTGGCTTCCCAATTACACTCTCCACCTCCCACACTGCACTCACATCACATCACACCTGAAGGAGCTCCATTAGGTCCCCATTTACAAACTCCACCATCCACACAGCACTCGCATCACGCCAGACCTGAAGGAGGTCCATTGGCTTCCCAATTACACTCTCCACCTCCCACACCACCCTCACATCATATCACACCAGAAGGAGCTCCATTGGCTCCCCATTTACAAACTCCACCATCCACACAGCACTCGCATCACGCCAGACCTGAAGGAGGTCCATTGGCTCCCCATTCACACTCTCCACAACCCACCCAGCACTCCCATCACACCACACCTGGAGGTGGTCCATTGGCTCCCCATTCACTCTCTCCACCTCCCACACGGCCCTCACACCACACCTGAAGGAGCTTCATTGGCTCCCCATGCACACACTCCACCACCCACACCGCTATCACATCACACCACACCTAAAGGAGCTCAATTTGCTCCCCAGTCACAAACTTCTCCCCCACACTTTCAAGGTACTGCATAACACTGGCTTAACACACCTCAACAATCACATCTGCTTTCAAAAACTTTCTATCCACCTCTGTTCATCTAGACTCCGGCTTGCACAAATCCCATGTAGGAAAAATACTTTTTTCACATGGTCACCCTCTCTTTTTGCCTGGTATTTGATGTGATTTCGACTCGAAGTGCACTGGGTTCTTACTAACCAGGTCCCCAGTGCCAGATCTCTTTCCCAAAAACTGTTCAATTGTTCCCTAATTGGCAATACCTTTAGTACCCCCCTGTAAGTCCTTAATAAAAGGTCCCCCTTGATACCCAGGGCGTAAGGTACTAACGAGGGTCCCTGGGAGGCAAAAGCATGAATTGTGCCACCCTCCAAGACCCTGCACAACGCACATGCAAACTGCCACTGCAGAATGTGTGAAGGTCTAAGTGGGATGGGCATGCCCAGACGTGGGTCCCTTGTGGGTCTCTTGCTACCAGTGCCACTGGATTCAAGCTAGCCTGGCTGAAGAATGCTAAGTTGAATGTGTGTTAGACAAAAATGAAAACACAATATGCCACACCGCCTGTGTGACATGCATGAAGACGCTGCATGCAGTATAGGTAAGTCACCCCTACTGCAGGCCTTATAACCCTAAGGCAGGGTACACTATACTAAATGCACACCGCAACGACATCTGAAGCACGACCAAAGTGCCCAGTGCTGGGACGGCCGAGCTGGTGGGCCCCCAGTGAAGTAGCTAGAGCTCCCAAGAGTGGTAGCTGTCTCTCTAATTAAAGTTCTGAGTCCCTAAAGCACTCCCGACGACCTCCAGCTCATGAGGTTCATTGGTTTAACCTTTGCCGCAACCAAGGATTGTTGGTAGCCGGTGCAGCTACCAACCCCTTCAGGCCTCACTCCAGCAAGAGGGAACTCCACACCACCTGAGACTCATGTTGGAAATGACTGTGCGCCTGTGTTTTTGCATCTCCTGTTCGGTTGCATCAACTTTTTGGCAGAAACTATCTTGGCATGACCGCCGCTTTGCTGATGGATTGACTGAGGTTTACTGTGGGTGCCCCCCGTGACAGACATTTTCATATGTCCCTGCATCCAGTGTTCCTGGTCAAGGTAATCGAGAACTGCCTGTTTCACTCGAGTTCTGGGACCCCAAAGACCTTTGCTTTGGAAGAGTAAAGACCAAAACTAAACACAAGTGCCTGTTGGAACAAGTGTTGCAAAACGCCATGTGCTTTAACCGTGACGGTCTTTGAATAGTGGTCCTACCTGTTCCCCGTCTCCCATTTGACTGCTATATTAAAACTGTTTGATGGTTTTGCAGGTTACGGCAGTGCATTCTATATCGACCATCACGATAATACTTGACGGTATTTTCTCCTGCAACTGTTTACAACAGTACATTCGAACCTTACCTGATCTTACAGATTTTGGTGCCTAATCTCTATATAAAGATACCTCCTATTTTTAGGTCTCGCCTAGCGATGCAGAGTGAATGCAATGCCATTACTTTGCGAGGCATGCAGTATACACTGTAGTGTGGACGTTTCATGGAAGCTCCGCCCACTCTCTGTCCATTGGCTTTTGTCTTAAATGCTGCCTTCCGATTGGTTTGAGGCTTGTTATTCACTCCTCAGTCATCATTTGTATCCTTCCACAGCTATTGGCCCCTTTACTCCTAATTTCTTCCCCATCTTCCCCCTCCCAGCCCCCTCCCTCAGACTGTGACTTGTTGCCCCCTCCCTCTACATTCCTTGTAATGCAGCAATGGAGACTGAACACTTATTCTGAGCGCTCAGGCGGAATTCTTTTAGTTACATTCTAGTGCTGGTACTGATAGGGAGTTCTCACCCGCAACACATTTACGATTGCACCTACCCGAAAATATCAAAAACAGTTAGAATACGGCCATTTACCCACACCTGGCAGATGGCATTCCCAGATTGTACTGAAGCGTCCAAGTAAACGCTCGTATAACATTACTACATTAATGCAAATTTCTCCTGCTGTCCTATACCAGGTGTGATTTGTATGTGCATTGTGGTACTTATAGTACTGAAAAATAACTAGGAAGATTAAAAGTACACATACCACAGTGCAAAGAAAATATCAGGACTGGAGGAACTACAAACTCCAGACATGGGACATCCATCGTGATATCAGTAGATGGTTTGTGATGGAATAAAATGCTGTTTTAAAACTGTATTGAATCACGTTACGATTACTGTAACAAGGAAAATTGTGAAGTCTGTGCCTTTGTATCACCCCCTACCAAAGGGTGGGTATGTGCTTGTGCAAGGAGCAACCTTGGCACTTACAGCGCTCAACCTCACCTCTTTTGGAAAAAGAGGTCCCTTGAAAAGGATGATGAGATAGGTCTCCAGACCTGTGAGGTTTCTTGTGTTTGTTTATTCACGATTGACTTATGGTCAATAACTCAATACCGGAAATGCATCCTAACACTATGCAGTCACTAGTACCTTTCGTGGTAATTGTTATTTACTATTTGTATTATTACTATTGTTAGTATGTTTTGCAATACTTTCAAATACGGTGTCCCGTGAGGCCTGTTCCCATGTCACTGCATGAAAGACAGCCTGCAGCTCTGATGTCGCGGTGTTGACTGAGAACGCCCTCAACTCAGGAGGAAAATCATGTCCCAATGATAGCCTCCCCTCCAGGTAAGAAAAGAAATGTCTCCAGTAAGAATACATTCCACACTATTTCTCCTTACCTGGAACCCAACTGAAAATGTAGAACAGAGTTAAATAAAGACAAGCTTGAGATTCATAATAGACACTAGTCAGGCCATTTAAACATATTGAGTGCCTAACTCAGAGGGAGTTTCAGTGTATCCAGCTTAGAAATATTTACATTCAATAAGTCAATAGTCAATTTACACTGCAAACTAACTTGATCCTACCATCTGCAGAAAAGACAAGCATTTACATGCTATTGTGTTTTTTTCTAGCCTATGCCTTGTATGGGGTGCACATCTGAATTACAAAAAGTCTGCAGAGTCCCTTCTTTAATAAGGAATGGACTGCCTTAGCAGACGGGGCAGACTCAATGGTGGCTGAGCCCTCGCGCACGAGGGAGGGCCCGTGTGTCTGCACCAAGGTATGAACACAGTGGGCCCGATTCACAGAACTAATTTAAGACAAAATCCTAAACTTACTACTTTTGGTATTTAGAGAAGTTAGGATTTTGTCTTAAGTTTGTCTTAAGACAGACTTAAGACAGACTTAAGACAAAATCCTAACTTAAGTATGTCTTAAGTCTGTCTTAAGACAAACTTAAGACAAAATCCTAACTTCTGTGAATACCAAAAGTAGTAAGTTTAGGATTTTGTCTTAAGTTAGTTCTGTGAATCGGGCCCAGTATTTTAAAAGTACCGAATAAACCCAGCATTTCCATTGAATTCACTAGGCCAAATTTTGATAGGCAGAATTAAAGCGATATGGACAGGCAGAATCTTTGTTGCTGTTAAAGAAATTTGGGTCTAACGTTTTGATGTCACTCTGGTTGAAAGGTGCCTTTCTACATTGGCGTAACATTAAAATACTGCAGACTGCTGCTGGCCTCAGAGCAAATGCCAAAACTCTTGTCTCGTGATGATCTTTAACGAAGTAAATAGGTTTTAAAACAACTTGATGATACAAGCGAAAAGCAAACCCAGCAGGATCAGGGACCCTGCCTTTAGTTGGTCTCCAGGCTTCTTGGCCCTGGTCAGAATGTCTCTCAATATCACTAAAGCCAAATAGAAAGTTTCAAAATCTAGTCCACAACCTATAATATTGGAATTTTAACACATGGTTCTTTCACTACTAAAATACCACCCTTTCGGTCAGCTCTCTTCCAAAAAATGTGTTTATGGCCTGGCCTGGCTTGTGAGTGCAGCTATCGCCAGACAATTATGTGAATAAGAATCACCAGGAGAGGAGGCTTTGGCTCTGCCGACATCTTGGGAGCCAACAGTACATGCTTTGATTGAACAGAATTTATCTGCTTCCACAAAACGTCCTCCACACAGCTGTAATCGTTTTTTTTATTTATCCAGCTGCCTGGAATTCAGCTTTCAGGGGCACACACATGACCACGTATATTAACATGTCTTCGATAACAAAATCATTTATGGTGGTTTTCTGTGGCATCAGCACGGATGGTAGGAGGGCAGTCAATAACCTACATGGATATTCAGGTTTGGCACCTGACCTTTTAATCCTTACTAATATTCTTCTATGATTCTTTGCATCCAAACAAGTACATATCCATTTCCATGCTATCAACTTGTAATGCTTCACATTACAATCCAAACCGAAGGGGATGATGGAGGGAGTATTGAACATTGCAAGCACTCACCCCCAGTCAACTGATCTGGGGTTAATCCATCATCATTCTTTAGCTCACTACGCCACCTCAGTTCAGACATGGCCATATGCAGATCAGTCTGACCCTCTGCCTCATGGGAACAGTCCAGCCCGAACTGCCAAACCATGTCTTCCCTGGACCGGAAACAGGCATCCTGGGACTGGATTGGCATGGTGAGCAAACAATCAATGGATTTAGGCCCAGATCTCTGTACTGGGGTAAATGTATGACATTATTCTGCATTCTGTCCATCAATTGTTCTTTTTGTATTTGTCACCCCGAGTGGCACTGGAGTCAAGCTATCCTGGCTGATGAGGGCTGAAAGCCTGAAACCAGTCCTAGGATGCGTGTTTCCAGTCCAGGGAGGACCTGGCCTGGCAGTTCAGGCTGGACTGTTCCCATTGGGTGCAGTGTCAAGACTGATTTGCGTATGGCTGGGTCCAAACTGTAATGGCATGGTGAGAAAAAAACGATGGATTTAGGCCCAGATCTCTGTACTGGGGTGAATGTACGATATTGTTCTGCATTCTGTCCATCATTTGTTCTTTTCGCATTACAATACAACATTATTTTAAAGTTAAAGCCAGACCTAATGTCGTTGCCAGTGCTTGTTCAACCTTGACATTCCAGCGAAGGTTAGCCCGATCTCAAACCATAACAAGTTTCACATATCATATTTGTTTTGAAGATCATATTTCAAGTTTGGCTCGTGTGTTTCTCGAGTACAGAACACGCTTCTGTCTCAGTCTAGCTCTTGCTATTGATCAGTTTCAATTTCATACCGCACCGTTCTTTACCTCCACATTCCTCTGCTGCTGCACCTCACCTCCTCCTCTTAATGTAATGGTTCTAAGTAACCACACAATAAAAGTTATTCATTCATTCATTCATTCATTCATTCACCTCCCTGACAAAGCAACACACGCATTTGCAAAGCTAGCTGGTCCAACTTATGCTGCAGCCTCTTCACTTTGTCAATGCATCTTGTTTTTTGTAAAACTTTATTGTTTGGGACTAACAGTTACCTTAACGCCTTTCCATGGCGCAACGCTGAGAACAAATGCTCTTTTCATCCGGTTATAGCAGTTGTGTAAGGCTAAATTATAAGAGTTAATATAACACCCAGGATCATGTGCTGCATGGCTAATCAATCAATCAATCAATCAATCAATCAATCAGTGACACTTGTATAGCGCGCTACCTACCCGTAGGGTCTCAAGGCGCTGGGGGGGCGGGGGGGGGGGGGGGTTTGCCGCTACTGCTCGAACAGCCAGGTCTTCAGCTTCTTCCTGAAGGAGAGGTGGTCTTGGGTCAGGCGCAGGTCGGTTGGGAGGGAGTTCCAGGTCTTGGCGGCCAGGTAGGAGAAGGACCTTCCTCCCGTAGTCGCTCTTCGGATGCGGGGGACGGCGGCGAGGGCGTGGTTGGCTGATCGGAGGTGGCGTTTGGGAGCGTAGAAGTTGATTCGGCTGTTGAGGTAGCTCGGGCCCTGGTCGTGTAGGGCTTTGTGTGCCTGGGTGAGGAGGCGAAAGGTGATTCTTTTGTTGACGGGGAGCCAGTGAAGGTCTCTCAGATGTCCGGTGATGTGGCTGGTGTAGGAGAGTAGGGTCTGCAATCCTATGATCACCCAGATTTTTTTGCTTTTGTTTCACTGGTTTACGACTTTCTCTGGCTGTGGGCCTGCCAATCAGACCCACAGCCTGGCTGTTCTCTTTCTAAATTACGATATGTACCCTAGGTGCATTTACCAATTGGTACTGGGCCACCTTATCAGACCCCGTAACGCAGGGCATAGGTGTACCCAGGGCCGCCAGGGGCTGCAGCATGTATTATGCCACCCCTGGCTGGCCGCCTAAAGTTGACACAACTGGCTGCATGACAGCTGGGGCAAAGTCGTGTAATCACCCTTTGCTTTAGGTGTAGTAGCTCTATATCTAACCATACAAAGGACACCCGAGTTCCTATCAGTCACTCCTATGGCAGGCCTTGACAATCCTGAAGGCAGAGTGCGTGGGCTCGTGTGAACTAGGTTCTGGCCCGAGCCGAGCCCGGTTGCAGCTTGCGGAATCAAGACCCAATGGCTGTTCCATGATAACGCGCACCACATCGGTAACTTCGGTGTCGCGTTATCAAGGCATGTCGAGTAAGGTGTCATACGAATCGGGATGCTGCCCCCTCACCAACTCTGGCGACGAGGTTAGCATTCCGCCCTTCTAGAGGGACACGACATGTACGTAACTGTGAACCCCGGTTAAAGTTAACTAAAGCCTCAGCTCCACAAAATGGATGCTGCCACCACAGACACGAGTCTGACCTCCTGCTGCTGGGAGTCCTTCCAGCGAGGAGAGCTTGGACAAAGGGTTTCCTGTCGAGGGCGGTGTTCGCACCGTCCCAGACAGGGTTTGTGTATTCTGGGTAGGTAGGGCTTTTGCGAGAAGGTGACTGCGGAGTGGCACCCCGGTGCTCACTACGCATCTGCCGGTCAGAACCAGTTCCAGGGGCGCCAGCCCTGGCCTGGGGAAAGTCCGGCAGGGGAGAGGGGTGTAACTATCCCCCTTCCTGGTCCCACCCTTAGGGCAGGACCTAGTCATGTACCCACCCCTTTCTTTAGGATAAAGACCGGAGCGGGGACCCTTCCAAATTAGATCATCTTTGAATCAAGAATACTTTCTACGAAAGGACTTCGAGACTCTTCTCAAGATTTCTCCCTTGTGACTAAGGAGTAGTCACCCTGCATCAGCGGGCACCATCTAAGAACTCTGCGGTTTGCTGTAAGTCCTTCCTCAAGGAATCCGACGGCCCAGCTCGACGAGAACCGGCTCCCTGGCACCTCTGACCTCTACCCACGTCATCAGCTCAGCTGTGATCTGTGGGTGCGACGAGACCTCGAGGGACCGGCCATCATCAGAACCTGCACGCTCTTAACCAGCACGACCATCGAAGCAATTCTCTGGTGAGTGCTCTGGGGTCCGAGAAGCCCCGACCCTGAGCCGCTCCAGCACCGAAGTGCAGTCTCCCAGCATCTCCACGATCTGCGTGGGGCCCTTCTGCTCGCTGCTCAGCACGTTGTCTGGTCACTAGCCGCTGGCTTGTGCCCTCCTGTGACGACATCCGACAATCAACACTGCTGGCCTGGTTGCTCCAGACTGGCCCTTGCTTCCATCTTTGCAAGAAGCACCCTGGACCCTCCTGGTCCACTCAAGACGCCATCTTAGGCCCACCACGTGGCCCTGAGATCTGCCAAGGCTTGTTGCCCCATCCTGGGCCCAGCGACGCCGACAGCATCATCCTTCGTGGGACAGCTCGCACCTCCACCGTGGTCGCCGACAACGCCTCCTGGTCCGTGAGACTGCAGAGCCTAGCATCGCCCACTCACCTGGTCGAGGTGACGGCCAACCGGTGCCTTCCTGGTACCCTCTGACTACTGGCTAGTAGTACGAACTTGGTCCCCTCTGCTTTCAGGTATCCTCAATCTCTGATCCAGGCTTGGATCTCTACGAACTATTCATCACTGGTCGCCGGCCAGCAACTCCTTTTCTTCCGGCTCCTGGCTCGTCAGCGAAGACCCCGACGCCTGTAAGACTTGTGCAGCCGCAGCCCTCGTGGCTAGGTAACTCGGCATTTCGGTGCCTGCATAGCCTCTTTACTCTAGGGTCCCGAGTCCCTCGCTTCCGACTTGCCTTATCGGGTCCGCCCGAGACCTTAAACTTTCCGTGTCCTCGGACACTTGTTTTAATTGTGCACTTGAAGTATTTTCCTAAGAGATTTGGTTTGTGCTTAGTACCCTGTCCTCATAAAGAGTACAGGGCTGTTGTGATTCTTAATAAATATACCGTTTATTTTCATAACACTTGTGTGGTGTCCTTTCACTTGGTGTTCAAGGGGTATGTGATGGTATAACAGCTGGCTTAACACGCCCTCTCGAGTCTTTAGCCTTAGACTGCTCGTATCCACGCTACTAGGATAGCTGGTCTATAGGTTGACTTACAACCAAACACCATAAGGGTCATTGGAACGATACATAGCGGTCGCTAGAATAGCGAACGTTGCATATCGGGCCAACTTCTCACATTGGTGAGCAGCGGTTGGGATTTGAGCTTGCTGTTGTTTTACCACACGTATCCTAAGAATATCTTGTTGAAAGATCACGTAAGTACTGTTAGTACATATAACTAAAGCTTAGAATACTCTGAGTTCTACTGAACCAGCTGTTGCAGCTCCTCAAGGCTTAGCACACCTTGGCTGCAACTCTTAGCAAGGGAACAGTAGGTAAACACATAGTGTAGGTAGGTGCATCACTTACACCACACTAGAAACAGTATGTCGGACAAAGGAGGAAACTCTGAGTCTCCCCTTGTGTCAGTTGACCCTCCACAGGTCATCCCTTCAAGATATACTGTGCAGAGCTTCAAGGAGTTAAGACAAGTGTGTCACTCCAGGAAGATCAAGCAGGGGTCTAACCCCACAACATCCTTTCTGATTGGTCTCTTGGAGACTTATGATGCCAGAAAAGCTGAGACCCGTCTTAGCTCTTCTAATCCAGAAGGAGACATGCCTCCCCTCGAGGGAACCAGAGACGATCCTGACCTCATCCACCTCTCAACTGAGACTGAAGATGTAGAGGATGATGAGAATGAGGATCCCTCTGGGGATGAGGCAGATAAGGGACAGGTAGAAGTCGTTAGACTAAGCAGGTCCAACTTAAGCAAACATGATAGTGGCACTGGGGGACCCCCAGCGCTACTGTCGGGTCCGCTTAACCTTGGGAATGGACGAGCCCGATCTCTGTCGAGAGACTCTGGCAGATCCCTTCAAACCAATGGCTCTCACAACTCTTCTCAAAGAGGGATGACGTCCCCTCAGAGGAGAGTGTACGAAGCTAAGGAAAGGGCAGCTAATCTGAGGATTGAAAGGGAAGAACTTGCCCTGGCCAAAGAGAGGCTTGCCTTTGCTAGAGAGCAACAGTTAAGTGGGGTAGTCCCCACTGGTGGCAGCAATGTACCTAGCAATAGGGAAAGGAGTTTTGATACAAAACACCTTGGGAAGATAGTGCCCCCCTTTAAACAAGGGGACGACATCCACAAATGGATTACTGCTTTGGAGAGGGCCTGCACTGTGCAGGGTGTTTCCCAGAGTCAGTGGGCAGCTATCTTGTGGCTCTCCTTTGAAGGAAAAGGAAGAGACAAGCTCCTCACCACAAGGGTGGAGGACGCTAACGATTACCAAGTCTTGAAAAATACACTCGTTGAAGGGTTCGGCCTAACCACTGAGCAGTACAGGGTGCTGTTCAGGGATACCCAGAAAACGCAGTCTCAAGATTGGTCTGACTTTGTCGATTGTGCCACTAAGGCTTTTGAGGGCTGGTTGCTGGGCAGTAAGGTTACTGATTACAAAGGATTGTATAATTTGATGATGAGAGAACAAATTTTAAACAATTGTCAGAACCAGTTGTTGCATCAGCATCTTGTCGACTCGGATCTGACCTCTCCCCAAGAATTGGGAAAGAAGGCAGACAGATGGGTTCGTACAAGAGTTAAACAGAACCAGGGCCAGAATCAAGGTGGTCAGAAGAAAGCAGACCAGAAGGGTAAAGATTCTAAGGGGGAACAAAATGACCAGAAGTCTTCGACAGGTCCCCAACAACCCAAAGAGGGTGGGGGTCAGGATCCCCAAAAGAAGAAAGAAGGCCAATCCAAAAGATGGTGCCAGTACTGCAAAAGAAAATCTCACTGGTTTAGTGAGTGCACCAAGAAAGGAGGAGGGCAGGCTCCTGCCACTGCAGCCCCTAAGGCACCTGTGCCCCCTAGTACAGCCAGCAGTGGTAGTGCACCTCCCAAGGGTTTAGTAGGGTTAACCCTGGGTTCTGAGGGGCGTGACAACTTAGTTGGCACACTCACTCAGGCTGTCCTTGTCAGTACAGGGGACGTGGACGTGTCCCCCGACGTAAGTCCCAATACTTTGGGCAAATACCGACAGACGCCTTTCATAAATGGAAAGATGGCTCAGGCCTATAGGGACACTTGTGCCAGCGTCACCATGGTGACGCCTAACTTTGTGGACCCTGGACAGATCATGCCAGGTACAGAATTCCTGGTGACCAATGCAAGCAATGTCACTACCAATCACAGTATGGCAATTGTAGCTTTCTCCTGGGGAGGGGTAACTGGCCAAAAGAAGGTTGTAGTTAGTTCAGACCTCCCAGTGGATTGTTTGTTGGGCAATGATTTGGAGTCATCACAATGGTCAGAAGTGGAGCACCGGACTCACATGGAAATGTTAGGTTTGCCAGCACATGTGTTCGCTGTGACCAGGTCACAGGTCAGGAAATGCCCCACTGAACAGGTGCTGGATCCTGGAACAACGGACCAGACACCTCCCAAGAAAAAGAGCGGTAGGGTTAAGGCTGCACCTTCCCCCTTGCCCCAGGTCGTGGATCAAGTCTCAGAGGAGGCTGACCTACAGGAATTGAGGGAAACTGAGCCTAGAGAGTTCGAACTTGATCAAGTTGAATTCTTGGGTTCAGGGGGACCCTCAAGGGAAGACCTGGGGAAAGACCAGTTAGACTGCCCTTCTCTTGAACCCCTCAGACAGCAGGCTGCTGCTGAGGCTGCTGGGAACGCCACAGGTACCCACAAGGTATACTGGGAAGACGGACTCCTGAACACTGAGTCAAGAGACCCCAAGCCTGGCATGACCAGGAGGCTGGTTGTACCCTTGTCTCAGCGTGGTTTCCTACTTACCTTGGCCCACGAGATTCCCTTAGCAGGTCACTTAGGCCAGACAAAGACGTGGGACAGGCTTGTCTCACACTTTCACTGGCCTCATATGAACGAAGATACCAAGGAGTTTTGCCGCTCCTGTGTCACTTGCCAAGCCAGTGGTAAGTCAGGTGGCACGACAAAGGCCCCCCTTATACCAATGCCTGTGGTGGGGGTGCCCTTTGAACGGGTGGGGATCGACATCGTCGGTCCCATGGAACCACCAACAGCATCAGGGCACAAGTTTATACTGGTGGTAGTGGATCATGCCACCAGGTATCCTGAAGCTATTCCCCTTAGGACCACGACAGCACCTGTTGTGGCAAGAGCCCTAGTTGGAGTATTCTCCAGAGTGGGCTTCCCTAAGGAGGTCGTCTCCGACAGAGGTGCAAACTTTATGTCGAGCTACTTAACTGCTATGTGGAAGGAATGTGGTGTCAACTACAAGTTCACTACACCCTATCATCCACAATGCAATGTGCTTGTTGAGAGATTCAACAGGACCCTGAAAGGGATGATTCATGGACTACCGGAAAAGCTTCGGCGTAGATGGGACGTCCTGATCCCCTGCCTCTTGTTCGCCTACAGAGAAGTCCCACAGAAGGGGGTTGGCTACAGCCCTTTTGAACTTTTGTACGGACATCCTGTAAGAGGACCCCTGTGTTTGGTGAAGGAAGGATGGGAGAGACCTCTCAAAAAGCCTGCAGCCAACATAGTGGACTATGTGCTTGGCCTCCGCTCGCGGATGGCTGAATACATGGAGAAGGCATCTGAAAACCTTAAGGCCAGCCAAGAACTCCAAAAAGCTTGGCATGACCAAAAGGCTGTCTTGACTGTTTACCAGCCCGGACAGAAGGTGTGGGTGTTGGAACCAGTGGCCCCAGCAGCACTCAAGGACAAATGGTCCGGGCCCTACACCATCCTGGAGAAAAAGGGAGAGGTCACCTACCTGGTCGACCTGGGAACTCCCCGGAGCCCCCACAGGGTGCTTCATGTCAACAGGCTCAAGGCATATGTCGACAGGAAGGACATGAGTTTGCTCATGGCCCTAGATGAGGGACAGGAGGAGGAGAGTGACCCTCTCCCCGACCTGCTCACTCAGAATCCTGACGATGGATCGGTAGATGGTGTTGTCTTTTGTGGCAGCCTCTCCGAACATCAACAGAGAGACTGTAAACAGGTTCTTCAGTCTTTCAGACATATGTTTTCTCTAACACCCACTCAGACCGATTGGTGCACCCATGAGGTTGACACTGGTGACAGCTTGCCCGTTAAGAGTAAAATCTACCGGCAGCCTGATCACGTTAGAGACTGCATCAAGAGTGAAGTGCAGAAAATGTTGGAGCTGGGAGTCATTGAACCCTCGGATAGCCCTTGGGCTAGTCCCGTAGTTCTAGTGCCGAAACCTCACACCCCGGGCGGTAAGAAAGAGATGAGGTTCTGCGTAGACTACAGGGGTCTCAATGCAGTCACTAAGACTGACGCCCACCCAATACCAAGGGCAGACGAGCTTATCGATAGATTGGCTTCGGCCAACTACTTAAGTACGTTTGACCTGACAGCTGGGTATTGGCAAATCAGGTTAGCTGAGGACGCCAAGCCTAAAACCGCATTTTCAACCCCTGGTGGGCATTATCAGTTCGTGGTGATGCCCTTTGGTCTGAAAAATGCGCCTGCCACCTTCCAAAGGTTGGTGAATCAAGTCCTTACTGGGCTGGATGACTTCTGTGCGGCGTATCTTGACGATATTGCTGTCTTTAGCTCCACCTGGGAGGATCACCTGGTCCACCTGCGGAAAGCGTTAGAGGCTCTGCAAGCAGCAGGCCTCACTATCAAGGCCACCAAGTGCCAGATAGGGCAGACACAGGTTGTATACCTGGGCCACCTTGTAGGTGGAGGCCAGGTTCAGCCACTGGAGAGCAAGATACAGTCAATCAGGGACTGGGCTCCTCCAACCACCCAGACTCAGGTTCGAGCTTTCTTGGGCCTGACTGGTTACTAAAGGAAGTTTGTCAGGAACTATGGTTCAATTGTGACACCATTAAATGAACTGACAAGTAAGAAAATGCCAAAAAAGGTTCAGTGGACAGCGAGCTGTCAAAAAGCATTCGATGACCTAAAGCAGGCCATGTGCACGGCGCCTATCCTCAAGAGTCCGGACTACTCCAAACCATTCATTGTCCAAACAGATGCTTCTGAGTTGGGTGTGGGAGCTGTTCTTTCTCAACTGAATTTTGATGGTCAAGACCAGCCCATTGCTTTTATAAGCAGAAGGCTGACCCCTAGAGAGAAGAATTGGTCAGCTATTGAGAGGGAGGCCTTTGCTGTGGTTTGGGCCCTGAAGAAGCTGAGGCCATACTTGTTTGGCACTCACTTCAAGATTCAGACCGACCATAAGCCCCTCTTGTGGCTAAATCAGATGAAGGGTGAAAACCCCAAACTGCTTAGGTGGTCCATTTCCCTACAGGGGATGGACTTTACAGTGGAACATAGACCTGGTACTGATCATGGCAATGCCGATGGGCTCTCCAGATATTTCCACTTAGAACAAGAATACTCACCTGGTCAAGGTTAGCTTATCGTTCCGACGTTTGGGGGGGGGGGGGTCATGTAGGAGAGTAGGGTCAGCAATCCTATGATCACCCAGATTTTTTGCTTTTGTTTCACTGGTTTACGACTTTCTCTGGCTGTGGGCCTGCCAATCAGACCCACAGCCTGGCTGTTCTCTTTCTAAATTACGATATGTACCCTAGGTGCATTTACCAATTGGTACTGGGCCACCTTATCAGACCCCGTAACGCAGGGCATAGGTGTACCCAGGGCCGCCAGGGGCTGCAGCATGTATTATGCCACCCCTGGCTGGCCGCCTAAAGTTGACACAACTGGCTGCATGACAGCTGGGGCAAAGTCGTGTAATCACCCTTTGCTTTAGGTATAGTAGCTCTATATCTAACCATACAATGGACACCCGAGTTCCTATCAGTCACTCCTATGGCAGGCCTTGACAATCCTGAAGGCAGAGTGCGTGGGCTCGTGTGAACTAGGTTCTGGCCCGAGCCGAGCCCGGTTGCAGCTTGCGGAATCAAGACCCAATGGCTGTTCCATGATAACGCGCACCACATCGGTAACTTCGGTGTCGCGTTATCAAGGCATGTCGAGTAAGGTGTCATACGAATCGGGATGCTGCCCCCTCACTAACTCTGGCGACGAGGTTAGCATTCCGCCCTTCTAGAGGGACACGACATGTACGTAACTGTGAACCCCGGTTAAAGTTAACTAAAGCCTCAGCTCCACAAAATGGATGCTGCCACCACAGACACGAGTCTGACCTCCTGCTGCTGGGAGTCCTTCCAGCGAGGAGAGCTTGGACAAAGGGTTTCCTGTCGAGGGCGGTGTTCGCACCGTCCCAGACAGGGTTTGTGTATTCTGGGTAGGTAGGGCTTTTGCGAGAAGGTGACTGCGGAGTGGCACCCCGGTGCTCACTACGCATCTGCCGGTCAGAACCAGTTCCAGGGGCGCCAGCCCTGGCCTGGGGAAAGTCCGGCAGGGGAGAGGGGTGTAACTACCCCCCTTCCTGGTCCCACCCTTAGGGCAGGACCTAGTCATGTACCCACCCCTTTCTTTAGGATAAAGACCGGAGCGGGGACCCTTCCAAATTAGATCATCTTTGAATCAAGAATACTTTCTACGAAAGGACTTCGAGACTCTTCTCAAGATTTCTCCCTTGTGACTAAGGAGTAGTCACCCTGCATCAGCGGGCACCATCTAAGAACTCTGCGGTTTGCTGTAAGTCCTTCCTCAAGGAATCCGACGGCCCAGCTCGACGAGAACCGGCTCCCTGGCACCTCTGACCTCTACCCACGTCATCAGCTCAGCTGTGATCTGTGGGTGCGACGAGACCTTGAGGGACCGGCCATCATCAGAACCTGCACGCTCTTAACCAGCACGACCATCGAAGCAATTCTCTGGTGAGTGCTCTGGGGTCCGAGAAGCCCCGACCCTGAGCCGCTCCAGCACCGAAGTGCAGTCTCCCAGCATCTCCACGATCTGCGTGGGGCCCTTCTGCTCGCTGCTCAGCACGTTGTCTGGTCACTAGCCGCTGGCTTGTGCCCTCCTGTGACGACATCCGACAATCAACACTGCCGGCCTGGTTGCTCCAGACTGGCCCTTGCTTCCATCTTTGCAAGAAGCACCCTGGACCCTCCTGGTCCACTCAAGACGCCATCTTAGGCCCACCACGTGGCCCTGAGATCTGCCAAGGCTTGTTGCCCCATCCTGGGCCCAGCGACGCCGACAGCATCATCCTTCGTGGGACAGCTCGCACCTCCACCGTGGTCGCCGACAACGCCTCCTGGTCCGTGAGACTGCAGAGCCTAGCGTCGCCCACTCACCTGGTCGAGGTGACGGCCAACCGGTGCCTTCCTGGTACCCTCTGACTACTGGCTGGTAGTACGAACTTGGTCCCCTCTGCTTTCAGGTATCCTCAATCTCTGATCCAGGCTTGGATCTCTACGAACTATTCATCACTGGTCGCCGGCCAGCAACTCCTTTTCTTCCGGCTCCTGGCTCGTCAGCGAAGACCCCGACGCCTGTAAGACTTGTGCAGCCGCAGCCCTCGTGGCTAGGTAACTCGGCATTTCGGTGCCTGCATAGCCTCTTTACTCTAGGGTCCCGAGTCCCTCGCTTCCGACTTGCCTTATCGGGTCCGCCCGAGACCTTAAACTTTCCGTGTCCTCGGACACTTGTTTTAATTGTGCACTTGAAGTATTTTCCTAAGAGATTTGGTTTGTGCTTAGTACCCTGTCCTCATAAAGAGTACAGGGCTGTTGTGATTCTTAATAAATATACCGTTTATTTTCATAACACTTGTGTGGTGTCCTTTCACTTGGTGTTCAAGGGGTATGTGATGGTATAACAGCTGGCTTAACACGCCCTCTCGAGTCTTTAGCCTTAGACTGCTCGTATCCACGCTACTAGGATAGCTGGTCTATAGGTTGACTTACAACCAAACACCATAAGGGTCGTTGGAACGATACATAGCGGTCGCTAGAATAGCGAACGTTGCATATCGGGCCAACTTCTCACAGCTGGTTCGTGGGATGTCGAGGATGAGTCTGGCTGAGGCGTTCTGGATCCGCTGGAGTCTCTTCTGGAGCTTGGCGGTGGTACCGGCGTAGAGGGCGTTGCCGTAGTCCAGACGGCTGGTGACGAGGGCCTAGGTGATGGTCTTCCTGGTCTCGGTGGGGATCCACCAGAAGATCTTCCGTAGCATGCGTAGGATGTTGAAGCACGCCGAGGAGACGTTGTTGACTTGCCTGGTCATGGAGAGGGAGGAGTCCAGGATGAAGCCCAGGTTGCGTGCATGGTCTGTCGGTTTGGGTGCGGTGCCCAGGGCGGGGGGCCACCAGGAGTCATCCCAGGCGGAGGGTGAAGAGCCCAGGATGAGGACCTCTGTCTTGTCAGAGTTCAGTTTCAGGCGGCTGGTCGTCATCCACTCGGCTACCTCTTTTATCCCTTCGTGCAGGTTGGCTCTGGCGGAGGCGGGGTCGTTGGTCAGGGAGAGGATCAGCAGGGTGTCGTCGGCGTAGGAGATTATGCTGAGGTTGTGTTTGCGTACGATGGCCGCGAGGGGGCTCATGTAGACGTTGAAGAGGGTGGGGCTCAGAGATGACCCATGAGGGACGCCGCAGATGACTTCGGAGGCCTCTGACTTGTACGGTGGTAGGCGGACTCTCTGTGTTCTTCCGTCGAGGAAGGAGTTGATCCATTCCAGCGCCTTGTCCTGGATTCCAACGTTGCTGAGGCGCTGTACTAGGGTGCGGTGGCAGACAGTGTCGAATGCCGCGGAGAGGTCTAGGAGGATGAGGGCCGCTGTTTCTCCATTGTCCATCAGGGCTCGGATGTCATCGGTGGCGGCGATGAGGGCGGTCTCGGTGCTGTGATTGGCTCGGAAGCCGGACTGTGAGGGGTCGAGGGATCCGTTCGTCTGGAGGAAGGCGGCCATCTGCTTGTTGACGGTCTTCTCGATGACTTTGGCTGGAAACAGGAGAAGCGAGATGGGGCGGTAGTTCTTGAGTTCGGTGGGGTCCGCTGTTGGTTTCTTGAGGAGAGCGCTGAGTTCGGCGTGTTTCCAGCTCTCAGGGAAGGTGGCGGTGTCGAAGGAGGTGTTGATGATGTCCCGCAGGTGGGGTGCGATGACAGCGTCGGCCTTGTTGAAGACGTGGTGAGGGCAGGGGTCGGTCGGTGATCCGGAGTGGATGGAGTTCATGGTGCGGATGGTGTCTTCGGTGCTGATCGGGGTCCAGGCGTGGAGGGTGGTGGTGGGGGGTGGTTGTTCGGTCAAGGTGTGCCTTGGTTGGTTGTTGAAGCTGTTGTGTATGTCCGCGATCTTGTTGTGGAAGTATGAAGCGAGGGAGTTGCAGAGGTCTTGTGATGGGGTGATGTCGTTGTTTCCTGCGCTGGGGTTGGAGAGCTCTTTCACGATGTTGAAGAGCTCTTTGCAGTTGTGTGCGTTGTTGTCCAGTCGGTCCTTGAATGCTGTTTTCTTGGCGGCGCGGATCAGCTGGTGGTGCTTCCGGGTGGCAAGCTTGAGGGAGGTCCTGTTGTCCAGTGTGGGTTCCCTTCTCCAGACTTTCTCGAGGGCTCGGCAGTTCTTCTTGGAGCTCTTGAGTTCGTCGGTGAACCACGGGGCTTTCTTGCTGCCGGGTCTGCTGGGCGGGGTCCTCAGCGGGGCGAGCTCGTCCGCGCAGTTGCTGATCCACTTCGTGAGGTTGTCGGCGGCCTGGCTGGGGTTCGCTGAGCTGGCAGGAGGGTGCTGGCTCAGGGAGGTGGCGAGCTGGTCTGCTGTGATCTTGTTCCAGCTTCTGCGGGCGGCCTGTTGCTGGTGGTGGTGGGTCGTCGTTCTCTTGAAGGTGAAGTGGACGCAGCTGTGGTCCGTCCATTGAAGCTCTGTGGCGTGGCTGAAGTCGATGTCTGGGCTGGAGGAGAAGACTGCGTCTAGTGTGTGTCCGGCGAGGTGGGTGGGGGTGGACACCAGTTGCTTGAGTCCAAGATTGGCGAGGTTGTCCAGCAGGGTGGTGGTGTTGCGGTCGTTGTTGTTCTCCAGGTGGAAGTTGAGGTCCCCCAGGAGGATGTAGTCAGCGGAGGGGAGGGCATGCGGGCTGACGAAGTCGGCGATGTCCTCGCTGAATTGTGTGCGTGGTCCAGGGGGTCGGTAGATCAGGGTGCCTCTGAGGGTGGTGTTCGGGCTGGTGTGGATCTGGAAATGCAGGTGTTCGGCGCTGGTCAGGGTGTTGTCGGTGCTGGTCGTGAGACGGATGGTGTTCCTGTGGATGATGGCGATGCCTCCTCCCATCTGGTTGGCGTTGCGGTCCCTCCGGACGATCTTGTAGCCCTCTGGGATAGCGATGGCGATGTCGGGAGCTGAAGAGGCGTTCATCCAGGTCTCCGTGAGGAAGGCAACGTCAGGGGCTGTGGCGTCTAGGAGGTTCCAGAGTTCGATGGCGTGTCTGTGGACGGAGCGGGTGTTGAGCAGGATGCATTTGAGGTGGGTGCTGCTGGTGTTCGACTTGGCGGGTGCTGGTGCGAGGCAGGTCCGGATGCAGGTGAATTTGCAGGCTTGGCAGCTGAAAGGTCCGTGGGTGCGTCGTGGAGTGGCTTGATGGCATTCTGGGAGTCGGCCGGAGTTGAGAGCGATGAGGGTGGCGGCGGAGTACGTCAGGCGGGTCGGTCGGGGTCTTCGGGGGCCAGGGGTCCTGGCGCTGGGCGCGGTCCGGTCGCGGACGGGCGCAGACGGGCTTACCTTTGGCGCGCCTTCGGTGCACAATCGGCGCGCCCGCTGCGCGTGACCGCTGCGCGTTCGCACGGTCGCCATTTAAGGCGAAGTGCGCGGAGCAGCTGGGAGGCGGGAGCGGGGAGGGAACAGAAAAGAAAAGGGGCGGGGCCACAGGCGGTGGCGGGAAGCGGGAAGCGGGGAGGGAGAGCGGAGGGCGGCGAGGTAGGCGGGCAAACAGGAAGGAAACTGGACACGGCAAAGAGGATATAATTACATTAACAGGCACAAATGGAGGGAAAAATAAAGCAAAAACAGAAAGGAAAACGATGGTACAGCACAAGGGAATACAGGCACAAATGACGGGCAAAATAGAGGAAAACAGCTAAAAAAGCGATCAGACGGCGCAAAGAAAACAAGCACAAATGTTGGGCAAAAACACTGGCAAAACCAGAGGGGAACGGCCAGGCGTCAGCGAGGCCGGCGGCGAGGAAGAGGGCAGGCAGAGGGAGACACACGCAGCAGCTGGTGGCCGTGCGGCGCGGGGGTGTCCCACAAGTGGGTCACACTCACCTGCGTCGCACGGTCGCCATTTAAGGCCAAGTGCGCGGGTGGGCGGAGCAGCTGGGAGGCGGGAGCGGGGAGGGAACAGAAGAGAAAAGGGGCGGGGCCACAGGCGGTGGCGGGAAGCGGGGAGGGAGAGCGGAGGGCGGCGAGGTAGGCGGGCAAACAGGAAGGAAACTGGACACGGCAAAGAGGATATAATTACATTAACAGGCACAAATGGAGGGAAAAATAAAGCAAAAACAGAAAGGAAAACGATGGTACAGCACAAGGGAATACATGCACAAATGACGGGCAAAACAGAGGAAAACAGCTAAAAAAGCGATCAGACGGCGCAAAGAAAACAAGCACAAATGTTGGGCAAAAACACTGGCAAAACCAGAGGGGAACGGCCAGGCGTCAGCGAGGCCGGCGGCGAGGCAGAGGGCAGGCAGAGGGAGACACACGCAGCAGCTGGTGGCCGTGCGGCGCGGGGGTGTCCCACAAGTGGGTCACCCAAGGTCCTAAAGGCGAGACTGTTGTCTGGAACATGTGAAGTGTAAATAAGCGTCACAGTTATTGATCCATAGGAGGAAGTTGTCGAGAGATGTTTGGTCGCCTTCCCAGATGATGAGGATGTCATCAATATACCGGCGCCATATTTTGATGTTGGTGGCATACGGGTCGGTTGGTCCTTGGATGTAGGTTCGTTCAAAGTGGTGGACATATAGTCCGGGCACACTGGGGGCAAAAACACTTCCCATGGAGGTACTGTTCGTTTGTAGATAGAGTGTGCCTTCATATTCGAAGAAGTTCCTTTTTAGTGCTAGGGTAGCACAGTCCATGATGAAGCTCATTGGGGTTTGGTGTTCCCATGGGGTTTCCAATAGAACGTCATGTAGAACCTGCAAGGTGGCATCTTGGGGCAGGCTAGTATATAGACTTTCGATGTCAAGTCCAACCAGAAATTGAGTTGTGGGATCAAAGCTAATGTCCTTTATGATATTGAGTAAATGTTTTGTATCCTTAATGTATGACGGTGTTTTTTGCACCAATGGGTTAAGGAAGAAATCACAGAACCTTGAGAGTGGCTCCAGAAGAGATTGTAATGTAGGAAGCAGTGGTATGTGCTACAATAAGATAAGAGTTAATATAAAACCCAGGATAATGTGCTGCATGGCTAAATACTTTTAAGATCCTAAAGGCGAGACTGTTACATTGAAAAGGCTTGTATTATATATTGGTGTGGATCTCCTTCTTGAGTCATGTTAACACAGTGCACTGAGTGTGCCCAGGGCTTGAAATCCAAATGCTGCTAGTGGGCTTGCAGCACTGGTTGTGCCACCCACAGAAGCGGCCTTGTAAAACGTGTCTAAGGTCTGCCATTGGAGAGCCTGCATGCAGTCTGGTACAGTCATGCTGACTGGGCAAGTGCACCCACTTGCCAGTCCCCAAACCTTCCCTTTTCTTCATATTAGTCACCCCGATGGTAGGCCCAAGGGCAGAGTGAATTGTAAGTATGGGTAGGACAAGCCCTGATGGGCAGCCCAGTGGTAAATAGGGAGATCTGCATCCAGATGGGAGGGAGGACTTCACAGGTTGTAAAAGCAAAAGTCAATATTTTTATTAACTTGTACAGAAGGCTAGAGAGAATTCAGTATCTGCTGCAAACTGTGCCCTTCCTGACAGGCTAAAAAAAAAAGTGACACCCAAGTACAGTGGAGAACATTGTGTATTTACAACAGAGGATATGAAGGTGGTTAGAAATCACTTGGTAATATGGTTATGTTTTGTGACGCCATGATTGTTTTAGAAACCGATGTACAAAGGTATCCTTCAGCGACATTAACCTGGTTTGTTGGTTTAAGCAGCCCCTGCAGCTATTAAGCTCTTTATGTCCCTAATCAACACTTGGGAGCAAACAGAATAACCCATGATGCAAATTCCTAGCCAGGACGCGCTGCCCTTTCTAGATCTCAACATCAAAGCTGAAGAAGGTGACCTCACAACAAAAACCTTCTACAAATCAACAGCCGGGAACTCCCTCCTCAGGTTCGACAGTTTCCACCCGCGACCCCTGAAGGAGAACCTGCCTTATGGGCAATTTTTGCGCATCAGACGCAATTGCATCAATACTCAGGACTATAAATCACAATTGAAAGACAGAGGATACCCCACCAGAATCATACAAAAAACCTGCAAACGGGCACGCAACCAGAACCGAGAAGCCCTCCTGGAAACGATCATAAAACCCCCAGAGGAACCACAACTAACATGTGTCACCACATACAATTCCGTGTCAAACCAGGTGTCCAGCATCATCAATAAAAACTGGAGAATCATCAATTCAGGCTCCAGGAATTGGGAAAAACCATGATTCGCTTACAAGAGAGCAAGAACCTAAAAGATCAACTTGTCTCCACCAGACCTAAGCCACAGAAACATACAGCACCGAACACCATTGTCAACGCCTGGGGCCTTCCAAAATTAACTGGCCACCAACCATGCAATAATTGCAGTGTCTGTCACCTCACGTCCCCCTCAAAATCTCTCTCATTGGAACCCGGCAAAACGTGGACACAATGGCAGTTCACCAACTGCAATTCCTCGAATCTAGTGTATCTTATAACCTGCAGATGTGGTCTCCGATATGTTGGGATGACCACACGGAAAGTCAGAAACAGAATGACCGAACATAGGAGCACCATCAGATGTGGAAAAAACATTAGCAGATTAACTGACCATTTTCTGACCCAAAACCACACACCAAATGACTTCACATGGACTGTGATTGAACAGTACGAAACAAGGGAAATGAATGAAAAATTTCTCCTGTCCAAAGAACAACGCTGGATATACCGTCTTTCCACCCACCTTAATGGTCTCAATGACTCTATACCATGGAATTCACTCACCCCATGAATAACCACACAGACCAGTGACCCACTGGCCCTATGCCCCTCTGCGCGATAAGCCCCTTCCTTGACTCCGTTTCTTGACAGCACAGTGTTCCCAGCACTTTAAAGTTCATAGAGGAGTTATGTAAACTTGACATACTTTTTTATAGCACCACACACGTGGTTGTTAAAGAATAATGTTACTTTGCGCCCCACATCATAGATGCGAGATCAGCGTCCCTACCCAGTGCGCATGCGCAGCTACAAAACAGTATGCCAAATGTTCCCGAGCCACTGCACGCATGCGCAATACCCGCTACTCCCCGCGCACATGCGCACTGCAGCTCGAGTGACTAGGCGTCTAGGGCGAAGCGCCTTTCTCTATCTCCACCACCATACAGGTACAGCCAATTAAGCGGACTACTTAAACACTGAGCGATGTCCCGCTCAATTCGAATCCGGGCACCGCAGAAGGACGACAGGTCCAAGGAGGAACCAGACCGGTACTTCCGGTCTTTTTCTCTGCCGAGTGACCCAAGGAGGCTTTGACAGATACTAGCCTGTGTGAGGATATATTCACTTACCTGTTCCTCACAATGTCTAAGTTTACGCTGTCCTAGCCCACCACCACCAACTGGAGTTCTGGACTTTTTGGTTCCGTCCAGAGGTGTCAGGGAACAACACCCAAAGACCCCGGAGTTCCACCTGCCTTGGTGCGCAAATGAACAGAAACACGGGCTTCTCGATGGTGGCGTCAAAGACCAAAGGTTTATTACTGCAGGGACACAGAAGTCACAGAAACTACGCATGGGCAGTAACCAGGAGCCTGTTCGATTTGTACATTGAGGGTTGCTCCTTATATACTGAAAATTGTGCTTCAGGCAAATATTTCACATGTTAGTACATTCCTAAACCTTTGTGTCTTAAACAATAAATATTTGGCGTTACACAGGAACTGTCGATAATATCTGATGCCAAACATCACGAAGAGGGGTTCCCACTAGTCCATCACAATCCCTTGTCAATATTGCATTCAAGAGCCGGACCGCCTCATCGTAAAGTTCGTTACCTCCCCCTAATAAAGGCCCAGAAGGAAAGGAGCAGAGCCAGGTGCAGGAGATAGAAAAGCGGGATAAGAGATGTTTGTGGGTTGTAAATGGGCAAGGCTACCGGCTTCGGCCGTCTAATCATGATCGGGACAATGGATACGAGAACCAGTTCAGGTGGGCTGGCCTCGGGCAGAGGAGGCAGCTTTTGTCAAGTCATGCAACTACAGCGTGATCTGGTTTAAGGCACACGTGTCATGAAAGAGGTGAATCTCCGGCTAAGGCTACGTGTCCTTAATCGAAATGAAGTGATCAGAGGTTATTGCATATGTGAGGGCAAGAAACACAAAATGGCGGACATGATCTAAGATGGATGCCGTGGGTAGATCAGAAATGTGTTCATACCAGGAGTGCTCTTGCTCGTATCGTAGCGAAAACACCAGGATATGCTAAATGGATCATTTGCGGTTCGCTGATACTAATATTATGTATTTCCGACAAACTTGAAAACACGGGTTCAAATCGTCACGGAACCTCAGACCCTCCTTTTGCCCTTACATAGGCAATTACTCAGTCTATATCAGAGTCTAGTTCTATATTCATCAGGTCAGTAACATGTTGTTGTATCATCATCCTTTCTCGTGCCTTTTTTCCAAACGCATGTGGTTTTCTGAGACAAGTTGCAGCGCAAAAACTACACAGAGCAGGACCACACTGGATAATCAGGCAGCATGAGAATAGGAATACAAAGATGACACCGATGACCATTAGAACCTTCCATCCCCACGCTGAGATCAGAGTCCAAAACCACTCCATAAAGGACCAGTTTCCCTTGTCTACATGTATAGAGTCGGAAATCTTGTGTAGCTTAGAGATCGCCTCATAGACTGTTGGAGCATTATTAGGAATAAAGACACAGCAGCTCGATTGGATCATTCTGCATACCCCACCTCGATCTGCAAGTATAACATCTAGAACCATACGGTTCTGCAACGTCATGAGTCTATCCGCCTGAAGCTCAGCTGTCAGATTGCTAAGGGCACCAGCAGTTTCAGTAATAGTAGATTCAACTACCCGTGTTAGCTGACGTATGTTTCTACTATTGGCCATAGGCCCCCAGAACGGAAGGAAGCCTTTGAAGAAGTCTCCAGCTTCCTGACCAGCAGTATCTTCCTTACTGAAGACACCTCTCGCTATTCTGGTTCTGTGGTAATCAGATGAAGCAGTGTATGTTGGAGGCAACAATCGAGCAATATAGCATGAACCTGAAAAGTCAACAGGCAACCATGTATAAGCTCGGTCTCGACAAATGAAATAGGTACCCCTAGCAGTAAGGAAGGCAGGGGAAGAGTTAGCCGAAAACACATAAGTCTCAACGCACTCACTCCTCCCTAGCTGAGCTCTCGGATTTCTCCCATTCCCTTGCAAACAGACCTGACCTCGGTGAGGTACGACCCAGATTGGAGTTGAGCTTTTACGCTTGCTTTCTCCTAAACTAAGGCGATACTCTGAAGTATTCCAACTTAAATACACTCGTAGTTCGTCTCTAGGGTAAGATGGAGTATTATTGACATCCTTGATCATGTCAATAATTCCCTGGACTAAAGCTTTGTTGGCAGAGTTATATCTAGTGGAACGTGGTGGACGCGGAGGATAGGTCTCAAGGGCATAAGCAAAGATGGTTTGAAGGGCCTGAAATGATCCATTGTAGCTGAAAGGCAAAACCAGATAGGGAATACCTTTATCCATAGTGTGGGGTATCAAGCCACACACCCAGCAGTCTGTAGTGTTAACTACCAGTTGGTGTTGGTGCAAGAGCTGTACAAAAGTGTTGTTAATGAACTCTGTGCGTCGGGCTTGCTCATGTTCAGGAAACGAGTGAAAAGAGTGTATAGAAGAAACAGTAGAAATGGCAGGATCAAGGGGAGGTACTGTAGTAACTGGCACAAAAATCATATTTATACTAAAGACTATTCCACCCACCAATGTTGCTAAAATAATCAAAAATGTAATGGCACATTGCATCAAAAAGCATTTGCTACGAAGAATTCTGTACAGTCTGTTTCTGCGAACATAAATCACATTTTCTCGTTGCAGCGCAGGAAGCTCCATCTTCTACAATCCGCTCGCGACCACTGATGATGTGTACGTAGATGAAAATGCCTCTGTCAGCCCTGGGAGTTCCCAGAACCAACAGAAAGATCGACCTTGTGTCAGACCCCTGCATATTCAAACTAGGCACACAGCCACGACCCTACGGCTACCCAGACGGCAAGGCAATTTAAAAAAATAAACAATAGCAAACTTCCTGGCTGAAGGCAAATGTTCAATATATCAAAATCACAATATGCAGTTGCCTGCTTTATTTGTCCATGTTACGTTTTCTCAGGTTGTATCTCTGCTTCGCAGGTATTGTCTGATCGGAAAATAGTGTATCACTAGCAGCTGTTGCAGTGTTTAAGTTCGCAGATAGCAAAGTTTCTTCTGATGCTGGAGACAAATGTTCAGTGTTCAAAAGAGTCTTTTCAGGAGGAGAGTCAGATTTTGGAGTGTCAGTAATCAATTCGGCATCGCTGAAAGGGATGAACTTCGGTGTGCTGTCAGTTTCGGAGGCACCAATTCCCTTTTTCACCCAGTCGTCGTAAGGTAGCGGCAAGGGTACACGCTTAACATGAGACGCGTGTACCCAATGTTTGCGGCCAGCTACACGAACGGCTGTCCTCGTTGTCAGTAAGATCTGAAAGGGCCCCACAAATCTTGGTTGAAGGTTCTTCGTCCTCGCGAAGTTCTTGATGACAACCAGGTCTCCTGGTTTCAGCTGATGCCCTGGACTCTCCGGAGGTTTTGGCAATGCATCGAAAACCTGTTGATGAATAAGACTCAATTTAGCAGTCAAGTCGTAAAGGTAGTCTATCAACATAGGATATTCTATAGATTTAAATTCCTTGGGCCTTGGCACACCCCAGATATTTGCTGGGCGGCCAAAGACCACCTCGTATGGGCTAAGCCCCACTCTAGAATGTACAGTTGCTCTTGTTGATAACAGAGCCAAAGGAAGTGCGTCTGGCCAGGCTAAACCTGTGGATGCTTGTATTTTAGCTATCTTCAGTTTAAGGGTGCCATTGTAACCCTCCACTAAACCAGCTGACTGGGGATGGTTCGCACTGTGAAATTTTTGTTTCAAACCTAGGCCTGCACATACACTCTGCATAACTTTCCCTATAAACTCACTTCCGTTATCTGACCATACAATCCGTGGCATTCCAAATCTAGGGAAATATTCTTTGAGAAGAATTTTGGCAGTTGATAAGGCAGTATTGTCCTTCAGTGGATATGCTTCTATCCACCTGGAAAAAGCACAAACCACCACCAAGACATATTTTAAATTATTACAGCGTTCCATGTGAATGAAGTCTAACTGAATCACTTCAAAGGGGCAGGAAGGAGGAGCGAAATGACCAGCTGGAGTTGGAGTTCCCTTGCCAGGATTATGCATCAAGCACACCATACAATTTTTCACCACTCTCTCTGCACACTTACTTATTCCCTCATTCTTCCAGACCGGAGCCAACATCTTACATATCCCTTTAGAACTTATATGCGCTACTCCGTGCGCCATTGTCACTACCGCAAGCACATACGCATCCGGCAACATCCAACGCTGCTGCTCTGTCAAATCAATCCAACATCCATTCGAGTCCAACTTGCCCGTACTCTCTCTCCATACACGTTTCTCTTCCTCAGTTGCTTCTCTCTGAATCTCTTTCACACTTTCCATTGTATCTTCACACATCCCAGACTCAGCGATCCATCTTGCAGACGTTGCAACATACATTCTACTCATCATGTCTCTAGCTGTCTGTTTAGCAATTTCATCAGCAAAAGCATTCCCACGTCCAACATTATCCGTGATTGCTTTATGAGCACTGCACTTTACAATTGCAACTTCAGTCGGCAAGGTTAGAGATTCCAACAAGTCGTTAACTAGCTGACCATGTTGAATCTTAGTCCCATGGGACGTAATGAAACCTCTTTCTCTCCACAACCGGCCAAAACTATGGGCCACGCCAAATGCGTACTGACTATCTGTGAATACATTCACTCTCTTTCCCTCAGCTAAAACACATGCTCTCGTTAGAGCTATTAATTCTGCAGCCTGGGCAGAATTCTGACTCACTCTTGCAGTCTCCACAATCGTCTTCAACGTCGTTACCGCGTAAGCAGCAGTCACATCACCATTCTCCAATTTAAAACATGACCCGTCCACATACAGCGTACCATCCGGATCGGATAACGGAGTATCTTTCAAATCGATGCGTCCTTTTGTCTCTTCCTCCGTTTTAAAACAGCAGTCATGTGGCTCAGAATCACTCGACTCTTGATCAGTCGGCAACAGCGTTGCTGGATTCAATACATTACATCTTTTGATCTGAATATGACTCGCTAGTAATGTCAGCTCGTAACCAGATAATCTCGCACTAGTAAGGTGTTGTGTCTTCGTTCGGTTCATGAGTGTATCCACTGCATGAGGAACCATGACCACTAGCATGTTGTTCATCACCAAACCAGCAGATTGTCGAATGGAAGCCGCAGCTGCCGCTGTAGCTCTCAAACAACTAGGCAACGCTCTGGCTACCGGATCTAATGTTGATGAGAAATACGCACAAGGGCGTTGTTTATCACCAAACTTCTGTGTCAGGACACTCAACGCGCAACCTTCTCTCTCGTGAACGTAGAGCGTGAATGGCTTACTGTAATCAGGTGTACCCAATACAGGAGCTGAACACAAGGCTTTTCGTAATTCAGTAAAACTCTCTTGACATTCATCAGACCATGGCACCGGACTCGGAACATTTTTCCCAGTCAAAGCTACCAATGGTTTCGCTAAAAGAGAAAAATTTGGAATCCACTGCCTACAGTAGGAGGTAATACCTAAAAAGGCACGTACTTCTCTCTGTGTGCGTGGAACACTCATTTGCGTAATTGCTTTTATTCTTTCTGGGGTCAACTTCCTTCCCTCCTTTGACAAGAGATGACCTAGGTAGGTCACTTCTTGACAGCAGTATTGCATCTTGGAAGGTGACACCTTGTGATTCAAATCAGACAAATGATGTAATAACGAAACTGTAGCTGCTTTGCAAGTTTCCTTGTCATCGGCAGCCACTAAAAGATCGTCTACGTACTGTACTAGGGCAGAACTTGGAGGAAGGACAAAAGAATCTAGCTGGCTTTTTAATGCTTGACTATAAATAGATGGACTTTCACAGTAGCCCTGTGGAGCGCGTTTAAATCTGAAACTTCGACCTCCTAGACAGAAGCCAAAAATATCCCTGCTTTCCTCGGCTATCGGAATGCTGAAAAAGGCATTCTTCAAGTCGATGACTGAGAACCAAGTGGCTGTAGCAGGAATCAATGTTAACAATGCAGTAATGTCTGGAACCACAGGAAACTGCGGAACCACAATTTTATTAACTTCTCTAAGGTCTATGACAAACCTGTACACTGGAGGTTTCGTAGGATCAGTTCGTTTCAGAATCGGCAATACAGGACTATTACAAACATTTCCTCGAGTTTCTTCAACCACACCTTTCCTAATCAAATCTTGCACAATCAATAAAAGTGCACGTTCTCCTTCACTGGATATTTTATATTGGGGAATTCTTGGAAATTTTACATTTGCTTTCAAAGTTACTACATACGGTGGTATTTCTAAAAGGCCTACATCATTAGGACCAGTCGCCCAAAGAGAATCAGGGAGTGAACGTAGCTCTGGCGGGAGTGCGTCCATTGACAAGTACATCGGAGAAGTGATTCTTTTACCCAAAGTAAGCTGTACCCCTTCCGGAGAACAGTACAATGTCGCATATAGTCGTTTTAACAAGTCTAAACCAAGCAGATTTTCATTACAACCCGTCGTCAAAATCAAGGGTGCTTTCAATTGACACGGTCCAACAGAAATAGACAAAGGACCAGATATCGGGTTGTAAACAGGGGCGCCTGAAAAACCTACGGAAACATTTGTTGAGCCGGACAAAGGTGCGCCAGGGAGTTTCGCATGAATGATAGAACTTTTTGCGGCACCAGTATCCAACAGAAACGGTTCGACTACACCTGATGTTGCTACTGCGACATAAGGCCCACTCTGATCCACTGGAACTGATACTACTCCCTCTCTCTGTCCATGGCTGTCCTAGTACCCATTTTGCTGAAATCCCTCATCCACTTCACAATAATCTTCAACAAGATATTGCTGAGATCTATTCTGTTGAGCTGACTGTACATTTCGTTGATCAAAGTGATTGGAGGGACGATCATTCGTTTGCGGAGGCATAGCACCTCGCACTCGACCTCTAGAATTCTGCGCAAAACCACCACGACCTCTCTGAGCTGCTGCTGCATTATTTTGCGCTAAGATTGGACATTCATTTTTGTAGTGACCCTCTTTCTTACAGTACGCACACTGATTCCACTGATATTGAGGCCTGGTTGAACTATAATCTGTCCTCTGATACGAGTTTTGTTGCATATTAGTCTGATTCGTGCGAGGCGGATACGCCTGCTGTAAAAGAACTTTAGTCTTTAAATCTTTCGTTTTCTTCTCTGATTTTTCCTTTTCCTCTTTATCCCTATTTTCGTAGTATTGTGCAGTCGCAAGTATTTGCGCAGTTGTGGAAACAGCCCACGCGCTCTCTGAATCCTTTAATTTATTGCATAATTCAGGTAACAAATTATGCACAAATTTATCGACAAACAGTCTCTGTCCTCCTTCAGTGCTCATATCCTGACCACTATGATCTACAAAAGTCTCTTCGAACCTCGTGAAGAAGTCGGAGACACTTTCATCTTTCTTTTGCTTGCATGCGGATAATTTATCCCAATTAACACGCAACGCAGGCATCAGAGTCTTCATTAAGTCAATTATTCTACCTGGAAGATTAGCAATTAGTGGTTCGGGTTTTGCACCACCCGTTTGCTGACCATCCGCTGCAGTGATAGCTGCCCAATCACCACCTAAGGCTGCTTGATGATCCTCCCTACGAATTTTAGCCCACACTGGTTGTGGAACTACATTGCCAAATAACATATCGATGTCTGCTAAGTTCATTATACAAGCCTCAACTGTCTGTGTTAATTCCTTGTAATATCCAGCTGGATTTTTACGCGGATCTGGCAAGGCCTGTTTCACCGCTAGCACTTCAGCTCGCTTCCATGGAATGTGTATCCACACTCGTTGGAACTGTGCTGGAGCAGCTGCAATACCTGCATTATCGTCACGTTGTATTGCTTCGCGCCAGATTGGAGGAACCTCCCTCATAGGATATTGGCGCCTTGGCTTCATTTTACCTTTCTCTAAATCTCTCGGCGAACGAAGAGATGGATCATTCCTAAAACTTAAAATGAGTTCCATCGCTTCTTTTATATTATCACCCACTATCATTCCTGCAGCAAACTCTTTTTGAATTTTAATTAAATCCTCCAAGTCTGATTCAACATCATCTTCCTCTATTTCCTCACGTAACAACGAGCACATCTCATCAAAGACGTACCGTTGCGTTGGTTCCTTCCACTGCATAAACGTATCTAGTACATCTCTCGTACTATATCTTCTAACTTTCGTAATCCATCTGAGAGCCGTGGAATCTAAAACTCCCCGTTCTTCAGTACTTGGTAGCTGACTACGTCTCTGAACTGAATCAGAAGCAGGAGTCTTAATTAAAGAGTTATATAAAGGAGACAGTATATTAGCAACAGAATCAGTTATTTTTCGACGTACAGAAAGTGGAGTTAACACACTCGCAGACGTAGAGAACACAGTAGAGGTAGGAACAGATAGCGAAGCAGTAGGAGTATCGAGAAAAATAGTTTGTGATGTAGTAGGTGTAAGCGAGACAGATACAGGTATAGAAGTTGGCAACCCAGGAAGAGGAGGAGCCGTAGGAATATTCACATTAACCACAGGAGGTACAGGAACTAGATTCTGAGGAACAAGAACACCAGGTTGTCCAGCAACCGGCAATTGGACATTCGGTACAAGTTGGGCCGTAGCACCTTGTGCGTACGGGGGAGGTGACCGTAACAGATAAGACAACAGTGGATCGTTTTCGGGATCCTCCAGTATCTTAGCTGTTTTCGATGGCAAGGCAGGGTAGCACTTGTCAATCGCTAAATTATGCTCTCTAATTGCTACATCTATGGCTTTTTCGCACTCATTTTCTTGCAATTGTTTAGTTGCTTGCTCTAGAGTTAGCTCTTCTTTCTCTTTTTGTTCTTTCTTCAACCTTTTCATCTCTCTCTGTTTGGACTCTTTTCGCCAATAACGGAAAGAATCAAACATTGCCGGCCGGGCTTTCTTCCTAAACAATTTCGCTTCTAAATTATCAAGAATCTCGGGTTCAAAACTACCATGTAGTGGCCAACTAAGGACACCATCCTTCTTACAGTAACGGACCCACACCTCGTTATAGGATATAGGACCCACACCATGTTTACAGTACAAGTCATATAGGGGAGTCCCAATCGGAGGAACCAGACAGGAATCCTCCAATCGTGAGTCATGGTTGCAACCAAAACAAGACAACATTTTCCGACTTACCATTTTCAGTCTGGAACACAAAACAAACAAAACACGAAACAAATATGTGCACTCGAACCAAGAACTTAGGCCTACCAAAACCAAACTAATGTATCGATACCCAAACTGAACCAAATAGATTATCGTAACCAGAACAACTAGTGATAATCTTACGAAACCAAACCAAACCAAGAACCGATCAAGGATTTTAACAATCCTCACAAAGTAACCAGCTAGCTATCACTAAATACTTAACTGAGGCACTGAAGACGTCACCAAGGAGAAACCCGTCACGTTTCGCTGTACTAAGGGCTGCACCTCGGGTCCAAGACAGGGCGACGGTCAAGGCAACGGCCCACTGCAGCCGTCCTGAACGGGAACCCTCGTGGAAGAGAACTTCGGGCCACTTTTGCGATATGCCGGGATCGATGAAGTGGGGCGCCTCCCTCGGAAATCTTCACACGAAGCTCCTCGAACTCTTCAGGCTTTTGGACCGGTACCGAATGACGTCGCCCCACGTTGGGCGCCAATTGGAGTTCTGGACTTTTTGGTTCCGTCCAGAGGTGTCAGGGAACAACACCCAAAGACCCCGGAGTTCCACCTGCCTTGGTGCGCAAATGAACAGAAACACGGGCTTCTCGATGGTGGCGTCAAAGACCAAAGGTTTATTACTGCAGGGACACAGAAGTCACAGAAACTACGCATGGGCAGTAACCAGGAGCCTGTTCGATTTGTACATTGAGGGTTGCTCCTTATATACTGAAAATTGTGCTTCAGGCAAATATTTCACATGTTAGTACATTCCTAAACCTTTGTGTCTTAAACAATAAATATTTGGCGTTACACAGGAACTGTCGATAATATCTGATGCCAAACATCACGAAGAGGGGTTCCCACTAGTCCATCACAATCCCTTGTCAATATTGCATTCAAGAGCCGGACCGCCTCATCGTAAAGTTCGTTACCTCCCCCTAATAAAGGCCCAGAAGGAAAGGAGCAGAGCCAGGTGCAGGAGATAGAAAAGCGGGATAAGAGATGTTTGTGGGTTGTAAATGGGCAAGGCTACCGGCTTCGGCCGTCTAATCATGATCGGGACAATGGATACGAGAACCAGTTCAGGTGGGCTGGCCTCGGGCAGAGGAGGCAGCTTTTGTCAAGTCATGCAACTACAGCGTGATCTGGTTTAAGGCACACGTGTCATGAAAGAGGTGAATCTCCGGCTAAGGCTACGTGTCCTTAATCGAAATGAAGTGATCAGAGGTTATTGCATATGTGAGGGCAAGAAACACAAAATGGCGGACATGATCTAAGATGGATGCCGTGGGTAGATCAGAAATGTGTTCATACCAGGAGTGCTCTTGCTCGTATCGTAGCGAAAACACCAGGATATGCTAAATGGATCATTTGCGGTTCGCTGATACTAATATTATGTATTTCCGACAAACTTGAAAACACGGGTTCAAATCGTCACGGAACCTCACAACTCGGTCTTATGATAATATCACTAGTCATGTCTTGAACATGACCACACCCTAGCCCGACATAGGACGTGCACACACCTTATCAGCCGGCAATGTTCTGAATTTATAGCTCATCATGCTAATTGACTCTATCTGTACGTCTGTCTTTGTCTTGTTTGTGTTATAAGTAGTAAAAGCAAGAGGGAATCCCCCTCTACATGTAGATGCACTTTAGGGAGTGCGACACATTCCAAAACAAAAAAACACTATAATTTAGTCTCACTTAAATTGCACTTTCACACTTAATGGTCCTGAGGAAAGCCAGTTTTTAAGGCCTGGCTGAAACATGTAGACCGCACTGGAGGTAGGGAATCATAAATTCACCAACGCGTCCGACAGCCTTTTTATCTGCTAACAGGGGCCCAGTTTATTAAAATTAACCTATTTTACCCTCGGGTACTGGGACCCACTGTATAGCTTTTAAATCTCACTTTCTCACTCTACACACCACACTCAGTAAGTATACCAGCTCCGCAGTAATACTGGCGTTGAAGCACACCCGGGACACGCTAGGTGTCTCTGTGGTGGGCCCGATGATGAAGCATGCCACCAACTAGGTTGGTGGGTGAGGGCTTTTTAAACAAACCCAATGGTTTCCAGATAAAGCGTACATAACAGAGTCTCGCACCTCTGGCTAGTTCTCATTGATATATTATATATAAACCGGGGATCCGGACTAGCTTATCCAGTACTCTCTCTCCTTTTGATCAGGCACAGCCTTTTCACTTTGTCAATGCATGTTGGTTTTTGTAAAACTTTATTGTTTGGGACTAACAGTTACCTTAACCCCTTTCCATGGCGCCCCACTGAGAACACATGCTCTTTTCATCCGGTTATAGCAGTTGTGTAAGGCTAAATGTTAAGAACCAGGATCGTGTGCTGCATGGCTAAATAGTTTTAAGATCCTAAAGGCGAGACTGTTGTGAAAGACATTCACAAAATACACACAATGGTCAGTATATGTTAACATGACCAAGAAGGAGATCCATACCAATATATAAAACAAGCCTTTTCAATGTAACAGTCTCGCCTTTAGGATCTTAAAAGTATTTAGCCATGCAGCACATTATCCTGGATTTTATATTAACTCTTATCTTATTGTAGCACATACCACTGCTTCCTACATTGGTTGTGCTGCGGTGGGATAAAAGGCTCAACATTTGCTGTACCACTTGGCTGATAAGTGATTCCACAGAGGAATCCAAAACTGGCTTCAGTTAAAAACTTTTGTTTTGATTTTTGATTTGACTTAATTGGTTTAAAACAGCTGTTAGGGCCTTGGTTACGTTCCCTTGCAAAATTGTTTAGAATTTAAAAAGATGTAAAGTATGTTAGTCCTTTAGAAAAAGCACTTTGCATTTTTATAAGTCCTCTAAAATGTTCCCAACTACTTCAGTACCATAACTGAAGACGGGATCTACCAGGATCTTGGCCTGGCTCCCTATGAGTACCTTCGAGTGTCCCAACTCAAGGAGCTCTGTAAGGCATTGAAGCTTGCCATGGGACCTAAACCCACAAAAGCTTATCTGCAGCAGTTGCTGGCAGAAACCCACAAGGCACATCATGAGCCTTGCAAGTAAAGGTTCCCCCAGTGGGGAAGAAGATGAGAATCCAGAGGTGGAGTAGGGGTAACATTGATTCCACCCCTGGCTCTTCAGGAATTAATACCATTGCAGTTCAGACGAGCAAAGCACTCAGCAAAGCGGTCATTCCTCCTGACATCTTCTCCGGCTCTTCTTCTTGGCAGTCTTCTTGATCCAGATGAGTTCTAAAGTTCAGGGTTCTGGGCCCCAGTATTTGTACACAAAAATCCTTTGATCTTGCAGGCAGAGGATGTCTGTGCCCGGCCAGAACCAGCTCAGCCTTCTCTGGTGTGATTTCCTGGCAGGAGGTGAAGACAGCATTGTCAGAGGCAGACCAGGCCCCTTGAGGTGCAAGGAAGTCTCCTCCTCTTTCCCCCTTTGCAATCCTTTCAAAGGTCTTGTCGTGCCCCAAATGTCCTGCCAAAGGCACATCATGAGCCAGACCCAGGAGGAAGGTCCGGAAGTGCTGGGGGCACCACCAGCACACAAACCTTAGGTTCGTTGTACAGGAGATCATTCTCCCAGCTGATCCAATGTGACCCGGACTGATCACCAGTCGCCTGGACTGCGGCCTGCCATCGCAGGCCCTCCAGAGAAGAGCACTCTTTCTGCTCCTGGCAGACTTCCTCCTTGGTGGGCCCCCCTTCTTGTCCCCTTCTTGTTGCCAGTGGGTCAGCTCAGAGATGTCCTTGGCAACCCAAGCATCTCCAAGTGGGACCTGAGCTCAACATAGGTATGGGCGGAAAATCCGTTCCGCTCGCGGATTTTGCGGATTTTTGGGAAATTCGCAATCCGCGAGATTCGCGAATCTCCCGCAAAATCCGCAAATCCGCGAGCAGCAGATTTTGCTCGCACTTCTCGCACTGTTCGCGTGAGTTCGCGGCTTCCCAGTACAACTTCGCGCCCCGCGAATAAGTGCTAAATTGCAGAAATACGATCTTAGCAAAACTGAAACTACTTACCAGGTTCAAAAGTTCAGGCTCATCATTAGTAGCCATTTCCTGTAGTGCTTCCTGAGGGGCCCCTCCAGAGTTCAGTTGCCAGTTGCAACTATTATGTGACCCTGCTCTGAACCTCAGAATAGTTACAAATATGCCACAAAGGTCCTGAATTACAGCTAAGGGAGACAAGCAGGAGCCAGGCTGGAAGTTAAAATCCATTAATCAGCCCCTAATTCATTATTGTCAGTTGGGGCAGGGCAGGTGTTGTAACTAATTTTGCAACAATGAAAGCACTTAGCAAGTGCAAAAGATCACTAATCAGGGCGCACTAAGGAAGCAGGTGCCAGCTAAAAAAATATTCTGTGACACATTAATCAGCCCCAAATTAATTCAGGTCACTTGAGGCAGGGAAGGTGTGCTTTGCTTTGCCGAAAATAATGTACACTGGACAACCAGAGGGTGTGGTGATGAAACAGAGGGTGGCATGGGTGGGCCAGAGGGTGGCATGAGTAGTCAGAGAGTGGCAGTGGTGACAGAGAGTGGCAGTGATGAAGAAGAGTGTCCCAAACAGGCTGGACACGTAGAAACAACAAGTTCGCAAAACTTGCGACCCGACAGGTAAGTTCGCAAATTGCGAAATTGTAAAAACCCTCGCGAACTGGCAGAAACACGGGCGAACACAAAAAAAAAAAATCCGCAAATTCGCGGGAATTCGGGGATTTTGCGGATTGCGAGTTCGCAAATCCGCAAAATTCGCGAACGCGAGATCCGCAAAATTCGCCCATGCTTAGCTCAACATCCTTACACCAGGATTGCTCCAGGTTGTTACCGACCAGACAATCGACAGGCTTGGAAGGGCTCACAACTACCCTCAAAGGACCTAAGACCCACCCCCACTCGAAAGGAACCTGCGCCACCAGACACTGGCGCTCTGAATTGTCGACTGCAATTACTTGGTGGAATGCCTTGGGGACTAACTGCCTCTCAGAGATCAGGTGACACCGAACTGAGGTCACACTGGCTCCAGTATCCCTGAGAGCCTCTATCCATTTCCCATTGATGGTCACCCAGGTGCTGTATTTCTTTGTGTTTGAGGCACCTGGGCCCCTGGGTCCATCTCACTGTCCCCTAGTGAGATGAGGGTCATTTCTGCGGGGTCCCCACTCTCCTGTGGGTCCTCCTCCCCAAGCGCTACACTAGACAGCACCTTAGACTGCCCACCGGTGGGTGGCTGTGCCCCCTTAGAGCACCAGCGGTCCCCCTTCATATGCCCCACCAGGTCACATGAAAAACATTTGCGGGCCGGTCTCAGCAGGTTTGCCTGTCAAGACCCCTTGCTTCTTATCTCCGGGGGATGGGAACCTTTACCCTGGGTGTTATTTTGGGGCCCTTTAGAGAACTCCTGTGTTTTACCCATCTCCCCCCCACCTTTCTGCTGGGGACTCTGCCCACCTTTGACTGAGTCTCCCCCAAATGCGTTCTTGTGGACCCTGGCACTCACCCAGCGGTCTGCTTCCATAGCAAGCTTCCTGGGGTCAGTCAGCTTACTGTCAACTTGGTGCTGGCGCTGATCTGCAAAACATGGACTGGACAGGTGCTCTCATGCAATCAAATTGAATAGCCCCTGAAAATCTTTCACAATACTGCCCTTTATCCAGCCATCCAACGATCGGCAAAACACATCCACACATTCCAACCATGTGTTGGCATCAGACTTCTTACTGGATCTAAACTGATCCCTGTACTTTTCAGGAGTCAGACCATACTAGGTGAGGTGGGCATCCTTAATTATTATTATTATTATTATTATTATTAATTGTGTTTTGTTAAGCGCAAACAACCCGGAGGCCTCGTAGCGCTGTGTATAGTCAGACTAGTATGAGCTGAGAGAACAGGTTAGATAAAAAGAAGAGTTTTTAGTTCCTTCCGGAATTTCAGAAGGTTGGGTTCACTGCGAAGGGTAGTAGGCAAGGAGTTCCAAGCTTTGGCGGCGTTCCAGGAAAAGGAGCGCCCGCCCCATCTGGTACGTTTGATTTTGTTAACGGTGGCCAGGAATGCTGTGCTAGATCGCAATGATCTATGGGGGAGGTAGGGGGTCGCTAAGGAACAGATCATTCCTGGAGCGGTCTCCACATGGCCTTGTGCATAATACACATAGATTTGAACAATGCTCTGGCCTTAATGGGAAGCCAGTGAAGTTTCTTCAGGGCCGCTGTTCCTGATTTCCGCCGATTGAGGTCCAACAAAAGGCGGGCTGCAGCATTTTGAGTAACCTGAAGCTTCCTTATTCTAGAGTCAGGAGCCCCTAGGTATAGGGAGTTTCCATAGTCCAGACGGGACAAGATAATGGCTTGCACCATTATTCTATGGGCTTGAGAAGGGAGGAGTGGCAGCACTTTCCTAAGCATGCGCATAAGGCCAAAGCAGGTGGCGGACAAAATGGTTGCTTGCTGAGTGAAGCTTAAATTTGCATCCAGCCAAATGCCCAGGCTTTTTATATGGGTCTTTGGTTGGGGCGGGGTGCCCATGCATGGGGGCCAGTCCAATAGAGGGCTAGAAATAATTGGATTGCCCAAAATCATGAGCTCCATTTTCTCGCCGTTTAGCTTCAGGTGCGAAGTGGCCATCCACTGGGTGACCGCTACCAGGCAATTGCTGAGATTCGAGAGGGAGGTGTTGGACTGGTTCATGGATACAACCAATTGTGTATCGTCGGCATAGGTCACTATGTCTAGACCGAACGAATACACTATGTCAGCAAGTGGTTGCATATAAATATTAAAAAGGGTTGGGCTCAGGGCAGAGCCCTGAGGCACGCCTTGATCAAGGGGCCAGATTTTTGAGTGGATAGTGCCCTCTACAACCTCAAAGGAACGATTCTCCAGAAAAGACTGAAGCCAGTGCATGGCCTTCCCTGAAATTCCTATTTGGGGTAGGCGGTGGAGGAGGATGCTGGTGTTAACAGTGTCGAAGGCGGCACTAAGATCAAGCAACATAATTGCTGTGGTGCCGCCTTGGTCCATCTGTTTCCTAGCCAACTCAGTTACCGTCAGAAGGGCCGCCTCAGTTCCCAACTTGGGACGGAAACCTGCTTGCGAGTCGTGGAGCAAATGATTATTTTCTAGAAATTGTGTAATGGAGGCATTATTATGTTTTTCTAATAGTTTGCTGACCCAAGGAAGTAGTGAAATTGGTCGATAGTTGGCCATGTTATCTGGGTCCAAGGTGGGTTTTTTCAATAGTGCTCTAACTTGGGCACGTTTCCACGCAGAGGGAACTGATCCTGTGGTAATGGAGGTGTTTAGAATATTAAGGATGACAGGTCTAAAAGTATCTGTGATCTTTACTAGGTGGCAGGGGGGGGCGGGATCAGTGGGAGACCCAGATTTAACTTTCCGCATGAGAACATCAAGAGAGTCATCTTTTAGCAGAGGAAACTCATCCAATTTGTGGAGCAGAGTGTGCAGTGAGATAATTTCTTCATCATGGATCAAATTGGGTGGGTCAAATGCAGAAGCAATGTTCTGTATTTTCCTATGAAAATATTCAGCCTGATTATCACAATGAGTCTGAGCTTTGCTGGGGTCAAGGGGAATAGGGGGAATGTCGATAAGAAATTTTGCTATCTTAAAAATTTCTCTAGGTGAATTAGAGGCAGTAGTATTTTTTTCTTCAAAGATTAATTTCTGGATAGGTGAGATGATATCCCTTACCCAAAGCTATTATAGTAGCTCTCGCTTCTTCAGGGAAGATGGGCCATATTCCTACTCCCCAATTCTCTTCAGGGACCCCATTCATATGGATTGCAGCCTCGTACTTCTGGAACCACCTTTGTATGTCGTCCCCCTTCTTGAACTCCTTCCCTACATGTGCAAGATACTGTCTGCCTGCCTTGACGAGTTGCTGCCACCATCGGAGCTGGTTCTTTTCTCTCGATCCAGCTCCTTCATTCTGATTTCGTAATTTAATACTATTCTCTTCCATGGCTAATCTAATTTTTTCAAGTTCTGTTGCTACTTTCCTTGCTTTCTGTCTGTCCTCCAGCTCATCTAGGGGCAGGCCACTGCTGCCTGGCTGGGAGGTTTCCACCCCTCCCAACAGCACATCCATCCTAGGACTAGGCTCCTCCGCCTCTCCACTAAGATCACCAGATTGCCCACTGGCATTTCTGGCTGCTACCCAGGCCCTCAGTGCCTTTTGTAGCCAGTCCTTCCTAGTGAGGCCTCTGACTTGGTCTTTTAGGTTTTGGCAAACAAATTTCAATTCTCTAACAGTGTAGAGCTCCAATCTATCCTCCTCAAAGGCAATTTCCATGGATGAAATGGATGATGCTATAGATTACGGCAAAACAAAGTAGAAACTTCACCATGCAAGATCACAAAAATTGGCCAAAAAGAAAAAAGGCTAGTATGTGCTACATAATGGTCTGTGATATGGTAGTAGTGCACACCAATCACTGTAAGTTACATGCTAACACAAGTCCTTTCCTCACCGCGGACAACCAATGTTAGAAATGGGATTTCTGGTAGGCTGGGGCAAGGGCCGAAGCCAGGGAAAAATCTCCACTCTAGTCAGGATAAGGGAATTACCCTCCTAAAATAACCCCTGCTCACCCCCTTGGGAGCTTGGCACAAGCAGTCAGGCTTATCTTAGAGGCAGCGTGTAAAGCATTTGCACATATCCCACTGTAATACCGTGTACGTACTACAAAAAGACACCACACCACACCAGTTTAGAAAAATATCAAATATTTTTATATAATTAAAACAAGACCAACAATGACACAAATCCACAATACTACATGTAAAAAAGTCTGTAGTTATCAAAATAAGTTTCAAACAAAGTTACTCGATGTCGATAGCTCTGTCCGAGGCTACCATGGCATCGTGAACAACAAATCCAACAGCCCTGGCTAGTCGCGGGCCAGCTACGGTGTCGGAAAGACCCACAAACAGTACCTGTGAGAAATGCAGGGCGATGAGGCCCTTGAAGTCACTCACATTGCAGATCGAGCTCCTCTCTGATGGAATCAGGAGTTCTGGCGTCGGCAGGCATCGGGTGCGCCTGCGAGAAGTGCAGCGGTGCAGAGTGTGGTGCCCCCAGGTCATGGTGCGAGCAGCATCTGGGTGGTGGCATCGGATGGCACCGTTGTTGAGACCAGGGTCGCGGTGAGAGATGAAGTCGGTGCTCATCACAGTGCTAGCAGCGGCTTCATCCTTGCTAAAGCGCTGTCGACGGCTGACGAGCGGGAGTCGATGGTGCCGGCATCGGTGGGCAAAGGCTGCGGTGCGGGATGAGGGCAGTGCTTTGTGTGACTTACGAACGGTGCCCTTGAACCATGGTGCAAGCAGCAGCCTCAATTTTGGCGAGGAGTGGCGGCATACAGGAGGCCAAGGCATCCTTGTGAAGCAAGGCGGCGCGGAATGATGTGCCCACAGTTCGCGGTGCGAGCAGAAGCTCGGTGGTGGGGTAAACAGGCATCATCGGTGTGACCAAGGTTGCGGTGCTATGTTGCGGCAATGTTCTCTGCAGTGCCAAGGCTTCGGCGTGAAGTGAGGCGGTGCACACAGGTCGCGGTGCAAGCAGCAGCTTGGTGGTGGCGTCGACAGGCATCGTCGGCGAGACCTGATGTTGGGGTGTGGCGTTGCAGCGGTGCCTTGTGCAGTGCCTTCAGGACACGGAGTCGGCAGCAGCGTCGTAGACTTCGTCGAGTTGCTTTTTCTCTGATACAGCACAAAACACACAGTCCCCAATGCTGTGGGCAGAAGAGCTTGAAATCTTTGTGGTTCCTGAGACTTCGTGAACAGGGGGCAAGCTCTACCTCAAGCCCTTGGAGAGACTCACAAATTAGGTTGCAGAAAGTCTAGTCCATGCTTTGCACTTCCCAAGACAGAAGCAGCCACTGCAGGTCAGCCCAGCAAAGCACTCTGCAAAGCGGTCATTCCTCCTGACAGCTTCTCCGGCTCTTCTTCTTGGCAGTCTTCTTGATCCAGATGAGTTCTAAAGTTCAGGCTTCTGGGCCCTATTATTTGTACACAAAAATCCTTTGATCTTGCAGGCAGAGGTGTTCTGTGCCTGGCCAGAACCAGTTTGGCATTCTCTGGTGTGATTTCCTGGCAGAAGGTGGAGAAGGCATTGTCAGAGGCAGACCAGGCCCTTTGAGGTGCAAGGAAGTCTCCTCCCTCTTTCCCCATCGCAGCCCAGGTCTAATTGCCCCTTTCCTGACCTACCTAGACTATCTGGAGTCGCTCTGGCTCCCCAGTCTTCTGTCATCCAAAACGCAGACAGGCAATCCACATTCCAGCAAAGGCACGTTGGATGACTGAGCAAGAAAATGCCTACTTTCTAAAAGTGGTATTTTCAAACACAGAATGTAAAAATCACCTTCACTGAAAGATGCATCATTAGATTCTGAGTTCAGGCATACGATACTTCTTTTTCCTACTTAATTCCCAGGGCCAGTTACGTTTATAAGATGTTATAAACAAACCATTCTCTCCTATGGGGAACCGGTAGCCTTGCAACAGTGAAAAACGAAATTGGCTGTAATTCACTATCAGGACATGCCAAACACACCTGGGCATGTCCCTCTTTTGCAAAACCAAAGGAAATGATGGACGGAGCGTTAACAATACAAGCACTCACCCCCAGTCATCTGATCTGGGTTTAATCCATCACCATTCTTTCGCCCACTCTGCCACCCCAGTTCAGACATGGCCATATGCAAATCAGTCTGACCCTGTGCCTCATGGGAACAGTCCAGTCCGAACTGCCAAGCCATGCCTTCCCTGGACCGGAAACAAGCTTCCCAGGACCGGTTTCTGGCATTTCAGCCGTCTTCAGCCGGGCTTGCTTGAATCCAGTGGCAAAGTGTAAATGTAAATGTATTGGCATTTATATAGCGCACTACTTACCCGTAGGGTCCCAAGGCGCTTCGACCGCTGCGAAACCCTTCCTGGCTTCCCTGAGAGATGGTCCCTTAATGGGTATCTCCAGGGTGAGACCAGGCATCCCCGGCGGTCTGGTGGGGCCGTTAGTGAAGATGAGGCAAGCTAATGCCCAGAGTTGCCGAGTGTGATCGCTGATCAGAGTGGGCACCGAGGCGAGAGAATTATCGAGTCCGCTGACCCTGGTCCAGAAACCTGCCCCGCCGGGAATCGAACCCTGGTCCCAGGCCGTCCTCTGCTCTCGGGTCTGCCGCCTCTAACCAGTGAGCCACACTACTTCTCTAGTGAGCAAGGGACTCAAGTCTGAGCATACCCTGCCAACTTATGGCGACCAAAGCAAAACCAAAGGAAATGATGGACGGAGCAGGCCCTTTGAGGTGCAAGGAAGTCTCCTCCCTCTTTCCCCATCGCAGCCCAGGTCTAATTTTCCCTTTCCTGACCTACCTAGACTATCTGGAGCCCCTCTGGCTCCCCAGTCTTCTGTCATCCAAAACGCAGACAGGCAATCCACATTCCAGCAAAGGCACATGGGATGACTGAGCAAGAAAATGCCTACTTTCTAAAAGTGGTATTTTCAAACACAGAATGTAAAAATCACCTTCACTGAAAAATGCATCTTTAGATTCTGAAATCAGGCATACTATACTTCTTTTTCCTACTTAATTCCCAGGGACAGTTACGTTCATAAGATGTTATAAACAAACCATTCTCTCCTATGGGGAACCGGTAGCCTTGAAACATTGAAAAACTAAATTGGGGTAATTCATTATCAGGACATGCCAAGCACACCTGGGCCATGTCCCTTCTTTCACATACCCAGCACCCTTCCCACTGGGGTGTCTTGGGCCTACCTTAGGGGTGACTGACATGTAAGAAAAGGGAAGGTTAGGGACTGGCAAGTGTGTGCACTGTCCAAGTTGACATGGCTGTTACAACTGCGCGCAGACTCTGCAACGGCAGGTCTGAGGTACCTTTTCAGGGTAAGTCATGTGGGTGGCGCAATCAATGCTGCAGGCCCATGAGTAGCAGTTGATTCACAGGCCCTGGCACACGCAGTGCACTTTACTAGGGACTAACAAGTAAATCAAGTATCCAATTGTGGAAACACCTATCCATAACACAATTGACACATAGAGCGCCTGCACTTTACCACTGATCACCAGTGCAAAAAGTGCGCAGAAACGTTACGCCGGCAAAAACAGAGTCAAAACCGAAAGGTCAGAAAGCAAAAGTTCATGGGAAACACGCCAAAAGATGCCAGGTCTAACAGTATGTGCATCACCTAACAAGGGCTATTCTTTGAGAGTTTCTTACCAATGGGGTGAGAGTCTTCATGGAGGGAGTTCAAAGGTTGGTCTCTGAGGGCTTCTTACCTATGAGGGTGAGGGTCTTCATGGAGTGAGTCCAAATGTTGGTCTCTGAGGGTTTCTTACCTATGAGGGTGAGGGTCTTCAGGGAGTGAGTCCAAAGGGTGGTCTCTGTGGGGTTCTTACCTATGAGGGTGAGGGTCTTCAGGGAGTGAGTCCAAAGGTTGGTGATCCACAGGGCTCTGTTGTCATTCATCCTTGTAAAGTTTCGCCCAGGGAGTCTGGACATGATCCTCTGTATCTGGAGGTGCGGGTCTTTAATCCTGGAGGGCTCTGTCCAAATCCATCCGGCTGCTGTGACCCCTGCACTCCCAGACCGTGCTGCAGGACGGCGATCTCTTTAGCCCCCTGTGCCACCCTGAGCTTCGGAGCGCTTTGCTGGTCCTGGGAGAGCCCTTTCCTGGCTGCAGGGGTCCGGCTCCTCACTGCCTTCCTGTGCCCCCCTCAGCCCCCGCTTCCCTGCTGCTCTGGAGAGGCTTCATTATCCTTTGTTTACGTCACCAATGATGTCATTAAACTTGTCATGTCTGATGTTTGTGAGTTCATAAGTAGTGAGGGCCGGTGTTAGGGCAGTGCAACTGGTGTGGCCGACTGGGCGCTGACTTGGTGAGGAGGCGCTGACCAGGGTGCGCGAGGGGGGCTTTTTGGGGGGGCAGGTCATGGGGAAGGTGGGGGTGTGTTGTGTGTTTAACAATAACGTACGGTGTAAAAATACCTGCAGCAGAGTTCCTTGTGGGTCCAGGTTTCAGGCAGCATTAAAAATGTCAAGGCAACTCTTGTGAAAATATTTCCTGTGAGAGAGAGAGAGTTTTGTCTAGGGGCACTTTTGACTCACCATGGAGTAGCGCAGAGGGTTAATATGCCTGCTGAAAAAACGGGTCGTGTGCAGATCACAGATCTATATTTTATGTGGAGAGCAGCGTGGATTACTGCTTTTGTCACAGAGATCCCTTTCTCACCGCAGTTCATAAGATACAACCCTAATATAGAACAGTGACTGTTATGAACTGTCATTAAAGAGCTGCATGCAAACTACATAAAATAGGTTAGGACATTCTGTGTTTTTTTCCCCTGTCTTTCATTATATATTCCTAATGTTGCCAAAAACTGTTTGTTTGGTTAGCTATAAATTCTTATTAGTTAAGTCAGCCTTTGCTAGTGATTTAAAATAAATTAAGTGTATGTGAGAGGTGGGCTATGGAGAAATGAGGGCCTTTTGCCCCATGGCAGTGAGGGAGTTCTGAGGAGGTGGTCATGGAGTGGGGTGGGGGGCAGTGGCACGGGCCACCACCAGCTCTAAACCGACCCTGTAAGCAGTGCATGCTGGGGTGTGCAGTTCTTATCTAGATGTGAGAGGAAAGGGAGCTCTTTCTTCATGATGCCCTCACACACCCCGGAGTATGTCATGCTTCATCATTAGGCCTTGCTCCTCATCGGGCCAGTGCTGCAATGCCCGATGGGGTCCCATAGATGGGGCTCTTTGTTGGAGATCTTTTGAAGAAGCCGTTAGGTGTGTGGGTGTGAGAGCTGGGTAGTGCATGGGTAATAATGGAAGCTGTCAATGCTTCAAGCAAAGATAGTGGTAAAACATTACCAAAAGGCTTTCCACTCAAATAGTCATACATAACTGATACAAATAATGTTCCATTTGCTCGAATCCCTGGAGTGGGGGATAGAGTGATTCCAAACATGGAACATAGATTAGGACTAATTTTAGCAGCACATGAAGGGCTCGCCACTGCACACGCAGGTGTTTTCGCCACAGTGCCATTATTAAAACAGCAATACTGGTGGCCACGCATGAGGAAACAGACCAGAAACTATGTTTTGGAATGTGAAATCTGCCAAAAGATGAAAGTCTCTACTGTGAAACATCCTGCGCAGACGCCTTTGTTAATTTCAGATAAACCATTAGCTTGCGTTTACCTGCATCACTGTGGTCCCTTACAGAGTGATGGTAACTATAAATATTCTATGGTAGCAGTGGATTCCTGCTCAAGATTCGTTTGGATGTGGCCTCAGCGCTCGGCTGACGACCAAACTGTTACAAAAGATTTGCGAGTCTTTATCGGCACATACTAAGTCGGCACGCTACATTCTGACTAGGGTCCTGCGATATGGCTGTTGAAGCTGAAGCGTAGGAGGATAACACTGTGAGAGCGACTAAACTGAAAAACCATTAAGAAGATAAGATATTTGCATTTTAAAAAACATTGCTACAAACTGGTTTAAAATTTTTTTTAGGGGGAGGTGCTACGACACCAACCAAGATGGCCGCATAGTCTCCCGGCTCCGCTGACCTCCGTCCTACACTCGCTTATCCTGTCGAATATCCTGATCTCCTGCCCCGGATTCGTGTGGGTGAACTAGTCGGCACCCCGATGGTGTGACCACAGAATTTTTCTGATGTTCTGGGGTTAAGTGACATCGAAAATGTTTTGAGGCCTAACCCAGACTGGAAGCCGGGGTCTCAATTGCTGGTCTACCCGGGTCCAAAGTGAACAACAACGGATTGAGGAGAGTGGTTTGGTCCGGTCCTTGGAACTTTTGAAAATTTCTCGGGACTACTTTGCAACCATCCACTGCCTGGTGTTTTACCTGAGGTGAGGTGACGGGTGGCGCGCAGTGCTGCGTCGCGGGGGGCCCCGGCCCGGAGGCCCGGCACTAGCACCGCTGGTGCCCCGGGGCGGCGGTCCCACCGCGCGTTGCTGCGTGCTGCTGGCCCGTCCCTCACGGCTTGATTCTTCTCCGGCGTATCCTGCCCCGGAGGGGTGCTTCCCCGTGGGGATCGTTATGCCCGCGGACGTACGGAACTTGGCGGAGCGGACTCCATGTGGCCCTTTCTTGCGGATGGTAATGGCAGAACTTGCGGCGCTTCGCGCGACGATGAGGGCCCAGGTCAATCGTTTGCTGTCGGCAGCGGATGGGATTATAGGACCGGGAGCAAGCCCCAACTTGATTTTTGAGACCCGGCGGCCGACTTGCATCCTGTTGGGCGCCCTAGTGGCGCGTCTGGACCCGGTGCTGGAAGCTGTGCCTGCCCCCGAGGAAATGGAACCCATCATGTGTGCTGAGATTGGTGGCCCTCTTACGTTCTCGGAAACATCGGTCCTACAGTCATCGAAACATGCTACAGCTCCCCCCATCCTGGACACTGTTGGCCCACACTATAACTTGTATCGGAACGAGACGCACCCCCTCCCCAATCGGTCTCCCAACATGGCGGATCTAAAGATGCTTGGCTTCGTAGACGGGGAGGGACATTGTTTGTGCAAGCCGTGTGCTTTGGGATCTGCTATTCCTCTCCCATTTGCTTGTACAAACTTCGGCTGCTACTGTGTGACTTTTGACTTTCCGGGGATGGGGCTTTACTTATCCGAGGGACTCGGCAACTTTGATAGACGGGGCCAAGGCTGAGACTGTGGGTTGAATTGTTTACGATGGATCTATCGGTAACGGGAATGCTTCATTAACGGACGGATTCCAGGGCGGGGGGATTGTGGTTCCCCTTGGGGTATTTTTGTACGGTGGACAACTTTATTCGTGCTGGCTTAGGGGGGCCCCCTTTGTTAGGGCGGGGGGGAGAGACTGGGAGCGCAGAGACTATCGCCCTCCTCCATTTCCCCGTTGGGTGGGGTTTCCTTTCTTTCTCCTTTTTCTCTGTTCTTCTATATTTCGGGTTTGGTTCTAGGGCGACAGGCACACTGCTGGGGGGGGGGGGGTCCGTAGTCATTTGCAGGGTGGGGGGTTGGGGGAGGGCCTTTGTTTTCTTCTCTTATCTTCCTTTGTCTTTTTCTTTCTCTGGGTCAGTGCAGTGGGTTTCCTTTGGTAACAATCATTGCTTTTTCATCTGTGCCTCAATTTTCATGTTGATCTCCGGGTCTTAGGGCGGGTGACTAGCAGGCGCAAACTGATCGTAATGTTTCTTCATATCCTGAACCGCCTGTTTTAGCGCCATTGATTTGACCGATTACTGTTTGCTGATGCCATGTTTACTATTCTGCCTGCCACTTTTCGCTGCTGGGAAATTGTTCGACACCTGATCCTTCCATCTTATATTATAAAATGAGAACCTTTTATATCCTGTTTTTCTAATTGTGCTATTCAGTGACTAAGAGTACGCTAGCATGGTGATTCTGCTCCCCGAGGTGCTGCATGTGATTCAAAATTTGCTTTCTGCTCATCTAACTGCTTAGCGGCCAGCCCCGGGGGTTGTAGGCCCATACTTGTATTTGGTTGAAATGTCAATAAAGGTTTTAAAAAAAAAAAAAAAAAATTATGATCAGTCCACGTGTTAGACTGCCTTAAAATGAGTGGTACTAAAAACAAATTTGGAAATGTCCTTGGCTTCCAAGCCCAGGTTAACATGGAGATATTTGAAATAATGCTTGTGTTACAAGGACTGTTAAAAAAAAAAGAAAAATATTTTTTTAAAGTGAAAAGTTGAAAGTAAATGTTTTGCTGATTTGTGACCATATCAGCTACTTTAGCTAACACATTAAATTACGTTCTGAGCTGTTTATTCACACTTAGCAGGAGTTAACGTATTACTTATAGAAGACCTAAACTGTGCATAGATGTGTTTATTAAAAAAAAAATGTTCCTGCAGGAAGCAGTTTTTATGCTTCCTTTTCATTTCTTCTTCAGAAACATGCCTTCATAGAAACAGTAGGGTGTGTGAAGGAGTAGTTAAAACTGTTTCTGTATTGCCTGACTTTTCCATTCCACCTGGGCCTCTGTTGAGTAGTATATGCCCTCTCAAGATGGAGTCTATTGTGACAATTTCTTTTTTGTTTTTCTCTGCATTATAATGTTCCTAGAGACAGTGGAGATTCATAGCATATGAAATACTGCCTTCTTAATATTTGTCCGCACATGTAGTCTTCTATTAGTCACAACACGTCCTCATAGTGCTACTCATTAGCAGGTAAACATCAGGGTTTTAACTAGGCATAACAGAATATAAGGGTATTTGGATGGATTTATGTACACAAAAAAACATTTAAATAATGTTGATGCCCATCTAAACGCCATTGTCCGTTTTGCAGTGAATCAGCATGTAGACTGCTGCACAAACAAACAGTTGTTCACTACAATAAAAATGAAGGGCATATTATCAACAGCCAGCAATAATTATTAGTGCTTAGTGATGATTTTGGTATCGAAGGCTATCTCTGTAATTTATCGCCCTGGTAGCGCGTTATTAACAATGCGTTTCTCCAGGGCGATAAAAATTCCAGAGATAGCGAAGTTATCACCGTTTTTGAGGGAACAATCTAACGATCGCGCACTCCTGAGGCGGAAGCCGGGAGGTTTTTAAACTTGCTGAGAAAATTGTTGTGTCACTGAATTACTTGTGTTTTAAACCCACCACGCGCTAGCAAGCGCCAGGGCACTCACCTTCACTTGGGAATACAGCGAGCAGCGGACCTAGCGCTCACTCGCTGTTTGAACATTTCCCTGCCACAAACGCCAAGCCGGCGAGAACTCAGGCCACGCCCCCTGAAGGCCACGCCCCCTGACGCGGTATTTAAAGCGCTGCTTACAAGCGACTTTAATCTAACGATCGCGCACTCCTGAGGCAGAAGCCAGAAGGTTTTTAAACTTGCTGAGAAAATTGTTGTGTCACTGAATTACTTGTGTTTTAAACCCACCACGCGCTAGCAAGCGCCAGGGCACTCACCTTCACTTGGGAATACAGCGAGCAGCGGACCTAGCGCTCACTCGCTGTTTGAACATTTCCCTGCCACAAACGCCAAGCCGGCGAGAACTCAGGCCACGCCCCCTGAAGGCCACGCCCCCCTGCCCCCTACATCATGTGCTGTCACCGGAAGCGCAGCTGACCAGCGCAGCGGGAGCGCCTAGGGCAAGCCCGTCTGCGCCCGTCCGCGCACAGCCGGGCCTAGGGCCAGAACCCCTGCCGGACCAGGCTGCCTCCGTGGTAAACTATTCACGCCGGGACCTCCTTAGTCCTAGACCCCCTATTGACACAGCATGCAACTATATACATGATCCTGAAGGACCATACACTACCCGCACTCGCTGCCGCCCTGCCCAGCTCAAACTCCCCAGCCGACCTGCTTTGCCCACAGCTCTCAAATTAGCCACCTTGAACTGTCGTTCTCTCCCCAGACACGCACTGCTAATTAACCATCTTATAGAAGATCATGAGCTTGATATCCTGTTCCTCTCAGAAACATGGCTTACAGACCACTCGGACTCAGATGTCATCCTAGCTACTCCCCCAGGCTTCCTGGTGCAATCCCAGCCCGCCCTTTGGGTAGAGGAGGAGGCTTGGCGATTATTCACCGTGACCACCTCACCTGCAGAATCAACGACGCCCCTATCACTGACTCCGAAAGCCTCCAATTTACCATCTATGTAGGTCCGACCCACACACTAGCTGGACTCCTAATCTACCGTCCCCCCGGCCATACGAGCACTTTCGCTAGAGCACTCCTTGAGACTATCGCATCTCAAGCCCACTCCACCCCCAACTTCTCCATACTAGGGGACCTTAACATCCATTTCGATGACCCCCTAGACACAGGAGCGGTCGACTTGATTGGAGAACTGGCGGCATTTGGCCTCCACTTAGCTAACTCCGGTGCCACGCACTCTAAAGGCCATCTGCTTGATCCAGTGTTCACGAATGACATCACTCTTCAAGTCACTGAGTCCCTTCCTCTCCCATGGACGGACCACTTCATGGTTCCTTTCTGCCTCCCAGGAGTCCCCAAGAAACTCCACAAACCCACCACCTATATTAAGGACAGAGCATGGGCCAGATTATCCACAGAGGATTGGGCCAGAACATTGAACTCATCTATCCCGACCCCCTCGGAAGACCCGACTACTGCGGACAGTAAATTCAGAGTATGGATTACCACTTCTCTAGACTCCATCCTCCCAATAAAAACTCGCGAGAATAAGAACGATAAACCAGGATCTGCCCCGTGGTATACTCCGGAACTCCGGACCCTCCGTAAGCACTGTAAAAAAGCAGAACGGATATGGAGGAAAGACTGGCAGCACGCAAGCAAAGTTGTGTATCAGCAATCGGTGAGAACATACAAAGTTTCCCTGAAACTCGCCAAAGCCTCTCATTATGACACCAGGATTAAAAACGCTACTAACTCGGCAAGGGAATCCTATCTCATCGTTAAAGAGTTACTGAAAAAACCTGTTCCACCCTCATCTAACACACCCCCGGTGGACAGAAGTAATGAGCTGGCCAACTACTTCAATGCTAAAATCGATCGCATCTTAACATCTCTGCCCCCTCTTAGCCTACCGAACAACACGAACACTGAGGATTCCACTAATTACTCAGGAAACAGTTTGCTTCCCCAGCTCACCTCCTTTAAAGCAGTAACAAGAGACGAGGTAGAATCCACTCTGACCAAAATGAAAAGCGGATCCCCTTTAGATCCCGCTCCGATCAGATTCCTCAAAACTGTAGCCCCAGTCGTAGTGCCCACAATTACGGAGCTCATAAACATATCACTCTCCCAAGGCTCGGTCCCCCCCAGCTGGAAAAGTGCAATTGTTAAGGCACTCCTAAAGAAACCACAGCTTGACCCAGCCGACATGGCGAACTACCGACCCATTTCACTCCTTCCCTGTATCAGCAAGGTGGCCGAGAAATTGGTCAATGGCCAACTGTCACGGTACTTAGAAGCCAACAACATCTTACGGCAGTCCCAGACGGGTTTCCGCCCAGGTCATGGCACGGACTCCGCCCTCCTCACCGTCATCGAGGAGGCGAGATGCATCCTGGATTCAGGAGGATCAGTGGCAGTGATCCTCCTGGATTTAAGCGCAGCCTTCGACACAGTTAACCATCGTGTCCTTCTTCATCGGCTAGCTGCGGCAGGGATTGCAAGTTCAGCGCTCAAGTGGATAGAGTCTTTCCTCTCAGGGCGCTCGTTCCAGGTGTGGGATGGCAACTTCCACTCTTCCACCCTCCCCCTCACGAGCGGGGTCCCCCAGGGGTCCTCATTAAGCCCAACTTTATTCAATGCTTACATGGCCCCCCTTGAAGATGTGGTCACCCCCTTCGGGATTAAAATAGTAAGCTACGCAGACGACACCCAACTAGTCGTCTCACTTTCCCAACTGGACAAACACCCGGACAATCTACAAAACTGCCTTAAAAATATCCACACCTGGATGTGTGAGTCAGCACTCAAATTAAACGGGTCAAAGACCGAGGTCATGCTTCTGGGCAAGCAGTGGTCCACCATCCCTCCTTCGGTTTGGCCAGTCGTTTTTGGGGAAATCCCCACCCCGAAACAGGAAATTAAAACCCTAGGAGTATGGCTAGAACCCGAGCTGTCGATGAAGACTCAAGCTACCAAGACAGCAGGGACCTGCTTTGGCCTAATGCGCTCCATCCGGAAGATCCTCCCACTACTCCCGCCCCTATCCAGGAAACTCCTAGTCCAGGGCCTGGTGCTCGCACGGCTGGACTATTGCAACATGATATACCTCGCAGCACCAGAAGCTACCCTGTCCAAACTCCAGCGAACGCAGAACGCAGCCGCCCGGCTACTTTGGAAACTCCCCTCCAGACTATCAGCAAGGCCAGCAATCCAGGCTCTTCACTGGCTTCCAATCCGCCAAAGGGTCGATTTCAAGACCCTTTGCACTGCACACAAGCTGCTTAATGGTTCCGGCCCAAATATCTTAAGAGACCTAGTTACTCCTTACAAAGTCCCCAGGTCCCTCCGCTCGGAGAATGAGAATCTGGCCAATGTCCCTAGACATAGGAAGACACGTACGGGCGGCCGCCATTTCTCGATTAATGCATCCACGAGATGGAACGCTCTCCCCCGTACCCTCCAACTGGAATCCAATCACTTGATGTTCAGGAAGAAATTGAAAACGATGTTGTTTCCTAAATAAAAATCCCCCCTTCGGCCCTCAGGTTTGCCTTCAAGATTATAGTGCGGGGATGCCCTCGGGTCACCAGGCGCTTTACAAATCGCTAAAATAAATAAATAAATAAATAAACATTACTGGCTTTCCAGTGATGTTCCCTGCAAAACGGCCATAACCTTTCTGATTCGGCCCACAGGGTCGTATCAGCATAATCCACCCCAATGTTAGGATAGGTAAGTCTGCATTTTAGCAGACGTTAGTTTTTGGAGAAAACTGCGGTTTTCTTAAAAAACTAACGTGTGCTAAAATACTGGGGCAGCCTTGTAAATATTGTGATGTGAACATCAGCGATATTTGCAAGGTAGTCCATCCGAGGTACGCCCAGTGACGCCCACTTTGCATCTCATTAGAGATGCAAAGGGAGGCGTTGCGTAAAAGGGCGCAAGCATGCGATTATGTATGTTAGCACCCTCTCGTAAATAGGGCTATAGTTTATCTCCACTTTTTTGGCTTTGTAAGGGCCGCTAAAGCTGCAATACTGCCATTGATAATATGCCCATTACTGCGTTCTTATGGCAGGAAGTGAAGCTTCTGCTTTCCTCTGAAAAGAATGCGCAGTAAAATGGGTGTAGGAGACTAAGATGGGTATTGTGTAAGCATTGTGTGCTAAACTGGTGCTATGGAAACTAATTCTGAGTACGGTTAAACAAAAAAAAATCATCTTTTTGAAAAGGACCAACTGCACACACTGCGGGCAGATTTACAATAACTGGTGCATCCCTGCATATCAGCAGGGATGCAGCAGGTATTTTGTGTGACGTTAGAAACCCCTTGCGCCACCATGGATGCACCACATTTACAATGTGGCGCACCCTGGCGCAAGGATAGACAGATGCGTGATGCATCTGTCAGACTATATGTGATGCAGTGCTGGAGTCATGTAGCGCAACACAACTCCAGCACTGCTGAGGAGCGCCCTATACTTTTTGTGCCTCATCACTACTTACAGAGAAAAGATGAACCTTAATAATCCACTCTAAGGATTATTAGGAATTTATTAGGAAGCCCTCACTCACCACCCTGGTTGGTGACATGCTTCATCATCGGGCCCACCAGGAGAAGCCGAATGCCTCCCTGGTGTGCTACATGCCAGGATACTGCGGAGCTGTTTTTTTTTTGACAGTGGTGTGTAAAAAAACGTATGAGTTAAAAATGTCAAAGTAGTGTACCACGCAAAAAGTTTTATTCAGTGGTCAACCTGACCTGGTTAAAATTATGTGTTGGGAAATTTACCAAATAATGTTTGGGGTATTTCCACTCAAAGTGGGGTCGACATGTTTCTGCCCGTTATGTGTCATTTACTGGGCTTTCTTCAGGACCATGGAGAGTGTACCCCGGCGGTATGGGCGTGCTAAGGCCGACCCTAACCAGAGGACGTGAAAGTTAAAATTTTTGTGTAAAAAATTAAAGGTGCAAAAAACCACGAGGTCCGGTTGCAGGAGATCCCAGGTACTGAGCGGGTGCCAGACGTTGCGGGCGGTGTGCTATTGTCGCCTCCACCCCCCTCCCGAGACCTATGGGGTGTGGATCCTTTATCTAACAAACTATACAGGTTCCTCACAATTTGAGGGAAGTCCCACGACTTGTTGGTTTGTTTTTTGCACCTTTAAATTTTTACACAAAAATTTTAATTTTCACGTCCTCTGGTTAGGATGGGCCTTAGCGTGCCCATACCGCCGAGGTACACTCCTCATGGTCCTGAAGAAAGCCCAGTAAATGACACATAAAGGGCAGAAACATGTCGACCCCACTTTGAGTGGAAATACCCAAAACATTATTTGGTAAATTTCCCAACACATAATTTTACCCATGTCAGGTTGACCACTGAATAAAACTTTTTGCGTGGTACACTACTTTGACATTTTTAACTCACAATTTTTTTCACACCACTGTCAAGAAAAAACCCAGCTCCGCAGTATCCTGGCGTTGTAGCACACCAGGGAGGCATTCGGCTTCTCCTGATGGGCCCGATGATGAAGCATGTCACCCACCAGGGTGGTGAGTGGGGGCTTCCTAATAAATTCCTAATAATCCTTAAAGTGGATTCTTAAGGTTCATCTTTTCTCTGTATTTGTGCTTACACACTCAGTATAATTTTTGACACTCTTTTGTTGTTCGACAAAGATTGACCCAGGGGACTAAAAGTGTCCCATACCTTCCCTCTCTCTCCTATTGTTGTAACAAACCCAACGCATCACTTCTTACACCTGTTACAAGCAGACGTAATGTTTTGATGCAGCAGGGACGTAAAAGTGACTTCGTGAAATCTTGTAGATTTCACTGCGTCACTTTTACGGGGCTTCCTTGCGACGGAAATGCCCACCCTGCATACATCATACCTGACGCAGGTATAATGTAGCGCAGGGCTTTACAACGTGACGCATCTCATGTGTCACGTTGTAAATATGTCGCATAGTGGTGCATTGTTTACTCCGCCGCGGTGCTACAAAAGTGACGCAACAGCAGATTAAAAGTGTTGCAAGGGGCATGTAAATCTGCCCCATTGTCTCTAACATCCAAATGTGTACATTCAATCTGCATTTGTGAAGATGTCCATGGAGGAGTGCGTGCACCAATGGCGGCTTATTTACAAGCCCCTTATGTCACTTTCCCATGTCAAAAATGATGCAAAAGGGGCGCAATGGCCTTGTAAATAAGCCCCATGCAGACTAGGTGGAAGTAGCATACTTTTATAAGTTTATGGCGTTTACTGGTGATCATTTATTTTTGTTCACATGTAGACTATCTTCCATATTTTGGGTGATGTGTGGCTTTTGATCTACTGCTTGTTTGACCACCTTTCCCTTAAAAAAAGTCCTTCAGGCAAGCCAGTATTTTTTGTAAATGACATTACTGTCATTTTGGCTTCTCTGAGTCAAAGCCTGTTGGAATAACTGCATTAGAGGAATGCATGTAATTGGAAACTTTTGTTTGGCCTGCATGTCAATATCAGGAAACTCTGTTGCACTTCCCATCTGGGAAGTGTCCCTGAAATGCAGTTGGACTGTTGAATGGAATTTAATCAAGCTTCAGATGTGAAGTTTCAAAAAACTCTTTTTATTTTAACAAGCTGTGAATCCTGTTTGTATCATGAATTAATTGCATCATTCATGCGAAGACATTGCATTTGTTGCTGATGAAGCATTTAGAATAGGGTTCAAATCATCTCCAATGCGTTTCGGGCATATCAGATGCCCTTCATCAGGGGTGTAAGTTTCCTTATTCAAGCTCCCGGTTGTGTGTCGTGTTCCGATCAGTAAACGCCAGTGAAGTGTACCCTGTTTTGGTGTGAATTTGGAGAGTTCCTGCTTAATGAGTGTTTCAAGATGTTTGCCCTTCGCCGAGATTTCCCTTTGGGTACCTTTACTTTCTTCTGGGAGTCCTCACTTTGTTTCTTCCAGAAGCCTTTTCTACAAGCATGAGTGCAGATTAGAATATCATCGCCAGTGCCAGTTTTCAATGTCCTCTGAATACCAGTACGTCCAGGCTGCCCGCTCACAAACAGCCCCCTACTCGACCATCATTGTTTTTTCGGCTCATGTGTTTACTCCTGAGTTTCGTACAGTACATTTTTTGTCGTCTCCAGTATACAGCACACTTTCTTAATACACAAAATAATAACATTCCTACTGTTCTCACATCAATATCCCTTGTTCTAGTGGGGTTTTCTGCCTACCGTGGGGGCAGGAAGACAAGAAAATCAGCCCGTTCTGCCCCTGGGAGGCATAACATGTGCAACAGAAAATCACCCCCTTTGAAGCGACCCTTGCCCAAGGGGATGCTTCTATTTTCTAAATTTCCTAAAAAATCTCCGGTCCCTGGTGCCTAGTGGGGGCATTCCTGCTGCTGTATCGCGACACCATGCACAATCGTGCATCAGGAATGCCCTGCAGAGAGACATCAGGGAAGACGAAAAACTGTTTCGTCTCCCCTGATGCTTTTGTGCATGAAAAACCCTCCCCTAGGAGGAAAAGCCTACCTTCTTCTTCGACGCCCTGTAAGCAAATGGCTCCCAGCTCCTGATAAAGTTGTTGCGCGCTGTGTGTGCTGACATCATGGGATTGCCGGGGGGGGGGGGGGGTTGGGGTGGCTAGCAGAAACTCTTCCGCTGCCATCCTTCTTTGGGGAAGGTCAATGGGCTGCCCATGGGTGGAACGTCAGATCTTTGCCCATGGGTGGTTGCGCTGACAGAAACGTTCCATTATGAGCACTCAAAGGGTTAAAAAATGGAAATAATAACATATGCCCCTGAGCACCTCACACTTCTGCACCAATGGAATCAAACATAGATTGCCGAGCACTGTCCGAAGAAGAATATAAAACATGGCAAGGTGAATAAAAGTAGCAATTGTTTAATGTAAGAAAGTGTTTGATGCAGCCAGCATTGACCACGTCGTAGTGCTTTTTAGGTTGAGCATTTGAGATCTGTTGTGTGCTTAAAGCCATCTCCCTGTTTATGATCTGTGTTTCAGTGTCCTTTAGAAATCTTTGCTTGCTAGTGGCCAGTTCTGCCTCTTTGTCCCGCTATTATCCCTTCTGTTCCTTCCACGTCACAGGGACTAAGTACTGTCTCATTCCCCTATGGTTCTTTGGGGGACCAATATATTCTTGGTTTCCTGGTCCGTTACTGTATGCTTGTGTTCATCTATGGCGCCATAGCTGCTTACATTCCTCCCTCCCACCTCCTCATAATGCCACAGTTGTGATAGGGCTGCCTCCCACGCTTTGCCTCCCGCTCTACTAATTGTATTTATTTAGCCTTTTTGCACTTTTCATGGCCACCGTCAGTTGAGCTTCTTTTTGGTAGGATCTTATTATTATTTTTTTTTTCATTTAAAGGGCTTGTTGAAGTCTTGTTTCCCACTCCTCCTTGTGCCTGGTGCTCCTGTCCCATCCCTCACCCCTCCTGCTATTTTACAAGTGCTGCAGGCTTGTAGGAGTCATAATTGTGTCTATCTTTCAGGTAACTTTGAAGTGAAAGCCCAAAGTGGTGCTTTGACTTAAGAAAATGTGTTTCCTGCGTCGCAGTTTTTTTTTAAACGGCACGCACCGAGCCACGAGCTCGGCTTGTGAATCGCGCATTTCTGTCTAGACAGACTAAGGCAAGCTTAGGCCTTCCTCTATCAGGCCCGGACTGGCCGTTAAGGGCACCGGGCAATTCCACGGTGCGCCACAGGGTGAGGGCCGGTTTTAAGCCCCTAGGGGCTGTTTTTCTTACAGGGCCGAAAACTGGCCCGGCAAAGAGCTCGGTGGCACCCCCAACCCTGGGGGGGGGGGGGAGCACTTTGCCAGTGCCGGTATTGGTTCCCAGTCCGGCCCTGTCGGGTGGAGCATCAAATGGCTGCTATAGAAAGGCTCGCTGGGTGCTATTCAAGAATCGTCTAACATGGCTGCCAGAGAAGGAGCATCAGAGATGATCGCCTGAGAGACAGGATTGCCATTGGTGAAAACACCGGGATTCCCTCCTTCATCTACTCTAATATGGACAAGATACTGAACATGAAACAGAACTGTAACATAAGAGCAGTCACATCATTTTAATAATCGACTCCTTACTCACCCAGGGGCTCTTTGCCGATGAACAATTACCCAAACATTACTCAAGCACTCCTCTAGTCACCCAGACATTACCCTTGCACTAATATGATCACCTACACATTATCCCATACATTTATGCAATCACCTAGGCATTTACCTGTGCATTCCTCTAATCCCCCAGACATTACTCCTGCAGTAATGCAATCACCAAAGCATTATCTATGCACTCCTTCAATCACCCAAACATTGCTCATGCACTCCTTGAATCATTCAGGCAGTACCCTTGCACTCCTCCAATCACTCAAATATTTCCCCAGCACTCATGCAAATACCCAGGTAGTACTTATGCACCCTTCCAATCACACAGGCACTACCTATGCACTCATTAAATAACCCAAACACTGCCCTTGCACTCTTCAAATTATCCAGGCATTATCCATGCACTCCAACTATCACTCAAGCAGTACCCATGCACTCACAAAATCATCCAGGCATTACCCATGCATTCATGCAATCTTTCAGACACTATACAAGTAGTCCAATAATTACTCAGGCAGTATCCTTGCACTGATGCACTCACTCAGGTAATATTTCTATTTTAACCAATATTTGTGGGTCCATGAAACCTGTTTTTTTTAAAGAATTTAAAAAAAAATATTTTCTAACGATTTTTTCATTTTTTTCGTGTTTTTGCTTTTTTATAAGCAAAACACATTTGAAGACGCCAAAGGAACTGTTAAGGAAAAATAAAAAGGAAAAGAGAATTTTGGGAGCTTTAGTTGCATTGGCAATAACATCAATGCATTGTTCCCCGATGTAGAGCTTTGCATCCCATTTTTTACAGCTTATGGCCACATCCAACAATTCCGGTACAATGTGTGACCTGGATGTTGTTGGAAGCCCTTGAGAGGATGTTAAAGGGGCATTAAGATCTTGTTCTGCCGCTCAATTCCTCTCCCTCTGTGTAACTTCTCTTACCAGATGTAAGGGATGGATAGTCTCCAAATGTTTCATGCTTGATGTTCCAAATGAATATTTCTTTTCAGAGCCTCTTGAGAGTACTCTTTTGGAGAATTTACTGGTGACTTTTCAGGCGTTCGCCTTTTTTCTCCCTCTGGCACACTAAAGAAGGCCAGGTTGCTGATATCTCCGTGCACTCTCTAATTCAAGATTGAGAATTACAACTAGTTCGTGTTGCGCAGTCCTTGACGCACTGTGTCTGGCAGTGCCTTTAATAATAAAGATAATGTGTGATGTGGATATCACTAAGGACGCGTCATTTAACATGAAACTCAAGGGGTTTCTTCACTCATTTAGCATTGATTCGTTGTCGTACATGTGAGAAGTTGGCCTGGTATATAATGCTCACTAATTCTAGTGATCACTCTGTACCATGCCAAGCAACCCTTATGATGATGGTTGTAATTCAACCTTGTAGACCAGTTATCCTAGTGGTAACGTGGACAAAGCAGTCTTAGGCTAAACTCTGAAAGGCATGTGAAGCCAGCTGTTATACCATACACAACCCCCTTGAATACCAAATGAAAGGGACACCACACAGATATATATTGAAAATATATATTGATTTATTAACTATTAAAATCCCCTGGACTCTTTATGAGCACAGAAGCACAAGCGTTAAATCACAAGACAGTTTAAAATACACAAAAGTTGCACAATATGGATGAGCCCTAGGGGCCACCTAAACCATATACTAAGAAAGTGGTATAAGAGATACCAAGAGGAAAGTGAAGAGGCCTAGGGCCTTGGGAATCGCTGGAGCTATTCGAGACTGGAGTTAACTAAGTCGGGAAAGGCCCACGGGACTCGGGTGCAGTGTTCAAAGTGCACGCACTTCTCAATACAAAGTCTATGGTGCGTAAAAAGCACAAAGTTAGAAAGTTAGGAACCTTCCGAGTGACCTACGGAGCTGAAACTTAAAACACAGGCCCTTGGGATGTGTACCAGTGCAGGAGCACCGGCGGAGCTGAGTTACCTCACCCACAGGAAGCGGGTGCACAGGGTCGAAGATGTGTCGGGTTTCGTCACGCTGTTCGATGGTGCTTGGAGCTGAAGATGCTGCAGGCGGCTCGATGAGAAGAGTTCCGGTGGATCCAAGGGTGGATCTGAAGATGTGAAGACCTGAAAGCAGAGGGGACAGTGTTCAAAGTCACTAGCCAGTGACTACCGTGGAACCAGATTGGAACCAGGCGATGTCGGGTGCAAACAGGTGTTGTCGGGTAGCTTCTTTCTGCAGCCACGTGGATACCGGGGGTCGAGGACGTCCAGGAGTCGGTCACGAGCTGTCCCACGTAGGCTTCTCGCTGTTGGCGGTGTCAGCGACCTGATCGGAGCAAACAGGCCTTGGCAAATGCAAGCCACGCAGAAGTTGAAAGATGCTGTTCACTCGGACCAGCAAGGTCAGAGCGGGTGCTCCTTTTCACAGGAGCTTGGGTAGGTCTGGAGCAACCAGACCTGCTGTGTAAATCTTCGGGTTCGTCGCCAAGATGGCCGCTGACCACGTGGCTAGTGGCCGGGATGGCGCGTCGAGTGGCACAATGCAAAAAGGCCCCACGCAGATCGTGGAGATGCTGGAGGGCTGATCTTCGGTGCAAGGGCTGCTCGGTGGTGGGGGTTCTCAATCCCCAAAGCACAACGTCGAGGATGCCTCAGAAGCTGCGCAGTCAGCTTTTCGAGTGTCTTCCAAGAGGTCCGGTCCCACGTCACTCGGTGCCTCCACGGGTCCCTTCTTCGCAGGGACTGTGGATCGGGCTCTGAGAGGTCTGGGAGTCTGGTTCTTGTCGGGCTCTGGGCTCGGTCTCCGGCGGGAGGCGGCGGCAAAGCAGACGTCGAGTTGCTGGTTGGTACCTGTGTTCACAGGGTGGCCACTCCTAGGCCACAAGGGAGATTCTCTTCAGTCTTCTGTGCAGCAGAATGTCGAAGTCCAGTCTTCTTCTTGTTTAAAGTTGATTTCGGGATGATCTGCTGTGCAATGGCACTGCTCCCCCTCTTATTCCCAAACTGGGGGTGGATCACCTACTAGGTCCCTCCTCTGGGAGGAACCAGGAAGGGGGGCGGTTACACCCCCTTTCCTTTGTCCAGCTCCGCGCTAGGACTGGGGCTGGAAGGCCCCAGAACCGGTTTGGACTGGCCTATGCACGGGGACACCTTGTGTGCCCCGGGCATGTCTGATTCTATTCAGCCCTGTCCTACCCAATACACAAAATCCTGTCTGGGGTGGTGCTCGCACCTCCCAAGGCAGGAAACCCTTTGTCCAGGCCACCATCTGCCGAGTTTCGGTCAGCAGCAGGAGGCCAGACTTGTGTCTGTGGTGGCAGCGTCCATTTTGTGAAACTGAGGCTCTGTTTAACTTTAACCGGGGCTAAGGCTACACACATGTCGTGTCCCTCTAGAAGGGTGGAATGCTATCCCCGTCGCCAGAATTGGCGAGGGGATAGTATTCCAATTCGTATGACACCTTACTCGACATGTTTTGATAAAGCCAAACCAAAGATAGCATTTAACCGCGAGGATTATAATGCACTTAAGAGTATATGGTATGGCAATATCCCGGAACAGCTTAGGGAGTGGTTCCCGACAGCTGCAGACAGGCTCAGCTCATGCTAGAGCACCATCTCACATATTTCCAAGCACTCTGCCTCCAGGATTGATGAGGCCTTCCATAGGAGTGGCTGATAGGAACATATGTGTCCAGTTTAGGGTTAGGCACAGGCATACTGTACCTAAGTAAGAGGTGATTACACCAACTTACCCCAGCTGAGTGATCAGCCAGTTGTGTCAAATATGGAGGCCAGGCCAGGGGTGGCACAATACATGCTGCAGCCCCTGGCAGGCCTTGGCTACACCTATGCCCTGGGTACCTATGGTACACTGTTACAGGGGCCTATAAGGTGAACCAATTCCAATTGTGTTATGCACCTAAGGTACATGGAGTCCATTTTAAGGAGAGAGCAATCAGCCTGGGGCCCTGAATAGCAGGATCCCAGGCCAACTAAGTCAAAAACCAGCTAAACACCAGGCAAAAAGTTTGGGGGTAACCATAGTCAGATATCCACCTTCCTACATAACCCCCCCCCCCCCAAACGAAAGGAGATAAGGCTATCCTTGACCAGGTAAGCCTATATTGCCTAAGTGGCCATATAAGGAAGTACCAGCTCTGGCTTGGTAACCCCCTGTCTCATGGTCCACTAAGCAATCCCTCACCCTAAGGGTATCTGAGGGTCTCCACCATAGGGAATCTCTACCTGTGGTGTGTCTTTGCAAAGTCAAAGGCTGGTGTTGAGATGGAGTACTGAAGTGAGTTTCCTCTGTAGGGCTCAGCTTCCTCCAATCACTCTCCACCATGTGTGCCTTTCTTTCTCTGACTGAGTTGCACTGTGCTCTCAGGGTCAACCTCTGGCTACCTAAAGCTGGAGGCTGGGTCCCTCTGTTTGGCTTACTGGAGGGACAGGTCAGGTTTGGGCCCTTAGGGTCCCAGGTTTGGCTGTGCCCAACAATATCCATCTGGGGGAGGTCCCTAACTACTTTTAAGGGGGATCCCTCAGGAGTTTTTAAAGCTTGCACCTCACTAGGGCTACTAGTTTCGGTGCCCCTAATCTGTTGATGGGGGTGCCTTATTTGACAGGGGGCCCTTTGGGTCTCACTGTCCTTCTTGTCCTCTGCAGCCCTGGGCTGAGTAAGGCAAGGTAGAGAGGGGCAGGTTACCTGCTTCAGACTGGGTCCCACCTGAGAAGGGTCCACTGCCATCAGGGGCTCTGTTAGGCCAGGCCTAACAACCTCTGGGACAGTTCCTTCATCAGGGGTAAGATCAGTTCCCTGAGGAGGCTGATCCTTTCCTAAAGTCTGGTGGGAGGGAGATTTCTCTTCCTCCTCAATGCTCTCTGTTTGGGTGGAGTGATCCATCATTTCAGGCTTCACTACCCAGGTATCAGTTTGAGTTTGGGCTGTGGCCATCACAGCCCCACCAACCTTTTCAGGAGGAGACTCAGTTTGGGTATGGGCTGTTACTAGTACAGCCCTGCTACTCTTTCCAGGAGGGAAGTTATCTAAAGATGGGGCTGAGGTTTGCTCAGCCCTCCCAACCTTTTCAGGAAGGACATCTTGAATTGGGGCTGTAGCCATTACAGCCCCACTAACCTTTCCATGGAGATTTACCATTCTAGAATGGGTTTGCTGTTCAACCTCAGCCCAGGCTGAGATTTCCAAATCATTACCCAGTAGGCAATCTACAGGCAAGTTTGCTGACACTGCCACTCTCTTTGGGCCAGTGACACCTCCCCAGCTAAGATTGACTACTGCCATGGGATGATTGGATTCTATGCCATCAATGTTTGTCACCTGATATTTGGCATCAGGTAAAAGTTGCCTTGAGGGGACTAGACATTCAGCCACCATGGTGATGCTAGCCCCTGTGTCTCTGAAGGCCTCAACTTTCAAGCCATTGATGAGGGGCTCCTGTCTATACTTGCTCAAAGTGTTTGGGCAAGCTGTGAAATTGGCAAACCCCATGCCAGTCTCATAGACAAGAGTATCTGAGTTAGGGGACCTGGATAGGCCAGAGTCCACCTGTCCTCCAAAAGTAAACCCACCCAAATTCTTGGGGGTGCTCCCACCACCTGGGGGACCACTGCTAACAGTGACAGGAGGTGTTGGAGCCTTACCTGGAGGTATATTCTCCTTATTGCCATTCTTGGGACAACAGCTATCTGTTTTGTAATGCCCCACCTGTTTACAGGTATGACAATAAGGCTTTTTCTGGGATGTAGAAGTGTCTTGGGACCCACCCCCATTCTTGGAGTTTTGGGGCCCTGGGGAAGTCTTTTCCTTACTTTTATCCCCACCCTTCTCTTGAGACTTGGTAGTCTCTTTCTTTTGGTCACCACCCTGGTTCTTAGGCCTGATCCTGGTTCTGACCCATTTGTCTGCCCTCCTACCCAATTCTTGTGGGGAGGTCAGATCAGAGTCAACCAGGTGCTGATGTAGAAGCTGATTTTGACAATTACTTAAGATTTGCTCTCTCATAATTAAATTATACAATCCTGTATAGTCAGTAACCTTACTTCCCAGCAACCAGCCCTCCAGAGCCTTAGTGGCACACTCAACAAATTCAGACCAGTCCTGAATCTGTGTCTTCTGGGTATCTCTGAACATTAACCTGTACTGTTCAGTGGTTAAGCCTAACCCATCAATCAGAGCACTCTTCAGGACCATGTAGTTTCTAGAATCCTCATCACTAACTGTGAGGAGTCTGTCTCTGCCTCTACCTTCAAAGGAGAGCCACAAGATTGCTGCCCACTGCTCCTGAGGGATCTGCTGTACCATGCAGGCTCTCTCAAGTGCAGTCATCCATTTGTGGATATCATCCCCAGCTTTGTAGGGGGGCACAATCTTACTCAGGTTTCTTGTATCAAAGGACCTGTCTTTATCCTTCTGGATATTGCTGCCACCAGTGGATCCTAATCCACTCTCTCTAGGCTGTCTTGCTCTAGCAAGTTTCTCCTTAGCCAGGGCAACCTCTAACTCTTGCCTCTGGATCCTAAGCTCAGCCTCTCTCATCTTGGCCTCATGTTCCCTTCTCTGAGGGCTAGTCATCTCCTTTCTGGAGTGACCATGAGAGCCTCTAGAGACATGGGAGGTATTGGATTCACCTGAGTGATGCCTCCTCCTCCTATGGCCCTGGTTAAGTCCACCTGGGGGTCTGAATGGGTTGTTACCTGATTCATTCCCAAGTTGGCTTAAGTTAGCCTGGTTCAGTCTACTGACCAGCACCTGACTATCTCTGTCATCATCTGACTCACTGCTTTCCACCTCCTCCTCCTCTTCTTCTTCCTCTTCCTCTACATCTACTTGAGGAGCTCCAGTGGTGGAGGCTTCCTCATCTACCAGGATGATAGGGGCAGGGGTGTCTACAGTGTCATCCTCTGAAGGATGGCCTCCTTCAGCATTCCCTGTGGGGTTTGCTTTAGAGGTCTTTAGAGCCTCAGACTGATCCAAGAGCTCTCTTAGGTGGTCTGTAGTAGGGGAAGGCCCTGTCTTCAGACCCCTTAAGACACAAAGTTGTCTTAATTCCTTAAAGGGAAAAATAGCAAACTGGGATGGTGCCCTTGGAGGGTCACTCTCAACAGTAGTAAGTCCACTGGACCCCTCTGTTCCAGACATTGCTCTAGTGTGGGTGGATGTGTTGCAATCTACCTACACTGGTGTTTACCTACTAAACCTATCTAGTAGTTGTAGCTAGGGTGTGCTACTCCCTTTGCTCTACAACAACTAAGTTCAGTAGAACTTAAGTATACTAGTCTTGTTTTATATGTACCTAGCAGGTACCTGTATGATCTTTCAAATGATAATCTCAAAGATTGTAATGGTAAAACAACAGCAAGCTCAGATCCCAATCCGCTGCTCACCAATGTGAGAAGTTGGCCTGGTATAAAATGCTCACTAATTCTAGTGATCACTCTGTACCATGCCAAGCAACCCTTATGATGATGGTTGTAATTCAACCTTGTAGACCAGTTATCCTAGTGGTAACGTGGACAAAGCAGTCTTAGGCTAAACTCTGAAAGGCATGTGAAGCCAGCTGTTATACCATACACAACCCCCTTGAATACCAAATGAAAGGGACACCACACAGATATATATTGAAAATATATATTGATTTATTAACTATTAAAATCCCCTGGACTCCTTATGAGCACAGAAGCACAAGCGTTAAATCACAAGACAGTTTAAAATACACAAAAGTTGCACAATATGGATGAGCCCTAGGGGCCACCTAAACCATATACTAAGAAAGTGGTATAAGAGATACCAAGAGGAAAGTGAAGAGGCCTAGGGCCTTGGGAATCGCTGGAGCTATTCGAGACTGGAGTTAACTAAGTCGGGAAAGGCCCACGGGACTCGGGTGCAGTGTTCAAAGTGCACGCACTTCTCAATACAAAGTCTATGGTGCGTAAAAAGCACAAAGTTAGAAAGTTAGGAACCTTCCGAGTGACCTACGGAGCTGAAACTTAAAACACAGGCCCGAGGGATGTGTACCAGTGCAGGAGCACCGGCGGAGCTGAGTTACCTCACCCACAGGAAGCGGGTGCACAGGGTCGAAGATGTGTCGGGTTTCGTCATGCTGGTCGATGGTGCTTGGAGCTGAAGATGCTGCAGGCGGCTCGATGAGAAGAGTTTCGGTGGATCCAAGGGTGGATCTGAAGATGTGAAGACCTGAAAGCAGAGGGGACAGTGTTCAAAGTCACTAGCCAGTGACTACCGTGGAACCAGATTGGAACCAGGCGATGTCGGGTGCAAACAGGCGTTGTTGGGTAGCTTCTTTCTGCAGCCACGTGGATACCCGGGGTCGAGGACGTCCAGGAGTCGGTCACGAGCTGTCCCACGTAGGCTTCTCGCTGTTGGCGGTGTCGGCGACCTGATCGGAGCAAACAGGCCTTGGCAAATGCAAGCCACGCAGAAGTTGAAAGATGCTGTTCACTCGGACCAGCAAGGTCAGAGCGGGTGCTCCTTTTCACAGGAGCTTGGGTAGGTCTGGAGCAACCAGACCTGCTGTGTAAATCTTCGGGTTCGTCGCCAAGATGGCCGCTGACCACGTGGCTAGTGGCCGGGATGGCGCGTCGAGTGGCACAATGCAAAAGAGCCCCACGCAGATCGTGGAGATGCTGGAGGGCTGATCTTCGGTGCAAGGGCTGCTCGGTGGTGGGGGTTCTCAATCCCCAAAGCACAACGTCGAGGATGCCTCAGAAGCTGCGCAGTCAGCTTTTCGAGTGTCTTCCAAGAGGTCCGGTCCCACGTCACTCGGTGCCTCCACGGGTCCCTTCTTCGCAGGGACTGTGGATCGGGCTCTGAGAGGTCTGGGAGTCTGGTTCTTGTCGGGCTCTGGGCTCGGTCTCCGGCGGGAGGCGGCGGCAAAGCAGACGTCGAGTTGCTGGTTGGTACCTGTGTTCACAGGGTGGCCACTCCTAGGCCACAAGGGAGATTCTCTTCAGTCTTCTGTGCAGCAGAATGTCGAAGTCCAGTCTTCTTCTTGTTTAAAGTTGATTTCGGGATGATCTGCTGTGCAATGGCACTGCTCCCCCTCTTATTCCCAAACTGGGGGTGGATCACCTACTAGGTCCCTCCTCTGGGAGGAACCAGGAAGGGGGGCGGTTACACCCCCTTTCCTTTGTCCAGCTCCGCGCCAGGACTGGGGCTGGAAGGCCCCAGAACCAGTTTGGACTGGCCTATGCACGGGGACACCTTGTGTGCCCCGGGCATGTCTGATTCTATTCAGCCCTGTCCTACCCAATACACAAAATCCTGTCTGGGGTGGTGCTCGCACCTCCCAAGGCAGGAAACCCTTTGTCCAGGCCACCATCTGCCGAGTTTCGGTCAGCAGCAGGAGGCCAGACTTGTGTCTGTGGTGGCAGCGTCCATTTTGTGAAGCTGAGGCTCTGTTTAACTTTAACCGGGGTTAAGGCTACACACATGTCGTGTCCCTCTAGAAGGGTGGAATGCTATCCCCGTCGCCAGAATTGGCGAGGGGATAGTATTCCAATTCGTATGACACCTTACTCGACATGTTTTGATAAAGCCAAACCAAAGATAGCATTTAACCGCGAGGATTATAATGCACTTAAGAGTATATGGTATGGCAATATCCCGGAACAGCTTAGGGAGTGGTTCCCGACAGCTGCAGACAGGCTCAGCTCATGCTAGAGCACCATCTCACATATTTCCAAGCACTCTGCCTCCAGGATTGATGAGGCCTTCCATAGGAGTGGCTGATAGGAACATATGTGTCCAGTTTAGGGTTAGGCACAGGCATACTGTACCTAAGTAAGAGGTGATTACACCAACTTACCCCAGCTGAGTGATCAGCCAGTTGTGTCAAATATGGAGGCCAGGCCAGGGGTGGCACAATACATGCTGCAGCCCCTGGCAGGCCTTGGCTACACCTATGCCCTGGGTACCTATGGTACACTGTTACAGGGGCCTATAAGGTGAACCAATTCCAATTGTGTTATGCACCTAAGGTACATGGAGTCCATTTTAAGGAGAGAGCAATCAGCCTGGGGCCCTGAATAGCAGGATCCCAGGCCAACTAAGTCAAAAACCAGCTAAACACCAGGCAAAAAGTTTGGGGGTAACCATAGTCAGATATCCACCTTCCTACAGTACATTAAACCAATCTTCTCATGTTTGTTTTCATCTTCTATTTATTCATAGTTGAATCATCATCTTTGCTTTTAGTAGATCAAAATTCATTTCCAAACATAAGCCAATATATTGCATTACTTCATGCTTGCCCAATGCATTTCGGGTTAAGGGTTAACCCTTCGTCAGGGGCCTAGAAAAAGGGAGACATACAGGACCTTAGCGATCATAGGGTGCAGCATAGTCATATATAGTAACCAAAATTAATAAATTATGTCACATTTTCATCCAGTATAGCTTATTACATGCTATTCAATTCGAACTTAAATGCTAACCAAAGAAAACGATAGAGCAAATGTATATACATTACAAGTTAATATTCGTTGTACTAACCATGGATGATCACAAAATCGATATGAAGTCATAAGTACTGCATAAGTATCATGTTGAGTTGCATAATGTGGGATAACGACCAGAAAATTATATAATGTGCCCATGTTAGTTCGGAGGAGCAATCTTACTCGGTGCAGAAGCATGCGGTGTTCTCGGCGTCTGAATGCGGAAGCGGTCTGGAATATTCAGGACCCAATCAGAGCTTAGGTTATAGCTCTGTGGTCATCACGTGACATCGGCGTTTGCGGTAAAGTGAAATCATGTAACTAACGAATATACGTGTGATATTATCGTATAAGGAGGAAATTGACCAGATATGTAAATGAAACCAAACAAATGAATATGTAAATGAAACCAAACAAATGACAGAGCTCCTCTGGACTGACCACAGCTGCGTCCACTTCACCTACAACAAGCCGAAACCCATCATCCACCTCCAACCAACTCTACAAAGAAACTGGAACAAAATCACCACGGAGCAGATCTCCACATCGCTCCTTCGAACCTCCCCAGCCCTCTCTTCTAACGCCAACGAAGCCGCCTCCAACCTCACCCTTTGGTTATCCAACACCGCCGACACCTTAGCACCACTGAAAAAACGCCAACAAAAACTTGGCATCAAGAAGGCCTCATGGTTCAACGAAGACCTCAAGAAATCCAAGAAACCATGCCGCTCCCTTGAATAGGCCTGGAAAAAAGACCCATCCACCAGCAACAAGGACGCCTTCAAAAACGCCATCCGTACCCACCACCAACTGATCCGAAAAGCCAAGAAAACAGCATTCAAGGATCGACTCGACAACAACGCCCACAACAGCAAGGAACTTTTCAACATCGTCAAGGAATTTTCCAACCCCTCGGCCAACTCCAACGACATCACCCCCTCTCAAACCCTCTGCGATTCCCTTGCCTCTTTTTTCCACAACAAAATTGCTGACATCCACAACAGCTTCGACAACCAACCCGGAAGCCAACCCACCCTACCATCAACTGACCATCTTCCCCCCGTTAACACCCTTAACGCCTGGAACCCAATCTCCACTGAGGACACCATCCGCCTGATGAATTCCATCCACTCTGGGTCCCCCACAGACCCATGCCCCCACCACATCTTCAACAAAGCAGACTCCGTCATAGCTCCGCACCTCCGAGACGTCATCAACTGCTCCTTCAACTCCGCTACCTTCCCAGAAGATTGGAAACACGCTGAACTCACCGCCCTTCTGAAAAAACCAACAGCAAACCCCACCGAACTCAAAAACTACCGCCCCATCTCGCTTCTTCCATTCCCGGCCAAAGTCATTGAGAAAGCTGTCAACAACCAGCTCGCCGCCTTCCTCGAAGCCAACAAATCCCTCGACCCCTCACAGTCTGGCTTCCGAGCCAAACACAGCACTGAGACCGCCCTCATCGCAGCAACAGACGACATTCGAACTCTACTGGACAATGGAGACACAGTCGCCCTCATCCTCCTCGACCTCTCCGCAGCCTTCGACACAGTCTGTCATAGCACCCTTTTACAACGCCTCAGAAACATCGGAATCCAAGGTAAGGCACTGGAATGGATCACCTCGTTCCTCACCGGAAGAACCCAGAGAGTCCGCCTTCCACCATTCAAGTCCGAGGCCTACGAAATCATCTGCGGCGTACCACAAGGATCCTCACTCAGTCCCACCCTCTTCAACGTATACATGAGCCCCCTCGCGGCCATCGCCCGCCAACACAACCTCAACATCATCTCTTACGCCGATGACACTCAACTGATCCTATCTCTCACCAAGGACCCCAGCACCGCTAAAACTAACCTACACGAAGGAATGAAAGAAGTCGCCGAATGGATGAAACAAAGCCGTCTGAAACTGAACTCAGACAAAACAGAAGTCCTCATCTTAGGTAAATCCCCCTCCGCTTGGGACGACTCCTGGTGGCCGGAAGCCCTCGGAAATGCACCCATCCCGACAGACCACGCACGGAACCTTGGCGTCATCCTGGATTCTTCACTCTCAATGAACAGACAAATCAGCGCCGTATCCTCTTCCTGCTTTAACATTCTCCGCATGCTCAGAAAAACATTTCGCTGGATCCCCCCCGAAACAAGGAAAACAGTCACCCACGCTCTAGTCACGAGCCGACTGGACTACGGAAACACCCTCTACGCAGGTACCACCGCTAAACTCCAGAAGAAACTACAACGAATTCAAAACGCCTCAGCCAGGCTCATATTAGACATCCCACGCAACGAACACATCTCCGGTCACCTTAAAGACCTCCACTGGCTACCCGTCAATAAGAGGATCACTTTCCGACTGCTTACCCACGCACACAAATCACTTTACGACATCGGACCAGATTGCCTCAACTCTCGACTGTCCTTCTACACCCCCTCCCGCCAACTCCGCTCTTCCAGCCAAGCCTTCGCAACTATACCTCGCATCAACAAGACCACCATGGGAGGCAGATCCTTCTCATACCTGGCTGCCAAACATGGAACTCACTCCCCGCTTACCTTCGCCTCACCCAGAATCACCTAGTGTTCAGAAAGCAGCTTAAAACGTGGATATTTGACAAATAATCCACCTCCCCTCCCTAAGCGCCTTGAAACCCTCTGGGTATGTAGTGCGCTATATAAATGCTTTGACTTGACTTGACTTGATTTAACAAAACGGTGAAGACCGTGAAGTGTAAGACGGTGAAATGTATGACGTAGCGATGTAGGAGGTCACATGACACGGAAGTAAACGCACAAAAATGGCCAGCGTTTGTTTACATAATCTCATGTTGGGAGGCTAGAAAGCGCTATGTGTAATGGATTGTTAGAGCTAGAGTGTGCACATAATTAAATCATGGAAAAACAAATACATACATATATTAAGAATAATGGCTACACGTATTAAGAATACTGATGATAACCATAGAGGTTGAAAAATGTTGATTCATAAAATGCAGTACAGATTGACATTTTTAAATCATAACAATAGTTCATTTCAGACCGTTGTGATACTGTCACAATTCATCCATAGTGGAACAACTCATGAAGTACTTTAACATTAGGGGAGGAAAGGTCCCCAAAGTTCCAAGTTGAGCACATGTATCTTACAGAAAACATGCGTATTCAATTCTGTCGTTAATTCCAATCGGTTGAAGGGCGTTCAATTTTTTGATCCAGAAAAATTCTGCCTGTAAACGCTGTTTAACAGGATCCATGTCACCGCGTTGTGGGAGTATCTCCAGTATGGTAAATTTAAGTTGGGCTATTTGGTGATTGTTTTCAAGCCAATGGGTTGTGACTGCTGATTTCGTGTTTATAGTCCGGATATTACTTTTGTGTTCTGATATTCTAGTCTTTATTTTTCTCTCAGTTTGTCCGACGTACACTTTACCACAAGGGCATTTGATGACATATATTACATTTTTGGAATCAAATGTGCCCGTATAGTGTAGATTGATTTTATGGCCTTTAGTGGGATGCATAAATATGTTTCCAGTTATTACGTTGTTATATTGAATGCAATTGTAACATTTGGACATTCCCTTGTGTTGACTTTTTTTGGTTTTAGTCGTGGTTAAGATTTCTTTCAAATTTTTAGATCTTTTGAATGCGAATGTGACTCGGTCACTATAAAGATGTTGTAAATCCGGTTCATCTTTGATCAACATCCAATGACGCGTGATGAGTCTTTTAATTTGTTTTGCTGCTGTGGAAAATTTTAAGACACATACAGTTTTTTGTTCTTTTGTTTGTGAAACTGGTGTAAGTAAATTCTCTCTGGTTTGTTTGGTTACTTTTTCAAGAGCTTGTTTTAGGATTTCTTCGGGGTAACCACGAGAGAGGTACTGATTCTGTTGTTCTTCGATGGTTTGTTCCAAGATGCGAGTGTCTGAGGTAATTCTTTTCAATCTTATGAATTGAGATGTTGGCAAATGTTTCTTAAGTGTTTCAGGATGAAAGCTTTGAAACAGTAGGCAAGAGTTGCGATCTGTGGTCTTTTTATATACTCGAGTTTGTAGCTGTTGATTAATGATGGTTATTTGCACATCTAGGAAGGAAATTGTTTCTTTATCCATGGTATGAGTGAATTTGATTCTTGGATTAAATTGATTGAGTTCGGTGATATTGGCAAGTAGCTTCTCTTTGTTTCCTTTCCAGATTAGAAATATATCGTCGATATATCTCTGAAAGATCACAAGATGATCTGTCCAATCGTTGTTGTTAAGTATGTTGTCATGTTCGAATTTAGACATGAATAAATTAGCATATGAGGGAGCCCCCCCAAAGCCCATTGCGGTGCCATTGCATTGATTGTAGTACTTGTTGTCCCATTCAAAGTAGCTATGATATAGCGCAAATTGCATCAGTTCAATAAGAAAAACGTTGTTGGCTTCACATCTTTCATCTTGCAATAAGTTCCACTCAATAGCTTTGAGGCCTTCGTTGTGAGGTATAGATGTGTACAGTGACACAACGTCCACTGTACATAACCAATATTCAAGATTTGCATCTAATTGGATGGTTCAAAGCATGTTAAGAAAAGCTGTTGTGTCTTTGATGTACGTTTGACCTTTTTGCACAATTGGCTGCAAATGACAATCTAGGTATTTACCAATACTGTCTGAAATAGACCCACAAGCTGATACGATGGGTCTAAACGGTGGTTTCTCAATGTCTTTATGAATTTTAGGTAGCATATACAGTTTTGGTCTCCGTGGATATTTGGTTTCAAGAAATTTCATAGTTTTTTCGTCAATCCATTTCATTTGCAGGGCATGATCCAGAATTTGTGAAAGAATCCGTTGGTATTCTTCATTTGGATCTGTTTCCAAAAGTATATATATGTTAGTGTCATTCACATGTTGATTAACATTGTCTTTGTAAAAGGAGGTGTCCATAACGACGAGAGCTCCTCCCTTGTCTGCTCTCTGGAATGTGAGGTCTGTATCAGCAGATAAGTTCATCAGTGTGCTTAATTCTGTTTTTGACAGGTTGCTTTTGCATTTTTTGCTGAAGTTGAGTTTTTGTATATCAGAGAGAAGCGATCTTTCAAATACATCGATGGTCTTGTGTGAGTATGGTGCACAAAATGTACTCTTGGGTTTGAAGGAAGTTGTGTTCGAGAGTGGTGTAGTTACTGAATCTTTGAAAAAGTATTTTAATTTGAGAGATCTGAAAAACTTGAACAGTGCTATTTCAGTTTCTGCAAGATTCGTCCTATAACTTTAGGACTCCTAAACTGAGAACAATCCTAACTTTAAGACTTTCGGTATTCACAGAAGGCATTTAGGAGTCCTAAAGTTAGGATTCCTAACTTCTGTGAATACCGAAATGAGTAAGTGGCGTCTGTGAATACCAAAATGAGTAAGTGCCTTCTGTGAATACCAAAATGGGAGTAAGTTTAGGATTTTATCTTAAGTTAGTTCTGTGAATCGGGCCCTCTGCCATTTACTCACCTATACACTTATACACATACCACCTCACTTATTCATTCAGATACTAAAACATACTTACTCTCTTATACAATAACTGACATAAGTGCACACTCATTCATACAGCCACTCTCACAATCACTCACTCTCACATATAGTCGATTATATAGTCAAAAACTCACACATACTGCTTTTCACATATGAAGTTACTCATACATGTATCTATGAGACATTTAAACACTCACCAATACACCTATACACACTCAACCACCAATACTCCCTTTGAAAGAAGCACTTTTGAACCCATACACTCAGTGAATCACACACTTAGGCATCTATGCATAGAGTCACACACCCCCACCCACCCATATAGACAGTCAAACACTTATACAGATACTCAATCAACAAAGCAAAAAAACATATAGACACTCATGCAGCTATTCACCAACCCAAGCCGTAGCTTACACACCAACTGACTGACTAACTGATACAAACATTCACACAGTTTATTCACTAACCCATGCATTCAGTAAGAGACGTTTAATCACTCACTTTTACAGGCAGTCACCCACCTACTAAATCATTCATGCAAACACTCCTACACCCACTCATTTTCAATACACCTTGGCGCATATATATATATATATATATGAGCAAAACAAATTGTCCTGTCGCAGCGGGAGCACTGTTCAGTTGGTGCCAGCGTTGAGACCAGGACAGTGTCTCAAAATTATTCAATACAAAAAAATGAACACGCTGCACACTTCTTGGATCTTCACGCAGTTATTTATTCAAAGCGCGCCACACTCCTGCACGTTTCGAACCGTAGTTCCTGGTCACGGTAGTAATTGTGAGTTGTCCCTTTTTGCTTTCTGTATTTATACTGATGCACATCATTCTTATTATCTGGTGCATGCTGGGACTTGTAGTCGTCCCTAGTGTTTAGCTCGAATTGAGTCGCGTTCTGGGGGCCGCGATCACAGACGGGGTGTACATTATGTTACTTCACTAAAAGCGTTCCCTGAGGTTGTGGGAAAACATCGCTTTCTACTCGCTATCGTGCATGCACGAGCGGAAAGATCGGGAATCAGTGTACCTGATCCTGGATCATAGTGTGTAACTTTGGACTGTATGTCCTTGGACAATTATGGGCTGAGTGCCCTACGTCCCCATTCTGTGTCGCTGTTAGTCTTAATAACAATAGGTTGGGTGATGGATGACTGCATCAAATATGAGACCTAACTTGATAAAAATGTGAAACAAGAGCTGCGAAATTGGATCGCGCAATGTGGGCTGTGACACAGAGTGGTGCCTCTCGTAGTCGTGTGGCAAGAAAGCCTTTCTGTGCCCTGGAACCTTGTTCTTTATTGACTTTGCCCTTCGACCTGGGAGCCCGTGTGCTCGGTCATTACCGCTGGGAGAGGAGACCACGCCCTAGCTACCGGGAGCGGGACTGCGAGGACCAGAGGTGCTTGCGCTGCAACATCTCGCACACCTGGTGCCTCTTCCCGCCCCCTCCTTTGTGGGAACTTTAAAACGACTCGCGGCCCCCGCTCCGCGGGTGCCGCTCGTAGTCGTGTGGTGCTAGAAGCCTTTCTGTGCCCTGGAACCTTGTTCTTTATTGACTTTTCCCTTCGACCTGGGAGCCCGTGTGCTCGGTCATTACCGCTGGGAGAGGAGACCACGCCCTAGCTACCGGGAGCGGGACTGCGAGGACCAGAGGTGCTTGCGCTGCAACATCTCGCGCACCTGGTGCCTCTTCCCGCCCCCTCCTTTGTGGAAACTTTAAAACGACTCGCGGCCCCCGCTCCGCGGGAGCCGCTCGTAGTCGTGTGGCGTAGAAGCCTTTATGTGCCCTGGAACCTTGTTCTTTATTGACTTTGCCCTTCGACCTGGGAGCCCGTGCGCTCGGTCATTACCGCTGGGAGAGGAAACCACGCCCTAGCCACCAGGAGCGGGACTGCGAGGACCAGAGGTGCTTGCGCTGCAACATCTCGCGCACCTGGTGCCTCTTCCCGCCCCTTTCTATAAAGCCCAGCCTCCTGGCGCGAACGCAGGACGCGCGCGGGCGAAGACCGGGCAAAGAGCGGGCCGTTAGAGGCCGATCAGGGCCGGGCCGGGCCACCCCTCTAACCTCTGGTGTAACCTAGGCTTTTTAATATCTTCTATCTTATTAGCATGTCTCCTAGAGGAAGCAGAAGCAAGACTGCGGCTAAAAAAGGACAACTTACTGGCCCTATAGATAGTTTTATAACAAGGGCAAACTCCTTTATAGACCAGAGCATCTCACTTATTGAACGTAGGGTATCCCAAGACCTACTAGAGGCTAGAAGATCCTCTATGGGACACCTGGCTAATAATGTAAGAACGCCGGTCTCTCATAAGGATCAAAGACAGAGCGAGGGCGGGAACAAAAGGCAGAGCCTTCCAAATATAGTTGACCTATCGGTCTCGCAACTTTCGCAGCTTTCGGAATCTCAACTAACTTCAGACTTAGAAAAAAAACCAGATATAGTCTTGCATCCTACCCCTGAAGAGGTAAGACAGGCAAGAGGGAGGAGGGAGGGAGCCATAAAGAAGAAAAAACACGTAGCGACAACTAACACATTAACAGGTGAACCAACGCCACCTATAATAGAGACAATACAGAATACACCTAGCCCCCCTCTGTTGGAAAACCAGATTAGGCATACGGCGGAGATACATCATATACACAATGTTCCATCTCCTACAAATCTAGAAATAGTCCCTAACGTTCCACTAACAAATGAAGTAGATCACAATTACAACACAGATCTACTAACCAAAATCGGAGATCTCTTACAACAAACCTTTACACCCATACGAGCCAGATTAACAAAACTAGAAACAGCGACAGCTGAACTTTCAGTTCTGATGACAACAAAACAAAACCCTAACCGTACCCAAGAGGCACAAAAAGCACAAAAACTAGTGACGGCTAAGCCGTCTAGCCTAACCTCCATGACCCAAGCTAAAAATTCGACCCCTGCACCGACTGTAGCACCTAAGCCTACAAATACGACAGCGGTTAAGAAAAAAATAACAGAAAATTCATCTGTAAATACCTCAACTGCGAAAAATAATACCCTTTGTGACCCCACTAGCACAGGTACGAAAACAAAACAACCTCAAACAAATAGAGAAAGGGAGAGACAACAACTGGGCGAAACACGCCCAGTAACCCTTCCACCAGAAGCGAGTCCATTTGTTGTCATTCTGACTGGCGTTCCAGAACTAGCGGACCAAAATTCGGAACCAAACTGGTCGCTAAAAATAAGATCCAACATTGGCTTAGTATAAATCGCCCACCCCCCCTTACTGTTCAACTAGAATCCTGATGGTCAGAAGAGCCCCCTGGGTTGGCCAGGGAAGAAAAACAATACAGGGCGACTGCATCTTAATTACTTTTGAAGACCCTAGAATAGTGGAGTACATCTGTTCAGGGGAGGACCTTAGCCCTAATGGAGGGATTAGCATAAAGCGCCTCTCCTTTTTTTATCCACCAAGATTTCCGGAAGGTCCCTCTCAAATTGATGGACCTTGGTATACAGTGGGCCCTCGTTATCGGGGAAGAGAAAGGGAAGAGTGGAGGGGGCAAGATCAGAGGAGAAATTATAGAGAACCATCTCGATGGGAGGGTTGGAATGGAATACCATTAATGAACATGTACAGTGGCCTAGAGTCAGTGGACTGACCATCACAGCCAGAAGACCCTGACCCCCCAACTCCAGATAACCCCAACATCCATCATAATTCCCAAACCATCAACACCTCTAGGAGTGACCCTCCACCTTTGGCTAAAGTCTCCTGGAATTCCGCGGGATTACGGCCAAAAGTTGAAGACGGGAGTATCATGCACCTTGTGGGTAAACATCAAATAGTCTGCCTCCAGGAGACATGGTCGCCAATAGAACTTAACCTACTGGGTTTTAAAACATATTTTTCTCCCGCGCTGGTGGGCCCAAAGGGCAGGCCAAAGGGAGGACTAAACATCTTTATAGCCAACACCATCCAGCAAATAAAAATAAATACTATCGAATTGGATCATAATTTCCAGATTCTCTCTCTCTCTCTACCCAAAAACGAGTCTGTTGTCCTCATTAACTTTTATAACAACCTTGAGGAACAACAGCTCCAGAAAGTGCTAGCAAACCTACACGAGAAATTATCCACCATAAGGCAGAAAAGAGGAGAAAAGGGCCCTGTATTCCTTACATGGGCAGGGGATTTCAATCTACATCATTGCAATTATCCGGAGAAAAAATGTGCAGGGATGGTGACTGAGGAGGGCAACCCCCTCACTCACTTTTGCCACAATAAAATGGGTGCAATAATGAATGATCTCCAATCAGATCTAGATCTCCAAATAGCAAACACCCCAGATGGTAGTACTAACCGCCTAGAACCGACCTATGTGGGAATGGCGTTTAATACAACGGTCGATTATATTCTAATATCGGCTGGTCTTCAAACTAGAGTTAATCATTTCGAAGTTATACCAAACACCTTAAGTGATCATTCAGCCCTCAACCTGGAACTGAATTTAATCCAGCAACAATCCTTACCCCTAACAATAGCTAAAGCATTGAGTCAGAATAACATAAATCTGGGCCAATTAAATGGATATACAATAAAGTGGGGGAAGATAAACCCCGGGGAACTCACCGAAGAGCTGATAAAATCAACATATCCGCAGATTAAGAAATGCCTAGACTTAATGACAGAAGATGAGGAAGTCCTTAGTAACTTCTCTATAATTATGGAAAAAATTAAATCCTTACTCACAGCAAAACCAATAACTCGACCCCGCTGTAATAAAAGCTGGTTTAATCATGATTGCACCCAGGCTCATTCCAAGCTTAAGATAGCATTAAATAAAGATGATAGAGATCCCCATCTAATAGCCACATTAAGAAAGGAATACCTTGCAATACGGAAAAAGCGAAAGGCGGAATTAAAGCAGGCTTTGTGGGACGAACTTCACTCTAGTGCCCAAGCAAAAAACAGTGAAGCTTTCTGGAGAGTAATGAGAGCTCCACTTTTGGTAGACGAAAAAACTCCAAAAATCGAAGTCGCCATAGAAGAGACAGTATGGGTGTCGCACTTCTCCAAAATGTTCCAAAAGCAAGAAATAGATCAAGAAACTGAAGGAGAAAATTTATTAGCTCTGACTTATCCCATCCAAATAGACTTTGAAATCTCGGAGGTCCTTCTGGCCCTGAAATCAAGTAAAAATGGAAAAGCTCCAGGGCCGGATGGAGTCCCGGTAGATTTTTTTAAGTATAATACAGACATCTGGACCCCTATTATCACCAGGGTATGCACGGCAGCCGCAAAGAAAGGACTTCTGGAGTCTCGGACGAGATCCGTGATGGTTCCGATTTTTAAAAAGGGCAATCGCCAGGACCCTGCCTGCTACCGTCCAATATCCTTGTTGGATTTGCTGGGAAAGATAGCAGGTAGGGTGATCCTGGAGCGACTCCAGAAGTGGGTGGAGGAGAGGGGCATTCTGTCCGAGTTGCAATTTGGCTTCCGGGAGGGATTCGGAACAGTGGAACAGGGCCTAAATCTTTCTATCATTATGGGGAAGTACATACACGCAAAGCAAGACAGACTCTACATGGTTTACGTGGATCTGTCTGCCGCGTTTGATTGCGTCTCCCATACCAAATTATGGTCCGTGCTGTCACAAATGGGGGTAGATCTGCCACTTTTAAACTTTCTGAGGGAATTGTATTCTAAACCCTCTGCCAGAGTCCGTTTTGGCACAAAGGGCGAGCTGTCGACGTCTTTTAGAGTAGAGCGTGGAGTCAGACAAGGATGTGTCCTGGCACCTTTCTTATTCTCCCTCTACACTAACAACTTGGAGGTTGAGCTTATGATGGGTGCCCTATACCTCCCACAGGCAAAACAACGCCCGATTCCCGCTCTACTCTATGCGGACGATGCCGTCCTGCTGGCACGGACTCCTTGCGAACTCCAGAAGGTACTTAGTAGATATTCTACGTTTATGGGCAGCCTCGATCTCCATATAAATGTGACGAAGACTTTTGTAATGACGGCAGGCACAGGGAGGAAACACCCCAAAGATTTAATTCTCAAAAACCAAAAAATAGAGTTTACATCTGACTATTGTTATTTGGGCATTACGATAGATGATAAATTGTCCTGGAAAGTGGCAGTCGAAGCAAGGAAACATTGCTTTAAGAGAGCTATAGCAGCCCTGGTGTCCTTCTCGCAAATTCTGGGAAAACGACCTCCCCTGGAATTACTGGCAATTTATCGAGCGAAATGTCAGTCAACAGCTCTATATGGGGCTGGCGTATGGGGTGACACAGACATCTCTGCCCAACAGGTTGCAGAAAATGCTTTTTGAGGTTCCTCCTGATGGCCCCAAAGCGATCCTCAACGTATGCATGCCATGCTGAACTAGGCGTCCCTTACGTTGAAGATCTGGCAAGAATACAACCTCTGCTCTTATGGCGCTGCATCTGGACCTCGGAAAAAAATGCTTTCACTAAGACGGTAGTGGCAGATGCTATGACATTAGATCATGCTCTAAAAATAAAATGGCTAGCCTACATTAAGAACTTTTTCATTGACCTAGGGTTAGAGAAATACTACTCCACTCCTGAAAAGATCTGTGAAATCTCGAAAAAGGAGCTAAAAGATCTGGCCCTGGGACACTTGGACAACCTAAGGCTTCTTTCCGAAGCAGGCAAACCCTCTGTCCACCATGCCATAATGGTCCAACCCACTTTTTCCATGCAGCCCTATCTAAATCTTGAAATGAGTATGTTTGATCGTTTCCTTCTGACAAGATTCAGATTAAACCTATTTCATAGACTAGTAGCATTCCCACTAATGAATGCATGGGATTCAACCCTACCCCCCTGTCCTTGTGACGAAAAGTCAGCACAATCTACCCTACATGTAGTCATGTTCTGTAAATGTTATAACCAACACCGTAAACTGTGGTTACTGTCCCTGCTAAAATCTTGGGGCTTTAGACAGTGCCGTCCTGCCATGCTGTGTCTACAGCTCCTAGACACAGAGATCACCTGCTATCACGTTCTTTTTGAAATGTATATTTAGACACAGAAAAAACCTGTAAAGTAACTTTCATTTATCATTGTACTTTAAATGAACTGTGAAAATAATTCTAATGTGAAATTGTACTGTACTGTAAAATGTTATGTTCACAATTTTTAAAGGAAGAAATTATTATGTACAAATATTGCTTTTATGGATTTCTAATTTTGAAACTCCGAATAAAGAAATTTATTATTATATACTACATATGTGCTGCTACATGTTGGAAATTGATTGATGGTATGTTTTCTATTCGTGCCAGGTATTTGCACCTCTTTAACCATCACGCTGTATTTGCAGGCACAACAGTGGCCACATGGATAGAAACCTTTCAAATTGTGACTGCTCGCACTGCCTCTGGGGCAGATGTCTCCTTTAACCAAAATGTCTCTCAGACTTTTACCCTTTCTGTAAGTTATAGACGGTCGATCACTCATAGTGGAACCTATGATGTTATCCATTTTAAGAAGGTTCCAATTCTTAGCTAGTACTTTGCTAACTTTCCTAGAGTCTTCTTTATAAGTGGTGATCACCCGAGTAGTCATAGATGTTTCAGAATCCCGGGTTTTTGGTTCAAGGGTACTGTCCCTATATTTTGTGGACATTTTGTTAACAGCCTTGGTTAAGACCCATTCCGGGTACCCTCTCTCCCGGAACCTAGTGAGCATGTTGTTGTTTTCTTCCTCATATAGCCTCTCCTCACTACAGTTCAGCTTAGCCCTTAGCAGCTCCCCATAGGGTATACTCCACTTAAGACTACCCAGATGAGCACTATTGGCATGTAACAGACTGTTACCTGCCGTTTCCTTCCTGTGCAATTTGGTCACTAAGTGACCCTCTTGGACCATGACCGTGGTGTCTAGGAAATCTATGCACTCTGTACTGGTGTTCAAGGTGAGTGTTATGTTGTATCTGTTCACATTGAGTTTTTTCACAAAGTCCTGTGCTTCCAATGTCGACCCACTCCAGACTAGGAATAGGTCGTCAATGTAGCGGATCCACGTTCTAACTTTGCCAAATTCTGTTCCAAATTGTACGTCCATGCGAATTTCCTCCTCCCACACTCCGAGGAACAGATTCGCCAGACTTGGGGCAATGCTAGAACTCATGACAGTGCCACACACTTGCCTGTACAGGTCACCATTAAACATGAAGATATTATTTTTCAAACATATCCTCATCATCTCAATCAACATTTGTGTATGCTGATAATAGGCTATGTCTCTAGTTTGTAAAAAATGTAGGCACGCCGCTATCCCTAACTCATGATCTATTATGGTACAGAGGGAACTCACGTCCACAGTCCTCAATGTGTGAGGGAAGCGTAGTGAGATTGTCCCTAAGGAAATGGTCAATTTAGTGGGAAATATTCTCGTTTACGCTCCCTATAGAGGACATGATAGGTCTCCCTGGTGGTTTCCTGTGATCTTTGTGTACCTTTGGTAAGAGGTAGAGGATTGGCACTTTGGGATAATCCTTTTTCAGATAACAAAATTCGTGCCAAGATAGAAGCCCTTCACCTTGCCACCTTGCCACCTTTCCAGATTATCCCACGTACTGGTAATACTCTGATTGTAATCAGTCGTATTGCACTTGCAATAATACTTCACATCCTGAAGTTGTTTGTAGGCTTCCGTGGTGTACATATCTGTCCCCCACAAAACGATATTCCCTCCCTTATCTGAGGGTCTGATGATAACAGATTCATCCTCAGCCAGAGATAAAATAAAGTCTTGTTGAGTTTTTGTTAGATTAAAGTCATGTTTGGTCTTATTCGCGGCCTTACGTTTGTGGTTTGCCAGTTCTTTATTAACCACCTCATGAAATGTATCTATACTGTCGTGGGGCAGAATTGGGCAGAAAACTGATTTGGGGCTAAAACCAGTACAGGCTGCCCGGTCAGTAGGAATACCATCGGGGTACTGTGTTTCCAAGCCATTTGTACCACCTCCCGACATTTCTCCTAATTCATATACGGTCTCTAATATTTTGTTATCCCCCACAGTCAATTGTATAGTGTTAGGTATGTCACTTTGCCCTTCTGGAGGTTTTCTGTTGTACATCAAATGCCATTTGTTTAACTTTAGCTTCCGTATAAACTTAAAAATGTCAACTCTAGTGTTGGAATAATTAAAGAGTTCAGTTGAACAAAATGATAGTCCCAAGCATAGGGTAGATTTTTCAAAATCATTCAAGTGTCTTGTAGAAAGGTTAATAAAAGTTTGGTTTACCATTTCGATGTCCATCATTATTTGCCCCTTCTGTAGCCCCCACGTTTGTTTCCCACGGGCTTTTTGTTTGTTGTTTCGCTGTTTGGCTTTGAGGCGTCTTCTTTTGGAGCGCCCCTGCCTCTTGGTCTTCCTCTGGCTCGACCTTGTGGTTGCGCCCCCTGTGATGTTGTGTTCTTGGCCTGCGCTTGTTCCTTCACCCGTCGTGATTGCAGAACCTTGAACTCGTCTAAAAAAGACGCCTGTTTTTTAGTGATGACTATATCGGATACAGAAATCACTGTTTGGATTGACCCTTCTCTATCGGAATCACTTGCGGGGGCTTGTTCTTGTACACTTTGCTCTATTGTATTGGCAGATAAAGTCCCAGTTGTGTTAGTTCCTTGTTGATATAGGTGATCATACTTTGGACTATATGTTAAAATTCTGCCGCTTTCGTAATCCCCGCAATCTCTGTGCAGTTTCCGTTTTTTCCGGTACTTTATGTCATCCTCATATTTTTTCATCTTTGTTTTTAGTTCCTCCCAAAATTTCTTTATTTTGTCACCTTCAGTACTTTTTGCAAATTCATCCTCAATATACGGGCACTAGACCGAGAGCATAATAATTTCTTAAGAAACTGAGTAAATACAAGGGCATGTAGAGTAAACTGTTGCAAGAAATTTTTTCAGAATTACTCAACTGCGAGCATAGCTAGCGCATCAACATCTGGGGTACCCCCATTGTGTTTAAACGTGCTACAAAGCTAAATCAGCGCATAAACAGCTGGGGTTGCAAATGAAGTATTAAACTTGCAATGATGAGTTGAAATCTTGTAATGGAGTGTGAGATCTTTCCGACTCCGTTCCACATGGTATATATCAGGCACCGCAGTAAGGTGCTGATGAACTTTAATCATACCTAGTATCCTGGATTTTACACAATCTAATAAATTTTACGATTGTATGATTTGCCAGGCTTGAGAATAATACAAGCTTAAGCTTTACATATCCATGAAATGTGTATATAGCACGCTTTTAGCAGCTATTTCCCCTTTATGTTTACCCTTCCAAGATGGCGGCTTCATTAACAGATACATTGTAACGATATTACTTACCTTGCTTATGTTTACACTGTGTATGTTGAAACTTTATTTATGCATGTTTGTTCTTCACGAATAGTATTGTGTGACCAAGACACCGCCGGGTGTCGAAACGCGTAGCAATAAGTTTGAAATAAACTGGTGAAATACTCTTCATCTCTGAGTGCGCATTGGAATTTTTCTTTGTTCTTTGGAGTTAATACATGCCGGCGTGGGGGCTCTGCCGACTTTTTGCGCCACCTGACTGAGGGAGCGATTCAGGAAGGACCCCATTTGTGCTCAACTAAATATATATATATATATATATATATATATATATATACATATACATATCAAACAATCCTCCTTTACCTTAGAAAGAAGCGCACTGACTCTGGAAATGTTTAAATTAAAAAGTCGTGAAAGTTTGCCTCTGCGCTTCTCTGCAAGATAATATGGTCTGCGTGTTTAAAAGGAGAACCACGTTGGCAATTCAAATGTTAGAGCGACTACCTCCCGTGATCAAGGCTCTGTTGAGCAGAAACGTTGGGAACAGTGAGCCTCTTTGCCTCCGTGTCATTCCACGAATAAAGGAATTTGAAAGCAACATTTCCAGAGTCAGTGCGCTTCTTTCGAAGGGAAGGTAAAGGGGGATTGTTTGGTATGTTATCTGGAAGCCTCGCACCAGATGCACTCACCGCCCTGCTAAGGTCAGGCTCCCTGCGTGGCAATGTTGCTGGTGATACATATAAATATATATATAACATTTACACTATTTAGAAACACTCAGTGACTGGATGATGTAATCAGTGATGCCATGAATGATGTCATTTGAGATATCATAAGTGAAGTCACTGACCATGTCATGAGTGATGTATTACGTGATGATATCCGCAGTGCATTGTGGGGACAGAGTTATAGTTAGCTCAACTAACTACACCAGACACATTTCTCCGGTTTTGTACAAGTGAAATATCAGCCGAACTATAATGTCCCTGTAGGAAACAAATGTGGGATCAAACTCCTTCACCTCCAAGCAGGTTCGCCCCTAGGCATCATGGTCAATGCAGTTTGCCAAGTGTGTGTACTTGCAAAGTCTCTCTCGAGTGTTTCACCAGGCAGGTGCAGATTGGTGCTGGCCATCTCGAAACAAGTGTTTCTGGATTGTTACCAGTCATCAGTGGAGTTTAGGCAATTTAAATATAAGGGGTTGCTGAGCAGGCTGTCAAAACATTCTCGGTTCTCAGTAACTCTCCAGGCACGAAGGTGATTCTCCACGAGCTCGTCAGCTCAAATGGCTCGAGGGAGCCTTTTAAACAGGAAACAAGTGTAGGATAACTCAGCTTCACCTCCCAGCAGGTTCGCCCCTAGGCATCATGGTCAATGCAGTTCACTAAAGTGTGTGTACTTGCAAAGTCTCAAGTGTTTCACCAGGCAGGTGCAGATTGGTGCTCTCCATCTCTAAACACGTGTTTCTGGATTGTTATCCGTCATCAGTAGAGATGTAACCTGTGGTTTTTTTCAGTGAATTTCAACGGTTTTTCTAATCCTAACTATAATGTCGCTGAAACCTAAGGTTTTTTCAGTGAATTTCAAAGGGTTTTTAAATGCTAAAGCCTAGCTATAATGTCCCTGGAAACTATGGGGCACATTAGGATGGCAGGCGGACTTTGTCCGCCCGCCATCCGTCTTAAAGAGGGACTGCCTGCCATAAGGGCGGGGGTCCCGTGGGTGCCATTAGGATGCGCCCGCCAAAGTGGCGGGCGCATCCTGCATTCCTAACATTGTGGCCGGCGGTGCACTCAGCACCGCCCGCGACAATGCCAGGAAGGCATGTCGTGCACTTCCATGCACAACAAGGCAGGCACCGCGCGATGCCTCCCATGTTGTGCATGGAACTGCAGGGGGGTACCATAGGTACCCCCCATGTGTACCCCCCACGCCCCTGGAGTCCCTGGGGGCCCGCAACAGGCCCCCCAAGCAGACTCCGCATGCCTTTCAGTGGCGGCAGACACCACCACCATATTGAACCCTATTCTGCCCGGTCGACATGTCGACGGGCGGAAAAGCGGTTGACAGTCTTTCCGTCCGCTGCAGATCCAACAGCCATTGTAATATGGCGGTTCAAGTTTAAGTTCAGGAATTTGTATAGCGCACTACTCACCCAGAGGGTCTCAAGACGTTTGGGGTTGGGGTGCATTATTTATCGAATAGCCAGGTTTTAAGTTCCTTTCTGAAGGAAGTGTGGTTCTGTGTAAGGCGGAGGTGAGTGGGGAGAGAATTCCAGGTCTTGGCTGCCAAGTAGGAGAAGGATCATCCTCCCATAGTGGATCTGTGTATGCGCGGAACTGCGGCGAGGGCTTGATTGGAGGATCGTAGTTGGCGGGTGGGTGTGTAGAAGGACAGTCGTGTGTTGAGGCATTTGGGACCTAGTTTGTAGAGGGCCTTGTGTGCGTGGGTGAGGAGACGGAACGTTATTCTCTTGTTGACGGGAAGCCAGTGTAGGTCTTTCAGGTGACCGGTAATGTGAGCTTGACGAGGGATGTCCAATATGAGTCTGGCTGATGCGTTTTGGATGCGTTGGAGTTTTTTCTGTAATTTTGCTGTGGTTCCGGCGTAGAGGGTGTTTCCATAGTCCGGTCGGTTAGTGACCAGTGCATGGGTGACAGTCTTTCTTGTTTCGGTGGGGATCCAACGGAAGATTTTTTTGAGCATGCGAAGTACGTTGAAGCAAGAGGATGAGACGGTGTTGACTTGTCTGGACATCGAGAGGGAGGAGTCTAGGATGAAGCCTAGGTTACGTGCGTGGTCTGTAGGTATGGGTGCTGAGCCCAGGGCCGGTGGCCACCATGAGTCGTCCCAGGCAGAGGGGGGTGATCCTAGGATGAGGACTTCCGTTTTGTCTGAGTTAAGTTTTAGGCGGCTGTTTTTTATCCATTCGGCTACTTCTTTCATGCCTTCGTGACGATTGGTTTTGGCGGTGTTAGTGTCTTTGGTGAGGGAAAGGATCAGCTGGGTGTCGTCAGCGTAGGAGATGATGTTGAGGTTGTGTTGTCGCGCGATGGATGCGAGGGGACTCATGTAAACGTTGAAGAGGGTGGGACTGAGTGATGAACCTTGTGGTACTCCGCAGATGACTTCGGTGGCCTCTGATTTGAATGGGGGAGATGGACTCTCTGGGTTCTCCCGGCGAGGAACAAGATGATCCAGTCCAAGGCTTTTCCTTGTGTGCCGATGTTGCTGAGGCGTTGTATGAGGGTGCTATGACAGACTGTGTCGAAGGCAGCGGAGAGGTCGAGTAGGATGAGGGCAACTGTTTCTCCGTTGTCCAGTAGCGTTCGGATGTCGTCTGTCGCTGCAATGAGGGAGGTTTCCGTGCTGTGTTTGGCTCGGAAGCCGGACTGTGAGCTGTCGAGGGAGTTGTTGGATTCAAGGAAGGCGGCGAGATGGCTATTGACGGCTTTCTCAATGACTTTGGCAGGGAATGGGAGGAGGGAAATGGGGTGGTAGTTCTTAAGTTCAGAGGGGTCTGCTGTGGGTTTCTTCAGGAGGGCGCTGAGTTCGGCGTGTTTCCAGCTTTCTGGGAAGGTAGCGGAGTTGAAGGAGCAGTTGATGACATCACGGAGATGGGGTGCGATGATTGAGTCTGCTTTGTTGAAGATGTGGTGGGGACAAGGGTCGGTTGGCGAACCTGAATGGATGGAGTTCATTAGGCGGATGGTGTTATCAGTGGTGATTGGGTTCCAGGCGCTAAGGTTGTTATAGAGCGGTTTAGGTTCGGAGGTGGGTGGAGTGGACTGTTCTTTGGGTATGTTCTCAAAGCTGTTATGTATGTCGGCAATTTTGTTGTAGAAGAAAGAGGATAACGAATCGCAGAGGTCTTGGGAGGGAGTAATGTAGTTTGAGGCTGCGGTGGGGTTTCTTTGATGATGATGAATAGTTCCTTGCTGTTGTGGGCGTTGTTGTCGAGTCGATCCTTGAATGCTGATTTCGTGGTGGATCGGATCAATTGGTGGTGTTTGCGGGTGGCTGCCTTGAAGGTGGTCAGGTTGTCAGTGGTTGGTTTTTTTTTCCATGTTTCTCGAGAGTACGGCATAGCTTCTTGGATTTCTTAAGGTCATCGTTGAACCAGGGGGCCTTTCTGCTACCCTGTTTGGTTTGGTGGTTTTTCAAGGGTGCTAATTCGTCAGCGCTGTGAGTGATCCATTGATTTAGTTTGGTGGCAGCTTGGTTTGGGTCTGATGAAAGGGCGGGAGGGTTTTGGTTGAGCGATTTGAGAAGTTGGTCGGTGGTGATTTTGTTCCAGTTTCTTCGAGGAATATGTTGTGGGGGGTTGTGGGTCGTGGTAGTTTTGTAGCTGAAGTGAACACAGCTGTGGTCCGTCCAATGAAGAGCTGTGGTGTGATCGAAGGAGATGTGTTTGCAGGAGGTGAAGATAGAGTCGAGCGTATGTCCGGCTACGTGGGTGGGGGTGTCAACAAGTTGTTTGAGTCCGAAATTGGCTAGGTTGTCAAGAAGGGTGGTGGTGTGGCTGTCGTTTTTCTTTTCCAGGTGGGAGTTGATGTCTCCCAGTAGGATGTAGTTCTCTGGGTTGAGGGCATGTGGGCTGATGAAGTCAGTGATGTCTTCGCTGAATTGTGAACGGGTTCCTGGTGGTCTGTAGATGAGGGTGCCTCTAAGTGTGGTTCTAGGGTCAGTGTGGATCTGGAAGTGGAGGTGTTCGGCGGTTGCAAGGTTATCGGTGGAGCTGTTCGTGATTCTGAAGGTGTTCTTATGGATGATGGCGGTGCCTTGTCCTGTTTGGTTGGTGCGGTCTTTTCGGATGATCTTGTAAGCGTCCGGGATGGCTATGGCGATGTCGGGTGCTGATGATGCGTTCATCCAGGTCTCTGTAAGGAAGGCGATGTCCGGTGAAGCAATGTCGAGTAGGTCCCAGAGTTCAGTGGCGTGTCTGTGGACCGAGCGGGTGTTCAGCAGGATGCACTTCAGGTGGTTAGAGTCGGGGCGGTGTTTCGAGGAGGAGGATTTGGTGTGGGTCTTGATGCAGGTGAACTTGCAGGAATGGCAGGTGAAGGGACCGTGGGTACGTCCTGGGGCAGCTTCGTGGCATTGTGGTGTGCGCCCGGGGTTAAGGGCAAAGAGGGTGGCGGCGTCATACATTATGCGGGTGGAGTGCGGTTTGCGGGGGCCAGGGGGTTTGGTGCTGGGGGCGGTCCAGGCGCGGACGGGCGTAGACGGGCTTACCTTTGGCGCACCTTCGGCGCGCGTCCGCTGCGCGTGAACGCTGCGCGCAAATGCATCTGTCAAAAGTGGAGAAGTGGAGGGGGGAGGGGCGAGGGAGGATCAGGTGGGAGGCGGGGGCGAGGTGTAGGGGACGGGCTCCGAGGCACAACAACATCAAAATGGCAGCAGCAGCAAAAACGAAACTAGAGAGAGGCTGGGGCACAAAGCCAAAATCAAGCAGCTTAGACAATCTTTGAATAAAGCGCTGCAAATAATCAAAGCACAACACAAGCAATGCACTTAAAAATCAGAGCAACACAGCGAGCGCTGAAGGTATAATAATTTCTACAAATCGGCAAAGCTTATCGCAATATAGAGCGAATATACACTGAAGCCAGCAGATGTACAATTCTCTGAAGAGAGCAAAGAGCGCAGCCCAAATGATACCAGGAGTGGAGCAGGGAGCGTGGGGAGCGACCGCTACTGAGAGCGTCAGGACGGTCAGGTAATTTCTGCAAGGTCGGCGGGCGGATCGCCCCCTGCCAGGTGGGCAGTGACTACTGCCGGTCCGGCAGCGGCGATTCACCCGCAGTCCTAAAGGGGCCCTATGTTTTTTTCAGTGAATATGTATATAAAAAGCAAACGTTACAGAGACGGTATAGTTAGACTCAGGTTTCACTTGTACCAGAGAAATTCAGCAGTTCTAGTTAGCTGAGCTAACAAGAACTCGTGCCCAGCAATGCTCTGCTTCTGAACTCATATATTACAGCACTCATGAGATGGCCAGTGACATCACTCATGACATCACTGATGACAAGACTGAGAAAGAGTCCAGTGGATCCCAAGGATGGCTTCTTGAAGAGAAGAACCGGCTAGCAGAGTAGCACAGTCTATGCCACTTGCAGGCGACCAGGAGGCAGGGAAGAGCAATGACCACTGATGACAGTGACATTGTTGCTGCAGCTGTGAGGACCAGGTGATGAGGAGGAAGACCAGGAGCTGTTCATGAGCTGTCCCACGTCGAAAGGCAGGAACCAGGGGGTTGGTGTCCATTAATAGCACCAACAAGCCTTGGCAGCAGCAACATAAGTGGAAGCGATGATGGCACAATGTTGGGACCAGCAAGGTGCGAGGGTCTCGTGAAGTGCAGGAGAGTTAGAACAGTCCCTGGGCAACCAGGGGAGACCATGGAGCATGAGAAGACCCTTGAAAGGTTCCCCAGGCCAAAGGCACAGGAGTCGCAAGAGGATCTCGAGCAGCTCACCAAAGACGAAGGCCCACGGTGCATAGGATGTGGTGAGGATGCTGATCCTGGCAGGTAGCCATCCTGGAGGCTGGAGCTTCTTGTAGCATGACCATCTCTGGAGTGCAGAGCCAACAAGCCTTGGCAAAGGCAAGTCAACAAGGTGCACATGAGTTTTGTCCCTGCCGTTCAGCTTGGACTTTAACTATCACTCACTGGTTATCGTCGAAGCTGAGTCAGAGCACCATGAGTGGGCATGCACACGCATACGCACAATCCTCAATATGTGTATTTTTCAATAGGCCACATCCATGCCAATTCATTTAGCATTGGGACCGCCATTTTCCTGAATCTTAAGGACATCCGTACCGTACTGGAATAAATAGTATTGGAACCATTGGACCAGATGAGTAACTTTCCTCCCCCAATTATCCTTACGCTTGAAGTACAGCGAGGCAACATTTTATGTGATTGAGTAATCCTGTCATACATTTTCTTAGAATTCACACATGGAGAACATTTTCACTGAATAAGGCCCTTATCCGAATTAATTCAACAAGGCTCTATCCAAATATTGGACGAGTTCTGTTCCTTCATTGGTGAGTTTCCCCTTACAGACGCTTCAGTCATTGTTGCCCTTGTCTGTTCTAGTATACCACACTTACTCATCCCTGTTCCTGCTTTCCTATAGGCTATCTATACACTTTGCCGCCAGTCCTGATGAAGACCCTCTGATGTTTTTACAGTAACACATACTTCCAGGGTGGAAACATCGACATACAGCTACTTCACGTCTTTAGTCACTCCCCCTATCTAAAAGGATTGTGAAGGCATAATATGGAGGTAGTTTAACCATATTGTAAAAGAGGGAACACTGTGATCTTTGTGAAACCTTTCATGTTGTTGGAAAATGGGATTATTTTGCACATGTTTGTTAGTTATGTCACTTTTCAATGTTTGTTGTTATGAATGTGATTGTATAGCAGCCATATATATTATTGACAAGAAGTTCACAGAATATATGTGTGTGAATATAAGTATAATGTGGTATGTATCTCTGATTCTTGTCATTTAAAATGAAATATGAATTACTGTGATAAATAATAATTGTCTTACCCTACAGAACCAACTCATATTATTCTGAGCCATTTTGTACTTACTTTCAGGCCTTTAATTCCATAATAGTTGATAGAGTAATGCTTAAAAAAGAGGCTTGTGTGATGTCATGAGTGAAGGGATCAATAATGTCAATTGAAATGTCATCAGTGATTTCTAAATGATTTCCTAGAACGTGTCATGAATGATGTAATATGTGAGGTCATAAGTAGTGCGTGGCATGGGTACTTGCACAGGACCTTGGAACCCCATCCTTTAAGGATGAATCTATTTTAAAAGGGGATGAGTGCCAGGCAGCCCCCATCCCTGAGCCTTCTCAGGCCCCGGACACCTCATCCCTCGGGCCCAAAACCACCTCTCTGAGCCTCATTATGCCCTGCGGACTCCGTCCCACAGGTACATAATTGAATGCAATTCCCTCTTCTTCCAGGATATTACTGAGCTTCAACATTTTATCAGACAACTCCTTCTGTCTACTTTCTGTACTTTGAGAAAAGTCTCCTAGAGAAGATAGCTGTGTTTCTCTTCTCCCTCTCTCATTTCCCATTCTTCTAGGATATCACTTTACTGACAACAACATTACGTTTGACAGCAGTGTTAAATATTTGAGACTAGGGCAGACTGCCTTCAGTCTCAGCAGGGCCTTGAAGAACATGGAACTAACACCCAGGGCCGCTAGCAGAACATCTCAGTAGAATCACCAACATGTGTGTTATTGAACAGCAAAGCACACATGTGCGATTGAAAAGCAAAGCCTTTCTTTAGCCGCAGGTCCACATTAGAGCTTCTGAAGACAAGGATATGGATCAAGTCATGGCATGCTCCTCACATCTAAGCTTTAAGATGCATGAAAGAAGTTGCTGAGCAAACAACAGTATTGCTGTCCTGAGACTCTTACTCTCTCCACACAGCAAAGAGAACCAGACATGGTGGACCTTCTCGTTCAAGGTGTCACTCAGGGTCAGCACTGGCCACGGCACGGACCGAGCTTGAATGACTCATCATTCTGCTGTGACTTGCAGCTCTGAAACTTACATATGCAGCACTCATCCCTGATAGGTTTTTAGTTACTTATGAAGTTGCCACAGAGGTGAAAGGACTTCTAGGTCTATCAATCCTTTTGTTTCTTCCATTTCCTGTGCCATTATTTCCAAACTATCCCGAGAACATTGATTAGTTATCAGCAGAGAATTAGCATAAGATTGGAACTTTACCAGTAGGTAGGATTGGAAGAAGTAGGGAGAGATGTGACTGTCGGTGAAACAAGTTCATTATTGAAGATCCAATGTGATACAAAAAAAAGCTTCAAACTATTAGTCAAGCTGAGATAAAACCGGTGTAATACAAGTAGAATCTATTCAATGTATCAGACAGGGTTTGCAGGGATTCTGCTTAGAAACAGAAGTATGCCTGGGGCCACATCAGTATGTCGGTAGTGAGTCACCATACCACATCAGTACCTCTGATCTCAAATTAAGACTAGCTCATACTGCTGCACCTGCCCTCCCAACCTTTACAGAGTAACAGGTAGTTTGGCGCCCCAGAACACACACCCTAGACCCTTCCAGGCATCCAGATAGAAGGCAATCACCTTTGGTTAGCTCACTCATACATATCCACAATGCACAGAAAAGAGACACGAATAAAGCTTACTATATTTATTGAAACTATTATGCTCTATTTTGCAATAGCTGCTCTGCAATCAAAAGACATATATAAGTCAACAATGTGATTAGCATAATAAACAAACTGTAGTCAATGAAAAGGTCTGGAATATTGGAAGACAGGTGTGCCCAAACCTACCCTCACTATAGAAGCACAGTGATATATTAGAGATCTCTGTGACTTGTGGGGGACCCCATCCCTGGCATACATAGGACGTTGTTTTACATCTCAGGCAGTAGAGCTATTTCTCGTGTCAGGACCTTGCTTTGTCTGAATGTGATCTCTCTGTTTTTAAAATAACACATTTAAATTTATATGATAAGATTTATCCAAAAACAGAGCAAATAAAGCACAGTTTATTTCAACCTTGTAGGGAATGTTCTTTCAAATCCCAGCAGCAGAAGAACTGAATAATAAAACATGTGCAGCCTATTTCTAAAATAAATGTGTAGCACAAAAACAAGCCTGATCAAGCAAAGGCAGCAGACTACCTTTAAGAAATACACAGCAGGGGTATTCAGTGTATCAGAGAGGGTCGTACATAGAATCAGCTGTAGGATCTATTCAACGTATCCAAAAGGGTCGTGCATAGTTATCAGCCGTAGGATGTATTCAATGTATCAGAGAGGGTCACGCATAGTATCAGCCGTAGGATGTATTCAACGTATCAGAGAGGGACGTGCATAGTATCAGCGTTAGGATCTATTCAACGTAACAGAGAGGGTCGTACATTGTATCAGCGTTAGGATCTATTCAACGTATCAGAGAGGGTTGTACATTGTATCAGCCATAGAAGGAATGCAATGTATCAGGGGGTGATGCATAGTACGAAGTATTGGGTTCATCAGAGAGGATCAGGTGCACACAGTTGGAATTCAGTTCTGGGGCCTGTGAAGAAGAAACAAAAGAGAGCATGAAGACACTTCTCAGACAAGGGTTGGGGTTAGTCGGGAGCTTATTACAACATTATAGGGTGCACATGTTCTTTAGCAATTAATTAACCATATTGTGATAGGAAGGCCCAGCTTCCCTGTAAACACCAAGGGCCCGATGTAGGTAAACGCGATTTTCCGATTTCAAAATACCGAGGCGGGCCGAATCGGTATTCTGAAATCGGAAAACGAGATGTAGGGAAAAAAAACCGAATGAATACCGATTCGGTCGGCATCGGTAATGAGATTCGGTACGTTCCGATTCTGCTCGGTCCGAATCGGAAAGTACCGAATCGGCCAACAACGAATCGGAAATCACCGAATCGGCTACCACCGAATCGGATATTCCCGATTCGGCGAATACCGATTCGGTAAAAGCCGATTCGGTAAAATCCGAATCGGCAATCATAGATTCGTAGCCATGAAAACAGACCCATGGCGAAAAAGCCCATAGGAATGCATTGAATGAACCGAATCGGCTTTTACCGATTCGGATAATACCGAATCGGATTTTACCGATTCGGATATTACCGAATCGGTAAAAGCTGATTCGGCAATAGGCGATTCAGCCAATGAGGTGACTCCCCCTCCCCCACCCAAACAGGGAGTGGCAACCCTGGCAGGTGCAGCTAATTAAGAAGTTTCTGGAAAGCCTGCCTGAGCCCAACACTCACAGTTAGCAGCAGTGGGAGAAGGAGGTTGCCAACTGAACTGGAGAACATGGCAGAGCAGTCAGGAAGCCAGAAGTCCTCCCAGAAGAGGAAGCCCAAGTTCACCACCACCGAACTTCAGGTGCTGGTTGAGGAGGTGGTGAGGGTGCACCGCCAGCTGTTTGGCAAGCTGTCCCTCAACGTGCCAGACAGCACCAAGAGGAGAATCTGGGCCGACATCGCCCAGAAGGTGAATGCTGCGGGTGTCACCCCCAGGTCCATAGAGGAACTGAAAAAGAGGTTTTATGACATCCGCAGCCTCACGAAGAGGAAGCTGGCTGACATACAAAGGCAGGCTGGACTCACTGGAGGAGGCAACAACTCGGCGCCACCCCTCACCGAGCTGGAGGAAATGGTCTCCAGCACCATTGAGAGGGAGAGTGTCGTTGGAATCGGGACCCTGGACAGCTCTGCGAGAGCTACAGCTACAGGTAAGAAGCATGCGCATCATGACACACCCTACCAGACACCTCCCCATTAGACACAATGCATAGGCAAACACCAGCACTGTACTGTCACCAACATACAAGAGACAAGCATCATGGTACATGTAGTCAGCAGAAGTTAGCCAAATATGTCAGTGCAGAATCACAAGACAGGAAACAGTGTGACACGGTGTAAGGAGATGCAAGGACATGTGGAATGCCATAATTGTACTGACTGTAATACATCGGCACTCAGTTTACAAATGCTTCTTTGTACCTAGGGGCCCCATCAGGCGGAACAACTGTGACAGCAGAGGGAGCAGCAACGTCCAACACTGCAGTCGCAGGGCCGAGCACCAGCCAGGCTGGCCAGGAGGAGGATGAGGAAGGAGACACCCCAGGGCTAGGTATGGAGGGAGTCCTGGTCATTGACTTCCAAGCAGTGCACTCCCCAGTACTGCCCAGCACACCCCCCTTGCAATTCTCACCAGAAAACTCCCCTACAAGGCACACCATTCCGCCTACACCAGCTCCTGCCACAACCGTGGCCTTGCCACCTGTTCAACCTGTCCTGGGAGCAGGGGCTCAGGGACCGGCCAGCTTCACACCCCCACCAGTGGCACCCCAGCCCACTCAGCAGGCCGGAAGCAGCAGTGCCCGACGCCGTGCCATCACCACCACTGCTGCACCAGCACGGGAGGGCAGTGTGTTCCTGGGCCTGGAGGGACAGATGGTTAAAATCCAGAGGCAACAGGCAAGATCCACCATGGCCTGCCAACGCCAGCTCCTGCAGCACAACATGCAGATGGGGGAGTTGGTGAAGGGATTCCAGGCTGTTGTGGAAACCAACAAGGAGGTGGCAGCAGGGTTAGGCAGGCTGACCACTGCCATCACCCACTCATCTGCCAGACAGGAGGAGCATGAGCTGGCGCGCAGGCGGGATGCCCGGGTGCTGAACCGGGCCATGGCCCGCCTTGCAGCGGCCACGGCACAACTGTGCCATCGCAGCTCCAACCAAGAATCTGTGCTTAGTCAGCATACGGCTGAGCTCACTAGGGGGATGGCCAGGATCACCACGGCTATGGAGGCCATGATAATTTCAAACACCGCCTCCAATCCTGCCCTGGACCTGGGTGATGCTGGAGACAGCAGCAGCCGCAGCAGCCCGGCCAGCGCTGCATCTGAGCCACGGAGGAGCACCAGGCGATCCGCTGATGCTGCTGGGCATTCGGAGGGGGCTGAGGGACACCCCAGTGGGTCTGGCAAGCGGGCAAAAAAATAGCCTGGCAAGGGGGGATGAGGCAACCAGAACCCTAGACTTTATTTGATTTTACATACTCCATTTTTTGATGCACATCAGTGCTGTAACTGTGGCGCAACACTATTAAAATTTGTTTTTTGCAAGCAACATTTAGCTGTCTTTGCATCTGTACTCAGTCAGAAATAGTTCTCAGTGATCTCCTCACGTCTGTATCTGCCATCACTTGGCGTACACACCCCAGCTGGCTGTGTCAGTGGCACAGCTTCGTCGTCGTCATAGTCCTCGTAGTCAGACAACTCCACCTCAGTGCCCTTCTTGACCGCAAGGTTGTGTAACATTGCACATACAGCTATGATCTTGCAGCAGGTGATGGGGGTGTACTGCCTTGCACCTCCACTCTTGTGCAGGCATCTGAATCTACTTTTCCAGATGCCAAAGGTCCGTTCAACAACATTCCTTGTGCGTATGTGGGCCCGGTTATACCTCCTTTGGCTGGGTGTGGAGGGGTTGAGGTAGGGGGTGAGTATGAATGAGCGGAGGGAATATGCACTGTCGCCTGGAAGAGAAAGGGGTCACATTAGACACATGCATACATGTATTCCACCTACCTACTATGTGTTATGGGGGTCTGATGATGTGTCTCACCTAGGAGGTATCCTTCTCCAAATTCGCCAGCCATCAGCCGTGCATATATGCCGCTCTGTTGGAATATATAGGAGTCATGGGTACTCCCTGGAAATTTTGCTACCAGGTCTGTGATGGTGCACTTGGCATTGCAGATCACCTGCACGTTGATGGTGTGTGTAGATTTCCGATTGCGGTATATGTATTCGGTGTCCGCTGGTGGGCAAATCGGAATGTGCGTGCCATCTATGCAACCGATGATTTGGGGAAATTGTGCCATCTGGTAGAAGTCAGCTTTAGTTTGTAGCAGTTCTGCGTGGGTTGCAGGGAAAGAGATGTATTGGTCCATCCTGTCTATCATGGCGTCAAGGAATATGTGGAAGAACCTTGACAGGCTGCTCTGGCTCACCCCTCCTGCTGCTGCTACTCCACTTTGATAGCTGCCAGACGCAAGCAGGTGTAGGCTGCATAGCACCTGGACGTGCGCAGGGATGGCGTGTGCCCTTGGGGTGTGGTGGTCCAAGAATGGCTTAAGGTCCCTGATGAGCTCAAGTATGGTGTCAGAGTCCAGCCTGTATCTCTGTAGGATCTCAGCCTCAGTGAGCATGAACAGGGTTATCCTCTGTCTGTAGACCTGTTCATTTCTTAGCCATTCCCTCTGTCCTTCCTGCTGTAGCCGTAGCCGCCTCGCAATGACATAGAAAGCTGCCATCCTGCAAGTTGCAATGCATTTTGGGACTGTTTATATGGGTTGGAGTTGGTTACCACCTGATTGCAATCCATGGTAAATACCGAGTGAATTCTACCGATTTTGAGCCGATTTCGGTGTTTCTGTGCCTCCCTACATCTCCCCAACTGTCGGAATCGGGGAATTTCCCGATCGGAGATTCATACGAATCGGCATGTTTTCCGATTCGGCTCATGTCCGATTCGGTATTTGTACCGAATCGGTAATTGGACCGAATCGGTGATTTTCCGATTCGGTGTCACTAACGAATCGGTAATTGGACCGAATCGGTGATTTTCCGATTCGGTGTCACTAACGATTCGGTACATGGACCGAATCGGTCTTTGCATCCGATTCGGTGTTTTTCCGATTCGTTACATATCCGATTTTCGGTATGTACGTATCGGATTCTTTCCCATTCGGTACTCATTCCGATTCGGTTTTCTATCCGATTCTTTCTGTTTTTGGTTCCCTACATCTCGATGGCTGTTTACCGATCGGTAAGGGCCAAAAATCGGTATTTTCGGCCGTTACCGATCGGTAACGCCCTACCTACATCGGGCCCCAAGTGCCTGCACGGGTTAAATACATGGTATTAAGGGCCATATGTATCAAGATACTAATTAGCGATTCTGTAATAGCGATTTGTAAGAAATCCCTATTTCAGAATCGCTAATTGGTATGTATCAAGAAAATCGCAATTTTTTAGCGATTTCTTGATATTCCTTAATTGCGAATTTGCAAATTGCAAATTCGCAATTAAGGAATACTTTCCCATTCATTTCTATGGGCCTCCTGGCCCATAGGAAGGAATGGAAATGTATTCTCATTTTGCGATTCGCAATTTGCTAATTGCAAATTGAGAATAATTTCAAGGGTGCAGGGGTGTCCAAAGAACACCCTGTTGCACCCCTGAAATAAGTATGGGTGCACATGGGGTGCATATATATGCACTAAGGGCATGTATGTGCGTCACATGGCACTTTGAAAAATGCTGAAATGTGCATTTTTAAAGGAAATCGCAACTTACCACCAACTAGAAGTTGGTGGTAATTTGCGATTCCTTAAGCTCATTTTGGAATTTTTTTGGGCTTCATACATTGCATTTAAGGAATCGCAAAATTTGCGATTCCTTAAATGCAATTGCAAAATAAGGAATCGCAAATTTTGCGATTCCTTATTTTGCACCAAATTTTTCTTAATGCATTCCATTTAGCAAATTCGAATGCGAATTTCGGCCTTTACGAATGAGAATTTGCTTGATACATATGGCCCTAAATTCTTAACCTTGTGTCCTTGTAGTTTGAGTTGAAGTGAGGGGAAGTATAGACAATAGAAACACTGTTCCATGTTTTCAGACTCTACCTGTCCAAAGTGTTGGTTTGAGTACTTGTGTAGTTTAGACTGCTTGTTCTGCAGGCGAAATTCCACCTTCCCAGGAGTTTGAGAGGATGCAATATCCTGGGTGGCCTCAATATTTTACCTTTTTTTGTGCTACATCAGCTAAGTACGCATTTTAATTTTTTGGTGTTATTTGGGGATTTCATGCTGAATAAAACTCCTGAAGGTGTCTATATTTCCCTCTAATATTGGTTAACGGCCACATGCTTCAACATAAGGAATTGTGATTCCTAAATAGCGAATTTTAAGGAATCGTTATTTAGGAATCGCAATTCCTTATGCATGTAGGAATCGCAGAATAGAATTTGATTCCTAAACATTACTGTGAGTAGTTGGCTGGGCATATGCTGTCCTTGGCACCTTGCACCAGTCCAGACACGCCTTCTGGTGATTTAAGAGATCTCAGACAACCTTAGAAACTCTCTAAGTGGTAGCTGTGGAAAGCAACCTTCAGGCTTAGTTCAGAGTGTAAAGCAGCTTGTTTTACCAGAATGCAACCTTATAGTATAGATTAAATGAGAAGATAACCACACATAGTACTTATAAAAGGATGTATTTATTATGTAACACTATCTACTACGTTACAGTATCTCCCACACGGAGATAGACACAAAGGACACAATACTTAAGCAAATAAATCACAGTAAATAGCACTAATACACAGTGGGCCCCAGGGGGGACCAAACCATATACTAAGAAAGTGGTATAAGAACCATGACTTGAGTCAGAACAATGTCGAGAAGACCAGCGCATGTCACAGAACCCCTCCACCATGCAAGGCCACAGCGGCCCTGGCAGCGTCTGCCCAGGCTCCACCCTCCCCTCGCTGCCCCCACCCCTGCAAAGTACTGAATCCACCGGAGGAAAGGAATTGGAACGGGGAAAAGTGCCGCCCTGCCCCACAGAGGAGAAACCATCCTCCCCTTGTTGCCCCCACCCTGATACACGGAGGAAAGATGCATTAGAATGCGGGTGAAGGAGCCGCCCGGCCCCCGGGGAAGGAGCCCGGGGGGAGCACTCACTTGTATCTTTTGGACTGGAAACACGTGTGTGCCCCGCCATTTTGGCACCGTCTCCTGTTGTGGCTCTTCTCCTTGGTCCACCATCTTGCGAAACAACAGACATTCTACTGCCTCCCTTGGTGCTGTGACTGCGTCTCCCTCCGACATCACTTAAAGGAACTCTGCTCTCCTGGTTTTTTGGGTCTTGACCTGAGAAAATCTACTATTTGTATATATATATATATATGTATATAGAGATACCTCTAACCACTGGTATATGTAGTAGACCTTTGTACTCTCTACCATTCATATGTGACTCTTAGAGTTTATCCATTTGTATCTCTTCCTTGAGTGACTTTACAACTTGTACATTTGCAATTTTTTTCTGTTTCTATCTCTTAATTGTGTGACTTTACAACTTGCACATTTGCAATTTTTTCTGTTTGTATCTTTTATGTAACTCATGTAATCCTAAGTCCTTATGTGTGGCAACTGGTTCTCATGTAAAGCGCTATATAAAATCACATTAAATAAGATAAAATAAAATAAAAAAAGTGGAATTGCTGGGACCCCAAGGAACCACCTAAGGTGAACAGATAGGGACCCCACGGAGTCCGAGTGCAGTGTGTGACCACTATGCGTGCTACATACACATCTAAATGTAAGTCGCAGTTGGATTTTTAAAGATTAGGGACACTTCCCAGTGGACCCTGAAGAAACCCCGTGGAAGACGGAAGGATGGAGTGCCACCCTACCGGTGGATACCATGGTACCCGAATTACCTATCCAATGGGAAACCGGGTGCATAGGTGTGAAGTGCTGTTGAAAACCGCAGTCAAACTCAATGGAAGACTATAGGAAAGTGCTGCTTCTGGAAGAGGAGAAAGTGTAAGGAGGAATACAAATGTGGATTCTTGAAGAGAAGAACCTGAAAGCATAGGAGACAGTGTCTGTCTCACTCGGGGTGACCAGGAGACTTAGTAGACGGATGCCCTCCAATGTTGGGTGCTTCAGGAAGGATGACTGTGACTTTGGCTCTGCAGCTGCGAGGACCAGGCAATGCTGAAGACAACCAGGACCTAGATATGATCTGTCACACAAAGGATGCCAAATGCTGAGTGGTCAGAGTCCAGCGGGAGCACAAACAAGCCTTGACAAATGCAACCAATACAGGAAATCAAGAAAGTGCACGGATGGGACCAGCAAGGTCCAGGAGACTCACCTCAAGCAGAGGACTCAAGGCAGGCCCTGAGAAATCAGTGGAGCCCAAAAAAAAACAAAGCTGACCCTCAAATTGACCCACAGGTCAAAGGCACTGGAGTCGCGAGAGAACCTCAAACAGCTCACCAAAAGTGGCAGGTCTTGATGCACACGATGTGGTGTGGCTAAAGATTCTGGTCACTGGAGGTGCTCGAGGTTGGGGCTACTTGGAGCCCAAAGTTCTTTTTGCAAAGATGTCAACAAGCCTTTGCAACTGCAGAGGGGACGTTATAACCAGGGGTTTGGGTATTGCAACCCCCACAAGAACTACCGGCCTCAAACTTGGTAAGAGGGTAGATCAGGCTTTGGGAGCTGGGAAAAACTACCACTTGTGTTGCAGAGCTCCTGGAGTGAATAGGAGCTCGGGATCTGCAGACTGGTCGACTTAGTTACTGTGCCTGCAAATGCAGGGGAGTGACTCCTTTACTCCAAGGGGGATTACTTTGGTTGTCCTTTTTGCTTCACAGGCCTTGAAAGGTTACTGTACGGTGCACAGACACAGACAATACAGCAGACTGGAAGGTAGGTGAAGTCAGGCCCAAACGAAGTCTAGCAAAGTCCAAAGTGCTGAGAAGGTAGAAGTGCAGTCGTTTCAGTTCTCAATCTTATCCCACGATGAATCCAGGGACCTGCACCTAGGTAAGCCCTTACATACCTTAGGGAAAGGGTTGGGAAGATTCAGGGGAACCTCCCAGGGGTGGGGCGGGACAGGGGGGAGGTTACTCCCATGCCCTTTGTCCAGTTTCGCTCCAGAGCAGGAGCCAACGGCTCCCATGACTGGGTGGAACTGGACTATGCACAGGACCAATAAATGTGCCCCTCATGCAGTCTTTCAGGTGCTGACAAGGTCTCTCACCCAGCCCTAATACGCTAAATCCGGTCTGGGAGGTGGTCACACCTCCTTGTGTCAGGATGTCTATTGTTCTGCCTTCCCCTACTCAAGCCTGGCTCAGCAGCAAGAGGGCAGAAATGTGTCTCTGGTCTGCAGCAACCATTTTGTGCTGTCCAGAACTAGAAAGCTGGTACCGGGAACACTGAGAGCCTAACGGAGGGCTCTTCCAGTGCTTGGAATCATACCTCCCACACCATACCAAACATGTTAGGATTAGTTGCAGTTGTTTTTGAGATGGTCATTGCGTGATTACGCGGTGCCCCTCTATACAGTATATGGCTGCCTCATTTATAATCTGGGAGAATGGACTCCGTAGGCTGAAGGGGTGCCAGGCAGTAGCACCCTCTCACTTAGAACCAAGAAACCTGCCCTCAGGATTGTAAAGGTCTGCTATGGGTTGACTTATAGGTTTTGAGTGCAGTGACCCTTAGAAATAGTAAACCTATATCTTTCGTAAGTGGTGCATGCACCAATTTACACAGGCTGCAATGGCAGGCCTGTAGTTCCATTTTGAATGGTCTCTAATGAGTGGCATAATGAATGCTGCAGCCCATAGGATACCTCTGGGGTACCTATGCCCTGGGTACCTGGTTACCATATACTAGGGACTGACAAGGGTGCCCCAGTATCCAATCTGGGGTGCACCTAAGTACACAACACACCAGTTTAAAGAGAAAGGAGTAAGACTTGGGCCCTGATTAGCAGGATCCCAGTCAAACTAGTCAAAAACAGCATCACATCAAGTTAAAAGTGGGGGTAACCATAAAAAACAGGTCTTACTTTCCTACAAATACCTAATAGTGAATCGCAAATGGCGAATGAATGAATGCATGGGAATGCATGGGAATGCATGGGAATGCATTCGCAAATTGCGAATTAAATTGCAAGGGTGCCGGGGGGCCTAAGGCTGACCTGAAGCACCCCCCAGAAATGTAAGTATGCACATGTGGTGTACACACATGCTCTAAGGGCATGTTTGTGTGAAACATGTCAGTTTGAAAAATGCACTTTTGTGCATATTTCAATTAATGTGCAAATTACCGATAAACTTCAAGTTGATGCTAATTAGCGTTTCCTAAATGCACAGTTTGAGGCTTGATGCATCGCATTTAGGGAATCACAAATTGTGATTCCCTAAATGCATTAGCAATTTAGGTTTTTGCAAAACAAAATTATTACCTGAGTTGCGAATGGAAAGCCTTTGATGCATCGGAAAAGACTTTCCATTTGCAAGGTAGGTAATCGCAATTTTTTTAGTCTTGAGTTTATTTCTGACGTCTGCCAGGGAGCGTACAGTTTGGAGGTGGAGGGGCAGGTCGATCCAGGTCTTGGCGGCAATGTAGGAGAAGGAACAGCCCCATTGCAGCTATGGAGGATGCGTTCGGTGGGTGCAATGGCTAGTGCGGGGGAGCGGAAGTGTATTGCGGGTAGAAGGAAGTAAAGTCGGTGGTTGATGTTGGACGGTCCTTGACCATGTAGGGCTTTGTAGGTGTGCGTGAGGATCTTGAACTAGCATGTCTTGTGGATGATAATAATAATAATAATCCACATTTGTAAAGCGCACAATCACCCGCAAGGGTCGCTAGGTGCTGGGGGCCGTTCGGAAGATTAAGCAAGCTATTGCCCAGAGTCACATGGTTCTGGGCTAACCTGCCGCCGGTGCTGGGGATCGAACGGTGATCCCCAGATTCCGGAGTCAGTCGTCCTAGCCGCGGCGCCACACCTCTTCCCTGGATGGGGAGTCAGTGGAGGTTGCTGAGATGGGGTGATTTGAGTCCAATTGGGAAGGTTTCAGCATGAGTCTGGCTGCAGCAATCTGTATGGTCTGGAGTCACCTGAGGAGAGGGGTGGAGAATCCGGCATAACTTGTGTTGCCGTAGTCAAGTCAGCTAGTGATGAGTGAGGCTCTTTCTGATGTTGAGTTGAATCCATCTGAAGAATTTTCAGAGCGTGCAGAGGGCGTGAAAGCAGGAGGAGGCCACAGCATTGACATGTTGTTTCCTGGTCAGTTCAGTGTCAAGGATGCTGCCTAGATTGTGTGCATAGTCTGTTGGTCTGGGTATATGTCTGGATCTGCTGACCATCAGCAGTGGTTCCATATGGATGTGCTTTTCCCAAAGATCAGCACTTCTGTCTTGTCAGAGTTGCGTTTAAGGCAACTGGCTTTCATCCTGTTGGCTACATTGGTCATGGCGTTGCAGACGTTTGTTCTGGTGGTGGATGGGTCTTCGGTGAGCAAGAGGATAAGTTGAGTAGTGTCTACATAAGCAATTATGTTGAGACCATGCGATCTGGAAATGTCTGAGAGGGGCTAATGTAGGGGCTGAACAAGGTGGAGATGAGGGATGATCCTTGGGGTATGCCACATACGATGTTCTTGGGCTCAGAGTTGAAGGGAGGCAACCAGGCGAACTGTGTGCATCCTGTAAGGAACGAGGCAATCTGCTTGAGGGTGTTTTGATCTATGCCAATGTTATAGAGTCTGTTGATGAGGGTGTGGTGGGATATGGTGTTGAACGCAGCTGAGAAGTCGAGGACGATCAGAGCTGCAGTCTCCCCATTGTTGAGGAGGGTTCTGATGTCGGCTGTGGTAGCGTTGAGTGCAGTCTCTGAACTGTGGTTGGTTCTAATCCCGATTGGGAGGCATCAAGTAGGTGGTTTTGTTACAGGTATCCGGTGTGCTGTTGGTTGATGGTCTTCTTGAGTACCTTCTCAGGGTGAGGGACAAGGAGATTGGTCGATAATATTTGAGTTTGCAGGGGTCATAGGAGGGTTTCTTTGGGAGGGGTCTGCCCTCTGAGTGTTTCCATCTGTCTGTGAAGGCTGCTGTGGTGATGGAAGCATTGATGATGCTGATGTGTTCCCTGCTGATTTAATTGGTTCTGAGGATGAAAAGCCAGTTGCGACATGGGTCAGTGGGTGTCCCTAAGTGGATGAATGACATGATGGCCGTGGTGGTCTGAGTGGTCAGTGGAGACCATGTGGTGATTGTTTGGCTTGTGTGGGCTGGTTGGTCGAGGCTTTGAGGTTGAGCACAGTGGTTTGGGGGTCAATGTTGTTGTGGATGGTGGCGATCTTTGTTTGGTAGTCCGGGCGGGTGTTGCAGAGTTCTTGAGTGGGGTGAATTGTGTTGTATATGGCTGCTGGGTTAGAGAATTTCTTGACCATTTTGAATAGTTATTTTGTGTAGTTAGTTGCTGTATCAATGGTATCGATGCGGATTGTGATGGCTTTTCTCTTGGCTTCCTATATGCTCAGTTAGTAATTGCTGAAGTCTGCTTTGTGAGCGGCTCAGTTGGAGGTGTTTCTGGTGGAGTGCCATCATTTCTCAAGTTAAAAGCAGTTGCGCTTGGTGGTTCTGAGCTCTGGGGTGTACCTGCTGGCTTGTTTTAAGTTTTTGGTGGTTTTTCTAGTTTCGTCTGGGTGACTCTTTTGATGCTTTTGGTGATCCATGCAGAGACATTCTGGGTGGCCTGTTCTGGGTCTGATGAGGCATCAAGTTGGGTGTGGCTGTGGGCCTAAATCCACTGTGTCTCTGTTACCTTGCTCCAGATGTGGTTGGAGCTGTGATGCTTGTTGATGGTGTGCTGAGCACCGAAGATGTTGAAGTGAATGATGGCATGTTCGGACCAGGTGAGTTCTGTGATGTGGCTGTATTTGACTCTGTTTCATGGAGGTGGAGAAGGGATTGAGTGTGGGCCCAGATTTGTGCATTGGTTCAGTGACCAGTTGGGTGAGGCTGGTGTTGTTCAGCTTCTCCTGGAGGGTGGTGGAGTTAGCGTTGTTGGGATCATCGATATAGAAATTATGGTCACAAATTAGGACACAGTGGAAGGAGTCGATAGCTAGGGGGGCGATGAGGTTGGAGATGGCATTGCAGAAAGATGGTCAAGGTTCCGGGGTGCATTTTATCATTGTCTGGGCATTGGTCTGTAGTTGGAAGTTGAGGTGTTCCATGAGAGGTGTGTGGTCTCACTTTGGTGGCAAAGCATTGGATGGTTTCCTTGAAGATTATTGCAATGCCTCCGCTGTGTTTGTTAGTGCAGTCTTGGTGTAGCCATCAGATGTTGTGGTGGTGATGTCAGGGTTGGAGGAGATTGCCGTGGCCTAGTTGCAGAGTGAACGGGCGTTGAGCAAGATGCATTGGAGAGGTTTGTGTTGTGCGTGGCCTTTAGGGGATGTGTGGTGCAGGCTCTTGTGTGGACTGGAGATCCTGTATTGCAGGAGAAGCAGCAATGGTGGCAGGTGAAGAGACCTTTGGTAGCTCACAGGGAGGCGGTGTAGCAGTTGTTGTTTTGGTGTGTGATGTCTAGGTCCAAGAGCTCCTCAGCACTGTAGTGGAGGGTGGCAGGATGGCTAGGGCTCCTGGTGCTCGGTGTGATCCAGGCACTCAGGACAGGTGCAGACAGGCATCACTTTTACCCACTGCGTAGCCACACTGCGGCCTCCATTAAGTAGGTTCTGTGGGAGGGCGGAGCGCTGGGCCACAGGAGGAGGGAAATGTCAGAAGAAGGGAAACGGCGGGAAGAGGGAAGAAATTAGCAGAAAAAGGCAAACAGAGCAGAAAAAGTCATAACAGAGTATAGAAAAACAGAGGGCAGGAAAGCTAGCAGAAAAAGCCAAACGAGAGCAGCAAAAAGCAAAACAGAAGGTAGAAAAGCATAGGGCAGAAAAAGAAGCAGAAAAAAGCAAAACAGAGGAGAACATGCAAAATAGAAGGCAAGAAACAAGCAGAGGAGGTTCAAGCAGAGGGCAAGTGGAGGGCAGCAGATCTACAAGGAAGTAGTGGACTGCGGACAAGCTGGACTGGAGTACTGTTGCAGGGGGAGCAGGCATGAGGACCCACTCCTTAATTTATTATTTAAAACATATTTTAATATAACTTAATGTTCTATTCCTATACAAAATAAACTTAAACTACACAAACATAAGAAATTCAAAAGTTTTAGTTATAACTAAAAGTTAATTTGCACCCCGCCCAAACAGTACTATAACTCACAGACCTCTGTAAACAGTGTTGTGAACTTGCTGGCCAGTCTACAGTCTACTAGTGAAAGCCACAGGTACCCCATTTTATTATTCTCATACGCACACTGCCCTCCAAAGTGCCCATCAAGGAGTTCTGTCCTCAGTGTGAGGCTGGTGCTGAGCCTTACTCTGTGCTGATCCACTGAGGTTGAACCATTAACTGATAGTCTTTGTACATCCGTACTCTGTCCCTCAGTGGATACATTAGGAAGCAGGTCGCAGTGTCCTTATTGTTGGAGACTGCTTCTGGTCTGCCTCATGCTTCCCCCTCAGTTACAGCCACAGATGTAAAGACGAACATTACAGTCAGAGGTTGCCCCTAAGTGAAGTCCTTAGAACATACGTACAGAACATTGTCAGAGGATGGGATTAGCCATTGCTGCTCAGTCTGCAAACCTATCCCCAAATCCAGTCTCCCTAAGCCCACACATGATAGGACAGAGAACGCTGTATACCAGGTCTCAGCAGTTAAAGGGCCTTTTCTGGTGCAGTTCAGCTCTCTCCTGTTCACATTACATAGCTTAGCAACTTGCCTTGCTGCACTGCCTCAACTGTCAGTAAATCCAGAATGTTTTCCTGGAAGAGTAGGCTTCCAGTATACATCTTATGCAAAAGAGAATGCACACATTAAGACTTTAAGAGCGTCGGTGCAGAGGAGGACAGCAGTAGCAGGCCATTTTAAATTCATACTTTAGCTGCTCAGTTGTGCTGTGCTAAAAATAATATATCTACCCCCCACTCCCCCAGAGTGGTCTATCGCCTCAGTCATTCTTTCTATTCATGTGATGCTGGGCTTTTTTATGGCTTTTCTATGTGGCTGAAGATAGTGCAGATATTGCAGTGAGGAGAAGAATGTGACGTTTCCCATTGCTTACCTTTGCAGGTGGTCGTATGTTGCCTGATCTCCATGCTTTAATGCCTGCAAGCAAAAGAAACAGTATTAGGATCCGTTCAGAAGATACGTTGCTGGATTGTATTGAGATGGGCAGTCTTACTCTGACTTTTGTTCTGTGGAATTTATTTTGTTTGTTTCCTCTTTTGTATTTGTTATATCATTTCTCTTATATATTATGGTATTGTATTCTTGCAGACAATGAAAGAAGGCTTGTATATCACATGTCACTGAATAGGTGTGAATTCAATAAGTGGATGAACTGTGGACTGGATTCTCCTAGGGCCCTTGATCATGGGCTTCTACCCCAATCAGGACCAAGTGATCCAACTTTCCTATAGAAGCGATCCAACTTTGAGGTGGGACACTTCTCAGTGAAGGTGTATCCTTGCGGAACACCTCACCTCTAAATGTACAACTGGTGCAGTTAGCACCCTGCTCCCCTACAGCAGAGACCCAACTGTAAGGCCGGATGCTTCTCAGTGAAGGTGCCATCTTGTGGAATACCTCACCTCTACATGTACAGCTGGTGTAGTCCACATTTTACCCCCTTACAAAAGGGATCCGACGGTAAGGTAAGATGCCTGTCAGGGAAGGTTGTCTCATAGAACACAACACCTCTAAGTGTACAGTCAACAGTGTACCCCCTACAGCAGAGATCCAACTGTAGGACTGGATGCTTCTCAGTCAAGGTTGTCATCTTGTGGAACATCTCACCTCTGAGCGCAGACTTGGTGCCATTTATTTATTAGTTTCCGAAGATACTAATTGAGGCCTGGTAACATTTACCTCTAACTATTAACAGTCCCTCTTTTTATTCCCACAGCACCAAAGGGCCTTTGGAGAGTTAATTAAAATACATTGCAGCCACATGCACATCTTTTCAACTACGAAATGACATGTGCTAAAACTATTATACAATCTATAAGGAGACTATCCCAGCATATCAGTTCATAAGATTCTGTTTTGTAAGCTGAGATAGCCATGACAGAGTAATCAAAAACCCAGGCCATATTAACCTCCCACTGGATTGCGATACACTTACAGAGGTGACCTAATTTAGGAGGTGTCAAAAAGTAACATTTATCTAAGCAATCAGAAACACCATTCTGTGCTAAGAGATGATTTACATTTGTCTTACCATGTAAGTGCGGTCTGCATCAGGGGACTGCGCCTGTGGAAAAAACTATGAGAATTGGTCACCAGGTGATTAGATGAAGCGAGAGCAGCCATACCCCACCTCTGGTCACCAGGTGACTAGATGAAGAGGGAGAGCAGCCATACCCCATCCCTGGTCACCAGGTGACTAGATGAAGAGGGAGCAGCCATACCCCATCCCTGGTCACCAGGTGACTAGATGAAGAGGGAGCAGCCATACCCCACCTCTGGTCACCAGGTGACTAGATGAAGGGAGAGCAGCCATACCGCACCTCTGGTCACCAGGTGACTAGATGAAGAGAGAGCAGCCATACCCCACCTCTGGTCACCAGGTGACTAGATGACGTGAGAGCAGCCATACCCCACCCCTGGTCACCAGGTGACTACATGAAGCGAGAGCAGCCATGCCCCACCCCTGGTCACCAGGTGACTAGATGAAGAGGGAGAGCAGCCATACCCCATCCCTGGTCACCAGGTGACTAGATGAAGAGGGAGCAGCCATACCCCATCCCTGGTCACCAGGTGACTAGATGAAGAGGGAGCAGCCATACCCCACCTCTGGTCACCAGGTGACTAGATGAAGGGAGAGCAGCCATACCGCACCTCTGGTCACCAGGTGACTAGATGAAGAGAGAGCAGCCATACCCCACCTCTGGTCACCAGGTGACTAGATGACGTGAGAGCAGCCATACCCCACCCCTGGTCACCAGGTGACTACATGAAGCGAGAGCAGCCATACCACACCTCTGGTCATCAGGTGACTAGATGAAGCGGGAGAGCAGCCATACCCCACCTCTGGTCACCAGGTGACTAGATGAAGGGAGAGCAGCCATACCACACCTTTGGCCAATATGTGACTAGATGTAGAGGAAGAGCAGCCATACCCCACCCCTGGTCACCAGGTGACTAGATGAAGCGAGAGCAGCCATACCCCACCTCTGGTTTCTCACTGCTCCATCAGGATTCAAGCAAGCCGGGCCGAAGAGGCTGAAATGCCAGAAACCGGTCCCCGGTAGCTTGTCTCCTTTCTGGTAAAGAATTGGCTTGGTAGTTTAGTCTGCCCTGTTCCCATGATGCACTGGGCCAGGGACAGACTGATTTGCATATAGCCAGGTTCTGAGCTGGGATGGGGCAGTGAGATAAATAACGGTGATGGATCAAGCCCTGATCTTTGGACTGGGTAAGAGTGGTCTGCTCAATTCAGACACTCTGTTCATCACCACCCCCTTTTGTAAATCGATTTTGGCCACTATAGGTGTGGCAGGGTATACTCAGACATGAGTCCCTTTCTCACTGCTCCATCAGGATTCAAGCAAGCCGGGCCGAAGAGGCTGAAATGCCAGAAACCGGTCCCCGGTAGCTTGTCTCCTTTCTGGTAAAGAATTGGCTTGGTAGTTTAGTCTGCCCTGTTCCCATGATGCACTGGGCCAGGGACAGACTGATTTGCATATAGCCAGGTTCTGAGCTGGGATGGGGCAGTGAGATAAATAACGGTGATGGATCAAGCCCTGATCTTTGGACTGGGTAAGAGTGGTCTGCTCAATTCAGACACTCTGTTCATCACCACCCCCTTTTGTAAATCGATTTTGGCCACTATAGGTGTGGCAGGGTATACTCAGACATGAGTCCCTTTCTCACTGCTCCATCAGGATTCAAGCAAGCCGGGCCGAAGAGGCTGAAATGCCAGAAACCGGTCCCCGGTAGCTTGTCTCCTTTCTGGTAAAGAATTGGCTTGGTAGTTTAGTCTGCCCTGTTCCCATGATGCACTGGGCCAGGGACAGACTGATTTGCATATAGCCAGGTTCTGAGCTGGGATGGGGCAGTGAGATAAATAACGGTGATGGATCAAGCCCTGATCTTTGGACTGGGTAAGAGTGGTCTGCTCAATTCAGACACTCTGTTCATCACCACCCCCTTTTGTAAATCGATTTTGGCCACTATAGGTGTGGCAGGGTATACTCAGACATGAGTCCCTTTCTCACTGCTCCATCAGGATTCAAGCAAGCCGGGCCGAAGAGGCTGAAATGCCAGAAACCGGTCCCCGGTAGCTTGTCTCCTTTCTGGTAAAGAATTGGCTTGGTAGTTTAGTCTGCCCTGTTCCCATGATGCACTGGGCCAGGGACAGACTGATTTGCATATAGCCAGGTTCTGAGCTGGGATGGGGCAGTGAGATAAATAACGGTGATGGATCAAGCCCTGATCTTTGGACTGGGTAAGAGTGGTCTGCTCAATTCAGACACTCTGTTCATCACCACCCCCTTTTGTAAATCGATTTTGGCCACTATAGGTGTGGCAGGGTATACTCAGACATGAGTCCCTTTCTCACTGCTCCATCAGGATTCAAGCAAGCCGGGCCGAAGAGGCTGAAATGCCAGAAACCGGTCCCCGGTAGCTTGTCTCCTTTCTGGTAAAGAATTGACTTGGTAGTTTAGTCTGCCCTGTTCCCATGATGCACTGGGCCAGGGACAGACTGATTTGCATATAGCCAGGTTCTGAGCTGGGATGGGGCAGTGAGATAAATAACGGTGATGGATCAAGCCCTGATCTTTGGACTGGGTAAGAGTGGTCTGCTCAATTCAGACACTCTGTTCATCACCACCCCCTTTTGTAAATCGATTTTGGCCACTATAGGTGTGGCAGGGTATACTCAGACATGAGTCCCTTTCTCACTGCTCCATCAGGATTCAAGCAAGCCGGGCCGAAGAGGCTGAAATGCCAGAAACCGGTCCCCGGTAGCTTGTCTCCTTTCTGGTAAAGAATTGGCTTGGTAGTTTAGTCTGCCCTGTTCCCATGATGCACTGGGCCAGGGACAGACTGATTTGCATATAGCCAGGTTCTGAGCTGGGATGGGGCAGTGAGATAAATAACGGTGATGGATCAAGCCCTGATCTTTGGACTGGGTAAGAGTGGTCTGCTCAATTCAGACACTCTGTTCATCACCACCCCCTTTTGTAAATAGATGAAGCGAGAGCAGCCATACCCCACCCCTGGTCACCAGGTGACTAGATGAAGCAAGAGCAGCCATACCCCACCTCTGGTCACCAGGTGACTAGATGAAGCGGGAGAGCAGCCATACCCCACCTCTGGTCACCAGGTGACTAGATGAAGGGAGAGCAGCCATACCACACCTTTGGCCAATATGTGACTAGATATAGAGGAAGAGCAGCCATACCCCACCCCTGGTCACCAGGTGACTAGATGAAGCGAGAGCAGCCATACCCCACCTCTGGTAACCAGGTGACTAGATGAAGCGGGAGAGCAGCCATACCCCACCTCTGGTCACCAGGTGACTAGATGAAGGGAGAGCAGCCATACCACACCTCTGGTCACCAGGTGACTAGATGAAGAGAGAGCAGCCATACCCCACCTCTGGTCACCAGGAGACTAGATGAAGAGATAGCAGCCATACCCCACCTCTGGTCACCAGATGACTAGATGAAGAGAGAGCAGCCATACCCCACCCCTGGTCACCAGGTGACTAGATGAAGAGAGAGCAGCCATACCCCACCCCTGGTCACCAGGTGACTAGATGAAGAAAGAGCAGCCATACCCCACCCCTGGTCACCAGGAGACTAGATGAAGCGAGAGCATCCATACCACACCCCTGGTCACCAGATGACTAGATGAAGAGAGAGCAGCCATGCCCCACCTCTGGTCACCAGGTGACTAGATGAAGGGAGAGCAGCCATACCCCACCTCTGGTCACCAGGTGGCTAGATATAGAGGGAGAGCAGCCATAGCCCACCCCTGGTCACCTGGCTGCACGAGGTGAGCACAGAGTAGAAACTCATCCTGATCTTAGTTAAAGACCCACAAACATTTCATTTTGGTTCCGTCACTGAGTCCAGACTCACCCTGCATGTGTGAGATGATTCCTGCACAACGAGGGATACTGTTGACTCAAAAACAACCATGTTGCATTTTTAGCAGCAGGTGAAGTTAATGTGTTAACAGATTAAAGACACAATTACTGAAGACCAGAATTCCCAAGTCATAAGGTAAACAGCGTTCTAGTAAATCTGAATGCTAAAATTGAATTAACACTAGAAGGTGAGGAAATATACTGGAAACGTGTAGAAGATGTCTTGCGTCATATTCTTTGATGATAGTTTCACTCTACTAGAATATCTTCCAATTTTAATCCCAGACAGGGCCATATTCCTTCATCACACGCACGTCCTCGCTCATATGACTCACAATTCCTCGTTTGTGTATGAGTGAACACTCTCCTGTCTTGGTCTAATCACTATGTACTCCTCATCCAACCTTCCTCTACAGCTGCCAAGGTGCGTTAGGTCTGCCATGTAGTGCAGCTAATCATGTTCTACAACACAAAAACCAAACACCACAAAACCGCCAATGCAGTATGAACCAGACATACACTCTTCAGCTAACTTTGGACATCGAACAGCATCTTCCACTGAACAATATTCATTATTTGACATCTTTCCTACATTCAATATAATTCCCTTTCTGAATCTGACCATTATTGACAGACCCCAACAAAGCCTTATTCTTTCAAGATGCTTCAACTCAACAGCAACGCCCCCAAGACCAGGTCAACATACATCTTAGAGCCCTTCAAATACAATGCATTGAAACATGTCACACGGTCAAATGCACAACATTGAATCACAGAAATGTATCTTCCTATCAAAGTGCTCTTGCAGACAAGCACTGGACCTCTGACCATCCAACTCAATGACCTCAACAAACTCAACAAAATGGTAGAGCCATCGGAACACCCGTCTATAGAGAAAGCACTCCACAAATCTGTTCGGCGGCTCCTTTTGCCTCGGCCTGTGCCAATAACACATGTGGTGTCCATCAAGGTTCATCTCTTTCCCCCCACCTGTTTAACATTTACATCAGCCCCTTGAGTCATGCTCTGCAATCCAGGGGAGTGAAGGTGCACAATTACGCTGACGACATGTCGCTGACCTTTCCAATTGACGAGACGGAGGAGTCTAAGGATTTCTTCCAATGTTCAATGCTCTTCATTAAAGACTGGATAAGTCATAACTATCTCAAATTAAACGCTGATAAAACTGAGATAGTTATTTCTAATAATAGACTCGATCAGTGGACGCCAGAACACTGGCCAGCTGACCGTGCCAATCTGCTTGCACCTTCAATTTGTTCCCTGTTCAATCTATCTATTAATACCGGACTATTCCATCGGACTGGAAGGTAGCTCAGGCAGAGGCTGAACAAATGCCCCTGCAGCCTCAGAAGACTCCAGGGCCAGGCTTACTCATACTGGAGGGAGGTCTTCCGCCCCTGCTGATGTGAGTGTGAGGGCCCATTCAGCATATCTTGCATGGGAGCCCCCTCACGTTTAATTATGCCACTGAGCTCAGGTCAGACCCAGGAAAAAAAAACAATTTGTCATTGACCAATCCTGCCAGTTACCGACCAATCTTACTGCTCCCTTTAGATGGGAAGATATTAGAGATGCATATGAATAAACTACTCATAAAATAAAAGGAGGTAAATAGTATCCTAGACTCATCACAGTCTGTCTTCAGAGCATTACATAGCAGCGAGACAGCTCTGGCAGTAGTCACTGACCATATCGAATGCTCTCTCGATGCTAATATACCATCAATGCTGGTGCTGTGGACTTTTCTCCAGCGTTTGAAATGGCATGTCATCCCAAGTAACTCTAGAGGCTTCATGAGATAAGTATCCATGGAGGAGCGGTACAGACGCTTTCAGATTTCCTTTCCGACAGGGCCCAAACGGGTATTCTAGGCTCCTATAAATCTTGTCCCACGACATTGGATGGGGGATCCCCAGGGCTCAAGTTTTTGCCCTACACTTTTTAACATCTATGTTGCCCTCCTTGCCAAAATTGTCAGAGCCTTTGGCTTTGAGTTTATATCATATGTGGATGATACACAACTTCTAATCTCCCTAGATAAAAATCTGGCCAAAACTAAATAATCTTTCTCTGCCGGAATGAAGGTTATTACAAAATAGTTGACTAAAAACTGTCTCCGGCTAAATGCTGCAAAAACAGAGATTAGGCCGTTTGGGAGGCCCAACAGCTCTGGAATTCTGATTGGTGGTCTACAGAACTTGGTATGTCCCCTTCATCTAAACTTTTAGTTATAAACTTGAAAGTCCGGATAGATTAATCTCTCACCATGAAAGATCAGATGGTGTCCACTGTAGGCTCATGCTGCCGCATGAGGAGTTTGTTGAGAAGGGACTTTCCTTTATTGCCACTCAGAGCATGGGAATCTTTAGTCCAGGAGTTAGTCATCATCTGTCTGGATTATGGTAGTGCACCCTTGGCCTCAGTAAATGAGTTGTTGCTATCTAAACTTCAAGTGGTGCAGAACACTGCTGGCCGTCTCATCTGCAATCCTCCCTCTAGAGTAGTTCCCCCCACATGCTTTACATTGGTTACTGGTAAAAAAACAGAATTATCTTTAAGTTTTGCTGCTTAACTCACAAAGCTCTATTTGGTAAAGGGCCTACCTGTCTATCTTCAAAGCTTACTCGCTACTCCCCCTCAAGACTTAAGATTTTGCAACAAAGCTTTGCTCACGGTTCCTAAGGTCAGAAAGTCCTGGTCAGGGTGCAGGTACTATTCTTTCCCCAGCACCTTGTAAATGGAATAAGCTGCCTCTTCAAATGAGAAGTTGCAAGGATCATCTCCAATTCAGCAAATTACTTAAAACCAATCTATTCTTTTTTTTTTTTAAATCTGTTTTTATTATACTTTTCATCACGCACATTATACATTCAACAGTTTGTTTACTCCACAAACATCATTATATCAATAGAATACATACGGTTTCCAAATTTAAACAAATCCTAGATTATTGCCACCCCAATCTAGTTTAATTATCCTAAAACCCCACAATATGAAACCAAAAACAAAAAGGAACAAAATCCTATTACCCTATCCCATCCCTCCATCGAGCTAAAGGCTCCCATATTCTTACACCCTGCGCTCTCCCTATCCTACCCTTTCTAGCATGGATAGGCTTCTCCAAATTATATGCAGCTATTGAATTCGCCAACCAAATTTGCATAAGCGGTGGAGTCTTATCAAGCCAAGCCCTGGCTAAGGTTAATCTATAAACTGCCATTACCAAACACATAAATTCTTTCTGTAGAATATTACTTCCATCTGGTCCAATTCCCAGCAATATCCAAATAGGTGTTAGAATTATCTGTATCCCTAGTGACCTATCCAAAAAAACCCTCTATATCTTTAATCAGCGTGTGTAGTTGTGGACAGGTAGCGAACATGTGGACAAAATCTTCTTCAGGGGAATTACATCTAGGGCAAGTCGTCCCCTCAGAACCCCCCCATTTAGCGTTCCTAGCTGGCGTGTGGTAAAGTGAATATAAGGTCTAATAATGCTGGAATTGCAGGGGGGCTGGACACAGGATAGTGCGGCCCAGGTCCAATGACTCCTGGAAGGCTTCCGGTTCAGCCCCTAATTTCACTACCCACTTACTACTATGTTTGTCCATATCGTCTGGCTTGCCTCTCGCTAGGAACGCATATGCTGATCTAATCGTAAGCTCCCCACCAGTGGTTATACTCTCCATAAACTCATTAGAATTGTACCCTGCTGGGCCCCCCTGTTTATTGCTAAAAAAACTCCTAACCTGTAGATACTTAAAAAAGTCCCTTCTGTCTACGTTATATCTACTTACAAGGTCCCCAAACTGGACTATTCCCTCCGAGTTCCTTAGATCTCCAATCTGCGTAATTCCTTTATCCTCCCAAACAGCCATTACTGAATCAGAAAATATTTCTGACTGAAAAGATTTATTATTATATAGTCTAGTATATCTATTGTATCTACCCAGGCCCATCTTTTTCAGGAAGGCATTCCATATTTTAAGAACCGCACTGAGGGACTTGAACGGTTTCCTTCTAAAGTATCCTAGCTCAGTGTGGTATAAAAAACAATTTTCTGTCTCTTGCCCTAGCACTGCTGCATAAACCTGTGTGGACATAGTTGTTATTTTCTGCAAAATACCACCCCCTCCAATCAATCCCTGCATAAATTGCAGAGCTGCTGCAAGATAATAGAGTCTAAAATCTGGGGCGCCCCAGCCCCCTCTTTCCCTTGGTAGAGACATAAATCTATAGGCCCTTCGAGTTCTTCCATGAGCCCATATAAACCTGTTTAGCATACCTTCCAGAGTGTTAAACCATTTAGCTTGAAAAAAAGGGGAATCGATCTGAATAAATAAAGAAACTTTGGTAATATCACCATTTTCACAACATTAGTACAACCCACCAAAGAAAGATGCAGGTTATTTATCCTTTCTAGATCTTTTTTAACTTTAGCCAGTAATGGAGCCATGTTAATCTCGACCACAGTATCCAAATTCGCAGAGATTAACAGCAAGATTCATGAAGCCAAATTGTGATCACAATAGCTGCAAAAAAGCAATTGCGATCGCAATTTGATGAAAAGGGATTCAACAAAGAAAATTGCGAAATCGCACACTTTTTCAGCGAATTCGCAATTAAATTCGCAGAATCCAGGAAGAAGACAATCTGCAAATCGGTAATAGCAAGAAACCATGGATTCTGCGGATAAAAGTGTGATATCGCAAAGAAATCGCTATCACAATTCATGAAAAATCGCAAATAGCGAAAAAACCCAAAATCGCATTTAGCGACGCGCAAATTAAGGAGAACCCAAACCAGGTGGTAACCATGAAAAAAAAAATACACTTCAGAAAAAAAGTATTGCAAAGTACCAACAGGTGCTGGCTTGACCAAACACACTTGGACATGCAGCTGGAGCCTCAGGACTCACACAATGCCAGGACTCTACATGGTGGTCAGGCGGTGAAGGCTACAGCGAGCAGCACGGAACAGACAACGTATCCAGGAGCGGATATTCCGTCAGCGGGTCACCCTACTGGGACAAACCAGGGAGCAAATCTACGCAAAGTACCGCCTAAGTGAGGCAATGATAATCAAGCTGATCCTGGGACCTAGACCCCTTCCTGCAGCACCCAACAAGGAGGACCAATGCCGTTCCCACACATGTGCAGGTATTGTGCAGCCTGCACCTACTGGCCTCCGGAAGCTTCCAGGGTATAGTCGCTGTTGCAGGGGGAATATCCCAGCCCACCATGTCCCGCTGCCTAAGGAGTTTCCTGGAGGCCATGCTGACCCGCCTACACCACTACATATAATTTCCCACCAGCCAACAGGACTTGAACGAAACCAAGCTGCAATTTTACAATGTAGCACAATTTCCACACATCATAGGATGCATTGACTGTACCCACATCCACATCTGCCCACCAGCACAAATGGAATACATGTATCGTAACCGCAAGTCCTACCACTCCCTCAATATACAGATGGTATGCAATGCGAAGACAATCATTACGGACATAGTGGCACAGTACCCGGGGAGCACACATGACTCCTTCATATTCCAGCACAGTGGCATCCACACAGGACTGGCCAGGGGAGACTTTGGTGCAGGACACCTGCTGGGTAAGTACACATGCCACACAACAGTTCAATGTGATAATGACGCTGCGCTGCACAGGCACTCACCCTCTGCTCCTATCATGCAGGTGACAGCTCTCCGTGATTACCTACTCACCCCATACCTCAACCCAGCAACACCACAGCAACGGTGTTACAATGCAGCACACATACGTACAAGAAATTGTATTGAGAGGACATTTGGCTTTTTGAAGAGCAGATTTCGCATACTGCACAAGACTGGTGGGGCCATCAAATACGATCCTGAGGTCTGCTGCCACATCGTGGCCATGTGTGCTATCCTACACAACATTGCTACCAAGCGCAGGATACCTGTAGACATCTCAGGCAGTGAGTCAGAAGGGGACAACCGGCCACCTGCACATGTGCGTCACGCACGCGGGGAGAATCCAGCAGAAGGACTCAGGCGCCACAACCAAATCTGCATGAACTATTTCTAGGGCATCCACTCCCCACACCCATTACTCAACTCATGCATGACAACATTAATAATGACATGAGGCACTTTATGTTATTCAGAATTTTAGTTACTGTTACTGCACAATAAACATGGCATTCTGAAAAGTGTGAAAAGATTGACATATTGTGTCATATGCATAGGTTAGTCTGTATGGCATGCTTGTTGCGACAGCATGTGGCCTCATGGTAATGCACAACAGTTCAGTGGCGTCTCCGGGTAGTTGCCCCTTACCTCCTCTCAGCGTCCTCCTCCTGATTCTGCCGTGTGGCAGCAGAGGGCCTGCTGCTGCGGCGGGGTGCTACGACCGGTGGTGTGGACTGGCTGCTGTGGCTTGATGTTGCCTCACTGTTGTCGTCTGCCCCCCCGCCTGGCCATGGCCAGTAGCCTGCATGTCCTGCATGGCTGTTGCTATGTTCTCCAGGGCTGTTGCGACGTCCTGGCAGCACTGCACCATTTGGACTTGCATGGCCAGGGAGCGTCACGAGAGCTGGGAGGTGGCGTTCCCAATAATGTGATTTGATCGCGTGTACTCCGACAGGCGGGTCAACAGTTGTCGGTGTCTGCGGCGATTGACATCCCACTGCCTGGACATTGCCTGAGTGTTGGCCTCCACAGCTGCTGTCATATGTGCCACATTACGTGCCGTCTTGTCCAGTTGGAGGTGAATGGCGGCTAGGTGTCGGGCCTGGGTCTGGTGCACACTCAGCATCCTGCGCTCAATAGAGAGCCCACCTGCTCGCACAATTCTGCCCCTGCCAGCGCGGCATGCGTTGGTGCGCGGCTCCCTGACCAGACCGCTTGTCTGGCTCCTCACAGCCGCAGGGCGGCGGGTTTGTTGGCGACCTGCTGCTGGTGTTGCAGGCCCCACTGGTGGCTGTGTGCTGCGTGGTGCTACAGCATCACCTGTTGTCACGGGGGTGGCACGGGCCACAGGGACGGGTGGTGGGATGACCGCTGTTGTGGCAGCTTGCCCTGATGATCCGGGCTGTGTTGTATAATGTATATCCCCCTCTGTGTCCTCTGTGTTCTCCTCAATCACCAGGGCCTCGCTGTCTGTGCTGGGGACATCTGCGCCGCCTGTGATGTAAAGTGGACATTGATTAGTGACATGTTCCGTACACAGCTAGGCTTGCTACGTGCATGCAGTCTACCATTCCCTGTCTCGCTGCAGGATTGACTCACACTGGACATGTCAGGCTCTATGGTACAGGATGGTAATTGTGGGCAGACTACATGTCCCACAATGCAATTGCGCTATGGAGCTGTACTTTGGCTGCATGATTGGGGTATGTTATGGGATGCACTGGAGTCATGGACAATGTTAGGGGACAGGGGGTTGCAGTCGCATGGCACTTACCTGGTGTGACTTGGGTGGGTCGGGAGGAGTCAAGCTGGGTCACACCCACGCAGGCCCGTGGGTTGATGGTCTCCTCCACTTGGTCCTCCAGTGGGGTTTTCGGTGGGACAGTGGGCTCCCCTCCACCAGTCGCCAATTGCTCCCGCAGCCTCTCAGCAATCTTTTCTTTTGCCCGCCCTCTTGAGCCATACCAGCGCTTTTTCAGCTCATCCACCGAGCGCTGGGTCACCTCCACGGCATTCACTTTGGCGCGGATGTGCAGCCATATGCGCCTTTTGTCCGCCTCTGGTACCCTTCGGGAGTCTTTGCCAAATAGGCGGTTGTGATCCTTGGAAACTCCTTCAATTAGGTGTTCGAGCTCCTGCTCTGAAAACTTTATTTTGCGCTTTTTCCCACTGGTGGAAGATCCTGCTGCATCCTGTGCCATGCTTGCCACTGTGGTGTCTCCTGCTGTAGTCCTGTGGGAATGCTGGAGGGGAGCTCTGCAACTGCTGCCTGTACTTCAGCCTCTCACTGCGGAATGAGGATGGGACCTGCCTACTTCCTGGTTGTGATGTCATCACTGTGCTCAGGATGCGACTTCCCGTTTTTAAAATCTCGCAGTTAGCGAGATCGCTATTTGCGATATCAGTAATTGCGAAATCGCAATTTCAACAGCGGTATCGGCGGATTCTGTGATTTTTTTACCGATTTCTGGCATCTCGCAATCGGCGATTGCGGCCGCTTGCGAATCGCATTTTTAAATCGCAAAACTTCATGAATGCCGTTCTGCGATTTCTAAATTGCGATTCGCATTTTCTCGCAATTTAAAAATCGCAGAATTGGACATTGATGAATCTGGCTGACTGTATGTTGCCGAACTGACCACCCTGGTATCAAAACTCGTAGTGTAATGATTCCTAACTATCTGAGTCTTGGACTTATTTAAACTATAGCCCGACAGTTGTCCAAACAATTGAGCCTCCGCTTCGACCCGGGTGATAGCTGTGTCTGGGTCAGGGGTCAATATAGCCACATCGTCGGCATAAGCTAGAGATTTTACTATTCAGCCATTCGATATCATTGGAGGAATCCCTTCATTTCTTTCTAATCTACGTAACAATAGTTCAAGATACAATGCAAAAAGCAGTGGGGATGACGGGCACCCTTGCCTCGTCCCCCTTCTTATTTTAACAGCATCTGAATGACCCCTATTCACTCTGATCTTCGCGGTTGGATCTTCATACAAGGCTTGTAAAGCTGTTATAAAGCCATTTCCTATGCCGCTCCAGCTGAGGACTGCCCAAAGGTATTCCCAGGCGACTCTATCAAAAGTCTTTTCGGCGTCTAGAAAAAGTGCTGCAATAGGGTCGCCCAGGACCTCTGCGGCGTCAAACATAGTGACCACCGTCCTAATATGCTGAGTAGTGCCTTTGCCAGGTATAAAGCCGTGTTGTGATGGGCTTACCAGATGTTCAATACTCCCTGCAAGCCTTTTCGCCAGCATTTTAGAATATATTTTAACGTCTGAGTTCATCAGAGTAATGGGTCTATATAAGCCAGGGAGTGTTGGAGGCTTCCCTTTTTTTGGAATAACAATAATATCTGCCCCACCCCAAGACTCTGGAGGTGGACCACCCTGTTGTGTATACAGCATAATATCAAACATGTCCACCGACAGAACCCTTTGAAACACTTTATAAAATTCTACCGGAATTTGTTCCGGTCCAGCCGCCTTCCCTGAGGGTAAACTACCCAGAGCCCTAGTAAATTAATCCAAATGTAGTGGAGCATCTAATATCTCCCTTTCCTCTGAAGACAAGGAGGGGGAATGGATATCACTAAGATATCTTTCTATCTCGTCTAGACCTCTTGCATCACCCAAGGAATATAACTCCTCGTAGAACTTCCTAAAAACCTCTCTAATCAAATCCGGATCTGTAACAGAATCTCCCTGCGAGTCCAGAATCTCCTTGATATCAGCCGCAGCTGTGCGCTGCCTTGTTCGCACTGCCAGTATGTGACCAACTCTCTCACTTAATTCATACTCATCCTGTCTTTTATTTAACAACAAGGGGTGGTGATGGACAGAGTTTCTGAATTAAGCAGAATACTCTCACCCAGTCAAGAGATCAGCGCTAGATCCAACACCGTTTTTTAGCTCACTGCACCATCCCAGCTCAGAACCTGGCTATATGCAAATTAGTCTGTTCCTGTCCCAGTGCATGATGGGAACAGGGCAAACCAAACTACAAAGCCAATTCTTACACTGGGAAGGAAACAAGCTACCAGGGACCGGTTTCTGGCATTTCAGCCGTCTTCGGCCCGGCTTGCTTGAATCCTGATGGTGCAATGAGCAAGGGACTCACATCTGAGTATACCCTTCCACGCTTAGGGTGGACAAAATATTTAACAACAAGGGGTGGTGATGGACAGAGTTTCTGAATTAAGCAGAATACTCTCACCCAGTCAAGAGATCAGGGCTAGATCCAACACCGTTTTTTAGCTCACTGCACCATCCCAGCTCAGAACCTGGCTATATGCAAATTAGTCTGTTCCTGTCCCAGTGCATGATGGGAACAGGGCAAACCAAACTACAAAGCAAATTCTTACACTGGGAAGGAAACAAGCTACCGGGGACCGGTTTCTGGCATTTCAGCCGTCTTCGGCCCGGCTTGCTTGAATCCTGATGGTGCAATGAGCAAGGGACTCACATCTGAGTATACCCTTCCACGCTTAGGGTGGACAAAATATTTAACAACAAGGGGTGGTGATGGACAGAGTTTCTAAATTAAGCAAGAAACTACCCAGAGCCCCAGTAAATTAATCCAAATGTAGTGGAGCATCTAATCTCTCTCTTTCCTCTGAAGACAAGGAGGGGGAATGGATATCACTAAGATATCTTTCTATCTCGTCTAGACCCCTTGCATCACCCAAGGAATATAACTCCTCGTAGAACTTCCTAAAAACTTCTCTAATCAAATCCGGATCTGTAACAGAATCTCCCTGCGAGTCCAGAATCTCCTTGATATCCGCCGCAGCTGTGCGCTGCCTTGTTCGCACTGCCAGTATGTGACCAACTCTCTCACTTAATTCATACTCATCATGTCTTTTAGCCAGATAGTTCTCGGCTGCCTTCCTGGAAATACCTTCCATAGCATCCCCTTTAAGAGCTATGATTTTAAACAAAAAGGGCTCCAATGGTATATTCTGTCTTATCGCTGTCGATAGATTCTCTTCATCTACAATTAGCCTTTGCTGAATTTCTTCTATTTTATTTTTTTCCCTTTTCCGTTTTGCCAACACATAGCTCAGTGTCTCCCCCCTTAGCCCAGCTTTGAAACAGTCCCAAACCACCCCTGGATATGCCGAGCCTCTATTAATGTCCGAGAAATGTTTTATCCACGCTTCCATATGCTTCTGGTAAGCGACCTCCTTTAATAGGATGCGTTCAAAAGTCCACTGCGTGTTTCTATTCTGGGCCAGTGGCATATTAAATGTTAATACCAGGGGACTGTGATCTGAAATGATCCTAGGTTGCTTTACCACCTGTACACCAGGAATTAAGGATTTAGAGATTAAGAAATAATCTAATCTGACCAAGATTTTATGTGGGGCGGAAAAGAAAGTGCTACCATCCAGGAGGGGATGTAATTTCACCCAAGGATCAACTAATAAATTATGCTGGACCATACTGGCCAGGGCACTGTATGACTTCTTCTTTCTCCCTGTGTATCTCCCCCCCAATTCTGTGAACGAACTTTCTGGGTCGTGGATGTTAAAGTCCCCGCAACATACAATGGGCTCAGGCCACTGAGTAAGTTCCAAATCCATGAACTGCCAGACATCAGGATCATCGTCGGTGGAGCCATATATTGTAACCAAGGTAAACCTTGCCCCTTTAAAACATATCTCCGCTATTGCCCACCTGCCCCATTGATCCTCTTTTTTCCTACAAACCGCTGCATCCCTACTTCTCCCCAAAATTGCCACCCCTCTAGTCCTAGTTCCTTGTTTACTGGCTGCTAATACTGAAAACCCCAGCTGATCCAAGAGGTATACCTGTGCTGCTTCAATATGAGTCTCCTGGAGACATACCAGGTCTAATTGGAGCTCTCAACAATCCCGCTACTTTTGATCTCTTATTAGAATCATAAAGGCCACATACATTAATTGAAGCAATCTAACAAGACATTAAAGGACATAAAAAAAATCCCAGCTCTTAGACCTTCCTACAACAGAAAAAATATGTAAACATCGTATAATCTTTATACGCTGTCTGTATTGCCTGTACCACATCCGGTGAACATGTGCGTTATCAAACCAAGACCAAACTTTTTTTCCGTGTTTAAAAAACCCTACCCCCTCCCTTACCCTTACCCTCCCTACTGTCCCCCCCCCTCACTACAGGCAAATAGGCCAAATATGACCTATACGTGACCGTTTTTGGGTTGCGTCAGTCGCACCCCTCTCCCATCATCACCCTCCAACTTGTACCTTTTAAGACCCTCGTGACTCTTGATATTACTAGGCCCTACCAATCCCAGTAATTCAGCAGTTCAATTTATTCTTTATATATCCTATTTTTTCAGTACTTCCATGAACTGCTGTGCTTTAATCTCTGATAAAAACATTCTGGCTCTCCCTTTCATAATTACTTTCAGCTTGGCAGGAAACAATAGATAGGCCTCCGATCCGAGAGCCTGAAATTGTGAGATCATCTGCCTCAACCTCCACCTTCTCTCGACCGTCACATGACAAAAGTCCGGACTAGCAAAGAAAGTGGTGCCCTCAAAAGATCTCTTTCTATCGGGCCTAGCTTTTTCGATGATTTCTTGTTGTAACAAAAAATTCCCTACGTAGACTAGGATAGCTCTAGGAAAGGATGCCTGGCCCCCTCCTTCTGCGCCATGCACCTTCTTCTGAGTAAAGGGGAACCTATGGGCCCTTTGAATATCCCTGTCCCACTGCCACTTGGATTCCGGAAACGCTCCCTTAAGTAAGTTAATCACATAGCCCCTGGTATCTTGCCCTTCCAGCCCCTCAGCCACACCCAAAAGTCTAACATTGTTCCGTCTTTGCCGATTTTCAAAATCCTCCATTTTCCACTGGAGATCTTCTGACATCTTCTCCTGCGTTGACTTAAAGGACTGCCAGTTACCAAGATCGTCTTCCAGCTTGCCCGTACTCTCTTCCACCTCCGTAACTCTACCAATGAGTTCCTCATAGAACTTATTCGTCTTCCTCAATGTCAGTTGTATTTTCTTAGCATCCTGCCTTGCTTTCCGACTCTCTGACCTAGCCTCAGTTTGCATTTGTTTTAACATATTAAACAAAATTTCAAATGGAGCACTGTGCTTTGAAGACCCAGCTACATCCTCGTCCTGATAAGTCTGAGAGGTCGCTGAATAATCCCAAAGTAGCCGCTTCTCCGTTCCCCCTGGCGACCTCGCTAGCTGTCTTCTCAAATTTGAGTGTCTTTTCTTCTGAGTAGTGTCTTTGCCTATATCGGTGCCTGAAGAACTGGAACCTGACGATAAATCCCCCTCAGCATCTTCCTCCTCCTCTGAGGTTTCCTCACTTTGCTGCACTGAGTCTGAGTCTTCATTAAGAGAGAAAAAGTGCTCTCCTTCAACAGAGCCCACATCAGCCTTCTTTAATGTATCCCAGTCTGCAGAGCCCCCATCAGTATGCCTTTTTGTATTTGCGAGGCTAACCGAACTCCCCCATGTGGTTTTGGGATTTTTTGAGGCAAGCAACTCCTCTTCCAGTAACATAATAGCGCCCATCATGTCCGCGCTACCCAGCTCACCTTTGGGTGGATTTCCCTCCTGTTGCTTCATCGCGTCTCCGTATATCGAACCTGAGACCAGGACTTTCTCTTGCTGCAGCCGTTCCGCATCCTGGGCCCCTTGGATCGCTGCTTGTGCGGCTGACGGCACGGCTGACGGTGCTCTGACTGTGCTGTTGCTGTTGCCTAGCGACGGTTGAGTAAGCACGTCTGCAGCGTCCTCGAGGACGCCTCCACCATCGGGGAGACCTCCAGGACTGTTTTTGCCGATTTTACTGGGAAATCCATCCCCTAGACCGGCGGAACGCACCGTAAAGACCTCTGACAAGGTAGGCTGCCTGAGGGAGGTTTCCTTAACCTTGCCTTACTCAGCAAGTTTCCCCGGCGTCTTGATCCGCGTTTCGGTGGGGCTGCTCTGGTCAGCACTGGCAGTCGTATTGGGCTTCCCCCGTGGCTCCATCTTCTTCTTTAGCTGTGGGGCAAGCGTTTTCCTTATTTCCCCTGGGTTCTTCGCAGGCCCCTCTGCAAGCACTACCTCTCCTACCGGGGGATTTTTTTTTCCAGCATCTGGATGTTCTTTTGCCCTTTCCTTCCCCTTATCGACTTTAAGAGGGCGCAGAGGCATTTTGGGTGGCTGCTGCTGCTGCTGCGGTACTCTCTTTGATCCGAAGGAGCTCATGAGGTTTCTGAACTTTTGTTTTAGCCACAAGAGTTCCATCAGCAATCTACTCTTAAGCACTGCATTGATAGGGTGCACCAAAGCGCAGGGTTTAAGTTTAGTATGCCACCGCCACTCAGGGGCCATCGAGAGTCATTAGCATGCTATGAAGAACGCAGCATCTTGGTGTCAATGGGAGAGAGTTCTGGTGCGACCACTCAGCACAACCCGTCCGCGGCCATCTTGCCTCTAAGACCAATCTATTCTAACTGTGTTAGTTTCTGCTTGGTTCCTAGAATTCCTGCCGAGATACCCCTCCCGGGGTGATTTGTGCAAATAATAAATTATAATATGGTAACACAGTGAGAAAGTGCCCTCTTTCTTCCATGGTATGCCCCCACTTTTTGCTGAATTGCTGATGTTCTTTGACTGAGTGTGCTCTGGGCGAATGTCTGACAAAATTTCGAAATCCACAATATCGATGTACAAAAATATCGGAACAAATATATCGAAATCAAAAATATCGGCTTCCTATACTTAACTATATATATACACAAATATCGAATTTTTTATATCGATATACAAAAACATCGTTTACTGTGATATCGACTACATTAATATCGGAATACAAAAATATCGCTTTCTACAAAAAATAACGACATTAACAAAAATATCGACTTCAAATATATCGTGCACATAAATATCGGATTAAAAACTATATTGACTTTTTATAAGCATTTCTTAACATAATTAATTAACGCTTTATATGTTTTCACATGAAAATAAACATACTATACTTTCATTTCTACTGTAGACATACTATAAATTCATCAAATATTTACTATTGGCATAATTATATCACCTACACATATAAAAATATTCCATGCTAGTTGGTATACTTTTATAATTAGTTTTGTTTTCTCAATTCTAATACAAAGTAATCACAACTGAAATTCAAATATACTAACTAACCAATCACAACCCTAATTTTTTTAATGAACCAATAGCAAAGTAATTACTACTGACACTCCCCTATATAAGCAATGAAAATGTAAGCACAAACTACTTGCCAAAAGTCACTGAAGGAGATTCATTTCTATCCGAATTGCTGCACAACAACTAGAAGAACAAGACTATCAACCTACTATTACATTTTCTAAGTAAGTACATAAAATAGAAACAGCATTATTTGCTAAATCTACTTACTTACCTGCTAAATTCCCAGTGCCCCTTTGCTATTCATACTACTTAACATGCTAAATAATGATATAAAAATATTTTTTTTAGATACTACCACTACTGATTATTCTACTCTAAATAAGTGTGAACAAAGCATAGGAATACCGAATCTAAAAACTATGTAAGTAATTTCACATTGTTGCATTATGTGCACATTAATCTAAACACACAGAATTAATGACTTTTGCACACCATCTTTCTATTTTTCTGTAGATTCTACTACTGAAAACTGCACTACTACTGAACTAAGGAGATCAGTACTATTTCTACAATACTTTTTAGTAAGTAAGTAAAAAAAATAGCAGCAGCATTATTTGCTACTACTACTTAATTACCTGCTAAATACCCAGTACCCCTTTGCTATTCATTGTAGTTAACATGCTAAATAATTATATACAACTGTTTTTTTAAGATACTACGACTACTGAATATTCTACTCAAACTAACTGTGAACAAAGCATAGGAAGACAGATTCGATTAACTATGTAAGTAATGTCACATTGTTTCATTATGTGCACAAAAATCTAAACACAGAAATAATCAGTTGTGCTCCACATATTTTAATTTTTCTGTAGATTCAACTACTGAAAACTGCACTACTAATGAACTAAGGACATCATTACTATTTCTAGAATACATTTTACTAAGTAAGTATTATGCAACTGAAATAAATGTGGAAAAACCATACAACATTTATAACTGTTCTAATTATTTTCTATTATATATTTTTTATTTACAGAGCAAACACGGCGAATACATATACAGACATCATACAAAACTTCACATTCTAAATAATACGGATACAAATCACAAAGTAAGTATATTAATGAACATATTTACCAGATAATGTTTTAAATAAAAAGTCTCTGGTTCCAAAATTGTGTCTTAATAAAAGGAACATTGTATTTCTGCCTTTTCCAGTTACATGCTCAACAGCCGAATTGATATACGGTGGTCACCCCTGATACAGCACAGATAATTTTATTGAATACCTATATCCAGGTAATGAACCTCTATATCTATCACGGAGGTAGAAGTTTTCTAAGTATAAATAGAATCTGGGTTCATCTGAATTGTGTAATTTACCCTTTAGGTGGAAAAAAATTGTTTTTAAACCACATCAAAGGAAGATATGTCCATGAGAGTCAGACTAATGACTGAAAAAAACTGTACCCTCATGAGACCGCATATGCCCTAAATCCCTAAATTTCTGAGGTAGGTCTATAATTGTTAAGAGATAAAAGAGAAACTGCATGGGACCACAAGGATAACTATAGGATAGTATAAAGTTAATCTTGTTGGGATAAAAGGGTATGTGTAATGCAAGCTAACAGTGAATCTACAGAATGATAAAACCATGACTTAGACAATATCTTTGGTCACCAGTGTCAAATGTGGTTATTTGTATCAAACGTTCACTGCTGGTGTAACAATTAACAACCCTAGACATGATGTAACCTTGTTTGGTGTTCAAATGGATAAAAAAAGTAAAAGAGAACAGTGATTGTTTCCCTGTATATACAAATGTGAATATAGAGATCATGAATGTTGTTTAATTAATTTTTGTGTACAGTCCATATTTGTAATAATGTCATAATAATGCTAACGTCAGTATATAATAGGCCCCTGTTGATTATGTGTTTTTTTAATCTTACCTTTTAGAGATTTTTTTAACTAAAAAAACCCGTCCTGAAGAAGGTGTTATCATCGAAACAAGACACCGAAACGCCGCGTCGACTCTTTGGTTTTTTAATATATGTTTGAATGTATAATTGCTCTTTGAATGTGAACTTAAACTGTATTGTTTTTAATAAATTGTTTTTTACACTGGTAAAGATTATAGTTTCCTAATTAATGTGGTGATTTGTAGACAGGGTTCCTATACTGACTGTTAGCCTGTATTTGTAAATTATGTGTATGTTATGCTAAAGACTATCTTGTCCTTGACATCGTAGCTACCCTTTGAGCCTTCTGGTTGGGTTAGTCTACGCTGTAGGGTATATACCCCCACCAACTAGGGACTCTTTGTGTTTTCTGCTTAAATAACCTACCAACATGGTGATTAAGCTAACACATATGTTCCTTATTTTTTTAAGATAACACTACAAAGTACTCTCCAGAAGCTGAAGAAACTATTATACTGCCAAATACCAACCTTAAAAAATATGTAAGTATCCTCACAATGTGAATCATGAAGATACACTTTTATAGTAGAAATGAGCTCTAACATTGCAAATATACCTACACATTAATTAATAATATACTACTTTCATGTTTCTCATTACAGCTACAACAACATCACAACAATTTATCCCCAACTAAAGAAGCAAGAAAGTCCTAAGTTTTGCTGTACATTCTAAAAGACGTAAGTATAAACATTCCTACTTATCACTAACATAGATTATTTATCACATTTAATTTGACATTAACTATTATATATATATATTTTATAGATATACAAAGTACAAAATGACCGAAGGAGCCGAATTTGTGACCAGCCAAAAAGGAAAACTATTACTATGCTACATGGGTTACACGTACACACAAGAAAAGCAATATGGCATGAAAGTTAATTGGAAATGTTGTAAATATTATTCGAACAAGTGCTATGGAAGAGCAACAACTAGAGAAGGAAGCTACAGTACTATATACTAGGGAACACAACCATCCACCTAATATTACTGAAATAGAAGTGAGAACAGCTTTGGAAAATATAAAAGAAGCTAGTACAGGTTCCCAAAAGCAAACTAATGTCATTTTAAAAGAAGCCATTCCTAAAATCCCCAAAACAGCCACAACCCAAATGCCAAATATCCTGTCCTTAAAAAGAACTATAGCATGAACTAAAAAAGCTACAACTGCTACAACACCATCTCCCAGAACATATCAGGATATAAATTTAACTGCAAACCAAATATTAACTTTAAATAAACAACCATTTATAGTTTATGACAACGAAAACAATGAAAAAAGGCTTATTATTTTTGGTACCAATATGAATTTAGTTAAACTGCAGCAAAGCCAATATTGGATGATGGATGGAACATTTAACATCTGTCCCAAACCATTTTTCCAATTATACACAATACATGGCCTCTACCACAACTGTAACATCCCTTTGCTATATGCCCTATTACCTAACAAAAACAATTCAACATATATGGAATTATTAAATATCATAAAACAAAAAACAAATGATTTTTCTCCAGAAAAAATCATTCTTGATTTTGAGCATGCAATGCTCTCAACTATTCTAATAATCCACCCCCATACCTGCATCCAAGGCTGTTATTATCATTTCAACCAGTGTTTATGGAGACACCTTCAAAAAACTACCCTAAGTGTCGAATATGCTACAAATTCATCATTTGCTTTCCAAATCAAAAAACTCATTGCACTTGCCTATGTCCCTCCAACAGATGTAGCTGAACATTACAACATTATTATAGACAGTCCATTCTACAAACAAAACGAAGCTAGATTAAGTCCTTTTCTCGACTACTTTGAAGACACCTGGGTAGGCAGACTCCACAGATCTGGCCACAGACGAAATCCGAAATTCCTCATTCCCTGGTGGAACGTGTACAATAGTACCCTTAACGGAGAATCAAAAACTAACAATGCTGTGGAAGGTTGGCACAATGCATTTGTACAATCAACTGGCAGAACCAAACCTACTCTAGAAAAATTCATTACATGCCTACAGAAAGAACAGAGTTATCAAGAATTTAGAATGAACCAAACTGTAACAGAACTTGTCCCAAAAACATCCAAGCAAAATAAACAAATGCACAAGTACCTGGAAGAACAAGTTAAACTTTACCCTAATACCAAAGGCATAGAATACCTAAACATCATAGCCAAAACACTACTGTAAATAATTCTCAAACTGTTATAGAACACCAAAAGTATCATCTAAGTATGCAAAAAATATGTAACGTGAGCTTCAAAAGTATTTAATGTATGCAATATATAAATATATTTCTATAATATATGCACACATTAAAACAAAATAACAAGTTTAAAACAATTCCATAAAAAATATGACATTACCCACCCACATAAAAAATTAGAAAACAATGACTTACTAATTATGTTGTGAATCCAATAACGTTCTTCTCCACCAAAGTAATCCAGGTAGTACAAAATTAACCCCCAAAAAAATGTAAAAATACAATTGTTCCAAAATTAAGAAATCCACGTGGTCCTTAGCCATCGAATAACCATAAAAAACCTGAAAAAGTAGAAAAATAGAAATAATCGCTCCTGGAAACCCGAAAAATGTAAAGAAGTGTTTGGAAATCAGTGTAGAATGAAAAAAAAAAACACTTCCTTAAAAAAAAACGGAACTTCCGATGTAGCGTACACCTATGAAAAAAACATAGAAAACAGACATTCCCACCCACATTAATTAGCTACTAATTAGATACCAACATATTAACATTGATGATTTAATTTTAGATATACCCTAAGAGAGTAAAATTCACTCTATAAATAAATAGTTAACTAACTAACACGAGGTGTATATACCATACGTAAATATCTGTTTCCAAAATCTAAAACATAACTCCCTCACATTCAACAACACTAAATATAAGGTCACTAGTCTAAAAACATCATAAAAATACACTTAAAACATATAAAATCAACCTTACCTGAAGCGACGTGAAGTGTCTCCCAACCGCGATCAGCCCTTCTTCCAAATAACCCAAAACGACCTAACCCGGTTACAAAATAAAGCACCCAAAAGCACTAAAATAATCCCAAGTTTAAAATATAATATCTTTAGTGAACCAAATATGTAAAAAAAATATAATATTTGATGTTATGTGAAAAAAATATTTTCTTTAATCCTACTATGCTTTCATTAACACAAATGTACATGAATGTAATAATTAAAGATTATGAAAACAATAATGTTTATATTAACAATGTCTAGAAATATAAGCACATTGTCACAAAAGAAAATAATGTAAAAAAGTGTAAAAAAATGTGTGACTTATATTATAAAAATTTGATCTTCACAAATGAAGCAGAAAAAAGCTTTATTAAAAAATACATGTGATATTTTTACTTTTTTTCTGACATAACAATATGTAAAAGAGCTAATAAAGAATGTTAATTTCTGTTAAAAAAAATTACAAAATAATAATGCTTCTGTATACTTATTTATGATTGTGTTTATAAAAAAAAATTATGAAAGGAAATGTAAATGTAAAAAATCTTGTATGAAAAAATATTTTATTTTTGAAACATAAATAAAATAAATGTTTCTACAATCATGTTGAACAATTTGTATCATTATCTTACTAGAAAGTATCAATGTTATTAATAATTTTTCACAGTATATTAAATGTGAGTATATGTTGGACTCTAATAATGTAATGATTCATATACCAAATCCTGTGTACATTAAATTTGAGTAGATGCTGCACACTAATGACAGAATAATTAATATTCCTACAGCATTCTACATTAAATTTAAATATGTGCAGTAGACTAATTAATTATAAAAGAATATTCCAACTGCAGTCTACAGTAAATTAGAGTTGGTATAATGTTATATATTTCTAATTTCCTTTAATTTATTGAATGTAAAATAATTTTATTTTTACCCTGTACAACTGTACACCAAAAACACAAAACTGACCCTGAGCCCTACAAATACCCCTGTACCCAAAAACTGAAAACTGACCCTGAACCCAAAAAATAGCCCTTTACCCAAAACCTGAAAACTGACCCTGAACCCAACAAAAACCCCTGTATCCAAAAACTGAAAACTGACCCAGAACCCTTTAAAAAAACCCTTTACCCAAATACTGAAAACTGACCCTGAACCCAACAAATACCCCTTTACCCAAAAACTGAAAACTGACCCAGAACCCTAAAAATACCTGTCAGGAATTTACAAATTGCATCTACCTATGTTCCAAAAGTGGGGAATGGTGGAAAGACAATTGTAAAGCCTTGTCGGGTAAATATTTGGTACCCGTGTATTTCCAAAGAGATTCCTTTCGTTATCATGTAAATAGGTTCAGGTCATAGTGGGTTTAGTTCCTTCCTAAGATGGCCGCCACGATAGCCACTGAAGCCATTCAGAGTTTAGTATGTGAGGGCTAGTTGATGTGCGCCTCGCGCAGCGTTCAAACTGCGCACTTCAACTGTTCGGGTTCCTGAGGAAACAGCTAGAGTCAGACTCTCCGTGTCAAGTATTCGTGACAGGAGTTCATAGAGTAGTTTAGTTATATTCTCGAGTCCGCTAACCTAGTAACTTGCCTAGAGAGAGTAACATATGCCAAATGTTACTTTTTGAGTGGACTCCTGGAAGTTCGTGAAGTAACGTTCTTCCATCTGCTGCAGTGACTGAGACTTCGTTCTTCTCCTTCCGTCATCGTTGTGGGATCCAGTTCACCCTGCTGAAGCTCGGCAGGGGTTTCCTTCACGGAAGGTTCAACGGACTCCATTGACCTCTTGCGGAGCCAGCGAGAGGAACAGTAAGCCAGCGACTGCTTCCCCTTTCTTCCCCCATTGTCGGCGAACTATGTGCTGAACAGCTATTCCCTTCTTGCGTTAAACCTGTTCTTTCCTTCCCCCCTTTGCCTCCCTTGTTCCTTTTTGCGCTCTTCGTCTCATTCTACATTGGAATCCTTGGAGCCGCATGTTCACTGCAAGACATTAACAGATATAAACAGAACCCCAGTTGGGGCGAATACAGAGAGCTTACAGGTAAAGAAGGAGTGAGAAAGTATTAGTTCCTGGGTCGTAGATTTTCAGTAAGAATCATCCAGTAATGTTAGTCTTTGTCCTGCAGGCATGAAGCTCCCTGAATGTACCTACACATCTTAATGAAGAGTAGCAATACCTTTGGGAACAACTGGTAGGATAAGATTCAATATTTACATAGAGTGAGAATTTTGGTAGGTGGAAGTTGTTGTTTATTCTTTCCCCCCTTGTTCTGTGCATTAGGCATCTACAGTAACCGAAGTCCAGGTCAAGAGTGATCTACCCAATCGGTGAAGGTGCCAGAAGTTCTCAAGGTGTCTCTTCTCTGTCCACTTCCCCTTTTCCTGTCACTAGTGCATTCGCCCATGTGGCGGAGTCACTGGTGGAAGGGTGATCGGGTACAGCATCACTGCCTCTGCGAAGATTGGAGCCTTCTGACAGATTGAAGTGCCCAAGTATTCACTTCGCCCAGGCAGTATGACGGAAGGCTTAAATCTAAAGGAACTGGGAGATATGTTAGTGGGTATCCAGAGAGAGTTAGGAGCGGTAAGAGAGGAAAATAAAAGTTTAAAATTAGAATTGGAGGCTTCTAGACAAGAAAATAGAGTGTTAGCTCAGAAGATGGATGGATTAGTAATGGGAAACCCTGTTCAGGGTCCTTCTTCGTCCCACACCAGTCCTGTAAGTTCAGATCCTAAATCAGTAGCTCAGGTAATACACTCAGTCTCCCCTTTAATTCCTCTGGCAGCTCCCGAGAGATTTTCGGGGGATCCACAAAAAGCCCAGCTTTTTTTAACTCAATGCTCCCTTCATTTCATGTGCCGCCCAACCCTTTTTCCCGATGCACAATCCAGAGTAGCATTTATTTTGTCCTATCTCAGTGGGGATGCTGCTAATTGGGCAATGCCCTTGGTGAGCGAAGATGACCCAATCCTTTGTGATTTTGCTAAGTTCAAATCTGAGTTCCTCAGAATTTTTGACAGGAGAAGGATTTCTCAGGCCACTGATAATGAGCTGCTTGAATTGCGTCAGGGCTCTAAAGATTTGCTATCATATCTGACGCAGTTTAACAAGTTAAATGTGGAAACCAACTGGCCGGAGGAGAAACGAGCTGCTTTATTTTATCGAGGACTGAAAGATGAGATTAAAGATACCTTAGCCCAAGTTCCAAATCGGCCCACTGAATTGTCTGCGTTGGTGGATTTAGTTTTGGAGTTGGATTTTCGTCATTCAGAGCGGAGAGGAGAAAGAAGAAAAGATTGGAGAGTAAATGTTCCTCGATTTGATCGGGCTCGGTTCGAGAAAGGTTCCGGAGGGAGTAATGAAGCAGAACCCATGCAAATTGGAGCCATCCGTGGGCCATTGAGCAAAGAGGAGAAGGAGGAACGGCGTTTGAAGAAATTGTGTCTTTACTGTGGGACCGCTGGCCACTTTGTAAAGGAATGTCCTAAGCGCCCAAAAATACCGTTTAAGGGAAACGAGGGGGGCCATCAGTAGGCGGAGTCGCTCTGGTGGTGCAGGAGAACAAGACGACTCCGGATCCTCATTTAATCCTAAACACTCTTCAGTCATGCATCCCACATGTAATCCTTCACATGACCTTAAAATTCCGTGGACGACAGATTTCTGGAGTGGCTTTTATGTTGGACTCTGGGGCCACAGGAAATTTTTGTGATATAAGATATGCTCGAAGCATGGGAATTCAAGCCATAAAGAAAGAAAGACCAGAGCCAGTGAAAGCTGTTGATGGAACCAATTTATCGTCTGGGCCGATTATCAGTCATACGGAAGAATTGGAGCTGATTCAATCGGATGGGCATCGAGAAGTGATGCAATTCAATCTAATAGACGCCCCTCAGTTCCAATTGATTTTGGGTCTACCTTGGCTGACTCTACACAATCCGACCATTGATTGGACGAATCGAACAGTCAGTATGCAGTCAAGCTTTTGTCTGGAACATTGTTATGGGCCCCAAGAACACTCCGTGGAGAATTCCCTTGCTTCTTTACTATCGTATGGAGGTCAGTCAGTCTGTGTAATTAATGCTGGAGAAATTCCCCCCGAATATCGGGATTTGAAGATGGTTTTTAGTGAACGGGAAGCAGAGGTTTTACCACCGCACCGTTCCTACGATTGTACGATTGATCTGGTCCCAGGAGCAGTACTGCCTTGCAGTCGGATTTATGCTCTGACAGAAGCTGAAAATAACCATCTCAAGGAGTATCTGGATCGATATCTGGCCAATGGGTTCATCAGACCCTCGCAGTCCCCGGTATCCTCCCCGTTATTTTTCATTCCAAAGAAGCAAGAAGGCAGTCTGAGAACCTGCATTGATTATCGCGCCTTGAATTTAGTAACAATCAAGAATCGATACCCCTTGCCTTTAATTTCCGTTCTTCTGGATCAACTCAAAGAAGCACAGATTTTCACCAAGCTTGACTTACGAGGGGCGTACCACTTGGTGCGGATGAAAGAGGGGCACGAGTGGAAGACGGCCTTTCGTACCAAATTTGGCCTTTTCGAATATTGTGTGATGCCCTTTGGGCTGTGTAATGCACCTGCTGTGTTTCAGCATTTCATAAATGACATTCTGAGTGATTTGATTGACAAGGTGGCGATAGTTTATCTGGACGATATTTTGATCTACTCTCAGAATACTCGAGACCATCCCAAGCATGTCAGAATGGTGTTGGAGCGTTTAAGAACACATCATTTATATGTAAAATTGGAAAAGTGTGTTTTTCATGCTACTACGGTGGAGTTTCTAGGATTCGTCCTTTCTCCACATGGAATCACCATGGATCAAGGAAAAATGCAAGCCGTCAAGGATTGGCCAGAACCACGGAGTATCAAGGAGATACAGCGATTTTTGGGATTCGCTAACTTCTATCGGCGCTTCATCCAGAGTTTTTCACACTTGATCGCACCCATCACTCGTTTACTAAAGAAAGGTGTGCAGTTCGAGTGGACCAGAGCAGCTGCTCAGGCTTTTAGCCATCTCAAAGAAAGATTTGTGTCTGCCCCCATTCTTTTGCATGCCAACCCGGAAGAACCCTTCTTTGTAGAAGCAGATGCGTCAGATCAGGCTATCGGAGGGGTTCTCTCTCAACGACATTCCCAAACTGGTCAGTTGCATCCGGTAGCATATCGCTCTAGAAAATTAAATCCAGCAGAACTAAATTACACAATTGCAGAAAAAGAATTGCTAGCGGTTAAGGATGCCTTTGAGGACTGGAGGCATTATCTGCTGGGGGCTAAACATACTGTGACTGTGTTTACTGATCACAAGAATCTACAATTCTTGAAATCCGCAAAGACCCTAACTCCTCGACAGTTACGCTGGTCCTTGTACTTTGCAGATTTTGATTTTGTGCTCACTTTTCGCCCTGGAACAAAGAATGGAAAGGCGGATGCGCTTTCCCGCTTGGATACAGACGACTGTGAACATCCTGTTGAACCTCAACCAATCATTCCAGAGACTAAAATCATTTGTGCTCTTTCCCTGAGTAACTTTCAAGAAGAGGTGCGGAAAGGATTATCTACAGAAGAAATTCAGAAGTGGGTTCAATCGGGTGAGGGGAGAGAGTTAAACCAATGTTTACCCTACTACAAAGGAGTGTTGTATCTCCCGACAACTACTCTCCAACAAAGGGCCTTGCAAAGCTGTCATGATCATCCTTTGGCCGGTCATAAAGGAGTTTCTAAGACTTTGGATTTAGTTCAGCGCTATTTTTGGTGGCCTGGGTTGTCCTCTCATGTCAAGCAATATGTGCAGTCTTGTGAACTGTGTGCCAGGGGAAAACCTAGTCGGCAGGCTCCACAAGGATTGCTGCAACCCCTTCCTACTCCGGCCCATCCATGGCATACGATCTCAATGGATTTGATTGTAGATTTTCCGGTCAGTAAGGGATTCGATACTATCCTGGTGATTGTGGATACTTTCACCAAGATGAGTCACTTTATTGCCATGTCCGGTACCCCTACTGCTCCTGAGCTAGCACAAGCTTTTAGTGAGAATATTGTAAGACTACATGGGGTTCCCAAGATAGTGGTTTCAGATCGAGGTCCCCAGTTCATCTCCCGTTTCTGGCAAGCCTATCTAAAGGGATTGGGAATTGAGAGAAGGTTGTCTACCAGCTATCACCCTGAGTCGGATGGGCAGACGGAGAGAATTAACCAAGAACTGGAACAGTACCTCCGTTTGTTTCTCCTTGAGAAGGGTGGTGACTGGTCGGATTACTTGTGGATGGCAGAATTCGCTAGTAATAATGCTAAAAGTGTTTCTACAGGTTACTCACCTTTTTATTTGAATTCTGGTTGCCACCCTAATCCATTCTGCCCTCAGGAAGATTTAGAAGTCCCCGCAGTGCAGACCTTGTTGACAAATATGTCCACTCTACATAAGTCTGCAGAAGAGAACTTGATAAAAGCTAAACAGGTCTACAAGAAAAGTGCAGATAGACATAGAAAACCCGCTCCGCAATATCAAGTAGGAGAGCAGGTGTGGCTCTCTACAAAGAACCTTCATTTAAAAGGGAATAGAAAATTCCAACCAAGATTTGTGGGTCCCTATCCAGTTGAGCAGGTTATGGGTCCGGTGACAGTGAAGTTAAAGTTACCAGTTAAATTGGGAATCCATCCAGTCTTCCATGTCTCCTTACTAAAAAAGTCTAAGTCCAACATGAGGTTGGGTAAGCCACCTGAACCCCTCATTATTTCTGGTCACCCTGAGTACGAGGTTCATGACATTCTAGACTCCAAAAGCAAGAAAGGTAGGCTATTTTATCTGGTAGATTGGAAGGGGTACGGCCCTGAGGAAAGGTCTTGGGAACCTGCTTCCCAAATTCATGCTCCACGACTCATTAAGAGATTCCATGCACGGCAACCTCTCAAACCAGGACCGATAAATCGGTCTTTGAGAGGGGGTACTGTCAGGAATTTACAAATTGCATCTACCTATGTTCCAAAAGTGGGGAATGGTGGAAAGACAATTGTAAAGCCTTGTCGGGTAAATATTTGGTACCCGTGTATTTCCAAATAGATTCCTTTCGTTATCATGTAAATAGGTTCAGGTCATAGTGGGTTTAGTTCCTTCCTAAGATGGCCGCCACGATAGCCACTGAAGCCATTCAGAGTTTAGTATGTGAGGGCTAGTTGATGTGCGCCTCGCGCAGCGTTCAAACTGCGCACTTCAACTGTTCGGGTTCCTGAGGAAACAGCTAGAGTCAGACTCTCCGTGTCAAGTATTCGTGACAGGAGTTCATAGAGTAGTTTAGTTATATTCTCGAGTCCGCTAACCTAGTAACTTGCCTAGAGAGAGTAACATATGCCAAATGTTACTTTTTGAGTGGACTCCTGGAAGTTCGTGAAGTAACGTTCTTCCGTCTGCTGCAGTGACTGAGACTTCGTTCTTCTCCTTCCGTCATCGTTGTGGGATCCAGTTCACCCTGCTGAAGCTCGGCAGGGGTTTCCTTCACGGAAGGTTCAACGGACTCCATTGACCTCTTGCGGAGCCAGTGAGAGGAACAGTAAGCCAGCGACTGCTTCCCCTTTCTTCCCCCATTGTCGGCGAACTATGTGCTGAACAGCTATTCCCTTCTTGCGTTAAACCTGTTCTTTCCTTCCCCCCTTTGCCTCCCTTGTTCCTTTTTGCGCGCTTCGTCTCATTCTACATTGGAATCCTTGGAGCCGCATGTTCACTGCAAGACATTAACAGATATAAACAGAATCCCAGTTGGGGCGAATACAGAAAGCTTACAGGTAAAGAAGGAGTGAGAGAGTATTAGTTCCTGGGTCGTAGATTTTCAGTAAGAATCATCCAGTAATGTTAGTCTTTGTCCTGCAGGCATGAAGCTCCCTGAATGTACCTACACATCTTAATGAAGAGTAGCAATACCTTTGGGAACAACTGGTAGGATAAGATTCAATATTTACATAGAGTGAGAATTTTGGTAGGTGGAAGTTGTTGTTTATTCTTTCCCCCCTTGTTCTGTGCATTAGGCATCTACAGTAACCGAAGTCCAGGTCAAGAGTGATCTACCCAATCGGTGAAGGTGCCAGAAGTTCTCAAGGTGTCTCTTCTCTGTCCACTTCCCCTTTCCCTGTCACTAGTGCATTTGCCCATGTGGCGGAGTCACTGGTGGAAGGGTGATCGGGTACAGCATCACTGCCTCTGCGAAGATTGGAGCCTTCTGACAATACCCCTGTATCCAAAAACTGAAAACTGACCCAGAACCCAACAAATAGCCCTTTACCCAAAAACTAAAAACTGATCCTGATTCCAACAAATACCCCTTTACCCAAAAACTAAAAACTGACCCTGAAACCAACAAATAACCCTTTACCCAAAAACTGAAAACTGACCCTGAACCCTAAAAAGACCCCTTTACCCAAAAACTGAAAACTGACCCTGAACCCAACAAATAGCCCTTTACCCAAAAACTAAAAACTGACCCTGAACCCAACTAATACCCCTTTACCCAAAAACTAAAAACTGACCCAGAATCCAACAAATACCCCTTTACCCAAAAACTAAAAACTGACCCTGAAACCAACAAATAACCCTTAACCCACAAACTGAAAACTGACCCTGAACCCTAAAAATATCCCTTTACCCAAAAACTAAAAACTGACCCTGAACCCAACAAATACCCCTTTACCCAAAAACTGAAAACTGACCCTGAACCCAACAAATACCCCTTCACCCAAAAAACTGAAAACTGACCCTGAACCCAACCAATACCCCTTTACCCAAAAACAAAAACCTGACCCAGAACCCAACAAATACCCCTTTACCCAAAAACTGAAAACTGACCCTGAACCCAACAAATACCCCTTTACCCAAAAACTGAAAACTGACCCTGAACCCAACAAATACCCCTTTACCCAAAAACTGAAAACTGACCCTGAACCCAACAAATACCCCTTTACCCACAAACTGAAAACTGACCCTGAACCCAACAAATACCCCTTTACCCAAAAACTAAAAACTGACCCTGAACCCAACAAATACCCCTTTACCCACAAACAGAAAACTGACCCTGAACCCAACAAAAACCCCTTTACCCAAAAACAGAAAACTGACCCTGAACCCAACAAATACCCCTTTACCCAAAAACAGAAAACTGACCCAGAACCCAACAAATACCCCTATACCCAAAAACTGAAAACTGTCCCTGAACCCAACAAATACCCCTTTACCCAAAAACTGAAACTGACCCTGCACCCAACAAATACCCCTTTACCCAAAAACTGAAAACTGACCCTGAACCCAACAAATACCCCTTTACCCAAAAACTAAAAACTGACCCTGAACCCAACAAATACCCCTTTACCCACAAACAGAAAACTAACCTTGAACCCAAAAAATACCCATTTAGCCAAAAACTGAAAATTTACCCTAAACCCAACAAATACCCCTTTACCCAAAAACTGAAAACTGACCCTGAACCCTAAAAATACCCCTTTTCCCAAAAACTGAAAACTACCCAATAACTCTCAACAAAATCCTTTACCAAATATGAATTCTTAGTATTTAATTAACAATTAATAATTAATTAACAATAACGTACTTATATGAACTCATTAGCTGAAATACAATAATTAAAATAAGAATGAAAAGTTTTATAATGTTAATTAACCAAAAAAAAATATATAGTTGTAAATAATTCACATAATTAATATAATTAACTAATTACTATTAATTAATTACCAAACAAATTAGTAATAATAATATGTACTATATGATCTCAAATAATTAACTAATTAATTTACATTAATTAACAACTAGGTATAAATTAGAAATATAGAATGACATATAATAATTAATTAATTACTATTATATTACTTCCCACCCTTATCCCCTATAAACCCAATAACCCGCTCCTAAACCTAGATATGTTTTAAATAAAAATTGGTTTTATAAAATTTAAATTAACACACATAACAATAATATCTGTTAAAATAATTAACCTCATTACTATAATTAACTAATTATTAATAATTACTTCCCAATTAATTAGTAAAGAATAATATGGACTATATAATCTTCATTAACTAATTAATTATAATTAATTACCAATTAGGTATAAAATTGGATTTTTTTGTAATATATATTAATTAATTAATTTTACATAATTTACTTCCCACCCTTATCCCCTATAAACCCAATAACTCGCTCCTAAACCTAGATTTTTTTTTAATAATATTATTATGTATATCATTTAAATTAACACAAACATTATTTAATATATGTTTAAATCTTTAACCTCATGAATATAAATAATTAATTATTATTAATTAATTACCAATTACTTACTCATGAATAATATGGACTACATGATCTTAATTAATTAAGTAAATAATTAAATTTAATTACCAATTAGTTATAATTTAGGAATATTGATTATTATATATTAATTAATTACTTATTATTAAATTACTTCCCACCCTTATCCCCTATAAACCCAATAACCCGCTCCTAAACCTAGAAATGTTTTTTATAAAAATATTATGTATAACATTTAAATTAACACAAAAAACTAATTATATATGTTACAATAATTAACCTCGTTAATATAAATAATTATTTATAATTAATTAATTACCAATTAATTACTCATTAATAATATGTACTACATGATCTTAATTAATTAACTAATTAATTGAAATTAATTACCAATTAGGTATAATTTATGAACATTGAATAACATATAGTAATTAATTGATTATTATTAAATTACTTCCCACCCTTATCCCCTATAAACCCAATAACCCGCTCCTAAACCTAGATATGTATTTTTAAAAATATAATGAATACAATTTTTTTTTTAAAGGATACTCCTTTTTAACTACATTTTATGTACAATTATTTAACTATTTCCTATACTATTGATTATTTCCATTAGTACACGATATTTTGTATTGTCGATATTTTGTCAAACGATATTATTGTTTTCGATATTTTTTTATACTTACCTATTCCGATATTTTTGTATCCGATATTTTTGCTTCCCTATATTTGTGACCTTCGATATTTTTACTTCGATATTTTGTCTTTCCGATAATTTTTTTTCGATATTTTGTCTGATTACCGCTCTGGGCTCCTGCTAATCAGGTACCCAGGGTCCTTCCCTGAAACTGCATTGAAGCCTAAACCCCAATTGGCATCTCTGGCTACATGTCAGCCCCTGGGAAATGGTACCACAGGTACCAAGGGCACTGTGACCAGAGAAGGCCTCTAAGGGCTGCAGCACTTATTGTGTCACCCTTAGAGGTCCTGTACCCTGACGCTCACACACTGCCTTTGCAGGCTGCGTGTCTTGGTGCAGAACAAAATGAAGAGTCAACATACCCCCCACTTTGGGTGGGAGGACCGGCCGGAAAAACAAGTGAGGAAGAGGTGTGTGCCTACCTCTGCCAACTCTACCCCTCAGGTGGGGGAGGCGAGGTGAAGCACAATCTCGAGTCCCTGCCAGCTTGAGGATGGGGGACCCAGCCAACCAGGGACAGGCTCCTGCCCCCCTCCCACTGGAGAGTGGCAGAATAGGGGGTGTACCCACCCCAGGGGCAGGACCCATTGGTACCTGCCCTTTACCTACCTGTAACACCCCTAATTCTAGTATTTAGGGGGCACCCTGAACCTTGCTTCCTCATATCCAGAAACAAAAAGAAAAGAAGATAAGATAAGAAGAAGGACCGAATAGCCATTCAGAGCTATCAGGAGGACAACGCCCACTGACTTGGCCCCAGCCCTACAGGCCTGTCTCCCCTCAAACTTGCTCCTGCGAAATCCCAGTGTGTCCTGCAGCCAGCAATCTCAAAAACCCCGGAGGACCTGCCTGCCTTCACTTCAAAATACTGAATCTCCCGCGAACACCAGACTTGTTTAAACTGCAGCTTCTGGCTCCGAACGGATACAGCAAATTCAGCCCACTCTGCACCCACCGAATCCGGCCCGAGCTAGAGTGGAAAAACACCACAAGAAGGTGACCCCAGAGATCCTGACCCGAGATCCAGTGACCCCTGACCTGACTCAAGCCTCCAAATGACGTCTGCTGCCTCAGAGGATCTCCTCTACTGTGACCATAGCTAATAAGACGTTCCGACTTTCCAAGGCACCACTGCACCTGACGCCCCACAGCCTTGTGTGCCCAAACCGACGGTGCCTAACCAATGCACGACATCCCAAGTTACCCCCCAAAGTGGTGGTCACACCCAGCAGATCCTTGTTCCAGAGCCTGAAGTGTTTCTTTGTACGGAGGTTCCCCATTGGAAACAACAGGGCACCCGACCTCAAACCAGCACCCTGCACCTGGCCGCCTTAGTGCCGCTGAGGGTGCACCTTTGGTGCTAATTTGGTCCCCTATTTGCCCTGAGCTCAACCCTAGGAGCTTTGCTTCCACAACCCTGTGGCCTGGTAGCCAGCAGCAACCAACCGGAGACCCCCTATCCTCCATAGAATAACATTTGGCTTCAACACTCTGCACCCGTCCGCCCAGGTGCCGCTGAAGGTGCAACAACAGTGCATCACCCCTGAGTCTAACCCCAGACCCTTAACTCCCACAGTCCATTACGTGCCTGCAAACCGATAACCTGTTTTTCCTCCATAGGATATCATTGACAATTTTCTTCCGAAAAGTTTCTAAGTGTGGAGTTTTGGAAACTAAAAATATTCTTTAAAAATCGCACAAATAACCAAAGCGTATTTTCTTACCTGTTTGCAGGAAATGTCCCAGTGCTGAATCTAGGTATCCAGCACTGAGTTAGAAAAGTAATGTAAAAAGTAACTTACCTGTACTTTACTAACAAAAGCATATTCATTTCAATGTACTGCATTTGCTAAGTGTTACAACCTTCTGCATTCCCTGTAAATCAAAACAAGTCCAATTTCTATTGCATTTTTAAACTGTTCTACAATCAGCAACCTATTGCTACAAAGTATTTATGCTTACCCGTGCCAGGCTTGCTTGGTTCTTAAATAAATCAACAGTATATTTTTTATACAAAAAACTGGCCTAGAGTTCAGTTTTGGAGTGTGTGAGTTCGTTTGCTGACTGAGTGTGTACATCAAATGCTTCACACGGTCCTCTGATATTGTGTTACTGCTCAGCCACTCTACCACAAACAGAGAGTAGGGTCCTATCTAACTTTAACCTCTGCCTACCTCTGGGGACACTTGGACTCTATGCACACTATACCTCATTTTGGTGTAGTATATATAGAGCCAGTTTATTACAAACATAACAACATTACTTAATTTATTGATACTCAATTTACCTACCTTGAAGGGATGGAAGGCTTTCTCAGTATCAAATGGCAGAAAGTGTAACTCAACACTAGTAGCAGTAGATAGGGTCTGCCTTGAAGACTTTATCCGAGTTTGCTCACCATTTTCTCTGACCTCTAGTCACAACCATGCCTTCTTATGTAAAAGATATGAAAGACAGCCTTAACTTTTTTCGGGGTACATCTTTTAACCCTCACGCACACCGTCTGATGACTTTGGAAGTTAATGCGCTTTATTCAAGTATTCCTCAAGAGGAATCCCTTAAGGTCCTGGGTGAGCTCCTATCTCTAATGGAATGGCTTCAAAACCCCAGTTAAGTTTGTTCTAAATTGTGCACACATGACCCTTACCAGGAATTACTTTAAGATGAGATTACTTTTATTTACAGATGCAGGGTGCATCGATGGGCAGCTTTGAGAAAGCACTTGTCTTCAAACTTTCTAACTCTTTCTCTTAGAATAAACGTTACATTGATGATATTTTCATTATCTGACCTGGTAATGAAGAGAACCTCTTGCCTGTTCTGATTGGATCAAAAATGGGATAGGTTATTTAGGTTCACCATGAGGAGAAACAAAACCAATATCTCTTTCTAAGATCTGAAGATAAGAACTACTAAAGACTCTTAAGTGTGAAGTGTTTTAAAAACCTACTGACCGTAAAAAACTCTTAAGGTACGATAGCTTCGCTTCCATCCTAAATCCCTTCATGATTATCTCCCAGTTGGACAATTCTTGAGGGAAAAGGGGTAACTGTACTGAAAAACAAGACTACACATGCTGTGTGGGTATGTTAACCAAAGACCTGCAGGAGAAATTGTACCCCACTGGAATAATAAGAAGGACAACAACACTAGAGACTTTTTGTCACCCACATTTCAGAAACCAGTGACTGATTGCCTCATCTGTCTGACAACCTATGGTATTGGTTATAATTCAATACAAACAATTGTTAATAAACATTGAAGAATTCTAACCTATGGGACATTGAACTTTGAGAAACCAATATTTTCATCATATATGGTGAATCTTTGAAAGATGAATTGGTTCACACATGACCTATAAAATCAATCACTACAAATATGTTCATCACAACAGGGAATCTTCATCCAGTGGTCCAAAATTTCCATGCAGACATTGCAATATTTGTAGGTATACAAAAGACCTAAGCAAATTGACTAAGGGATGCGCACTCCATGAGTACTCAAGCACCTCAGGTAATGTTGCCTGCATGATCACATGCCCCTGAGGGGTCAGTAACAAAGTGTGAGAAATTGGGCCGTTGATTGACTGGGGAGTGAGCAACAAAGAGTCACTAAATTAACCAGTGTTTAACCCTGGGTAGCTTGGCAAAAAATCACTTAGGCTTAACTTAGAGGTAATGTGTAAAGCATTTATGCAGCATATGAAGAGTAATAAAGTGATAATACAACACAAGAACATTCCCAATCCAACTTGGATAAATAGAGTGAATATTTATAGATTGTTTGACACCAAAACGACAAAAATGCAATCAGTAGAACCAGAGTTATGATTTTTTTTAATGGTTTTAGTGAACATAGCGCCAAAAATCACAAACTTACGTTAATGGATGTCCGGTCACACTGGGTCAAAGTCACAAGTTCAGGTCGACCACGATGGAACACAGGTCGGCTGCAGTCATCAGATTACGCCCACAGTAATGTTACCTTCTCAAATCTGTGCCAAGAGTCGTGTTCGCAGTGAAGGGGACTGCGAGGAGCAGGGAGAGCATTGTGAGAAGCTGCCAGAGTAGAGCAAAGAGCAGACCAGGTGTTGTGAAAGTGCGTTGTTCGAGCTTTGGGTTGGCGGTTGATGCTGTAGCATGAATGGTCAGAGGATGGAGCTTTGCGCTTAATCACAGCGTGAGCGGTGAGGTATCGATATGACCGGACTCATTCACAGTCGCAAAGAGCCCTAAACCTGACTAGATCTCTGGGTCCAGGTGCTGGTTAAAATATCAGGAAGCCAGCAGATTAGCCCCTGGAGTCACTCTGGTAGCCCTGGGTTCAAGATGATGTTGCAGGTCCAGTTCTTCCGTCCCTGACAAAAGGGCAGCAGGGCGGAAAGGCAGACATTCAGCAAGGCTGATGCAGGTCAGCGGAGTGGCATTCCCTTCAGCTCCCCAGCAGTCTTAATTCCTGGCAGAGCATCCATAGGTCCAGAAGTGTACCGAAGAGTTGGTGACTGAGGTCCTACTTTTATACAACGGTGCCCTTACTCTGGAAGGTGGGAGATGCTTATAGAAAGTTAAATCAAAGTGCATGACATTTTCTTACCCCCCTACCCTGGCTCCAAGCTGACTGCAGTGAAAATGTGAAGGTGATAGGTTCTTTGTGTGAGTGCAGAGTGGGTTTGTGACCAGCTCCACCCTCTCACCCTGCCAGCTGATTGCCTATTAAGGCACACCAAATCCCTCTATTGTCTGACTGTCTGGGAGAAATTTCCAAAGTCTAACTGTCATTTACACTCAGTCATGTGACCCTAGACAGACTTGCAGTCACAAAGGACTAAGGAAGGAAAAAGTGGCATTCTCAAAACTGTAATTAAAAAAAAGACTTTATCATTAAATAGGGGTTTCCATTGCAATTCCAAAGACACCAAACCTGATGTAGCCACGTGCTCACAATTGGAAATTATAGCATATTAAATGTAATAAGGAATCCTCAATGTTATCCCATGGAAGGGGTAGGCCTCACAGTAGTGGGAAAATGAATGTAGGAGTTTATCACTACTAGGACATCTAAAACTTAAAAGTACAACTAGTCACTTCCCCCACCCACATCGCAGGTCACACACTCGACCCCATCTTCACATCCAGCAACCATGTCTCCTTCAGCCACACTACGGACCTCCTCTGGACTGACCACAGCTGCGTTCACTTCACCTACAACAAACCAAAACCCACCAACCACCTCCAACCAACTCTGCAAAGAAACTGGAACAAGATCACCACCGACCAGATCTCCGCATCGCTCCTTCAAAACACCCCAGCCCTCTCTTCTAACGCTAACGAAGCCGCCGCCAACCTCACCCTTTGGTTATCCAACACCGCTGACACCCTAGCACCACTGAAAAAACGTCAAAACAAACCTGGCAGCAAGAAGGCCTCATGGTTCAACGATGATCTCAAGAAGTCCAAGAAACTCTGCCGCTCCCTTGAAAAGGCCTGGAAAAAAGACCCAACCACCAGCACCAAGGACGCCTTCAAAAACGCCACCCGCACTCACCACCAACTAATCCGAAAAGCCAAGAAAACAGCATTCAAGGATCGACTTGACAACAACGCCCACAACAGCACGGAACTTTTCAACATCGTCAAGGAATTTTCCAATCCCTCGGCCAACTCCAACGACATCACCCCCTCTCAAACCCTCTGCGACTCCCTAGCCTCATTTTTCCACAACAAGATTGCAGACATCCACAACAGCTTTGACAACCAACCCGGAAACCAACCCACCCTACCACCTGCTGATCATCTTCCCCCCGTGAACATCCTTAACGACTGGAACCCAATCTCCACCGAGGACACCATCCGCCTGATGAATTCCATCCACTCAGGATCCCCCACAGACCCATGTCCTCACCACATCTTCAACAAAGCAGACTCCGTCATAGCACCGCACCTCCGAGACGTCATCAACTGCTCCTTCAACTCCGCCACCTTCCCGGAAGACTGGAAACACGCTGAACTCACCGCCCTTCTGAAAAAACCCACAGCGGACCCCACCGAACTCAAAAATTACCGCCCCATCTCGCTTCTCCCTTTCCCGGCCAAAGTCATCGAGAAAGCTGTCAACAACCAGCTCGCCGCCTTCCTCGAAACCAACAAATCCCTCGACCCCTCACAATCTGGCTTCCGAGCAAAACACAGCACCGAGACCGCCCTCATCGCAGCAACAGACGACATTCGAACTCTACTGGACAATGGAGACACAGTCGCCCTCATCCTCCTCGACCTCTCTGCAGCCTTCGACACAGTCTGCCACAGCACCCTTCTACAGCGCCTCAGAAACATCGGAATCCAAGGAAAAGCACTTGAATGGATCACCTCGTTCCTCACCGGAAGAACCCAGAGAGTCCGCCTTCCACCATTCAAATCCAAGGCCTCTGAAGTCATCTGCGGCGTACCACAAGGATCCTCACTCAGTCCCACCCTCTTCAACGTATACATGAGCCCCCTCGCGGCCATCGCACGCCATCACAACCTCAACATCATCTCGTACGCAGATGACACTCAACTGATCCTTTCCCTCACCAATGACCCCAGCACCGCCAAAACCAACCTACACGAAGGAATGAAAGAAGTTGCCGAATGGATGAAACAAAGCCGTCTGAAACTGAACTCAGACAAAACAGAAGTCCTCATCTTAGGTACATCCCCCTCTGCATGGGACGACTCCTGGTGGCCGGAAGCCCTCGGAAAAGCACCCATCCCGACAGACCACGCACGGAACCTAGGCGTCATCCTGGACTCTTCACTCTCAATGAACAGACAAGTCAGCGCCGTATCCTCTTCCTGCTTCAACATTCTTCGCATGCTCAGAAAAACATTTCGCTGGATCCCCTCAGAAACAAGGAAAATAGTCACCCACGCTCTGGTCACGAGCCGACTGGACTACGGAAACACCCTCTACGCAGGGACTACCGCAAAACTCCAGAAGAAACTCCAACGAATCCAAAACGCCTCAGCCAGACTCATATTAGACATCCCACGCAACGATCACATCTCTGGTCACCTTAAAGACCTCCACTGGCTACCCATCAATAAGAGAATCACTTTCCGACTGCTTACCCACGCACACAAATCACTCTACGACATCGGCCCAGAATGCCTCAACTCACGACTGTCCCTCTACACCCCCTCCCGCCAACTACGTTCCTCCAGCCAAGCCCTCGCCACTGTACCTCGCATCAACAAGACCACCATGGGAGGCAGATCCTTTTCATACCTGGCTGCTAAAACTTGGAACTCTCTCCCCGCTTACCTTCGCCTTACCCAGAACCACCTAGCATTCAGAAAGCAACTTAAAACGTGGATTTTTGACAAGTAATTCTCCTCCCCCTCCTAAGCGCCTTGAAACCCTACGGGTATGTAGTGCGCTATATAAATCCTTTGACTTGACTTGACTTGACTAGTTCGACTCATTTTTCATTAGTAAATTAGATTTTTGCAAACAGCAGTTTACAAGCTTCACACAATTAATAGTATTAAAGTTATGAGGTAACAATATTATAGGGAGTACAACAATTGTTGTTTCTCCGCTGCTCCATCACATGTCATTAGCGACATCCAAAGCGGCAAAAAACAGCAGCTATCTCAAGAACTTGGCGCTGAAGCATGTTAGTGAGTCCTTGTAAATAATGCAATAAAAAAATTGCTGCTTCATCGCAGAAAAGCGCTGCTAGACTGGCAAACATTCACTTGATAATATGCCCAGAAGTCGGGTGCTCTTACCCTGCCATGTTATGTATTATTTACTCTAACAAATTCAGGGCACCGGGGAGTGTACTTGTGTCTGCAATGGCGGATGCAACATTCATATTGCACTGTAGAATAGGCCTCATCCTCCTGGACCTCTCGGCCACCGTCGACACCGTCTGCCACCACACCCTCCACACAAGCCTCTACAATGCAGGAATCCATGACAAATCACTGGACTGGACCATCTCCTTCCTCTCCGGCAGAACCCAGAGTGTCCGCCTCCCCCTTTCCACTCTAAAGGCACCAAGATCATCTGTGGCCTACCCAAGGATCGTCCATCAGCCAATATCGCCAGATCACACAAGCTCAACATCGTCTCCTACGCCGACGACACCCAGCTGATCCTCTCCCTCACCAAGGACCCTACCACCTCCAAATCCAACCTCCACGAAGGAACGAAGGCCATCGCCGAATGGATGATTTTCAGCAACCTGAAACTTAACTCGGACAAGACGGAGGTCCTCATCATTGGATCCACCCCCTCTGCCTGGTACGACTCATAGTGGCCGGCCGTACTGGGAGCTGCAGTGACGCCCACCAACCACGAACACAACCTGGGAGTCATCCTGGACTCCGCATTGTCAATGAACCAGCAAGTGAATGCCCTCTCCTCCCCCTGCTTCAACACCCTCTGCATGATCCGCAAGATCTACAGATCGATCCCCACCGGTACCAGAAGGACAGTCATGCAGGCCCTCATCACCAGCAGACTGGACTACGGCAACGCTCTCTACGCAGGACCATCAGCCAAACTCCAGAAACGACTGCAACGCTTACAGAAAGCCTCTGCACGCCTCATCCTCGACATTCCCCACCACAGCCACAACACAGCCCACCTGAAAGACCTACATTGGCTCCCCATCAACAAGAGGATCCCCTTCAAGCTCCTCACCGACGCTCACAAAGCTCTTCACAACACCGGACCAGTGTACCTCAACAAATGCTTCACCTTCTACACCCCGACCTGCCAGCTTTGCTCCGCTGACCTCGCCCTCGCAACCATCCCCCGCATCCCGAGCAACTGCCGGTGGCAGGTCATTCGCCCACCTCGCCGCCAAAACCTGGAACACCCTCCCCATCCGCCTTTGACAGACCCAGGACCTGCTGGCCTTCAGGAGACTCCTCAAGACCTGGCTGTTCGAGCAGTAGCAGCACCCCCCACCCCCCAAGTGCCTTGAGACCCTCACGGGTGAGTTGTGCAGTCTACAAATGTAATGATTGATTGATTGATTGGTAGGAATATGGGTTACTCTTTGCAGTTTGTAAGTTGGCTCTTGGTTACAGACTGTACATATGTATTTTTTAGATTCATTATAATGCACTCACTGCAAGCTGTGCTTGGTTTCCTTTCTCCATGTTTTCATACTTTACTGAAGATTCATAGATGGCTCTGGGGATACTGCCTGGGGTCGCACCTGAAATAACAGACCACATTATACCGCACCTGATTTTTCACTGCTTTATACTTTGAAATGGTACTTTTAATGTACTCTTACCATTTGCTTTCTTTGCGCGTCTCTCATAGAAGAGAACCACACCAAGGACAGCGACAACAGCACCGAGGAGCATCCCTGAAGCCACCGCCAAGGTGACCCACAAGCAAGATATGGGGGCATTGGAAGCAGGAGGAGCCCCTGAAGAAGAGAGACAACCTGTGAGTGTCAGGCTCATCGGCTCTTGTCAAATTCAGTTAAACGTAGAAAAAAGGAACTAACAAAAGGAGTGGAGTTAAAAAGGTCCAAGAGATTCTTTAAACATACAAGTACTTTGGTTAAAGGTTCTGAGCTGGTTACCGTCACTCCTCAACAGCAGTATATAATTTGTCAACATGTGATTGTTTAAATGGTTTTAGGATTTGCCTTATTATGGAAAATGTTTCTGAATAATGAATTTAAAAATAGGTCCAATCTGGTAATAATAACCTCACATGAACACACTTGAAATTAGTTTAAAATAATGTATAGCAGTATGTTTATTAATGTACTTTTTGTGCCACATTTTGATGAAATGTCCATTTTATTTAATATGGATGTGGTTTTCTGCTCACTCATATTACTTGCCCCCTACCAACCCGTTCTATATGTGCATCTTTCCCTATACAGCTTTGCACATGAAAACTAAATTATGTCATTGTAAATTTCCTAAATGTGCATGAATTATGAATAAACTTTCTAGTGTTTCTAATGTTGCAAATGCCCAAGGACCCGGTCCCTCCACTGATGTTCCGTTACTGGGCTCTTCCGCTGGTGCATAGTCCATTGTTCATTACTGGGCTTAGCGCTCTTCCACTGGTGCATAGATCATTGTTCATTACTGGGCTTAGTGCTCTTCCACTGGTGCATAGTCCATTGTCCATTACTGGGCTTAGCTCTCTTTCACTGGTGCACAGTCCATTGTCCAATTACTGGGCTCTTCCACTGGTGCATTGTCGATCGTACATTACTAGGCTTAGCGCTCTTCCACTGGTGCATAGTCCATTGTCCATTACTGGGCTCTCCCACTGGTGCATAGTCCATTGTTCATTACTGGGCTCTTCCACTGGTGCATAGTCCATTGTCCATTACTGGTCTTTGCGCTCTTCTACTGGTGCGTAGTCCATTGTCCATTACGGGGCTTAGCGCTCTTACACTGGTGCATAGTCCATTGTCCATTACTGGGCTCTTCCACTGGTGCATAGTTCATCGTACATTACTAGGCTTAGCTCTCTTCCACTGTTGCATAGTCCATTGTCCATTACTGGGCTCTTCCACTGGTGCATAGTCCATTGTCCATTACTGGGCTTAGCTCTCTTTCACTGGTGCACAGTCCATTGTCCAATTACTGGGCGAAGCGCTCTTTCCCTGGTGCACAGTCGATTGTCCATTATTGGGCTTAGTGCTCTTCCGCTGGTGCATAGTCCATTGTTCATTACTGGGCTTAGCGCTCTTCCACTGGTGCATAGATCATTGTTCATTACTGGTCTTAGTGCTCTTCCACTGGTGCATAGTCCATTGTCCATTACTGGGCTTAGCTCTCTTTCACTGGTGCACAGTCCATTGTCCAATTACTGGGCTCTTCCACTGGTGCATTGTCGATCGTACATTACTAGGCTTAGCGCTCTTCCACTGGTGCATAGTCCATTGTCCATTACTGGGCTCTCCCACTGGTGCATAGTCCATTGTTCATTACTGGGCTCTTCCACTGGTGCATAGTCCATTGTCCATTACTGGTCTTTGCGCTCTTCTACTGGTGCGTAGTCCATTGTCCATTACAGGGCTTAGCGCTCTTACACTGGTGCATAGTCCATTGTCCATTACTGGGCTCTTCCACTGGTGCATAGTTCATCGTACATTACTAGGCTTAGCTCTCTTCCACTGTTGCATAGTCCATTGTCCATTACTGGGCTCTTCCACTGGTGCATAGTCCATTGTCCATTACTGGGCTTAGCTCTCTTTCACTGGTGCACAGTCCATTGTCCAATTACTGGGCGAAGCGCTCTTTCCCTGGTGCATAGTCGATTGTCCATTATTGGGCTTAGTGCTCTTCCGTTGGTGCATAGTTGATTGTTCATTAGTGGGCTCAGGGCTCTTCCACTGGTGCATAGTTCATTGTCCATTACAGGGCTTAGGGCTACTAATACGTGGCAGTTTAAGTTAACAAAACCCCGTCAAATGATACAACAACAACAGTTTTGCAATTCGGACGGTGGGGATAAGCAAACAGTACCTTAATCCACAATACTTAGTCCTCGGTGGGCAGCTGGTGAGAGTGTAGTCAGCATGAGGCAGTGACACAATTATCAGGGGGATTGCACCAGCCCAGTCTCTTCTGGGCTCTGACGCCCCGGGCAAGCCTGTGGAGAGCTGCTCGGTATTTAAAGGGCCTCCTGACCCAGGTGAGCATCATTGGAGGCAGGCAGAAGAGCTGCAGGGTGCACTGAGACCAGTAGTCCTGGTCCCCCTTTGAAACAGCAATGGTGTGGCAATAAGGGAGAGGGAGCAGGTACCTAAGGAGCAGTGGTAGTAGAGGTTTTCTTGGCCTATGGACAATCAACATCCCTTGTCCAATGGGTCTTTACTTTACATAAATAACACCATGGTTTCTTTTTGAAATTTTGGGACTCACCCCCAGATGCAGGTTTTTGGGGCCCTTCTGAAGATTCCTTTTTATCTTTACACTTGTCCCTACCTTTATTCGGGGGTTTAGAAGAATCTTTCTTCTTCTGGTCACCTCCATTACCATGGCTTTTCTGCCTGACCCTGGTGTGGACCTATTTGTCTGCCTTTTTTCCCGGTTCTTGGAAGAGGTCAGAGTTCACCAGGTACTGTTGCAGTAGTTGGTTCTGACAGTTATTAAGGATATGCTCCCTCATTACCAAATTGTACAATCCTTCAAAGTCCTTTACCTTGCTTCCATGAAGCCAGCCTTCCAGAGCCTTAATAGCACTGTCTACAAAGTCTACCCAGTCCTGGGTGTGTGCTTCTGGGTGTCTCTGAACGTAGTCCTATACGGTTCAGTGGTTAATCCAAACCCATCTATGAGAGCACTCTTCAGTACTGATAATTGTCAGCATCCTCTTCTCTAACAGCAAGGAGCATATCTCTACCTTTGTAAGCAAAGGAGAGCCACATGATAGCTTCCCACTGCTCTTGAGGGACCCTTTGAACTTTGCAGGCCCTCTCCAAAGCAGTGATCCACATTTATGGATATCATCCCCCTCCTGGTAAGGAGGAACTATCCTGCTTAGGTTCCTATTGTCAAAAGAACTTTCTCTGAATCTAGGGACACTGTTGCTGCCGCCATGGGAATCTTGTCCCAATTTCTTCCTAGTCTTCTGTACTTCAAGGGACTCTTTTTCAAGGGACAACTGCTCTTGTCTGAGCCTAAGCCAAGCTTTCTCAAGTTTGAGCATTTGGTATTCCCTTTCCAAAGAGTTGTCCTCCTACTAGAAATCGAGGTCCCTATGGAAGTGCCTGAAGCATTGGATTCTATAGAGGAGGACCTAGACCTCCTTGGTCTGTTCTGAACCCTCCCAGGGGGAACAAAGGGAATGTCCTATTTGCCATCTGCACTAGTTACCTATTCCCTGAGGGGCCAGAGGTTAGCAGGTTGGGCTCATTTGATTCCACTTGCCCATACTCTGAATTGAGGTCACTAGATGAACCAATGGTGCTCCCTCTTCAAGAGTATCTCCACCCACACGAGCCTGTTCATCTGTCCCTCCTGGAGTTTTGTCATCCTGCTGCAGCAGTTCAAAGAGCAGCTCCATGGTGGGGTTGCAACCTGTCTTTATCTTCCTAAGGCTACACAGGGCCCTTAGTTCCTGGAACTTTAGACCACTGTACTTAGTAGACTTGGGTACACTGGTCTCCCAACTAAAGACATGGCTCTGGGTGTAGTGAGGTGTTGCACCTACCTACCCTCCTGGAGGCTAAACTCCCTGAGGTTGGAAAAAGGGTTGTGCCAGACTCTTAACTACTCAACTCTAAGTTCAGTAGAACGTACTTCTTCTAAGCTGTCTTGTATGTGCTTAATATTAGTGATTGTTAATCCACACCATGATTAGCTGGTAAAACAATGCAGTCTTGAATCTCGATCGCTGCAGACTAATATAGGAGGATGGCTAAGTATATGGTGCTCACTTACGGAAGTGTAGCACCCGGCACTAATCCTTACTACCCTTATGGTGATTTTAGTGGTGTTAGACAACCTTAGAAAGCCTCCAGCTTGTTGTTAAATGGAAAAAAACCTACAATGTATTTATAAAAATAGATATTTCTTATAAGACACTCACTAACATATACAAACATCTCTAACTCAGAGAATTACACAATGCACACAATACTTTGCAAACAAAACAGGTAAGTAGTATAAATACACAGTGGTCGCCAGGAGGAGACCAATCCATATACTAAAATAGTGGGATGCGAACCACGACTCAATTCAAGACTGTACCCAGAAGATGTAGAAGTTCTGGGGACACAAGGAGCCACCCAAGGTAAGTAACCAGGAACCCCACAGAGGCCGTGTGCAGTGTGGGAACACTACCGCTGGCTCAATTCAAGTAAATGGGTAAATGGTAAAGTCGCAGTTGCCATTTTAAAGAAGAAGGACCCTTCCCAGCGGGCCATGAAGAATCCCAATGGAAGACAAAACGTTAAGGAGCCACCCAACCCATGGATTTCCTAGGAACCATGACACCTACATCAGGGAAGCCGGGTGCATAGGTGGGAAGTGGAGTCAAAACCGCCGTCAACCTCAATGGAGAACTTCAGGAAGATGCCGCTGGACAAGAAGGGTAAAGTATCCAGTGGAACCCAAAGGTGGATTCATGATGAGAAGTACCTGCAAGCAGAGGGGACAGAGTTCATGCGACAAATGCCCACCGATATCGGGTGTTGAGAGTTGACAGTGACCTTGGAACTGCAGCTGTGTGGACCAGGCAATGAAGTGGAAGACCAGGATCTGTTCATAAGCTGACCCACATCAGATATTCAGAGTTAAGGGGTTGCTGTCAGTCTGGAACACCAACAAGCCATGGCAACTGCAAACAACATGGCAAGCGAAAAAAGGTGCAGTTTTGGGATCAGCAAGGTCCAAGAGACTCACAACAAGCAGGGGAGTCAGAGTAGGCCCGAGCAATCAGGGGATCACACTGGAGAAAAAGAAGACCCTCAAGAGGACCCACAGGACGGAGGCACTGGAGTCGCAAAAAGACCTCGAGCAGTTTGCCAACGAGGCAGGTCCACAGTGCACGAGATGTGGTGAGGAGGAATATCTTGGTCACAGGAGATGATTGAGGTTGAGTCTACATGGAGCCCAAAGATCTCTGAGGAAGAGAGCCAATAAGCATTTGCAATGACAAGTTAAGGTGGTGCACATTGGTTCGGTTCCTGTGGTTCCAACGAGGGATACTGGCCTCAAACTCAGTGAGAAGACAGTGCAGGCCTTGACGGAGTTGAAGAACCACCACCTGTGTTGCTGAGCCTTTCTGAGTCAGTGGGAGCCCAGGATCAGCAGACTGGTCAGATTTGTTGCAGTGACTGCAGATGCGGGGAAGTGACTCCTTCACTCCAAGGAAGATTCCTTCAGGAGTCTTGGATGTCCACAGGCGTTGGGAGGATACTGTTTGAAGCACAGGCATAGACTGTGCACCAGAGACTAGGAGCAGCATTAGTCCCCCCAGTTGCAGTCTTGGTGCCAAGAGCAAAGTCCAGGGATGTCCAGAGTGCCCAGACGGTCAAAGCAGAAGTAGTGTCAGATCTGGATCTTGTCCCACAAAAAATCTAGGGACGCATCCACAGGTAAACCCTTAAGTACCCTAAGGGAAGGGTTGAGACGATTCAGGTGTCCCTCCCAGAGGTTTCCTTTGTGGTTATATCAATTATAATGAGATGACTTTCCTTTTCTACAGAGGACTCTGTCCTCTCCACTTATAATTTAGCTGTTCACTTGGGACTTAGAATAATTGGATTTCTGACTATGTATTATGCATTTGAGACTTCACAGCATATTTTGCACTACTCTGTACCCCTTGATTTTGAGATTTTGTAATAAAACCCTTTAACTAATCCGGATCTAGAACTCAATTACTGGATGTTAATTATTTATACTTGGCTAGATTAATGTTAGGTCTGATAATGAGGATGAGGTTCTTTATTGATAGATTGATAGATTGAGGATTGAAAGGGAACCGCTAAAGGTAAACCATGGGGTGATCTGAATATCAGAGTGCCTACATTTTGGGGTGTTGGGTTGCTGCTCCCCATACTAACAGGTACAGCTCAGTGCTTGTCAGTCACCAAATGAGACATGAAATTCATGCTTCACCCATGACAATCACCCATAATCTGCAACACATAACCCTTGTTACAGAAGAAATTCATACCAAACTTCACTCTGACCTACCTCTCTCTGGAATAGAGACGATCATCGGGGTGGAGGTCCGGATGTTATTTCCACCAGCTTCAGGCGCTACAAAGCAATCAGAAATTCAATCGATGAATCCTTTGATCACTTAATTGTGAAGTGCATCACCAGGCCCTCTAATTTCTTATCCTTGGAAACAATTTTACTGCTCCACAAAAACTATTCCTCCTTTCCATCAGTCATTTTGGTCCAACTAAAGGTTCTAGCCTCTATCCAACCTAACAGTTCTGATTAACATCTGCAACAGTTGTGTCAATGACATACTGAAAACCTTTTTTAACAAGTAATCATATGTAAGGAGTCTTTAAACTTCAGGTGTATGGTTTGGCACACAAGGGGGTCACAATGGGTCCCATCACCAATCATCTACGGTGGCTGCACCAGCTTCCACAAGAAGATGTAATCATCTGCTCACCTGGGAAATGACAACATACTTCTTCATCGACTTGTTCAAATTGTCCCCTCTGCAAACTTTCATCATTAGAGAACTTGTCCTGGATTGATGCCAAGTGACTATAGGTTTGAATTTACTGCCCTTCTCCCTAGAACAGTCTCAATGACAGAATAGGGTTTGGCCTATTAGCCAAACTCTGGTGAGACAATCCACGTTTCTAAAATCCATGTTTCTAAAATGTCTATTTTCTTTTTATCTATTGGATTCTGACTCTCTTGACAACTCTTGCTGGCAAGAAATAATAAGTAAAGACTATGCTAGTGCTTGGAGATCCTATTTAACGGAGAGCCTAAACACTTTTAAGTTCCCGTCTTGGGAACGTGTGGATAGAAACAACATTGGGGCATATTATCAAGGGTGGCGATAGGGAATAATCGCCAATTTAGCAGCTGTTTTAGGCTGCTAAGCGGCAATAATTCTATTGCCCTATTAGCAAGCTGTGGCTAACAGCAGTTAGCGTCAGCTTGTAGGCTATAGAGAGCGGTTTGGGGCCCGCTTTGCATGTCAGCGATATTTATTGCTAATGACATGCAAACCTGTTAGCGACTGAAAGCAGTCGCTAACCTCGCTATCGCCTATTACCAACATAGGCTTGGCGTTGGAAATATTCAGGCTAAGTGCGAATATCTCCAAAAACCAATGCCTGCTCAGACCAGTTCATAGCCATTATATCCAATGGGAGGTGGATATAATGGCTAAGACACTGTTAGCAATAATGCGTGAATATCGCTGTATTCTCAGCGATATTCACGGATTTTGCCTCTATCGCCTGGAATTTTATCACTTTTGTGCTAAACGTTGCTAATCGCACGTTATCCCAGCGATAAAATCCAGTGATGCGTGGCGATAAAAAAACTGCTGCTAAGCCTACATAGTGATAATTATCACTATTTGTTGATAATATGCCCCATTGTTTTAAAGCTGATGTTAAATCAATCAACAATTGTTTTATCGTTTTTATTGGATAAGGAGGCGATTGCAAAAAAAGGCATGCTCGATCTGTTATTAACTCGTACAATAAAACTGACCCCCAGCCCTTCTTAACCTCCAATTTAAAACTGGTTTTAAGGGATAGATATCTTATGTTAAGATTTCGCTGCTAACCAACAAAGGATGGGACTCCGAGATGGGTACAACATTGGCAAACACAAAATTGTAGATTATGTGGTTGAGTCAATGAAACGCTATTGCAAATTGCATGTATTTGCTCTAGAGTGCGACAAGAGAGACACACACTGTCAAAATCTATTTTTAAGGAAATAGGAGTAAGAATGTACCATAAAGCAATTATATCATGTCTCTCAGGGAATACCATCGCTTTAACAACCCATTTTGTTAAGTTCATCCTTAGTTCTGAGAAGAAACTGACCCAGGCTGATGTTTTGCCTGTGTTACAGGAATAATAAATGGTTATATTCATAAAATTGTTGCTGTATTAGTATTGCTATTGCACTGGTGTAAGATGGGTTTCAGTTAAAGTAAAACCCTACTGTTTGTAATTAGTAAAGCTCATTGCAACCAGTTGTTAAAGTTGGACAATAGTCAAGTAATTCTAATCTTAACTCGCTACTTAAGAAAAAAAATGTAAGAACATAGGTTATCTTGCATATGATCCTAATAAAATGCTGTTAAGCTTTGAGTAGAGACACAGAGGCACTTTATAGATTAAGTTATTATTTATTATTATTATTATTATTATTATTATTATTATTATTATTATATATTATGTCCGTATCAAGTATAGCTTGCGCAAAGGGATTGTACAAAGGCACTTTAATTAAAGGGCTGGGCTAGGCGGCTAAGATTGAAAGCATTGAAGTTTTTATTATTATTATATAGAGTGTTTATATTATGAAATGGACAAAATATTACTTTTATGACGTTTTATGTGATTTTAATGGTCCAGTACAGTATGTCATCCCTGAATTATCTTGAAATTGGTAATGCATCTGTGCAAAAAATCTTTTTGAAAACTGTTTTAAGACTTTTTGCTTTTATTCTAAATGATTGTAATGATTTCTAATATGTGGTCAATAGAGACTTACATACGACTTATGCAGAAAGTGTTTACCATATTCACTGTTGTGGTTTTGGGCATGTTTTTGTCTGATTTTAAAATCTCACTCTACCACATAATGCTCTCTTCAGATTCTGAAATCCTCCAGCGACTCCTCCTCTTGTCAGTCAGCCCAGGTCTCCCTCCTCTCTGGCAGATGACTACCACAAGGCATCGGACCATGCACTTGAATATCTTACAACGAATCAAGTATTGAAGAGAACCAAACTGACACATGTGACCTTATCTGCGATCATTTCCTGAATCACAAAATCCTCGCCACCCCTCATCAATGACCTGAGAGTAACCGACATTGTGGAGAGACAGTTCCTCTCCTCCTTAATCTAGTGTATTTGATATCATTATTCAGAAAGAAATTCATCTATTGTGGCAAACGTTTGAATTTAAGAAAGTTGATATTATATCTAAAACATTAAGACATTACATACAGTGGGGTAAATAAACTTTGTCAAATTGTCACTTACAGTTAAAACACTTTTACTACATTGCATTTGCCTTTTAATTGCCCACTCTAAGCATTAATACTCTAAATTTTCAATCCAATTCTAAATTATCCTAGTAAATATCTGGCAAAGAGATCTATAGTGTATGTATTTATGCAACTCATTTCTACCCAAGAGTAATGGAGAGTTGTCGACTAAGGCGTTTGTCAAGTCCCTTAGGTTAGTTCCATCATGTACATACCGATTACGTACATTTTGCCCCATCCACACGACATAAAAGTATTACACAGGTGACCTTTTACCCAGTAGCTTACTTCTGTCTCTCCGACATCGGGCTCATGGTACCTTATCTTAATCCCTGTACCTGACGTACACAAAACATGTCCCCAGGCACAGTAGATTTATTCTGTACAAGGGTCATCTCTTTTTTCATTCATGGCCAACAGGCAGCTGCATATTATCATGTTTGTTTAGAAAAGGATTAGCAGGGGATTAGCAAATGTTTTCAGTACATATCAATTCCAGAAAACCTCGGACTGACCACTTTAGTATAAATGACTCTCACTCCCCCTTACCAAGACAGAGGAAGAATTCCTTCCAGGCTGGACCGAGACTCTGCAGGCTGATCCTTCGACAGGCAGAGATCTGACATCCCTTGCTGGGTGCCATCCTCAATGCAGAGACGGGATCCTTCATTCAGAACCATCAGGAATTCTTGGCTCCATCAGGTTCCATTAGGACATGTCCTAGCACTTATACATATATATGCTTCACTTACACCTCTAGGCTAGGCAAGGTTAAGTAGGATACGCATCGTAGAAGTACGCCAAGGCTATTGTTTTATGTAAACGGCTTTCATTCATCTTATTAGCACTTTGGTAGAAATGTATCTACTTTTCATGATATTGGTTCTAGCGATTACATTTGTTTGCTCCTGTCTTTTGATTGGCGCAGCCGACATGTTTCATACTAGACTGACACTTGACCAATAAATACTTATTGAAACCATTCCAATCTTCATTCTATGTTTTCTGAGAAAAGTAAGCACGAGTGACTGAGCAAAAGATATCTTATTGTTTCCACTGTATCTGAGGAATCAGGGTTGTCATGTTCACTGGTTGCCAGAGACTACCGACCACATTGTATAGTCCAGGAGGGTGGTAGTGGCACAGTACAGCTAACAGGTCTAACGGCTGACGCATTCCGCTTGGGTGTCCGGAGTCTGTCTTCACACCAAGACCTCAGTTCAGATCAATCAAATCGTGCAGGTCCTGGGGGGTCCTAGAAACTACATGACACATTAGGGCATAAAACCTTGGAGGACAAATTATTTAAGATTAAGTACACAGTTCTGCTGTTTCTATATTTTCATTCAACAAACAGTCACTTTTCTTTTTTGAGTTTTGGAAGGTCACTGAAATACAGCTGTGGTTTTAAACCCCTGTATGAGCTAAGAGAGAAGTTATATTTTTAAATGCATTAGAGGTGATAATAAAGGTCAGGCAGGCTCTAAACCATGTGTTAACTGATTCATTTAACGAATTAAGATCAAGTCTTATTCAGGACCAAATAGGGTCAAGTATTTTTCTAATGAAGATAATTCATTATCTTCAGGATGCAGTTTATTTATAGAAAAATGATGTAATATTTGACCGAAGTCCGGATAAAGAATGAGAAGGAGGGCTTAATTTAACCAGACATAAAGGCAAAAGGGCCTCCAAGCAATGGTAGGCTGGTCGCCATTTTGTCACCTCCACCCAGCTCAGTCAGGCTTCGGAGCGGCTTACAGCACTGAGCCTGCTCTGGTGCAGGCGATCATAGAGTGTCTTGATGGGGACGGCAGGGCGGCCCTGGTGCTACTTGACCTCTCTGCCGCCTTCGATACGGTTCCCCACCAGTGGCTCTTGGCCAGGCTTTCTGCAATTGGGATCTCGGGCTTGGTTTGGGATCGGGTCAAATCCTTTTTGGAGTCCCGCTCACAGCAGGTCTGCATGGGCTGCTGTGCCTCCTCTGTCAGAAGCCTGACCACTGAAGTTCTGCAGGGCTCCACCCTGAGTCCTCTGCTATTTAATGTCTATTTAACACCACTGATTTATCTAGCTGAGGAACTTTGCGCGAAAGTAATGGCATATGCTGATGATACACAGCTGCTTTTTACTTTGGGGAGCTACGGACCTGAACACGCTCAAGGCACAGATGTGCCTCACCTCTGTTTTTCACTGAATGGCCCAAGCCTCTCTCAAATGCAATGAGGATAAATTGGAGGTCCTCCTATTCGGCCAGTTACCTGCAGATTTTAGACACCGCCTGTGGCCGCCCAACCACCCTAGACCACAGTCCGAGGGCGGGCCTGCAAAAAATCTGGGGGTCTGGTTTAGTGAGGACCTTCGATTTAGGGACCATGTAAAGAAACTGACAGGAGTCTGTTTTGGTACCCTCAAAACACTCAGTAAAATGTTCCCTTTTCTCCCACGTGTAGCCAAAGAGACGATTACTTGTGCCCTGATCTTATCCAGGCTGGACTACGCCAACGCTCTGTATACTGGCCTGCCTGGCTATCTTCTGCACAGGCTCCAAATCATTCAGATTTGAGCAAATGGCCATCTAAACATTCCACAAACAACAATTGAAGCACATCCACAAGGCCGAGCGGCCACACCAGCCGAGGCAAATTAACAACAAACGAAGTTGGTTGTCATCAAAATCATCGTAGACACGTTCTTCAATATCAGTATCAAGTGAAAGTAATGTTGATGTTTACCTCAGAGAAACATGCATGTGTGGGACTAGCGCATGTGAAGAAATGTACAAGTGAAAGAAGAGTCGACATGAAAAAGCACCCAAGTCTTTCAAGCATTGTCCAAAGATTACTCCAAAGATAAAACGGTGTTTGATACCTTTCATTATCAACTGTGGTGCTTGGCTAAACATTATGCCTGAGAATAAATACAATGGATTATCTCCATTGCCCCAACTTATGCCATTGAGAATTAAAATATATACATGGGCTGCCTTGACACCCTTAGAAAGTCAAGGTTCATTTGAAACTACGATAAAACACAAGAATACCCAAGTGCAGGCTCCCATTCATGAACTTCCAGGTACGGCGTCCAGTGCCTGTTTACGCAGCTTCAGCACAGCTGCTGATATGGAACTGATAGCATGAATGCTCACCAAGAAATAGTATATCAGTACCCTTTGATATATAATTGGTTAAAAAAACACAAGACTAAGAAAGTACAGTTACATATAGAGGAGGATTTCGGTCATTTTGCTCACAGACAAAGATGGATTGCATTGCATTTGCAGAAGGCAGTCGAAAAAGAACTTGAATCAAAACTCATACGTGATATTCTTGAATGTTCCACTTGTCCAATGCCATGGGTTTCTCTCATAGCGGTTATCCCCAAAAGAGGCAGTGAAGGAGCTGTAGGCATCTGCCTTGATGTATTTAATAAACGAAGCAATCCAGGTCAGCGCTTTGTTGAAACGATAACACAATTAAATGATGCAACGGTGTTCTCTAGCCTGATTTAAATAAGGGATATCATCAGATGGAACTCGAGGAGAATTACAAGGACATAAACCCGTTTCTGCACCTATCGGTCTGTTCTGAAAAAAAAGACTGTGGTCCAGATGTAGGAAGGCTATTACCGGTCGGTAACGGCCGAAATTTACGAATTTCGGCCGTTACCGACCGGTAATAGGCGTTTCTGATGTAGAGGCGAAATTAAGGATTCGGTAATTTACTGAATCGGTAATTTAAGGAATCGGTAAATTACCAATTTCTTAAATACCGATTCAGTAAATTACCAAATTCCTAATGTAGGGAGCCCTCAAATGAGTGCTTATCCCATGTTAGGATTCGTTATTTACCACCAACTTCAAGTTGGTGGTAAATAACAAAACAAAAATTGCTTCAGTGCCATGTTTCAGACATACATGCCCTTATGGTAACAGACCCATGCGACTGATTGTTCACTAACCTGTGCAAACAGAAGGGGAAGGAGGTGGCACCACTGCCTTAGTTGTGCCCCTTTGGATGGGGCAGGGGGAAGATAGACAAGGTCCTGTTACCAACACCGCAGCCCAGGTGTCCTTAGTGAGGACCCTCACATGCGTCTGAAAACGTTTACCAAAATTCATCCGGGCCTGGCTGGTAGTTGTAACAAAACCAGTGCATTGAGTCAAAGCCTTCTTAACATCAATTAAGACAAGAGCCTGCTTTTATTACAGTACTGGGATCATTCCAGGGCGCCAATTAGATGTCTTAGGGCCAGATGCATCAAGGAATCGCTAATAAGGAATAGCAAAATGGAATGCATCAAGCAATCACTATAAAAATAGCGATTCCTTAGAATTCCTTAATTGCGACTCGCAAATTGCAAGTCGCAATTAATGAATACCTCCCCATTAATTCCTATGGGCCTAGAGGCCCATAGGAATGAATGGGAAGACAATCTCAATTTGCGAATCGCAATTAGCGATTCGCAAATTGAGATTGCGAGTTCAAGGGTGCAGGGGTGTCCAAAGGTCACCCTGTTACATCCCTGACTGTGATCTGTGCACATATGTTGCGCACACACATGCTCTTAGGGCATGTGTGTGCGCAACATGAAACTTTGAAAAATGCACAAAAGTGCATTTTTCAAAGTTTTTGCAAATTACCATGAAGTTGTACTTCGTGGTAATTTGCGTGCCCTATTAGCGAATTCGCTATTTTTGATACTTTCATGCATTGCATTTAAGGAATCTCAATTTGAGATTCCTTAAATGCAAACAATCGCAATTTAGCGAATTCTCTATTTGCGATTTTTGCATTTGGGATGATGCATCCCAAATGCAAAAATTGCACTCGCAAAGGGCCAGATTCTGAGAATCTGGCCCTTTTGCGAGCGCATTTCGCTTGATGCATCTGGCCCTATGTCTAGAGAGAGTGTCTCATACTGCGACCGGGTATAAAGGCAACTACGGTTCTGGTCACTGTGTATCAGTGAGTGACTGAGCAGCTTTGCACAATCTTGTTGCCAGATTTTTGTCATAGATTTTAGCTTCCAGGTTAATGAAAGTGATGAGGCAACAGGAGGAGCCTTGTGCTGGGGGGCATTCTGGATAACTAAAATTGTTGCAGCACATGAATCATAAGGCAGTGTCCCTGCCTGTGCGGGCCTGCTCCAGTGAGTGAGTACTAAGTAATACTCGAACTGCATAATGCTCCCGCCCCCTGGCCCCGCCTCGTGGCTCTAACCATCAGAGGTGCAGCTTGGGCGAAGCCAGAGATAGACTGCTGCAATGTGGCCCTTCAGAATCACTCTGTGTAAGACTGTCTATGTGAGTGACCTGGTGTTGCCTTGATGCCCTTTTCCTTCTGCTTTGCCCAGAAACACCAACTATCTTCAATCAGTCAAAATGGTGTCAGTGACGCCATTTTGGCTGATTCTATGGAGTTGGTTTTCTGGGCGAAGCAGGAGGAAAAGGCATAGAGGCAACATGAGAGTAGTGTGCACTTCATCCTCATCGCTGCTGCTCCTCATGGATAACCTAGAGCCAGGTCAGCCACAGGGCAGTGGAGCACATCACAATTCACAGAGCACTGGCAAACATTCAGAGGAAACGTAACCACTTCCGCGCGGATGTCAAAGCCAGCTCGTCATGGGCGTTACCTGCGCTACACGCATGACGAGCTGGCTTTGTCACGTAACCCGCGATTTTTTAAAATCCAGCGCACAGCGGGAAAACAGGTAGCGCGGAAGCGGTTAAATAGAGTTTATTCTTTCGTAGTGCACCAGGCTAACGTGTCACTTAAAAATGAAAGCAGCAAGATGCTTTGCTTATTTGGATAATATTGCTTTGTGTGGTGTGGCATGTAAGTTAGAACTCTGCATTGCAAAGAGAAGGGGGGTGCCTGGACGATGTCGGCCAGTGGCGCATAGCCAGTGAATTCCTTGTTTGTGGATTGGCTAAGCGTAACACAGATTACACATCCGTCCATACACAGGGCCCCTATCTTTGACATGTTTAGATCCCAAGATAACAATATCTGTTGCTCTGAGAGTGTTGGGGTGCGGCAATCAGGCAGATATTTTCAGGGCCGGCCTTAACACTGGTGGCGTCCTGTGCGACGGTGTCTGTTGGCGCCCCCCCAATGAGCACCTCTGCCATGGATTCCCTCACTAGCACCCTTTAACGGTGCCCCCTCAAGTCTCCGTAACCAGTGTCTCTCAGATTCATTTCGATTTATAGCATCACTCATACCAGTGTAAGGTGTCAGAGCACTTTACATCACACACATTGTACAGAGACAATGATATGTGTGTGCATCAGTGTATAGGAAATGTTACATCAGACAGGACTACGAGGAGTAGTGTAGGAGTGACATGCCATCGATACTGGCAGGCAATATAGTTCAAGAGTCCTTATTCTGGTAAGGCGCTAATTCAGAATGTAAAACATAACATCATGGTTAGGGGTTCTCTTTAATAATAAGAATTGTTTTCTAATCAAATGAGCTCTTTGGGCAAGATTAGGATGATGAAAGGCTGGGCAAAAAAAGCATAACGCTCTAACATATACCACGCAGTTTGCAGCTCTTTGATGACAGTTAATAGCTCAATGTTCAATATTAGAATTTTGACTTATAAAGGACAAGTAACAAAAGGAGCTCTCTTACAAAAGCAGGAACTAACTGACCTATTTACATTATATGCACTTTATTTGCATCGCACACGTTCTTAGCAGCAGGCATGTTAACCCTCTGCGCTACCTTAGGATGAGACAAAGTTCCACCAGGCAAACCTCCGGTCTCTCTCCAGGAAGACGAGTAATCACCGGAGTTTCCTTGACATTTTAACTGATGCCTTAAAATTACTGTAGGCCAAAAACGCCGCAGCAGGAGGGGCTTTTAAAATGATAACATACTTGAGAAAATGATGCCCCCACCCGAAGTCAGCGCCCGGTGCGGTGGCACCCATCGCACCACCGTAGAACCAGGCCAGGGTGGCAGTGACAGGACAGGTGTGGCCGACCTTACCGTGCACTCTGAGCTGCGCTGTGGCGTGCTGTATCCTCCCCGGTTCCAAGTGCATGCCCACGGTGTAGTTTCCGGTGTAATTCATCTGCACATCTGTGATCCGCAGAGACCCGTCCGGGAGCAGAGACTCTCGGCCGGTGGATTGAGGACCATAGAAAGGAGGACCGCTGCCAAAGAGACTGAGGATGAAGCCACTTCCGCGTCCCCCTCCGCTCCTGTACCACACGACACTTTCTAAACGCCCCTCGTACCGCACAGACAGGGTGACGTTGTCTCCCACCGCCGCGGTTACCACATCTGGAGTGATTGACAGCTGCGCTGCTGTGCATTGGAACAATGACGTCACCCAGACTGACGTCACCCAGGCTGAAAGAAAACACAGAAGAGAAACAACATTAGAGGTGCTGCGGCTGAAACCCAAAAACAACAGACACCAGTGGGTGCGGAGAGACAAAGGCGACTGTAACTAGATGAATGGATTACACAAAAGCATCACAATATCAGTGCAGAGCTACAATGACCTTGAAGTCATATACAACTTATTTGTAATAAATACGCAATTATCCCAACTCATTTGAGAAAAACTTCCTGATAAAATATACATAGTTATTCCGCCAGTTAATTTCATAATCCTATGCCAGGGTTACCAAATAATAAAAATCCAAAAAACAGTTTAACCAAGCTTCCGTAAACCCAGCCTGTGTCCTGCTCCCACTGAGAGTGTGATGTAATCAAGGGTCTTGTCTCTTCACCCTACTCCTTGTTAACTCAGTAACCTGGACCAGTCTCCACAAACCTTGGCAGCATCACTGACCCGAGACCCCTAATGTCCATTACAAAGGCTTCAGCAGTTTAACCCGATCAACCTTTACTTCTGGACAGACACAAGGGGGGGCCGTGGAGTCAGCTGTAGGGTCACAGAGGTGGCCACGCCTACCATGAAAGACGCGTCACTTCCCCCGCCAGCCCTGATGGCAGATATTGGCAATAACAGGGGTCTGGATCTCATCAATTCCCGCCTCGAAGCCGCCTCACTGGACTGGATCAATAAATCTGTGGGTTTGGAGATCTGAGGGTCTCTGGAACAAAGTGACCTGCTGTAGGTTCTCACCACATGTAGGGCCCGTTTACTAAACTTTCACGCCCTGCAGCGCCCCAAGCAGCGCTTCTGCGCTGCGTGAAAGGGAGGGAGCAGAAATACGCACTATTTACAAAGATATGGATCATTCCTGCTCTCCCCTTGCACTGGTGCACGGTGTGCTGCTAGCGCCAACACAGGCACCCTTGCACAATAGCGCCTGCAGTACAAACATGATTGGTTTTGTGCAGGAAATTATAACTTCCTGCACAAAATGAAGGCATCAAGACATGTTCTCTTTCTATGTGCGCTGCGGAATGCGGCTCCTGTGGATGAAATAATGAGGAGAAATAAAGATGCTTCTCCTCGATACACTCCAGTGTTGACACATTCTTTGGTTTACTCGTCGTTGTAAATATGGGAATGTGGCACCATCCATGTGTGGACGCATGGCAACACTCCACCCATATAATGCCCCCCAAGTAGAAATGCTGTGAAACGCAGCTCCTGTAACTTCATTGTGTTGCATTTCTTTACAATGCTGTGCGATGTGGCACAAATCTCCCTTGCGTGGCTTTGCAAAGCTTACTGTTGACTTTGCGTTGTCTCAAAGACCACCCACCGCTGTTCCCCAAGGCGGTCATTTCTGGAGAGGGCTCTGTCCACACATCAGGCTCCCTACACTTCACCTTTCTCCCAGTTCATCTCCTTGTGGATCAAGGTCTCATGAAGGTCATGCAAAGAGATGAAGGTCTCCCAGATACCAGGGCACAGGGCCCCGGATGGAGGTCACGGACAGTAAACAACTCTCGCCCTGGAGATTAGGAGGCATTAGGTCACCTTATAACAATGGTTCACGAGTAGTTCACAATTAGGACCAATAGTGCACACAAATAGTGCGCATCTTGTAACTGGGGTGCACTAACTGTAGGAACACTCACCCCGTGTTACTCCGTCACCTCTTTAATTCACAACCTATGTGTTTGGAAGACTTCTCAAGGTCTTTTAAGTGCATTATACAACTATGGAAGAACATATTAATGAGCAATTCAGAAACACGCCTGCCTCTTTTATCTCCCTGCTTACGTCATGCTTGCGTCATTCATGGGAGACATGGCTTTCCACAATCTTAGATTTTGAAGCTACCGACATAGCAATTAATTAGTAATGTTGTGAGGTCAGTGTCCTCTATCTCTAGATGACGCAATGTGTGACCCTGGGAATCTCCTGTGTGCAGAAACTACAGGCACCGGTCATAGAGTCTCACTGTCACTTGCCTCACCTGTGTGGATCCAGCCCCAGCCGCCATGAACTCGTCCACCGGGCCTCGAGCTCTTCAGGGGATTCACCATTGTGCTTCAAACACCACGAGCTGAGCTCACACTTGAGCTGGGAGAAGAGTTCAGTGTGGAGATCCCGCCCTGTGTCCTCACTCCCCTGTCTGCAGAGACAGGACTCCTGAGGCGTCCAAAATCCGATCCCTTCCTGTGTGCAGTGAGTGTCTGCTCTTGGCCTCTCTCCAGTCTCCTCCGGCCCTGTGTTGCAGGGATGTCTCCTCCCCTCACCAGCTGTGACTCCATGGGTCTGTGGTTAAGGGCTGTGGTTAGAGTCGGTCACTCTTCTGCAGAAAACCTCTGCTTGGGTTTATTTCGCCATCCTAGTCAGTTCCTCTTCTCTAGCAGGAAACGGTTCCCACGCCTTTGGTTATATTTTTAACTTTGCAAGCCTGCTATCTCAGACAGGACATGGAGACACAAAAACCCAGATCCAGAAAGATTTTGCATCGAGTTTGCATCACTCATCTAACACAGACCTGAAGCAAGATCCAGGTTGGTCTTCACAAACCAATTCAAATGGTGATTTATTTTGGTTTGTAACCACAAGTCATTCCGGCCAATGCTCTGCCTTGTGTTACTCTGCTTTAGGGAAGCTTAGATCGAATGGTCCATGGCCCTTCCTGAGCACCCACCCATGGATTGTGTCGCAGGCTCATAAACTTGTAGAGATGGATTTGGCTACAATCAGTGTGGGTAAGGCCCAGACGTGCATGAAGATGACCACATCTGAGGAGATTTGGCCACTGCAGTCATCCTGCACCCAGTCACCCAGTCTCTTAAGCCCCAGCACATATCAGGGAGGGTGCGCGCTGATGGTGGGCCGCCATGGCGGGCACTGAGGCCTCACCAGGGGGGCTCTGCAGCTTTAACGGCAGAATGAGGCTGCCTGCGGCCCATGCAGGGGGCCCCCATAGGAGGGTGGCCTCCTTAGTGCCACATGATGGCACAAACACAACAGGGCTAGAGTTTGGACTGCCAGGATGTCCAAGCGCTACTCTATTTCCGGTGCGCCAGTGGGGCGGGTATATGTACCTCCCCCACCCAGCTGACGATCCTTTTCGCGCCAAGGATCACACCGTCAATTCCAGGGAAAATTAAGTGAACTAAGGCTATTGCAGGATTAGGCACCAAGGGTCACAGCTGCAACCTGGTGGGCTGCGCAAGTTGTCACACCAAGATAGGGTCCGGGGGCTGCAATAGTGGGCACAATGCATACATTCCCTCTAACCAGATATGACACCATTAATGTGTTCGCTATGGGTTAGGAATCAAAAAACCTCTGCAAATCCCTGCAATTAAGCCAATACAACCTGCTGTCTCTCAGCCAGGTGGGCTGCGTTAGTTGTCATCTTAAAGTGTGCAGTGGCCTCAATGGTGGTGAGATAGATGAGTTTGGAGCACATATGCTGACAACCACCAGAACACATATGCATTTTCAGTGAAGGTGCAGGTAAATTGGTTTGCATGTTTCAATACAGGTTATCACGATCCAAAAGCAATGGGATCTGTTCGGCACACTGGTATACCTTTAGCAAAAGTAGGTTTATGGGCCACACATAGAAAACGCTATTCAGCCAAGTGGGGCGCGGGGTTGTCATTCCTAAAAGGGTGCTCTTACCTCAACAGTGTTGGAAATGATGGGTTGGAGCACAAATTCGGACAACTACCAGTGCACGTCTTGCACTCACATTCAAGAAGGCGCAGATACACCTGCTCATATGTTTTACCCCATGTCCTCAAATCCAAAAGCATTGGCAAACGTTTTTGGCACTCTGACATACCTTTGGCTTAAGCGGTCTATTGGTTACTACTCGGGTGGGGACACCCGCATGGCGACACAGCATCTATCACAAAACTCCCCGCCCAATGACATTCTCCGGGGGGGTCCATATTTCTCTTGGTACCGCACACGGTCATTAGTGAACCCCAAATGTGGACTTACCAGCAAGGGGGGTAACCAAGGGCTTAGTCAACCCCCATATGGAACTGCACATAATGGTACACAGTGAACAAGGGAATATACCACGCAGAAGCCTGGTCAAGAGGAGAGCAGTAGTTTCAATTTCTATGGTAATATCTCTGGCCGCGCCGGACTCCCATACAACGGAGGTCAGTTGATAGAGAGAAGGATATTATGTGGCCACAATTAATAACAGTTAACAATTATACCAATGGCCTTGACGGCAAACTCCACCATGATTACCAGTGAGGCCTTATACCAGGGACGGGCGGTAATGGGTAAACACATGACGCAGAACCATCTAAAAAGAAGCCCTTATTGGTGCAAAGGGCACAATAGGGATTTCTTAGTAAAAAGTGGTAAAAGTAGAGATCAGTTGCCACAACCCCAGGGAAGCCATTGAACATGCCTAATGGGGTAAATTAAGCTGTGGTTAAATCAGAGAACAGTAGTTCCCAATTTAAGTGGAGGCCATCGAACGTGCCTACGGAAGGATAAATAAGCCATGTGCAAGCACACCCAGCATGAGGGCTTGGCTCAACACTAATTCAAATTCAAACAAAATCAGAAGGGCTTGGTGAATTAGGCATGGTCTCTTTGGTGCATACATCGCAAGGTTTCCCCGATAGGGCCGGGAAATACCTGCAGAGGAAGATTTGAATTGTCCAGTCAATAGGACTGATAACCATGTTTGAGGTAAATGGAAATTGTCCGGGTCTGGAAAGGCTGTTGAAATTTCTTGCAGGAGGGTAAACAGCATTGGGGCAAAATGGGTTCCCGGCTTTATCAGTCTCCTGCATGCCGAGACCACAGGATGTTTTGATGTGGATGGGGGTCCATTTGTCTAGTTGGGCATGGACCTGTTTTGTTTGGACCTGGGTGATGCCCTAGTATCAGCAGAGTGTAAGTAAGAGGGCCTGCTTTGGTGGGGGGCCCTGGGTATGATGGTTTCCACACCCAGAGCCATGGCGGAGTTACAGGGCAATCCAGAGACTGAATGGTACATAGGGGTACCCTCTTCAGGACCAGAAGAAGGGTGCAAATAGCAAATAGCCCCAGGAAGTCCTTATGGCAGGACCCTGGAGAAACGACAGTGCCCCGTGAGTCCTTTGGGCGGTTGTAAACCTGAGTAACTGAGGGCTTGCCTGGATACGCTCCGCCCCCTCATGGGGCGTGAGTAAATGTGTGGACTGGTGGTCCACAGGAAGTAAGGGGTAATCCCCCAAAATGGTTATCACCGATTGGTTATGCCACGGTGCAATTTGGCTCATCAGGTGGTCAGTCAGCATAGGCGCTGCCTGCCCTTGGATCGCCTGTAAGTTGACCCACCATGTTGGCATATTTCTTATGCAAATCAACCTGCAGCAATGTTTTCTCCTAGAACCAATGTGTTTTGTGTGTTCTTTATTATGGTATTGCTGTGTTTGCAGGTTGGGTGTGTTCCTGATGTTGACACTATGGGCTATGCAGAGCTCTGACGGCTGCGGCCTCTGGTACTGAGCTAGAATCCCCATGTTACTCGGCTAACCTCCTGCTGTGAGTCTGCATATAGGGGGTGTCCATTCAATTGGTGCTACAGCAAATCGCCCCCCACATGCACCCTCCCCCGCCAGCGTGCCCAGCATCATCAACCGCATCCAAGATGCAGCAGCGACCCGTCAAAGCCCTGAACCATGGGGACAAGCCTACGAGGTTCCACATCACAAGGCATTCACTGTTGGGATGGCGCAGCCTTGAGCCCCCTATTAGACTCAAATAAGAAATTGGTACCTTGGTTATACGGTATGTATTGTAATTTGAAATAATAAGGAATAAAAATAAAGTACTCCCTATATTAGTGTTTATATCACTGTGACCACACTAAGTATATTTATCTCTTTTATATAGTCTCCTATCTCGTCATGACCCACAGACACGTTAGAGGTTATTACTAAATGATTTTTATTTTTTATTTTTATCAAGTAAGAAAGTTTATATATCTCTCATTTCTGATTTTCAAACACTTAAAGAGACAGCAGATACATATAAATAATTTTGATTAATTTGAATAGTGTGTTGAGGGATCTTTAAGATATTGGGTTTAAATTAGTTCCACCTAATTGTTTTCCTCATATGAGTCTGCGTGATCTCAATAGGAATGTCTGTTTTAGGTTTTGGTGAGACATCCTAACTCGAAACGAAGGGCTTCTATTCTGTTGTATATATGTAAAAATTATTTGTATATACAAACGTGTTTGAAAATCAGAAATGAGAGATATATAAACTTTCTTACTTGATAAAAATAAAAAATAAAAATCATTTAGTAATAACCTCTAACGTGTCTGTGGGTCATGACGAGATAGGAGACTATATAAAAGAGATAAATATACTTAGTGTGGTCACAGTGATATAAACACTAATATAGGGAGTACTTTATTTTTATTCCTTATTATTTCAAATTACAATACATACCGTATAACCAAGGTACCAATTTCTTATTTGAGTCTATATTACCCAGGTACCGTTTGGTTTAATGGGTTTCCCCTGTCATACATTGAGCCCCCTATTAAGCACCATGCGGTGGGTCCCTGGGGCATGACAGAGGCGCCCCCTGGGGGTGTCACCATTTGGCAAGCCAAATGTGGTTAAAGGGGGATGAATTTTGTCCAGGTTTCTGTCATTCCCTCTGGGACCCCCGTGCTGGGGCCTGCAACATGGGGCTGCTTCTGTCTTCTGCCTGGGGGCTCCAAACTGACAGAGAGCAGCACAAGCCATTGCCTATGCAAACAGAGGACCAGTTCCTTGAGATAACTGTTCCCCAGTGCTCCCTCTGGCGGTGACTTTGGTTACCCCTGCATGTGAGGACGCAGCGGGTGTGGACCGGGACGTAAGGCTCACATCCCCAGTTTCTGCTTCTACGGGAGGCGTGACACTCCTGCTCTGCCTATGACTACATAGCTGCTCAACACTTAGATGGCTCTACTGTGGAGCTGCTAAATCATGCTTCTTGCAGACCAAGGGTGAGGGTGGCCCCCACTCTCCTCTGTTCTCCAACCTCCCACTTCTTCACTGCCTGGTGAGCCCTTTGTGAACATCAAAGTGCACACAAAATCGACCAAGAGCCTGACCAGAGGCACACACTCCATCCTTGACACTACACCACCCTATGTGGAAGAGACCCAGCTCAAAGATGATGACCCCCAGTGCCCCTCAATTCATCCAACAAGCTGGACCATATCCTGGAGGCCATCACAGACACGCAAGAGAGGCTTGAGATGAAGATCTACAGGAGGGCGAATGATATCAATCTCTTGCGCGACGACCATTGTATTAAGTTAGATGACAGGGTGGAAATGGCCTAGACTGTCCTCCATGTGGTACATTCATTGGTAAATGAGCTAAAAAAACAGGTTACGTCTCTCACTATGAAAGTCGCACTGTTGGATCAACGGGCTGAAGATACGTAGCGATGGAACAGGTGAAACAATATTGAACAAGCATTTACAATGCAATGGTCTCGGCATTGTTAAAGTTAGAGCTATTGGCATTGCTCATGACATTTTTTATTTGTTTTTTTTAAAAACATATAAATAAATGGCATTGTCATTTACAATGCCAATAGCTTAATCTCTCGCAAATGCGAGACCTATTGCATTTGCACCCACACACAGAACCACACACAAAGCCACACACACACATACAGAGCCACCCACACAGAGCCACCCACAGTCATTCACATAGAGCCACCCACACACAGAGCCACCCACACACACAGACAGAGCCACCCTCACACAGACAGAGCCACCCTCACACAGAGTCACACACACACAGAGCCACACAGAGGCAAGAAAAAAACCGAACAGCAGCAGGGAACAGAGGCAAGAAATAACAAGGGCAGCTCCCCCCAGATACAGAAACGTATTCACAGGTGCTTTGTGAGTTTGCAACCGCCTGCCCCACCTACAGGGCAAATTGACCTAAAAAAACAGGCAGTGTCACCCCAAGGAGGATGGAAGCAAAAGAAACTAGGAGTGCGGGATTTGGAATGAAGACCAAGGAATGAGGGATGCAGAATGAGGAACTAGGAGTGAGGGATGCGGAATGAGTACCTAGGAGTGAGGGATGCGGAATGAGTACCTAGGAGTGAGGGATGCGGAATGAGTACCTAGGAGTGAGGGATGCAGAATGAAGAACCAGAAGTGATGGATGTGGAATGAAGAAATGCTGGCATTGATGCTGTGCCTACATGGGCTCTTCTGGCATGACATGAAGCCTGGGACAGACAGAGGACCCGCTGAATCTCAGTGACCTTTGCATGCACAAGGTGTAATTTCCGCCTTATGTGTCACTCCCCCTTTTGCAAACATTTGCCCTAGAGGGAGCGCCTCGAGTTTAAATCTGATGGAAGACACTACTCTCTGCCCTTGGTGACGTGGCATATTTCTTTAGTGTTGCGCTAACACTGCATTTTAAAATAATATTAGTAAATACGACGCTGCACAATTCTCACCCGATTGCTCGGCACAGCACCCAGTATTTTCATGCAGCGCTACGTTGAATGGTATTTTTAATAACTGTGGGACTTTTTCAGGGTGTGGAGACAAGGAAATGGCTGAATTGAGCTGAAAAAGCAGAACTTAATAAAACTTAATATAATTGAGATGAATCGGGTATCCTCAATGTCTTTGTCTTGTTTACTGCCAGTAGAGCGGGATTACTTGGGCCTTATTTGGAGAGATGTGTGATGTGACGTGTAATCGGATTACCGTATATATTACCGTATATACACACACCGAGCGCGCATCTTGAGCCCTTTGCAGGCCTCTGGTATCCACTGCTTCCTGCTCGGCAATTGCCCTAAGAAATAGCACTCAATTTAATGGAAGAGAATTAACTCACCTTAAAAGACGAAAGGCTAAATTAGTTTTGTGAAAATTCAATTTGTTATCCTCAGATAAAAGTAGATGTCAGCAGCAAACTTTTATTTTAACATAAAATGTGAACGGATTTGCTGGAAGGTAAATTCTAAACATAATTTTGCTGCTTTCTTTTTTATCGTACCTCGCAACAAAATAAGGTTATTGAAGCATCTATTTATAGACATTAGGTATTTTTTTTGCAAAGAAAATGCAGGGCACAACCCTTAGTCCTATGACCTATGCTATCCGTTAATTGTGTCATATATGCAACGTTTTGGTGGGTCGCTAGGAGAGAAACTTGTAATCTTTTCCTCGAAACCACTATAAAAAAAAGTCAAAACGCGTCGAATTAGCCAGGCACCGTTATCAGTGAATTGAGTGATTTGGCAAAATCTGCAGTAAAATAACAGTTATGACAGTGACATCATTTTGTAAAGAGTAAATGTGAAGAATGTTTTAAAAAAAAAATTATTATGTAGAGCGAACTCAGTCCAAGGGCTTTGGAGCGTTTTTGCATGAGCACCAATTATTTTGCTTGTAGATTAGGTGACTGGCCCAGAATCACAGGATGTTGAGTCGACGCCGAGACTCGAAGCTCCCAAGTCTGCAGCTGTGGCTATAAGACATTCCCTATGTTTAGGGAGACGCCTGGTGCGAGACTTGGAGAGGCTGGAGGTTTTCTGAGGGAGACAGGGGGCTCTCTGGGGAGATCGGGGCTCCCTGCGGGACATCTCGGGGCGGGGGAAGTCACTCTACCTGAGCCAGGGGTGCGTTTTTATCATGGCACAAATAGGGCATCTGCAAAGGATGCAAACTGCAGTGCTGAGAGACTGTGCGAATCAAATAAAAAATGTAGTGGCAGCATTTGCCTTGCATTGCAGATAAAAAAGGAAAATGAATCACAGCGCACAGCGGGTACACACTACTCTGAAAGAGCACGCCGACAACGGCACAACATTATCGCAGTGTGCACTTGAATTACAATGTACAACAAAATAATAGTGATGCGCACAGATACGTAACCCCAGCATGGCAAGACGACAGTAGCTGACAACTAATTGTGCCCGTGTGCAGACTTTGCAGATGCTGTACCTGGAACTACAAAGACAGAGCGAAGATGATCAGCTGTGTAAAGCACAAAGACAATTCCTACGCAGCGGCTGTAGTACAGATTTCTCACCATGCAAATGCACAGTATCCCCACCGAGTACACGTAGCAAATGTAAAACAATGGCAACGTACAAACTTTGACAATGTACAAACGTTGCCCTGCAGACGTACATTATGGTACGTTGAGTGTTTATATGCATTATAGCCACAGCAAAACCTCAAGATGCAGAGGCCTGGCAGGGCTCACCGACAACAACTGCACAGTATAGGTCCTGCAACTGACATTAGATATAAAGTTCACGCACACTGTAAACGCACAATTACTGTAAAGAAAACAAACACAGGTTTTGCCGAAACACAAACCGCGCAACCATACACAGCCAATGTAAACACTATCACAACGCCGCTTGGTCAGATTAACAATCCTAACAACCCACAAAGAGTAGAAGCCTAGCAAGGCACACCCAGTCGTTGCTCCTCAATTAAATTAGCTACTCTCTCGCATACCATATAGATATAGACTGTGTTACGAACGTGTGTGTAATGAAGGTCTGATAAGCTGCGCGGATGTACGATGTTGACTCGCGGGCAGGTAAACTGCCCTGAAGCCTTCACACTAATCAACCTACAGGGTCCCTACAACTGCACTGCTGGCCTTCCCGCAGAGAATCACTACCCCGAACTGACCTCCCGAACCCAGTCATTTGGCCTTCAGCTGCCGTGCAAACCCTACCTTCCCAGCACCTGAATCCTGCAGTGACGGTACAAGAAGCTGGTAGAAGGGCACGGCTACAAATCCCAAACCCTAAGTGACACAAACTACCTGGCCCAGAGATACAAAATCCATTTGGTGAATTAGAGAATCCTTGTCTTGGAACTATCACGAGATCAGTACCTGAGTCTTAGCATCGCGCGAAGAAAGCTAAAGACGTCATCAACAATGAATGAGACTAGACCGAATATGCTCCTTATTGTATGCTTAAAAGGGCCAAGAGTACGTCCATGTTAGATGTGGAAACTGTTGTATGGGGTCTTTCCACTTTCCGATGAATGCAAGCAATTTTCCCGAACGCGAGTCGATGAACGGAACGATTAGTACAAGCAAGACATTAAAAAATATAATTATGCAACTTAATGGCGAGATACATTCATTTATACTGGTAACTATTTCCAATTTGCATTTTCAGTAATCAAACGAGTGGTTATTTGCAAGTCTATTAAGTTAGGTGGGCGGGGGTTGTTTTGGGCTCTTTTTTGTGGGGAGTTCGGGCTTTTATTTGGTTTAGGTCTGAGCAGAACGAATCCTTCTTGGTTAATGAGATGAGGGGCGGGGCTTAAAAAAAGAGAGCAAAACGCCCCCGAATCGCGTCAAGGCGGGGCCTAAGCTTAGTGACGCTCCTCTCCTCCAATGGCTGGCCAGCATTTACGAGGCCAGCCAATGGAGAAGAGGGGCGTGTTCAAGACCCTATACTACAAACAAAAGATTTCGGCTCCGCCCACTGCTTACGCAGTGCGACGGTAGCCTCAACCTAAAAAGGTGGTCTCCCCAAGGAGTCAGAGGGGCCTGATATGATGGCATTCCTTGAGCAATGGCTCAGCACGAGGGTGTTACCAAAGGGCCTGTCCCCATTATATGAGCTGGAACGGGGCCCACGAGTGCCGACATGGCAGTCTCCTCCAGGAGCACAGCCCTGTCCAGTAGTAGCACCCTTTCCTAATGAAAGGGACACCCTATTGTGCATGGCCCAAACACTCGGCCCCCTACAACTCGAGATGCTGAAATTGCCTTGTTCCCGGACTACACCTGGGCTGTTCAGTGACAGAAGACATCATTCTCTGAGGTGAAACATTCCCTCTGGGACTTGGATCTTTCAGATATGTTGCTGTTTCTTGCTTACCTCAAGATAATATCTGAAGGTCACACATTCTACCGTGACTCCCCACAGAAGGCATGGGACTGGTTTGTGTCTCATCACATGAGGGAGGACCGAACACAGGACCTCCCACCTCACCCCAACACTGCAAACGGTGGTTCATAATGCAGTCCTTGGAGAGGCGTCTAACCAAGCACAAATGGATCTGGCCAAAGAGGGCGCACTGGAGGCGGCCAGCCCACTTAGCTTCATGGGACCTATGGTTTGTCGATCTGTTGCCTCTGGCGGTGGATCCAATTGAGACTCAGACTCACTGGAGCCTCTCTGGGCCTGCTCTTCATACCCTCAATGGCTGATGACCTTTGATTACTGTACACCAGCATTGGAGCCTGTATTGCTTGCTGGGGCCTTTATGCAAGGGGACAGCGAACCAGTCTGCCCATTGTGTTCACTGTTAGCCTGGTTTTTCAGACGGTGCATCCTTCACTTCTGATGGTAGAGGCGACCGGTGGAAGACACTCTGGCTAAGTTCATTCAACGTTAGTGAGACCCTGGCTGCAGATGCAAGGTGAGCTTTGGCACTGGAAACCTGGTGACACCCAAGTTGTTGATTTGATGGGGTATGGCCAACTTACCATTGTCGGTGTGCCTGGTTTGATAGAAGGAAATGTTGGGTTGTTGGGACACATAAAGCACACTGGGTTCCTCACACTTGTTCTACCACTGGTCACACACCGACATCTGCATAATGTTGGGCCTCGCTTCGATATGTTTGTGGCCAATGGCTTTCTTCTGGGTCACACTAAAATACCCAGGAGACACACCATATGTCCACGCAAACCCTCTGTGACATGATCCTCACCTGCAATGTCATGGGGATGCTCTTGGCTGTAAATGACACCTGATGCACTATTACTTGGTGATGAGGGGGGTGGACATTTCATTCCACCAGGAAACTCTTTTGCAGGGACATAGTCAAGTCAAGTCAACAAATTTGTATAGCGCACTACATACCCAGAGGGTTTCAAGGTGCTTTAGGAAGGGGAGGAGGATTATTTGTCAAATATCCACGGTTTAAGCTGCTTTCTGAACGCTAGGTGGTTCTGGGTGAGGCGAAGGTAAGCGGGGAGTGAGTTCCATGTTTTAGCAGCCAGGTATGAAAAGGATCTGCCTCCCATGGTGGTCTTGTTGATGCGGGGTACAGTGGCGAGGGCTTGGCTGGAAGAACGAAGTTGGCGGGAGGGGGTGTAGAAGGACAGTCGAGAGTTGAGGCAATCTGGTCCGATATCGTAGAGTGATTTGTGTGCGTGGGTAAGCAGTCGGAAAGTGATTCTCTTATTGACGGGTAGCCAGTGGAGGTCTTTAAGGTGACCAGAGATGTGTTCGTTGCGTGGGATGTCTAATATGAGCCTGGCTGAGGCGTTTTGGATTCGTTGGAGTTTCTTCTGGAGTTTAGCGGTGGTACCTGCGTAGAGGGTGTTTCCGTAGTCCAGTCGGCTCGTGACCAGAGCGTGGGTGACTGTTTTCCTTGTTTCGGAGGGGATCCAGCGAAATGTTTTTCTGAGCATGCGAAGAATGTTGAAGCAGGAAGAGGATACGGCGCTGACTTGTCTGTTCATTGAGAGTGAAGAATCCAGGATGACTCCAAGGTTCCGTGCGTGGTCTGTCGGGATGGGTGCTTTTCCGAGGGCTTCCGGCCACCAGGAGTCGTCCCAAGCGGAGGGGGATGTACCTAAGATGAGGACTTCTGTTTTGTCTGAGTTCTGTTTCAGACGGCTTTGTTTCATCCATTCGGCAACTTCTTTCATTCCTTCGTGTAGGTTAGTTTTGGCGGTGCTGGGATCATTGGTGAGGGAAAGGATCAGTTGAGTGTTGTCCGCGTAAGAGATGATGTTGAGGTTGTGTTGGCGTGCGATGGCCGCGAGGGGGCTCATGTATACGTTGAAGAGGGTGGGACTGAGTGAGAATCCTTGAGGTACGCCGCAGATGACTTCAGAGGCCTCGGACTTGAATGGAGGAAGGCGGACTCTCTGGGTTCTTCCGGTGAGGAACGAGGTGATCCATTCAAGTGCTTTTCCTTGAATTCCGATGTTATTGAGGCGTTGTAGAAGGGTGCTGTGGCAGACTGTATCGAATGCTGCAGAGAGGTCGAGGAGGATGAGGGCGACTGTGTCTCCATTGTCCAGTAGAGTTCGAATGTCGTCTGTTGCTGCGATGAGGGCGGTCTCAGTGCTGTGTTTTGCTCGGAAGCCAGATTGTGAGGGGTCGAGGGATTTGTTGGCTTCGAGGAAGGCGGCGAGCTGGTTGTTGACGGCTTTCTCGATGACTTTGGCCGGGAATGGAAGAAGTGAGATGGGGCGGTAATTTTTGAGTTCGGTGGGGTCCGCTGTTGGTTTTTTCAGAAGGGCGGTGAGTTCAGCGTGTTTCCAGTCTTCTGGGAAGGTAGCGGAGTTGAAGGAGAAGTTGATGACATCTCGGAGGTGCGGTGCTATGACGGAGTCTGCTTTGTTGAAGATGTGGTGAGGACATGGGTCTGTGGGGGATCCTGAGTGGATGGAATTCATCAGGCGGATGGTGTCTTCAGTGGAGATTGGGTTCCAGGCGTTAAGGGTGTTCACGGGGGGAAGATGATCAGCAGATGGTGGGGTGGGTTGGATTCCGGGTTGGTTGTCAAAGCTGTTGTGGATGTCTGCAATCTTGTTGTGGAAAAAAGAGGCTAGGGAGTCGCAGAGGGTTTGAGAGGGGGTGATGTCGTTGGAGTTGGCCGAGGGATTGGAAAATTCCTTGACGATGTTGAAAAGTTCCTTGCTGTTGTGGGCGTTGTTGTCAAGTCGATCCTTGAATGCTGTTTTCTTGGCTTTTCGGATCAGTTGGTGGTGTATGCAGGTGGCGCTTTTGAAGGCGTCCTTGGTGCTGGTGGTTGGGTCTTTTTTCCAGGCCTTTTCAAGGGAGCGGCAGATTTTCTTGGACTTCTTGAGATCATCGTTGAACCATGAGGCTTTCTTGCTGCCAGGTTTGCTTTGACGTTTTTTCAGTGGAGCTAAGGTGTCGGCGGTGTTGGATAACCATAGGGTGAGGTTGGCGGCGGCTTCGTTGACGTTAGAAGGGAGGGCTGGGGAGTTTCGAAGGAGCGATGCGGAGATTTGGTCCGTGGTGATTTTGTTCCAGTTTCTTTGCAGGGTAGTTTGGGAGTGGTTGATGGGTTTCGGCTTGTTGTAGGTGGAGTGAACGCAGCTGTGGTCGGTCCATAGGAGCTCCGTAGTGTGGCTGAAGGAGACGTGATTGCTGGATGTGAAGATGGGGTCGAGTGTGTGACCTGCGATGTGGGTGGGGGAAGTGACTAGTTGTTTAAGTCCGAGGTTGGCGAGGTTGTCCACGAGGGTGGCGGTGTTGCGGTCGTTGATCTTTTCAAGGTGAAAGTTGAGGTCTCCTAGAAGAATATAGTCTTTGGAGGGGAGCGCGTGTGGAGAGATGAAGTCTGTGATGTCTTCACTGAATTTTGCGCGGGGTCCTGGTGGTCTGTAGAGGAGAGTGCCCCTGAGTGTTGTTTTGGGGTCGATGTGGATCTGGAAGTGAAGGTGTTCGGAGTTGGCGAGGTTGGCGTCAGAGCTGGTTGAGATGCGGATGGATTTCTTATGGACGATAGCGATTCCTCCTCCTGTGTGGCTGGTACGGTCTTTGCGAGTGATCTTATAGTCTTCAGGGATGGCAATGGTGATGTCTGGTGCGGAGGAAGCATTCATCCATGTTTCCGTGAGGAAGGCGACGTCTGGAGAGATGGTGTCTAGTAGGTTCCATAGGTCAATGGCGTGCTTGTGCACCGATCGGGTGTTGAGAAGGATGCATTGTAGGTGGTTGGGGTCGGGAAACTGTGGTGTGGTTGTAGCGGAGATGTTGTCGGTGCCGCTGTATTTGCAGGAGTAGCAGGAGAAAGGTCCATGGGTGTGTCCAGGAGCGGCTTGGACGCAGTTGGGGGCGCGACCGGGGTTAAGGGCTAGGAGGGAGGCGGCGTCGTAGGTGAGGCGGGAGGGCTGGGCAGCGCGAGGGGCAGGGGCTCTGGCGCTGGGCGCGGTCCAGGCGCGGACGGGCGTAGACGGGCTTACCTTTGGCGCACCTTCGGCGCGAATTGGGCGCGGTCGCTGCGCGTGAACGCTGCGCGCGGGAACAACTGTCATATATGGATGGTGGGGGGGGGAGGGGCGAGGGCGTCTCAGCTGGGAGGCGGGGCGGGTGCACGAGGACGACGAGGACAACAAACAAAATGGAGGCGGAGGGGGGAGGCACAGCGGAGCGTTACAGGTAAACGCGCTGAAAACGTTGGGGAAGCAGTTATAGTAACACAGAGCGCAAATGAAGCACAAAGCAAGCGAAATGAAATTAAAGCGGCATAATTCGAGCAAAAACACAGAGCGCCAATGCAGTTCACAATTCTGGCAAATAAACAGCGCAGATGAAGCAAAGCGCTACTTTACTATACAGCAGGCGAAATGAAACAAGTGGATATTTCAGGCAAACGAGGCAATGCAGCGCGGAGATACCAGCTGTCTGCAGGGACAGTGGGAGCGACCCCTCAGCCCGTGAGAGAGGAGCGAGTCATACTCATATGGATCTGTGCAGGGGTCATTTTGCAACTGGAGGGGGGCTTCTCTCAGGATCCTAATCACGGCACACAAAACAGGATCAAAATAAAGCGGCAGGATTATAGAGAACATCTGCTGGAGGAGGCTACTATGCGCTCCCTAGACATGCGTCATCGGATTTATGAACAGGGCGAGCGTATGGGTAAACTCCTGGCATGGCAGGATGGGTGCGAGCAAAAAGCAAATCCCCCTCTGGAAACCCCGGTCTTGGTTTTGTTCTCTAGACAGCTTGTTGTGGTAATTGATTTGGGATGGCATTATTTCAGGACATAGCTGCGCACTATTCATTACAGACACTGGAAGGTGGAATGGGGTCAATAACCTTGAGCCATAGCAGCAGAAACACAACAGTTGGCCAGCTGGCTGGAGGACAGCCACAGAGTGGAACTGGGGCTTTCTGTTGAACACCCTGATTGTGGAAGGCTACTACAGCTCATCCTGATGGCATGCCCCCTAGAAGACTGACACCCACACTACTGCAAATCACACTACAATGCTGGGAGCAGTTTGCGGGGGCTGGGCCAGCTGTGCCCCTACTCTCCAGTCCTACCACCGGTGGGCCCGCAAATACCGCCAGGGGCCAACTTACTGCCCGCATGATGCGTGACTAGACTGTGGCAGACAAACAGAGATTTAGGGACTGTTATGCAGAGAGTAAATTAAGGTCTCTAGAGGACCTGGGGTGGAAGACGGGCTTCCCACTTCACAGTTCCTTACACATGCACAAGTAGTAGAACGATTCACACCCCATGGCAGCAAGGTCAGGCTGACCCAGCACACATAAGGTCTCACGCATTATTCTGACTTTTGGAGACTGGCTCGACTTCAAATAGTTAACTCCTATTTGTAGAGGCAGCGTAGCTTTGTGTATCAGGTCCATGATCCTCAGATCATGAAGATGAGACCTCAATGCAGGGGAAACGTACATTTGTGATGCCTACACTTATCACTGACCTAGTCTGTCTTTGGGGACAGAGCAGAGTATTTTGTGAGTATTCTGTAAAGAGCCTTATTTAGAGTTCTGTAAATGCAGGACATCATCTTAACCACATCATTGCTACTGTATATTCCCGTGCTGTGCTGCAATTTTCAAAATCCCATTGTTTGTGACAAGGTCAACTCGTCATAAGCACAGCGCAGGTAACACCCATGACGAGTTGACCTTGTCACAAGCATCGAAGGTGTTAAAGGTGGCGCATGTCTTGTCCACTCAGATTAAGAGTGTGTTAATGTCTATGGTACTCTAGGTATGTCAGATGGGTCAGCACCACTTTTTGGCAGATTGCCAAAACTCTGACCCTCTGTCCTGGTGGCATTCGATGTATCTGGTTGTTTTGGCTGTGGGCTTAACATGTGGATTACAGGTTAGTTTTGGATCTAGGGTGATTCATAGGGATTTAGCTGCATTGCGGATTCAGGCGATATACCAGTGCTGTTCAGGTTATCGTTCTATGTCATGGGAAGCTCATAGCTTGGCATAAGGGAATGACGAATCCAGTTTTTGTGCGTTGAGATTCAATGTAGTGATCTCCATCCACAACTGTACTTTGGAGAAGTATGAAGTCAGATGTTCTTATTTACAGGCCCATTGCACTGCCGGTGCATCGCTTTTATTTTGTGCAGACCCATATCTACAAGGCCATACACACGGCCGGGGACACAGAGGGTAGATTACTTGTAGTTATGGAGTAAGGCAAAGCAGCACAAGTCGCTGCGTTGCCTCACTGTGCGTCAAAGATGTGTGTCTTGGGCATTGTGGTGGGTGTTCTCACGCAAGACCCATGGATTTTGATGCATTCCTAGATTTACATTGACTTGTAAACCGTGGAGTGTGTCAAATGCCTACACCTCCCCAGTGGAGGCATAACGAGGAGAAATGACTTTACGTCTCCTCCTTTTTTCCTCTTTACAAATGTGATGCATTATGCAGCACACATAGAAAAAGAAAAATGTATCCATTTATTTTTATTCCATTTGTGCAGAAAGGAGCCCCTTCCTGCACAAAAACATTATTCCTCCAAAGCAGGCACCCTTGCTCCAGAGTTTTTTGTCTAGAGTATCTACTTTTTCCCTCACAGCTGTGAGATAATCCTATACTTGTTCTGGTTAGATGTAAGTGTGCTCTGTTATCTATGTGGTATCAGTTGTGTATGGGAGAAGCTTGCACTACTCAGATCTAACCTGCATGTGTGTGATGCACATGTGCATTGACTGCAGTGTATGATAGGTCTGTTCAGGTGGGAGACAAGCTTGAAGTGCTCATAAGTTTGCTGAACTGGTTCTGTATTTCAGGACAGGTACCAGGGGTGGTTTTAGGGCTGCGTCTGTTCTTCATGCATGCAGAGGTATGCACGGACGTAGTATATTTCCTATCTGGTGTGTGTATGTGTGTGTGTGTGTTTGTGTGTGGGTGGGTGTGAGTGTGTGTGTGTCATCCACTGCTGCAGCCAGTCCCATGCCTGACTGGTGTGGAAGGGATTCCTGTCCTCCAGCTGTCAGTAGTGCATCCAATAGGCATGTGTGTGGATCTTGCGCCCGTACTGGCACTACTGGCAGTGTTGCACATGCTCTGCATGTGCCCTTACCACTTTGGTGTGGAAGGTACACACAAGGGCTGCACACTGGCTGTCAGTAAGGGATGTGTTAAAGTGAGGAACTTACCAGACCCTCTGCAAGGAAATGTTGCTTCCTTGTTCTGTTCCTTCCTTGCCCTGTTCTGTGTGTTTGTAAAGCGCACTGTTACCCGTGAGGGTGTCCTCCTGTTGAGTGTGCGTGCCTAGCAGTGCCTAACAGTGCCTGTGTGTGCCTGGCAGTGCCCAGCATGCCTAGCAGTGCCTCTGGTAGGTTGGATACTTGAAAAGCTAGGTCCTCAGCTTCTAGTGGAACTCAAGAAGAAAGGAGGAGGCTCTGATGTGGAGTGGGAGGTCTCAAGAAGAGAGGGGGAGGCTCCGATGTGGAGTGGGAGGTCTCAAGAAGAGAGGAGGAGTCTCTGATGTGGAGTGGGAGGTCTCAAGAAGAGAGGAGGAGGCTCCGATGTGGAGTGGGAGGTCTCAAGAAGAGAGGAGGAGGCTCCGGTATGGAGTGGGAGGTCTCAAGAAGAGAGGAGGAGTCTCTGATGTGGAGTGGGAGGTCTCATAAAGAGAGGAGGAGGCTCCGGTGTGGAGTGGGAGGTCTCAAGAAGAGAGGAGGAGGCTCCGGTGTGGAGTGAGAGGTCTCAAGAAGAGGGGAGGAGTCTCTGATGTGGAGTGGGAGGTCTCATGAAGAGAGGAGGAGGCTCCGATGTGGAGTGGGAGGTCTCATGAAGAGAGGAGGAGGCTCCGATGTGGAGTGGGAGGTCTCAAGAAGAGAGGAGGAGGCTCCGATGTGGAGTGGGAGGTCTCAAGAAGAGAGGAGGAGGCTCCGATGTGGAGTGGGAGATCTCAAGAAGAGAGGAGGAGGCTCCGATATGGAGTGGGAGGTCTCAAGAAGAGAGGAGGAGGCTCCGATGTTGAGTGGGAGGTCTCAAGAAGAGAGGAGGAGGCTCTGATGTGGAGTGGGAGGTCTCAAGAAGAGAGGAGAAGGCTCTGACGTGGAGTGGGAGGACGCTCCATGCATAAAGAGTGATGGAGGCGATCTCCCCTCCTCCTGATCTGGTTCTGTGTATGAGTAGGATGTATGAGAGGAGGAGTCTGCTGGAGTGGAAGGAGAAGCGACTGATCAGGTTAGTGGGGCCTGGAATGTGTGCGCATGTGTGTGAGTGTGTGCATGCATGTGTGTGTGTGCATGTGTGCATGCGTGTGAGGGGTGTGTGCCTCATCTTTAAGGTTAATCATTCTGCAGAGGGAATAATATGGCATGTGGCCCTGACAGTGCACCTCAAATGAAGGGAGTTGAGAGATTTTTGCAGCACCGAGGCGAGAGCCTCAGACATCCAAGCAGACATATTTTCAGAGGATCCCTGTGGTAGTGTTGATGATATATGACTCCAAAAACGATCATTATATTTGCACATTAAAGGGAAAAAGCTAATAATATAGAATCTCTGTAGGCAGGCAACTACTTAATTCTAAAAAGGAATCTGTTTCTGATAGCACACAGAAATATAAACACTGGCGAATAAGTGGTAAATGCAAGTGACAAAAGTCAAATGTGCTCGCTAATGGGGCAGGGCCTGGGTGTCCAACATGGCGGACTGGTCTAAAAAGAGCTCTGACGTACCGCTCTTGGGGCCATGTTACAAAGCACGCTGATTACATTATTGCTGCTTTAGCGGCAGGAAACTGCTGCTAAAGCAGCGATAATGGGCTTGATAATATGCCCTTGTGAATTCCCATAGAAGCCCAGGTTCTCGTGTGAACATGGGCTTCTATGGGAATTCTCAAGGGCATATTATCAAGCCCCTTATCGCCGCTTTAGCTGCAGTGTCCTGCCGCTAAAGTGGCAATAATCTTATCGATGTTCTTGATAATATGGCCCTTAGATTCTACTGAACCCTTCCATCCACCGGTCATCTGAAGCTTTGCGCCTGTGCAGTCGATAACCACATCCATTGTGTCTCAAGCTGAAGCTCTCCGACAGGTCCTGACCGGCTGCTCACGTTTCCTGTGAACGGTGGAGGAGTTAGGTCTGTGAGGAGGGGAGTGGACAGAAATGGCAACAGAGAACTGCAGTCTTAAGGAAAATTTGGTCACGGACTATGACCCTTTCTGTGAAAACGAGGACTCTAATTGTTTTGTAATTGCCCAGAAAATACTTTGTAGAACAGTCTGTCAACTCTAGGAATTATACTAGGAACTCTACACCCAGAAATGCTCCCGTCATGAGGAATAGATGTGGAGCTCGGAATTCGTGCTATTGTCTCTTCACGAAAGCCGTTGAAGTGCAGGATGGTGTATTACAATGTGTCCACATGAATGTAGCCGCATGGTACATGTTGACATTCAGACAGCATGGCATTGCACATTGTGACAGTCCGTAGATATGAGCGAGGACCAAGACTCATTGTGGGTGTGCACTGTGCTCTGCTTGATTGTGCATGTGTGCCATTGTGCCCATCTCCATCCATCCCATCAGTACCTGCTGGTCACTCACCCTGTTGCGGTTGTGTTGTGTCCTGTTGAGCAGTTTCCGATCCATTGACTCCAGCCACAGTCTCCACACTGATGACTGTCGACACGAGCTCCTCCATTTCACCCAGCTTGAGTTGTGGCGCTGGGCCCCCACCTCCAGTCTGCGTTGCTGCCTTCTGGTCGGCGAAGAGTTTCTCCTTGGTCCTCTGCTTGATGTCCTTCCATCTCCTCTTGACCTCATACATTGTCCTCTTGTGCTGACCGACGGCATTCACCTTGTCCACGATGTCCCACCATATTCCATTTTTGGTGCCCAATGGCACATTGGAGGTGATAAACAGTTTGTTGATGGTGTTACATCAACTTCGTGACTATGATCCTGTTCGCCTGCGGACTGAACGTTGTCTACCTCTTCTTGTCCTTGCCCTTTCCTGTCCCCGAGGTCCCGGGCTGGTCATCTGGGGTGCTTGTGGGTTTGCGCCCGTCCACTGTGCCTGCTCCGGCTGCCTCCATGGTGCTTGGTTGTTGGTCAGTTTGTGTTTGGGTGTTTTTTCTACTCTTACTGTGATTTTTTATGTCTGCCAGGTGTGTGTTGCAGTCCTGGGGCTGCTTATCGCTGATTTCCTAACCGCACAAAGCAGATTAGTACAAGAAGAACAAGTGAGCTTCACCACCGGACGATGCCCATAGAGTCATTTGGGATCATCAGCTCGTGTGCTGTGAGGTGGTGAGGAGAAGGGGGTCCCTTGAACGGCAATGTTGTTTGATGGTGAAGAAACTTTTATTAGGTTCCAAGGTGACTTCCTCTTCAGAGTGCTCAACAGTTCAGTCTGGGGGAAGGGATCATTAAGAAGGTCCAGCTGCTGTAACAGAATCCTAATGCACAGGTCAATTATGGATGTTATAGTCGGGCACATTCCACATCGACAGAGGCGCTTGGTAAGATTTTCCTCTCTCCCGATGGGGGTTCCTTGCACCATTGGACCCATCAGCTATAAACATAAGGGACAATGTTAATATAAAAGTGATAAAAGTTAAAAAGGTGTCTGCTAAAATGCTACAATAAGGATTGGAGTCCTTCACCAGTAGATCGTCTTCAACTGTTTATTTACTAGGTATCAAGTACCCCATTATAGCACTTGACTCTCTCAGGGTAGCGAAGCAGAACAGTCCAAGACCTACTAATGGGAGGAGTCTGGCTAGTAATCTCAACAACACTTAATGAAGCATTTCCAGCCAAGAGCTTTTCTTCTCAAAATTAAAAGTACGTTTATGGTGCAGACAGTATAATACAGTACCCATTAAAGTGCAAATATGTACAGTCAGGTGGGTGGACATATCTTTGGTGATACAGTGAGATCACATCCTGAAAACTATAGCTGCAATAACCCCAATCTATACTGGATGCATTATCATAATATAAGGTAGTGGCATTACTAATAAGGGTGCCATCACATCAAAAAAATCATGTTATTTTTCTCTATTTTTCCAGCCCTGAAGTCAATGTGAATAGTACCAGCATGCAATACATGTTATAACCCACCATTGAAGTCAATAGCATTCATTATACTGTAAAACCTTGTGTTGTTAACCATCTTCCATTTCAATCAAGCACTGAATTGAATGACGTGTCCCAGAGCCTTTCTTTCTCTTCATTCAATGTGTGTCTGCAGCTCTGGGACGTAGGAAGCTGGCTCTGTAAATACTATATAAAAGTGAGGTATCGTGTGCACAGAGTCCTGTGGAACCCCAAAGGTAGGCGAAGGTAAAAGTAGATAGCACCTCACTCTCTATTTGTGGTAGGGTGGTGGAGCAGTAAGGCTTTATCAGAGAACAGGTTTAAGAGGATCCCTCACGGCCCAGTAGAGTCTAGCAGTGACAACCGGAGCCCTGGCTTTCTTTTGAGGGCCGAGTCTGCCTTTATTTATGACATTGAATTAACTGAGCGTCGGCTTTAGTGAATCCAGATGTAGATTTAAGCTGATCATTCGCATTGTCCAAGAAGGTTTTTTTATCTGCCAATCTAAAAGCCCAACATTTCAAAACAGCTTTCAGTTTACATTTTACACCGGCAAGGTTATTTGCTTGGGTGAAAAGGGAAAAAGACTACTGTCCAAGGCGTGCACAGCGGCCTGAGACATGATTCATGTGTTTTCTGAATGTGTTAAACTGAATGAACTAAAACAGGGCATTGACATGTTTCTGTTTAAACCTTTATCTCGGGCGGTGCCTCTTTCTTCGACCCTGATGTTATTAGGGTGTGACGAGTCTCTAGAGTTGGACCCAACGCACACAGGCTTTTGTTTCATGGTAACCTCAATAGTGCGTATTCTGATCGCATCAAAGTGAAAGGACATGGATCCCCCGACATACCAGGGTTGGTGTGCGAGCCTTCTTCAGGTATTTCATTTTGAGATGAGTCTATCTAAATGCAAAGGCCGAAGAGCGAACGAAAGGGGCGCTCAAATTTGGGAACCGCTCATGGAATTATACAATTTATGGTGTGTATTGTAGAATATTTATTTTTGGGTAACTGTTTTTGATATTTGTGATTCTCTCGCTTAATGTAAATATTGCTTTTCCTGAGAAAAAGTATAATTGTTTTTTTTTTAAAGATCACCATCGGGGACAAAGGAGGAAGATTTCTGGAAAAGACTAGAAACTATTGTATCTGTATTAATCGTCCCTTATTACAGGAATTATCAAAAATTGAAGATAGACTTAATAATTTGGAGGGGCGACCTGTAAATAATGGCCCGGTTCATTAGGAGCTACTTTTGGGTAGAAGCCTTGCCATGATGTTGAATCGGGGAGTAAGATTGGAGGCAAATCACTCTGTTATTATTCCGGACAGCGGTCAAGCACATTCCATCAGTACTCAGGGTAGACTCCCCGGTGGAATATCCCCTCCGGGCCAGTTTTATAATCTGTAGTACTCAGGCGCTACCCGTGCACAAGCAGTGAATACCCCTAATGCACCATTAGCTGCTACAGGGATGCCCACGCTGGGTAACGATGGGAGTGACTTTAAACTACTGAGCCTTCGAAGGTCGAACTTAAGACACAATATGAACCTAAATGAGACCTTATATCTCCCGCCAGAGGCAACCCCTTACACCATAGTGTTGACAAATGTCCCTCCACTGCCCCCTCGTGCCCCCGAGCACTGGACAACACTGAGAAACAAGTTGCGGCATCTACTGAGTACCAGAGATGGCCTAACAGATTTTCTCTTCTCTGAATTTAAAATGGCGGGAAGAATTGGCCGGGTCGGCAAAACAAAGAAGCAGCTGGCAGGGGATTGTGTAGTTTTAACTTTTAGATCCCCGTATCTGGTGCAGTCCGTTCACGGGAGGGCGGCAACCAGTCTACTATGACCCAGGGGATTAATATCAGACCATTAGGGCACTTTCACAAACCATTCAAGGTCACTTGGAATAATTGCTTGGAGGAGAGTCAATTAAGTAATATGCAGCAACGGTCTAGGCTTCCAGTCAGTAGCCGTTTTGATAGCAACAATAATTTAGAAGATATAGACTGACTAAATCATTTTGAACGTTGTTTTTCATATGTGTTCTTGATCCTAAAGATGAGTGGTGCAGGACACCGTCTTTGCTTCTTTTCCATTACATTAGTTAGGGTGTAAGTAAATGCTTGCCTGTTTAATAGTTTCTGAATGTTATTGCTTTGTCAAGCATACAGTTACCCTGTGCTACTAGTCCCTAGGGGTCTCCCATAAAGATCTGAAGAACCGCAAGCATCCCTTGGGTCGTACTTTGAGTATCTCTGCACCAGCAGAAGAGAGGCACCGAAATATGACCAAATATTCACGAACAGGGCAACTTACTGTTCTTAATCTAGTCTTCACATGTTTGGGGAAATTAATTTGGGTGTCCTAGACATAGGCTGGACAGGCAACCAGACTTTTACAGTTTTTAGGAAACTTAGGACCATATTAGCAAGAAACTGCAGTAATTTCGCAGAGCGCAATTAGCGCGAAGATTTTCATCGCCAGACATCGCTGGAATATATAGCCACGCTAACCCTGTATTATCAACAATTAGCGCTATGGTGATATATGTTCCAGCTATAGCGGGAGGGAAGGGCCAACATCGCGACAAAACAAGCGATGTTGCATGGGTGAAGGGGAAAAACCTTACTGATACGACCCTGTGGTCTTATCAGCATAGTCGACCGCCCATGTTAGGTATTGGTAATAAAAATAGCAGGTGTTAAAAAACCGGCAATGACCCCAGTTAGCGCGACTTTTTATGTCGCTAAACGGGGCCAGGGCCTCCTTGCTAATAGGCGAGAGCCCTGTTAGCGGCTGTTTATCAGGTCTGTTGGTCGGGAACGCCTACTTTGCATGTCATTAGCAATAAATATCGCTGACATGCAATGCGGCACCCAAACCGGTCGCTCTCGTCAGAAAGCTGTCGCTAACTGCTTGCTGATAGGGCGATAAAATAATTGCTGCTTTAGCTGCAAAAAGTGCCGCTAAACCAGTGATAAGGCCCTTGGTAATATGCCCCTTAAAGATTCATAGCTTCAACATATGGAACAGCAGATGTAAGATCAACAGGAAGATTGGGTCATTGTGAGAACTAGGTCCAGGGAGGCTTATTGTTTGAATAAGGGGGTCTGGGAAACAGGGAGAAGAAAGGGAATTCCATTGATGAAGCTTTGTAATTTGATTAAATAATGGACCAGCATTGGGTGAAGGGTAGTAAAAATTACGTAGACGAAAGCAAAAAAAAAGTTACATCAAAAAAAGGGGGCACAGGGAGTAGACACCTGGATACATATGAGATGGCAAAACAAGCCACAATATGACAGACAGGGTATTTTTGTAAATGCATGGAATGCATTTCCAGTATGACATTTAAGATTTAGCATTTCAGTCTCGTACATCTACATCTACTCACAACTATGCTTCTGAGCACGCACTGAGACGTGGACTAGAGTAACGTTGAATTGGGAAAAGTACATAAACGCACGGAATTGCACACCATAACAAGTCACAGGCATGAAGTACAATAAATCATAAACAATTGTCAAAGCATAAAAAATTTCTCCCCCAAACTAAACCTGGGATCATTCTCGGCTTCCCCACTTGACCAAACTGTGTGATCCTAGGCAACTGTTTTATTTCACTTTGCCTCCTTTTTCTTCTTCATCACACATGAGAGCACCTTGAAATGCATGAGTTCATGATGTACACTGTCCAAAACCTTCTCTTCCATTTGATTAATTTATAATTACAAAATAAAGAAATTTTGGGCTCTGCGGTTGCCCTTTTTTCTGTGATAACCTTGTTGCGTCTTGTTGTCAGTTGGCTATTTCCTTTAGCATGCTGAAGGACTGAGTAAGCCTGTTTATGTGTTGGCAGGCTATGCCCTGCTTTTACCTTATTTGTGGAATTTTTGCCGGATGGGCATCGATAGCGTGGTTTTACTGGTCTGGAAAGCCTTATGCCACATGTGTCAAATTGTAGGTTTTGACTCATTATAAGTTTGCCATGTCAGTAGGTGGGTTGTGTTGAAATATTTTAGTTCAGCGATGGTTGCTAGAAATGTTAATGTGTTGCCCTTGTTCAGGATGTCGTGCCGCCCCTGGGACTCGTACTCTGGTATTAGTTATATTTGTTGTGGTAGTTGTCCATACTCCTGGATGTTGGTGCTATCATTGATTTCTTGGTCTTTTCCCACCGCAATATATATTTGTGTTCTATGATTAGCGTTGTTGGGTTTAGTCCTCTTTTTAACATCTTTTGCTGAGCTGACTAGCGATGACTTGTTGCTCTGGTTATTCTTCTAGTCTCTTGCTGCGAAGTCCTCTTCTTGGGATTCCACATTGGTTTCCTGATGGCTACCCATGGCCAGTTCCCTTGTTTGATTTCTAAAGGAGTTACATTCTCCATGTTGTGAATGTTGAATCTAAGAATGTCATATAGCTTTACGCCCCTTGTTGTAGATCTGGGAGACGAGATCTTAGGACGCTGGTTGAAGTAGTCTTACAGTCCTTTTCTTGAAGGCATGTTTCTGCGTTTTTACTCGTCCCTGGCTCATAGTTTTCTCTTTTACCTTGGGCTTTTTCCATCCATCCTAACAGGGTCTCATCCTTAATCCTCGTGTCCCGGCTCTGTTGTGGGTTGATTCCTTCTCTCTTGTTTATTATTTCTTTTGTCCAGTCCTTCTGCTTTGGGTATGTGACCCTGTTTACAAACAGTTGCCATGTCAAACTCCCAGCTTGCCCTCCTTGTTTCTTCTTCCCAGGGGGCAGTGTCTCCTCAGATTGGGCTCTACTTTGTTGCTTTCCTGTATTGCCCTTTTTTGAGCTTGAATCAGAGTCACTCTTAGTTGGATCACTAGTCTGTGTGCTTGTTGTTGGCCCTTTTGGTATTTGTGGCTCTATGCCCTCCTCGGTGTGTTATGCTATTTTTTCACTTTGTCCGGACTCCGAAGTATCGCTGATGTGATCATCACTTTCTTCCTTGAGCTCTTCTTCCTCCCTAGCTGCCGTCACCAGAGACCACTCCCTGTGATGCTCAGTCGAGATATCAGTTGTTCCTTCAGAAGACCTTGTAACGTTGAATACGCCATTTGTTTCTTCAATTGCACTGACTATTGTGTACATTTTAGTTCTTGGTGTTTTGTCTTGTTAATTTGTTTCTGGTCTTCCTTTAACATTGTTTTTGTCTTCTGGTTTGTTTAGTTAAAGTACACTCTTCAAATTTTTGAATGGACGTAGCTTTTGTCTCGGCTATTATTTTCCTATTTTTGTCTTCTTCTTTCTTTTCCACCTGTTTGGAGGCAACTAGTTGTATTTTCCTGTCAGCTCTTGTGGGCTTGATGCATGGCACCTCTGCTGTCTAAGGGCTATTATTTGTTCCAGGAGGGTTGGAAGGAGACTCAGCTTGTCGAATATTGGACCCCAGGCGCAGGGACTTTGCACTAACGTATATTTGGATTGCCCTGTTGTTACTAACTTATTAAGTTTATCCAGTTTGGTGTTTAACTCTGCTATATGTAGCGCTGTAATAATCATTAGGTCTATTTGGATACCCAGCTTATCCGATTGCAGGTTAAGTGCCTTTACAGAGGATTCAAGTGCATCTAATAAAGACCTAACGAGCTCCGAGTGACTACTTTTGTCGCTGGGTGTTTTCCTTGTGGAGATGTCTGCTTAGTACCTGAATATTGTTGCGCGTTCAACAAATATTTGCTGGTTGATGTTTGACTGGTATTCTGCGGTATCTGAGCTGATGCACTCGCAATTTCAGTTTTTTTCCCAGTTCAGGTATTCCCACTTCATTTTGCATTGGGATGCTATCAGGGCACAAGTCCTAAATAAAGAAGTGGAGGGATGCTCACAGACAGGAAGTGGCGTCACGACCGGAAGTGACGTCACGAAAGGAAAAAACCTAGAAGTGGGAGGATGCTCAAATACATAATAGCGCTCACATTCTCCATTAACGCAGCAGCACCGATAAGATCGCAAAGTTATTAGGACAGGGGGCTGGGGAGCTTGTCTGGCAGGGTACACAGTCAAAATATCGAATCTTTAATTTCGACTTACATTTATATCGAGTTGCTAATATCGAAGGGACAGAATATCGATGTCCAGAATATCGATGGCCAGAATATCGACCCTAAGGTAAGTAATATCGAAATGACTTATATCGATAGCATCTATATCGATGTAAGTAATATCGACATTACTTATATCGATTGCATATATATCGATGTAAGTAATTTCGATTTACTAATATGTGTTAGAAATTTTAGTTAAGTATTTAAATTAATTGTTATAATATGTGTTTAATATGTTTTTATAAATAAAACATATATAAAAGTATATAATATGTTTTACTACCAGAGCGGGTTGTGGCTTTTTAGGGGAATAGGGTGGGAAGTAATTTATTTGTAATTAAATAATTATTTTTTAATGATTAATTTATTTTGCAATTAAATATTAATTGGCAATGAATTATTTTAATTGATAATTTATGTATATTTTTAACTAAATTATATGTTTTACTACTGGAGCGGGTTGTGGGTTTATAGGGGAATAGGGTGGGAAGTAATTTATTTGTAATTAAATTATTATTTTTTAATGATTCATTTATTTTGCAATTAAATATTAATTGGCAAATAATTATTTTAATTGATTAATTGAATAATTAATTGATAATTTATGTATATTTTTAACTAAATTATGTGTCTTACTACTGGAGCGGGTTGTGGGTTTATAGGGGAATAGGGTGGGAAGTAATTTAATTGTAATATTAATTAATTTTGGGTAAAGGAGTTTTTTTAGGGTTCACGGTCAGTTTTGGGTTTTTGGGTAAAGGGGTATTTTTAGGGGTCAGAGTCAGTTTTCAGTTCTTGGGTAAAGGGGTATTTTTTGGGTTCAGGGTCAGTTTTCAGTTTTTGGGTAAAGGGGTATTTTTAGGTTTCAGGGTCAGTTTTCAGTTTTTGGGTAAAGGGGTATTTTTAGGGTTCAGGGTCAGTTTTCAGTTTTTAGGTAAAGGGATATTTTTAGGGTTCAGGGTCAGTTTTCAGTTTCTGGGTAAAGGGGTATTTTTAGGGTTCAGGGTCAGTTTTCAGTTTTTGGGTAAAGGGGTATTTTTAGGTTTCAGGGTCAGTTTTCAGTTTTTGGGTAAAGGGGTATTTTTAGGGTTCAGGGTCAGTTTTCAGTTTTTGGGTAAAGGGGTATTTTTAGGGTTCAGGGTCAGTTTTCAGTTTTTGGGTTAAGGGGTATTTTTAGGGTTCTGGGTCAGTTTTCAGTTTTTGGGTAAAGGGGTATTTTTAGGGTTTAGGGTCAGTTTTCAGTTCTTGGGTAAAGGGGTATTTTTTGGGTTCAGGGTCAGTTTTCAGTTTTTGGGTAAAGGGGTATTTTTAGGGTTCAGGGTCAGTTTTGGGTTTTTGGGTAAAGGGGTATTTTTAGGGTTCAGGGTCAGTTTTTAGTTCTTGGGTAAAGGGATATTTTTTGGGTTCAGGGTCACTTTTCCCTACTGTTGCACCCACTGGAGTGGGAATAGTAATTTTAACCCCTACGCTATCCAACGCTTTCCCTACTGTTGCACCCTCTGGAGTGGGAATAGTAATTTTTACCCCTACGCTATCCAACACTTTCCCTACTGTTGCACCCTCTGGAGTGGGAATAGTAATTTTTACCCCTACGCTATCCAACACTTTCTCTACTGTTGCACCCTCTGGAGTGGGAATAGTAATTATTGTTAAGTAAGTATATATTATATATGATTTGTTAATATATATATTTTTTTTAATATGTAATATTATTTTTTTTTACCATTATTAAATATATTTAAATATGTTTAAGTAATTTATAAGTATTATTTACAGTATTTTTCATGTTATTTTAAACCCAAAAAAAAACGATATATTTGACAACGATATTTTTAACATCGATATTATTTTTTCGATATTTTGGTACTTACCATGTTGTACATAGGGTGTCGATATTCTTGCAATCGATATAATTACGCCGATATTTGTGTAGGTCGAAATTCTGTCTGTCGAAATTCTGTCATAGATCCGTCTGGCAGTCCTGGCTCCTTCCTATTCATTGTATTAAACAGCGCGTCTAACGGAGGCAAGAGCAGGGCTCGAGTCGGGAATAACACTATAATTTAAAGCCCAGCTTTTGTGCAGGGGGGGCGGTGTCCACCCGGTAGGACCCCTTAAAATAAGTGGGTGGACGCCGTCCACCCGCATGGTACCCCGACTCGAGCCCTGGATGCTATAGTTCTCTTTGTTGGGTCCCTGAGAAGGGGCTCTGCACACACCAGGTTCTCTTCGTCTCCCTCCCAGGGGACACTCTTCAATTTAGGAACACTCTGGGGAAGCATTTGCACACACCCGGCTCCTTTCTCCTCACCTCCCTCCCAGAAGGGTGAACAACCTTTACAGCTAAACTTTTACCACGCAGTGCCTTTACATCGCGGTATTAACAACGCTAACCATTACAACGCATTGCGCTGGGGGCGCTCTAGGATAGGGAATAAGTTTAATTTACTATCCAACACCTTCCCTAGTGTCCACGGGGACTGGTGTTGGAATAGTAAATTAAACTTTTCACTATCCAGCGCCCCAAAGCGCTATGCGTTGTAATGGTTTGCGATGTAAAAACTGCGTTGTAAAGGCATGCGTGGTAAAAGCATGCATTGTCCTGTCATACATCCTCCCAGAAGTCACTCCTCAAGGTAGGAACCCTCTGGAGGTGGCTCTGTCCACACATCAGGCTCCCTACTCTTCACCTTCTCCCAGTTCATCTCCTTGTGGATCAAGGTCTCATGAAGGTCATGCAGAGAGATGAAGGTCTCCCAGGTACCAGGGCACGTGGCTCCGGATGGAGGTCATGGACAGTAAACAACTCTCACCCTGGAGATTAGAAGGCATTAGATCACCTTATAACAATGGTTCACGAGTAGTTCACAATTAGGACCAATAGTGCACACAAATAGTGCGCATCTTGTAACTGTAGGAACACTCACCCTGTGTTACTCCGTCACCTCTTTAATTCCCAAACTATGATCTTGGAAGACTTCTCAAGGTCATTTAAGTGCACTATACAACTATGGAAGAACATATTAAAGAACAATTCAGAAACACGCCTGCCTCTTTCATTTCCCTGCCTACGTAATTCATGGGAGACATAGCTTTCCACAATCTTAGATTTTGAAGCTACCAACATAGCATTTAATTAGTAATGTTGTGAGGTCAGTGTCCTCTATCTCTAGATGACGCAATGTGTGACCCTGGGAATGTCCTGTGTGCAGAAACTACAGGCACCGGTCATGGTGTCTCACTGTCACTTGCCTCACCTGTGTGGATCCAGCCCCAACCGCCATGAACTCGTCCACCCGGCCTCCAGCTCTTCAGGGAATTCATCATTGTGCTTCAAACACCAGGAGCTGAGCTCACACTTGAGCTGGAAGAAGAGTTCAGTGTGGAGATCCCGCCCTGTGTCCTCACTCCCCTGTCTGCAGAGACAGGACTCCTGAGCCTTTCACAATCTGATCCTTTCCTGTGTTCAGTGAGAGTGCCTGCTCTTGCCCTGTCTCCAAGCAGTCTCCTCCAGCCCTCTGCTGCAGGGATGCCTCCTCCCCTCTCAACAGCTGTGACACCCCGGGTCTGTGGTTAGAGTTGGTCACTCTTCTGCAAAAAACGTCTGTGTGGGTTTATTTCACCATCATCGTCAGTTCCTCTTCTCTAGCAGGAAACGGTTCCCACACCTCTGGTTATACTTTGCAGACCAGCATCCTCAGACAGGACATGGAGACGCAAACGCCCAGATCCAGAAAGATTTTGCATCGAGTTTGCATCACTCATCTAACACAGACCTGAAGCAAAATCATGGTTGGTCTTCACAAACCAATTCAAATGGTGATTTGTGTTGGTTTGTAACCAAAAGTAATGCCGGCCAATACTCTGCCTTGTGTTACTCTGCTTTAAGTTTAAGGAAGCATTCCACGAATGGTCAACGGCCACTCCTGTGCATCCACCCAAGCTCGTATCTGCAAAGAAATGTAGAGATGGATTTTTTAAAAATCTTGTTAATATCATTTTTTTTTGTTCAAACAATTTTTATAATTTAAGAGAGAGAGTATAAATAATTAAGGTACTAAAGAATGTAATACATAAAAACCATCTTGAACAATAAATAATTAATACAAAAGAATAAATATGAGCAATATTATAAATAATGGATAAACCTTAATAAGAACAGATATATAATAACCTACTCATGTCAATCCATTTGTATTACATTTGGGTAAAAATCATTGATCCCACAAATCTATATCTATTCTATACTACTATTATAAAGAGAGAACTTGCACCTTTTGGCAAGGTAATCTCGGGAACCACAGCGCCAATCTACACACCCAAGACATCTTAGAAAACCTCAGGGCAAGCAGAAGGACATAGGCTACATAAGAATAAAAATAAAACGTTGTTTAAAATATTAATAAATTTAAAAAAAGTAGTCCCTTGCAACTAGCGCCGGCCGCGACGTCTGTGTGAGGGGAGGAGCGGCGTTCACCAGAACCACCGGCGTATCTAGGGGGGGGCACGCATTTTTTTTGAGCTGGGGCGGCTCCTCAGCAGTGCCGGACATTTTATCATCATTGGCTGCCATCCCTTAGCGAATGGGGACAGGAGGCGCACTTGCGCAGCATGACTGGGCTTGATTGGCCAGTATGCCGCACTGCGCGCACCACCTTAAAGTGTACCTTCATGTTTGGGTTTCAGGGCCGTCAATCAGGTTGTGCGCGAAAGCGCTACGAATGACGGCCCTGCAAACTTTATTGTCCAGAGCACGCCCGCAGCAGTTAGCAGCAGCACGTGTAAGTGTGTGTCTCAAGCACACCTGCTGCATCGTGTTGCCAGCCACCAAAGTGAATAGTACTGTGGATGTTCAGTGTGTGGGTCTCTCGGCGCAGGTGAAGTGTGTCGGGGTTTGCTTTTCCACACTGTCACTGTCTCGTCACTGTGCTAGAGGTACAATGAGTTAACTGAGTGAAACCAACGCCGCAATGGACTTCCAAGAGTCCCACTTCGGGAAACACATAGAAATTCCGGTAAGCAGACAGACAGAAAGGTTGAGGATGTCGACGAGGGTGGAAGAGGGCTGTGAATGAAAAGGTAGGAGACTAATTGAGGAATATTATGTGGGACAAAGACGTAACTGCTAAATATTGTCAACCCCCCCAGTGCTATGTTCCCATCAAAGACTATTTGAATACTGTGAATTCCTCTAAATGCAACGCCGGGTTCTCTTTGATACTGCGAGAAGCCAGCCTGAATACTGCATGCCCCACCTAAATTACGCGAAGACCTGCATGCACCAGCCCCTTTCTCATGCTGAGCAAAGTCAATGTGCATTCTCTGTCACCCAGTCTGACTCCCCCACCCCGCTCCTAAATTCAGTGCCAACAGTCCCCAAAGTCTCTACGTTTATCACTTTCATCCCTACATTGGATACAACTTCTTAGTTTCTGCACATTATTTATTTATCACTATTGTCTGGTGTTTTAATCCAAATGATCAAACTGAACTACACCAAGACTACAATTCCTAAAATTAACGAACTAGGTAAATTAAGTACTAAGCCAGAAAATGTGTGCTTTTGATATGGACTCTTAATATGTCGCTATTCTTAATTAAATATACCTTGTGTGTAGTCCTCTCCTACCAATGATTACCCTGTGACGTTCCTCGGAATTTCTTAAGAAAGAATGTACTGGCCAGCCAGTGGTTTACTACACGTAGATTTCCACTCAAGGACCATATTCAATCCTGGTCTGCAGGCCTGCTATTTCTGTATATATGCAAACAGTACTCTATGATCATACAATAGGTTGCTGTGTTGTGAATAGACATGTTTGGAACAAATCCACATGTTGCTCTGAAGCACACTTTGGCATTTAATGCATATGTCTCTCTTTGGTAGGAACTGTGCCAGCATTGCTCCAGAGTGTAAGCTAAAAGAAGGATACTTCCATGAGCCAGGTGTTTAGTGATTTTTTTACAGATGCTTTTTGTTAAATGAAAGATGGGAAATATACAGTGGCAACGTTTGTTATCACGTGAAGGTGCTGTGAGCCCTATTTATTTGTTTGGCTGTTTTTTATCATGCTGACTAGACCGTGAGGTAATGGAGTGCTCTATTTAGGTGTATACACAGATTAGTATATCCTGTTACAGTATTCTTGTCATTGTATACAATAATGTAGGGCGCCATCTCACTGTGACAAAGAGGTATGTTTGATTGACCATTTAGCAACATCTTTATTTTTCCTTACCAGAGTGGCACCTCCTCTGGTCGAGGCGCAACCCTTCATTGCTGCTCTAGGGCAGAGCTTGGCACGCTTGACTGGCTCTAGGCAAGGTATTTCTGCAGATACTGCAACACCTTTACCCCCTTCCATCCATCTCCCCCACCCATGCTTTGCCCCTAGGCAGACATTGCCACTGCATATGATGAAAAACATCTTCCCAGCCCTTCACATATGTTGTAGGGCGCAGAGCGGATGACCTGGCTGTAGTAGCGTCTGAGCAGCATTTGCGATGTCCCAGTGCTGCTTTGCTACTTGAGGGGCTTTGGGCTTGGGACGGGTCTCAAAATCTAGCAACACTGGCCCTGGGCATCATTTTGGCCAGCCCCCACGATGAGAACGTAGCAGTGACGCATCACGCGGTTCACCACTAGGCGCCTTTGCCTACTGGCCCCCTGGATCCTCCTAGTGGCAATCAATCAAATCAGATGCTGCACAGCATCGCTCAGTGGACTCCAGGCCACTCTCTGTCCCACGTGCAACGCAGCCCAGGATGTGAGCCCCCAACAGCACGGATCTCTCTCTGTCTTCACAACTGGAGTGCCTAATTAAAATTACAAGTTAGTCAACACAGTCAGCTGACAAGTCGGAGACAATGAGCATTGGGCAAGCCTCAGGCTAAGCCATACAGTCATGTCACATAGCTCCCAGCTGGCAGCCAGCTCGATGTGGTGCTCTCAACCAAATTATTAACATGAAGTGGTTACAGTCGGTGTACCACCTCTGGCTCCAGTCCTGCAGTCAGCAGCACAGATGAGCTCTCAGCTGCCTAAGTATAGTAAGTTTTAAAAGTTTAGCTGTCAGCACACAGTCAGTACTACCTGCTGACTGACTCGACAGCAGCACCACCGGACTGCATTGATTGGGCAAGCCTCAGGCTAAGGCACTACAGCGCAGCAAGTGCTGTCATATTTTTAAAAGTACATCTTCGCGCTATTAAAAAAGAATACATTGTAGCAGCCCTCCTGCTGTGCTCTGTGCTACTGGCAGCACACGCCCAGGCTGGCAAGTGACATCTGCGGGAGCAGTCCCGGCGCAGGCCAGCCACACAGGCACTCAACCAAGTTAGCAGCCTGGAGTGGCCAGTAGTGTACTGGAATAGCGCTTTGTGTGACAGCAGAGAGAGTGGAATCAAATGCGTGACTATAAATTTCAATGAGGAAATGTGGCGCACCACACTGAAATGCTTTAGTCTAACGCCTGATGTCACCGGTGTATTCAACTAGGGTGTAGCCTTAGACTGTGTCGTCATCTATGTGCATGTAACTTGCATGATCGAGATAAACATTAGCGGCGATACTACGTGTCTCTCTTTTTCACCAGCACCCCCCCCAGGGGCGGCAATCTGAGGGATAGCCCCGGGCGCCACAAGCTCTAGCTACGCCTCTGACCAGAACCAGGAAGAGCAGACGACATGAGCGACGTCTGCGTGAGGGGAGGAGCGGCGTTCACCAGAACCAGGAAGAGCGGAGGACAACAGCGCCGGTAGGAGCTGTGGAGCGGCGAGAACCGGAGGAGCAGTGACAGCGCGGGGAGGAGCGGCGGGAAGCGGAGGAGCAGTGAGAGGTACGTGGCTGGAGATGTTGCTGGGGCGGGAGGCGGGAGGGAGTCGGCGGGTGCACCGCGCGGGCTGCATCGGATGTTGCTGGAGTCCGGGCGGGAGGCGGGGCGGGCCGGGCCGGGATGGGGGGGCGGGAGGGAGTCGGCGGGTGCACCGCTCAACATGCTGCCCCAGCCACCTTCTCCCCCGGGGTAAAAATGCAGCCCCCAGCCCCCTTCTGCCCCAGGCAACGCTGGGGCGGGCTGCTAGTGATAAATAAAAATACTTGCAAGAGGAAAGAAAAGAAAAGAATAGTAAGATAAAGAAACAAGAAAGAAAAAGAGAAAAAGAAAAAAAGAGAGAAAGAGAAAGAGAGAAAGAAGAAAAGTTAGAAAGAGAGAAATGGACTCCAGCCTTACTAAATAAAAGGAAAAATCAATCCGCTGTGAAAAAAAAGATACTGAGCCACCAGACCCTGAGAAGCTAAATGGATATATTTGTCAAGCAATCTCCATACACTAGAAGAGATAGAGGGGGTATATCGTCTCTCCTCCACCGAGGTGTGAGCACCGTGGAGAAACGATACCCATGTCCCCCATGTGTGATATGATAGGGAATATCTTAGCGGCTACTAGAATCGCACCTGGGCCACTGTTGTGGGGGCTGGTCTTGTTCTACTGGAGTCCAGCTGAGAAGGGTTATCCTCCATTTGTATGTGGAACCAGGGGGTTTCGATGGTGCTTATGTGTTATACAAACATAGGGACAAAAGGGCCTTCAACCTACTTGCCACCCCTTCCAGTTGCCCTTGGATCATACCACAGAGGGATTCCTAAATTTGGTGGTGGAGTAGCATCTAAAGAAATAGAGCTGGCTGAACGAGGGCTATCTTTGTCTGAGGATAGCCTCCCCATGCCCATTCCTTGTTTGCCTGCCTCTAGCAGGGCTCCTGGGTCGCCCAATGGCTTGTGTGTTCAGGACGATCAGGGAGAAGGACAGGGGGTGATTGGGCAGGGTCACACTCAGCCCCCCACCCCTTTATCCATGGTGCCTAGCCCAAGGCTCAAATGAAAGAGGAAGAGTAGCGTCATAACTCAGAATCATTCCAAGGTTAATGAGTCAGCTCAAACTGACCCCAACCCCATCTGTGTAGAGGGAGGCCCACCCCAGTACGTAGTTACTAGCTGAGCTTAATAAATTTCTGATTAAGACTCTTGACCCCATTCCGGCTAGGCTCCCCCACTTCCTGGCAGGGTGAGGGAGATTCTGACTCATATATGTTTGCAGAGGTCCACCAACCTTATCTTTCCTGTCACATACTCCAACATCAGAGGTGAGTCCGATGGGTTCCCCTCTGAATGTTCTTGGGTTGGAGAGCTTGACAGAGACTTCCGTAGTATAGTAGTCTGTCGACCGGTGTGGTCTCAAGTAAACTGGACAGTTTACATACCCTGCCCCCCCTTCATTAATCCTGGTGCTGTGCTCAATCTACTGCCGGAGGCGACTCCTTATGTTGCCATGCTGGGCAATGTTACTCTCCGCCCCACCCTCTTTGGTGAAACCTTCTTTGAGCTCAAAGACACGCTGGTGCACTGGCTAAAGTTGCATACTCATTGAGACTGGGGGCCTGTGGAATCTGTCACCATGGCCTGTAAAGTGAGTTAGGTGGACTCAGACAGGAAACTATGGGCAGAGGATTGTGTGGTGGTTAATGTTAGCTATCCCCGGATTGTGGCAGATCTACAGTCAGCTCTACCCCACTGAAGATATGTGGCCCACCCAGTATAGTTGCCCTCCCTGTTCAGAATTGAATTATTCGAAATGATGAGGAAGATCAAGTTACAAAAGTTTTTTGAAGTTAAAGAAAAGACCGCTCCTTCCATTTTTGACACACATCTGCATCGTCCCACAAGTTTTTGTCCTACCACCTCGTCACTGGGTCCAGAGGTGGCTGTTTTTGAACAACGAGTATTACATGATATTGAAATTCTCGAACAGACTCAAAAGCAAAAATCCTCGAATAATATGAGAAAGGCTGATTGGCTGGCTGTAAAATCATTACAAGATAACAATTCTATTACGATAAAACAAGCCGACAAAGGCAGTGCCGTAGTCGTACTTAAAAACCTGTGACTATCTTCACTATCGTTCATTTCATCCTAGGGCACTGAGAGATAATCTTCTGGTGGGCCAGTTTTTGCGCTATCAGCGCAATTGCTCCTCGACTGGCACATTTATGGAACAGTCCGAAGAGCTAGTAACGAAACAGAGGGAGAGGGAATATCCTATAAAGGTTATTAAGCAAGCTCGTAAGTGAGCATTGAATACCCAATGTGAAGCTTTACTGGAAAGAAACATCAAGGAGAGAAAAGCTTGTTTATCAGTGGTAACCACTTTTGATCCGTTGTCCACTAAAATGAGACAAATTATAAGAAAGCACTGGTCCATTTTAGAAAACAGTACAAGCAAGATGCCGATGCCACGCTTTGCGTTTAAAAGAGCCCCCAACCTCAAAGATAAGTTGGTCCACACGCATATACCAGTGACGCCACAATCGAATCCCCTTCCAGTGGGTCATCATCCGTGTGGAGGATGCTCGGTTTGCAGTCTTACACAAGTAACCAAGAGTGTAACATTACATGATGGCAGAACCTGGTTTTTAAACAGGTTCAGCAAATGTAATCGTCCAATGTGATTTATAGGTTGACCTGTAGTTGTGGATTGTATTACATTGGTGTAACCTCACGTAAAGTAAAAGTGCGCATTCAAAAACTTCTCAGCACAATTAAGGTGAAGAAATTAACAACACGCTTAGTTCAACACTTTGCTGAAAAGGGACATGGCCTAAGGGATTTGAGATGGACAGTCCTCGAGTAGGTGGTTGGTGAAACACATAACCTCAAAATGATATTAGCAAGAAAAGAGGCTAAATGGATCTTTTCCGAAAGAGCAGACTGGGAGGGATTGAATGACTCCATTGAATGGAATAAGGTCAGCAAGCGGTGAGATTGGCAGTTCTATGCATGAGAATAGTGTGGCATGCAGGTGAAGGAGAGTATCCATCTTCTTTTTCCACTTAACCCCATATCAGCACAGAGTGACTTCCAATTCTAGACTATTTGTTAGTCATAAGGAGAATTGACCAAATTATGTTAGAGAGAACAGCTTGATGGGCATAACTTTGGGTTTAGTTTTGAGCCGGGGTTTGAGTTCAGCACAGACCCATGAGAGTCAATACAACGTATTTGTCCCTCCCCCACTTTGTACCTATGTCAATGGGCATCATGATCATGGCAGAAGAGTTGGCGACGCGTTCATTGATATATGTGGAATATCAGTTGGATTAGTGAGTGCGGTCCATTAATTTTGATATTTGGACAATGGAAGAAAACTATCGAAATGGGGGTGCTACATAACATCCAGGCATACCCTGCATGATGGTGTTAGAATGACGTTGTAGATGTCTGGATTAATGGTTGTGCTAAGTAATCTGCTTTAAAAATAGGCAGAAAATGAGTTTTGTTCCGACTTGGCATAAATTGAGCTTTCCCTTGTAATATAGTAGCAGCAACAGCTAAGAAGTTTTAATATCCCCGTGAGGAATGGTAGTAGAAAATAAGTAATGAAAATCCACACTCTGCGAGCATTGTAGGATTGCGGCATATTGGAATATGAAGGGACAATAGTCTGGTTGAAAAACGTTATTTAACAGCGTGGGGCGCAATTTGCCTGTTTTAAGATGGCCGTCACTCAAGCAACAAGAGCGTGTTTTTGCTGAGTGCTGACGCGCTGGCAGGGCGTGGCCAGGAGTAGTGTAAATCTCACGGCAGTGTGAGCTCAGTGTCGGAGCTTCATACACGCCGGTGGGACTCGGCACGGATAAGGAGACGGTTGTCCGGGGGTTACACAGGTCTGTGGGGCGAGAATGAGGGGTAGGCATGGATAGTAGGAACCGCGAATAATGTCGCGTGGTTGCTCTAAGTTTGTGAAGAGCTCACAACGGTTTTGAGAACCGGGAGGAATATTGAGTGATAACACAAGTACTATAAGTGATATCAGAGACTGAATGGCTCATACAAGGATGCACTTCGTGTTGAGGATGTCATGTTTGGGAAGAGCGATGACAGTAGTTGAAGCAAATAATTTATGATGTTGTTCCTGGCTTGATTTATACTTGCAGGGGGCTAGATATTGAACAGCACACGTGGTCAACAGACACGGTGTCCATTTCACTGATGGTTGCAGGTATGCGGTGACTCGTAACCGTCAGGTAATACAAAATGTGTTGGAATCTGAGCAAACTGTGTGCTTTAACAAACTGTGGTTTTGAGCAAGCCTTTGAGGAAGGCAAAAGGAAACTCACTGTTGGCCCATGTTTTTAAAACCATCACAGGTTTTGGGAGAATTTTTAGATTGAAGATTGAGAGCATCGAACCCCCACTAGCCCTGATGAAGTTGCGAGAAATTGTAGCAATGCAACATGTTGGCAATGTTGAAGTGATGATGGTGTATTGGTAACCATTTTAATCTGGAGGGCTTGCAGCTTAAAATAAATTTGGTTGGCCAGCAAGCTCTACCGGGTTTCAAAGGTAATAATTATGTTCACTGGGTCTCACAGGGGTGCCATGAGCACATGGACTGAATAGCAAGCACGGTTGCTGCACTCACTATTCACCTTTTCACTACAATTTTCGTTTAAAGGTAGAACACACACTTTCCTTTCTTCTTTCCCACACACAAAGAGAGAGAGTGGCCGATGATGATAAGTGGGTAAACTGACAATCATCAGCCAGCAACCCCCTTGGGTGTCGCTACCGTGAAGTACTCTCTCTCTTTCCACACAATTTTTTGTCGATGGAGGTGGAATTTAGCCTGGCTCATGTTGTTTTTTAGAGTGGGGAGTAACACACCATGACAAATCAGAGTAGTGTAAGCTAACACACTCAAGGGAATTGATAAAATTATTGAAAACCCTTAGATTGTCATCCCTGTTAGGTGTAGGTGTGATAGAGGGGAGGCCTTTCTTGTTTATAGTGTTTTGAGTGGTGGCGACTTTACCTTGTTTCCCCCCGTGACTCCTATTGTGTGGAGAGGGTTGGTTGCCTCCCAGTGTCTCAGGTTGCGGTGGGAGAGGCTCCCCCACTGACCACACGGCTGGCTTCTAGAGAATCCCCTCTCTGGTGTGCTACAAATAGATTTGCTCCTCTGAGTGGTCTGGAGTCATGCACTTGACTGGGCTCTAATGACTCCCCTTTGTTGATTACTTCTTCAGCAGCCACTTTGCAATCTTCAATAGGTTGGAATCTCCTGTCATGGAGTACTGTAGGACTTTTCTGCTACGTTTTCTAACCCTAGATGACTTGAGTTGGTAAATAGCTATCAATTCAATTCAATAACTTTAATCGGTTACTGTACAGAGTAAACCATAAAAGCACAGTTCATATATTACACAATTAAGAAATTCCTTGTACAATTTTAAGAAGCAAGAATATATCATATCACAGTTGCTTTACGCAATTTGAATTCATTTTTTAAAAAGGCGGTAATAGAGGCAAAAGTAAATTCATTATCCAAAAATTGCAATGCCAAAAATGCGGAGTGGCATTGTCTCAGTCCCAAATTCATTAGCACTGGTATGATCCGTCTTTTTCTAGGGATACAATAAAATTTACAAAAAAACAATATATGTATGGACGATTGCGCGGAGACTTCATCACACAGGCACTTACATAATGTTCTTGATCAATCATTTTGAACGTGGAAACTTAGCGATCTGTTTAAAATGTTTACTCTGAAATGTGTTAGTAAGAATCTATCGTAGTCGCTAGTGACTAAAAGGACATATGGCTAAATGTCTTCAAAGTTATAATAAAACGCTGAACGTAAATCCACATAAGCTCCAAGGTGGCCATTTTCGAGTTAATCATCACGAGAACACGGCGCTCGGTTCGGACGCATATCGTTTGTAAGTAGAGCCTTTACGCGATTCTGTTTTTAGATAAAATTAATTTGAGAATTCTAAGCGGCATATTTGAGGTATTTATCAATTGGTTTGTGTACAATTTAAATCTGATGTGCACGTCGGTTGGGTCCTCATTCCCTCCAATTTTCAAAAGCGCGACACAATTTTTTCGTTCTGCTATTTTAGTCGTCACTTAGACTAATTTGTATATTTTGTATAACTATATTGTAACCTCACGACTGCCACTATAACCGAGAAATATATATCTCTCTGTTTGCAGTTAATCCGCACCGCCGATAAGGCCTACTACCATTGTTGTTTGCTCATCCGAACAGAGGCTCCATATATCCATGTGACACCTCATTAAGATTTATTCTTTTAAAAGGTACATATTGATTAGTATATTATTGAATACCTTAGCAGCTTTCATCATAGAGAAGGCCTATATCATTTTTACTTTTGTTTCTGTCTTGGCCCGCTTTCTACATAGGACACTATCTTCCTGATATACTACGGCCTGTATACAGAAATCAAGCTGACCTGCATCATAGCTTACTACGGTTTATAAATATTTTTTCCATTTATTCCATATGTCACAGTTTAAAAGGATTTTGGACCGTCGTTTTCTACGATATTGAGTTCAATTAATTGGGCATACTTTGGGGCAGATTTATGTTGGGAATGCGCCACGTTTGCGTCACGCAACTGCGGCATAAACGTGGCGCATCCCTACGACCCATTTACAACGTGACGCATCTAGGCAGATGCGTCACGTTGTCAAGCCCTGCGCCACTTGTGGGCGTTCCGGCGCAGGGTGGGCGTTCCGGGGCAGGTGCGCCTCGCAAATGTGGCTGAGTGAAATCTATAAGATTTCACTCAGTCACTTTCAGGCCAATGCTGCGTCAAAACCCTGCGCCTGCTTGAAGCAGGCGTAGGTCTTGACGCAGCATTGTAAAGATGGGGCACTCCCGAGCCTTGCTGGAGCTGCGTCTCGCTTGCGACGCAACTCCAGCAATGCGCCACCTTTACGGCACAGATGCGTGACGCATCTGTGCCGTTTTTGCCCCATGGTGCGCCGCATTGTAAATGCGGCGCACCATGGGTGGCGGTGCAGCGGCGCAAAATAACTGGCGCATCCCTGGGGATGCGCTAGTTATCATAAATCTGCCCCTTTGTATCTTCTATAACGTAGACGATAATCAGACAAAGAAACGTTACATTTAACACACAGCCACTGCGAGCTTGGCTTCATTTGTCTTTAAAAAAAAAAAAAAGGCCAGTTTCATAAAATGTAAAAAAATATTTATTGAAGTCTTGGATCTTTTGTAACAGATTTCATTAAACCAAGGTTGGATGAAGCTGAACTACATGTGACATAAATGAAAATACGTCCGAAGTCAACTCAACATATTATATTTGAAGCACCTTATATCCTGCATTAAATGTCTTCCAAATAAGATCAACAAATTAAGTTTGAACAACAATACTAAGACGCACAGGTAATTATTCATTCTGAGTGTACCAATCGCCCATTCTATCAGATCTGAGACAGATGCTTGGTTATATTACGCCTTCTTGTTTTAATATTTATTTTAGATATTACATGTATCACAGTATAATCGATCACAAGTAAAAATCATCATCTGAATCCTATCATCGGTAAGAATCCCAAGGATTTCTCAGGCTTTGTATAGATAGGGTTAAATACTATGATCATCATCGTTGCTCCTATTAAGCACAGCATTCAATGTTATGTTATGTTATGTTAAAATTTTCTTCTATAGCGCAACGGCTACTCCAAGGGAGTGTCCCGGCGCTTTGGCGAAGAAGTCTGCAGAGGGCAGCAACATAACGGAATATAAGAAAAAACAGGGGGCCCTAGTGTGAAATCTGACGAAATTGATGTACATAGACAGCATTCATTTCCCTTCTTCTCCCACTCCTCTCCCTGTGGGCACCATGGATACTGTAAATTATTGACCGTATCACCCTGCCAGTAAGAACCCGTACCCCTATGCATATGTACAGCCATTCTAGGCACCATGGCCTTTTTACCCATTGGAATCCCCAGCTTCCCTCCTGCGCGTATCTTGCACCCCCTCTCTCATGTATAGACCGTGAAACCCTTTCCCTTTGCGCGATCCTGATATGAAAGGTAACCCTCCTGCTTGACCCAGGCATTCCCCATTTCCCTCTCGAAGAAGCACCCTTCGCCTCAGCTGACATAGCCCCCAGTTGTATCTGACTGCCCCTGTTCTCTCATGTACAGGTCATAAGATCTCTCTCTCTCTCTCTCTCTCTGCGCGACTCTGGCCCTGCACGCACCCTGACCCCCTCCTTCTCCTCATATGAGCAAGTCATAAACCCTCTTCTTCCGCAAAGCCCTGTCCTTGAGAGTCACGGCCGCGCCTGACCAGCACCTCCTTCCCTTCCATGAATGCCCCTCTATTGACAAGCCCTCCCTCCACGCTCGATTGTCCACGCAGGCATGAATACCACTCCTTTGATGACCCCTTCCCCCGAGTTCGGCTGACCACACATGTCCGAGGCCATCGCCTAAGCCAGGAGATACCATTTACTGCCCTTATTGTATGCCTAGCCACCCCACCCCCTGGGCCATGATCAGGCGTACACATCCTACGAAACACTCAGCTGCATGATTGCCCTCCCCTCTTATCAGCAGGTCAAGGGTCCCCATTGTGAACGTATGTGGAGTAGGATCATCACGAGGATTATAGGGATGTCTTTCTTTTGCGTCATACTGTCCTGATTGTACCATCAAATGTTTTGCAAGGTATAAAAGCAAGAGTCTCAAGCTCACTTGTTAGAGCACCTCCCGAAAGACACTGTGTTTCGTGTCCGAAATGACTGGCTCTCCTCATGAGAAATAAACTCTGTTCTTGATTCCTGCTTCCAGCGCCCGTCTCTTTATTTGGTAATTATTCAGAATGGGAACTAAGAGGCGGTTTGCGCCAGCAGCCTGGGCATTGATAGAATTATGGGCTCACTTTCCACAATTGGCGCCCAACGTGGGGCCCATCAGTGACATAGGGTTCGGTAAGAGAGATCCAGACGAAGAAGTGAACGTCTAAAATGATCGGAGTATACCTGCCTTGAGAGGGCCCTAGCCCGGCTGCCGATCGACAGAACTTCACCAATTCTAAAAGGACCTCTCTTGAGTGACCTATTGTCCTGACTGGAATCCCACAGGAATGCTACATGGAGTAAGAGAAAAATCAGGCGCTGGAGGAGGAAGACGAAGAACTGTCCGTATGGTCCGGTCCGGGTAAGATTAAGTAGGGTGTTTCTACGCCTGATTGGTAGGGTGGTTCTATCCACCTGATTGATTGATTGATTGTATTGAAATCGGTATTTGTATACTGATATTGTATTGGTTGGTATTGGTTCATTTAGCTTTGAAGGCTACTTGACATATTGGTTCTCTTTTGAGAACGAGACATTCTCTGTTTGCAAACAGCGGCGAATAGGAACGTCGTCCCTCTTTGCAGATAGAGAAGGGTAGGTAATGCAGACTTTTGTCCCCCGTTGTAATCCGTCATGCCTACTTTTCTCCCCACTGAATTGTTTGAAGTCGATTAATAATCGATTTGTTGTTCTTTGAGATCTTCCCTGTCCACAAACAGAGACGAATAGGAATATTCTGTTCCCTTTATGGATAGCGAAGGGCAGGTAATGCAGACATTTGTCCCCGTTGTAATCCGTCATGCCTGTTTTTCTCCCCATTGATTGGTTGGTTGCCTGGACATTGTTGTCCCAGGAATTGTTTCGTTTGAGGTATTTTCTATTTGCAAACAACGTGAAATAGAAATATTCTGTCTAGTCTTTGCAAGTAGAAAAGGGTAGGTTATGCCCCTTTGTGAATTCGTCAGTCCTACCCACTCCCCACTGGTTGGTTATTGTGGGGTAGCTCGCATGGTCCGCCCAGGAGACTACCCTTATGGAGGACATATGCTCTCTACTCATGGGCCATTTAGTAGAAATAGACCGACTGGTCCGTCCAGGAGGCTACCCTAGTAAGTGGAAGTACATCGCTCGGTCTGTCCAGGATGATACCCTAATGAAGGAATATATGTTCCCCTTTTGATCGATAATCTCGTTCCACCCCGGACCATTTATTGGAGGGGACTCGTCTGGTCCGTCCAGATGTACCCCCCTAGTGAAAAGGACACATAAAAATATGAAGTGATCACCGTTCCCTACTAACAGAAAGCTTTAGCTCGAAACACGCTAAGGAAGAGAAAGAAAAATAAAAAGAAATCAGGCTAAGTCAGTAACCCCCTGATGAGCTTTTGACTTCACCAAAAATAAGAAACATTAGAAATAGTTCGTAATAAGAAATGTAAAATGGTGAAAAGATTTGATAGCAGAACATAGCCGCGAGGTAGCTAGGCTTCACTGCCTGTTCCTGCTCCCAACATGTCTGCCTCATTGCCCGCCCCGCCCAAATAACGGTCACATGAAATAGAAACAACTCAATAGGTACCTACCCCCATTCCGGAAGCTCCCGAAGTGCAACAGGTCCGCGGTTACGCCCATCCGGAAGGCGAGGCCTCGAGGCACGAGGGACTCGCCTGGCCACGGTCAGGAGGAGATGATGTTGGGCAGGCGGTCCAAAGGATGACAAGGACCTCTCCATCTTTTCTCTTCTGCCGCCCTGCAGGCCGCGGGGAGAGAGGGGGCTGTCTTGCCTCGGCCACCGACCACCCCTCTCTCTCACCCGATCCGGCTTTTGTCGAAGGCCGAAGCCAAGGCGAGAACGGCGGCAAATCAAGTAGTCCCGCCACATGCCAAATTCGCCGCATGCCATCGCCTGCATAGGTACAGGCAGTCCCGCCACATTTCAAGCTCCCTGGAGAGTTGGAGGTAGTCCCGCCACATGTCAAAAAGGGAGGGGGGGGCTGTCTTGCCTCAGCCGCCGACCACCCCCCCCCCCCATCATCAATGGCTGGCACGGCCAATATCGAAACGACGGAGCCGAGGAACGGCGCGGGGTCGCTGGAAGGGGGAGGCGGCGCGAACGACCCTCCCCCACCTCCCTCCAGGTGGAGGCTTCCAGCGACACCCCAACACTCTTTGCTTAAAGAGGGTCAACATCAAAAAGCGGTCTTCTGCCCAGGACGGGCACTCGCTCCATATCGCCTCTCCTCGACCTTGAAGATTCTATAAGAGCCGGGGGGCCCCCGACCCCCTGCATGGGTGCCCCCGCCCCCTTCGCTGGGAACCACGACATCGGTGCTACTCCTGCCGGCACCAGACTCGGATCGGAAATGGCTAAAATGCCGCCACGGCACAGGCTTGTTCAGTTCCGGAGGAACACCAGAATGACCCGGTAGGAAAATTGTTGCCGCCCTTCCCATTCTTTGACTCGTGGTCCATATTGTTAGACTGTTAACCACATTGCACGAGACTTTCTGAACTGCCAATGGAAAGTTCTGGGCCAACCATGCGAGACTAGAGACACTCTGACTGTGCTGGAACTTGCCTGACCCCACCCAAAATGGCGCCGACACAAAATGAGACGTTTTTAATGAACTTTGTTGCACCCTGATTGCGCAAGCTTTTTACCCCGAGATATATATAACGTTTTGGATAATGAAAGTAGATATGAAGGATATTGAGTATGTGCTTGGACAATGAATTGGCTTAGGGTGGGTACCGATTATGAGTTGGAAAATGAATTGGTGTAATTTAAGGTAATGAATGAACATTGGATAATGTATTTATGAATTTATTAAAGATGAATTACTGACATGCATCATGCTTGCTCTGTAGGGGAGTCTAATACGATTTTATTGCACTGCCGCACTTTATGCAATGAACTGCCACCAGCTTCGTTCTTCCCATGTACAGTTCCAATCTGCTCCGTGGCTAGTCCACTGGGTTGTAGGCCTGTATTTATACGTCAACACTTTTTATTAAAAGTATTTTAAAAACGAAAGCATAGTTGTAGCGGTTGCATTAATGAGTTTTGAATGTATTACTACTGTGAGCGACGAGAAAGTATGATGAAGGTTAAAGGTTAAAAAGGACCCGATATTTAGCAACCACACTATGTTTCACAGGCAGCCGGAAAAGTGCTTTAGAAGCCCTAAAACGACACCACAGAAATGCCACCTGACCGCCACCCTCGTACCCGATCAAAAGGGGTTACGACCAAGTAGCTCATGTTACGCAGATCGTCAATGATTATCTGTCTGACCTTTCTGGTCCATCTGGGCTTAAACGCCGTGATGGTAGGGAAATGCACTACGTGGAGATAGGTCGAGTATGTGGTAGGTAAAACATTTCCGGATTACTGCATGTTGATGAGGTTTGAATATTGCCCCCCCCACCCCTTCTTTCTCCTCCCTTCTGCAGGTCACGTCGGAACACTGGCTGATGTATGGATGGACGACGACCGAACCGCCGATGAGAAGGGGAAGAAGGGAATATGAGCATGGTCCTTATGACAAATAAAAGTTTTTAAAAGACGTAGACTTAAACATGACTGTTCCTCCTTAGAGCATAGCAACGGGAGGATGGACTGACATAGAGACTGGACAAGTACTGAATGACAAAAAAAAAAAAAAACAATTGACTAGAAACGACGCGTTAAATAATGTAACTGGACGTTTTGACTAGGTAGGGAAAGGACAAAGAAAAATTGTACGGGTAAGGGTTGCCACGGCACCACCCGCCTAGGAAGTTAGAAATGTTGCCGATGTTCAAAATGCACTGCCCCCTTTCTCACACTCTTACAGATATAGCCAAGCTGTCCGACTGTTTTCCCGATCAATATTTGCCGTTGCCTCAGCCTGGAGAACTTCCCACCACAGGAGGGAACAGAAAAATGGTTTAAGATCCAACCATGGGTAACTAGCGCGACCAGGTTAATTTCTGATCAACCAACCGAGGTGTGAGTATTGGTAATTGGGAACGCTCGCAGGCATGACAAGCGAGAAGGGAAAGGGGGGAAGGGCAGAAAGAGCTAAGCACGTAGATAAATAGGATAGTAAAGATACGTAGGATATATATAAAAACAGATCTTGTAGACTAACAATTGTTTCCTGTCTTGTCGTGAATGTCTTGTATATGCGTAATATATGTGCCGTCTTCCCTGTCTGAGTTTGTGTGTGTGTAACGTACGAATTTATGTCTCCCCTCTGTCTGTATCTACAGGTCACCTGACCTTTGCCGTTCTGTGTTGTGAGCGCACTAAATGACCTATTTTCGTACACGTCTCTCTCTCTCTCTCTCTCTCTCCACTCCTTTTTATCTCTCTCTCTCTCTCTCCTTACATGTCATACGTGTACCGAATGGCTCGTTTAGATTGCGGACGACTCTCACTCTCTATGAGAGTCTCCCTATTTTTCCCTCCCTCTTTTTGGTAAAATTGTGCCCCACCGGCACCAGTCTGATTTGATACATATTGAACGCGAAGGTGTTCAGCGAAATTGACCGAAACTAAAATTACTATATCTCGCCATGTTACTGCCTCTCCTTTCTGCAAAATGAATGAACTTGAATTGGCTGAGAAGGAAAGGACAGGTAAGACGACTAAAGTCCCCCAAATCTGGCCATTTATAGGGGAACTGTATGTCAATGGCATCCTATGTCTGTTCTTCAGAGACGAACGCCAACGTCTAGATTGACACCCAATACCCAGATTGCCCCACCCCTTTGCACCCAAGCGCAAGCGCCCGAAGCATCCCCGCCCCATTTTTGATAGAACCACTTCTGCTGTCCCGGGTATAAACATAATGACCATGAGTAGCTGTTGACCCTTGAGGAAATCTTGTTTTGCCCGACTCTCGACGATAGCACCCCCGCCCTGTCTGAAAATGTTAGCCAGTCCTGAAGGGAAATGCTCTGTAATATTGAATATGATGTAACGCACAGTTGATGGAAATGTCATTTATCCTCACGTGAGTTATAAATAAGACAATGAATAAACCTGCCATAAACTCAGTAGGAATGCTGACACATGCACTGCTTGGTAATAGACCTCTGACTGTGACCGATGAGCATAAAATCTCAAATGCGTAAAATTGAGGGAGGAATTCATATGCGTAGATGTCTTCTTCTGCCATTTCTCTAAAACGTTGTCTTGTACCTATTCAAAGATTCACGATCGCCGGAGGAGATGGGTCAGATGTGATGTTCAGCCTGACTGCAGATCTTGGGACACGTATGACATCGACTAGAGGTGGAGCTGCAGAAGCAACAAGGCACGGGACGAGACCGCAATTTCAACGTGGAAAATGAAAAATGACGGGCCGCCTTGAAGCCCTCCGACTGCTAACCCACATGTGCCTGGAGTCTCCGTCTGCCTTCTTTGGGCCCGATTGATGGGCCTGCCTGCTTGTTATCCTTTGCTCCCTTGGTCCCTTTTGTGTGTCCCAGGAACTCTGACCCAACTCCGCTCACTCTCTCTCCTATCGACTATTTGAACAACATTCACCCACCTTCCCACGTGACTTTTTTGCCAAAGGAAAGAGCTGCAATTATATGGGAAGAGGGTGTTGCCACAGAACTATAGGTGCCGAGCATAAGGCGCCGCCAAACGGACTGTTTAGGGAACAGGACTGAGGTCTAACAGCGGAGGACTGACCGCACCCTGCAACACGTAAGGATAGAACCGAGCTGGACCTATAGCTCCACCGCCGGTGCTCAACAGCGCCAACGAAAGTACCCGGATTAGAGCCTACCAGTGATGGCTCGCTGATAAAAAGACACTGTGACGAAGAGATCTTATGTATTGAACTGAATTCCGCTCCCAACTACCTGGTCAAAACTGTTCATTGGTCACATTTTTTAAGTCAGAAAGATTTATGCTATGTAGTGCTTTTAATTGCCAGGAACACAACGAAAATGTAATTTCCTATGTACTGCATTCTTCCCATCACCTTAACTATCTATGATTGTACGCCACATGTTAGTATCGACAAAGTGCTAATTCGTCAACGATGCTTGTCTACCTGTAATCCCATCAGCTGCAAAAATGATTGCTGTTATGTAAAAAGGGGCGACTGTGAAATCTGACGAAATTGATGTACATAGACCGCATTCATTTCCCTTCTTCTCCCACTCCTCTCCCTGTGGGCACCATGGATACTGTAAATTATTGACCGTATCACCCTGCCAGTAAGAACCCGTACCCCTATGCATATGTACAGCCATTCTAGGCACCATGGCCTTTTTACCCATTGGAATCCCCAGCTTCCCTCCTGCGCGTATCTTGCACCCCCTCTCTCATGTATAGACCGTGAAACCCTTTCCCTTTGCGCGATCCTGATATGAAAGGTAACCCTCCTGCTTGACCCAGGCATTCCCCATTTCCCTCTCGAAGAAGCACCCTTCGCCTCAGCTGACATAGCCCCCAGTTGTATCTGACTGCCCCTGTTCTCTCATGTACAGGTCATAAGATCTCTCTCTCTCTCTCTCTCTCTGCGCGACTCTGGCCCTGCACGCACCCTGACCCCCTCCTTCTCCTCATATGAGCAAGTCATAAACCCTCTTCTTCCGCAAAGCCCTGTCCTTGAGAGTCACGGCCGCGCCTGACCAGCACCTCCTTCCCTTCCATGAATGCCCCTCTATTGACAAGCCCTCCCTCCACGCTCGATTGTCCACGCAGGCATGAATACCACTCCTTTGATGACCCCTTCCCCCGAGTTCGGCTGACCACACATGTCCGAGGCCATCGCCTAAGCCAGGAGATACCATTTACTGCCCTTATTGTATGCCTAGCCACCCCACCCCCTGGGCCATGATCAGGCGTACACATCCTACGAAACACTCAGCTGCATGATTGCCCTCCCCTCTTATCAGCAGGTCAAGGGTCCCCATTGTGAACGTATGTGGAGTAGGATCCTCACGAGGATTATAGGGATGTCTTTCTTTTGCGTCATACTGTCCTGATTGTACCATCAAATGTTTTGCAAGGTATAAAAGCAAGAGTCTCAAGCTCACTTGTTAGAGCACCTCCCGAAAGACACTGTGTTTCGTGTCCGAAATGACTGGCTCTCCTCATGAGAAATAAACTCTGTTCTTGATTCCTGCTTCCAGCGCCCGTCTCTTTATTTGGTAATTATTCAGAATGGGAACTAAGAGGCGGTTTGCGCCAGCAGCCTGGGCATTGATAGAATTATGGGCTCACTTTCCACACTAGTTGGTGAATAGCCAGGTTTTTAAGGCCTTTCTGAAGGACATGAGGTTAGGGATCTGTCTCAGAGATAGGGGAAGCTCATTCCAAGCGCGAGGAGCCAGGTGGCGAAAAGAGCGGCCACCCAGTCTAGCGCGTTTCAATGGTGCCTTATGGGTTTCATCAGCCAACTTTGAGCTACTCTTTATCATTTCTCTGTATTATCTTTTTTCACATCTATTTGTCTTTTTCATCACATTACTTGCTTTCTTCTCTGAAAAGAATCGACACTTTATTATGGTATATCACTGATTTGATGTTGTCTTTCCTTTCTTTGAGCACAGTTTCATCTTTTGTATCTTTCTTGGTCTAGAGCTCCCTAGAATACATAAAAGAGCAATGTGTACCTGTTTTTATCTTGTATCAGAAAGTTGAATCTCAATGCACTGTTACCTTAACAAACGTGATATAGTTATGTATGTATGTATGTATTTATTTTTATAAAGCGCACATATCACCATTCGGTCTCATAGCGCTGACAGAGGGTTTGGGAGATGCAGAAAAGAAGGGGCATTATGCCATTGCCTTGAATAGTAGTGTTTTGAGTTCTCTCCGTAAGATTTTATGATTCTGGTTTGATCTTAAGGCCGTAGGCAGGGAGTTCCATGCCGTAGGGCCAACCTTCGAGAAACTCCTATCTCCATTTCTGACAGTTCAAACTCTTGGTATTTTTATGAGATTTTTGTTTGAAGAGCGCAGTGTTCTTTTTGGGCAGTATCCCTGAAGTTTGTTTTTTAGATATTTGGGGCCTTGTCCATTTATTGATTTATGCACTAGGCAATAAATCTTGAACCTTATGCGCTTTCTGACTGGGAGCCAGTGCAGTTTCTTCAGGCACGGGGCAGAGGGAGTGCGTGAAGGCAGGTCGAGAGTCAGTCTAGCTGCTGCATTTTGGAGTGTCTGCAGTTAAGTTAGTGTACCTTCATTCGCATCAGCCAGAAGTGCATTGCCATAATCGAGGCGGCTGGTGATTAGGCCTTGTATCAGTGGTTTACGGTAAAGCAGGGGTAGCCATTTGAATATTTTCCTTAGGCTTCTCATAAGACCTATACAGGTGTGAACTACTTTGTCTATGTGGGGTGCCATGGTCACCTTGCCGTCTAGGGTGAAGCCCAAATTCCGAACAGTACTTTTCGGAGATGGGCAGGGTCCGAGTTCCTGTGGCCACCACTCTTGAGACCAGATGGATTTGGCAGCGCCGAAAAGCATTATTTCGGATTTACCTGCATTGAGCATCAGGAAATTATTGGTCATCCAGCCCTTTATCTCTAACATGCAATTCCTGAATCTCACTCTTGTCTCTGATGGCTCTGGGCCAAGGGTTATGAGGATTTGAGTGTCGTCGGCGTACGACACTGTGTCGAAGCCGAAGTCCCTAATTATTTTGGCCAATGGTGATACGTAAACGTTGAAAAAGGTCGGGCTTAGAATTGAGCCCTGGGGCACTCCCTTATCGTTATCAATCGCCCCTGATGAAAAAGGTCCTGATTTGACCCTAGAGCTTCGCCCCGCAAGATAGCTCTGGATCCAACCTAGGGCTTGGCCTTCGACACCTATCCCCGCCAGTCGCTTTAATAGGACTCTGTGGGATATGGTGTCGAAGGTCGCCGAGAGGTCTAGCAGGATGAGGATAGCCGACTGTTTGGAGTCCAGTATCAGCCGAACGTTGTCAACCACCTCTATCAGTGCAGTCTCTGTGCTGTGGGAAGCTCTGAATCCTGACTGCGAGGAATCCAAGAGCGTATGTCTTTCAAGGTATTTGACTAGCTTCGCGTTGATAATGGATTCCATTGACTTACCAAAAAGTGGTAATAGAGATATGGGGCGATAATTAATCGGTTGCTTAAGGTCTGCGTTATTTTTCTTCAGGATTGGCCTCACAATGGCTTCTTTCCAGGGAGTAGGGAAGGTGGCACATGTTAGGGACGCATTAAAAATAGATGTTAGTGTGGGAGCCAGGGCGGGTGCTAGTTTTGCTAAGATCTGGGCGGACGCTGGGTCTTTGGGAGATCCTGATTTAGCCTTTTTTAGTTTGTCAGCTACCTCGTCCTCAGAAATTGTTCCAAAGTCAGATAGGTTATGCTTTATGGGGTTTGTGGTAGAGAGGTTTGCATGGCATACTTCACTTGTTGTGCCTGTTTCTGTGGGGAATGATTCATGGATTATATTTATTTTATCTTTGAAATAGATAGCTAATTTATCAGCCCAGTCCTGAGACTCCTGAGCAGCCTTTTGGCAGGCAAGGGGGTTTGAGAAATCTTTTACGATAGAATAGAGTTCTTTCTGTGAATTTCCGGCTGCTTTAATTTTTTCCCCAAGATAGGCTTTCTTAGCAGTGTCTATTTTGCTCATGTATTCTTTATGTGCAATTTTGTATTGTAATTTGTCATCAGTGTTTTTTGATTGTGCCATTGTCGTTCAGCTTTCCTAGTATGTTGTTTAGTGATTTTCAACTCATCAGTGAACCAGGGCGATTTCGTTTTTGGGCAGTTTATTTGGCGTTTAAGGGCTATGAGATCCAGAGTCCTACTGATTGCGGAATCCAAGTCTAGTACCGACTTATCTAGCTCTATGTCCTCGCTTACTCTCAGGGGTGCAAAGGTTTTGGAGAACGCTTCTAGGTTAATCTTTTTCCATGGGCGGCTCAGCTTTTTTTCTTTAAGGTGAACCGGAACGGGCTCACTGGTTTTAATAGTGAATTCGATTATTACATGGTCTGACCATAAGACAGGAATTAGTTCATTTATATGCGTTTCTTGGGAGTTGGTGCATACAATGTCTAGCGTGTGACCCGCTTTGTTTGTGGGGTCGGTTTCGAGTAGTCTTAGATCCAGGGACTCAATACTGTTCATTAGTTCCATTGTGTAAGGGTCCTCGTTTTGTTCCATGTGGTGGTTCAGATCGCCTAACAGCAGGAAGTTTTTACAGGCTAATATATGGGGTGCCAAGATGTCAACTAGTTGGGCGGCAAAATTGGCTTTGGTTTCTGGGGGTCGGTAAATCAAGGCTCCTTTCCATGACTCCTTCCTATCGAAGGCAAGAGAGAAGATTAAAAACTCTTCCCAGGTGTCTAGATGAGTGGCGATGATGTTAATTTCAATCTCCGTTTTGTATATTATCGCAGTCCCTTCCCCTCGTTTCCCGGTTCTGTCTAGTCTGGCTATTTTGTAATCAGAGGGCAAAGCTGCCACTATGTCCGGGCCCAATGTTTCAAATAGCCAGGTCTCGGTTATAAAGAAAAGATCCGGGGCTTCTTGATCAAGTATGTCCCAGATCTCTAGTGTGTGCTTAGGGAACGACCGCACATTTCCATAAAGGCAGGTCAGTAGTTTGCTTGTTGGTGGGGGGCCAGGTTTGGTAGAAGGCTCTACGTTTGCTAACTGGGTCGAGTTGAGGGGCAGGAGCTCTGTGAGAGTATAGGTGATCATTTTTAGAAGTTATATTTGATTTTACCTGTTTGTAGACGATGGACTGTCGGGGGGGCGAAAAGAGTGGGCCTGTCGCTGGCCTGGCGCGGACAGGCGCAGACAGGCAGGGCTTTAGTTTGGCGCGACTTAGGCGCGCTGCCTGCGCGTCACTGCGCGAGTCCGCTCTACGCACTCCGCTATATGCAGGAGTGGGCGGGACCGCCTTCCGGGGAGTCTAGAGCGCTGACCGGTGTGAGCTACCGGAAGCGCTGTTGTGGGAGGAAGGACCCCGCCGTGCTAGCGGCACAAGCCGTGACGGATTGGGTGTCCAACAGGTAATCAGGGGCACAGATTCAATTTCAACACAATACAGACTTCGATCGTTGTGCAAATGCTTACAAGGGGTGCCTTCTTTAAAATACGGCGCAGCACTGTTAAGAATCAAGGTGCAAGATGTCTTTTAAAATCAGTCAGTCTCGTTCTTTGTTACTAGTTCTAAAGTGCTCAGGTACTCACGTGCAAAATGCTGGCTTGTAAGTTTCAATTTCAATTTGTACAGTTCATGCAAGTTTTAAAATTCATACAAGGTTAAAAAACGAAGCGAAGCAAGAGCTGCCTAGCAATCAAGCAATCTCTTTACCATCTGTTATTTATTTTCTAGAATTACAAGTCTTTCTCCTAAAGAAGGCGGTAATTCGCCGAGAGACTGATGACGACATTAAATGGACTGTACAGATGTGATAATTAGTGTTCTTTTATTATAGCAACATTGTTCCCTAAATATAAAATTGTATTATGTTCCTTTCATGCTTTTATGTACAATTTCACTGTGTTTTTTAATATATTATAACTAGGATATTGTTTGTATATTTGTCTCACCCAAGGGTTTGTTTCTACTTCCCCTTGTTTTAATTTCAAAATATTTTTTATGAAATACTTGTTGTCTATTTTTAATAAATATATAATTATATATCTCTAGTTTTTGGCCTTGGTCAGTGCATTGGGTGCTCGACACATCTCTTGTTTGCTAGTTAACCTAATCTCTTATAGGTATTGTGTTCCCTAGGAAATTTTTATACAATTTAAATGTCTTGAAAGGCCAGAGTAAGATGGTGAGCCTGGACCGTTGTTTTCTTCATTTCCCTCAAATATCGCATACAGCTACACTTTAAATACTTTCCAGACACATAGAATGGGATCGTTATGATATTCTTGAAGGCCTAATTGAAGTACAAATCTTTTAAAATATTCTAGCCATCTTATATGTTTAGCTCCATCGATCCCCATGGCATCTTTTATTATGTGACGATTAAAAAAAGACTAATCTATGGGCCAGACCCTATGCCAGAGGAGGATGGGCTGGATTTTAATCACATCCATAGGGCAGCCAAGTTCAGCGTGGCAGATTAAATTAGACATACTGTCTGGTACAAGAGGAATCTGAGCAACATATTTGCTGCCTTCTGCAATATTTTTACGTTGGCAAAACACCAGATTCCTGCTCCATAAATGGCAATCTCAACACATTTCGCCTTATATATATGCAATAGTTCTCCTGGAGACCGTTTTCCTAGTTTTCTACTAAAATTGGTTGGTGCCATTAATGAACCTTCTAGATTTAACTGCTTGGGTCCAGAATCCTGATTGTTCAAATAAAATCCCTAGATAAGAAAAAGTTTTAGTGCAGTGTATTGCCTTAGTATTAATAAAAACAGTATTCCTCTTTTTGTAGGATCCATTGCCACAAATCATTACAAATGTTTTTGAGCAGTTAATTGTAAGACCCAAATTAGACATAAAATTTGTAAAAAAAGTAACTACCCTTTGGAGACAAAGTAGTGTCGAGCCATAAGGACCTCGTCATCTGCATACTGGAGTGCAGGGATAGGGCGAGTTGCTGCTAAAGGTAAATCCCTGCACTCCTTAACCAGAGTGGTCTCAAGATCATTTATATACAATGTGAATAAGAATGGAGCGAGAACGCAGCCTTGCCTGACACCTTTCAACACTCGAAACATTTTTGTCGAGTTCCCGTCCATCCCAAAGTACACCCTTGCCCTTGCCCCCGAATAAAGCTGCCTTAAAAAGGAGATTAATAAAATAAAATAAAATATCTATACCCTGCCTCTCTAAATCCAACCATAGTTTTTAAATGACAACGCAGTCAAATGCGGCCGTTAGGTCAACAAAAGTTTAAAACAGCCTTTCCCCTTTTTGCTTTTATATATTTATCTAATAAAATGTGTAGGTCTAGTTCCTGATCGATTGTCCCCAGGCCCTTACGAAAGCCGTATTATAGGTCACTAATAATTACTGGCTCCCCCGCTCAGGCCTGTAGTCTTTCTAGGATCACTTGTCCTATAATCTTCACTGTTGATTCCAATAATGAAATCGGGTGGTAACAGGCTGGATACGCCCTGTCCCCCATTTTAAAAACGGGGACAATTATGGAATCATACCAGGTCGTTAAAAATCCCTTTGTACAACATGCATTACAACTTGTGTTAAAAGTGGTCCCCACAAGGCCAAATTCAATTTAAATAGGTCCACCGGGACACCATCCGGCACTGGGGCCTTACCTCCCAGGCTTGCATTTATGACAGCATTGACCTCGCTCAAAGTGAACTCCAGGGATAATATTTGAAAGGGACGAGGCTCAAGGTTGGTCTCATTCACCACGGTTCCTTGTTCATCACTAGTTGGGTTGTTGTACAGCTTTGAATAATGCGATGCCGACTCCGATTCAGTTATAGCGATTTCTATAGTCGCTTTGTTAGTCTCAGCCAAAAATGGCGCATTAACCGCCTTCCAAAAAGCAGTGGAGTCTCGGTTAATTGAAGCCTCATGCAGGGCTCTCCATGCTTCCTCTTTCAGTATTTTCTTCCTTTCTTTTAATGCCCTCTTATAAATCCTTCTGGATTCCCTAATGTGCTACTGGTCTTTCAACCTGGCATTTAATTTGTGTTCAAATTTAGTATAGGCTTTTGTGCTTTGGGAATCAAACCAGCCTTCACTATGTACATAATTCCTTCTTGACTTTATATACAATGTTTCTATAATTTTATTAGAGATAATTAAAAAGCTCTCTATGACTACTTGGTGGGAGGACCTCTCATCAAGACAAAAGCATAACATGTTCTTACACTTCGAAACAATTTTTGTAACAAAGTCCTCTGTGTCTAATTTCCCCCAACTTAGGGGCCCATTATGATGTCAGGCAGATTGCCCCTGCCAGGCTGGCGGTAGCCCGACATCCGCATTTGTTTCCCCCCGCCATATTAGTATGGCGGGGGAGAACTCGGCGGACGGAAAGACCGTTCGACGCTTTTCCGCCCAGTCTCATTGCGGCCGGGGCGGAAAAGGAATAATATGGTGGCGGTGTCTATCAGGCACCGCCAGCCATATTATGATGGGCAATTGTGGATGCCTTTCCGTGGTGGCAATGCTGCCATGGAAAGGCATGCGGAGAATCCCTGCGGGGGCCCGTTGCCGGCCCTCAGGGACTCCAGGGGGGTGGGGGTGCACATGGGGGTACCTATGGTACCCCCCAGCAGGTCCATGCACAGCATGGCAGGCACCATGCTGTGCCTGCCATGCTGTGCATGGAAGTGCACAGCATGCTTTCATGCCATTGTGGCAGGCGGTGCTAAGTGCACCGCCCGCCACAATGGTAGGAATGTGGGATGCGCCCACCACTGTGGGGGTTGCATCCTAATGCTGCCGACGGGACCCCCACCCTTATGGCGGGCGGTCCCTACTACCGCAAGGATGGCGGGCGGGCAAAGTCCGCCCGCCATCCTAATGGGCCCCTTAGTGCATACCCATTTTGTCTGCTCAAAGTGATATTCTTCAGAAGCTGGTTGGAATTACCTCTCGTGTTAAAATCTTGTTTAAACACAGACATGTCAATACTTTGCAGAAATTGAGCACTTAAAGCAATGTCATGAGTGGTGAAATCTTTAACATGTGTGGAATGCCTACACGTTATCAGTATAAAATCAGTTATGGAAGAGGTACCTCGTCCATTAAACGTTGGGCAGAAAGGGACCTCAGGTGAACATAATTTGTTTGCATAGACCATATTATGAGAAAACATGATGTCATTCAAAATATCTCCATAGGGTGTGTGTGAAAAATGAGGAAGACTGGTACCTTTTTCATACTTTATTCCACAGACCCCTTAACACCCCTTAGGCATGTGAAAGAATTGAAATCTCCGCCCCATATAACAAATGCTTCATTAGTTGAGTGGGTCAGTGAGTTATTTAACTCGCTGTTTATTTTTTGCAATATCCCCTCAAGCGTTTCAAATGGGGCATTATTATAAAAATTTAACAAAACCAAGCATAAACCCTGGTCTACATGTAGGTTTATAGGATTAGAGACAGTTAATTCAACTTTCCTCAGATTTAAGTTGAACACGCTAATGTGGATTGGGTCCTCTGTCATGTTTCTTGCAGGCTAAAGATCTCAAATTTGCTCACAAAATCAACCCATGCATTATTGGACACCTTGGATTTTAATCCAGCCACATTCCAAAACAAAAACTGGCATTTATCTTTCCTGTCTAAATCCCTGTACCTGTTCCTTCCCGCCCATCCTCCACCTGCAAAGTTGTAAACCCAATTTGATGTATGGAGGTTTGAGTTTCTACAGCCGTGATGTCAGGGACTATATTCACAGTTGCCTGTCTGTTTTCCACTGTAACTTACTCTTGTGTGTTACCTATTTCATTGGTATTTCGAAGTGTTGGCGGACCAGCATTAGAGCCAGCGTTCATACTCCTGGGTTTTATTGCCAGGGTAGAATCTTCTAGTCTCAGTCAATCGACTGCTTCGAGATTGTTAAATACCTCGAAGCGGTTATGTGTTTGGGTGTTAAACTGATTTCTATGGGTCAGAGTATAAGGTTCCCAATTTATCCTTGCATAATTGCTATATACAGGTTGATAAAAATAGCCTAGCCTACATTAACACCTTGCCCTAATGCAGTATGGCTTCCCACTCTACTCAGAATCAGTTTTACTAGGCGGGGGGTCTTAAATGTCAGCACTACACAATCCCCTGGAAATGTTTTCCATCCTCTGCCTACCCATCCTATTCTCCTTGCCATCTTAAACTCCTCAAATAACCGCCCTGCAAGGCCCGTCCTAGTGCCAAGCCAATGTAAAGACTTGTTCCTTAAGACCTCCCACAATTCCTCTGTCCCATTTTCTAGTTTTGGAACATTAACCAACACTACTATGTGTGGCGTGCCAGCTGGGTGTAGATCCAGGTATGTTATATGCTGTTCCTTCTTATTTTCATATATGTTATTAAGGCTTTTAATACGGGGGCTGCGCATGAATGGGATCATTGCGGGTGGAATGGTAGGCGGCTTACTCTGGAGGGCTGTAACAATGTATTGGTTACTCCATGACCTGTATCGTTATACGTACCCAGGGCAGAGATGTTGGTAGTAGGCCTTAATCTATTCATTTTGAAATCCTGTGTGCTTACTTTAATAGATTCACCCCCCTGCCCATGGCAGTACAGTTTGTCCAGGCATTTGGCTAAAGTTACCTACATTAAACCAAATATGGATGTAAGACTCTTTAAGCTTTCTCTAATATGCAAGTCTAAGGCTTCCAGCTTGGCTTTTAGCTTGCCAACCTCGATCTGCGTGCTCGCATTAGAGCTAAATATTGATTTATCCTAAACTGAGAAAAATCCAATTCTTTAGACTTTCGGTATTCACAGAAGGAATTGAGGAGACCTAAAGTTAGGAGTCCTAACTTTACTTCTCCTAAACTGAGAAAAATACAATTTTTATGACTTTCGGTATTCACAGAAGGCATTTAGGAGTCCTAAAGTTATAACTCGCATACGTGTGGTCGCCATCTTTAAATAGCGACCCGGCTAAGATTAGTCTATAACTCGCATACGTGTGGTCGCCATCTTTAAATAGCGAACCGGCTAAGATCAGTCTATAACTCGCATAAGTGTGGTGGCCATCTTTAAATAGCGAACCGCCTAACATCAGTCTATAGCTCGCATACATGTTATGGCCATCTTTAAATAGCGAACCGGCTAAGATCCATCTATAACTCGCATACGTGTGGTGTCCATCTTTAAATAGCTAACTGGCTAAGATCAGTCTATAACGCACATAAGTGTGGTGTCCATCTTTAAATAGCGAACCGGCTAAGATCAGTCTATAACGCACATAAGTGTGGTGGCCATCTTTAAATAGCGAACCGCCTAACATCAGTCTATAGCTTGCATACATGTTATGGCCATCTTTAAATAGCGAACCGGCTAAGATCCATCTATAACTCGCATACGTGTGGTGTCCATCTTTAAATAGCTAACTGGCTAAGATCAGTGTATAACTTGCATACGTGTGTTGGCCATCTTTAAATAGCGACCCGGCTAAGATCAGTCTATAACTCGCATACGTGTGGTCGCCATATTTAAATAGCGATCCGGCTAAGATCAGCCTATAACTTGCATACGTGTGGTTGCGATCTTTGAGTGTATACTTCTTGCAAAGGAGTAATCTGATGGACATGCTTGTTTTTATTAAAACCAACTACCAAGGGAATAACTCGGATCTTAAATATGATAGTCCAACCGTCATCACGTAATAGTGTAACCTAGGCTCTTTAACGGGGGCTACTAAGAAATAGTGCACATTGTCTAAGGTAAACTGGTTAAACCTTTGCCAAATTGTGGCATGATATAGGCTCGGTTTGAAATCAGTTCAAGAAAGTGTCAATGTAGCAGGATGGCAGCCTCCTAATGACCGAGGCAGTTTTGTCCGCCATATTCGAATGTCCTCATTTATATCGAATGAATAATTTTAGCGCATGGTCTCTATGGTAAGATTGTGTCATTTATCTAGTTATAGCACTTGGTGAGGTCATACAGAAGGTGACATATCCAAATCTATCTATCTATCTATCTATCTATCTATCTATCTATCTATCTATCTATCTATCTATCGCCCCT